>NC_086335.1:40155868-41498368 GCF_032445375.1 Bacillus rossius redtenbacheri | reverse complement strand
AAAAAATATGGGTATTTGACGAGAGAAGAGGTTGTAACAATAGAATAAGTAAAATTTTTTGATATGTGTGTTATATATGATATGCAATTTATTAATAATATGTCATTTTTACATCTAATTAAATTTACGCGCATAAAGTCCGTGTCTGCTTGCACAGTGTCAATTCAAGATCATTGATGTGAACCAACCCAGGAGTCAGTTCACATCGCAGTTCCCAATGATCGTCTCGCACTCACAATACATTGGTGCAACAGATAATGTAGTCGAACGAAGCTTATGACTTGAGATCACACCTGAACTCTAATGGTGCAACTGGCCATAACACATAACAAATTGTGTATGTAATCTTTTTTTCAGTTTTTTTCCCCATATAAATCTGTAATTAGTAAACAGTCAAAAATTAAAAAAAAAAGGGGGGGGGGGGGGTAAAATTGAGCCTTAAAGAAGAAAGAAGTGGAAATTATTTGTTTGCAGAAATTTTTCAATATTTGGTAATGAAACTTCGTACTTTGCCATAGGTTTGCCACACAAGCAGAGTCAGGTTTGCTGCTGTATAATGGCCGCTACAACGAGAAACACGACTTCATTGCCCTTGAGATTGTATCTGGGGCCATACACTTCTCATTTTCACTGGGAACCAACGTCACAACCACGGTGGCTTCGATACCGGGAGGCGTGAGCGATGGGAACTGGCATTCTGTTACCGTCCACTACTACAACAAGGTGGGTACCTACGCATTGACACATTAGTTATAAATATGGTGTGAAACTAGTGAATGCTAGTTGTTGATTGTTTTTACAAATTATTATTTTGCAAACTTTTAAGTAAATATAATTTTAATTTGTTTTAGTGTTACTACAAATAAAACCTTGTTGCAATCAAGTGGATTATTTTGTGATGAATGTTTTTCAGAGTGCTCTCGTAAGCATAGATGACTGTGACACAATGCTGGCTACCAAGTACGGACACCAGCTGGGACCAGAGTGGGCATGTGCCAATCGCAGTGTACAAGTACTGGAAAACAGGTATTATCCTACTGTTACTATGAAACTCTCCGTAATACACTATTTCTCTGTTAGATGTTACTAAACTAGCAAACCTTTAATTTCTCTCTTCCTTTGCTTGGTAACTGTCAGATTTCATCACAGTTCATTATCTCCTATATAGAATATAGATTTTCACTTATCACAAATTTCTTGTGTTTCACCAACTTTATCATTCTTTATGGGGTCTAGTATTATATATACTTCAATCAAAATAACTTTTAAAATGTTGCCTGAATTTACGTTTTCCTTAGTTTTTAGGATCCATTTTTTTTCCTCCAAATTATTTCAAGAATAAATCATCCTCAACCGTAATAAATGTGTAAATCACGTGAAACTTAATTTTCATACTTAAAAATTAAATTTTCCCAAAATTTATTTAGGCTTGCTAGATATTTGCATAGTTTTTACGACAAATACAAACAAGATTTTCTACCTAGGTTATAAAAAGACATAAATGTACCTCATAGCTGAGTCTAATCATGCTAGTCATCATTTAATGTAGTGTGCATTGTTTTAGTGGGAGGTTGAATGTTTGGTCTTATTATTTACTTAATTAAATATATTTTTGAAGTAGAAACATCTTTGCTGAGGGGCTACAATTTTTGAGCATTATGAAAATTCCGATCGCATGAGGGGAATAGTTAGGTACGTGGTGGGGGAACTAGTAGAAGAGTAGAGTGCGTCAGCGGCGATGTCACTCCAATGCATGCACTAGCGATCGAAAGGGAAAACGAAAAGGGGGGGGGGATAGTAGGTACGTAGTGTAGGATGCTATATGCTAGTTGTAAATTCCGGATGGGGAGACGGTTGGGGAGAGGTAAAAATGATTCAGCAGTAATGCTAAGGAATTCTCGTAACGCTACTTGTATTTGTCTATTACTCAGTTTTATATATATATATATATATATTTTTTTTTTTTCATTTGAGATCATACTCTCATTCTTACTATTCTCAATTATTATCTCTTGTTCAATTTTAAAAAGACTAATAATTTATCTCTGTTAATAAGCACGAAGTTTCACTTCTGTTGCGCATGAACTCCATGCACACTTTTTTTATATTTACTAACTGTGCCCTTGTTTTGCCTTATTGAATGTGAGTAGTTATAATATATTGGAAATTATTTGATTTCTCCACAGATGTGCGGTGTTGACAGAAACCTGTCACAGGTTTCTCGACCTGACTGGGCCGCTGCAAGTCGGCGGGCTGCCTTCCTTGCCCACAAGCTTCCAAGTGCACACGAAAGATTTTGTCGGCTGCATCAGTGACCTGTACATAGATTACAAGTTCATAGACCTCAACAGGTGTGCTAGTTAAGATTTTTAATTTCTTGTGAGTGAACTGTAATTCACCCAATGGGTTTCCTCAACCTCTTGACGTAGCTGTTCGGCTGTCAATTTTGAAACAGCGTATCCATTTCTCTGCTCTCAGAGCCCATGCCTTTGATTGGAATTTATTCCAATTTTGGAAATGTAAAAAAACCATCTTCACTCCTTCTCGGGTTTGCCCTCTTGGAAATAGTTACCAGCGGAGCGGATGCGCACGGTTTTGTAGACCGCGAGAAACTTGTAATTTACCCTAGTTGTTGGTTATTTGCAGGGAAAGAAACAGTCAACTTACAAAAACTTCATTACAAAAATTATTTGCAGGCGTGGTGTAAACAAGGACACCTTATAGCCAGCAAGCATATTTACTTCTGTCCGCTGCTTGCAGCGATCTGCTTGTTCTCTTGTCTCAGGAGGAGTAATTTTGGCTGATTGCACCATTATGCTCTTCAATCTGCGATCCAATGTTCTTGATTGAAAAATGATCTAAGGATCACTTCTAAAATTTGTGCCAACACATGCTGGGACTCCCGAGGCTTTCGCATTTATTTAAATTTATTTTGTTATGTTTACTTAATTGGGTTTGTGTTACTCCATGCAACTTAGCTGAATTTAATAAGTATGATTCTGTATTATTCCTTATATTTTCCATGGCACATTTTTAAATGAGCTTAATGGTGAGAGTGTGTTGCAATGACACTATCTCAGTTTTTTCTGATACGATCATTTTCCCAGTGGGTGAACAGTGATTGAGGTAAGATGCACCCAGCACTTCGAAGACTTCACTTTGTTTTGTTACTGATAATGTAGTGCTGTAACATAATTAATTTTCAAACCTTTTGTTACTTCCCAGGGGCCTATCTCCAGAAGGTAGACAGCATCACCTAATTATTTAATTATGCATGCTGGATCTTTAACCACCTAACAGGATCAGACTCTGTCTGGCCACATGTGTGGATCAGACCTCACTGATAGCCACTTCAGAGCTGTAGTGCTTTAAAACCACAACATATGTAAGAGTGGATTTATTGAAATGTAATGTGAACTATAAAAATGCGCTCTCGAATCCACGTGTTGTTGTTTGACCATGTGTGGTAGCATGTACAGACTGAGGTGTGTGAGATGCGTTAAAGAGTCCGCTTGTGTTAATGTGTGGAAACATGAGCTTGGAATGGATAGTGGGAGGGGGGGGGGGGGGAATTGAGTAGTACCCACACTGACAACATCTCATCCTGACTGAGAGTCTTCAGATGGCTCCGTGATCTGTCTCACATGGTGACCCCATGCTATTGTACCACTGATACACTCCCTTCCTGGACTTCGCCCCTGTCCTCAACTGGCATTGAACCTAGTTCTTTGTGTTCTTTCAGTTACGTGGCAGATAACGGGACAATATCTGGCTGCCCAGAGAAGAAGGATTTCTGCATGTCAAACCCGTGTGTGAACGATGGGAAGTGTGTGGACGGCTGGGGCACGTACTTGTGTGAATGCACCACGGGCTACAGCGGCAAAGACTGCAGCCAAGGTGAGTGCAATGTGTGGTGTATTTTTATTGTGTGTTTCTGCAGCTTCATGTTGGTCTCTTGGATGTGAATAAAATTATTTTGGTTGTTTGGTTGGACTACTAACTAAACGAACTCTTGCAAGACTTGCAACTTTGTGTCATTATAAAGTTTCTCTTGATAAATAACTGTATTTCATGGTAACTTCTTTGTTATTTTTGATAATGGTAATTCTGAGACTGTATAGGGCATCAAAGCCATGTTGCATCTTAGGGACATTGACCTTTACTTTTAAACACTCGATCCTGAAAATTGCACAAGATCCATATAGTCATAACATTGTTTCTTGCCCTGTTAGGCAATGTTATGATTTTAAAAAATTCACAATTTTTTTAAAATAGTTTTAAATAATTGATTTGATTTGTAATATTTTAAAAGAAATGTTAATTACATAGTGTAACATGATAGTGATATTTACTGTTAACGTAGTATCTATTTTTACTGAAATACGTTAGTAAGCTGTAGTATCTCCACATCAGGTAAAGTGATGCACTGTTCATGTGTCGTTGTAGCTGTCAAACCACCTTGGCGCTTCGAAGGAGAGGGTGTGCTTTCTTTTAACCCATCACTGCGACTCATTCACCTCCCGTGGCTGCATGCTCTCTCTGTGAAAACTCTGCAGCGGGATGCGTTCCTCATGAGCATCCAAGTGGGCCAGAACAACTCTGCAGTTCTTCGGGTGAGCTGTGACATGACACATTGTAGCGCTGGCTTCATTGTCCTCTTAGTGTTGGAAACACCCTGATGTGTACTTACCTGTACTCATTAGAGCAGACCATCAACCAATAGTACTATCAAACTTGTGCTATAAAATAATTTTAAGGAACTTTTTCATTTTGAGATAATATGAATTGTTTTTACAGTTTAACGTCCAGAATGTTTAAAATTAGCAGATTATGAATATTTTGGCAAGTAGATAATTGATATTTTGAAAAAAAATCTTCAGTAAAAAATTCACAAGAACTTCATAGCTGAGATAATACAAAATGGTTTTATGTTTGGTTCCCACTGACGGGAAAAATATGAAAACAGGATAAACTCAGGAAATTGAAAATGTGTCTTAAAGTTAGGGAAATGGAAGAGTATCAGTAATTTTTTTAGGAATTGTAAAACACAATTTCAGAATTGCTACTCCTGTTGGTCAAAAAAAATATTTTCTACTGTATCACACGTAAAATTTAAAGACAGAAGAATAAAGCAAAGGTTTATAATATACCTACAGAAGACATATTACCAAAATCTTGGAAGAATAAAAATTCTCAACTTTTTCTCAAACCTACAATGAACAATAAGATTATTGTAGTTGAAACTCACCTTGTTTTCTTACATTAATGTGGGATGTTTGTCCTTTACTACAGGTATTTATTTACCCTTGTAACAAAAACAACTCTGTATTACGTAATAACCATACTTTTTTTATTAATAAAGTAAGTAGCACTATCACTCATATTAAATTTGCAGGGACTGTAAAAACACTTAGTATTAACAGAGTGTTTATTAATGAGGTTCAGCTGTAAATGGTTGTGAGGTGTTTGCTTGTGCTTGGCTAGCTGGTGGAGGGCGAGATCCACTACAGCTACAGCAACGAGGTGGTGACACTGAAGAACGGGTTCATCAGCGACGGCAGGTGGCACCACGTGGAGGTCAAGTGGATGAGCGGGGAGGTGTGGATCAACCTGGACTACGGGCAGCGAGAAATAACTGAACCAGCTGGCAGCATACTGCAGGGCATGTTCATTGGCAAGATCCTGATTGGAGGCCCTGATTCCTCCGTGATGGAAGGCTTCGGGTATTTCGAAGGATGCATTCAGGTAATGTCTGTGTTAAAAATGGCTTTTGATGTTCTGTGAACATGAAAATGAGCAGAGAAAAATAGAATGAATAACTCTGAAATCGCATATTCACTTCACAAGAGCATGCTTGATTAGGTATATTATTATATATTAATTTACGCAATAGTTGGCTCTTTTGGTAATTGGCACTGAGTATGTGCATTTCTCTCTGAATATTTGACTGTTTAAAAAACAGCTGTGCAGGTTTTATGGTAGTAAGTCGTGCCATAATGTTAGCTACCAATTAAAAGAGTTAACTTTACTTTGCATTATCTGTTTCTTCATTTTCGTCATATTTTATTTGTACCATTTTTTCCCCTTAATCAGCATGGCTTATGGAGGACCATAGATTTATAAGGGTTTGAAGATCTAAAAAACTATGTTTTTAAGAAAAAATGTAAACACTTGAAAATAAATTTCTATAAACTTGTATTTTCCAGCAATCATTTAAACCCTTCTATAGATATTTTGTTTGTATTTACATTTTTAGAACCTGGTTAGTACACATAAATGTATTACAATTCTATTTTTAAATTTCAATCTTAAGTATAAAGTGGACAGAAACCCAAGTACTCATAGGATTTTAATGTGCTTGTTGTAAACACACAGATAACAAACACATTTTTGTGTGAGGGTGTTAAAACAACTTTGTTGGATACTGGAGAGAGGCAGTGGTGAGACTTGGTGATCAGTTTGTAAATGTAGTGGCAAACTAGGGAATGGTGGAAGATTGTGAAAGCTAAGTTGTACATGTCAAAATAAGAACTTTTGACTGATGTGAGGGCATAACGAAAGTGAGCACTAGTGTGTCAGTGTTATTTGTTTTCCTCTTAAGAGGCTAGTACTGTAATCATAAGGTGTGGATTGTATTACTGTGTTTGGTATGTAGATACATACATGCAGCTGGTTCACGCTTAAAGGAACGTTTTCGGGTGTGCTACACCCCTAAATGGCATTTCCATGAACGTAGTGACCTGTGTGCATACATTAAACAAGATGAAACTGTTACATTTTTGTAAATATAAAAATGTTGCTACCACACTGAATATTATTTTAATGTTCATAAACAAATGAGCAGAAACAATTTTAAAAGCTAATAATTGTAAGCACAGAACTTATTATAAGATCTTAAGTAAAAGAACTACTCTTGTTCATATACTGTCAATCTAACTGGGCTTATACTGGAGCGTGATCATGTTTATTTGACGTCGACCCAAGTGTCTCCCCTGCTCATAAAGTCCGTTATGCTGCGCCAACTCCTGAACCACCCCTGCCCGTGCAGTGTGACACTTTAATTTGTATATTAACAACCTACTTTTATATTTAATAATGGGACATGTATTATTTTTATGTATTATTTTTCCGTAATTTTTGTAATTTCATTATTGTTATAAGTCTTTCTAAATATTATGTGACATTTATTTTAATTGCTGTCACCGGGCAACGAAGCCGAGGCCAACACCCGGAATCTCTCTGAGCGCTGCACGTGTCGCGGATTGGGGGGAGGTCGGGCGGAGAGGCAGACGCGCGGCAGGAGAGGGCAGTCGGAGTCTGGCGGCCGGACAGGACAGACGTGTCAAGGGACGAGAGTCGCAGGGCAACGACGGAGTAGTCATCTGGCGGCTGAGCGAGGCGGTCGTACGTAGACGAGTGTCGCAGTGAGACGAGAGCCATGACTGGTGAGATTGGGTCCGGAGGATCGGGAATCTTGCGATCACGTGTGTTACGCTGTCGGTCGTCATTGTAACTAATTTAATTGTGTATAAGTATTTTCTTGTTTCCTAGAGGCGGGACATTGCGCGCATCGGCGGACACGTGCGTGCCGCAACGGGACGGACATTACGTTGCCGGCGACGGCGTTCCAACTTAATTGGTTTCTCGCTATGATAGGGAAGGGGCAGAGACAGTTCATCAATCGCATACGGAACCAGGGGGTGCAGTCCGCACTTGGCGCCTGCTCAACCCCAAACACGTGCAGCCGAGCCTCACTCCGCGGAGGGACGGGTGTTGTGCCGCGGATTGCCCATGTACCTAGATTACGAGAAGGGCTCAATAAATACTTGTGGTCAAACTATCGAAACATCATTGTAGCTCGGATAGTGTTAATTTCCCCCACCACGAGGTCTGAATCCTCCCTGAGAATACGACGCAACCCGCATCACGGGGGTGATATCCGGGACTACGACATATTCATTGCCAGTTTACTGGTGGAGATTTTTTCAAAAGTTGATTTCAAAACTATTGAAATAAGGCCTAGAGCTATCGAGAAGGAATGGGGATGTGGGGGAAGGGGGACCCCCAAGGCCCAAGCACCAATAGGGGCATGGTTGAGTTCCAAAATATTTGTTTTTATTTTTGTGTTTACCCTGATAGTGCAACAAAAAATTACAATTCTTTGGGACTATAGCTAAAAAATTTTTTGGAAACCTTCCAAGTTATGAACATTTACAATTATGGCCACAGTAACTTTAAGTATTTAAATGTATTTATTTAATCGAGGAGTTTGTAAAATTGTATATCAAGTGATGTGAAGAGACCCTAACAAAATTATTTGCCCTCGGGCCCTTGGTTTTATCGACAGCCCTGGATTAGAGCAAACGGATTTCAGGTATAACAGTCCAGAGGCAGCATGTTGGTTGGTTAGTTGTCCAGCGGTCACAGTTTCTCAGCCCCTCCAGACTAAGGTCTCCCCCAAGAAGAAGCCTCCAGTGTGTCCCTCCAGGTGTTGTTGGGACAGAGGTTTGTCAGATCCTTCTCCAGGTCGTCTGTAGTGAGATGGTGCCGATCAGGGTTTCACAGGGAGGGTTGGTAGCCCGCCACGGGACTGTCGGCTGATAGTGTGGGCATGGCTTGCTGCAGGACGTTTACGTCGGGCACACGTCTCTGGTCAGGCCGGCGGTGAAGGAGAATGTTGCGGAGGGTTGCGTGGAGACGGACCAGTGCGCCTCCGGGGACAGGTGTCCCGTCCATAGCTACTGCGTGTCTCAGTGGGAGCAGTTCCAGTGCCGCTGCCAGACAGGTGACGCCAGTAACACTGTCTGTGATTTGTGACTGTGTTGTTCGACTCCTGACTATCTCCGTGCGGGTTAACTGTGCCATATATCACTTACATGAACCACAAAAACAAAATTAATTTTTGACGTGACAACGTCTAATAAATCGATGAACGCCGGCTGCACGCACAAAAAAGTGTCCCACTACGGATGTCCCACTACGGATGTGTTCTGTTTGCTCATTGTACGCATGCGTGGCATCTCTCTTCATGCTCATTGTACGCATGCGTGGCATCTCTCTTCCACTCGATTGGAACAACCATCGATTTGACTTTTCAATCATATTTTCGTCATTTGAATTATTAATATTATGTAATTTAACGATCGTCCACCGATTTTCAGCAAATCGGTACGGTTATTTAAAAGTAATGTTGAAAATTCAAATACGTTTTGAACCAACAATGGTGTTTTACAGTTACACATAATAATTGAAATTACACCTGGGATCTTTTGCACAATGTTTTAAAAAATATTATAACACATTATAAATAAGTTTGGTGTATTTGGGATGCGTATTTGTTATAAAATCGTGTTAATATTATACTCCTACTGTGAACAAAGTTTTTATAAATATATATCTATATATAACATTTGAAACTACATTACCTTAGTATGGCCTCGTGGGCGTATGGTTAGCGTACTTAACTCGTAAACTAAAGGTAGTTGGTTCAAAACCTGGCAGCTTTAAAATTTTTTTTTGTACTTGTAAAAATAAATATGGCGCACGCAACATTCCAAAAGTAATAGATATATTTGAATTAATGAATGCAAATAAAAGTAAATTTATTAATTCAATTGCACATTTAATTTCACTCCTTCGTATCCATACAAAATAGTGACAATTCAATAAAAATGATACAATTTTATTCATAAAAGTATGCAGAGGAAGATTTTATCATGCAAAATATTGAAAAATTAAAAAAAAATTCTTCCTCAAAGAATATAATATTTTTAATGCCTAAATGGTTTGGTTGCAAAAACCTATTACAGCTCAGTCTCAGGCCGAATATGATATTTCCTTTTCTTCTGGATCAATCATTTCATCAATGTTTTGTTATGACGTTGTCACGTTAAACTATCGTCCGTAAACCGACTTTACAGACAACCAATTTTTTTTTTTACTTTTTTTTGGTGATCTATTGATGTGGTAGAGCATTATATTCTGTAATTCAAGATAAAAAAATGCTGCCAAGCATAGTTGGTGTTAGTATGCATCATGAACTTTGAAATTATAAATGCATCCCTGTAAGCCGTGTTCCCATGTGAACCGTGCTCAGGTTGGCGCCGGCAAGTGCGGCTGTTCCCGGCCTAGTTTCAAGGCAGCAGTCACACAGAATTTTTTATGTTGTAATCTTTAGACAGTAATGTATAATAATAAACGCAAACGAGTGGTACTTAACATTCAACAAAAAATTTAAAATTATCATCCGTGGACTCCTTGCCAGTAACTACCCCGGATAATCAGGAGTCTTCTGTAATACTGGTATTCCAGCAGTGCAACCTAGAGTCACGTATCTCTGAATGGCTACTGTAAGCTTTGCTAGGTCAGAGTCATGTGCATGTGATAACACCTAGGTACTACTACCTCATAGTATATGTACTAATGTGAAAGGCATGGGTGTCATTTTCAGCTCAGTAGGTTACAGTTTTAATCATCATACCTGAAAGTATTGTCATGCAGCTTGTAAATTTAATTTTTCAAGGTTTTTATTCTCCTTTTCGTTCCCAGCTTGAATCTGATTCTGTTCATATGGTCAAATCAAAATGTGCATTGGAATAAGTGTCTCAGCTTACCATATGACAATACATAGAGGTATAACTAATGGAATTTTCAAAATAAATTTTTCTAAAAACTTTGTTTGAAATAATATTTATGAGTGAAATTAGATGGAAAAAAGGATGTTGGTACTTGTATAATAATCTGCAAGGTGGATGAATGAAACCACACAACTTTTACAGCAATTTCAGTTAAAAATGTGTAAAAATAATGTGAAATCTAAGTGTAAGGCACAAAGACATTATCTATTCATTTCAAACATATGTTTTGCTGAAAATAACTTTATTATTTGTACCCAAAAGAAAATAAACTGAAAAAATCGGCATGTCACATAATTTACAGGTTACGTGGGCCCTTCTTGCATCAATGTGTGTGAGCTCAATCCCTGCTCCAATGGCGGCCAGTGCATAGAAGACAAGAATACAGTTCGAGGCTACAGCTGTGAATGTAATTCAGATGAATACTCAGGTACGAACAGTGTAATACAGGTCTCTAGATGAGTTTCATCACTGAGGCAGCATCATTGAAGTTATTTTTTAATAACACAGAATAGTCTCACTTGTGCATTTGTACTTCAGAGTATCAGAGAGTACTGTTTCTGGAGGACAGGTTGTGATGCAAGTATTTGTGCCTTACTCGAGTGTGAGTTGGATGTGACTAGGAAGTTGTGTTGTTAACAGTCGACCAATAACAGCCAATATTGGTTTCAGATTTATTTAATGTATAGACCTCATTGTGTGGCTTATGTGGTTGGTTCCCATTAGTAGAGGCAAGATTATATTGTGAATAGCGAAATAACAGTGAAATTAAGTCAAAACACCGCCAAACACCAAAATGGAAGTTAATAACACAGCATAAAACCAAAATGCAGCAAAATTCACTTCAATTACCTTATTATAGCTATTAAATTTCATAAATTTCATAAATCTTTAGTTTAGGTTTTTATTTAAAACCCTAAAATGTTATGTACAAAGACATTACAAGAGAATGTACATGTATAATGATTTTCCGCTTTTAACATTGAATTTTTTTTAATTATTGAATGTTTTAGTTGCAGATTTTTGTTTAACTTACTCTCATCAATATATGTAATAGTATTGTTTATTGTACACATTTGAAGTGTCTTACCACAAATTGTAGAAGGAGTTGATCAATGTAATTGTGCTTGATATGTTCTTATTATTACATGTGTTTTAATTTTTAATGATGGTAAAGACAAGCTCCACTATTTTTAATTTAATTTTTATAACACCATAAAATCTTGGCTCTACCCATAAGTAAACATTTAATGTTATTATAAATCATAATTTATTTCTGAGTCATGACTGTACTTTTGAATTCTTGAGGAGTGTGAAACAGTATCATGGATATTAGTTATCGCCGTTATCGGTACTATCAGCAGCAATGGCGGCCCTAGACTTTGCGAGTTCCTGGGCCAATTACTTTAGCAGGGCAGTAACATTAAGGAGAAGGGCCTTACCAGAAAACGGGGGAGTATGAATAGGCTCCAGAGAAAAAAGAGGTTTGGGGCGCCCTCCACGTAAAATGTAAAAGAGTTATTTATTTTAAACAGCATATTTAAGCCAACCTGGAACTTAAATTACTTTTGTGGTTTTTCAAATTTTTGCTAAGAAAAATTGATTTTTTCCTGACAAGGTAGCTTTTTAAATTCTAACGTTAAAATTCTATTGAAATCGCATCATTATCTGGAGGAATAATAGCTTTAAGGTGTTTTAATACAAAATTAGGTTTTCACCAGCATCTTAAAATATATGAATTGTTCCTTTTTCCCCTATTATATTAATATTTTTGAACAGAAAACTAGACAAACAAGGAAAATAAATATGAAACGGCTCGCGCGAGGCCCTTCTAGTCACGAGGCCGGGGTTGCTCGCCCCAGGAGCTGTCCCTAACAAGCACCATAGTTTGAGTAGTGGGGACAGGGGCAAAAACAAAAACCAATATCGCAGTTACACTTCAGTATTAGCAGCACAATAACAATACAGTTACATACAAAACTTTCATTAATACAAAGTGTTTTCACAGTCCCTAGAAATTACATAGGAGTCACAGTGATGAGTAATTTGTTAAATACAAAAGTATGGTTATTATGTAATACAAAGTTGTAATTATTCCAAGGGTAAATAGTTACATTTAGTTAAGGATGATTAATACAAATTTCCCAGAATAATGGAAGGAATCAATGTAGAGTTTCATTTATGATAATACTGGTGCCATTGCTTTGGCTCGTAGGTTTGGGAAAAATGCTTGGAAGTTTAGTTCTTTGAAAATGATGGTAGTAAGTCATTTTGTAGGTGATTTGTAAACCTTTGCTTTATTCTTCTGTCTTACATCCTTTAAAGTGTGATACAACAGAAAAATTTTTTTTGAGCCACAGGTGTAGTCATCCTAAAATCCTAAATTTGTATTTTACAATCCTTAAAAAAAAGGTACATTGTGTGCAAGCACACAGAGAAACGTAATAAAAGACAAACAATGTTCTTTAGGAATTTTTCATTACGATGGTTGCGTTCGACGTTATTTGGAATTAAAAGATTTTATTAAATTACCTTTGTTTATTTCTTTCCAAAAAAAAATGTTTTTTTCTCATCGTTACATGGCATCAGTACACAATTTTACACATGAATTTAGTTCGAAAGCTTTGTTACTTGCACAGTTTTTTGTTTTTTCTTATACAAATTTTTACGAGGTCTTTGAATTTTGATAGGATGAGGTCCAAATACATACCATAGCACCATACATCTTGCCGTTGATGGTCGAGGAGTCTTGTCACTCGCCAAAAAAATAAATAATATTTTAGTAATGTCCCTTGGTTAACTACATAACTCAAGGTACCGTCGATCGCGGACCGGAATCACGCGAAGTCGGGCCGATGCCGACGTCTAGGGCTTAAATTTCCAATTAAATTGTCCGAATATACATTTAGGTTAAAAAAATGCGGCTTGGCCCCAGCCCCTAGGCGTAAAGTTGTCCCTTAGTAACTTTCCATAATATGGCGTGACTTGCCGACAACGTAACAGGGTTCGGCAACGATCGAGCAAAAGTGGCCTGGTCGACGAGACTACCTTCCCTTGTAAAGGACAAGGGAGGCAACCCCGTGGGCCAACTGACCAATCAGAGTACAGAATTCAGAAACATGACCATATAAGAAAATTTGGACGGGTGCATCACTCCACCCTAGGGCTCGCCCTAATTGGCTGGCTAGTGGTAGCCTCTAGAGAACCTTCCCGACGGTCGCTGCAGCTGTGCGTCCATGTGACGCGTAAATCCCAAACATGCATTTACAAAGTGAAAAATAACTTTCTGGCGCCAGTGTGTCGCGCCTGTCCACTCTTCCTTCTGTACCTTCCAGACTATTCTCGAAATATTACACTAGCAATATCCAATATAATTTTAAATTACCCAACAAATATAAATATAATTTTCAAAATTTAGTAATCAATGTTGAAATTCATACCGTATTAGAAATTTTTGTTTAAAAATTAGGTCCTGTAAAATTATAGTCTACACTGCTTTAAACAAAACAATTTACTGAAATTAATTATCAAATATCAAAATTAATTATTATTAACTGGAGTTAACCCACAAATTAATAATTAGGTAAGTATCTCAAGGAAATAAGTACTTTAAGGCTTTCCATGAAAGTTAACCAAAGATTAATAACAATCTTAACAGATCTGAACCATTATCCTTATCTACCTATTAAAAAATTATTATCCTTCATACCAAAGTAATTCTTAATATTCTTATGACCCAAAATATATAGTATAGAACAAATCCTCATTGTGCAATGCTACAAGTTTTGTGATTTAATTTTGTCATAGTTTGGTTAGTACACACCTAATTATTGCAAAATGACAAAATTGTGGTCCCTTCAGATTTGTATAGTTGAGTTTTGACTGTGTCAAGGACTCAGCGCAGAATAGTTTCCTCATGGGATGGGTACAGTAAGTGATTGTAGACGTGAGTGCCACCTGCAGTAGGCTGTGAAGGGTGTGTGCTGGGTTGCGTGCCGCTGCAGGGGAGTACTGCGAGGTGAAGCTGGACCAGCCGTGCCCGTCCAGCTGGTGGGGGTATCCCGTGTGCGGGCCGTGCCACTGCGACCTGGACAAGGGCTACAACGCAGACTGCAACAAGACGACGGGAGAGTGCTATTGCAAGGTGAGGCAGCTGCCGCACTGCCCAGAAAACAAGTCCTTTTCTTACTCTGAATGAGACAACTCTCTGTTGCTGGCATGGGCGTCACAAGGATATACTTTTTTTTGGGGGGGGGGGGGGGGGGCTGCAATTGATGTAGTTGTTGAGGAATATCCATCCCCTGGGAAAAAAAGCGGGGGGGTACGGGGGTCCTCCCCCGGGAAAATTTTGGGTTTGAAGGTGCAAAAAGGCGGTTTTTAGGCACTTTTCTTTCTTAAATATTCCAATTATAGTTGGTTGCAATATATAATTTTTTATAAAAAATATTTTCAGAGAACAAATTTGTAAAAACACAGTGCTCACATTACCACGATTGGACTAAATGCACCATGCGCAACATATGGGTTATATCACAGAAATCATATTAATAATATAACTACGAAACTAAATATGTTATTGGAGGGGACGAAATTGAAGACTTATTATTGGGGGGGACGTGTCCCCCCCGTCCCCCCCGGTTGCGACGCCCATGGTTGCTGGTTATAGTTCTTATAGCAATAATTGAGTAATGCCTGAAAAGTTTTTATCATCTGTCTCAGCAGAATTTTCAAAAAATAACTCATGTATATTTTAAATGCGATTTTTAGCGTATGCATAGAAAGTTGCCGATGCCCAAAACCAGCGTAACATTATACAATTTTTGCATTTCAACTTTGTCGAAGGGTGATTTTCTTTGTGCCGGAAATTACACACCAAAAGCAGGCAGAATGAAAATGTAATTCTTGTGGTGTAAACATCAGGAATGGAATGGAATGTAAAATTTGTGAGTTGGGGAACAATAATATTAGTGTAGTAAAGGGAAAGTGTTAATGAGAGAAATGTAAAATGTTTTTTTTTTCTAAATATTTTATAGTGTTCAGCATCCAACCTAAGGATGTTTGCCTTTCAAGCTGGAGAGCATTCAGTACTTAGGATAGATGTCTTGAAGTTTGCAATGTACGTGTGCAAATTTTAACATTAAGCCATTAAGCGAAGGAATAAAAGTAGGACAGAGAGGTAAAGACAAAGAAAAGGCGTGGGGCTAAGAACTAGGTGTTGGAACACGATAGAGAGGATGACACTGAAAGGAAATGGAGAAGGGGAAAGAGAGATGATTAAGTCACAATGCAGTCAGTAATCCTACCGTCACTCTGTTTTGCAGGAGAACCACTACCAGCCTCTGGACTCTGACCGCTGTTTCGATTGTGAGTGCTATGCCGTTGGCTCTTACGGCAGCCAGTGCGACCCCGTCACAGGGCAGTGTAGGTGTCGCAGTGGAGTCATTGGACGTCGCTGCGATGCCTGCCCCAATCCATATGCTGAGGTCACTCTTCGCGGGTGTGAAGGTAAGCTGCCATTGTCACAGGGTCCACTTTTTTCTGTGATACTTGTAGAAAATTGATTTCTTAAACTAATACATGAGGACTAATGTTTTTTTTCACATTGAATACAGTGAATGAACAGTGTAAATATATGCATAGACTTGTTTGTTAACCACACCTGCCCCTCGAAGTAATGTTCTTCAATTTTCATGGTTTTGAAGTAACGATGCCGAAATATACTGCTTGAATTGAAGTAGTGGTATCATAGATTCAAAGTAGCACTCACTTTCATCTACGTGAATTTTTATTTTTATGTTTTGACAATGACAATAACACTTGAGTAGCGTTAAACACAATGAAACAAATTAATAACATGACGAATCAACAAACGATAGTTTACCCTTTCCTTAATAGCCAGTCGCTTCCTGCAATACGTATCTACTTGAGCTCGATTGACATAGCACACTGACTCCCGAGTGTTTAGCCAGTGTTTATGTTATGCCTTGTAAGTCAGCAACAGCTCTGGTGAAAAAAAGTCAGAAGGTTTCAAGTCTAGTTTACCACATGCCTTCCAGGATGCGCTAGTACAAGTCATGTGGCTTGCTATTCATGGTAGACAAGCATGTAATGAATAACAGAGCCAAAAATACTTTACAGGTTAAATAATGTTTCTCATAAATAGAAAATGTTAGGTTTAAGCTTCTTTAATCTTACTATATTTAAAACATTTTTTTCATAGTCATAAGATTATTAATTTGTAACTCAGACATATTTTAGCACCTTCTTAGGAAATTTCATGCCCAAGCTCTGTTATGTAAAAAATGTGGCCCATGATTTGTTTACACTTTAGTTGTAGTTAAGGTGGTTTAATCTACACACATAATTTAAACGTATATTTAAATGTACTTTAAACTTGTGTGGAAACATTATTAGGTACTGTAAATTAATTTTAATGGGAGAAGTGTCTTGATTAATTGGTAATAAAACAAGCAAACTTAACGTGGTTGTAAAATGATTTATTTTGATGAACATGTATTTTTATTTTTTATGGAAAAAAAGTATTTGATTAACACAGTTTTGATTAACGCTCTGTTTTCCTGGAACAAATTATTAGGACATTACTTCGAGGGGCGGGTGTACTATATTATTATGGAGCAAATCCTTGTCCCGCCATGGTGTTTTTTGTTTTCCATTGTTTCCCAAATCACTCCAGGAAAATGCTGGGTCGGTTCCTTACAATAAGCCGTTGCTGATTCCTTCCCCCCATAGTCTTGATTTGTGCTGTTGTGTGTTACTGTCTCTTGACGCACACACGCGTCATATTTTGCTTTTTAATTAGTGTAATTACTAATTATTGTAACACCACAAGTGTCTGATAATATGGTTTGTTTTATTACTGCTCAAGCACATGAAACAAAATACAGCATAGCAATCCGTATACTTGCACCGCACAGCCACCCCTGTTAGCTGGAACAATATAGAGACAATATTTTATGGTTTTATTTTCAGGCCAATTTCGTTTTTAAAACAGGAGATTTTGCTGCTATTGTTTTTTTTTATGAAATCTGTTTATTAAAAAGTATAGCATATTATTGAACAAATATATTCTTAAAAGTCCCATGATACTAATTTCTCCAAAACTGGGTCATTTTGACTGATAAATGATGCACTTTTACAATATAATGATTTATAATAAGCATGTCTAACTATTCGGAACAAATAAAATAAATCTCTTAGGTATTCTTGTGTTTGAAAAATGTGAAAATGTTTTGATGTAAAAATGAGTAACTAATAACAGTTCCAAGATTAAAAAGAAGTTAACTTTTTCCATTTTTTTTTGCATAAAATGTGGTACAAACTTCATTCTAAATAACTTACTTCAATTGAATTTAATATTATTAAAACATTATGTATTTCTCATTAAAATTAAATTTTAAGTGAAAATGCTGTTTAATTTCATGATTTTAATTGCACTATGGTGTTGTGTGGTGTATTACCTTGAATTTTGTTTTTGTTGTAATATGGTGTATTGACATGCATTTCGATTTTATTTTGGTTTTATCACAATTCTATGTACTCAATGTGTGCTCCCCTCCTCTGCATCCAAGGGGGAGGATAGCTGGCACGCCCTGGGGTGTTGTACAGTCAGCCACCATGTTACATTCCAGGTTGGGCCGGCTAAGCAACCAGAATAGTAACAAAACACTTTAATCACTTGAAAAGTTTACATATGATGATTTTGAAGTTTCGTTTTAAATTTCATTTTGTTGCCAACATTGAGGGTAAATTATTCTCTAAATTGAGTAGTTTTTCGGCTAGAAATTTCAAATAAAATTTTTTTATGCACAGTCTTTTGGTTTATTATTTTCTCAAAACAAAATGCCAATCACAACTTACATGTCCAGATGATTTTCTGCACATTTTCACTGTAGCTCGTTACTCAATTATAATTAAATTAAGTCCCTTTGTTTTACTTTTAACAATGGTACCAATAATCCACGGAAAATATCCCGGTAGGGTAACAATTACCTTGGGCAGATGCTGACGCCTGGGGTCAAATTTCGAGTTAAAAGTTGAAAAAATAATTTTAAAAAAGTTAAGATTCAGCCTGGCCCCGATCAGCAGACGTGAAATTCTCTCTTCACGACTTTTACATTATATTTCGGTGAGATGCTGACTATGTGACCGCAGGAGACAACAATCGAGCAACAACTAGTTGAACTACGAAGTGTCTTCCCTTACAAAGGTGAAAACAAAGGGGAGGCAACCCTGTGTGTCAACCGACAATCATAATACACAACCGGAAATATGACTACATAAGGAATAATATACTACTAGAATTTTTTTCTGAAAGTCTGGAAATCTGTATCACTTCACCTCAAGGTTCGTTTTGATTGCCTGGCGAGGCAGCACCCAGCAAAATTTCTAGTCCATTGCTGCGCAGTTATGTGCCTATATGCTGGGTTTTCCCAACAATGCTCTAACTTGAGGTGTGAAAAATAACAAACTGGTGACAGAGTGATATGCCAGTGTCTTCTATTCTTTTTAAACCTTCTAGAATGTTACAGTCTCACTAACCAGAAGATGCTTTATAATTGTAAAAATGTAATTAATAGACATATTAATTTTAACTGACCAAACAAATTAGAGTGAAAAAAATAGGTAATAAAAAATAAAACCTGAACATAATTAATATTTAATCACAAACAAAATACCTAAATGCCTATGCATAATAGATGAGTATGTATTAATAATGAAACAATAAGAAAACATCAGCAACATAACACATCCTCAGTTAATTGCAGTAGGCAGTAATTATGCCATGTTACAACCAGACCTCTCTGCCGAACTGCGTGCTCAACACCATCTGTATGACCTCACTGTGAACGAGATGTTGAGGTCAACTAAAACAAATACATACATAACTAATTTTGTGGGCTTGTAAAAATGCTCATATTTGAATCAAAGTAAGCTTGAATTACTTAATTTATATAATTGTTTCATCTCTTGTGATCTTGTATTAATTGTGCAATGTATTCAATCTGTAAGACTGTATGGCTATATTTTAATTTGTATTTTTAAAAAAAATCTTAGTGATTTACTTCTTGAGGTTGGGTTTGCCAGATATGTTTTAAAATTTGTGGTAGTATATATAGGTATTATTAAATTAGTTAAATTTGGAAGTATGTTTTCTTCAATTCAAGGCATAGCTTAAAATTTTTTTATACAGAATCATACGACTTTTAAAAATTTATCTTTACATTTTAATCATATATTTTCAATGAGTGAATGATTTTGGGTCTGTTGATCAAACAAAATAATTGTGACGGTGGCCTTATTGTTCCAGTGGTGTACGATGGTTGCCCACGCAGCTTTGCGTGCAGCTTGCTGTGGGCCCGGACACACTTTGGGCAAGTAGCCGTGGAGTCCTGCCCCAGCCACTCACAGGGCAAGGCGTCGAGGTCTTGCGACGAGGAGATGGGAGGCTGGCAGGAGCCAGACCTCTTCAACTGCACATCCGACCCGTTCCTGGACCTCAGCAAAGTGGTGAGCGCTTGAATCACAGTCAATCCTCTCTTCGCACGTTCCTCGGCAAGTTGCGATGCTTTGTGCTGTTTAGGTCACCTGTTTTTCCGGTGCTGATGCAGTCCCTGTCGTTGGTGATAAGCCCTACTGCAGGGGCTCGCAGCATTACACTTTCAGTGGGAAGTTGGTACTGCAACCGGGTGGACCATTGAGAAGGGATGTTTACTGTGCTGTATGCCCTGCTTTTTTGCTGTTTTTTTTTTTTTTTTTTTACCCACTTGCATTACCACGACAATTTTCATATGTATAATGTACAAAAATTTAATGGCTTAGTCCATCATTTGATGCTGCATTGGCACTTTAGTACGTAATTAGTGACCAAACATACATGTTTGTGCCTTTGCATCTATGCTTGCTAATGACACTGCAGTAGTTACGATCCTGTGAAGTAACTAAAGTAGAACCCTGTTATAATGTTTTTAAAGGGGGCATAAGGAAAAATATTATAAGCAGAAAAACATTATAAGCAGGGAATATCAATTTATCACTTGTCAGAGTTTGAACTTTTAAGCATTTGACTCATCGCGCTATATAAACAAATTTAAATTTTAAACCACCCATGGATACACCCGATGCTCGAATTTGCTTAACCAAGCCAACAATTTTTCAGCTTCATTGTGCTTCCAGCATCTATTATATTTGTCTTTAAAGACACACTGCCACATTTCTGTAAAACTATTCACAATTTGTGACAATGACGGTGATGATGAAATAAATAAAAAATTTATCACTTTACCAGCAATAGAAAATACAGTAGAATCTCGTTATAGCGAGCACGGTAATAGCGAGAACACGGCTATAACGAGGTATTTTTGAGGAATTTACGGCGTGATCGCTTGTAGCACGCTTTTGTTATTTGTCTGCTTTATCTCCACCCCTCTCGCTCGCCACTAGACATCTTGCCGTTGACGCGTCACATTCTTCAGCCGTGCAGTCGCCACCTAAGTGCGTGGCTTAAAAATAGAATCCCATCCTTTCTTTCTTTTATCAAACTTCCGTTAGTTATCTTTGCCGTGTGTAGACAAAGTTTGAGATTGGAACAGAAACAACGTAAGAAAGTATTTTTTACAAATTAGAAATATGTATGTTTTTGTTTTTATAATCACGTATTTTCACGTTTTTTTTGGTTATCTTAAAAGAGATAATATCAAAAAGCCGCTCTAATGAAATTTAATTGTTTCTTGGTTAACAAAAACTATTAATTATCAAATATTGTTAATTGTTTATATTCTATTTATTATTATTTACGCGACGTCATACTGTACGCGTACGCAATACGACTGGATTCGTTGCTGCAACATAACATAGCATGTTATGCGGTATCAGAAGTAACGAGTAACGTAACGATAGTAACGAGTACTAATTGTTATAGTAACAAATACATATGTTTACGCATTTTTTCGTTACTTTTACACCTCTAGTCGGCACTACCGTATTTATTTCCGAATCACTAGGGCAGTTTTCTTGTAACTTTTGTTTCGGTCAGTTGTTGGGGTATCTGTCCGAGAAAGGGGTGGTGATGGTTTGAGTTTAATCCCAAATTTATTTTCTAAAAAAGTTGACAGGTTTCTTCAAATGAAAAAAGTATAGTTTTTCAGCGACTATTACGTTTGAGGCGTACGTGCGTTGGCGCAGCCGCACTCCTGCTTTTTTGTAAGGAATTAAATCGTCGCGCTACACTAGCACCACCTGTTTGCAACATCCCGAACCAACATGGCCGCCAGCAGACAGCCCGCGTCGGCAATAGATAGCAGGACAATGCTGCGTCGGCCGCGGGCTGAGATGCTATACTTACGTGGCTTGATAGGGTATTCTGGTTATTTTGACGCAATCGGTGATCGCATCCGTACTTATGGGGTATCGTTTTAAAGAGAATTCACACATCTGCTCACAGAAATTAATATTTCGTTAATATAACCTGTTATTTTCCAATTATACAGGTTTAAACACAATTTTTATGCTATTTTCGGTTAATTTTTATTTTTTGGGGGCCAAAATTTGTCCAATTCGGTTATAGCGAGGACACGGTTATAGCGAGGATCAAACCCGGAACCGTGACACCTCGCTATAACGGGACTCTAGTGTATTTCATTTTTTATTCTTGTTATTGCGGAATAGTTGTAAAACTAAAATATTGTAGGACTACGTATGTATATCTGCAAACACACTAGAATGGCAAGTAATGGAAGGATTTGTAATTTTTTCTTCATGACAAGGGTATCAACAGACAAGTAACTGCAAACTTTATGTACCGTCTATATATTGAATACATAGCATTAGCTAGCAATAACATGTAGCTCTAGTGTTCTGGCACACTTACATTTTGTAAGTACAATCATATTTGAACAATCTACATCTATGGTACTGCAGTGATTGTAAACAAAGATGCACGTAAAGCATAAAGCAAACCTTTTAATATGTTCATCTTCACAGATGGGATAAGTGTTGGAATAGTTTGGTTTTAAAAACTTTTTTTTGGTATTTATTACATTTAATAGAGCAAACATTATAAGCAGGAAATAAATTTATTGTCCTTAAGGGAAAAATATTGGGATTTTAAAAATATAACTTTATAAGCAGGAAAACATTATAACAAGGTTCCACTGTAACATTTTTGGACACATTTTGTATCTTGTTGCAGCTTAGGCAGTTGGGCGATGGAGACCTACAGGTGACTACCTTTGTTGCCGTGAAAGTGGCTTCAGATCTGCGCAGAGCTACCAACAAAACAGAAATGATGCACGGTAGTGACGTCCTCATAGTTGAAGAACTTGTACGTGAACTGATATCCTACGAAGGGAGAGAAAAGGGCCTTAATCTCACACACAGTCAAGACAAGGATTACATCAAGGTCGGGCATACTGAAAAAATTACTGCTTGATCCTTTGTTCAAAACAAAACTTAATGCTTTTGAACCATCACAAAATGTTTGTAATATATATGTGTGTGTATTTTTTTTAGAATTTGGTAGAGGCGTCAAGTGTGATTCTGGACGAGAAGTATGCGGAGCAGTGGGAAAAAATCAGGGATGTGACCGGCGATACTGCGGAAGACATCGTTATTTCATTCGACAAGTACATAGCCGTACTAGCAAGAAGCCAGGAAGACACTTACACCAATCCATTTGAAATTGTGGCTGATAACATGGGTAAGAAATTTTTCATAAGGTATCATCTGTATTTTTTTCTGCAAGTAAAGAAGATTATTGGTTTTTCTTGGCATGGTAAGTAATCCTAAACTGGAGCTTTGTATAAACTGAGAAACTGACAATTACCTGGTTACTTTTAACTGAGTACTTTATCATCTCTATGCATTGCTTTAAGTTAACAGTTTTAAGGCAGCAAGTGGATTCTGTGTTTCTTCCCAAATATGAAGATTGTAGGATATATTTTTGTTTTGAGAAAGGACTGTCAGGTTAGGGTATGTAAGGATCAGATTTATAGAAGCATGAACACTGAACAGTTTGAATGTTGTGTTTGCCAGTTCTGGGGCTGGACGTGGTCACACCAGAGAGTCTGTTTGGATACGAGGCGACTAATCAGGAGCTGCCAGGCATGCCGCCAGGACCGAGGGAGAGGGTCATTCTGCCGGACACTTCCGAGTTCTTGCAGTCCTCGTTGCAGGTGGGTGCATATTTTTAACTCTTGAAGGACTGTAGAGATCGATTCCCACAGACGGGAAAAATCTGGATCACAAGAAAAACCCAGGGAAGTTAAAAAGGTTTCCTCAAAACATGGAAAACACACGCAAATTGTCAATACTAAGTACATGTTATCATTCAGTTTTTCATATTGTGTAGTATCTTAATGTCTTAAAAAATATATTTCAATCATAAATTCATGTGTTGTTAGTAATCCTTATCAAATTTTACTAAAATTAATAAATGTAATGGATGCAAACAATAGTGTATTAAATTAATGCAGAGAGAGAGGGAGAGTGAGTGTGTGTGTGCATATGCGTATGCATGTTTATAGTCTTAAGCTTGATCACAATCGATAATGTACGAGGGTGTATCAATAAATATTGCGTCTAATGTAAAAAATGCAATTAATGACAATATGAAACATAAATGAAAGTATTACACATTTTATTTTTCTACATAACTTCCATGCATGTTGAGGCATTTGTCTCAATGACTTATCAGTTTGAAAATCCCAGTCTCATAGAACTCTGTCAGCTTCAAGAAGAGCCACCTTCGCACGGCCCTTTTGAGTTTGTCGTCATAGTCAAACTTCTCATCGCCAAGGAACTTCTTCACGGATGGAACTTCTGATGGAAATTGGACGGTGCTCGTTGCTCTTCCACAGTTGACATAATCACTAAAGCCATTTTACCGGTGACTGACGAACACTATCAGGACATGGAATCATGAGATGTTGCATTGCGCCTAGTCAGTAGCACTCTCTAGTTACTTTTTTTTTTAGTAAATAATGTCAGTTTTACTAGTTATTTTCCCACGTAAAAATTTACATGCGTCCTTTTGCGGTAGTTTAGGGTAATCATGGCGCGCTATTTAAAAACACATTGCACGCATGTCACTGGTGGGAGGTTCAAAGGTTCAAAGTACCTTGATGATGATAGTTCTTGGTACTGAGTGTTATTTCTTAGTGTTGAAAGGAGAGCATGTCAACACAATGATTGTATGTATGTAGTGTGGGTTCCATTGTGAATAGGGCCGTCGAAAGACTCTTAGGGCCCGGGGTAACAAATTTGGTTGGGCCCCCTCGCCAATATTTAATACACAATTTTCAAAACTCTCATTCAAAAAAAAAAAAAAAATCTGCAGATTAAATGTTACCATAGAGCATAGCCATAACTATAAACGTGATCTGGTAAATTTGCATAACTTTTAATAATGCCAATGAATTTTATTAGCAGTATAACTGCAATATTGGTTTTTTTCAGGGTAAACACAAGCATAAAAAAAATTTCCAAACTCAACCAGGTGCTTGGGCTCGGGGATTTTGTCCATCCTGCCCACTGTCTTGACGGCCCTGTTTGTGATTGACATAATTGTTGCTGGCATATTTATAATAAATAGTTTGGTTTTTTTAAACTCCAGAATTTAAATTTGCAATAATGGTGCTAAACTAATAAAGCTACAGAAATGTTGTGCAAACCTTCACACTCTTGCACTGTGTTTATGATTGGATCACAGTTATTTGGACATGCCCCGCTACGACTGTGAGTCAACAATGCCCAGCTAGGAGAGAAGTAAGCGAATCAAGTAGTGCCAATTCATAAGGATAAAAATGCTCTTGCTAAGAAATCAACCAACAGGAAAGCAAACATGGGTTGAGCACACCTATGACACTTTGAGGCCAGATGAATCCGCGACATTTCCGGGGTCTTTATAAATTAATGTACTCAGTGATTTCAATTCATGGATTTTGTGGAGTGCCAGGTTTTGTGATGTACACAGATTTTACTCTGTAATGATCAATTTTGTTGTTAGATTTGTATTTCATTCAAAATAAATTTATTACTTTTTTTTAGTTTCACCATCTAATATTTTTATTTTAAAAAAATAAATTATTTACTTTTATATTTAAAAGCATTGATTTGCTAGAATATTCAGAAAGGTGTTTGAATTAATTTCTGTACAGTGCTGTAAATTGTAGTGTTATTTAGGAGTTTAACACTTTAAGGGAATATATGCCAAAAATATTTTTTTTTCCCCAGTTGTCTTCTACCGCTGCAATAGGAAGCGACTACGGGTCTCCACCGCCGTCAGCAGTCCCGACCCTGGTGTTCCCAAAGTACAACAACTACCTCATGGATCAAAATAAATTTGACATCTACAGCAAAGTTCTCATTCCTCTAAATTTACTTGGAATACAGTCGTTTGAGCAAGGTCAGTTGCAGTTATAATTTCCCTTGAACAAAATTCAGTTATGTATTTTGTTTTGTTTTGTATGATAGCGATAGTCAATAATATTGATTTTAAAGGACACAGGACTTGAAAATAAACTACATACACTAAAATATACTTTCGTTATCATACATAATTTTGGCCTCCTTGGTACGTATTTCTTATGTTTCTGAAACTTTATTTTGTGTGAGAAATGTTGCAAATGCTTAAAGCTTCAATCATTTTAAATTTGCATCAATGTAGTAGATTTTACCTGACATTTTACATTGGAGCACTACCTGGTACTTATGTGTAGGTAAGTTATAAGTGGCTGTGTAAGTCATATTCATGTGGCAAGGAAGTTGGATGTTAATGGTGAGCACCCAGCATCTAAGATGGCTTGTACATAATTAATGTGCAACATGTCTATACCCAAGTATGAAGTAGTTCAAAATTAAAAATTATCGGTGGATCCAATTTGGTATGCAGAGAGATTGTATTACACACAGTTATGTATGGCTCTAAAATTCCAGTTACTTTCGTGGGTCAGGAAGGTGACAAAACACAGTAACATACAACTGCATGGATGTATAATATTTAAGCTAATATCCTTGTTACATTCCCTCATAATACTCTCAGTTCGGGTATTCAGTGTATTTACAGAATTGTAAATACATCTTGCCAATTTAACTCAGATTATGGTCCTGTATGGTCATGTTAGTGATACTAGTAACTGCATAGTGAATACTGAATCCTCTGTCTTGCATCGTGTATCCTTATAAAACCCCTGTCGGCCACACATTACACGACCTTGACTTATGGGATAAATCATTTATAAAAACCTACCTGCCAGGTTTCAACTAGCGTGCGAAGCGTACTTCTTATCTCTGCATGTCGGTTCGTTCGTTACAGTTCATGGGTTAGGTAAACTGTCAGGTTCGACAGGTATGCCTCAACTCAGTATCACTACCAGTTTTACATTTATATAGAGACCATAATTATAAAAGTCGGGGTTATATGACACCAACATCTTAAGCCTTGTGAAGTGAAACACTAACTTTACTTCTGATCCTAAGGCATTGCAGATGTAAGGGTTCCACAAAGTGTGCCATTAGACAGTCTCTTCCGGAATGAACTTGCTTCTAACCTATCGGCTATTGTATAAATTTTCATTGCAAGCTTATTCTGTGTTAACAGTAGAATGTTTTGGTCAAAATATACGGACATCACTTCTGTTGGAGATTGTTACTAGCTAGTAAGTAGTCATTGTTTCTAAAATTATGTTTTGTGTTAAGTGTACATTTTCTGTATTATGGATGTCTTTTGTAAAGGTTTTTGTGTAGTTTGCTCTTGTAACATTCAGTACAATGCACTTAAATTAATTAATTTTTTACTTAAATTAAACTTGCCAACATCTTACATCAATTTTTATGACTTACACAGCATACATATTCCTCACTTTACATTTTCCTTCATTTTGAAACATTTTTTATGGTTCCTTGGAACATTTGAAAGAAAGTGAGTTCACTGTATGGTACACATTAAGATGTCATATTAATCAATTTATTTATTTATTTATTATAAAAAAAATACTTAATTTTTTTTTTTAGGTGAGTTGACAACGAAGCACAGTTTTGAGGGGAGTGGACATGCTGTTCTTAGCTACGCTCATTACAAAATGGCTGGATTGCTATTCCCAGCTTCATACGACGAGACCGTTAATAGGCGCTGGGGTGTGGATTTGAAAGTGGGATCGCCTGTTATATCACTGGCAGTGTTGGTGCCTGTTGAAGATCAACATTCTGCAGCAGGTAAGTTAGTTTTCGTGTTGCTGCAAATAACTTTTCATTTTTCGTATTTGCTTGTTGGCTTTAAGAATTAAGAATAAAATGTGCATGGAGACAGTACGAAATAGTTTTGTTTGAACATTCAAAAAGAAACTTATTAATCTCTTTTTATCCTACCTGGATGTTCAAACTTTGGGAAAAGTGTTTTCTTAGTTTGGTGTGTGCTCTCTTCTCTGAATGTTCGTTGCAGCCAGTTTCCCAATATTTGGACATTTTTATAGTGATAGCACGGTTGTCTAAATCAGGTATAGCGCACGGAAATAAATTTTTGCGTGGTTGCATTAAACAAGAAAATTATTTTAATCACAAAAGTTTGGATGAAATTTATTTTCTAGATGATGTCTCATTTGTATTGTTTTTAGAAGATTTTTTTTTGTGCTTCTTCAAATAAAAGCATGAAAAAGTGCTTAACGTCCCCTCCCAAAATTCAAATCTTGGTCCGTCCTGTCAGAGGTGTCGGCACTGTGTGGCCCCGTGGTGCAGGTGGCGATGCGGCGGGGCCCGGCTCTGATCGCAAGTACCAGCTGCTCTCGGAGGCTCTGTCGCTGCCCAATCCCGTGATGCTGCGCCTGTGGCTGGATCAAGAGTCCCAGTTCCTGTCCCCTCGTCTCAACCCTCAGTGTGTCTACTGGAGCACGGCCAGGGGGTGAGTCGTCCCGCGTCTGTCTAGTGGCTGGGTTGTTGGACTCAGTACGTGCTGTTGCATACTAAGATCATATCATCACATGAGTGTGAAGATGCAATAATAATCATCTCCATTTAACTTCTTCATTGAAAAATCAACAATTCAGTTGTTTACAGGAAAAACAGTATTAGGCTATGTTTATTGAAAAGTTCTTTAATACTCAGAAAATCAGTACCATGTATTTCACACCACAAAATATAATTGGGGTCCTCTGTGGAGATGATCGCTAACACGTCACTCATGTGGTGAGGGTTGTGGGCATCACTAAGTTGAGCACTGAGCGGGTGCTCAAGTTGTTTGGAATCCACTATAATCTTGAAGGTCCTGTGTGGTCGCTTTAAACTACATGCATCTCGGTGTGATGTTAAACCCTACCAAAACAATAATTGCCATGGTGTCTCACGCTTGGATGGCAGTACGGAGTAAATGGCGACCACTGTCGCCAGTTTGATACTACCCGGCTTGTTTGCATTGCATCTGCATTATCATCTGTACCCATAGTTGTTCACTACCATTACATGTTTCAATAGTTTTTTTAGTTGTACTATGTTTTTTTTTTTTAAAGTCCATAAATTAGTGTCTATTATTACAGTTATAGTCATTCTGACAAATAAAATAATTCAGTGCTAAACACAAATTATTATTTTACAGGAGTAACTATTTGTAGCAGTTTGACACTACGTATTAAAAACAAGGTATTCCATAAATTTATGTATTGTGCTCAAAAGAGAAAAAATTTCTTATATTAAATGAAATAAAAAGAAATTGATTATAAAAGCTAAAACTAAAAAAGGCTTCATTCAATTATGACTCTTGAAATAGTACTTGAATATTTTTGGATGATGCTTTTGATGAAATACAATAGGAAAATATATTTTCAAAATTCTCTTTCCAAATTTTACCTTACAAAATACAATGTTTCAGATACTTAAATACATTATAAAGTTGTGTCTATGGCGTTCACCTGGCAACAGAGCACACCGAAACAAGGACAGTGCTAAGGTCAGAAATTGTAGAAATTGTGCATTGGAAAAAGAGAGTAAATGCCTATTTAAATGCACACCGCAAGTTGATGAGATGTGCTATACTATAGTATAAAAGTGATATGATTTTGATTCGGAGATAGTTAGGTATATGTTGTTTCATCTGCATTATCATCTGTACTTATACTTGTTCATTACCATCACATGTTTCAACCCACTTCAAGACTTTTTGTTTCCTAGTCACTTGTTATGTATGGGTGATAAAAACAAGTGCACAGCCATCAATACTAACACTACGCAGTAGCACTACAAAGGTATAAATTTTGTGTGCCAACACTGCTACCATACTAGCATGCTGTTATGAGAAAAACTAAATTTGTTTCGACAAGAGTATTGGCTACACTTAGCATAGGATGAGTCATATGTTAAATGGGAATAGTCGTACATATTCCATCCAATCAAACTGATGTCATTGTAAACACAGAGGTGGTTTACTTCAACAGAGTTGGTGAGTGGTCGCGTTCAGGCTGCCAGACCGATGTACCTGATGACTGGCAGTTCTCGATGACCGAGCCATTCCTAGTCAACTGCACTTGCAACCATCTATCCATTTTCGCTGTTCTAGTGGATGTCATCGACATAGAGGTAAGTTTTGATATTGGTGCAGGGCCTGGTTCAGTATTGTGAAGCAGCTGTCATTTTGTGAGAAAACTTTGTGTAACGTTCTACAAACTTGATAAACAATCAAATAATAATAAATTTTATATTAACTTAGTTATGATGAAAATTTAATAAAAACTTTACATATTTTCAAGTACTTATTTGTGTATAATAGTGTAATTAAAAATTAGACTGTGTTTACTGTATTTAAAACATGCAATTGAAGTTGCCTAAACATGAAAAGTAGAGTAGTGTTCACACCATTGTATTTCCATCATAACTTAGTCTTAAGTATCATGGCAAACATTTTAGCTGTTTGTAGCCCTGCATAAAAAAAGCTTTCTATTTGTTAGTTTAATTTACAGTTATAGATTTTTACTGAATTCAACCCCATCACTGGTATAACACAAGTGGTTATGGATTGAATATACAAACATTATTAATTATAAATAAAAAAGTTTGGTTTATTATGACATCCATTATACAATTTCTCAGTTTTTATTTTGCACAACCCTCTTTATACCTTTTGTTCTCCCGGAATGTCGGGAGCAAGTACTCTTATTTCTTTTGGCTAGGGCAACCGGTGCCTCAAATTTTAATAGTGATTTGCCTTCAGATGAAGCCTTGCTAGTGTCTTGCATGTTTGTTACGTGGCAATAATGGTCCCGGGGGCCACTGCGATTGAGTGGTCAGATCACATGCCTCCCACCAAGGCAGTCCCAGATGTTTCATAAGTAAAAACGTGACGGTTGTTGCAGTGAGCCGGTGGGTTTTCTCAGGGTACTCCCATTTCCCCCACCATCACACTGTCTCATCATCAGTCTCATCATCCTTCATCGTCTGATGACTCCGACATCAACGAGACGTTACGCCACAATTGATCTAGGGGAGCAGCGTGTCTGTCACTTCCACCTCTGTAACTACAAATACAGATGTAAAAAATGCAAAGTTGTAATGCCCTTGAAACATTGCCTGCATTGGACAATGCTATCAACCTCTAGGATAAAGCAATGAATTCGTATATCTGTTTTGGTGTATTTTTTTTCTTTCAATTTCAAGATATGTAATTATTATTTTTTCCTTTGCAGTATATACCTGAACCATCTATGCTGGAGGACGTCACGACTTACACAGCATTTTCCTTCTCTCTGCCGTTACTTTTTACCACCCTGTTGATCCTCACAGTTATTCGAGGTGTGGAAACCAACTCCAATTCCATCCACAAAAATGTTACGTTGTGTGTCTTTCTGGCTGAACTCCTGTTTTTTGTCGCTCTCAAAGCAAGGAAGACTCTCACACAACATGAGGTAAAGATGTTTGATTCTTTAGTGTGTATTATAGATAGTGTACTCAACCTTTTTTCTTTTGAAAATTTAGTAAACCATTTTTTTTATAAATATTATCCTTAAATTGTTAGGAAGTTCATGTACTGATTTCTAGCAGGAACTTTTTAATTAATTAAATATTGTCATCTCATTAACATTATTTTTTTTTGGTTTGAGATACGCCAGTTGTATAGATAACTTACATCTTCCATATATTGATGCTGTCATGCATGCATGCATCCTTACATGGATACCTTTGTACACTTGTTCACTTACATATTTATGCACATGTTAATTGTACCTATGTACATGCATGTACCTATGGTATGCATGTACTGATGCACACAAATGTACCTATGCATGCATTTACCGATGCATATGCATTGTGTAAGATGTCAATAAATACCGAACATTTAACTAAATTTTTGTAAAACTTATCATTGGGTAGGAAATCCATTACTAAAAAGAGAAAAAAAAATAAATGGTTCGAGTTACTTTGTTTTATACTCTGAATTTTGTTTTTAAGTATTGGGATGGAAAAATCTACAAATTTTTAACTGTCATCACCAGAGCTGCCTACTTCACTCTTGTCCTCCACAGCTTTCGGCTGGCCTATAGTTAAAGATTTGCACTTCATTGTGCGCAGGACACAATTGTGAAGTAGTTCAGCCGGACTGTTTTTAAAATTACCACAGTTTAGTCTTTAAATTTTTTTATTCCAAGACTTGTACAAACAAATGTGTACTCTCACCTTCAGATAGGGTTGCCAACCGTCCCGTATTGTACGGGATTTCCCGTATTCTGTGACTAAAAGAATTATCCCGTACGTAGGCAGGACGGGACGTGATATTTCCCGTGTCTTGTTTAAAGTTCAATTCACACACCTGCATAAAATTGAAAAAGTATTTTTCCGCCTGCGCCGCACCACCTGTTATATGTATTGCGACATTGCAAGGCTCCGTTTACTTCGCAGTTCACTGGCCACCAAATAGTTCATGTTGACGCAGACAGATGGCATCACTCGTCCGCGCTTAGTCTGTTATGTTTATATTGATATTGTGTTGAGTTGAAAACGGATAAAGTTATCTTTATCAAATCTTTATATATTAAATTCATCACTCAAAAAATTATTAGGCCAAAACAAAAAATTTTAATATTTCAACTAGGTGCATAATTTATTTTCAGATACAAAAACTGCTAAAATAGCACCAATTTGCATCTAGAAATACAAATTTTTTCGGGTGAGGGCCCCCGGACCCCCCGCTCTATTAGGTGGGGTTCAGTGTCCCTTATGGTCAGGGTGAAATAGTTGGTAACCCTACCTTCAGAAGACTAGCACCTTGGTCGTGTCCACAGTTCCCGTGCAAGATGATCGCCATGTGCCTGCACTACTCGTGGCTGAGTGCGTTCAGCTGGTCGCTGGTCGACTCGGTGCACCTGTACCGCATGCTGACGGAGATGCGGGACATCAACCACGGCCAGATGCGGTTCTACTACACCACGGGCTACGGCCTGCCCGCCGTCGTGGTCGGCCTGACGGTGGGCGTGCGCGCGGACCAGTACGGCAACTTTTACTTGTGAGTGGCACAGTACAGTAGTTGTAGAGGAGCAGGGTTTAATGACGACATTACCCTTAATCAAATATTCAACTGAACGAAGCGAGGTATCTGTAAAAACTAAAGCGATCAGCGTTTTTATGTTTGTGGGTAGATTTTCTTAACTTTTGGTAGGTAGGCAGGTATGGCCAATTAAAATTTGAGTTAGGATATTTTTGATATATTTAATATATACACATAAAGCATTCAAAATCAGATACACTACTTTAATTTCTAGCTTGAAATCCAAAGAGGATTTGTCTTCATTAGGTGATGAGGCTGTCATCAAACACCTCAAAGATGTTTTTGCTAGGTTTGGCATTGTGGAGGTAGTAAGAGTAGAAAGTGCATAACATTTTTTGTCTTTGATTTAGAGAATTTGCAGCTGCGTATAATTACGTTGTTATTACTTCTTCCTCATATTACCACCTGTCAAATGGTCGGTTGGAAATTACAGCAAAGGTTGCAAAACAACTCATAAAAATGAATGCAGATGTCTCATCAGCACTCCTGGCATATCGTACTACACCACTAGAAAATGAGTTCAGCCCTAGCAGATTACTCATGAATACCTAGTTGTTTATGATCATCCCTCCCAGCATTGCCTCCCAAACTGTTTCCGACTGTTAATCGTAAAGGGTTACAACAAAAGGAATTTACAAAGGTTACTAATCAAGCAAACAGGTACAATAAAAGACATAGGGTGAGTTATAAGTGGGGGAGATAGTATGAATACATGACCTGAGAGAGTATGGTAAAATTCAGCAGATGGCTCCTGAACCCAGGTCTTGTATTGTTAGTACTCCAAGCAGCAGCTATAGACATAATAAATGGTTTTTGATGGCAACCCCATATAAATTGGACATAGTATCCTCTCCTGGTATTGCTGTTCAGGATAAGACATTAACTTTAGGAGAAAGTGGGTTGTGAAAGGGAGTGATCAATGTCTACACAGGGGACAGAGAAGAGAAAGAGGAGGATAAGAGATAGAAGAATACAGTCAAGAAGGTTTGGTTATGAATTACCAACTTTAGAAATAGAGGCATGGTTAAGTGATTACGTTAAATGAAATAACACTGTGTTTGTAGAAGGATTTCACAGTCATGTATCTCTTGTAGTTGAAAGGTGTATGTATACTTGTAAAAAAGTGTCTAGTTTACTTTTGGAATTGTGAATTGTAATTGTGAAGTGTACTTCTTTAAGTATCTGTGAATGTAAAAAGTAGGTACCTATGTGTAATTGTGAAGTGTACTAAGTGGAATAAGACAATTGAAATAAAACTTGAGAGCAGGGATTTACCATAAGTGGATGTTGCAGTAGGGAGCAGCAAGATGGCGCCTGAGTCTATTGACTGACTAATCTTTAGTAATGTTTATTAGCTTTATTTCCTATCTCCATTAACAGTACAGTTGTGCATAAAATACAAACCTTGACTAATGTTTGCTCTCCTTGTTCAAGAAATAGTTCAGCTGTCTCCAGGCTTTCAAACTACCTGTGTGGATTAAACTGTATTTCTACCTTTAGAGCAAGATGTGAGCATTTATAGCCTGTTCATTGAACATTTTTGAGAGCCCTGCTTGAGATATAATTTTAGTATCCTTCCAGAACGTTCACGAGCCTAGTGATCTGTTGGCATGCGTCAAGCGAGGTGAAACTGTCACCTTTTTGCAAATATAAAACGTTGCTAACATGCTCAATCTTATTCTAATTTGCATAACAAAAATTAATTAAATTTAGCAGCCACAAATATAATATATACATAATTTTTTTATTAGATGTCAAGTTGAGGAACTCATTTCTTAGTTTGATGCCAACCTAACGGTGTGTACCAATGTGTGAGAGGACACTTCCATTTCCTGATGTTTTCAACAGTTGATTTGAAAAGTTTTTGGAAAGAAAGTGCTAATCAACTATAAGTGTAAAAATAAATTAATCCTTAAGAGGAACATACTTGCTTTCCTGATGCTGACTTAATCCAAACCTAGTTGTTTTTTTATTTTAAGGATTAGCATGTTTACCAACAATTTACATGTAATATAGGCAGGTTATAAACTGTAGTATTGTAGTGCTTAAACAAAAAAGACATGTGTAAAAAAAAGACTCATATTATGGGTAAATACCACTTCAGAACTGGAAAGAAATGTGTATCATCAATAGGTACATGTGATAAGTATGTAGTAGCTGGACTGATTTTCAGTACAGGATGTGCAAGTTTCAAAAACATGTGCATACAGTAAAGTATTCTCACAATGATGAAATACATCTCTCAAATTCTTTTCACAGGACCAAGAATTCATCTTGCTGATTGCTGGAGAGTAATTTAAAGTATATGTACTTTATTTGAATTTTGATTAACTGTAGCAAAAAAAAAATTCTGCAAAATTGAAGAATTGTGAAGTATAGGTGTGAAAAAGTAGTAGTAGTCTGTATAAAACTGTACATACTCTAGTTGAAGATAATCAGTGTTTAAATTAAACTCTCACTGCCAAACTGTAAGTGAATTTGAGGATGTATTTTGTTTGAAACATTGTGTACAATTTTCTGTCACTTTAAATTATTTAGTTCATATTCATTTTCATACGTCATCATCATTACCAACTGCTTCCAGCCTGCCGCCGGGTCAGTAAAGTAAAATGCCTCCATTCTTCTCTGTCCCTCCATCATTACTGCTCCTTCACTCTGGTCCATTCTTCTCCTCTCTCCTGCACTCCTTTGGCTATCTGCTTGTCCCACCTCCTCCTTGGGGTCTTCTTCCTGTGTACTTCAACTCCATCATTTTCCTAGGCAGCCTCTCTTTTCCCATTCTCTAGTCATGAGCATACCATTTCATACCATTTCTTACTTTATACATCACCTCATTCCAATCCTGTACTCCTGCTTTTGCTTGCACTATCTCAGTCCATATTCTGTGTCGCCTCATAACTGCCAACATACTCCTCATAAACTTCATATGTATTGCTCTAGTCTTCCCAGCATCTCTCTTATCTACAGTCCAAGTCTCTGCTTCATATGTGACTATGGGCTCATAGTAGGTATTGTACAATACTTGTTTGCATTTTAATGGCATCTGCCTTTTCCAAATCCAATTACTCACACACTTCTTGTTGTCCCCGCCTTACTATTTCCTCCTTGTTTTTTTCTTCCCTCCATTACACTTCCTAGATACTTGAAGGTTTCCACTTGTTTTAACTCAACACCATCTAACACAATACATTTCCTTACTTCCATTTTTGATCCTTGTCAGATGAATGATTCATAACTTTTAAAAATATAATATTCTTAGTGTCCTATATGTTTGTTTCAGTTGTTGGCTGTCCCTGTATGAATCAGTTGTTTGGAGCCTGATTGGTCCGGTTTGTGTGGTGGTGTTCCTGAACCTCATGGTGCTGGTGGTGTCGATACGAGCTGCTTTCACTCTTAAGGATCATGTCATGGGATTTGGGAACCTCAGGTAGGCTTCACTAAAATTCACTTGTGTTTTCAGGTTCTCGAGGTGAAATTTTTTTACAGCCTGTGGAGTAATATCAGAATCACAGGGTAACGGAAGTGACTAGGTAATGGAGTTAACGTGTGTAACGTATGTAACAAATATTGCCCAATGGCGTGGAGTTTAAAAAATATGTTTTAAATTGAAACATCTTCTCTGCCGGTTACAGATGGCAGCACCAGTGCATAATTTTGTATACTTTCAAGTACTTGTGTAAACATTTACACACTTTCTCATAAGTTTTCTACTTTTACATACTTTCGCAACTCTAAAATCTCAACTTGAGGCTGGATCCGGCGTTACCATTAAAATTGTGACACTTTTTATAGACATTTCCAGTAGGGTTATGTATCATATTTTAGCTAATGTAGATTAACTTGGATTTCATTGAAGACATGGACAGACACTAGTAAATTAAGGTCTATTTTCAGTGGATGATTACATGTGTTTCAAATATCAGAGTATCCTATAAATTTCCTTTCCGACTTATGGGTCAAGGTTCAATTTGAACGTGTCTGGAGTCAATGCACCCATGTTTTTTTTCATCAAAAAATTTGTTTTTAGTGGTCTTTGTAAGTCACTTTTGACACTAAAAAAAATTATACCAAGACCATTTGGCACTCTTTAATCTGGCCATCTGTGGTTCGACTCATTCTATAATCTGGCACCAACCAAGCTGCTTGCGTTTAAATTTTTTAAGGTGTATTATGGGATTTGTTGATTTTGCCTGCCAGATTGCACTTATGTGTACCGTATTTACTCGCATATAGGTCGCGGCAATTTTACCAGATTTGATGGGGGAAAAATGAAGTGCAACCTATATGTGAAGAAAAATTTTTTTTAAATTTTTGAGAAATTTTTTTTGCAATATTTTGCTTTAAAATGCGAAAAAGAAGTCTATATAGGTATAAGCAAATTTATTTATAATGTACACATACAACGAAACCCCTTATTTACGTTAACGTTATTTGCGTTTTCCCATTATTTGCACTATATTCTTCAGGTCCCGTTTAGTTCCCATTTAGTCCAATACAATACTTTCAAGCAAATTACAAGTCAAAAATCGAATCCATCCCGCTATTTACGTCACGTAACAACCATAAACAACCAGAAAATACCGTGGGTACTTTAAGAGTAGATAAGATTAGTTAGTAGGCCTAAAAACACTAAAAACATTGTGAAAAACGTAACGTTTATAGTCGGCAATGAACATTTTAAATCGCAAAATATACATATTTTATAACATGAAAAGTTGCTCTTATTTCTAAACATGTAATAATTTAAGCCTAGGCGTGTAAAAGTCCGAGTAATTATAGCAGGAGACAATCTAAAATGCACGAGGGAAAAACGTAAACTCACGAATGTATGAACGTGGCTGATTGTTAATTTCTGATACTGTATTTATGTCACAACTTAGCCGAAATACTGGTACGAGACAAACTTCACAAGATAAAATGAGCGGAGTCTTGGTAACTGTTTTATACGTATTTTATAATTTCGGAAGTATTGTACAGTTGATGCATATTTTTTAAACTAACACTTTATTTCTGGGGATCGTAATTAATTAATTATTGGTATCAAGACATCAAGATGGACGTAAACTTGAACATGTCACGGCAGCGAGAAAACTGGTGCGTATACCAATAAACTGGTATTATAACTGGACAAAACTGACACGGGAGGTGGAGCTTGTATTTTTTTCCGCTAAGCTCGCTGGCTGCTGGCTGCTGATGGAAGGTCACGAGTCTGGGCGGAGCGTTGAGTGAGTTATACTGCGCATGCTCAACTCTGAGAACAGAGAGAGCCAGCCGGCGGCTACGCCACGCCGTAACAACAGCTGATCGAGTACAATGACCTTTCTCCACGCACGGCGCACGGCGCGGTAATGAATTACTGGTGCGACCTATATGGGGGGAATCTTAAATACCAAATTCATGACCTCTAATTATGGGTGCGACCTATCTGCGATGGCGACCTATATGCGAGTAAATACGGTAATATTTTTTTTGCTATAGAGCATTTTACTACAGTTATTTTCAATAACATTGAACTGTATTAATTTTTCTTTAGTATTCCCGTAAACCAATATTGACTTTCAGTCAGGGGTGTAGCCGGGGGGGGGGGGGGTTTAGGGGTTCTAACACCCCCCCCCCCCCCTTATTACCAAATTTTTAATTAATTTCTTATTCATCACTCAAACAAATTTCATATTAAAATTAAAAAATTTTTACCATTACAATATTTAAATTTAGAACTGAAAACTGCTAAAATAGCACTATTTTACACCTTAAATTCCAAATTTTCCCGGGGGAGGTCCCCCGGGTCCCCCGCTTTAATACGGGGGGGGGCTATGCTTCTTAACGCCCCCCATACACCAATCCTGGCTACGCCACTGCTTTCAGTAATCATGCAACATCACTACCCCGGCATGGCCATGGTGCCAAATATGCCTGATTAAAGACTTTTCACTGTTGCTACTTTTCCGGCAAAAAATAAATGTTTTATACAATTCAACCAATCACTCTAAAGTAACAGCAATATCATACTTTTTGAATGCGTGTATGGAAATTTTGTACATTTTTGACATTTTTTTGATGTTATCTACCAAATGTATGACAATATAATTTCAGAAAGTGTAGAGACATGCATTTTGAGGTTTAAATAAATTTAATTGTGAAACTTCTTTTTTTTCCTTACATAACTATGCCTTAAATATACACCAATTTAATTTTGACTAGTGAATTGTATTTAGAGATATGGTTGGTTTTTTAAATAAAATATCTTCTCCTATTATTATTTCATTCAGTGTTGATTTGAGAAATAGAGGAAAATACATTTTTGTCTTTTTAGCTGACGTAGAATGTATGTACTGAAATTAAAATCTCTATTTTTGGTGAATACAGACACACAATAATTAATTATAAATAAAATTATTTCTTCTGATACTATTATGAGGAGAATCGCAAAATTTTGTATCTCAAATTTTAATTTAGCTCATGGTATAACTAACAAATTAATAAAGTTTCAGTAACAATTCTGTTGGTTTTTAGCAATGCCTAATCATATAAACCAACAAGCAAACTACTAAAAATCAAAGAAATAATAATTTATAGTTAGTACTAGTTATAAAATATAATCCTATTTGAACAACCTACATCTAAGGTATAACAGTGAAACAAAAACAGTATCTAAACAAAAACGCACGCAAAGTGTAAAGTAAACAATTTAACATGTGTAACGTCACAAATGCCGTAAGTGTTGGAATAGTTAGGTTTCTATTTCTACATATTTTTGCATTCCTTAAATTTTAGAAAGCAAATGTTATAAGCGGAACATGATAACAGGGTTCCACGTGTACGTCATCTCCGCAGAACTCTGCTGTGGCTGTCCGTGGTGTCGCTCCCACTGCTGGGGATAACGTGGGTCCTGGCGATGCTCTCCGGCAGCGAGGAGCTGCCCGTGCTGTGGTACATGGTGTCGCTGGCCGTGCTCGTGCACGCTGTCTTCTCCCTGCTCGGCTACTGCTTCGTCAACCAGAGGGTGCGCCGGAACCTCCGCGTCTCCGTGCTGCGGTGCTTCGGCAGGAAGGTGCCCCTGCCGGACACCTCGGAGATCACCGGGAGCAGCCAGGGCCCGGCCCATCCGGCGACGGTCCGTATCTCCTTCGCTGCATCATTATTGTTCGGTGTAACGTCTCGACGGCAAGTCAGGGAGACACAGAACAGGGATATTAGGGAAGGAATTCAAGACCTACAATTTGGAACATGGGCGTCGCAACCGGGGGGGACGGGTGGGACACGTTCCCCCCCAATAATAAAAGTATTCAATTTCGTCCCCTCCAATTATATATTTAGTTCCGTAGTTATATTAAAAATATGATTTCTGTGATATAACCCATATGTTGCGCATGGTGCATTTAATCCAATCGTGGTAATGTGAGCACTTTTTAATATGATCTTCGTGTAAAATCAAAATCAGGTCCGATACCGAATGCAGATATGTTAACTGTGTTTTTATAAATTTGTTCTCTGAAAATATTTTTTAGAAAAAAGTAAATTATATATTGCAACCAACTATAATTAGAATATTTAGGAAAGAAAAATGCCTAAAACCACCTTTTTGCACCTTCAAACCCCAAATTTTCTCGGGGGAGAACCCCCGGAGCCCCGCTTATTTTTCCAGGGGATGGATATTCCTCAACAACTAAATAAATTAAAGTCCCCCCCAAAAAATACATCCTTGCGACGCCCATGGTTTGGAATAATCCTAAAAATTGTCTGAACTAACTTTGAAAACCATGGTAAACCAAAATCAGGAAGACCAGACCGGGATTCATACCGGAGAGAGTCTTCTGGAATGAGGGTTCAGTGTATTACCACTGTGCCTACTTCCACTATAGTAGTCTGGATGTGTGTTGTATACACATGTATAAACTGAATTACTTTGATGTGAGTTGTGTCTAGTAATATTATTAAAATTCCTTATAGTACATTATGAGTAATTTTCAATTACTACTTTTTTAAAAACCATGATTAGAGCCCGTACATATTTTAGTCTTGCCATTTTTCAGCCGTTAAATTAATTGTGTGCCATAATAAGAAGTAGCCTATCTCATGAATGACAGCACTTTTTTTTACATATTCACGTGAGACATTAAGCTGGTATTTCTCACAAATTATCCAATTAAATAAAATAAATTACTTTGATTTACAAAGAACAAGGGAACTTTTTCCATATGTACCTGTATTATTTACAAAAATAATGAAAAAAAAAAATTTATCTGTCAAACTATAACTTGTCAGAAAAGTGCACTCATTCATAGTTTTACTAATAGCTTTTCCATGGCTAACTTTGGGAAAAATACGAGCAAAAGTTCTTATCAGCTTCCACACTTTCAATAGGCTTGTGCCAATGAAACTGACTGTATGTACATCATGTGCAGTGTTTGCATGATAAGGTTTTGTTGGTCACAGCGTTCTTCGCTGGTGTACCACAGCGGTGGTTTTGAAGCGGCCCGCCGCCACATGGGGATCTCCGCTTCCAGCACCACTTCACGGTCTACCACCAAGACCAGCAGCAGCCCGTACAGGTACAGCAGTGGTGTTGGTTCTGTGGAGCCCTTGTGGTAGTGAGTTAGTAAAGGAGCTAACTCCACATGGAGGGTCTTTTGTATTGCGATCAAGGGAAAGAGAGAGAAAACCGAGACATGCCAATCTAGGATTCAACTGTATTGACAACTAATTAGTTTTCATTAAGTCTTAATTAGAGATGGTGATTTATAGCATTTAAAATAATAACATTTAGCATTTTGAATTTGAAATTTAGCATTTTGTAGCATTTTTAAAAACAAGATTTAGCCAATTCTCTCATTTTACATTACTGAAGAAAAGTATATTTTTAAAAAGCATTAAAAAATACACATATTAATTATTAACAACCACAGAAATAAAGATCTAGCACAACTACAAAGATAGCCTATCTTGGCAGGTTTCCAAACAACTTTTTAGCACTTATGAGTGCAATAAATTGAATACTTAAAATTACAATAAATATTTTTTAGCCGTGTCCATGGCCATAGTTGATGTAGAGTGCACAAATAATGTTATTGAAACTCGTTTTTTTCAATTTTCGCCTTCTTTTGGTTTTCGATCATGCCAGAAACCATTGCTTGCTGTTTTACCAACTTTTTTTCTTCATCCGATTTCTCGGTGAATCTTTTTTTTGCAGCCTGATGTCCCTCAGATTTAATGTGCTTTTCAAGTACATCTTTTTTTTTCCACTCCAGACGGCGATTACATAAATTGCACATTAAAATATTCGTATCACTTTTGTAGAACTGTTCACTTTTGTATTCATTTATGCGATCGCGAATGGAAATTACATTTCGTCCCATTTTTACCACGAGAAATAACAGCATACAACACATTCACGAGTATGCACGTATTTTTAAACACACCACCTTCCACAGACTACACAAGAACGCGGCTTTCACGTGAAACACAGCCAGAAAATGGGACTTACAATTGTTAGCACGGCGAAGCAGAGATGTCGCAATATGGTGGCCTAAAAACTTGTACTCTGCAAGATGACGGACACTCTTCCAGCTAGTTGTTCTTTGCTTTGTTTACAATTGCGAGGTACGGATGGCCATTCTTCATTCAATATTTACGAACAATAGTGTTGTGAATGCGTGACAATAAGATACTTGTACTGAATACGCCATAAAATGATGGTTTCGTTTGATACTGAACTGAAACTAAATACAATCGGTAAATAAATTGTGTAGAGTGAAGATGAATCTACGTTTTTTACCTTGATTTCACATTTATCTCTGAATAGTCTAGATTTCGCATTTTATAGCGGAAAAAATATAATTTAGCATATTTTCGCATCTATTTCGCGAAAACAAAAAATCACCATCCCTAGTCTTAATATATAAATTCATGGAATATCTCATGTTGACAGTGGTTAGTTGCAATAAATATATTCCCTGTTATTTAATTCATTAAAAAAAATAACTAAAACTTTTACAATTTTGTGAATAGCCATGTGTTATAGCGCGATAACTCAGTGGACTGTATACGAAAACGATTACAGATGCCATTATACCACAACAATTTAACGGTGAGGCTACACCATAGTACTACTCACCGCCATGATGAAACATATGACTGACTTCCGGCTGGAAGTCCAGGGCTGCCAACTATTGGCAGAGATTGCTGAATAATGGCTGCTACTACACAGCAGCGCGGGAAATACAAATTTGAAGTATTCAGAGACTTCTCAGAAGCACTGATTACGTCCAGGTCTAATAAATGTTACTGACACAAAATAACACACACTAATATACAGTCTGAACATTCCGCCCACCTTGAAACGTCATTTCAACACAATGGTAGGGGACAGAGTTTGACCACTGGGCGTTTGAGAGATCCAGTGATGGTGCGCACAGTAGCCACTCTTGCCACACCATCCTTTCCAGGGTGAAGGTTCTGGATACGCCCCAGGCGCCACTGAAGAGGTGGTGATCTCTCTTCTTTCAGCAGCACGAGCTGATGGGGTACAAGAGGCGTTGCTGGTTTGTGCCACTTGTGTCGCTGTTGCAAAGTGTGCAGATAGTCTCTGTGCCAGCGATGCCAGAAATCCTGCTGTAGCCGCTCCACAAGCTGCCAACGATTTAGATGATTTAGCGGAACATTCTGAAGATCAGGCTCTGGCAATGTTACCAATGGTTCCAATGTCAAGAAATGACCAGGAGTCAACGCATTGACGTTGTTGGGGTCGCTGCTCAATGGACACAACGGTCGGGAATTCAAGGTGGCTTCCACCTGGACCAGTACACTGCACAACTCTTCATACGTCAACACCTGCTCACAAATCACTTTCTGAAGATGGGTTTTGAAAGACTTGACTCCAGCCTCCCAGAGGCCACCGAAGTGAGGAGCGGCAGGTGGGTTGAAGTGCCATGTAATACCGAGCTGAGACACGGCATCCGTGATGGCTTGTTGATGACCAGGTGACGACACTAGCTGTTGAAGCTCCTTGAGGTGATTGTGTGCTCCCACAAAGTTTGTGCCACAATCTGAGTAAATGTCTGAAGATCTTCCTCGCCTACCAATAAGCGCTTGTAAGCAGCAATAAATGCCTCAGTGGATAGATCAGAGGCGAGTTCAACGTGGACGGCTCTGGTGGCACAGCATACAAAGATACAAAGGTAAGCCTTCAAGATGGGTGCCCTGCGCACCCTAGCAAGTTTGATGGGAAATGGTCCAGCATAGTCGACTCCTGACTTAGCAAAGGGCTTGATCTGCTGAACCCTCATGGCTGGAAGATCTCCCATCCGAGGTTGAGCAAAGGAGGGTCTTTGCCTGAAGCAGCGCAAGCATGTACGCAGTAAGCGAGTAATGGCATCCTATTCACCCAAGATCTAAAACTGTTCCCTCAGAATACCTCTGAGTGTCTGAACTCCTGGATGATTATTTTTGTCGTGATAATGGTGTACGATGAGATCAGTCAGAGGATCAGATTTCGGCAGAAGCAATGGGTGTTTGTGCTCAAATGGGACTGTAGCTTGAGGCAGTCTGCCACCCACCCTAACCAATCCATGCTCATCCAGAAAGGGTACTAGTTTTCGAATTTGGGAAGAAGTGCAACGAGCTTTCCGAAGAGCATAAATGTCCCCCTGGAATGAACTAGATTGAGTGCGAAGCAGCCAAAGCCTTAACGCATGATTCAATTCCAAGGGTGTGAGGCTCCCATATACGCGTGCTGAGTGGGAAGTACACAAGTTGTGAATAAAATGCAACATAAATGCTGTGACCCTCAACAACTTGGTAAGACGGCTGAATCTGGTTACCAGATGTTCTAAGTCACGATTGTGGGTCATAGTTTCCAACGTCACAGCCTTGTGTTCTAGAAGGGCTGGGTCCGCTTCAACAGCGTGTTGGGATTTTGGAGGCCAATACTGAGTTGGCTCTTGTAACCATAATGGCCCTGTCCACCACAAGTGGTGGTTTAGCAACTGAGTAGGTAGAAGACCACAGGAGGCACAGTCCGCCGGATTGTATTCAGATGATACATGTCGCCACCAGGATGAGGGTGTCAAGTCTTGAAGCTCACTTACTCGGTTGGCCACGAAGGTTTTCAACTGGTGCGGAGAGGAGTTAATCCAGGCCAAAACCACTTGAGAGTCTGTCCAAGCTGTAACTGATGACAAACTAAACTACTTTTGATAGGTTGCAACAAGTTTGAGCAAGCGTGCCAGCAATAAGGCACCACACAACTCTAGGCGAGGCAAAGACTGGACCTTGACTGGTGCTATTTTAGCCTTTCCGACTAACAAACGAGTGCTGATTCTGTTGTTAGCTTCTATGATGCGTAAGTACACAACAGCGGCAAAGCCTGTATCAGAACTATCCGAAAAACCATGGATTTCATATACGCAACCCTCAGAGCCTTGTAGGTGACGAGGAATAGCAACAGCTGTGAGGCAAGGGAGCTCCTGTCTGAATTTCTGCCAACGTTCTGCCAGCTCAGACGGAATATCAGCGTCCCAATCAATAGTTTGTAACCAGAGAATCTGCAGCAAATGTTTGGCGTACATTAACAGAGGGCAAAGCCAACCAAGTGGGTCAAATATTCTAGCAATCGTCGAAAGGATGGTTCTTTTTGTGGCATGGTTGGAGCTATCCTCAAATTTGTACGCAAATGTGTCTGACGCTGAGCTCCATTGTAGTCCTAAGACTTTGACAATAGCCTGACTATCAGGATCGAAGCTCAACATCTGGGGTGTTTCAACATCTTCATGTGGAAGCCAATCAAGAAGTGCAGGGTGATTGCTCATGAATTTCCTTAGTTTGAAACCACCTTTGGCAAGACAAGAAATAAGTTCCCTTTGAACATCCAGGGCTGAATCAATAGAACTGGACCCTGTGACAACATCGTCTACATAAATGTCAGATAACAGGACTTTAGTTGCAAGCGGAAAGGTTGCAGCCTCATCCTTAGCCAGCTGCTGTATTGTACGAAGAGCTAGGTATGGGGCTGCAGATACTCCATAAGTCACCGTCTTCAAGCGATAGTCTTGAACAGGATCAGTGTCACAAAACCTCCAGACAATGCGTTGGTAATCCTGGTGCCTTTGATGGACAGAAATTTGTCGATACATCTGTTTTATGTCTGCAGTGAATACTATCGCATGGGACCGAAAGCTAAGTAAAACATCAATTATTTCTTTCTGTAGTTTGGGACCAGTAAGTAGGCAGTCATTCAATGATCTCCCAGTGGAGCCCTTAGCTGAGGCATCAAACACCACCCGTAACTTGGTGGTAGAACTGTCAGGCTTAACTACAGCGTGGTGAGGAATGTAGTATGATGGAACTGAATGTATTTGTTCTGGAGGAACCTTCTCCATGTGTCCTGCAACCAGATAGTCCTTCATGAAGTCAGAGTACATTGCTGATACATCGGGATTCCGTTTAAGGCGCCTCTCCACACCAAGCAAGCGATTTATGGCTTGAGCACGAGTGTCTCCCAACTCAGGGGATGAGGTGTTGAATGGCAGACATACATTGTAGCGCCCATCCTCCATGCGCTTGTGAGATTCGACAAACATTTTCTCACAACGCGTATCTTCAGGTGAATAATGTTTGATGTTGGGGTACTCCTCAACTTCCCAAAATTTCTTCATGACTTCTCCCAATGGAGGGGAGGAACAGAGCAAGGAGACAGTGAAGGACTGTGAGTACGCAGGAACTGGCTTAGAAGCTACCCTTCCCATCAAGATCCAGCCAAACACTGAATCTAATGCAACAGGTGGGCCCTCCATGCTGCCCCCTGTAACCAATAGGGGAAACATATCTGCACCGATAAGCAGGTCGATGGGGCCAGGCGTATCAAATGAGGGATCCGCTAGTTTTAAGCTCGAGACTGCCTTGCGTACATTGGGCGATACCACCACACTCGGCAAATTACCAGTTATCCGTGGAAGAATAAATACATCAATAGTGAACTGAGGACCAGTGCTACCAACTGGCATGACTACAACTGAAGCACGAGCCTTAGCAACGTTCACTTGGGTGCCTGATAACCCACTGACTGGTAACTGGGTTCTTTCACGATGTAGCCGCAACTTCTGCATGCAGTGCTCAGTAAGGAAGCTAGCCTGACTTGCTGTGTCCAACAAGGCCCTAACAACAATTGGATTACCCGCAGCATCTAAAATCTGCACCTGAGCTGTTGACAACAGAACAGTGTGATCAGCTCTCGCAACGGCTGACGTGACTGAGGAGACTGCGGATATAGTTTCTCCAGAAGAAGCTTGGTCAGCATCTGATACCTGTGCTACTTTGTCATGAACATGATCATTTTCAAAATGCAATAAGGTGTGATGTCTAATACCACATTTATGACATGAGAAAGTAGATGTGCACTGTTTCGAAAGGTGTGTTTTACCAAGGCAGTTTAAACACAACTTTTCTTTCTTCACAACAGCAAAACGATCCTGAGGGTTCAGGTTATGAAAGTCGGGGCACTGGTGCAACATATGAGATGCACTACACATACAGCAAGACTGCGTTGAAGTAAGAAAAGCATTAGTACGGTACTTAGATTGGGTTGGGGGTTTCTGCTTAAAGGGCTGTGTCCCCAAAGTTTTAGCACGAGATGCACCACAGACTACTTCCTGGGCCCTACAGTGCCTTTCCAGAAATGTACAAAAGGAATTAATGTTGGGAAACTCACGACCTAATGTCATCTCCCACTCTACCTGAAGCTTAGAGTCTAGGCACTTGCTCAGTATAGGGAGCAAGATCATGTCCCAATGGTTTACCGGGGCCTGCAATGCCTTAAGTGCTGAGATATTTTCAGAAATGACTGTCAACAGCCGCCGTAGAGAACTTGGTGAGTCTACTGAGGCTGCAGGTGCATGCAGTAGGGCCTCAACATGTGCCGACACAATCAAACGTTTGTTCTCATAGCGTTCCATGAGCAAGTTCCAAGCTACTTTAAAGTTTGCCTCCGACAAGGGTAACGATTGAATCATCCCAAGCGGATCGCCCACAAGAGCACCCTTCAAGTATGCCAACTTTTCTACAGATGACAAAGCAGTGTTGTCTGAAACTAATGTGGAAAACAAATTAGAGAAATTTGACCACTGCTGCGGAGTTCCGTCAAAGCTGGGAAGTGTGATTTTCGGTAATGCGACGTTTAACTTACGGAGTTCTGAAGCACTGCCTTCAGGCCCGGGTGATAACCCAGGCTTCCTTTTCACATAGTCGACGGCGGCCATGACTGTGTAGTACTGCTCTTCAAAGTCTATCAAACGTCGCTGATGCTGTTCACTGTTGAAATTCTTTCTTTTGTCCGACGAAGCTTCTACGTCGATGAAATCCGCTTCGTAGGAGCGCTTCACGTCCGGTAGGTCACGCACACTGGCAAGAAGCAACGGGACCTTGGTCGCGTCACTCGCTGCCGCTTTTGCTAAGTCACACGCACGTTTCACCCGTCCCTCCGCTAATTGCAGCCGCAAACCCAGCGCTTTAAGTTCACTCATGATGAGACTATTTACGTGATTTCCCGCTATTAACCTCAAAATTGCTTACGCGAACACGCGGTAATTTAATGCACGCACGAACCAACTAAGTTACACCGTTCGTGCAGCAAGGTACAACACAACCAGATCAACGAACACGGGCTTGTAATCACTTCAATTCACGTAACATATTTCACTGAACAAAGGCGGTCCCGGACACGAGAAGCAATGTTCACGCATGTGCCATGAATCACAAACGAATCTCGAAAAACGGTAATTCTAACACCAGAACGATCCGGCCTAGATGGACCAAAAATGTTATAGCGCGATAACTCAGTGGACTGTATACGAAAACGATTACAGATGCCATTATACCACAACAATTTAACGGTGAGGCTACACCATAGTACTACTCACCGCCATGATGAAACATATGACTGACTTCCGGCTGGAAGTCCAGGGCTGCCAACTATTGGCAGAGATTGCTGAATAATGGCTGCCACTACATAGCAGCGCGGGAAATACAAATTTGAAGTATTCAGAGACTTCTCAGAAGCACTGATTACGTCCAGGTCTAATAAATGTTACTGACACAAAATAACACACACTAATATACAGTCTGACCACCATGTTTATAAATTAAAAAACTTTTAAAAATAATAAACAGGTAATTTTGTGGGTAAAAAGTTACTTTTTTGAGTTGTTAAATAAAATAAATAGTAGGTGACAGGATTTTTAAGGTGGGACACATTGGTGCCCGCGAGACATGAGATGGGACCTTAAGTTCAGACAGGAGAAGCCTGTGAAAACTCACCGCCCAACTGCTGAGTTTCTCACAGTGCAAAATTTTCATGTAGCTGTATTTTGATTTATATTTTTAATGTTCTATATTCAAATGTCACATAGACTTTGAGGCTCAGTCTCATAGTTCATTATTCCATTTTCTTGTCATTACTTTATGTGAGGGCTTATTTTTTAAATTTAAAATGATAGTTTTGTAGTTTTGTTATATTTTATATTTGTCTCAAAATTTCTCTAAAGATATTTACTAAATGTTATTTAATAGTGGTAAAATTCCTCCTAAGTAGTAATAATTATAACAGTTTGCATAAACTTTTATAGCTCAAAAAGAACGTTTAGTAAATATCTGGTGAGAAATTTCGTGACCCGACAACAAATGGTTAAGAAGACCTATTGGAATAAATTTGCAGGAAATGAAATAACCAATGTGCCATATTATGATTTTAATCCTTACTGTTACCTTTTTTATTTGATCTTCCTTATTCCCTGCCCTCAATGACTTGGGCTTGTAATGTTTGCCTAGTGATAACTCTGCAGCCGTACAACGCATTATTTTGTTGTTGTTGTTGTTGTTGTTGTTGTTGTAGAAGTGACACGCAGCTTCGTCAGACGACAACAAGTAGTGGCACCAGCAACTACAATTCGACTAGTGACATGCCATCCTACGTCCGGGGCTTCGATTCATCTTTGCATCATCACACAGAAGGTAAAAAGGCATCATGATGAAACTCTTAAACCTTAAACTGTTCCACGGAAATGAAATTTAAAAGTGAACCCATAATGTAAAATTATAAAGCCAAAATTTGCGCATTTATATTTTGACAAAAAGAGTTAGTAATAGGTGGTAACAAACTTAGCTTTAAATTTTTCCAGCTATTTACTAAATTGGGTCTGCAATGCTACAGGTTCATAGTTAATCCAATGTTCTAGTTCACGAAGAAAGTCCCACTCGAGCGAGGCGGCAGGAGTCGGACTCTGACTCTGAAGTTTCGGTGGATGGTCGCAGTCTGGAGCTGGCATCGAGCCACAGCAGCGATGAGGATGAGTCATCCACTCGGCACGGCAACAGAGACATAGGTGCGTCAACTGTTGTGTCGTATGTAGGACTGTGCTACGGAAGTCGATGGGTCAAAATTACTTTGGAATTTGATTCAAAATTTTGAGGGCGACATGACTGCATTTTTAAAAAAATACCTTAACATTTTCATAAGAAGTGTTTAAATAATAAAATCTTACAGTGAAACTTTGCATGGTGGTATTGATAACTCTACGTCAAGACCAACACGACAATGGTAACATATTGATACAGATACAAAAGTTGAACTTAAATTAGTAATAAAAAATGTTGACCGTTGACATCAATTTATAGTTGTCACATAGCCATAGCTGCATGTTCGAAGTATTCATATTACCTAGAAATGAAACACATAGCCATAGCTGCATGTTCGAAGTATTCATATTACCTAGAAATGAAAAGGTCAATCAATGCTTGTGTTGGTTACAAGTCTTTATTGGAATATTTTTGTCTTATTTTTTGCTTACCTTAAGTACATTCATGTTTAGAAAAAATTTATAAAACATTACTTTTGCATATTATATAATAAATTATAAAGAAACTCATGTTGTAAAATCTGATTTGTAATAAGGATTCTTCAAAACATGGCTTTCTTCAAATATCAGTCTAAATTTATTTGCTATTCTGTAAGTATTAATGGTGGTAAACTTATCAGAATCAAAGACAGCAACCTAATTACAGAATATAATTTGTAAATAATAAAATAAAATTTAGTAATAAAGATATTTTTGTTACAATTGCATGCTACAGCAAGACTTTGCTTAAAAAAAAAGTTTTATTTTTTTTTTATTTTTGATTCCAAAATCATTTTATGCTTATTATTTTGATACTCATTGTATAAAGGAAATAAATAAGTCTACAATAGTAATTGTGACTTTGTGTATACATTGCACAGTGAAACCCTCTAATGTCTGTATTTCAGGAGTATCTGTGATGAGTGCCCCGTCGTACTTGCCGAATATTTGTGAAGACCCGTTAGTGCACGGTTCGTCTTCGCCCCATCTCAGCCAGAACGGCAGCAACAGCAGCTCGAGGGGTGCTGCGATCCAGCCGCCACCTTCTCTCAACATCATCAGCAACAGCCAGCTGTTCCCCCATCTCACACCCATATATGCACCTCGCTGGACCAACCAACTGCAAACCACATATCTTTCTTCAGACAGTGAGCGACAATTCTACTCTTGTTATTCAACTTTTTAACTGTATTGTTTGACTTATGTTGAATTCACGAAATATTGCGTACCGTACTTATGGCATGCAATTTTTTGTCCAATGGGGTGTTTTCCTACGCTGTGATGTATGTCTGTGGTAGTAGAGCTGTGCCGATACGAATCGGCAGCAGTCGATTTTGCCAGTATTTAGTTGAATCCGCATTTCTGCCAATTCACGATACGCTTGTTAATTTTCGGCCAATATTATTGAAAAATGAAAGTGCCTGTCTTAAACTTAAAATTCATCAGTACCTTCACTTTTCGTACTAAAAACAAATACCACATGCTTTGAACATCATTTCTTATCTGCGTGTGCCAGTTGTACATATCAAACTTAAACATCCTATGTTTTAATAACCTTCTTGAATCTAATACATCATAAATAAATACTATATATTACCAGCATGGTCAAGTTAGATAAGAACAAAAGCTTGCTTTATTTAGAGCATTGTTACTACTACAAACAACGGAAAATACGAACTGCTTGAACTGCAAAGAAATGTTTGTAATACAGTGATGAAGAAATTTTTTAGTTAATTAATTAAATTTGTTTTTAAGATTGAATAAAAGAATAACCAAATAATTTAGGACTTCATATAACGTAAATTACTTTTACCGTTTTCCATGCAAAGTGACCGCATGAAATGCATTTCTGTATAAATGTTTGGTACCATAAATTTTCGCCAAATCGTGCGTTAAGATGGTATTGGAATTCCTGTTCTTGAATTGTAAACATGTACGAAGTCTTGCAAATTTTGAACATTTTGAAATTCATTTTTTTTAAATTCATATTTTGTGAATCCATATAATTCATAGTTACCTATTATTAAATAATCTATTTTATGTAATTACATATTAAATAATTAAATTTTCCATTAATAAATTCATGTTTCAATAAGCAACTAAAGGCCCATCTACAATTGCTGTGTCTAACTGACACTGATTGCTGATTGGCCTACGTGACCCTCTGACATCATGGATGGTGTGGGCAATGGTCTGAAGCTCCCTGGTGGTCCAAATACATGTGTGTCTTTTTCTCCTTCCATAGAAAGAAATAAACTATATAATTAATGTTTTTTATTTCTCTGTGTTGTTGCTCTTGCCAGCAACTGCTGACTGCTACATATTGCTAGGTGAAAACTGCATTTGGTCTGACCTGTGGGTTCAGTAGTTAGGTTTCTGCCTAGCGAGCTAAGATCTTGAGTACAATTTCTGGCCGGGTCTGGGATTTTTCATTTGTGGACAAAATTAATTTTTTTAGAGTTCGGGAGTAAGTGTTCACTGCGAAAGGCAATGTTGAACCACGTGGCATCACGTCACTTTGCCGGCAGTGACCAAGCCATGGTGATCTCCCTGTGATGATGGCTGAGGATTCAAACCTGCAGATCACCCAATCGTCATATCATTACAGGGTCACAATTGTGTTACTTGTCATAGGACACTTATAATCCATGGAAATGGTAAAATGAATAGTTCATCTATAAACTGCAGGTGTGCTGAGAGCATGACCGTTGAGTTGCGAACTATTTTGTTATGTTTGTGTTTATTTTGTGTTTATCCTGCTAGTAGGGCAAAAATTACAATTTTATGGCTTATAAAGTATAATTTTAAAACTTATAAGTTATGCAGTTTTTCGAAAATCACCATTACAGTAATGGCCACTGTAACTTTTAGTCTTTAAATAATTTTTTTTTTTTTACTATGGAGTTTGAAAAATTGTACATTAAGAAATGGGGGTGCTCCTGAGCGACAGCCATGGCTGAGAGCGCTGTTTCTCGCTGCCCACAGTGATGGAGCCCGGCCCGCGGGGCAGCCAGTGGTCCGGCACGGGCTCCGACAACGAGGTGTCCCCCGGGGCCGCCCACCGCCACAGCCAGGGCACCATGACGCTGCACCCGCACAAGATGGTGGCGTCGCAGGAGAACTTCCACGACCTGGCGGACCAGTGCTCCGAGACCGAGGAGAAGATCCACCTGGGGGACAAGTACCTGTTCCCTTACACTGGTGGGTGTCTCCGAAGGTAAACTGACCCACGGCTCGAGGTGATGGCTTTGCTGGCGAGGGTGACGTAAGCAAACAACTGAGCGTGTACCGTATTTAAATGAGAAGCATACTGCCGTTTCTTGTGCAGCAAGACTCCAAAAAGGCCGTGCAAAAGTTTTACGATAGCTACACAGAAGCATTTTCTTGTTTCATTCCACATAAAGTTCTTGACATTTTCTTTTATGAATTTTGACCGCCATGACTGCCAAAGCATCAAAACAACGATGTTTACATAAACTTATTTAATTTTTTTTTGGGTAAATAATGGGGAATTTAAGACTGCAAACACTGAACTCTTCTGATTGTCGGATCTTGTAGAGCATAAAATCACATTAGCTGTTTCTGACGATGCAAGGCATTTACTTCATGAATTATGTTTTAAACTAAAAGAGGTGTAGATGTTCATGTACAAGCGTCTGCTTGAATATAGTAATTTATTACTAATCGAACCAAGGAAGTAGTTGCAGCTTCTTTGCGTATTACATCATCTTTATCTAAAGCAACTATGTATGGGTTTTAGCTGATAAGGATGCTGTAAAAACAAACAAACTCCCAAGGAGATTCAAGAATAAAGCATGAAATAATAAGGTAAATTCTTTAAAGAACTTAACTAAACATAACTTTTGGAACTTATTTAAGTTTTTTAAATATGCCATTGCCATCTCTGTTGGCAATTTTAGTTAGTCACAAACTCATAAAACTGAAAAATTTAGTTCATTTCAGGGTAGGGAATGGTAGCCCCAACTGATTTTCTTGGGTTTGTCATTATATTAATAGGTAGGTGAATATGTGTAGTACCTATATTTGATATTATTGCTGTGACTATCTCTACGAGAAACAAATAGGTACATAAAGGTAGAAAGCACTAAGAAAAGTCATAATTAATTGTTTATATGACAGACTTCGTGACAAATCGACCCTTTTTAAAATGCTTATTATTTTAATCTTTCATTTCTTACTTCTTTTTAGTCTGAGGTTTTTGAAAAATTTTATTTGAAACTTTTTAGAGAATTCCTTTGTTACTGTCTAAATATATATCTATGTCTGTCCTTCTGTATGTTTGGTATCTTGTAAAATATTATACCCCTACACTCTACCTCCATTCTGCTCCATTTTATGTTTTTTTTTTTATTGTACCCCCATACGGCCAACACTGTTTTGTTAGATTGATGTTTTGAATTAAGATATCTTTTAATGTATCGCAAACTGCATTTGTTTTATATTTTCGTGTAACAAGAAATAATTGTAGGAATAACAATTAATAATAGAGCTGTACCGATTCACAAAATTTTGCCGATACAACTGTTGCCGATTCACCGATTCTGAACCTATTTACGAGAAAACACATTTTGTAAAAAAAATTTCATAATTTAACTAGATTACTCAATGTAATTCATTCTGAGAAAAAACAAAGAGCTCAAACATAGTTTAATAGCTACGTGCTTCCACATAGTTTCTGACGATGCTCTTCTGCTCTATCATCAGACCCTCAGAAGTTCATATACAGAAGCAAGATTTATTACAGCGCCCTCTGGCGAATTAACACCATAAAACCTATCTAAGAACCATCGCCGGATCACAAACCTTTTACAGAAAACCGTAGCTAAATCAGTCAAACAGTTTTGGAGATAAATGGGATATTTGTTTTTTGCACACACAAACAACTTCTCACCATAAACACATACACCTTCTCCTTTCCATCGTGGGTAAAAATAGCCGAGAACCAAACACCCGGCAACATCACCAGGATCGCCAACATAGTGAACATAGCGAACACAGCTTTGTGTAGCTGTAGCTTTAACTTTACTGCATAAGATGAAATATTTACATCCTTCAAAATGAAAAACAAATTATATTTTCTAAAATAATTTGTTGAAATTCAGTGTTGCAACTTTAAAAAATAACACTAATTTACATATTTGAACTGTCATACATACTTTCAGTCAAATTCATTACGAGGGTCAATAGATTTAAAATAATCACACAATTTACTACCTCCCAATATTAAAGGAAAAAAAACTTATTATTTTTATTATAATTGTTCTACATGGATTGAAACACGCTGCACCAAACCTGCAAAATAAACAAGTAGTTCTATTCAGATCCTACATAAATTCATCCTCAAAACCTATTCCCACTAGAGACTTGCTGACTTAATGCAGAGCTGAGCACACATCTTTCCTATTGTTTCAAATGCTTTCAGAAATGACGTATTGCATCATAAACGCACTTACACTGCCTTAAGAAAGAGCACTAGACCATCGCAACATCCCAACTTAAAAAATGATTCCCTGTAATGAAAAGAACTGGATACCAAAACAGGTTATAAATCATAACAATTATTAAAAATTTATTCTTGCCAAAGCATTGCACATAACTGAATGTCTGAAGTTGACAGTGGTTGGCTGCAGCATATACATTTTCCTGTAAAATCACCGGTTTCAGTGTTGTATTAATTTCAAACACCAATGTTTCTACTTCTAAGAAAAATATATTTAGTATGTGTGCTCCCAACCTTAACAAAAACAAAATTATAATGATTAATGATGAAAACACTTTTTAGCCTAAAATAAATTTCTTGAATCCAAGATGACATTTTTCAGACTTGGCTCCATCTGCTTCAACTATTTTTGCTGATTCCATAACTTTATAAACAAATATTTCAAAATAGGAATTAGAAAATAATTTTTTATGCATTCCACAGCTGTATAAACTAGAAAAACAGATAATCAACTCACTGAGTATTGTCATTAAGGATTTTGTCAGGCAAACATTTTACCTAATAATATTTGCCTAACTTTTTACAAACAGCAATAGCATGTACAACACACCTGGCTCAAAAATTAATAACAAAATATAATTTGCAATGCTTGCTTTATGTAAGTGCGGAACCCAGGGGCATCCTGAGGATGGCGTTTGGGAAAGGGGGCAATATTCCTGGGGTGGGGGGCCGGTTGAGTATTAATATCTTTTTAGTGGCTTGAATTAACTATGATAGGATGAAAATTACAAGTCTGTTGTTGATACAATTGATAGGAAACCTTACAAGTAATGTGGTACACACAGATCACGTTTACAGTTACGGCCACATTAACGTTTACAGTCTCTGGTTTTTCTTAATTGTGGGATTTGAAAAGTTGTACGATCAGTAAAAGGGAGGGGGCCCTACAAAATCATCTCCATGACTGATGAGTGATGAAACATCAGTAGGATAATGTGGCATAATGCATTGTTGGAGAGGGTCGGGGACTGACGCACCTGGGCGTGCCTCCAGCTGAAGAAGACCACTGTGGGACGCCGGCGTACATCCTGCCGCGGCTGCTGGCGCCCAGCAATGCGGGCAGTGCCAGGGCGTCCCCCAGCCTGCTGCACCGCGTCTCCGCCTCCACGCCGCCCATCCCCTCCGAGTCGGAGTGAGTGCGGAACATACGCTACAAATACCGTATTTACTCGCATATAGGTCGCGCCCATAATTTGAGGTCTTGAATTTGGTATTTAAGATTCCCCCCATATAGATCGCACCGGTAATTCATTACACATACGCATTGCACCACAGTAAAAAAAAAAATTAAAAAAAAGGGCCGCAAATTGATGTAAATTTACCGTCAATAGCGCGCAGTGCGCGGAGAAAGGTCATTGTACTCGATCAGCTGTTGTTACGGCGCTGCGTAGCCGCCGGCTGGCTCTCTCTGTTCTCTGAGTTGAGCATGCGCAGTATAACTCACTCAACGCTCCGCCCAGACTCGTGACCTTCCATCAGCAGCCAGCAGCCAGCGAGCTTAGCAGAAAAAAATACAAGCTCCACCTCCCGTGTCAGTTTTGTCCAGTTATAATACCAGTTTATTGGTATACGCACCAGTTTTCTCGCTGCCGTGACATGTTCAAGTTTACGTCCATCTTGATGTCTTGATACCAATAATTAATTAATTACGATCCCCAGAAATAAAGTGTTAGTTTAAAAAATATGCATCAACTGTACAATACTTCCGAAATTATAAAATACGTATAAAACAGTTACCAAGACTCCGCTCATTTTATCTTGTGAAGTTTGTCTCGTACCAGTATTTCGGCTAAGTTGTGACATAAATACAGTATCAGAAATTAACAATCAGCCACGTTCATACATTCGTGAGTTTACGTTTTTCCCTCGTGCATTTTAGATTGTCTCCTGCTATAATTACTCGGACTTTTACACGCCTAGGCTTAAATTATTACATGTTTAGAAATAAGAGCAACTTTTCATGTTATAAAATATGTATATTTTGCGATTTAAAATGTTCATTGCCGACTATAAACGTTACGTTTTTCACAATGTTTTTAGTGTTTTTAGGCCTACTAACTAATCTTATCTACTCTTAAAGTACCCACGGTATTTTCTGGTTGTTTATGGTTGTTACGTGACGTAAATAGCGGGATGGATTCGATTTTTGAGACGTAATTCGCGTAAAAGTATTGTATTGGACTAAATGGGAACTTAACGGGACCTGAAGAATATAGTGCAAATAACGGGAAAACGTAAATAACGGTAACGTAAATAAGGGGTTTCGTTATGTGTACATTGTAAATAAATTTGCCTATACATACCTATATAAACTTCTTTTTTGCATTTTAAAGCAAAATATTGCAAAAAAAATTCCTCAAAAATTGTTAAAAAATTTTCTTCACATTTAGGTCGCACTTTATTTTTCCCCCATCAAATCTGGTAAAATTGCTGCGACCTATATGCGAGTAAATACGATACTAATGTTCACTGACGCAGATTTTATGTACTCTCCAATACTTTTAACTCTGAGTTTGGATCCAGTGTTAGCATTAGAAAAGTGACAATTTTTGTAGACATTTTCAATAGGGCTACGTATCATATTGTAGCTATCATAAACCCATCAATTCACTTACATTCCATTGAATTCATGGACAGCACTAGTAAATAAAGGTCTATTTTCAACGCATCATTACGTGTTTTTCAACTAATAGAGTAAACTAAAAATTTTCCTTCCATTGTTTTCTGTGAAGTTTCACTTCTAATGCACATGGCGGTCACACACCCATTTTTTTTTAATGAAGCAGAGTTTGATGTAGGCCTGTGCGAACATCGCTTTTTTAGTTTGTATCAAATTTCAATACAAATATCAAAACATTCTTTAATACGAATTTAACACTCAAGTATCAGGAGTTGGGAAAAAAAATTTTCTAACATTTTTATGATAGGTTAAACTTAAAAGTCATATTTTAAAAATACTTTTACGTGGTGTTTCATACACAGGCAATATACATCCCATGTGTATATTATTAGTACAGAGAAATAGCTATAAAATATAAATGAAGTATGTTTTAAAATTTCAATTTCATTATGTTTCAGTAGTTACATACTGCTCATTGTTTGCTTGTTTTCAACTCATCAAAAAATTCCAAGATTGCAAATTCTTAACCATCTTAAGCAATGCATTTCTACAGTTTACTGTTGCAAATATGTAAATAAAGTATGGCTAGTTATATGCAGCCCAGTATGGTCATTATTATTAATATACTGTAACTGGGCTTGTTCACATTTATACTGTGCAACAATGACCCTTAACCTCAAAGTTGATAAGTTCACTAGGTGAAATGCTACAGCTCTGCTACACATAGAAAAAAAAACCAACCATTTATTTTTTTCAAAGTGTTGGTATTCAAAATCAAAAGGACAAAAAACAATAAATTATTAAATTTTTAGATTTGAAATGTTTGTATATTTGCACAGGCCTTGCTCTCATGGGCACAGAGGTCATTACAGATGATGTGTGGAGGGACTAGAACAGAGCACTGGCAGAATGAATTTGGTGGGGGTGGGGCAGGGGATAACCTGAAAAAAACTCAGGCTCACGGCAACATCCACTTACAAAACAATCTGGCTGTGGCCCCTCCGGGAATAAAACCCGGATCATCTTGGTGGGAGGCGATTCATCCAACCGCCCGACCATCTTTGGCCCTGAATGCCACTTGAATGTCAGTTTCTCATTTTCAACTGTGTGTTGCTTAAGTAATGGTATGATTTCCTTTTTCTTTTCTTGTGCTTACCAAGGGATGATGTAAGTATGAACTATTTCCTCAAAATAATCAAGAGTCTATTTTCTAATTTTGTATTGTTATGAAGTGTTAAAGATTTGGCATTTTTGTTTCATTTTATACTCATAAATGTTTAGAAAAAATTTAATTATTGTATTTGATAAACATTTTATAGATAGTATAACTATTTATTTAAGAGTTTTACTTGAAAATTTGGTTTTTGTTTGGTAAAAAAATTTTCCCAATATGATTTCTCTATTATGACATTTGTTGGCATATAAGAGAAACATTTTACTCCAGTGTGTTATAAAAAAATTAATTTAGCAAATACTTATATTTCCTACTCTGCAACTTTGTGTGATGTACCTATTTGATAAGTCTGGAATTTTAATAATATTATTTTGGTGGGAACACTGTACTCCTTAAAGGTATCGTCTTAACATGGTTTATATTGGTTGCATAATCATTTATGTTTATTAAGCATTGCACAGTCATACCACATAGTATTAGTTTTTTTTTTCTTCATAATAATCTTAAAATATTATTTCTTTGCAACTAAGTAACAACTAGGGACAAGATTATACAGTGATTCGCAATAAAACAGAAATAACACTCCAAAGCATGCCAGTAAACCATATATATAAATACGCAAGTTAATAAATCATAAAGCAAAGAAATGAAACTATAATCATGAAATTAATCAGAATTTTTAATCAAAACTTAAATCTAAAAATTTAATCTTTTTAAGGTGTTTTAAATTGAATGAAATGTAATTTATTTAATATGAAGTTTTTACCAAAATGTCTGCACTAATGGATTGATTATTTTTTTTTTTACTTTTCTTTTGTTCTTGCAACTCTTATTAGTAACTCATTTTTACATTGTAACATTGGTACATTTTTTAAATACACAAATATTTGCCAATTTTTTTTTTTTTCCTACTTAGACATGCTTATTACAAATTATTATACAATTGTAAAAGTGCAACATTTATCAGTCAAAATAACACTTCAGTGAAATAATTTTCAAAAAAAATTTATGTCTTATATTATGAATTAACAGAATTCATAAAGAATTAAAATATTCTCTCTAGAATAACTATAAACTTATGTTGTAGCAGAAAAAAATCATTAACATAGCTACTTTCAGAACAGTCAGATAAATATAATCATTTGATCATTTGTAACATCAATTATAATTATATCCTTTAAAAATAAAAGAGAAAGAATAAAGAAGGAAGTGGCGGGTCATTTTCCGAACTAGCTAGGCTTCAAGCTTGGTCATGACTCATGAGTTGTAGAGATTGATTCTTAAGTGTTTATGTGTGATGTGTTTGTTCCAGGAAAGATATCAATGAAACCCCGGTATGATGACGACTCTGTATAGAAATACAGTCTGTGTGTGTTCAAGTAAAACTTCACATTACTGCCAATTTTTAAAGTGGATACAGATTCTACTACAGCTTTCAGCAAATGTCTGCTGCAAGAACCATGTTTTGAATCCAAAGTTTTAATCTGCATGGATAGTAAAGACTTGTGTTATCTTCAGTTCAGGTGCCCTTGTAGAAATGTACATTCCAAAGATTTTTCTATCTACTATTGTGTTTGCGTCAACATTCAAATCATCTACTTGTTTTAATTTTTATAGCCATAAACACAAAGATTTTACACAAAAGCATGAAAGTATAAATTTTTTAATCAGTAATGGTAGTAACAATTCATGAAAAACATTATGTTAGTAAAGATTGTGCTGTATATGTTGTAAATGTTCAAACTTATTTTTTTAATGAGACTGATTATTTTGAAAGGACAATGAATGTTAACATTTGTATTCAAATCAGTTAAGTATTAAGTTATTGATAGTTGTAAGTGCTATTTATTACTTGGTATAAATGTCTTGTGTTTGGTGTGCTTGTGATGCTGTCTTGACTGTAACATTAAGAAGTGCTTTTAACAAGAGAACATTCTTGTTGCCCAAGATCACTTTTACATTCCAGAAGTAGTATTTATCTTCAAGCAATCATGTTATGTATGTGCTCTTAATAACTTATCTTGTGAGGAAAATCAAAGGTATGCACGTTATACAAGAACTATATCTGAAACTAGCATTAGCTACTTAACACATTTTGTACAGAGACACCAAATATTTTTTAACCAAAGCTGAAGTTAGGGTTGCACAGAAACACTAAATATAACAAGATCACCTGCTTATGGTTGGTTGATCAGAACCACTTGGTTCTGATAATAATCACAAGCTTAGCGGCCGTTGTCTGGAGTTGCTTGGCTTCTGGGTTGTAGCCGTGTTGAAGGCGAAGATATCACCGACGTTTTGATGATATTCCTACTGAGGTTCTGCCTTGTAATACTCTTGCCTGAGAGGGGAGTGTTTACTGATTGGCTGCAGCTGTGAGCCAATCAGAGCCTTCCTTTCTTCTGTTTGGCCTGTTGGAGCTAGGCTTCTGTGATTGGCTGGGAGTGCTGGCCAATCAGTGGCCTCTTTTCTTCTGGTTGGAAGGGCTGTTTGGCCAACCAGAGGTGATCTATCTGTTGTTGGATGCAGAGCTAGGTTTTGAGGATTTCTGAAGAGTGGGTCCCATATTCTGCTTGGTTCTGATGCTCGAAAATAATGAAAGTCACACCAAAAGATGGGTGCGAACGATCATGATTGATTGTGACACTTTAACGTGTACAGTCATAGTTTATGGTCTTAATCTAGTAGGTTATTTACATATTTAAAAGTCATGTATGAGAAAAAAGTCAGTAAGCTACTCTTATCATAACATCAAAGTTCAGCAGATAAGACAAGTACTTTAAAAACTGTTTGAACAGTAGGACAAAACAGAAAAGGAACCTTTGTTGAACAGTACATAGGTATTGTAGGCTTTTTCATTGTGTAGAGCTGATACTGCGACCATGTGATATTAAATGTGGCCAATAGGCTTCATGTATGTATAAAAGTAATTAAAAATTATGTAATCTTACAGCAAACCACTGATATTATCATGCAATTGTGAATGTTACAGCCAGTAAAACAACAACTGGAAAACTTAAATTTTTTTCACAACAAACATTTTCTAACATCATATGATGATTGCTTACAATCACATAAAACAAAGTTCATTAGGGATCGTCCATTAATCACGTGAGGCTCGAAAGGGGGGGGGGGGGGGGGGGGGTGCCGGGAAAAGTCACGAAATATCACAATGGTGTAGAGAGATATCATGTGTATTTATTTTTTCGCGCGATTTCTACTAAACCGAAAAGGGACGCGTGACCTTGACTCTCCGTAGCCAGGCAACAATATCCCCACCCGCCGCAACATGAACCACCCGGCTCGGCTTGCCAGTCGCTAGTAAGACTGTGATTTTGGCGCCGAATACATGCGTAAATCACATATAAGCCTTTCCTTTATTATTTTTATGCTAGTGAGAATAAACCTGCAACCTTAATGTGTGTCTGGACATTTTTATCACTGTGCTTAATTTTCCAGAATTAAATTAGATTATACCTATATTTAAAGATAATATTCTGAATTTTTGAAAAATATTTTGTATAAAAAAATACACGTGATTTATTGGGGGGGGGGGGGGGGGGGGGGGTTTGTCTGAAACCTCACCACAAATCACTAGGGGGGAGGGGGGGTTAAAAATTTGCTAAAAAAAAAACATCACGTGATTAATGGACGACCCCTTAATGCCTTGTGATCTGTCTCATTACCACACACTTTTCGACTGTTCAATATGTATGTATACATGAGTGATTTTGCAAGTGTTATAATATCACACATATTTTTATCTCATACACCCAGCTGATTTAGTTATATGTAAATAGGATGGACTCTGCACATTTTTGTTCACAAGTCTCGCTATCAACATTAACTTGGCTAACATGCAAAAAAAATTAGTAATTCAAATGTAGAACTTTTTTTAATTAAATACATTGATCTTACTGATGTTCAAAACATGACAAGTCATAAATATTTCACATTTTAAATACCCAATCCACTCATATTATCCGAGCGGGCATGACAATCAACCACTAGCTGTACGTGATTACATATTCGTAACGTAACACTTATTGCACTATGCATTGCAGAGTTAATGCACACTGATACTGCACATGTGGAGGGGTGGACAAGCCATAAGCAGCGGTTGCTGCATCTTGAAAGGAAACAGTTGCAATTTAATTGTGTGGCTACATGATAAAACGGGAATCTGACATTGGTTCCAAGTATGCTTTAGAGCAGTGCTTCTATTTTTAACCTTGAAATAAATGTAGGTAGTATATTTTGTACGAGAAGGAGTTCTGTGAGCCACTCTTACACGTGTGAAGTCCCACACCAGTGCTGCACCCCCTTGACCCTCATTCCTCGCCCGCCACTGCCGATATCATTCCAGGAGGAACCTCCTTTACCTTAGAAAACTACCCATTTCAGCTGAATGTGCGACTAGTCTTAGAAAGTTCCATTAATCAAATCTGCCATGAGAATCATTTTCCTTTCAACAGTTTCTTTTGTTACAACAGAACTGTATTTCAATAGTTGTTAATATTTGTAATCAGTGAGTGCAATGAACAATGAAAGTTTAAAGCATTAAGCGAGTGCCTAACAGTTGTGTGTGTAGCATGTGTAGTAAGTAAAGTGTCTGCTGTACAAACTGCTCTCATTCGTGTCTTCAAAAGTGGCTTTGCATGTTACTGAAAAGTTAAATTGTTATATACATGTACACATATAGTTTCATTTTGGTCCAATGCTTAAACATGATGCTACAAGAATTTAAGTTTGGAATGTCATAGAACATCACATCTGAAGTAATAATTGTTTAAAAATTAATGATCTAGCAAGCATTGCAGTTGTTGATAACATTACACAGATGGTTAATTTATTTGTTGTAGTGTGTACAATCATTCTGAGCATTAAGTTATGAAAAGGGGTGGCCATGCATTCTTGTTTCAGAACTATATAATTTTGAACTATTTGATTTAAAATATTGAAATATAAATTTGAAAGCACTCCATATGACTGTCCAGTCACCCAAAATATCTGAATAAAAGCACACTTTTAGTATCTTTCTGTTCATTTAGCCGACATTCACCCAGTAACATCATTCGTGGATCCACCTAAAAAAGGATTTTTTTTCCAGATGATGTTAGTTTACAGTTATGGCCTGTGCAACATTTAATCTAGATTTTTTTTAACTGTGGGATTTGAACAATTTTACATTAAGAAGTAGGGAAGGGGCCCAACAAAATTATTTGCCCCCTGGTCCATAGTTTCTCTTGATGGCCTTGCATGCACATCATTGGTTGTTATACTTTGATTCACACTTGCGATAATTGAAAAGTGGTTGGTTCTGTATTGTTTCAAAGCTAACTTAATTTATAAGTAGCTGAAAACTATTGTTCCTTCACAATCGAGATTGGTGCCTGTTTCAGTCTAACAATTTCTTAAAAAAAAAATTGGTTGTCTGTAAAGTCAGTTTACAGACGATAGTTTAACGTGACGTCAAAACAAAACATTGATGAAATGATTGCATACTTTTATGAATAAAATTGAATCATTTTTATTGAATTATCATTATTTTGTATGGATACAAGTTAATTGATAAGTATACTTTTATTTGCACTCATTAATTCAAATATGTTTATTACTTTAACAAAGAGATTATTTTAACTAAAAATTTTATACATGTTTGCTATATAACTTCTTCCAAATATATTCTAAGTTAGAGAGAGAAAATCAGAGTTTTGTCTCATTTATTTGAAAATCTGAAATCTTAACCTTTACTGTAGACCATTTATTCTATAAAATAAAATTAGGGGAGTTTTTTTTAATACACAATGCAAGAAAAATGAACATCTTGGCCACCCCTGGGAATACTGTTATGGAGCGTTGGGCTTCGGTAAAACTAAATTTGCCTCTTGTCTTCTATATTCTGTAACATACTTTGTAACTCACAGCATAGTACTGCCACAACCAGCCACTAGTGGTCAGATGTGCTTCATGTTTGCCAGTCTTATGATCAACCAATACATTTTTATTGTGCATAAATTTTGTTGCGTGCACAAATAATCTAACAAAGTATATTTTTTGCCTTATGCTCATGAATGTTAGACAAGTTCTGGAGAATGAAAAAAAATTTTTTGTAATGTTTATACTTTATTATGTGTGTATTGTGTGAAGTATGCCTCTTGTAGAGGTTATATTTTTATGTGAAATATTTATTTTGATATTGGATTGATAATTATAAGTGTAATTTAATACTCACAATGATCTCAAGCACACATTGTTCTTTAAGCAAGCTTGGTCAATGTATAAAATAATTTTAAATATTTTTACATGCTATGTATTTTTAATGTAAGAGAAATTTTTTTATGTATATAGTGTGTAATATATACATACTTTATATGAAATGTACATTCAGTATTAAAATTCTATAAGTTCTGAGTATTAATTTTTTTTTTTAGAAGAAAAAACCTTTTTTTGTTGACAGGCTACCCTGTGAACATGAGCAACACTACAGCTCCAGTTATTTAGCATAAAGCCTGGCTCATGATAGTCCCCACTTCCCACTCACAGTTACAATCTGCAGGTATGCAATGGCCTATTAGAAACAAGCAAGTGACAGCTTGAATTTTGTCATGTTTGGTGTGCATAGTCATGACCATGCCAGTGTTCACTATTTATATATCGCATGTTACTACCATTTCATTTTGAATTTTACCAAACCATTTCTTGTAAACATTGAAACACTGTTTTGTCACTGTTTGTCACTGTTTCGGAATATTTTGTGGTGTTCATATCCTTGTTGACAACAGCAATTGTTTGCTTAATTTTGTGTGTTTTTTGTATCTTTTTTTTTTTTGAGTATTTTTATTTTTATTTATTTATTTTATTTATTAGTTTTTCTTCAACAGAAAAAGTTCTTAGCAATGGCGTATGTCCAAAAACTTACATCAAGTCACTGTTTTGTCACGTGGTATGCTAGACTAATTCACATTTTTATTTTTACTTCATTACCTTGACACAGTCCATAGTCTATTCTCCAGCCCAATGCGCCGAGTCACGTCCTTGGTGTTGTTTGCATGGCTGCTTGAACAGTTTGCTGGAAAACGTGTTGATTACCGGCTAGGAGGGTGTGCGTATTCGGACAGAGTACGTGAGACGCCATATGGCCCACAATGATTACATTCCACGGCATACCATGTGCCATGAGCGGGCCAGGTCTTTGTGAAAGTGATGATAGAGGGGAAGCAAGTCTAGTACCCCATGTAGCGGACGCCACACCCCGAGCGAAAGCCTTAGTGTCGAGTCTGTATGTCCTCACACCAACGATTCACTCTCGCTAGAACCCCTGGATATCAACTCTATCTGCATTACTAGTATACAAGTTTAAACAGTTACACGTTAAATTATTACTGTTCTGTTATTGAAAGTATCATTCTCTTGTTAAAATTAAAACATGTGATTACATTAAAATCTTAATTAAAGACTTTTTCAAGGGACTGTCTTCAAAAAGCATTTTAGGTGAAAAAAACTTCTTGGGTAGGTAAAGGAAAAATTGTTCTCCTTAGTAGTTTGTTATAAGATGCAAATAAATTAATTCTTCGACCGGTTCTTTCAATGGGAAACATTGATTTAAGATTTTTTTTTTGACACATGTCATTGCTAATTAGTAGTATGCCATAAGAAACCTCAATAATGCACATTAATTGAGGTTTCTTATGACAGTGTAATTAGCATGGCATATGTCCAAAATAACATCTTGAAACAAGAAATTTATGTTAAATATGACGTACACCTACAAAACAACAACAAAAAAAATACAAATTGAGGTTGGTTAGAAAAGGTTTCCGAAAGAAAATTTACACATTGAATTTTGCAGTTAATCCCACTTATTTGACACCACATTACTAGTAAATAAACATAATGACAACGAAAACCACGACCAGAATGTGAGATAGAACTAACTTAACGCACCTACCCCTATACCCATAACCAACGATGGCCATGGGTCATAAAATCATAAATTGTGATTTAATCGCAGATATCAAAAAATCAGTCACAGTCTGCAATTCATCGCATGCAGCATCTGTAATTAAAGTAGCAATATCAAGTGTTGCAGTTTTGTGTGCGATGTGACTTATCGCTAATAGGAAACTGTGTTGCTCCCAACCCACCAATGACAGAGAAGCTTTCAGTAAATTGTGACTGCTCTCAAACCACCAATAGAAATGCAGGCAGCTTTGGATGCCTTGAAACTATAATTCTGTGATTTTGTCACAGAAATCAAGTGATCGCTTGACTAATGCTCTAGTTGATATACCACCAATGACAGGAGCACTTTCACTTAACTGTGAATTTTCCCAAACCATCAATAGCATCACAGCTTCAGTTCCTGTGAAACTGTGATTGTTCCCAAACAACCAATAGCTGAACACCTTTACTTTTACTGTCTTGGCTGCATTTTTTTTTTTTTTACTTTGAGAATACATTGAATCGCTTTATAGAAGAACTAAACTTGACTGGCCATTAGAGTGCAGCTCCTCTTCCCACAGCAAAAAAAATGCAAACTTTTGGTCTCTAGGCCGACCTTCGAAGCGTAGTCAATGCACACCGGCTTACGGTGTGAAAAAGTTTTTTATTTGTAACTTATGATTATAACATCTTTTCTGGGGAAATTCTTTAGCATTATACAGCTATAATAATTGATGTCATAGAAAAGAAGAACACAATGTTTACATCTTATATGATTAATGTTTTGACAAAATAATGATTTTTCTGGGCACCATTTATTTTTAATACTAGTAGAACATATTATAGCTTTATGATAGTGATTTTCTAAAACAGATAAAGCACATTTACTTGCAAATTTAACAAAAAAAATTTTTTGTAACAAACTTTCTTTTTGCAGTATTCTTTAACTACGAGGGTTATTTTTTTTTTCAACCTCCGATCAGCTGTAATAAAAAAACGGGAATGAATTGGGAAATTATTTTAATGTCAAAAGAAACGTACATCTTTACTCTATTTTTCCACATAATCACCGTGCAGATCGAGGCATTTGTCGTACCGATGCACCAGCTTTCCAATACCCTCTGCATAAAATGATGCCTCCTGCCTATACAGCCACGTTTTAACAGTGCCCTGCAGTGTGATTACAGTTTCATTTCTCCATTGCATGCCCATTAACCGATACCCTAATCGCTCGTACACGAATCGACACGTCTCGTAGTGTTTACCCCCTTCCACCAACCATGTGGAGCGGCCATCTCACACCTCAGTTGTGTTTGATCACCCTCCTTACAGTCCGGATTTGGCACCGAGTGACTATCACTTTTTCCCCACGTTGAAAAAGTGGCTTGGAGGACAACGCTTCAACACCAATGATGAACTGCAGAGCACTGTAAAAAGGTGGCTGAATAGGCAGGAGACATCATTTTATGCAGAGGGTATTGGAAAGCTGGTGCATCGGTACGACAAATGCCTCAATCTGCACGGTGATTATGTGGAAAAATAGAGTAAAGATGTACGTTTCTTTTGACATTAAAATAATTTCCCAATTCATTCCCGTTTTTTTATTACAGCCGATCGGAGGTTGAAAAAAAATAACCCTCGTATATTAGTTGCTATCAATTCATTAAATGGTGTCTTTATCTGCACATGTTTTGAAATGACTCACATTAGTTAAGTAACGTCACATTTACCCAATTATTACTTACACCGTTAGAGCAAAAACTAGTGCTTGGACTGTGATTGGGTCATAGAAAAAATTCACAGATGTTCAAAAGGACAATCACAGTTTAGACTGTTATCGTAAAGTATTGGTTTGTATCATCTCTACCCATAACTATTGTAGACACACTCGTAAAATAGCTCGCTGACTACTTGCAGCACGCTGCTCTGTCTGGTGCCAAGAAAACTATAATTGATAGCCCACTCTCTTTCGATATTAATATTTGACTACGTGCATGCACTCTATACAGGAATTAATGTACCCAAACATAATAATATAGTCACTCTCAGTACCAAAGGATTCACATCAAACTTCTAATATTATTTTCAGTTTTCCTTCAATTATTATCTTTGTTTAACTGGGTCCATCACTTATTGGAAAGGACATTAGCCACTGTTTTTTTTACAACACTAAAAATGTATATGTTTCATAACCTTGAAATCACCCCTAATAAAAAGCATGCAGATTACACACCTAAATAACGTGTTTAAAAAAAATGAAGTCCAGCCAAAAACAAAAATCACAGACACAACACGTAAATTAAAATGTTCACCATTACATCCATCACATAAAAGTTTTTACTACAGCACTCAACAAATTTTTTACAACACTGAACATTACATATATGTGGGAAGCATCTATGTTTTAAATGGGAAGAATTAACAAAAATATAAAAAGGATAAAAGTTATGAAGTGAAGTTTACAAAAGGACAAAAGTTATGAAGTGAATAATTTTGTGTACATAATAGGTGGGAAAACGTATTATGCAGGAACATCTTAAGCTTTTTTCTGTGCTGAATTCAGTGTTAAAAAATTATGCTGATTTCATCATTAACCAGAATTTGTGTCTTCATGTGTGGCATATACCTGCTGTTACAATAATACGTTATGATTTGTTACTAAAAAAAGTTACATTGCCAATTCAAGATGGTTTTTGTGTTTTTACCTATCATTATTTTGTTTATAAGAATCTGCACTCCTGAAATACAACTATAATCTGTAACAGCCTTAAATGATCTCTCATCATCCTGTGATCAAAAACATTTTCTTATCAGATGCCTTATGTTAAGACAATTCGTAGCCTAGTTACTCCCATTCTGACTTATGCAATGGTAATGTATGAATAGTTGATAATTATTGTGTCCTTCCTGTCATGCTGTTAGTGTTTTGCCTGCTGTTCAACATATTCCTTGTGTCCTTCCACTCCCGAACCTGATATCAACACACTCAATTGAACAACTTCACAAACACCAACTAGCCGACCCCCGCAAGGCCACCAACCTCTCCACTACAATAATCATATCACTCAAAATACAGCAAACTATTTAGAAAGTCCTCATCAAGAGTTGTCCCAAAACAGAATTCCCTCTCTACACACACCAACTCTTCCCCAGCTTACAGAGGGGAAGACGAATAAAACTTGCTGAAAAAGCCAGCACATCAGCGAATATTTCGGTGAGTGTTTATATAACACAACACAGTTTACTATTGCTATGTTAAACTAAATGTGTTTGCTTTACTGGTAATGAATCTATTTACAAGGAGACAAGGATGAACATTTTCATCTAAAAATAGACCCATGAAAACATACCAAAATCTCTATTTACTCATTTAACTCATTTTAAAAATAAACTACTACAGTTTAGACCTGTCTACTTATTATAAACTGCAGGTATTTACTGACACTTTTGCAACCCTATAGTTCATTAACTAGAACAACAAATCTTGTATGTATATACATACTCCTCTTTTAAGACCCTCAAATGTTAACTTTGGGATACTGTGCACCTACCTCGTGATACAACTGGCACTTGCTTTTGCTTGTTCTCTCTTGACAGAGTCAATGTTCAAATATCATTTGCTGAATGAGTTGTTATTTTACGTGACTACTCAAAATCTGCCATTCCCTATTCTAGTAAACCGACAGAGGGTGTGCCCCCATAATTGTTGCTGCAAGTACTAGAAACTTCTCTACTGCTTCATTTAATCTGGCAGAGGACACAGTTTTACCCATGTATACCAAACCCTGTTGATCAGGCTTCTAGAGTTCATCTTTTTAGTTATATAAGCTGTGAAGAAGAAAAATTATGGGTAAAAGCAGGAATCTTATATTTAGCAATGTTCTACTGCATATAGTACACTTTTTTTTTTAATTTAAGAATTTTTTTTCTGGCAGGCATAAGTTGTAAAAATTGTGTGTGTTAATTGCAATATTTTATCAAGTAAAATTTGAGACTGTATACTATCCAGATTGATAGAGTGATTAGTGTTTAAATATTAGCCACCGCTGTGACAAAATATAAGATAACCTCTTAGTTACCTAAAGATGGTTTGAATCAGAGTTTTAAATATTTACCGCATCCTGAAGGTCGTCAAAAGATAATGCTGAGCTACACTAGCAATGGTTTATTATAAATACACAGTTTCTTTCCACGCCAAGTAGAAGCCATTCCAGCTATTTTAATTTTCCCTGCGTGTCATAACTTATCAATGCTATTAGCTTTAACTCACTAGTAGGTACCTAAAAGTAAAATTATTATTACTATTAAGATCACTATAGTAATTATTACAAAATTTCATGAATATAATAATGACGATAAACAAAAAACACCCAATTTAAACAAAAAAAGGTAAAGTTTTCAGAAAAACTAACATATGCAGGATCAAATAAAATATGTAACAGTTGTAATGGCCAGAAAGGCATTTAATACATTGAATATTTTTCCAAAACTACCACAATCAGTAAATGAATAAAATTTTTGCAGATTTATAAAAACTGAATTACAGAAACATTAACATAGAATGATATTCAGACCATTAGAAAACAGTAAGAATTGGATTTAAGATAATTTTAGGTCTTTATTAAATACAGCAATATGAAACAAAAAAAAACATCCTTTCAAACTAAAAATTCTGAGATGTAATATTATGGAAATTTAATAAAACTAAGAGAACTTTGCTGCATGTTATATTGTAAGACATAAAAAATGTGCAACAACAATAATTTCTATCTACACGTAGGGAACTTTGCCAAAGAGTTTGTTTTTATACTACCACATCCACTTGATCATCTGTTAAGCATAGATACCAGCAGCCTACATTAATAAATATTATTACATGAGGTAATAAACAAAAAACAAAATTACCATGAAAATATATTTTGTAGTTATTATCATGGAAAATATTTTTTTATCATGAGCTAAAAAAATTCTAATTTTCACATGCTGCAACTAAAACAATGTCATTACATATTTTTAAACACTATACTAACTACCTCAAAAACAAACATTACATACTAAGTCAAACAATAATTTATAACTTTATAAGTGCTATCCGAAGAATATCAGAATATTTACTAGCTGTAATTATTTCTAGTAGAATTTTCAAAATAAATAAAATTTTACTAATATTATTCAATTACACCAAAACATCTTATATTACAATAATCTTAAAGAATTTCCAATGACGCAGAAAACAAAATGGCTTTTCTACATATAGCTACTCAAATCAGAACCTATCTTACATTACAAAATCTATAGTTCTTATATTTATAAACATAAATATTTTAAATATTAACCTTTTATACACACGCACAACTAAACTGTACATCTCGTACATATACTTTACGTAGGGACAATACATTCAATTACAAAAATAAACAAGTAAGTGTGCTTTAGTGGCTAGTCAAATAAAACTGAAACAAGGTCTGGAAGTCTGAGTTACTCTAAAAGAAACACTAAGTGGTACAACTAGTTCCAGTTGTACATGTTGTAGCCACCCCCGAGTCCAATGGGGTGGTAGCGATTGTGGGACTTGTCGGCCCGCATCACGCCGGAGTACACGGAGCCATTGCTGTACCCACGACTGCCCGAGTAGCCCCCACGAGAGAAGTTGCTCCCGGTGCCCTGAAGGACAAGCAGTGCACTTCCTCTGCCTCTAGAAGAAGAACTGGAGCCCCCCCGGCTCTGACTCAAGCCTGCTTGCCAGCCGGCATAGTACGCCGCCTTCTGCTTCCCGTGCTCCTCCGCTATCTTCACCACCAGCGGCTCCTTGCCGTTTTCCGGGATCGTGCCGTTCAGTGCGTTTATGGCATCTTGGGCTTCCTGGCGCAGGTTGTACCTGACGAACGCCACTCCCCTCGGCATTCCCGTCACCTTGTCCTTCAGCAGGTTCCTCTGTACAATGTTACCGAAGCTACCGAAAAGACCATCTAGATAATTCTCGTTTATGTTGCGGGGCAAGTTGGTAATATACACGTTGGTGCCCTTGATTTCATCTCCTGATGGTCTGGCATAGGAGACTTTCAGGCGCTTGTTCTGTATCTCTAAACCGTTGAGGGTTTTGATAGCTCGGGCTGCATCTTCTGCTTTGGTGAAGTTGACGAATCCAAATCCGAAACTGTAGCCGGTCTTAAAGTCCTTCATCACTCTACAACTCTCGACGGGGCCGATCGTTACAAACATGTTGAACAGCTCTTTTTCAGTCATGCTCTGGGGCAAATAGTTGACGATGAGGTTTGTGGTCCGGTCATCGGGTTGATCCATCGTGAGTGTGATATGTCTTCTAGAGTTCATAAAATAGCTGCCCCGACTGCTTCATATACTGCCAGTTGTTCTGACAATACCACTATGAAAAAAAAAGAAAAAAAAAAAGTTTAAAACTGCAACTCTTCAAGCTACTAACAAAAGTCTGTAAAATGGATAGTTCCATTTTCTCCTTCTAGCAAGATCGATAGTAGTTCTAGTGCCTTAATTACACAAAAAAATTAAAAAAAAATATTTCAGTAAACACATTAGAGAATGTCACGATTCTCGTCCTGTATTGCATGTTTGTTGCTCACAAATTGGAGTCCAACCTGTTAAAAAAAAAAAAAGAAAATCCTGGAATTTAAAGACAATATAAACAAGATTCCTTAACAACTGAAAGCAGATGTCTGAAACATAAATGGTAATTATTTGATGCAGCTAGAAAAACCTGTTGGTAATAAGCACATTACACACATATTCAGCAACAAACTAATTACTGTACATAATCCATAGAGCTTAAACATGACAAGCAAATAAAAACACTTACTAAAGAATTATCACTAACTCTAAAACATATGTAGAACAATTTTCCTTTAATTTTGTCCTAGACACCACTTGAAATACACAAATATAATATTGATTCAAACACCATCACATGCAAAATATTTCTTACTTTAGTAGATAAACATGAAAGTCCCATGCTCATCTAATATCAGCTTGTATATAGCACTACTGAGCATTTATCGTAAGCTGATAATACATATACCCATTTGATAAATTATTAAACCATTTCACCAGACACCTGCAAGGTAAAGATGATTACAAAACCTCACCACTGAAAATTTTACAACTTCCAATCTAAATGTCTCTTGCTTGGATCCAAAACCTGCCATCATGAAACTAGACCAAACTGAGTCAATATTTATTGAGAATTTTCTCTTGAACGAGAAACCTGATTTGCAATATGAAAACATGCTTTGTAACTTGATAACATCCAATTAAGTACTGCAAAAAGGACAGTAAAAACATGGCACCACATTCGGGGCCATGGCCATGCTGGCTAATCTGACTTTAATGTTGTTTTAATGGGAAAGTTAATGTGAATGTGATATATAAGCCTAATAAATGCATGTAATCACACAATGTTGCAATATTTGTTATGATTAAGTGGTTTACTATAGAAATTTTTGACAGTTTATTATTGGAACATTAATATATTTAAATACAATACTACTGAAAATTTATTCATACGTTAGGTTTGTACACGTATGTCTTTCTTTGCCAAAGAAAGCATAAACACAGAGTTGTACCAAACTTTTACCAAGTGGCCAATGCAAAGTCTAGTTTCAGTAGCCTGTTGCAAGAAAATTAATGAAAATGTTATTAAAATTATAATTTTTTTCACATGTCTCCCAAACAAAAAGTATACCATTATTATCGCAAAAAACTAAGCATAAGCAACAAATGGCAATTAAGTTTTAGTGAAATAAATGTACAAAGTACATTTTCATAGGATACTAATGGAAACTTTTAAATAAACTTGTTTATTAAAAAAAATATATTTTAGAAGGAAGATGTCACCTGACTAAAAAAAAACACCTAATAATGACAAATGTGACCTTTGATTGTGACCAAATAAAAGCAAGAAATAATATGAAACATTTAGCAAGAAGCCAATACAAAGTAAATTTTCAATAGCTCATTGGAGAAAGATAAAAAGTTTCACTATTAAAACATAAAACAATTTATGTCTAGATATCAGAAAAAAAAATCAAATTTTCATCACCTAATAAAACATGAGTTTAGCAATGTTTGTAATGATTATTTTCCATTTCACAATAAAGTTGAAGAATATTTGATAGAGATACAAATAAATTTTTTTAGTAATACCAATTTAGGAATAAAATCATACGGCAAAAGAGCAAAAAACACATTCTCAAGTGTAAACTGAGCTGTGCCTAACCAACTTCATGTACACTGCAATGAATTTTGAGCACGCCTAGTACAGTTATGGAGAAATAAGTGAGATAAGTCAGATCATCTCTACTGGCAGGGGAAGAGAGGACCAAGTGTAACACAAGGAAGCGCATCATGTTGCGATGTCATGCACAGAGCTGCCTTCTAGGCCAGTGGCGACACGTGTAGTGTTACCAGAGTCATGTTAAACCACAGCAACTGCAGTTTTTAAATAAATTAATTTTTCCATTCTTTTTTTTCTTTTTTCTTTTTTACTTACTGGTACATACGATAATATAAACCTTACAATTAATGTGTTTAATCAATTTACATGCTTTTTCCTCCATTTTTTGATAGGATTTCAAACAACTAGATTCCCCCCAAAAACTGAAACGTGAACGGCTTGATCGGAGCCAGACTGCAGACTCTACCACACCAAAGAATGCCGGATGAAAGAGTGCTCACTGTAATTAGGTCTGAACCATTCTAAGCAAGTTAAAATAATAACATTAAATATCCTGAAGAATAATATTTTTGACAAAATTGACTATTACAGGAAGTCTACAAGTACCTACTAAAACAATTTCAGAACTTTTTCAGGACCTTTGAGTAAAAGTTTCTTACATATTCTTTAAATCATATATTAATTTTTATGTAAAATTAGCTGAATTAACCATAATAAATATAAACACTGTTTGCAGGAACATATGGATATTTGTGTTAGAACACTAAAACTGTTTCAGATAATTTAATTTGCACATTATCCCCAGAGATATATTTGTATTTAATGTGAGACTAAAATGAAGTGTTGCATAATAAAAAAAATCATGTTACCAAAAAAAAAACTGCACGAAATTAAAATTTTGTGACTTCCATGACACATTTAGAATATTTATATTCCTTTCAATAAATGAGCAAAAGAAAAAAAGTGGAAGCAATACAATTCTAATATGGCATGGGTTTTTTTCCGCCACTTTGGCTAAGTCACATAGTCCCTGCCAACATGCAGAAAGCACATGTCCAAATTTCTACCTAGCCACTTTATTCTCACTCTTCCCCAGTCTCACACTTGTGACTCATGAAAATACAGTTTATTGTCCAATAGCAATTTCAAAACACAGCATGCTGTCAAGCAACTGCATACCACGTGATGTGCAGGACAAGTATTACAGTAGTATAATCTTATGTGATGCCTCTACTCCAACCTTGGAAATATTCTAGTATTATCTTAATATATATATATATATATATATATATATATATATATATATATATATATATATATATATATAAAAATCCAGTGTCCTGATGTTTGTTTCCAGTGAACTCTTCACCAAGTCAACTGATTTCGATGAAAATTGGCATTTATGTGTAATTTTTTCCAACTTGAGAGATAGGATAGTTTTTATTTCGATTAATGGTCTTAATAATTTATAATTAATAATAAATAATAAATAACAGATCACCATGGATAAACAAAAAATCATAGATCATAAACATACAAACAGTAATTGTGTGACATTTCTCTATGTCCAACACACTGTCATATAGCGCTATCCAGTTTGCTTTAACTCGCAGACAATAAAGCTCCGGGCAACGCCGGGTACTGCAGCTAGTACATTTCATGTTTATTAGAAACAAACAAAGCATAGTATGAGCTCTTTTCAACCATACACCATTTATTGTAAACATCCATTAACATTAAATTAGTAATTATTTAAAAAAAAAAAAAAAAAAAAAAAATCTGATAAAAAAATATGTCAATCTGTAATAACACACAGCATCAATCAGCTTCAAAAAAAACCAGGAATGCAACACCTGATCATACACACCTATACATTGATGCAATAAAACAAGAAACCCTAGTCTTTTAGGAAGCCATAAGAGATTATACCCGCTACTTTAAAAAAAACACCACACTGAGTCTAGGGGGAAACTATTCACAAGACATCTGCACCAAACCCTACAATCTTTGCTGATTTTGGGGACTACAGTTATAGGCTCCACCCATGGCAGAAAGAAGAAAAGGTGAAACTGTGCGTAGGTTTCCCCTTCACGCACTCCCTTGCTATGTCACCTTGGTTGTAGCCAGAGCTCTTTTACCAAGTGCTGTCCATTTCATTTACGTCTCACAAGAGCCTTTGTTATTGTTGGTGCATAATCAAGTGTGCTATACTTAGTTAAAATGAAAAATTGTACAGTGTACAGATCGATGCCACAATCACTACAAAAAGATTAAAGATTCTGAAATAAAATATTCCTCCTTTCCAAAGAATGAAGATCAATGTATTAAATGGGTGAACGCACACAAAAGAAGAGACCAATTCTGCGTTAAAAGAGGCTAAGTTTTTACATAGACATGTTACTTGTTATAATTATTAATTTTCTTAAACTTGTTTTGATCGTTCAAACATAGGTTGTGTTGACATAGAGGGATATATTCCATGCATAATATTTTGTACTTATCGATAATAAAGTTGTTCAGGGTAAATATTTTATCATTTGAATAAATTTATGAAAAATATAATTGGAAATAAATATTTACTTTATTCAGAACTTAAATGAATAGTTTTTAAAATGTTTGGCTAAGTGTTAGACATCAGTAAGAACTACAGATAGTACTTTTATTTTAACTGACCTAACCACTAGATTGTATAACATTAAAAAAGGAAAGATTTTATTTTATGCATTCAAATTAAATGGGATTGTGAAAATTTGCATAATCAACATTATACAAAATATGCACACATTTTTTCTTCTATTTTTAAAAATATTCTCTCTAATGGTCTAATGGAGAGTAAAGGATTTGAAATGACATCAAAGTTAAATATATCTCTGAATACAGAAAACTGTGTGAGATAAGAAACTGGCACGTAATTTACTTAAAAAATAAATATTACCACTTTCAAAATTTCAGGTAAAATATTTTTGTTGAAAATGATTCATATTTAACGTAATCATGTTAATGCCAAAAGTAGCAACAAAAATGTGGCGCATAAGGTCCTTTAGCTTTGATTTTTCTAAATTCATAGCACTTAAAAGAAGGATTGGATTCTGGTGTATTGAGCAAACACAGACCGAATGTGACACTGTGACGTGTGACGAACTGTGAAACACCATTTCAGCCGCAGCTCATTGAATCTAGAAAAATCCTACTTTATCACAAGAAAATTCCTCTCTGAATGCTGTGTGTAGTTCCTTAAGATTGCAGAGTATTAGGGACTTGTTTATAAACATTTTTGTGTACACTAACCTTATGTTTGGCATCTGGCATTAGTCTGCTGTTTTCATCTGCTTAATAAAAATTGGTAACTTTTTCAACAACTTCAGCAGAAATTTTTCGACCTTGCACAGACTGGCGTGATTTTCTTGCTATGTACTCAGAAACATTGAATTCTGTTGAAATTTTCTTTTGTGACCATAAATTAGGTGCAACTGATAAAATGTGTAACTTCTCCATTATGGATTTTAATTTTACTTTTATTTACTTTTCAATTTTACTTTTATCTGACTAATCAGAAAATTTAAGTCATTTGCATTCCTCTTAATAACTAACTCTTCAGGTAAGTCTTCATCAGTACTTCCTTCAGACTGCAATTCATCTTCTGGTAGCCTCAAAACTGCTGCTACTTTTGACTTCACTTTACTTTTGACTTCAGCTATCTTTCTTTTACCATACACTAATTTTTAACACTTTGAGTCTTTTAAGTTTTAAGGGTGATACATCAAGAGTACTCATGCTTAAATTCAAATCTTCCTTTTCAAATGATGTAGCGCCAATACGGTCTTCCTTCGTAGGTGTAAGCCTGTGAGGGTCTGGACCTTCCTCTTCGTTAGAATTATTCTGTGAATTTTCAAACTCTTGTTCTTGAAATAACTTCATCATAAATTTGGAACACAGCTTTTGCTCAGGAACTAACACAACACCAGCTTTCCTTTTCACATTTTCGGCCATTTGAAGAGATATAGGTCTTATGCCACTTTTTATAAACTTTTTGTGTTTCTTTGCTGGGTCACAACATTTTTTAAAAGCTTCCCCTTCATATTTAATAAGTGATGCAAAGTGATGTGAACATATAGGCTACTTGAATTTGAATGTAGTGTGAATCCATCTATCCACCAAAGCATAATTTATTTTTCTTCATTAGGAAGTCCATCAATATTAAGAATTATCTTCTTGTCTGTGTATGTATTTATATGATACACAGAATTAATAAAATGACCTACATTACACTTTTCATATAAACTGGTAGTAGCTATTGTAGATTGTTAAAAAAACTGTCCGTATTAGCTACTTCAGTCAGAAAATACAAAGCAAATTAATTATCAAAAATAAATAAAACCAGCTACATGTCAACACTCAAAAATTAACAGTCATTAGATAAAATAATCCCAGACATCTTGTTGAAGTGGACAGAAAAATAGCATCTTAGATGATGCAATAAATTACATCTACATTTAAGCAAGAAGATGCAATATTATGAAAACTGATTGAGTGCCCAAACAGTAATCAAACCATAACTTTTCTTCACACATTTTCTTCTCCTTTTCATTTGTATTTTTCATATATAAGTGTGAATTTACAACAAGGTTAAATCATTATTTAAAATATTTTTGCAATAAAAATTTTACTACATAATTGCTTTTACATGTACAATTTTATTTTGTAAACTTAAAACTGATTTATATTCATCTTAACCACTTCTTTCACGAAGAAATTTCTTTTTAAGGAAGGTAAATATCCACTAATTTTATTGCACCATTTTGTAGAAAATTTTGTGCTCTTTCTAACGGTACCAAGCCTGACACTGTAAAGATTAATAAAAAGAAATTATAATAGGATTACTTAACTATAATTTACCATTTTTGGTAGGTAATTATTTTTTCCACTTCCAACATAAAATGCATTTACTTCTGGCCATTTAATTACATTTTACGTGTGATATTTTAAATCTATGTAAAATTCTGTATAAGTATGGTGAATTCCACGATTCTGCATTAATAACTGTTATTACAAATGTAAGCTGGAGCAAGATGTGTCATTCAATTTTTGGTTGCGGATTTAAAAAATTCCACCAAACAGAGGGAAACTTTGAAGGGCTTTAAATTCCAAACTAGAGCCAATATTCCAAAAATGAAAAATATGGGTTCTTATATTTGTCTGAAGATACCATGTACCAATTTCATCCAAATCTGGCATGGTGGGGTGGACAATGTGTATCTTGGCTGGATAATCTAGCATGGAATGACCCTCAATATTCTAGGGTCTCAGGAATCACAGGAAAGGAATAAAAACTACAGAAAAATAATTTGATTTATGACTTGTGTGCTATTGGTGTTTTGGGAGTCATTTATTGTGTTTAATCCACTTTACTATAAAGCTATTTTAGTCATCTTAATTAATAAATGTCACACATGTACAAAAAAATTTTTTAAAGTAGTGTGAGAAAATATTTTAAAAATATAATTAAATGATTGTTTCTGTCTACATATTTATAGAATTCTCATTTATATGACTTTTACTTATCTGAAATTCCATATTATTTGATGTTCCACCATTAAAAAAAAGAAGCATAAATTGGCAACGAGAACTGCAAGTTGCAATTGTGAGCGTAGTTTATTTTATATTGCTCCTAACTCTACTGCAGCTAATTAGTTAAGAAGCAATTATACGGATAGAGAAATCCAAATTGCATATAGGGAAAGTAACAAGATCAATTACACACGTACAGCAACTAGGCAAGTAATGCTATCCCATAACTGCCCCTTTAACCCATACGCTTTCTCATTTTTTTTTTTGCTTTGTTGTAAAATATGATTACAAGGTTCGTTATGTATAAAATTATAAGGTGTTTTGACATGCAATAGTCTATTATCCAAGATTTTTATTTATTTAGTGTTCTGCACACACATTTATGTTGGATAAGCAAGACTCAACTGTATTTGCACTTTAAGTTTTCACAAACATAAATGGAACGTAGTACCAAACAGCAAAGTAAAAATCTTTAAAACAACTAAGCTGAAATATAATTCATTGGTTCATTTTCTGGCACAAAAATTTCCCTATTTTTTAATGTGTTAATATTTTGGGATTTGTTAATTTTAAACTATATTTTTTTTTATTGCATTTAAATATTTTTAAAGATCTTTCATTTTAATTTAGCCGGGCCTACAGCCTGAAAGTTTTCTTCCTTACCCTGTCAACCAGCAGCCAACTGCCTGCATTTATTTCCCATGCTGTGCTAACAGCGCTTCAATATAACCTATGCCTATGGTTACGTACAGACGTTATATCTTGCACACCACATGCCCTCTCGAGCATGTCTCGGCTCTGGTGCAGTCACAACCATGATTAGCTATCATGGCTGCATGTTGCACCTTTGGTTTGTATTTGTCTGTAGTTCCTGCTCCTCTGAGCACACACAACCGATATGGCTCTGTGTTTTGAGATGATGTGTCACACTGATCGCTGCATAGTTCTCACCACTCCCGCTGTTTCTTCCCTCCTTCCCCTCTACAGCAACTTCAGGCACTTTTGTAGCCAGAATTCCCTCTTCTCTACCCAGGCCCTAGTGCTGCTAGCCATCTAGTCAACTCCCAACCCTTTCCTCCATCAGGAATTGGATGATATCTATGCGAGACCTGTTGGGTCACTTTAAGACCTAAACTAAGGCCCCTTGTAGTCCTTAATTACACCACTATGGAGCGCCACCTCTCAGGATGTCCACCACTCTAGGATCCCCCACTCTCTTTTAAGTCATTTCATGGACTCCTTCAATCTGCCCTATGCCTATTTCCGAGCTCTAGGCACCTTAATACCGGCACTTTTGACAACTATATGTCTGAGCCATCAATAGTTCCTTAGTTCGCCATGCAATCCCACTTTCACGGCCATGGCTACTTCTCACCCCACTTTCAACCTTATTATCTCCATCAACTTATTTTACTCTTCCACGAGATCCCTGAGTGCCCCTTTAACTCGGCGCTTGAACAGTCAGAGTGCAACCTTCAACAAATGTCTGTGTAGTTTTTGGAGACCCTCTGGCACTTAAGTCCACTACTTCATTGTTTGAATGGACAATTGACTACTCTGCAGCATGATGTAAACTGTATACACGGTAAGGAACATTTTACCCGTACTACAAAATGCATAAAATTGTATTTAAAAAATTATATTAATCAAAGTAAGCAAGTAATTGTGTTTGTGATGTGAAACTGTACCATAACCAAAATTTATATTTAGAAAATATGAATTATGAAACTTTGATGCAAATTGGATAACATTTAAGGAACCAACTGACATACATAAACCAACCTTCTACTTAATTACAATAAAATGCCTTATTTCCCAGAAGCCGCTACTGTAGATAATTCCGGAAATACTATAATGTTGTTTCAAGACAATATTTTTAAGTAAACAGTAACCAGAGCAATTACAAATTGTCCACTGCATTTAATATGTTACATTAAAAAAATACCAACAAACACAAAGTTTATTATAACACATACAATTCTATAGGTACTCTACGTGTTACCAGCAATTAAAGAATTTCAAATTTTTCTAACATAACCAACAAATAAAAAACCATTTAAATTTTTATAGGATGATTTGAAAATAACTTACGATTCTAAAACAGCATTTATAGTGACTTAATTTAAAATCATCATCAAAAACAGCAGCCAAATTCCAAATTCACAAACGAAATCTTCCATTGACAATAAACATTCGATTTACAATATTCACCAAAGATAAAAACATACGCGGTACAAGCAAACAAAGATTGGACAATAGCTGCGCAGCAAGCAATTATAATAGCTCAACATGAAAGGCTATAACATTGTTTACACGTTTAATAGAACGGTTAGAAAATTATCATGGTGGACGAACCTTTGCGTTAAAGTTATAAATCAAGGGAGTTATCATGTATGCATCATTACATATTAAATGAGTAAAACATTTTTTTAAAGCTAATTGTAACGCCATATTGATTAAAAGCCCAAAACATTGTCTGAAGGGTAGTATTTACAATGGGGAATAATTTTAAAATTCTTTTATTTTTATTAAAGTTGACGGTACCAGGCTGTCCCTCCCTCGCATTCCGCGCCACCCCTGACGTGTCGCAGGCGGGAGACAGTGATGCAGTCGCCCAGTGAACAATGATTCAATATTAATAAATACACTATAAAAAGGAATTAACAAAGAATATTTACAAAACTATAACAATTATTAATTAATACTGACCACATTCGTCGTGCCCTCCTAGATGTAGAGGCCGTACCTGTCCACCGACATGTGCCTAAGGAAGGTACTTGTCCCCTTGGTGCAACACAGTGCAGTGGTGTAGTGTTTTTCGATCAGGGACGCACCCGCGTGCGCTCTGGACCGCTCACGGACAGCCACATATTTGTATTATATTTTGTATTTTATTGTGTAATTCATTTGTATTTTGTATTTATAATTTATGTATATAATATGATTGCAGTGCCTGTATTAATGTGTAGATCTGCGGCCTGGCCCGACACGAACTCGTATTCTCCCGCGCCGGCCTACTTCCCCTTCCCCTCCTCCACGGTCCGCGTGCAGTGGTGCGCGCGGGCGGGCGGAGTGTCAGTCGCTGACTAGCTGCCGCGCAGGGCAGATGTGCTTCGCTCCGCTCCGCTAGAAGTACACATCACGTACAGTCGAGTTTCACGAGTAGCTGAATACGTCACAGGGCTGCCTGCAGCCGTCTTACAAGATCGCTTCCTCACTATTTTTGTAATTCAGGAGTCCGGGTCACGGCGAGGGAAAACCGTTCGTCTCGCAACGTGTCGGCCAGGCTGTAATAGGGCTTCAGCAAATAAAACCCGCTCACGGAAACGGACAAGACGTACTTTTTCCTACCGCCTTCACCAGTACCTCCAATTTCCACCGCAACCTTTCCCTGTCCTACTTATTCCGGTCCCGGCCACGTAGGCCTGAACTCACTACTCTCCGGCTAGAGCTACGCAATCAATTGGACGAGTTCTCAGAGCATTCTTCGACAGGGACCAAGGGACATAGGGCCAAGGGACATCAATACAATTATTTACACAACCTCCGAGTCTTCTCAAAGGAAATTCCTCTTCGGCCGTTGGCCCCCTGATGCGCGGGTCTTTTGCCCCCTGCCATAGCCACACTGCACTGCACCATATGGCGCACTCGCCACACAGGGCAGTAGAAGTCGTTGGTGTGTTATAACGGACTGCGGAAGCTAGGTAAACACTTGGGTCGACATCAAAGTGAAAGTTTTTTATGAGGCGATTCTAATGCATACTTACTAAAAATCATCAGACATGGACAAGAACCATTTCTGCAATGTTTTGGACTTTTGCAATGCAGCAATGGCAAGGTTAAAAAGTGACTTACCTATGCCATAGCATTCCATCACCTGGTAATTCCTAACTTCATGATAAAAACTCATATTACTATTGATGACAGTCGTCGTGCCCTCATAGATGTAGAGGCCGTACCTGTCCACCGTCGTGTGCCTAAGGGAGACACCTTCCCCACTGGTGCAGTGCAGTGCAGTGAAAAGGCCAGGGATGCACCCGCGTGTGCCCTACGTCATGATTATAAGGATAGCTCATGGACGGCTACGTTTAGTGTAAATATTGTATCATTTTAACTCATGTATGCTTATTTCATAATTAACATTGTATTTGTATTTTGTAATTAATCTTATATTGTTATTCAGTGTTTGTGTAATTAGTTTGTAAGACCCGCCGCCTGGCCTGTCGCGAACATGTCTTCTGCGCCGGCTTCCCCCCCCCCCCCCCCCGCCGTCCGCCACCCATGCGTAGCGGTGGGCAGAGAGCGCAGTCGCTGTCTAGCTGCCGCGCGGAGCAGACCTGCGTGGCTCCGCTCTATAAGCAAACACTCGTCTCGAGAACGTTCACGCACGGTCGAGCTATCGCGATTAGCTTCTTGTACCACAGAGAAGTCATCGGCTACCCTACTACACCGCGATTGTTTTCTGTTTATAATCAGGGAGTCCGGGTCGCGGCGTGGAGGAAACTTCAGTCTCTTGTCGTGGTAGGCCAGGCCGCGATTATGTTTGTGAGGAAAGCTTGCTATCAATAAATATCGCCTTCAGATCTGACGTCGTCCGACCGAAGGCCACCCTAAAGCCCGACCTGCAACCGCCAGTATTCGGCCCCGCTAACGGAACGCGCCCCTAGCCATGGCCCACCTGAGTCAGGCGAGCCACCAGCAGACAAGGTAGAACCCGGCCCCATAATAAACAGACCGACATTACAGTCGACCACACAGAATATAAACAATATTATGTATAAATTAAACGTTCGCTTAATGAAAGTGCGACGTATGAGTGCCCGGGCACTCACGTGTGTAAATGTGTCGATACGTGTGTGAGTGTTCCCCTGGCGGCCTTCTTCCTAGATTAGTTAAGTAATCCATGTGACATAATTATTAACCCCTTGTGTTTCGTTATTACCCCCCCACCGGAGCAGTCCGGCAAGAGACGAACAGTCTCTGGTGTGACGTATAATTTAAAGAACATAATTCGTAAACATACTAACTCTAAATTGTAGAAGGGACGAGTAATGTTAATTTAGACTTAATAATTAATGTAGGAATTTAGCGCCCTTAAAATCTCTTGTGAACTGGTCAAATTGGAAAATAACGTAATGAGGTCAACCCTGGCGCGAGGGACACCGAGCCTTGGCCGGACGCCATGACATTACTCATGAGTACAGCGCGATTCGTGGACCGGGGCGGACGCACGTCCCACGGAGAGACATCATCCATTGTCTGCATTGATCTCACTTCTGTTAATTATAGTCACTTCCTCGAAACCTCTTTTTATTAATCTCTCCATGCATACCCGGTCCAAATTTTCGGTCCAGGACTTAATCCGGCCGCATAAATTTTAAAACCCCCTCACCACACTTGGTCTGCGGGGTAGTTTTCAGTATACGACACGGGCCGCCTCCAAAACTTGGACGAATTTAGCTGCGGTCCGCGCTCCACTACAGTGGATGCGAACACCGCCTCGAGACATTGATATACGGGATTGGCCGCCTCCAATCGCCCTCACCCCTCTTTTGTGTAACCAGGCTCAGAACCGCCTAGTGCTACGCTAATACGTAACATTTTAGTAATTTTGTGCGACGCCTTGAACCTGGAACATCCTTGAGTAAACTTGTGCGACGCGCCACCATGCAAAATTTCAGTAAACTTGTGCCACGCCTTCATTACGTAACTTTAAAGAATAACTTTGTGTAATTGTGTAACTTATGTATTGTGTGACGTCACCCTCTGTACGACGTGGTGTGTAATTAACGGAATTACACCAAACCCACAGTCGCATGAATAAACGACGCACGTCATTTGTTGCATTACTTCAGCGCCTAATCAATTAGCCATACGACTCCCAAACACCACCAAGTAGGGAATTCCTCACATCCCACGCAACACCGCCGACGGTCCTAGTGGGCCACGCAGGGGCAATCGACCCCACGACCCACCCATCGACTAGAAACAGAGCTAGTCTGGCGCCCATCCGGAAACACTACATCGACAACAGCCATTCCCGCTAGGAGCCGTACCGGGACTCTAGCCCGAGACCCCGAACGACGACAGATCTGAGTGAGACGTCTTTTTCCACCGCCTTCGTCAACGTCCCCAACCTCTCCTTAATTCCTTCCCCTGAACCTGCATATTCCTGTCCCGGCCACGTTAGGCCTGAACTCGCCACTCTCCGGCTGGAGCTACCCGGGCAAAACGACTTTCACAGGGTGAGCTTCGTCGGGGACCGGGAGACAGGGCTGGAGGGACGACACTATGTTTGTCCAACTATCAAAACAGTTCTGTAAAAACAAAAAGGCTTGTTTACAGGAATTATTTATTTCTTAGGAAATTAAGAATTTTTGGCAGAATTACAAATATTTCATATACACAGGAAATTCTTCTATGTATGTTGTAATGTCTTGTGGAGTCTAGGAGGACATTTCCAGTTAGAAGGTGGTCCTTGTAAGATTTGCCAGACGCCAGCCTTGTGTTAGATTAGCCACCCTTTCGCTGTGAAGGGGGGGGGGGGGGGGGCAAAGATCGTTCCACCCCAAACGGCTATTGGAGATGCCTTCATGTCGAAAATGTATGTGACGGGAAACAAAGGACACGATTCACTATCTTTTTCGGACTCGTGAATACGCCCCTGCGTCTGCAGAACACTATGTATATCTAACATAACCCAGTACCGCGAAATAAATCAGTTAAAGGACAACCCTCAGTTCTGAGGCCCTATCCTTAACACTGTCGGAATTATCCCGCCATCTCCTTTTTTGGTGGAATCACGAGGTTTGTTTGACTCGAGGTCTCTTTTTGACCTGTCAACTCTCGGGGCGCCCTTTTCCGGAAGCAGTATGGCGGATGGTCGTTTTACTCGCGGGGGCAAGTTGCTCTCAGGTCACTCAGGTCATGCTCTCGATGCTCCTCCTCTCGAGGAAGAGTTTCGAGGGCAAGTCGTCTGCTGTTTGTTTTGGCGCGACTTTGACGATGGAGTCAATATGTTATCAAGCTACATTTGGTGATGACGGTAATATTTTAATAGATGACGACATTGAAGCGGAAAAACATTACAATATAACTTATTCGGCGTCCTTTATTTAACAATCAAAAGATTTGCAATAGTTTCCTAGTACAGGTTAGCTTATGCATACCACAGGCGGTTTAAAGTCAAAAAGCAATAATTATATATTTTTTTTTACCTTTATCAAGCTCTCTCATAATTTGTAGTCCAATATATGGTAAATCAATAGCTACTTCATCTTCAGATGAATCTTCCATTTCCAAACAAATTTCTCACGATGTCTGCTATATTTTCCGCCATCATTGTTTTACAACAAATCGCGTTTTCTTCGTGTATTAAAAGTTACCGACTCTTTTTGCCCTCAGGTCAACTTGCTCCCAACTCTTTCAACTCCCGAGGAGCACGAGAGACCTCGAGTCAAACAAACCTACGATTCCACTAGAGGTGTAAAAGTAACGAAAAAACGTGTACCCGTATGTATTCGTTACTATAACAATTAGTACTCGTTACTTTCGTATCGTTACTCGTTACTTCTGATACCGCATGACATGGCACATGCTATGTTATGTAACAGCATCGAATCGAGTCGTATTTCGTACGCGTACAGTATGACGTCGCGTAAATGAAAATAAATATAATATAAACAATTAAAAATATTTGATAATTAATAGCTTTTGTTAACCAAGAAACAATTAACTCTCATTAGAGCGGCTTTATTATAATATATATTTTAAGATAAGAACATAAAACGTGAAAATACGCGATTATAAAAAACAAAAACATACATATTTATAATTTGTAAAAAATACTTTCTTACGTTGTTTCTGTTCGAATCTAAAACTTTTCTACACACACAATACCTTTAATAAACAGTAAAAAATTTGGACGACGAATTTCCAAATCATACTTTTATTAATAAACAAACATCGTTCTTTGTAACGAATACGCGCGCGCATGCGTGAAACATACGAAATATGCGAGTAACGAAATGCATTCGTGTGTAACGTTTCGTTACTCGTTACTAGATGCCGCACCCGTTACTCAGTAACGAATACATACGGTTTGCTACAGCTCTAGATTCCACTAAAAATTTGAGTGTTTGTTGTTCTTCGGAACTTCAATTTGTAGAAAATGGAGGCAATTTTGTAGATTACGAAATACTTTAAAATTGTGTGGATGGTTTAGTAAGTTTGGTTAGCTATATTTTAATTTTGTAAAATAGTGCAAAAGTTTAATTATATTTGTTAGCTACAATAACGTATTGACATTGTAATATTATATAATCTGTATTCAGACAAAAATATGCGATGTGATACTGTAGGTAGCCCTATCATGGACTCGTAGGTTATTTTAGATAAATTTAATTTATTCATAAATGATATAAAAACATCATTTATGTAAAATCATATGTGATGGGTTTAAGAAGAGTTGTCCTTTAATTGATTTATTTCTGGTACTCGGTTAGGCTAGACCTGCAGTGTTCTGCAGACTTAGGGGGTGCTCACAATCACGAAAACTCTAGTAACTTGTGTACTTTGTTTCCCCTCATCAGCATACTTGGCATGAAGGCATCTCCAATTTACTAAATTAAAAAATTGCATCAATAATGCCATCCAAACCTTTAAAACCCGTGTGTTCGTGAGAAATAGCTTGGAATTAAACTAGAATTAAAAGTCTAAGAATATTACACTCGTTTTTGTGATTTACAATGTCAGTTTCTTAAATATTAACAAAAGTTAACTGTACAATTTATTCCTTACATAACATTTTACCTAGTGTAAAGGAAAAATAGAGAAATTTGATATGTATTTTATGTGATTTGTGATAATTAACATCACACAATTTCTGTTAAACTTAATTGATTTTTAACACCAATTATTTCATTGTCTTGTTTTGAATTGATCAGCTCTAGAGTGGTAGGTTTATATAGACTATTTAAAGTTTTTGTTTAAAAAAAGTATAATTATTCCAGTATTAAAATACATTCGAAACGAGTCCAGTTAGATATGAATTTCGCACAGTTACAATTGATTGTAAAAATAAAGGTTTTATGTATATATATATATATATTTTTTTTACCTCTTCCTATCTTGCAAAACTAGCAAACATTCTTGCCATGCAGGTAGACAAATGTATAATAATATATCCCGGAAAACAATATACATAAAAAACTATACAAGTATTATTAAATAATAATGACATAAAAGATAGTTGCTGAAAGATTTTTTGATAAATACTGATGACACCCGTACCTGGTTCTGCTTGCACAGGACGTTATGCCATCTCGGTGCCTCACAGGCGTGTGCAACCGGAAATCGCCCCAGAGAAGTCTAGGGCGAGTGAGTGCAGTGTACCGAACAGTAACCGCTGCCGCACATCGATTTGTCACCAGAGCATCAGTTGAGTTATGCTCACGGGTTTTTCTACATAATAATACTGTTACAGTTTAAAGTAGTTAATTACTTGACAATCTGTTCATTCAAGTAATTTTAATTTATAGCTACGGCCTGAACTAAAGCGACTAGGCTGGAAACATGTTTTGGGTGATTTGTTTTACATAAGGCACGTTTTGCGGGTACCAGGCCAGAGTATCGAATAAGTATCGTTACTATACTCACGAGTAGTATCGGAATAAAAGTATCGTAATCATGAAAAATATTGAAAGTATTGATACCTAAACATATCGATACTTTTCTATAGCATTGTTTAAAAATTACTAAAATAAACATTAGATTTATGAAATATTTATTTTAACTATCTGTAAATAAATCTTAGCTAATACTGTAATTTTTAAAGTGAATGGTTTTATAATCTAGGGTCTAGCAATTATCTACAAATATTGTCTATATCATTTAAAAAAAATTAATTAAAACACATTAAATTGATCAAAGAAAAGTTTTATTTCAATTATCTACATATCTGTCGTATCACAGGCTCGGTCATCTTGAAAGTTAATGTTTTTGATTCTAGGGTCAAACAATTATCAACAAATGTTGAGTTAGCACAAACTTTGACATCTTGTGTAAGGCAATGTTTTTGAATCTTGGGTCTAGAGAGCAGGACATTGCAATCAAATGATTATTTAAAACTGAATTCACATCTACGTTGCACATTTTATTAATTCCTTTTTTACATTTCTCACTCTTTGTCTGTACAGTCACTCATAATCTAATTTATCCAGACGTTTCAATGATAAGTCTGTTTCGTGTCTTTGACAATGTATTGCCTGCCTTCGAAAATAAAGGTTTGGAGGGGACTGATGCCTCTGAAACTGATGGATATTCACTGGCTAGCTTATTTAACTGAAGAAATACAGATTTCACATCTTCCTATTGGTAAAAAAGGATCAGTCGACAGTGGTGTTGTCATTGTGCTGCGAGACTTCCAGTCAGTTATACAGCTACCATTTCTGTCTACACTGGTGAAACACACCCGTTTTAAGGAATTTTCAACCAATCTTCTGCTGAGCCAAGCTGAGTTACAGTTATCAATAGTTTTGCTGGCTCGTAGTTCTAGACTTTTGTTCACAGCGAGAGTTGGCGTTTATCCTGAACCGGCTGGGGACAAGACCAGAGGTCCTAGAACAGAGTTTTCCAATTGCCCTCCCCTGAACTTAGTCGAGTATATTTTATCTAATTATCGTGTGTAGAATCATCTTCTCTAGAATAAACATAACATTATCTTCAATCAGTTTCAATGGGTCGTCGTACACTAAAGAATATGGTATAAATATTTTTCAGAGCTAGCAGATATTTTCTTTTAAATGATATGGTTTCATGTAAGTACCTTAACTTTAAATGTTAGCGATGTGAAATGATGTCCGATACTCACAAATTCATATGATCCATATCAAAATATAGAAGAATAGTTGAAAAAAGAATAATTTGACTTTTTTTTATATTCAATAATTCCGTGGATGTGTTACATCAGACCCATATTTATAATAAGACTATTAATGAGAATAAGTGTTAATTAAAACAAGATATATATACACACACACATACATATTTATATACATTTATACATCTATAGATTTACACACACGAGAAAACACAACACAGAAGTAACCTGGGTTGTTACAATGCAGTTGTTTGTAATTGCTCATATAAATGTGGTAGCCAGCCTCGTTGCATCAATGCCAGCAGATATTACGTACGTTATCAGTTTGCAGTACCTACGTCTGGTAATGAGGGGGAAGATATGGACGGGCCAACAGCTTGCAGTCATCATGCAGCCTTGCATGCTTCAACCACGTATTAAAAAAATGTAGACTACTAAATCAAGTCTATGCAGAATGATGGCTGCTGAATTCTCTTTGCAGATAAATAGAGACAGTGTAACTTGTGATCGCCTCCACTGGAGGCTGACGGGAGGAGGTTCAGATATTAGAATCCAGCCAGTTCTAATTCTCATTGTTTTACTATATTCTGAAAACATGTGGCCGGGAATCACAGTACTGCAATAAAACTCCAGTCGGGGAAATTAAAAATAATATATTTTCACTCCTCGTCCATCCAACTCCCATACAGAAAACTTGTCCCAAATCTCATGTTGTGGTATGTAGGTACTTCTTAATTCTGATTTCACTTCCATTAGAATTCAGTCCTTGCTATATAAATATTTCAGGACATTGAAGTCAACATTCCTGGGGAAAAAAAACCAGTATTAAAAACATACTTTGGCAAGCAGAACACATTAAAACAAAGCTCTTAATATTTTAATGTAAACTAGAAAATACAAAAAATTTTATCACTTTTAATTTATATATTTTCTTGGAACATTTATATAACATCATTATGATGTCTGTTCCTGGTAGCAAAAGCAAATAATGCTGACTCATATGGCAGTTAGGGTGCTTGGTGGGAGAGATTGGTAATGTACTAAAGTGCCATGCTCATTATGGGCATATGCATAGCTGGGAACTAGGGTGCACAAAGGTGTGTATAAAGGATGGCAAGATCACGGGTGGAAGCTCCAAAGGGAATGGAGGCGAACTGAAAGGGCGAGGCACACTTTCCTTGTGAGGACAGGGAGGGAGTGGATTGGGCTGGGATAGGAATGCTGGGGGAGATAGATACAGGGACCTGAGGAGATGACAAAGAAGGGAAGGGGGGAGCCACCACGTGAAAGCTCGATTGCGAGTGTAACAAATCATATCATGTGAGGAGGGTTCTGGGCTCAATCCCAAAAACCCGGTATGACTTAAATTTATGTGCACTGAGTTGTTACCCCAGTGACTCAAAGTCCAGAATCTTGGAAGTCCTGTCACCTCATGTTACTGGGCATGATCATCCGATGTAACACCCTATGAAAAAATATCCTAATGCAATCGCAGATTCATAAAAGATAGAAGTTTATAAGAGCACATACATTCAGTAACTGTTAATTTTTGTCATCAACTGTGCTCATAATGAGCTTCTATAGTAAATAAAGTAATTTGCAGAAAAAAAAAGTAATAAATGCAAGGATAGAATCACTTAAAGTATATATGTAATTGTTATCATCGTCTTACCTTCCTATAGCTGTTATAAAATCCAGACTTACTGCACATCTGTACGTGGAGGTTAAGCAATCTTCATTATCTTGTATCAACAACCGCAGCTTTACAAGAGTTGAAATCTAACAAAAGGAAGAAAAAATATTACCTTACAAGTAGAAACTAATGAGAAAACGAATGCACATTTTATACTGACCATACAGCTAAAAATGTAATTGCCCTGCCATTATTATGGAGGTGCGGGGTTGAAATGGTTAGAACACTAGTTTCTCGCCAAGTAATATGTACATGCAAATCGTAGTTTTACGTTGCAAAAAATCCAGAAGTCGGTTTTATTATCATTACTATCATCATTATTATTTTACTTGGGCTGCTGAATCCGAATATGGAGTTATCCAACAAAATTTCCTGGTGCCTTTTGAGATATTCGCAAAACACAGTGAAATTTTCGCACGTTTTTTGGTTTTTTTGTTCATAATTTATACTGTATATATGGTAGCAAAAAATGCACTCACACCATTTTTTAAGTATACCACATTTTACACAATATGAATTCAACTGCGGCTCTGTACGTGTTATGGTTCCCATGATACAGCACTTAAAAATGGTAATTTTTTTGAAGAAAAAAAAAGTGTAATTTTAAGTTTTGGGTCAAATTTTAGAGTCAAATATTAGGAAACATAGTGATCCTACGAGGAAAATTGTTAGAAGTAAAGTTGTAGCAACTCTAGTCAACTTCAATTTAAGCAAAGAACGACTCATGTTGACTAAAAAAAGTGTGAAAATATGGATGTTTTTTGTGAATAACTCAAAACTCATGAGGAAATTTTGTTGGATAACTCCAGTTTCGGATTCAGCACCCAAAAAAAAACATTGGAAACGATAATAAAAAAAAGATTACTGTATTTTTGCAATGAGAGGTTGTTTGTTGACACCATTTTTCTGGGTTAAAGACGACCCGGGTTGGAATCCTGGAGGGTACGAACACTGGATTTTTCACAAAAAATGGAAAACATGACAAACGTTGCTGCGGTTTGTTGGTTTTTTTCGGGGTACTGTCGTTTCCCCAACAAATTCATTCCATCATTGCTCTATACATCATCTCATCTCACATCACTCATTCTTCGGGTTGGCCAAATGACAGGTCTGTCCCTCAGGGTAACTGGCTTCTGTGAGTGTAAGACCCATTTCATCCATGCAGACCCTACCTTAGGTGGGAAACTACATTACTGCATGTATAAGAGATGCACAGAGCAATGGATTTTACCCAACAGAAAAAATACAATCTAATATTTACTCGAGACAGAAAATTATGAGTAATTTTTAATTATTGGCTGGTCAGCATTTTTGAACAGTGAGTTGAGAACATCTGTGAAAGACGAACTTCAATGAGTCTCAATTGAAAAAATTGCATGAATTTTTCTTGACCATTTTCAAGTTTTTGTAATCACAAAGTCTGTCACTAATTCTAAATTGCTCTCTTGGCTAAATAATTAGTTTATTTCTAGGCTTATATTGAAATGCTTATTAAAATAAACGTATTGTTTAAACCATTTATCTCGAAGTGATCAAAAAGTTTGAATCAAGCACATGAACAAAACAAAAATACATAGAAAACATGAACATTTTTGTAGTTATGAGTCAAATCCCAATTTTCTCAAATCAAAATCACAAATTCAAATCACAAAGAGTACTTCGAATCCACCCCTCTCTCTAATCACGATCTAGGTCACAATGGTCAAAATTAAAATGAGGTAAAAGAAATAAAAGATATTAACTGTGGTATTAAAAACATTCAGCAGCTTATGTTTGTCTCAAAAATCAAGTTTTCAGAATCAGTTCATACATACTAAATGTGTCCGCCAGCTTGGTCTAGAGGCTAGCGTGTCTGGCCGGTGAGCCAAGCGACCCAGGTTCTATTCCCAGCCGGGGAAGGAATTTTCTAAACTGTCTCCCTGGATTCAGGACTGGGTGTTTGCTATATCCCTTTCACCTCCATCCTACGGAAAGCAATGGCAACCATCGTGGAATAATCCTGCCCTTGGCAACCATTGATACGTCACAGCTGTCATCACCGTGACATTTCCAGTGCTCACGACACCCAGTAATTGGTAAAATGACTCATCATTATTCTAGGAGTACAAAATATATTGGGGGACAGTAATAAGAGTGCTGTATTTTTAATCCTCTGTTGCACTATAAAAAAATACAAACTTACATTACGAAAATTTCAGCAGGGTTTTACTTATTTTTCTAATCATGAGGCGCAGTGTGCTGCACTATTCACATTTCTTGCGACATGTCTTAATTCGGGAGCCAGTGTGCTACGCGATTAGTTTATCAGTCTTACAATGGCATCATGAGGGACAGAGAGGTCTAGGCGTAGGCCCTGCATCTCTGGTCACTGGCGGATAACTTCTTCAAAGCAGGTATCGAGACGCTTGTGTTACAATATGACAAATGCCTCAACCGTTTTGGTTATGTAGAAAAATAAGTAAGACCCTGCTGAACTTTTAGTAATAAAATAATTATCTTATGTATATTGGTCTTTTTTTATAGTCCATCGAAGGACGGAAAAAAAAAAACAGCACTCGTATAACTTCAGAATTGTCAGTGTTGAATTTTGGAACTACAGTAGAGTCTCGCTAATCCGGACTTGTCTGGACCTCAAGGTCAGTAGCTCAGCAGACGATGTGTCGCTTTGCTTCTCAAAGTAACTCAGCAACCCCTCCAGCATTGTAGTCGCTTCGTCATGAGTTGGGCTAGCTGATTTCTCCGTACCTCCATCATCATCTTCCTAACTATTTCAGTTGCCATGTTTGCAATGCATGCCTCACGATTTGATGCCCAATACCGCTGTCACTGTTAATCCATTCTGATATGTCAGTCTCCTCTATGTTGGCACAACCCTCCAACTGTTGAAAAACATGTACAAAATCAAAGATAGTTGAAGTTGGTTGAGTTTCGTCTTGTCCATATTTTTCCTGTGAAATGCTTGGCCACAAATTTTTCCAGCTTTTTTGAAGAGTTGACGACTTAATTTCTTCCCAAGCTTCCGCAGCCAAGTAAATGACAGTTTTCATTGTTACTTTTTTAATATGATGCATTAAGTTAGCTGATGGGTCTGCTTATTGTTGCTCTAAAAGAGACATGATCAAATTTTTCCTATATCACCATTTTATTGCTTCAATCTCACCTTGATCCATATGTTGTATCAAAGAAGTCACGTTTGGTGGCAGAAATTTTACAAAAGTTTCACCATCTCGCAATTCTTCTTCACTCGGGTAGCATGATGCATTATCAATTAACAACACACATTTATTGTTTTAGGAATAAATGTTTCAAAAAACAAAGCTTTAACAATTTTTCCCTCCATCCATGCCGATTTTTGCTAAGTGTACTGGGCTGGAAGAGCATTTCTATTAGGATTTTTAAGGGTCCTAGTCTTAGCCGATTTGCCTATAACCAAAAGTGGAAATTTAAAGTTGCCAGAAGCATTACTACAAGGAAGCAAAGTTACTCTTTCTATTTTTACCTTATGACTAGGGGCAGTGAAAAATGGTGAATGCGAAATCGCGAAATTTTTGTAAAACCCCTTTCAATTATCTGTACTGTATCAAAAAGTGAACTTAACCTATCCACAGCACACCTATACACATTTCGTTTTCGCGAAATCTTATTACCACCGCGAAATATACCGTCAAGGCGCGAAATTGGCTACTTGGTAACGAAATTGCGAAATGCCTATCTAATTTAATTCGAAAATACGTTAAAATTATTAGCAATGCACGAAATAACTTCCGTACATCGATACGATCATACGAAACTCGACGTAGCGGACTGTACACAAATGGGAACAGCTTTCCAGACAAAAGAATAACAAAAATCACGGAGGAATGGTATTGGTTGGAACAGAACTTTTTACGGGCGTGTATACCAAACAGAACAGCCCGCGAGTTGTTACCTTTGTGCTTTGTTGTCCCTGTTCACGGGATGTAAAAAATTAGACGTGTTTGCCAACTGGTTGTTGTGCTACCGCAGAATATTAAAAAAATCGTAACATAACCTAATATAACGTAACACAACCTAAACATAAATTATCTTGACTTTAACTCCCAAAAAAACGCTTCGTTGTCAGTAAAAATTGTGCATAAACATGCCAAAGGTTTTAAGTGTATTTGAAAGGGCACGGGAGTATGAAAGTGAAGGGTTTTATGTGTTTGACAAACATAAAAAAGTTATGATGTGCAAGTACTGCAATGTAACAGTTGACTGGAAAAGGAAGGATAGCTGCGAAAAACATTGTAAACAAAGGTCTTCGCACAAAGTCAACAAAGATAATGGTGGCAACGGAGTGAAAAGACAGATAACAATTATTGAAAATGTGTCTTTGAACAAAAAACTCAAGGCCGAAAAAACTAAATTGGCGAAAGACACAGTGCGGGCTTTCGTGCAAGCAAACATCCTGCTTGAAAAACTGGACCATCCAGGACTGCGATCTTGGATGAATGAATACATTCCAGGTAAGTTAAGTAGAAGTGCCTCGTTACCATAATAAAACACTTCATGTATTTTGCATTTTTAGTTTTTTTGAGTTTGCTAACAACCCATTTGTAGGTAATTTAAACTTTACTGCTACTTGTTATCATTCTGACACATGCAAAATATTCTCAAATCACTTAAGTCTTTAAAATAACACCAACTGGTCATTATTTCATACTTGCTAATAATAAAAACTACTTACCTTTTTTCTATATTTCATCTCTGGTATTTCCATAATTTATTAATGTGCAAGGTAAATACGGGGCCTTTAAATTTCACAAGAGAAGTATGTAGTGCTAGTATCAAAACACATGGAAACAGGATTATTTTTCAAAAGTTTAGTTCAGAATGTGCGAAATCAATACAAATTGAGAAAATAAATATTTTTTATTTTTAGGGTCCGGTGACCTTCCACATTCATCTACCTTACGAAGCACTTACCTTGAAAGTTTAAAAGTTGAAGAGGAGGAGAAAATAAAAGAACTGGTGAAAGGGCAAGACATTGTTTTATTGTGTGACGAAACAACCAACAAGAAAGGACAGTGTGTGTTTGTCGTTCTATTTAAGATTATGTCTGCAAGCAGTGAACAAAAATTGCTTGTAGCTGGGACGAAAGTTTTGATGAATGCAAATTCGACAGAATGCTCACGAGCAATTGTTGATATATTGGTGAAATTTGATGTAAAATATGATAACGTAATTTCTTTCACTTGCGACTCGGCGAAGTACATGACAAAATGTGCTGACCTTTTGCGCGTTTTGGTAAGTGACAAACTGCTACATATTCAGTGCTGGGCACACAAGCTCTGCCTGGTTGGCAATATTTGGGTGGCACAGCTTTCCGAACTGAATGAGTGTGTAATGAAAACCAAAATGTTTTTCTTGAATTCAAGGAAAAGGAAACACCACTATTTGCAGTTTCTGACGGTATCGTCCATTCACCCCAAATTGTTCCCATCTCCTGTTTTAACACGCTGGAATTCGTGGTTCCGTGCTGTGGAGTACATTGACACATACTTACCCCATCTTTTAGAATACTTCAAGACAGAAGATGCAGAAACTAGTGGAAGTTCAACAGAATATTACATGCAGATGTCTATGGACAAAGTTGCTGTTTTGCAATGTGAAGCAAGATTTGTAGTTGAGCACTGTAAATCAACTGTAGAATTGCTTGAGATTTTAGAGGGTTCGTCATATCCTTTTGCTCACAGGTTGCTAGGAAAACTTTATGATTTGAAAACCAGTTTCAAATTGGCCAGTGATAATACTTTTCATCCTGAAACAACACAGATGCTGAACTCACAACTTTGCTTGAAATCTGCTGTTAGGGCTACTCTTGTTTCAACAGGACAAAAGTCTCTATTGAAGCTATCATCGTTGATTGCCAGTGATCCTGCCAAGGATTTTGTAGAGTGTATGGGTGCTTTGTTTGATCCCAGAGAAATTGCTTGTAAGGGGCTAGAGGTTGACGCTGTTGAGTTGCAGAACAAGGTTGAAAAAGTTCCTTTCCTATCCCAGGTGCCTTTTCGACTTGTTCTAGAAGGCTACACTCAGACTAAACAGGCAGTCTTAAAATCAATTTCTAAGAACGTCGATATTCTTACCATCCTGCTGTCTTTAAAATCAGATTTCCCAGAGTATGCAACCAATGCTGTGAAGTGCCTGTGGATCCCTGTTTCCAATGTTGACAGTGAGAGGGCTTTTTCCATGTACAGCAACATCATGTCCGACAAGCGAACATCTTTGCGGGCTGATAACATTGAAGTTATGTTGGGAATGTGTTTTGGAGCTAGCCATTGAAGTCAAGGATTTTAAGTTTTTGTGTACTTGCGTTACTACCACAATTCAGTATTTTCACATGTTCTCTATTTCATTCTTGTCAGAAACAATGTAAACAGATTAAGAAGTCCATGTTAAGTTACTTAGTTTATTACTCTAAAAGTACTTTTGCAAATTATTCAAAAACATTGTAGCAGATTGCTTCAAAAAAAATCAAGAGGATCCACAGTCACACTATGCACGCCACAAACCTGGGTTACAAGTTTTGCAAATTTTATAACACAATTTTTTAGATTGACTTTGGCTTATTTTATGCCTACTGAAAATTGTATTACATTTGGTCAAAAATATTAAGAAATTGTTTGAAATGATATGAAACAATTTTTTGGTAGGTGTACAGACACATCTTTGTTTAAACTGTGTTTCGATTTTTCCATACAAATGGAATTATTATAATTTTTCAAAAGAAGCTGAAAAACACTGCAACATGGGCAACATGGCCTTAAAACTGTGTACAAAATTTGAGGAAACAGTATGTGGGAAACCACAAAGCAGAGATAGGACTAGAAGACTATATTCATTATATTCTTTATAAATTGTATTATAAATCTTAAATGTGTATTATTATGAATGTCTTGTGTAAAAAATTGTTATAATTGAATCTCATCGCTTATGAAATGAATAAAAATGATTCTAAATACATTGTTTTTATTCAACGAAATGATCTTATAATACCGAAATTTTATAACGAAATCCTCTGGTTTATTCACCGAAATTGAAACAATTTATTTACCATTTTTCATTGCCCCTACTTATGACCTTTGGCTACAGAATCCAATTTTAATGCTAATTTTTTTTTAAAAGTATTTTGTAATATAATCCCGTTTCGTCAGCGTGAAAGACTTGGCAAGGCTCGAAGTTTTCATCTTTAACAAACTTTTCAAATTTTACTTTAGTCTTCATTTGCACTATTGTCACCTGACAAAATTTCACCACTTACACTAAGTTCACAAAAACCGTGTCGATCTTTCCAACGGGATAACCTTCACACACTGGCAGTAAAAACAGGGTCACCTTTTAATTTTTTGTTGAGTTTGAGCACGAACGCTTGTAATGTTACGCCTGACAGCAGAACACCTTGTTCACGTTGTTGGCAAAATCAAATGTACAAAGCCTCGTCTAAAGTTTCTTTTTTTTCAACGTGCTTTAATTAACCAGACTGTCCTTACTCACCAATTTGTCACAAAAGTCTTCCATTTATTTCCGATTTTTTCCCCAATCAGAAACAGCTTGTTTTCCCACTCCTAAATCTTGCGCGATTCTAGTTAATGATTCACCCGCATCAATATGAAATAAGGCTTGGTGTTTTTGCTCCATTGTTACAGTCACTTTCTTACCTTTAGTAGACATTACGTTGCTCTTAATAAGTGCACACAATACAACACTCGCACTGAATAAAAATAACTGTCACGAGCACCTATCACCAGCACGAGTAACCATCGACTGCAGGGAACAAAACAGAACAACTCGCAGGTATAGAGTGAGTCACTTCTTGGAAAACAGACGACGAGCGGAAAACTAGCGATAAGACTCCCGGCAACTGAGGGCAAGAGGACTCTCTTAGAAATGTATTTTCTTATTTTCCTTTGTCACAACATTCTTCTTAATCATTTATTTTTTTGGATCCGTCCTGATTAACCGGGATGTCCGGACTAGCGGGGTCCGGATTAGCGAGACTCTACTGTACCTATATAACCTCATACCTGCCAACTTTGGCCAGTCAAAAAGCGGGAGGTTTTTTTAGTGAAATTGGAGGGGGAGGGGGGGGGGGGGGTGGGGGTGGCGTGAAAATTTTTGTTTATTTTGTAAATTTTGAAAATAGTTTTTAAGAGTAAACCAGCATGATTAGCACAAGCAATATAAAAATTGTGTTCTAAAATAAAATACGTTAACAAACACACTGCTTTTGTCACACTATCTTCTTTCCGACTTGTCACGAAAAACGTCTAATTTCTGGTTTGATGCCATAGCATTGACGGCATGTTTCTTCGTATTTATATGCTTCACAATGTCGCCCTTTCCGGCATGCGAAACGGAAAAATCACAACGACACAAAGAACAAAATGCAGCATGTTTTCTTTTCCTCGATTGCAAAATACACGGAAATTCGTCACTAAATGTCTTCTTGTACACAGCAAGATACTTCACTGTAGGCTTACTTAGCGCCATTTCTATTAAATCCCTATTCCGGAGTAGGCCTACAACTAAACAACGCATATAAAATACTCATCACGCAACTGCTTCCACAAAATAATATTTTGATGAATACACCGTTGAATAAATTCGAAGACAATGCTACCTCTACACTTCGTCTGTGAGCACAGACGCGAACAAAGGCGAATTTGTTCGGGGACGAACAAACAATTCACACATAGCCGGCTGACAAACCGAAGCGAATTTGGGCACGAATGTAAACAGTGGTATCATAAACTCATTATTAATCCACTCCGTCTTTATTTCAAGCCAACACCACCAAAAATACAGTTTACAATGTTGACAAAACACGCCATCTTGGAAAACAAACGAAACCTTTTTGTGGTTGGCTAATAAACACCAATGGCGAACGTGTACCAATACAGCTCCCATAATTATCGTAAATAACTACGTTTCTTTCTTAAAAGTACGCTTAACCAAGCATTTTAGCCGACAATTGTGGGCATTTAGGTTATTAAAATAACTACACGTTATGGTACAAACCGTAGTTACTATACGATTATACGGAATAATGGTACAAATATTTTAATTCTATAAATTTATTGCATTAAAAACTTCAAGAGAAACAGAACCAAAAAACGGGAGATTTGAATGAAAAATCGGGAGGGCGGGAGAAAGGGTACAAAATCGGGAGTCTCCCGCCTAAAGCGGGAGGGTTGGCAGGTCTGTAACCTCCAATATTTTTCTTAGAAACTACTTACTTGAATATACAATCTTTTGAAAACTAAAAATTTGATAATATTTGATTGGCCCATCCCTATTTTTTTAAGTGACTCATAAACTTATTTTAAATTTGTGACCTTTTCAGGGAGGAACATGGTTGCCGCTACCCAGCTCAGGGCCGAGGGTGTTACCTGGGCCAGGAGAGCTGTCGACAGCCCCACCTTGTCCTCGACTATGGAGTAGTAGATGGCGAGCAGCCGGTCCGACGTGAAAGAGTCCGGCTGCCGGAGGTTCCTGCCGATGGCCGAGCCCTTCCTCGGCCTCTGCAGCCTCTTGCGCTCCTTGCCGTGGTGCTTCACAAACATCCTCTTGTCGGACGCGGCAGGGTTGTACGACGCCAAGTACGCTGCTATCAACATGTATTTGGTGAAGTACGGCAGGTTCAGGCTGACCGCCAGCTGGTTCTGGTCACTGTGGTGCGGCAAACCACGGTAATAAGTCACTCGCTTATTGAGCACAAAACATGAACAGTGTAAACAGTAAAAATACAATACCACGGTAATAAGTCACTCGCTTATTGAGCACAAAACATGAACAGTGTAAACAGTAAAAATACAATCATGAATCACCATCAACTTTTAACAATCCCGACCTAACCGGCTAGCTAAGGTTCAAATTGCACATACGTAAGAACACTTGAAGAATTTTATAGGTTTGAAAACACTGTTCCAATTTCGTAAAAATTTTACGCTACATGTTTTATGATTAAAATCAATTCTCTCGGAAAACATATTGATCTTTGACCGCTTTTTATTTCTCCTTCACAAAAATCAACAATTCACAATGGCAGCCATCTTAAGACCACGAAAAACATGTACATGTTGAAAATACAAAATTCATCGCACAAAACAACTTCACTGGCTCAATACACAAATCTACTGTTCGTTGTTATCGAAATTTGAAAAAATTACAAGCTGTTCGTAAAGATATCTAGCGGTTATTCGCAACTCAAGGAAAGCACCAAAGGACTCCGTCCTCTGAATGATTACAACATTACTCGATCATCATTGTGGACTCCTACCAATGACTGTGGCCAAAATTTCTAGTTAAAAGTTCCAAAAAATAAGAAAAAAGATTTATTATGCTCTGTGTAGCCCAGACCACAGACGTTAAATTTTCTGCCTCTACTTCATATAGTTATTTTTGAACCTGGGATCGACATGTAACCTCTCAGTACCTTGGCCAGACGCTAACATGGCCACCCTTCTCCTTTGATAAAGACAAGGGTGCCCATGCGACGTAACCACTAACTGATCACAAAAATGTATAAAAAAATATCAGCCAATCCTGGCATATGGCAATACATATCACTACAAAACCTGAAACATGCTCAGCCCTAGAGATAAATACATTCTTGTGTTTTCAACCTTTTTTTTAAAAAAACTCACTAGTCCTTTTTCTTATGCTCAAGTGCATCTGTATCTAACACTTATACTACTGATAAAACAATTGCATCAGCCCAAATGTTCTAGAAACTTCTAGAACAATTCCTGTAAGCATGCATTAGAAAATAAAATAAATATAATAAACAATATTAAAAATACATGAAAGCACGCCAACATATACCAGTCAAAAAATGTTTTGCACCCCCTGGATTTTGGTCCAAGTGTGCAAAAAACTGTTTACTGCGAACAGTGAATGACACCGAAACACACAGATAACCATATAAAATCAACCACAAAAGGCCAGAACTCTGAAAATAATATCACTTGTGGCCAATTTAATTTATTTTTATTTGTTGATCAAACGTCAATACTTTAAGATTCTTCAATTTGTATTTTCACAGACCTCAGTATTTTTTAATCTCTCTCCCTCAGCCACCGCGGGCTTTAGCTCGTGCAACTGCTGTCACACGCATGGTGAACCCACACCAGCGAGCCTTGTGTGTTGTGCTGTGCCAGCCCATGCGTCTGCTCATCTTTATCACCCTGAGTGCCTCGCAATGCCATCTCGCACGTCCTGTCTTGCATTGCGAAAGTAGTCCTCTCCTGGGGCCCAATTGTATCCTTCGCTGGTCAGTATCCTACCCCCCTCCCCACAAGCTTGTGCCATTCCAGGCAAGTTACTGCACGTAGTTCCTGCTTGGGGCAGGCAATTGTCCTCTGTCCGGCCACCTCTTCACGTTGTCAGTACACCAATTATGTAAAATAAAATTGTGTGAAACAAACTTACATTCAGCATGCAGTCGCACGTATAAAGGGAAAAGTACACCCATTTTCGCCAGCAGATCTAATATGTAGTGAATAGTATACTTTAATTACCTGGATTTTTTAATACTTCAGTTTATCTTCACATTTGCTATGAACTAACGTCATACAACCAACATTATTTGCGGGTCAAACCGCACCGCTACTGACGGTACCTGCCCCACAAATACTGCAGGCTGCAAAGTTCTTAGCACTGCTGCCTTTTTTGGATTCCACTCTTCCAATTTGCAGCTCCCATGCAAAGCTTTGAGAATGGAAGCGGCCCTCAATGTTTTTCACTTCGCGACCAGTGTTTTGGATGGCTGTGTAACAACCCAGATTACAGCCTTCCTCATGCAATACAGTAATAATCTTGTGTTATAAATTTTTTTGTCATATTTCAGTTTAGATGTAAAAATTTTTCCTTTAGACGTTATTGTGAACAAAATTCTTCGGGTTTATTGTTTTTATTTTCAAAATTCATAAATTTATATTTCAAGTATTTTTTTTTGTTGGCTTCTTTGTGTGGGAAGGCGTGCTGACGTGATTATCCTTTGTTTTTTCCACGACTGAGGCTTTATTTCACACGCTAGGCATGTGAGTCACGGTCACGGGAGTGTGAGAAAGAGACAAAATCGCTGTGTTGTGGGAACAGAAGTAAGCATTTCGTGAAAGTCTCTGTTGCCATGTGCCGTGATTGGCTGAAAATTACGTTAGCGAGCCCAGGACACTGCCCGCACAAAGGGAAGGAAGGCTGTAAAGTCAGTCATTGTCCGAGCACCGGGCCGAGCGGTCGTTGTTCGGGCGGCGGGCCGAGCAGGACGTGGCCGGGCGATGGCTCCGGGTTTTATTTTTTTTTTATGTACATTTAATTTTTATTTGTTCTGCTGTGCTAAATATTTTGTGATTTTTAAATGAATAATTAAAACCAGGTAATACATCAAACATTGTGTATCAATATCTTCTTTCTTCATGACCTGCAACCTGTATGTTCCACTCATCACCTAATTTTAGCTAGCCGGAGGTGGTGAGTGGTGATAGCTGGCGTGCTGTATGCAAGAAGACCCAGGTAAGAATGTTTTTTGTATTATTATTTTGTAACGTCAACATAAAGATATTATAACTTCATCTTTAAAGGACAATTTGAAATTAATGATCCTGGTATTAATTCTAATTTTAATAATTTTCTAAAGGAGGCCATCAATTTAAAAGAAAGTTTTTTTTTATTATGTTAGCTCAAAGGTATTTAAAATGCACCAAGTTTTTTTTATAACACAAATTCATAACACCTAATTATGCAAATTTGTCAACTTATTTTTAATGCAGTAATATATTTGTATATTCACTTATTGCCAAAGTAAAAAAATATGTCTAGGATATTTTTCTTTTATTTAAAATACATGGCACTGCAATTTTTTTTATACGTAAAACAAATTGTTAAGTAAACTGATTGTTAAGTCAGTAACATACAAATGAAATAATAATGTTTCATGGAAATAAATGTAGCCTTTGTTCCAAACCTCTGATGTATAATTTGTAAATCAGTTTAAATGAGTATCATTTTTTTCTTTAGTGGGATATAATTTTATTCACCAGTCAATTCATTCGTTGCAGCCACAGACAGCTGCTTCCATTTTTTGCTCCTCGAGAGTGGCAGCATAATGCAAGGGCCCAAGGATTTTATTTTGCGTTGAGCTTCAGGTCACGTCAACAACTAGTTCATTGGCGACATTAACACACAGAAAAATAAATTATCAGGTATGTTGGGGGAAGCAATTCAACATTTTTCTGGCGTGAATTTAAGAAACCTGGAAAACCAAAGTGAGTGGGCTGAAATTCCAGCCCCAGAGACATCCAGAATGAAAGATCAGTACATTAGTCTATCAAATAGAAAATTGTATCTATCTGTGAACCAGCTCTTACCAGCGTGCCGGGCCACTGTCCCATTCCCCTGCCGCCCGCATGTACAGCTTGTTCACGGATGCTTCCAGATGAGGTTTGATTTTCACCCACATCTTCTTTACATCGAGTGACTCGGGCGCGCACTCCTCCGCCGGATCGCAAAGCTTGCGGTACGTGGTCCTTGCCTGCAAAGGCAAAGACAGATAAAAATGCACTGCAGGCAAGCTCACACGGAAAAAACAAGAACATTAAGGTGAGATTTAATTTAGATGTTTCATGCCGATGCCAGACAATTAAGAGATTGTGAGAGGAAAGAGTTAATTAATGATCCCAATGAAAGTGCTCCCAATCGCCAGGCCCACCTATCAGCTATCAGTAATCACATTCATGCATACAACAAAATACGTGTAAAACAAACTTGATTAGGATTACACCAAATAGGTACTGGACTCTACAAAATAATTAGCACTCACTCCTATACAGTATCTAGACAATCCCATCCATTAAACAATTTTCAACAATTTATATTGATGTTAAGGTTTATCTTCTAGTTAAGTACATGAGCTAAATAAGCTGTATGTACTGTACGAAATGCTGGTACACACTATATTTAAGATGTGGCATTAAGTATTTATGTTTCCATATTAAAAAACACTCTGCAGTTTTGTAACTGGACTCCTATATTAGTAATAATTACATAAAATCTATCAAACTTGGCAGCACTGCAATGATGTACAATGGTAAAAATAAATTAATGACTTGTCTTTAAACTGATATGAAAATGCTGTTTTTGACCATTTTGGAATCATGGTGTGGCTGTAAACATATGCATTAGCCCAGACTAAGTTTTGTCTCGACAAAAACACAAAGGTAATGTTGTTATTTTAACTCCTTCACTTTGAGCTGATAATTTGAATACAAACACAATACATGTACCGTGTTTTCTTGCATAATCGTCGCACATTTTATTCTAAAATCAAGTTTGAAAATAGGGGTGCGATAATTATGCGAGAAAATTCTTTTTTTGTTAGATAAAGTTATTTATGAAAACAAAACCCATTCATGGAAAGTATGTTTACTTAAAAAGTGAAGTTTAAAGGAGCACGCCAAACAATTTAAATTAATAAGTCGTGCAAAAAAAACTTTTCTTCAACTTTAAATAGAAAAACCAAAACTCTGACGCTAACGCAAGCCACTTGAATCTGAGACGTGAACTAACGTGTCGTAGTCCACACTTGCCATGAAAGAATGTGGGCCATCAAATGTAGTTAACTCGGCTGTTGACAGAGAGCGCGCGCTGCATCCAATCTGCGAGCTATCGATATTCAACTACGTGTGCGTGCTCTATACGGGAAGCAACATAACCAAACACGAATGATGCCAACTAGCGCTTTCTACATTATTGTAAATGGTACATTGTGATGATGCAAACGAATAGATAAAGGTAATAACGTTTAAAAAGTCTTTAAAAGAAAAAATTACACATCAGACAACTTCGTATTTCCGTTAATTAAATAAGTACAGTGGAACCTCGTTACTACGAGAGCTGACGATGGCGGCGAAAATTCTCGCGAGTACTTGTTGTAACAGAATATAACAAATTTAAGTTAAGTTAGACTCTGGACCGTCCAAACAGTCTTTAATTTCACACCGTTACTTGAAAACTGTGCACTATAGTGAAAAAACATGTTGAATAAAAGTTGTAGCAAATTAAATTTTTTTTACGGAAAAGATACCTACACAAAGCGCTCGGCATCTAATAGCGGGACCAAAAACAACACGCGACGTTTACGCGTGAAGTTATTTTTATCCCAATTTTGACTGCTTAAAATATAGGTGCGACGATTACGCGATAAAAGAGGGTGTTTGGTTTTTTAATATGACAATGGGATTTATTATATGGGCCACAGTTTCGTAGCCAGTTTTAAGATTATTAGTGTTGAAGTTGAATTGTCATAGGTGGCTCTGGTTCACCCAGGTGGTGCTGAGAATGTTTTTTTTTTCTGGGCTGTTTGGGTGCCAAGTCTAGTTCATTGTTCACCTACAAAGCAGTATTTGTGATTTTTTTTTTTTACCCCCTTCCTTCACTGATACAGTGTCTGCAGTATGTTTTTACCTTTTTCAGCATCTTACCATGTTTGTGATATGTGCTAATGTGTATTATTTTATTGAAGTGCTTGTACGTGTTGGCTTAGTATCATTGCTGTTGCTTTGTGTGCATGGCTTGTTTGTGAAGTGACCTGAAGATACTGTGATATACAAAGTATTAAAAATTGTACTGTGGTTATATTCACTCACGTTACATTAATCAGTAAAATATTAAAACACAACTCTCATAAAGTTACTAAAATTACTAAAATGTTACCCACATTAAGGCTTACCGTGTTTTATTGCATAATCGTTGCTCATTTTATACTAAAATTAAGTTTTAATAGTAGGGGTGCGACGTTTATGCGGAAAAAAAAAATTTTGTTTGGTAAAGTTATTCATAAAAACAAAACCCATTCATGGAAATAACTTTTAATTAAAAAGTGGAGTGTACAAGAGCATGCCAAACAATTTAAATTAATAACCTTTCTTCAACTTTAAATAGAAAAACAAAATCTATGACCTGAATGCGAGCCTGAACTAACGCATAACTATCGTCGTAGTACACACAATGGTGTGCGGGCCATCAAATATAGTTAACTTGGCACTCAACAGAGCGCGCGCGGTGTATGAATCAGCAAGATATCGATATACGACTATGTGTGCTCGCTCTATATGGGAAGCAACATAACAAAAAATGAATGATGCCTACTAACGCTGGCTACATTTTTATAAGCGGTACACCGCTGCGATGCAGATGAACAAATAAAGGTTATAATGTTAAAAAAGTCTTTAAAAGAAAATTTACACATCAGACAACTTCGTATTTCCATTAATTAAACAAGTGGTAAAGATGGAATAAATATTAGATTTATACTTTAAAATAGATCTTTTATACGGAAAAAATAACTACACAAAGCGCTCGGAATCTAATAGCGGGACCAAAAACATCATGCAATCTTTACACAAGAGTTATTTTTTTATCCAAATTTTGACACCCTAAAATATGGGTGCGACGATTATGTGCGTGCGACGATTATGCGATAAAAGAGGGTATTTCTGGCATTGCAATGTATGTTAATGGATCTTAGATAGGATGTCCACACAAATTTATAGCAATAATTTGCTGACTTTTCCCAGACCACAATTTCAAATTAGCAGCTTAATTTTTTAAAAATTATTTACCTATTTTTTTTTTAAAGAAATAAAGAAAATCCACCCTCCACCATCCCCATAGCTGGTTGAGTTAACTCTATTTTATTTATTTTTATATTTAACAGAACACTTGTATATGCATTATTAGTGTGTGTATAGCTATGTACTAAAACATCATTAAAAAATTTTTAAAATTCTTTCACTTTGGGTGATGGAAAATTAGAGCCATGATATTTTCTCCTCAAATTACTTTCACTGAGGAATTCACGTAACTTGCCAGGATTCCCCTGACTTTCTAGAATAAGGACACGGTATCAGATGAAGTGTTTAACCTCGGCATGCTGTGACACGGCCTCTTAGGAGCAAGTACCCACGCAGACTGCCGACGACACGCTGACTTACTACGTGTCTGAGCTCCACCAGGCTGCAGCAGTACCTGCAGCACACGGCGAGCACTAGCTGCAGGAACGCGCGGTACAGGTGACGGGGGATGCGGGGGTCAGCATTCACATCCAGCAGCAGCAGCTCAAGCAACTCGTCTGCAACCACACATTGTGCTTTGAGACATCGGCGGGAAAACAAAACACACCGAGTCATTCCGGTGCCGGACTAGCAATTTTGCTGGGTCACAGAACGTCAATATAGCTTTAACTGGAATTTAAAAAAATAATAATATACGGCACAATGATATTTAAAACATGCTCTGCGAGACCCTGCCCTCCTCAGCTTTTATGAATATTTGTTAAAGAAATAAATATTGTGTTTTCTCAGTACTCCACATCACACGGACAAGCCAGCTTTAGATTTATTTTTATTAATGCTCTTCAATTTTTCTGGGCGATAAAATAAAAGCATTTGCGCCGACCATCACTGTCAATCGATCTTTGGCGGCCTTGAAACATTTGAAGGTTTTCTCTTCAGGTGAGATTAAAGTTCTTCGAGATATCTTCTTCCAGAACAGGCCAGTCTCATCCATGTTGAATATAGTTTGGCTGGTATAGCCACCTTCTTTTATCAGAGCTTTGAGTTTCTCTGAATAGAGAAACACAGCCTCTTTCCCTTTTTGCAATGCTATGCCGATTACAGCGACTTTTGAATCGGCCGAACCAACCGTTACTAGCTTTAAACATTTCATCTTCAGCCACCTCTCCTGCTTCTTTTAATCTCTCTAAACCAGCTTAACTTTAGAACACACAGTATTCTGATCAACAGGACAATTTTTCACACTTACTTGATTATCACACCATAATTTTAACGTTTTCATCTTGGTGATAATACCATGACACTAACGAATGATGCTTGAATTCATTGATTGAGCAGTTTGGACAGCTTCGAGAATTTTTTCTTCACTTTTTATAATTGTTCTGACTGTTGATTCTGGTAGATAAAACTTCTTTGCCAATTCACAAATCTTTATTTTTGTATCAAAGTTTTGATAATGTAAAATTTTACATTCCAAAATTACAGTTTTTTCTTTTCTCGCTTGATGCAGAAGGATTTGTTCTACTTCGTTTGGAAGTCATAGTAGAGTCTATCACGTCTCTGCAGATATAAAGAACACACAATATAAATAACACAAAAGCATAATAAGACAAACAAATCAACAAGATAATTTAAAAATTGCGTAGCTCTGGATTCACATAAGACGCGGTAGCGTAAGTCGAGGTATTAGTGTACTACATCAGAAGAATCAACAAACTATTTTATTCTAACTCTAATGAAAACCAAGAAAATATATATGTATTACCTTTGGTGTACTGCCTGAAATGAACAATGATTGGGACTTCACAATTCACTTTGGAGTAGAATTTGTCCCAGGAAATTCCAGCTATAAGAATTACACATAAGTTGAGTTTTGTGAATTCTTGGAGACGTAAAACTGCTGATAGAAATGTTCCGTCCATATTTCTAAGGTTTTCGCAGTTGTCGAATACCTGCAATAGTTCATGTAATGATATTATGGTGATTCCATTTAATGTTGGATTGACAACAGGATTATGCAATGGAAGGATTATTATCACTTTCTCTAATGAAGGACATATCTGAAGGTTTGGTTATCAACCACTGGCTCACTAAACTACCAATAAATTTCTATTGAGTTTAGAAAGGTTGGTTGTGTGGCAGTTGGTGGCGCATCTTTTATGTTTATAAAAAAATTACTACCAACCCACCTAACTCTGGGCTCAAACCAGCTACTATATTAACTGTCTAAGATTACTGAAAATAAAGAACACAATAATTATGATTTAATTCATTCCACTACAGATTATTAAAAAAATAAAATTAACAAAGAATAACATTTTGCAATATTATTGACCATCTCCAGGAATTAAAGTTACTCCCCCACTCTCCATACACGTAAAGGCAGTTAAAAAAAAAATTCTTGACTTAGTTTTGTGGATTTTCTTATCCTTACACCAGTTAGTTATAACTACAAAAGCTGACATACCAGCATTAGAACTAACAGTGAATAACATTGTCAAAACTGATCACTCACTATCACATATGGTTCCTTGAAAATCCTTTCACAAGAAGCATTCTGTTCGAGGTGAGTGACAAAATCCATCATGTTGTCACATGTAAAAATGGAATCCAATATGGACTGTTCAGGATCATCTATAAAGTGCGAAAATTTATATAACCTATGCAACAAAGTTTTTATTTCATACAGTAGTTCTCACTGTAAGTGTATCTTCAAAGCATGACAAAACACATAAATAATAAGCTCATACATCACCACTCTGCCATAAAAGAAAATATGTATTGGAAAACTGAAAGAACAAGCATTCTTCATCCCAACCCAAATGCTTACTCTCCACACACCCAAGGACTGTGAGCTAGACTGAAGTATCAGGAGAAAAAAACCATCTACAGAAATCCATCCCATTCCCAAAAAAACACACACCAGTAGTGCTACCCTATGTTCCACAACCAAAAGCATAGGAAACTTAGATGGTTCTTTGAACACTGATGGACTATAAAGAAATGTGTAAATGATCAAATTAACAAAGTAGCAAATAGCTGAGAAGTGGCAGTTGGTGTTTTCATACCACCCAAATAGTCAATTTTGGAAGTTCTGGATCCCTCGTCCGTCTTGTAGTCAAGACCTCGACGACACTCTTGAAAGAATTCACAATGTTAAGTTAACTGAATCAGAGTTTAACGTCTCGTCAACAGAGACGGGCAAGACGTGAAACAGTGAAGTGGAGCTACAACAGGAGAGACAGGAGAAGCCTGAGAAAACCTAGCGGCACACTGCAGCATCTGCTTCGTTCCCCATTTGTTATGAAAAAAAAATTACAGTTTGATCCCACCCAAACTCGACAATCATGGCTCCAGACAGTGGCCAGCATCTGGAAGTTGGACAAAAGGTGAAACCAGCAAAACAAAAAAAAATTACAAAGGTAAATGGGCTTGACAATGATTGATTCAGTAGCCAGTTAAACTGAGCTGTTTCGAGGCAGGAAGAGAGAGAGACTTTAATTAGGTTGCAGCACAAGCAGCCAGTGTCGATCGCCAGCAAGAGCATCATCGCAAGACAGGAGGAAAGTTTTACATTTGGTAGAATATTATGTAGGAGGTATCCTGAACACAGGCAGGGCTTGAGTGGACTATGCTTATATTAATTCTGATTCAAGTTTAAAACAAGAACATGCTATGATGACTACATGACTACCAAATTTTATATACTAAGTCAATTCCTAAGGTCAGATGGGCAAAAAGGAATGCAATTGTGGGTTACATTCTTTATAATCATAGAGTAACTTACTATTCCGTATGAAACAGAAAAGAGGTTTAGAGAATATTATCAAATTAAGAATACTGTACATACTGCCGTTTGAGAATTATTTCATGAGTGATACGTTTAATTTGTATTTTTTTATAGTTGAAAATAAAAAAATAAAATAAAAAAGATTACAATCTATTTTCACGACATGACACCAAACATGCTCATTATTTTTCTCTTGCAAAGACCTAGTTAGTAGCACAGAAGAATTTAAATAATTCTATCCACTGTAAATATATTCACATACTTATTAACATATAAAAAAATTAAATTTGAATTTGAAACTCTTCTTTTAAACTGACTCACCAAACAAGTCGTGCAAAATCTGTTGATACATTAATTTGGGTGAGTAACATTCAATGCAGTTTACATAAGCATTTGCATAGTTCAATTCTTGCAGAATGTTCTTCACTGTGTGTGTTTTTCCAGTAGCAGTATGCCCATAAATAAATATGCTTGAAGGCATATAGTGCTGAAAAAAATACATGACCTAAATTGTACATTAAAATTTTTAATTAAAGTATTTTTATAATATTACATAAAAAGTAAAGTTATCAATTCTTAATTAGAAATATTTGAGTCAGATCGGATAAAAAAAAAAAAAACTTTTGTATTATTTACTTTCTTCATTTATTACAACAATGTTAACAAATAATATGAATCTATGTGACTGATTAGTATAACAATGCATTCAGTTATTTAAATCCATAAATATAATAAATATTATGTACTTAAGCTGTATGGTCTGCCACTTACTTCCCGTCATAAACACAAGCAGATTAACCACCAGATGAACCGTGTTAAATGTAGTCATACAGGGCTTGTAACAATTTCTGGTGGATCACAATTAAAACACTGTTTAAATGATTCAAATTACCGGTAGTTCTAGTCTTCGAAAAACCAAACTATATTGCAAGTTGCAGGCCAGTTACAAACAAATTAATTTATAAATATTGTTACGATTTACCGCGGGTTCGTAAAGGATAGCCCAATTAAAGTTATTTTTATCACACACACAGTTTTATTTATTTCCATTACTTATGTCACTTACAATTAATCTTCTAAGATGGCAAATAATTAACTACACTTAAAGAAATGTCTATTCCCCAGTCACTCGTTTCTCACAATCCACACGCCTCACTGGGCTGCACCTTTGGCGCAACTCTTGCCGTAGCACCCCTCGCGGACCTCTGTCGCAAGACTCCGTCGATGCACTCTGCCGCCGCCGTCGCACTTCCCGTTCGCCGAGATCCCACTCGACGCCTTGCTCGGAACTTCGCTCGGGACTCCGCCGCACCCTCGGCACTATCGCCCAGAAACTTCGTCGGGGGAAAACTCCCGACTCCACTGAACTCACTCACTCCCTGCCCTGGAACCTTCGTCCAAGGACTTCACCACTCTGCCGCACCCGCGGCACTATCACCCGGAAACTCCGCCGCGGGAGAACTCCTGACTGAACACTCCGAACTGACCCACTCCGACTGGCGTCCTCGGGCATATTTATAGGCCCCAGCGCAATTCCAGAACTCACGAGAGCGGCCGAGGCCTGTCGCGTCATCGCGAGCCATCCCGATGGCAGAAATCTCTCGAAAACACGTGTCGGCGGCTCGCATAACTCCCAGCTGTCCGGTGTCAGTTACGTGTCAAAGGCAGGATGCCGCGCAGGGAGTGGTGGGAAGGAGGGGGGAAAGCGACAATCCTTGTTATCTTCCAGGCGCACGCGGCACATATCATATTGCGGCAGTGGCCAGCCAGCTGTGCACCTGCACGTGTCCCGGCCAATGTTACTTTCGTAACAATATTGTTACGAACATTAGCAAGGCCGCGTCATGCGCAGGTGCACGCCGTAACATGAGATGTGCCGTGCACACCTGGGTCGCCGCTTTATCTCCCTCCAGCCCTTTGCTCCCCCCGCGCGGCGCCCTGCCTTTGACACGTAACTGACACCGGACAGCTGGGAGTTGCGCAAGCTGCCGACACGTGTTTTCGAGAGATTTCTGCTGTCGGGACGGCTCGCGATGACGCGACAGGCCTCGGCCGCTCTCGTGAGTTCTGGAATTGCGCTGGGGCCTATAAATATGCCCGAGGACGCCAGTCGGAGTGGGTCAGTTCGGAGTGTTCAGTCGGGAGTTCTCCCGCGGCGGAGTTTCCGGGCGATAGTGCCGCGGGTGCGGCAGAGTGGCGAAGACCTTGGACGAAGGTTCCAGGGCAGGGAGTGAGTGAGTTCAGTGGAGTCGGGAGTTTTCCTGCGGCGGAGTTTCCGGGCGATAGAGTTGCGGGCGCGGCGGAGTCCCGAGCGAAGTTTTGAGTGAGGAGTCGAGCGGAACCTCGGCGAAGGGGAAGTGCGTCAGCGGCGGCGGAGTGTGGCGACGGAGTCCCGCGGAGAAGATCCACGAGGGGGGCTGCAGCGAGAGTTGCGCCAGAGGTGCGGCCCAGCGAGGTGTGCGGAACGAGTGACTGGGGAATAGACCTTTCTTTAAGTGTAATTAATTATTTGTCATTTTAGAAGATTTTTGTAAGTGACATAAGTAGTGGCCATCAATAAAACTGTGTGTGAAATAAAACCTTTAATTGGGCTATCCTTTACGAACCCGCGGTAAATCGTAACAATATTTATGTGCAAGAAAACCAATAAATGACAATTGACAGCTGTGGTTCAAAGTAAAACGTTTGTAAATGTTCAGGTGAACAATTTCCATACAAGACAATGCTACCAAAAATAATCCTTGGTATTTGTTAAAAATTTAATACTTATAATCAAAGTTAAATTCTTTTTATGTACTATGAGGACCCCTATTATTAATAGGAATACCCTACAAGGACTTAATAACAGTAGCAAGTGTAATGCAAGAGGTACAGAGCAATATCACAATAAAATAACAATGCAGTTTGGGCATACAAATAGTGAACTCATCGTATTATAAATGAAAATGGCTTCATACAGAAGTGTTTCTCTGTGCAAGGTGGAACAGCTCTGCAAACACAAGATAGGCAGATCCAGAGCAGGGTTAACAGCGAGTGATTACCCTTAAATTTGTTGTGCGTATGTGTGTGTGTGTATGCATGATGACATAAGCTGCGGTTTTAGCTGTTATACTGTTATTTCGAGTGTAGTTATGAATTGGCAAAGCCCCTCGAATGTAATGGTATTGCAAAAAATTTCAGAACAGAAGTTTTTTTTTGTAAAATTCCAGAACTTTTTTCTATTTAGTTCCCAACATTTTGTTCTTCATGGACTATAAAGAAATGCGTAAATGATCAAATTAACAAAGTAGCAAATAGCTTCAAATTTCTTGCAGTTTACCCCACTTTAAGTGACCCTATTTGTGTGCAAGATACACAGCAGGTCACGTGTCCTACACAGCTAAGCATAGACAGAGTATCCACCAGTTGCACTGTATCGAAACTTGATTCACACGAGACTCTCTGTAAAAGGTTGGGAGTGAATCTCTGGAGGAACTCTGTGCTACTCGGGAGTATCTCAATCCACAGCTTATGGCAGACTTGCCCAGTTAAGCCCTCACTGGGAAGCCACCAGCACAACCTTGTAATTTATTTTCAATTTCTCATCCCTGAGGTCATAAGACACTGCAACTCATGGCCCAGGGGACAAAACAATTTGTGGGGGGAGCCCCCCCTACCATTACTACGGTACAACTTTTCAAACCCCTACAATTGAAAAAAATGAAAGACTGTAAATGTTATCGTGATCTGCATGTATCGCTTAACTTGTAATGTAAGGTTTACAATATAACTGTATTAGCAATAGGCTTGTAACAGTCATTATATCAGGGTAAACTTATGCACTAAACAAACTCTGAAAGCTTAAACGGGCCCTGAGGACTGTGCCTACCACGTCCCTCCCTCTCGACGGCCATGCTCACGAAACACACCCGGGACACTGCGGAAGCAATCGGCCAAGGCCTACGGTACGAAACCATCCCAGCATTTTCACTGGAATGATTTTGGCAAACCACAGGAAAAACAAAATTACAATGGATAGATCAGGATTGGAACCCAGTTCCTTGGGAATGTGGGTCCAATGTCTTATACTACAGTGCTACTTTTTTCCAAAAAAAAAAAAAAAAAAAATAACTTAATAGTAAATATATACAGGTTTGGCTCAATTAATTGACATTATGCTGGGTACAGTATTACAGTACACAAAATTCAGAGGTGCCACATATTAAGTACCCAACTCACCATCACAAGCAAGCCCATTAAAGTGTCTATTTCACTTTCTCTGCATGGATTAGTGGATGAAAGTTTATCTTTAACCAACACTTTTAGTTTCTGTCTGTGCTGCATATTCAACAGAATTGTTTTTCTGTTGTAAAACACAAATTTTGAATCTACTTCCATCATTGAAATATATTCAACAGTTGGTAAGATTGAGTTGAATGTTCCGAATTGATGTTCTTGCAAGCTACACAATTATTCTTGAATTTTCAACTTCATCAACAACACAGGAATTTTGGAGTAATCATCACCCCCAAGATTAATGTTTGGAAAATCATTTGTCACCGAGTTCCAATTGCAGCTATGTAAATCAGTTCTTCTCAGCATCTGAAACAGAGGGGGTTAAAACTGCTGCAGAACGTAACTAAACTTAACACAGTTTTCTAAGTCCTAATGTTGGCTTTTTACCTTTATATGTTTATATTAAGAATTTTTTTTATTGTAAAATATATAAAATTGTCACTGTATTACTGTTTAATTTTATTTGTATTTATTATTGTTGTATTTTTTTTTCTCTGTAGGCTATATTTGTACTTGTATTACTGTTTTATAAACATCTATGTATATATCTATATCTACTTTTATCTTTAGATGCTATATTTGATAAATGTAATGCTGTTTTTTCTCTTTTTATCTTTATTTTTCTGTCTGCACTTACATATAATTAACATATATCTTAACGTGTCCTATACCATTATGTAGAAACATCTGTATGGTCAAATGGACAAAAAATAAATAAATAGATAAAAGTAATTAGAGCTTCTGACTGGTGAACCAAGGGTCTCAAGGGTTCGATTCCCAAATGGTTTTCTGTACTTACCACAGGAATTTTAGTGACATACCGCAATTAATAGCATTTTTCATTGCTTTCAAGTTCTTACATTTCCAGAAAAACACTAAAACTTGAAAGATCAGTGATAAATATTAACACTGCTATCAAAATAGATATTTTTTTGAAGATTATTTTTCTTGTATCCCAGTTTCTTATTTATGTCTACTTTTTTGTGCAATGCTATAGTTTGTTGCAAATTTTCCGAAAAGCTTACATAATTATATAGGGCTAGACTCTTTGAAATATGCCAAAAGAGTTATTAAATTATGTAAATTCTTGCCAAAGTGCATTTTTAATAGATTAAATTCTGATACACTCGCAATTTGACAAAGTATACAAAGTAAATTTTTATGAAAAATCAAAGGATTTGATAATATGTATCAAATATTAATACTAACGAAAATTTATTACAATAGCTTGACTAATTAAATTTTGCCAAGAAATGTCTCATAAGTAAAAAAAAAAAAAAAATCAAGGGAAATTAAGTATTTACCGATCTGTGCAAATTCTCTCCCAAAGAACTATACCTGCAGCAACATTTTAATTCTTTTTTTAATTTTTTTAATTCTTTAATTCTTTTTTTAATTTTGAAATTCTTTAGTTCACAAGTTTTATTTCAGTAGTAAAATTTTAGGTCACAGAAGTTTTCCTTTTCTATTATCTTGTTTTCTACAATTTTTAGCTCTCAATTTCCTGAGCTTCATAATGTGTAATATTCAAAAATACAATTTTTGAAATGTTATTTTTTTCAAATGATCTCCTCATTACAAATTTACCCAGTGCTAGTTAATTACACAGCATTAGAATCACAAGCGAACAGCAAGATAGTATCTCTTTATTTTCATTCAACTCCCATTAAACTTTCTATTTGCCACCATTAATTTTAAGATAATTTTTAGCTTTTTCAGTAATTTTGTAATCTTAAATAATCTGTTTAATAATGTAGTGCAATTCGGTTGGGATGTATAAATGTTTTAAACTATATAAATGTTGTAAACCATACAAATGTTGCAAAACCAAATTCTGAAAAACTCACAATTTGAGAAAAAGAAGTAAATGTTGTAGCCAACTGTGAACAGCAGCACACACACTATTACAAATGCAATGGGGACGTTTGCCTCGCCTAGGTAAAACTGTGTCTAGTGGAGACACAGGGCCATCAGAATGGTCATAGAGCTTGGACAGAGGCACATTGCATGGGAGGAGAGACAGGTAATAGCTGGAAAGGCAGTTAAAGGTGGTCATGAAAGAAGCAATCTAAGAAATAAGTCTACAAACGGGAGAATGGGGGGGAGAGGTTTTAGGCAATGAAGAGGTTAGGAATGGAAATCGCACAGGATATCGTGAAGGATGTTAAGAGGGAAAAGTTATTAGTTGTTAGAAAAACAATCAAGGAAATATCTGTTTTAATTTAACATTACCATATCATCCAAGGATAATTATATCACTGTTCCTAATTATATATTTGACCGTTAGTTAGGAATTAATAATTTAAAATAAGCTTATCTAAAATAACCAAACGTCTTTACTATTTTATTGTAGTTTTAATTTAACTAAGCTAACCAACATTTCACATTAGTTTTTATTTACATAACCTAACCTAACCAATCGTTAAAAAGTAAAACACTTGAAATATCGCAATGCCATTATAGTTTTATAAAAATATATACCCCTCTCCCAGCATAACAGCTATTTTCCTTTGTGTTTTTCTCTCGAAAATAATTACCAAATAACAAGGGCACAAATAAGACAAGACGTTTACCAACGAACAAAAACCCCATAGAAAAAAATACATACATAGATTAAAGAGTAGTTATAGAAAGGAAATTCCTCTCTGAAATTCCTCCACTAGACTGCTGGGCACAGTTTTTAGCGCCCCTGGTAACTGGGTGACAAACTAATAACACGAGCACAAACCTTTTGAATAATGTAATTTGAAATTTAAACGTTGTATTCATAATTTGAATCAACAATCTTAATATTTCCATTTCTGACAATTACATAAATGAATAATAAGCTTTGACATTTTGTTTCATACCAGAAACCATTTTTATATACGTATATTAAAAATTAAACTTAACAACAATTTTAAACTGCACTATTATTCATCTAAATTTAAATTTTTTGCAGATTTAAATTATTATGCTGGCATTAGAAAAGCAATAATTAATGGTACTAAAATTTATTGTAAATACAATATTTAACCTTAAAAAATTTAACTTGTGTTGAAGTATGGCAAGATGACTATATAGGTTATGTACATATCTAACAATTTTTTGCATGTCATTTATACTGTTTTTTTTTCAAAAAAGCATATGAACCAATCTTACGAGACTTGCTTAGGGTGTGATGTGTCCTGTTTGGGGTGCTAAGACTCAAGTCCACCTGCCAATTATTATCACAGACCTGGCGTGCTCTCAACCTTATTCATGCCTAGTAAGTTAAATGAAGTTAATTACATGTGGACTCTTATGGCTTCCTTTAATCATTGTTACAGTCATGCACTCCCACGTGCTTAAATAATAAAACGTAGTTTTGGAAACACCTTTAATGATCGGATCCAAACCTTACGCCTTCCCTTTTACATATTCCAGAATATTCTATGTTTGAAAACAGCCCAAGAACCCTGAATCAATCTAGGTGAGGTCCAAGCCATACAGTCTCCTCGTGTTTAGTAATAAAAGTTTCAATGTTTGGATTAAACAGTTGTGTGAAGCAGTCTGCATTGAGATGAAAAAAAAAAGTTTATGTATAGTATTAAACTGCACATCCTACCTAAGTCGGTGGTCGTCAGTGACGGGTAACGTACACCGGAAGGCACATAGTCGACATCGCTTCAAAATTTACTATAAGCAAAGATAAATGTATTCATAATCATACCTACAAATTAAATAACAAAACATAGAACAAAACCCTTAATTAAATCTACAAAACCAGCTGGCTCATGTGCACGTATGCACAGGGTTTGCAGAGAATATAAGGGAGGGTGAAGGAAGCAGTGCACTGCATCAGGCTCTTTGACGGGCCCAGCCCCAGGTTGTAATAATAATTTGGCCACCAGGAACCATAAAAAAATTATATTGTTTGTATATTTTGTGTGCATATTTTTTGATAACGGGAAGCTAAATGAGTTTAACTGTTCAAGCGCTTGCAGGAAAGTGCACGGAATTACATCAAAAATAAAAATCTTTACTGCAGTGAGTAGCAAAGACAGACTGTAAAGCATGCTTTACTCAGACAAAATGTTGGTAGGCTATCATGATTTTATTCTTGAAGATTCCACCTGCAAGAGCCTAAATAATGAGTTGAGATGACACTAATACATTGCTCATGGCATTCGCCCCCATGTATGTTATATTAAAAGAAAGAGGCATTATGGTTAAGAGGTCAAATTACTTGTCTTTCACCTAGGTGTCTGATTGTAACCTGGATATTTCAAAATTGGGGAAACATGTTGGATGTTGCTGCAAACCAGTAGGTTATTCCAAGGTACTTCTGTTTCCCACCCAATGTGTGCTGTCGCTGCTCCATCTCACTATTTCCCCACTCATTCACCTCTAATGACCTTGATGCTGATGCAACATCAAATCATTACTTGTGTATGCAAACAGTATATATGTCCAAAAAATAAAGCAATCTGCCCCTTTTAATTTATTTTCAATTGCATTTACTAATAGCCACATATTTGCAAAAACAACATGGGGCATAGGTATTGAAATCCCCACTACTTTATAAGCATATTTTGACATGAACAACAGGTTAATTCACAATTTTTTAGTTGAGCAACTATGTTCAATTAAAATTATATTCTAGCAACATCATTACTTTTCAAAATTACGTATTAACAATGTACATATAACACACATACAACATATTACTCAGAAGTATGTTGCCATGGTTAAAAAATAGAAGGGGGAAAAAAAAGAAAAAAAAACCTTTTTAAATTATTTAGGTAGAAAAAACGTGGCAAATTGTTGGACAAGATGAGCTTGTTTTTCTTTTTTCACATAAACTGTACACGGCTGAGGCTTACACATTTAATCATTCAATACATAATAAATGGTGTGCTATTAAAATAAAATAATGTTATGAACACGAGAGGCCAGACCGCGATGCCAGGTTCTGAGCTGGCTGGCAGCCCTGCATGGCCACTGGCGTCACGCGTCCTGTCACATGCCGTACACTGACGTAAGGCACAAGGGTCGTTGTACCCCCCTCTCCCCCTCCGCTCTCGCGCATCATCCTGCCTCGGCACTCTCACCTATCACTGAGCAGCCTTGGAAATTCCACAGAGACCGCCGCGTGAAGTGATGCGAAAGGACGCCGCACTTTTGGACTGTTCGGGCGTCGGGTCGGCCCGGGATGACGCAATTCGTCACGGCTGCTCTCGTTGGTTCGAGAAGGGCGCCACAGTACTTAAGCAGCAACGTCGGCCTCCACGGCAGTCCCGCGAAGGGTGAGAGACTCCCCCTCGAGAGTGGCACGACGTGGAGTTACGGGATCGAGAGAGTGCGACTGAGTGGCACGGGACTGTGTGTGTGGACAGGCACATGGTTAGAGTACAATCACTGTGAGCCTAGCTACAGTGAGGAGTGCGAACTGTGGAACTTGACAGACATTGAGTGACTTGAGAATAAACATTTTTAAATCTAGTGATTGGTGATTGGACATTTTTAAGTACAATTATTTATTAGTGATGTAATTATTAGTAATGAATAAAACTGTAATAAAACTTATTTGGGCTATCCCTTACAAACCCAGTTCTCCCCACAATAGATCGTAACAGTAGAAATCAAGCCAGCTCAGTAGTCACAATTGACTGCAAGGTGAAACATACAACATACTCAGTAGAAGAGTTTTACATTAATTAAGCCTGAAAAATAACTTGAGTTACAGAAAATAATTAATAATACTAACCAAAATGTTATTACCACATATATACTTCTTCACAAAATTATGTTTCAGACATGTCACAGTTGTTATAGTAAGATAAAAACTTTTCTCAAAGAAGCAACAATGCTTCTGCCTACAGGACTCTCAAAACATACTGTAATTACCATTCGCCAGATGTTTGCGCACTGGAAGCTAGATCCATCATTTATAACTTTTTAAATGTGACATCTTTGCACTGACAAATAAAATGCAGGCATGTTTACAAAATTTTATAAAATAACTAATAAAAAATAGCATATGATAAATGCAATGAAGAAGTCTAATTTTTAAACACTGCATGGCTACATTATATGTGATGTGTTTTGATTTTTATGAAATTTGCATTATGAATTCTGTATGTCATTTCCTAATGGAATGCTGCATAAGCCTGGATAACAGTACTCCCATGTTCAATTATAGATTTCATATTACCTCATTATTGATGTTATCATAAGCTTACAACTGCAAGGGTTGCTTAATTTATTATAGAATGCACCTGCACTTATTTAGGTTTCAACACGTCCACACTACTCAATGATTCTTTCCAGTTGATATTGGGTTCAAGTCTGCCACATGTAGTGCAAACAGTGCATGGGATGTGCTTTCCTTACATGTGTTAACACTGAAACAACGAAGCTTACTTGACTTGAGGAAGCAAAACATACAATGGCCTCAATATAAGTGTATAGATTGTGTCTATTCACCCTAGTCCAAAACGAGAAGGGGCATATTGCTGCACAGATATTCATCAAATATTCATCATTACTTGTTAACGGTTAGAAAACCTTACATCCAAGCAATATTTATGGCATTTGTGTACTTATAGAACGATTACTAAGTTTGCCTTTACTTTTCATTGATTGTTATAGGAGATTACAACGTATAGGAAAAGTCATTAGTTCGTACTTCTACAATCCAGTACACACATTGCTCAAGAAATGAAACTAATTGCTGGTAACCATTCTTGAGCAAGTGTACGATTATTTCCAGGGGCGGACCCAGTATTAACTTCTGGGTGGGGCACTGGTAGTCTGCACCTAGTATAATTCCTGTTTATTACTTCAGAAGCCATGTATCCAGTGCATATTTTACCCTTACGTGCCCCCGTACCCCCCTCTAAATTCACCACTGATCATTCCTAAACGGTTTGCACTTTTCATTGCATTTGTTATCTTATATGTTCACAGGCTTGGTAGGTATTATTATCATGACAACTTTTGGATAATTTTTGGCACAGAAAATTATTTAATTGCATCAATGTTCTATTTTAAAGCAACTTTCATAGACACAGACATGTCCTCTATGGCCATGTGATAGCTGTCACGTATCGTAACTACTACTTGAACACTAATACTAATACATTAACAAAGAATATTAAGTAACGAAAAATTAATTTAATGAAATGTACTAAAAACTTTAACAAACATCTTAGCTATTGAAATAAAAATTTGTAATAATTCACCAATAAATGTTTTTATTTTTTTATTTTTACTGTACACAAGAGAATGAATTTACAAACACAGTATAAATGTTTCGTAATTCAAAATTTTTTTTATAAAAAAAATATTGTACAATTTTTTTTTATGTACATAAAAAATTCAGATACTTACATCTGGTACAAATGAAGATGTTTAACCCTTGCAGAAGAAATTCCAGTACAAACCCCTTAATAACAAAACATTTCAAAACATAGAGAAAAAAATTTACCATAATCAGAACAAACTAAAATGTTTAGTTTCATATTTGTGCTACTTTCAACAAGCCCTAGAAATCCTACACAAACCAACATATATGTGTCAACATTACCAACATGCATACAACTCTGCAAAAATCACAGCACACACTTTCTGTACAAACTAAAAATAAAACTATTTATGAATTTCAGTACACTAACACACAATCTTACATGAATCAAAATATAAAGGCAAGACATCACTTCATGGCTATTAAAATTTAAAAAAAATTAACATGTTTTCAGCTATTTAAATTGCATGAAATTCTAAATATAAAGTAGATTTACAACACTTGACACTGATTTAATGGCATAAACCAATTATGGACGAAGCAAAAAAATAAAAAGAGTAAAAATATGTTACATGGTGTAGCTACCAGAAGCGAAATTAAAAATAAAACACAAAAACTACTATGTTAAGATTTGGTTGTTTTTGTGCATACATCACATTGTCTTAAATTTATTATAAGATACAAACTTTTTCACTTAGTTCTTTCACTAAATGTCACAAAGTGTACAAATTCATACAACAATTTTTTCCACTTAAAAACCAAAATTTTTTGTAGTTAATCTAAGCCATGACCTGTCATATCCTCATCCATGGGCATAGATCCTGGAGGGAACCCCCTGAAATTAAGAAGCCCCCTCACTGAGGGGGTCTGTTTGTGCCTGCAAAATTGTTATCTGTGAAACAGGAGTGATAAATATTAACCATAATCGAAATTATGTTTTATGGAAGAATTTTGGTATATTTTAAAGTTTTCTCCTTATTGCATGCATATAAGCCAAAATGTCTAGGGCCGGCAGCTACCCCTTGTGAATATCTGCCGGGCCCCCCCTCTTGCGAATCCTACAGATTTGCGCACCTGCCCACCATAATTATGAAATAATTTCAGCAACTGCTAGAAGTCATGACTTAAAACTTCTCATTATTACAGTGTTCCAAAATTAAACACATCAAGCATCATTTGTTTCAGGTAAATAATTTGTCAACATGTCCAAGAACAATGAAATGTTAGTTTTTAATCTTTGAGATATATATCTCTATATATATATATATATGTATGTATGTGTGTGTGTGTGTGTGTGTATATATATACACACACATATATATATATATGCATGGATATTAAGTTGAATGCATCCAAACATTCATTTAACAGTATCCTAAATTATATAATTCTAATATTTTGTGACCTCACACACGATTTTAAATAAATTCGCATGAAATAATATGGTATACAGTTCTCGATTAACCATTCATATGTAACCTTAGTCTTGAAACTCCATTTTTTAAAAATATTATTCATAAATCAATAACAATTAGGTTTCCCCAAAACCATAAGAACATTAATTTTGGGAAAACCCAATTTTAATTGATTTGTTTTATTCTCAAAATAAAGAGTTTTAAGACAAAGAGTACATACGAACATTTCATCCAAAACTCTGTATCACATGATTCCATTCTTTCAATATATGCTAGGACTGGACTAAAAATTTACCTTTAAGTTCATAAAAATAGTTAAATATGTTTTTTTTTGTAGTAGTAAAAGCCTTTTATAAACAATCAAATATGGTTAGTTACGAACTTACTTAAAATCATGTGCAAAATCACGAAATATTACAAGCAAAATAATTTAGGATACTACACCCATAACATTTAGTCATTTAGTGTCTCATAGCCCATTTATAGAAATCAGTGTTTCCCTTTTCCCATTTTCCCACGTTCACAACAGAAGTTCACCGACATTTTGTCATACCTTGCAGTCAATACCATGAATTGTGGTTTCAACTTCAAAGCCAAAACCGCCATGACAACAGCTGCCAAAGCCTGAGATCATCTTTAATACTCATTTAGCCATTTATCTGACGACACTCATATGGTATTCTAAGAATACCATACATAACTTCAGAAATAAATATGTACTACGTACCATGTATAACTTCAGAAATTAATATGTACTGCAATGTATAACTTAAAAAATTAATGTGTCAAGTCAAGAATAACTTTCTTTTTGGACTCTGCCCATATCTGGCTAACCTCATAAATTTGAGTGATACGAGGTGTTGGGTAGAAACCCACCAGCCTGACCCCACCACTGTGTCTGCCTGCTTGTTCAGATGCCACAGGCTTTCAGCTCACAAGCCGGGTGAGATAGCAAGTTGTAATCTACACTCACCCAATTATGGAAATTGTTTGAAATTTTGTAGAATGTTTTATAATTTTTTATTTTTATTTATGTACAAGAAATCAATTTTTTTTATAGGCAACTGAGTTATTTATTGTAAAGAGCCCAAGTAGAGCACAGCAGTATTTTATTTTGAGATGTAGTTAAAGTTGGGAATCGTATGCTATTTTGTTATGGCTTTAACTGGAAAATGCCAAATGTAAACAATATGAAATCCACATAAAATATATGTATTAAAAATGTGAATGTAATAAATATATCTAAAAAAAATACTATGAAAACTTATCTCTAAAATAGTCTGCAAACTAAGAACATACTTTTATGCACAGCACAGAACACTCAAGAGTGCAAAACCAACTCACATTAGCACAATAATTGCCTTATTTTCATATAGCCATCAAGAATGTACCCATGAAAAAAATAACTGAGAATCAACTTGAAAGTAAATTGAAAGTACCGAGATAGTGATAGGATTTTACTCAAAATAATCTATTAGTACATAAATATTAATCAAGGAATGTGTGGAAAACATCAGGCTCATGCATAAGAAACAGGAGCTACATTTATTTCCTAGGTACATTACTTGACATAATTGTAGTTTTGTGTTAGCAGTTATCTAGACATGGCAAGATTAGGAACAAATATTCCAAAGCTGTCCTGATAGTTCAATCTCCTAGAAATATGTCATTTAACAATCGAGACACCATGGTGGAAATATTTTACACCAAACCATCTAGTATAGTATTCTGAATTGGATGAAACGGAAGAAAATTCAAAACTATGTTGAGAAAAAATAGGTTCGCAGTGAAAGAAATCTTGGTTGTATTAACGAGAAAATCATCATAATGTACACAAAATTATATATTTTTAATACTAATTTAACATAATGGCACAAACCGTAAAAAGAATCCATGAGATACAGTAAACTAGTATTTGCATTGAAAAAATTGTTATTTAAAAGCCAACACTTAAACAAAGTTAAGTAACAAATTAAAATACTAACACACCAAAAACTAATTTGCAGACCATCAATGGTGCCACAAAGTTCTGAAATACATACATAAGCATAATATTCTTCGTGCACCAATCTTGAACATGCGAATACATCCAGAGATCAATTATTCAAAATGGCATACACATATTGACCGGCTTAATATTTGTCTATGTTATGTGTGAGCATACTAACAGCAACCCACAATAATAATTTACCTAAAAAAATAACATAAATCAATCTTAAATCAAAAAATAAGACATCATTATTTCAAAGATTTACGATAACTGTATCAGTAGTGCATTCAAGTTATAGGGGAAAAATCAAGCTAAATATTCACTCTTTCTTTTTGTAAAGGTACATTAATATTACAAGCATACAGTGAATTAAGTACCCACGAAAGTTTTCAAATGAGTCCTGGGCAAAATCATTAGCAGACTACGAGATGCCTGAACATTCAAACTGTCGCACTTCTCCTGAGAAGTGGAATTCTGAAGGATTACTAAAATTGCACTGTGCATTCCCGAAGACGTCAGGTCAGCGTAGGAAGAAACAAAGCTAGCAGTTGCTTGCTCCATTTCCAAGAAACCAGGAAATGTAATTTTTTACTACATTAAATTACCAATTATAATCTGAAATACTTAACTGCAAGTTAATATACGACTTCTTATGCTACTCGCCAGTTTAAGATGATACAGACATATGCATGAGGGCAGTGTTGTTCTTAGACAAAAATCAAACGTGCATCAATTTCCTGAAAGTCTCCCCCCCCCCCTTCCACACACAATCCCACACTGCCTCAAGGTCGAAACTATGCCTATACATGTTATCATTAGTTACCTAATTTTGACACAACCATTGTAGATTTATAGTAAGTTTGCTGCCACGTTTTACTGGTGGATTACAATAAATTTATAAAACAAACCCCTAAATAAATTTAAAGTTCCTTCAATATTGCATTGAAAATGTTTATTAAACATGTTGCTACTTTATATTATCAACCACACAAAATTTTGCATTGCCTTTACATAAAAAATCTGTTTGGCCATGGACTATACATTGACATTATTTGTGACACACCCCACTTATCTTAGTTCACTCTATTTATTTGCATAGTATTTCAAGTTGAACCATCACATGCATGCTCATCCTAAAGTAAAGTTTGCATATTGTGTGTAGCCCAATCACAGGCCGCTCTTGCAAGCACTATTTTACCAGGTCAAGTTAACCTTCATTCACCGTAGACAAGTCATATGAGCCAACACCTGACTCCAGGCAGGACCATAGCATTAAAAAGGCAGACTGCCTTTTCATTCTAATGACATGCATGCTTTTCCTAACTGAGCGATTTGGAAAACTGACACGCTGGCTGCAGTTTCATTTGCACCATTTTTGGAGTTTGTTATAGACTGCTATCATCGAATAATATGGGGGACTATAATGATATGAGTATTTTTGTCAACTAGGGTGTAAGACAAAGATATGCATCTTGTAGAAATTGCACATCAGCAGGACCAAAGTTTTGAAGTTAATAACTTACTGTTTACATATAGATAACTACATTACAACTGTTGACCATTGATGGAGTCATATTTGCAGAGGTGTAGAAAATTTATAATAATACCCTCTTTTGCTATGTGGGCATTCATGCAATTACTTCCTAAGAACGGTATGATTCAGAGTTACAGAGCACAATTACAAGAAACTGAGGAATGTGCTTTGCAAAAACTTTTTTAGTTCAACAGAACTTGACAATGAAGGAAAAAAGCAAGGCATTCAGACACCAAGCACAAATAAAATACTACATAATACTAGTCTATTCATTATAAAAAACTAATGATAAACATTCTTATATCTTGAGACCTCACTGTTACTTTGGTCTCTCTAATGTTGCGCCTGTTGAAATTATTGCTAGTTTTTTTAATTTATTTCTACTTTGTTACTTTAGTAACTTTGTAAAGCTTTTGGAAAGTTTTTAAAATTAATTTTCTATTTTGCTTCTTAGTTTAATTTTATATTACTTAATTCAGATTTCTAATTTTTTTTATGCTGGCTTAACAACCATGGATGTCTGATAATGTTCTGGAAAACTGACCAACTTTAAAGGTATGGTTGCACTAAAGTTAAAGTGTAATAGTTAATAATATATTTATTTAGTATTTATTTTTTTAGTGTTTATATTTTCTATTGTAAAGATTCTACACTAAAAAAAATGAGTGTGTTGAACTTTATTTTGTTACCCTCCGCCACTGCTCGTGTATAGAGAAGGAGAAATGAAACTAGCGGAGAGGGGACGAGAACGGAGCTGTCAATCAGTCATACCCGGTCGGAGTGAAAAACTGATAGCTCGCGCAACGCATGCCATTTTAATGCAGCCTACGAACTGACTGGTTTTTCATGTCGCCACCAGACAAGTTTTAAGGAATCTGTAAATTATTTGATAAAACTTTTACGTGAGAGAAATAATGCATTTCTTAACTGGCGTGTGTTTAATGCAAGAATGCACTGTGCAACAAATTGTGATGTGCTTGCTGTCAACGCTAATCACTAAAATTCGCAACCGCCCTGACCTTTTTTTGGGTGGTTTGCCAGGAGGCAAACCCGACTGCAGCAAAGTGCCAAGGTATAGGCGTATAAGGTCTCTTTCAAACCCGGAGAGCAGAAGACTTCATAAACCGAGTGCCCCGGAGCTGTTTAATCTCTGTTCTTGTACTTTACTATTGTGAGCGAAAGTGGAAAACGACACAAACTGGTGTATTTAAAAAAAAAACCTCTCTGAGAATAAATACATTTCTTTATTTAGGCAGAAAAACACTGACCGTAAAAATATAGTAGTGTGTTATAATGTGCGTGCACAAAACGTTTACATAAAAAAAAATAGGAAGACTAATTTGGCATAAGAAAATTAATAGGTTTTTTTTTTTTAATTGTGTGCTTTATAAATTATGTAGGTTTAAAGTATGTTGGCAAATTGTATATTTTAATCCAGTATATCAGGTATTTTGTAAGTTTTGTATCAAATGTAAATTTCCTTTTTGAGCGTAAGGGAAGTCAAAATAGATTTAAATTTTGGGAATTCTTATGCTAATGAGTATTGTAAATTATTTATGCATCCAGCCAAATATTTCAGCAAAATTTTTGTAATTACTGTTGTGCTTAAATGTCTTTTATATTTTTGCTCTTGCAATTCTAACATTGCTGCCTTTAAATTATTTTTGGTATTTACGAATTGTAGTAAATATATGTTTGTACGCATAGGCATGTTAATTTAAGCTGTTCTGATGGTACAATGATCTTTTTCTATAATTTAATTTTTTGTCAAAAAGTATGAGCACAGAAAAAAGACGCAAGTTATTAATGCAGGGACTTGAGTTTATGTCTATTAAGTGAGGTATAAGCTTACAATCTCCATATCATACACTTGGCTATTTTCAACTGGCATTATCAGAAACTCTGGTATTGTAATTTGGCTTTTGTTTCTCAGATCTTGAATTTTAATAAGACTCCTAGCTAAGGTATGTTGCTTTGTATTTATAAACCACATCTGCCTGACAAGCAGTTAACATCACCACATACCCTTTTTTTAATTAAATACTATCAAACAATTGAAAAAGAAAGAAAAAAAACATTATTCAAAATACATGTAACATTTTTATTAAAAATAAAGAAATATAAAAACAAAACTGCTGTAAACAAACATTTCTTTAAATAAATAATAACAAAGTAATTGTGTTAAGATCATAGACAGTAATAAAAGCATTCGTTTTTAGAGAATAATCTATGCAATTTTAGATATAAATCAGAAAGTCACATAATACCATCACCACTTTTAAATCCCCTTTGAAAGTCAACAGTTTGTAAATGCACAAAAACAAGAGATACTGGCTAAGAAGGTGTGACAAATGATAACATTTGCATATGAACTCCCTAATTACAAGCTCAAATTAGGTCTGATATTTTATCCCATGAACACAAAAAATTATCATTATAATATGAATTTGTTAAACTCTTAGTACATAGAATAATTCTTATGAACATTCTTCATAATTATGTCTAGATTTACCTAAAATTTGTTGCATCACCTAATTTGCTATTCTCAAAAGTAAATAATTATCTGTACGATAAACTGAAGTTCATTTGTATAGAAGGAGTAGGTATTCTTTACATTACAGACATACATGAATGTAAATGAACACAAGACACAGGCATGACAACAGATATGACTTACAAAGTCTCCATACTGCAGGCCATAAGTCTAGCGTTAACTTTAAAGCAGATATGTGTGTTTAATCGAAACAGTCAACACACAACTTAAATGACCGGAAAAATCATTTGCACAATATATGTATATATACGAATGCAGAAAAGATCCAACAGTACTAAATACAAATTCAAGACATTTCTTGTAAGTTGATATTTTACAGGACTAGGCTTGTCTCAGCATTTCCTCACTTCATACAATCAGTCATAAGCCTCAACAGCCATTTCACAAGGTAGGGATGGACTAACGCACGCCTGACTTGGAATGTGCGATCAGCCACTGAAGTGTTATGTCGATGTTATCCTTCTCCTTGCACGATATCGAATAGCAGCAGATTTCCCGGTCCTGGATAGCAGACAGGTTCCTGCAATGCACATCAACTAATCTAGCATAAGAAATATCTGGTAAATAAGAGAACACATAAAACAAGGTAGTCAGAGCTTATCAAGTGAGAAGTGCCACATTAGAGAATGTTATTAGTTAAACTTTGCTTAAATAAAAAAATAATTAAAAAATACTACAAAGATACTTTAAAAAGTAAGACAAATAAAAGAAAAACCCAAAATTTGCTTACTACTTATGTATATAAGATGTAAAAATCTTCAAAAAAATATTTTTTAAATATTTAATTTTAAAACCTATTTCTGGGTGGATTAAAATGGTTACAACCATACTTTCACAGAGATGTTATGAAATACTATATTAAACCTATGAAGGCCCATCTAAAACAATCTGAACATGTGGGTGGTCCGTGTCCATGTCCTAATGTGAATGACGTCCTATTGTCAAATGGAAAACTGCCCTGTCTCCAACTGTGATATCCAATATCAGAATCTGATTTATAAAGTAGTCACCAGAGGACAGTAAATAGAGCACCAAAATAAATATTTTCTTGTTTGTTGTTTTCATCAGGGCCAGCGCATCCATATAGGCGAACTAGGCAACTGCCTAGGGCGCCAAGTAGCTGGGGGCGGCGCAGCACGACAGACACATATAATATGTTTAATGATTATTGAAACTAGATGAAAATGGATTTTTGTAACAGTTGGAATGTTTATATTGATATAAGTAATTATTTAAAGTCCACGGTGACCTGTTTATGATTTGTAATAAGTAAAAAAGTAAAAGAAAAAGACAAGCCTGCTTATATTTGATTGTTGACAAAATCTTCGGCTTACATGATGTATTTTGAGGCAAGGAAAATTATTTTTGGGTTGTCCGGGGGGGGGGGGGGGGGGGGGGGGGGGTTCGCCTAGGGCGCCAATTTACCTTGCACCGGCCCTGGTTTTCATGCAGTGTGAATTAGTACACAGCCAAGTTTTGAATGCTAAAAAATTAATTTCTAAGCACACTGCAAAAATGAATTTGTGTATTTAGCCTTTGAAAAGCACCAGTCACAAACTGACAGCACTGATCAATGTTTTGTCTCGGTCTTCGTGGCTTCCTAACACGCCGTATGCTATTTTTTTTTTACTTTTATGAAACAGGAACAGGAAACAACAAATATCACAAGTGTTCTATGCTACCAAAGGACACAGATTGGGAAAAGAGTTAAAGTGAACCAATGTATTCGGACCAGGGATATTCAGATATTCAAGTGTAATTTTAGGGAAAACTTAAGGTCTTCCAGACAAGGTTTTCCAATCACCCAAGTGTATTAGAGCACACCCGACACGACGGTCTATAGACTAGGCCGATTGCACTTCTCTGCAATGAACAGCTCGTCCCCTGAAATATCATTTCTGCACGGCATCCCGAATGGCCAACAGTCTGCGGCTTCTGAGTTTGACCGTCTTGTCCAGCCTTAACTTTCTGGCATCCCACTCTCACCACTCCCTCCCTGCAGAGCCCACATCCACAGGACGACAAGACTCACATTCGTTCAATGAGGCCGTTCTCATCCAGAGCATGCGGCAGGTCTCGCTTGTTCCCCAGCACAAGGACCGGGATGCCAGTCAACTGGGGCTTGTCCAGCAGGTGATGCAGTTCATTCCGAGATGCCTCCATCTTCTCTGGGTCGGCTGCATCCACCATGTAGCTAGAATCACACACCAGCATTTTACATGCATATATTTAAGTTTAGCTTTACGCTTTTCCAACAACGAAGTCATTTAGAAATAGTAACACTCGATTCAGAGATGCTACAGAAAGAATCTGCCATGGCATGTAGTAAGGAATCCACCAAGCATTATCCTGCAGTGATATTGGGGGAAACCATTAAAAAACTTATCTCGGGATGGTCGGTCTGGAATTCAAAGTTCTACAGAAAGCAGGTACAGTGTCTAAACACTGCGCCACCTAGCGCCGCATCAGCATAATATAGTTTAAAAACCTTTTGTAATGGGTCCCAGAGTAAAACCAGTGCAAATACCATTCATAGATTCATATGTAAAACATTGTAATTTTTTGTGATTTTTTATTCTCAAAACTAAAAAATTAAAAAAAAATTTCCTCCACCAGTAATCATGTATGCAAATAACCTTTTCTACAAGACTGCCAACTCTAGCATCCTTGAAAACTGTTTTGTTTTAGATAATATTTTCCAACCTCATGGAAACCCACCACTTTTGACATTTAAGGTATTGCATCTTCAGTGACAAATGGGAGATACCACAAGCTGACAACACTGCGCAACCTAGCAAACACATTGTTGTGGTGCACCATTTATTGCCTTCTAGTGTAACAAGTCATAGTGGACGTCAAGAAACAGCAAGGCAATATGTAAAATCTACAGACCATTATCCAACTGGTCCAGTGCAGATAGATTTTAGAACTACACAGGATAAGACATGATTAAGATTCTTCCCTTACACTTGTAATAAAAAAAGTGTTCGTTGGCCACAGCAGATACTCTTGAACGTAGACTTGTCTGTGTTGTCTGCCAATGGGTTTCTAACAAAACATTCCGCTACACTTCAGCTATGTGAAATTATTACTAACATGTTTACCATAACTTTATACTAGATGATAAAAATGAGAATCCACATGTAGTTTCTTGCCAAGGACAGAACTACTACCGGACGGAATGGGGCTGACACTCATAAGAGCTCCTGTGAGGAAGAGGGGAAGGGGGAAGGGTAGACCTGTCGTCCCGGCTTGAAGAAAGCAAGAGGTGGGTATGGAGCAGCTGTGGAATGCATTGGTGGTGGGAAACGTGAGTACCCTGAGAAAACCGACCAGCTCATGGCAACATCCAAGACGTTTCCTACTTGAGAGAAACCCAGGTGTGACCTTTTAAGATGCCTTGGTGAAAGGAAGAACTCTTACCACTCAAAACTGTATGTAGCCCCACTAGACTATAAAAATTAAAACACAAATTATGTTAGTTGAAAGCAAAGCTTGAAGGAGATTCACATTTACAGTATCATCTGTCAAAAGAGTGCATACTTTGACATCGTTTTATCATTATACTAACCATTCATTATTATAACTATAAAAATTATTACGAAGACCCTGGAATGAACTAATGAGTCATTCTTGAGAGGACACCCAACTATATGGGTCTTCAACACACAAGGAGATTCCACCAGGGTTCATTAATAGCTGACTAATATAAAGGGTGGATTAGGTGGTAAATTACACAGGGCAACAAACCCCCACTCTATAAACAAAAAAATTTTATAAGTTCTTATAAAGATCTTACATCAGTTCAACTGTAATAATACTTAATTCAAGTTTTGTCGCAACTTAAACCCCACACATACCCGTCTGCCAGACTAGTGTGTGCTGATCCTAGTATACAAAATATGTTTCAGAAAATAACGTACCTTCAATGTGAAATGAGTCAATAACTGAATATAATACACAAAACATAAATCATCAAAATTCAGTTCAATGTGCAGATACAAGATAAATTATTGTGCTCGAGTTTTAGCTGTAACACAAAAAAATAATGCTGCTTCTTACTACAAGTGCCCCACTGGTGTACGTAACATTTAAGCCTATCCCTTGTAACATGGGTTAAACATTTATCATAAATAGATATTATTTTATTTTTAACATTTCTGTTGTCTTTAATGAATGTGAATTAGTTCACTATAGGTAAATACTAGATAGAACCAGAAACTTCACCCAATTAATTATTTATTGCTATTCTTCATCCATCATTTTATTTTTGTGGTCTAAACCAGAGCTGTCCAATAGGCATCTAGCGAGCAGTAATTGTGCTTCCTGCACTTCAAAACTAAGAAAAAAATAAAAAATAATACTTAGCATAAAATGCTGATACGACCATAATGTAAAAATGGGTTCATTAAAAAAAAAAAAAAAAAAAAAAAAATCCCTTTTGGCACATTCTACAGAAACAGGTAGATTTCAAAATACCAATTTCTTGTGGAACTTTCAATAAATTAATTGTATCTAACATCCTGTGTTCTTGAATATTCCAACATTTTCTCATATTCTGTGTAGAGAAAATGTTTTGCATATTTTTAATTCAACAGATTTAGCATTGAATAACTTAGAAAAAATTTCCTACTACGCCTACTAAAATATAATTATAATAATGAATTTTTTTACATTCAAACAAATATTTGCCATAATTTGCAAGAGATAATAAAATTATTCAAGTTAAACAGTCTATCACCCGGAGAAGACCTTAGGAAAAATATAAAAGGTTTAAAAATGAAATAAAAATGGACGGATGTTGGATCTGTTCAGCACACGGTGAGGTCCTCGAGAGGCATTGATGGTGCATCCTACTCCGGGTGACGATCTAGCGAGACTGGGCACTGGCCATGTTGTCATGGCCGCATGGGGAGTCCCCCACGTGATCATTAGTTTTGGTCGAAAACTTGTCAGTATGAACCCTTCATTATCTTGCTAATTTTATTACAAATACCTGGAGCTACTAATATTACATAAATTATTGTGTGTTTATTTTAAAAGTTCAAAAGCAAAACGCTTGATTGAGGGCGCGTTCTGAAATGTTTGCCAACAGTTCCACTCCGTCTTTATCATACTAATCTGAAAAACAGGGACACTTGTGGCACAAAATAAAAAGATAACTTACAATTATGATATTTAAAGTCAACTAATTATTGAGGTACGTTGCACAGGCTCTACACACACCTCTTACAGTGGTGGAGTGATACACATGCCCTCGGTTTGATCGTATTTGGACAGCCTTGGTTTAAACCACTTTTCCCCACATTATGGTTTTGTAATTTATAATTGCTTACTGTTTAAAATCTCACCATATATAACCCCATCCTCAAAAACACTTTTGAAAATATGCATGTAAGTAGCTGAAAATTCAAAAGTGCATGGTTAAAAATGTATTTCCACAAGTTACAAATGAAACAGTTGTTGGAAACAGCAAGCACTTCAATAAAGATAATTGGTAGGTAGTAGCTTGTAAATATGTTAAGGTGCTAAACAATTATGCATTAAAATGCATAAGGATCTTATACTTGGGAGAAGCAAAGAGTATTACTAGCATAGAAATGGACTATATTTATATGCAACCTGCAAGTGTCACATCACAAGAATTAAAACTGTGCTAAAGAGTTTCACTATGTTTAAAACTGAATAGCTATTTACACCTCAATCAAAAATCAATCCAAATTGGCTGAATGGTTTGGATTGGTTTGAAATGCACAAACTGTGCCTTCATTTAGATTGTAATGTCAACTGTTAATAAAAACTATTAAATGAGGCAAAATTGTGGCAATGCAATGTCAGGAATCAAATCTATCACCTTGATAGAAGGGAGTAATGTTACCACTCAACCAATATAACCAGTGAGAATAAAAATAGGTAATTATAATGGTAATTCCAAAAATATGAAACACTTTTTGTACATTAAAATTGGATTCAAGACCAAGTACAATATTTGCTCTGTGATGCACTCACTAAATTGCTCAGACATTAATTCTTTAAATGTAACTTAACTATCTTCATGATACAAGCAATCTGGTGGTTACAAACTAGCAAAAAAATACTCACACAATTGCATTAACTCCTCTGCAATACCTCTCCCACATTGACCTGAACCTAGGTTGTCCACCAATGTCCCATACTTTGATGGTCACATTTCCTTTTGTGATTTTCCGCATGTTGAATCCTACTGTGGGTATCATGTCTTCGCTGAATTGGCCAGACTGTAAATTAAAAAGAATATAAAAACATGTCAAGTCTTTAGGCCTACTATAAAAGAAGCATAGTATTAACAATATTACTAATAAATATCCTAACAAAGCAAGGCTTAAACCGTTTAGCACAGGAAAACAGCATTTTCACATAAAAATAGATACAAGCCTTGAAATTATAATTTCTAGTCCACCGTAAAGCACACACACACACACACACAAACAAATGCACATTTCATTACCAAAGTGATAACTCTTACCCAATATAATCTCAAATCAATTATAAATAAATACTAAGACATCAGTAATTTATAAATACCAAGAAAACCAGCATAGGCCTACTATGTGCATGTGCTGTTTGAATTCAGATAAATAGATTTGTGATGTATGTTTCCTGTCTATGAACATGCTGTACGTAAGTTATGAGCTAAAAAAAAATTGTTCCCGGGGGATAAAAGATTCATTGACTAGAGAAATAGCCAATGATGGCATGTATGCTTGAGCTGGCCTATGTTAAGTTACCTGACCAATTAAAAAAATAAAGACAAAGTTTTATGTGACAGGATTATGCACAGAGGCTTAAGGCAATGAGACCTTCAAGTAATGACTTGGTTCTTATATTTTTTGAATAGAACTCGTAACCCTCAACATGTAAGTCATACATAGACTTCCGGCTAAGACAGATGGCGAAGTAACTACTATGTGTTTGCCAACATTCTTTAAAATTATAGGGTCTACAGGATAAATCTAACTCCAGCTAAATCACATGTAAAATATATGGCTTAAAGCAAATATTAAGAATGGGAGCCCAAGTATCAACATTTCAAATGAGTTACTTCATGGAAACTACTCAGGATAGAACACAAAATTTAGGAAAAATATTTTCTTAAATTGAGATCTGCAATTGATCAAAATTATGAGAGTAATAGAACTGCCTATTGTTTATATCACTAGAAATGTGGTGGGTACAGTGCAGACAAAGTCATTTTATGACACATGCTATTAGCTGCTGATGCTTCCCTCAGAAGAAAACAACCCAACGTGAATTGATAGGTCGTGTAAAGAGTCAGCCATCAGGTAGTGCTCACATAATGGCCAGCATGGAGGTAGGTACCTCTATCTGTGAGTATGTGTGAAACTGAAGCTGCACTCATATGACATAAGATGCAGACAGTCCAAGTCGTACCATAGAAGCTCGCAAGGAAGATTCTCGTTCAGTTGAAACTTGAAGTTGAGTGTTCATGCAATCGGGCATCAGCCAAATGGCAAAAAGGTTCTCAATACACTTAACTTACTTGTTACTTCAATCATTTTATAAAGTCCCATATATATTTCACCTCAGACTTCTGCAGGAATAGCTACAACAAAATATCACTGTACCGAAAATAATCAGTGCTGTGTTAGGAAACATTTTTTTCCCTATTGCGTATCCAAAATCATGAAACTCATACACACACACACACACGGTTTTAAGTATGGAGGATTACAGGATCAGCTACCCAATTAAAGCACAAACAGGGCAACAGCCACATCAATGCACAAGCTTTTTAAAATAAACCTTAAATGGTAATTTCTCAGCAAACAGTACAAATTTATAAATGCTGTTTTCAGAGTAAAAATAAACAAACTGCCATTTTTGGAAATTATTTTATCTAAAAGCTGCAATTTTTGGATTTTACCGATCTGGCCTTGCAGAGAAGAGTTTGAAATGTCTTTGTAATTTTGAAAGAGAGTCTCTTTTCTGAATGAATAAATAAAAATGTTACATGTTTTTTTATTTTTCATTTCCTAACATGTAATTTAATTGTCCCCTTAGAGGACATTGTAATACTTCAGTAATTTACTGTTTTAACAAATTGTCAGTCTAGTTTAATACATTAAAAATACTATGATACCATAATGATCAGTTGGGTTAGGTTATAAATATTTAAAATTCTTTAAAATTGTGGCGAACATTGGTTAGCTATATTAAAAATACTCTGAAATTGTATAAACAGATGGCTTGGTTACATTAATTAAAAATACTGTAAAATTGTTTGAACCATTTACTAAGTTGGTTTAGCTACATTAGAAATACTATAAAATAATAAGGGTGATTGGTTACAATAAAATAAATACATTTTTACATAGAAATTCATAATCATCCATAAAAATAATTTTTTCCAGTATTTTTAATGATGCTGGCCTAACATACCCAACCGCACACACACTCTTTTCAAGTATTTTAAAAGGAGCTAAACTCACCATCCACATTATATGAAGCTTAAATGTAGGTAACTAACCTAATCATCCATTCTAACAATATCACAAATTTGTAATATATAAACTCCTTAAAATGGCAAACTACTTGATGCATCAAAATACCCTCTTAAAGAATAGTTCAAATACATTACAGGACACTTAAAAATATTAAATATTTTCTTTCAGAAATGTGTCTAATTCCTAATTATCTATACTGAACTTGACACATCTGCCAATTTGATGAGTCATCAAGAAGGCAAGTATTCCTGATGAGGGCGGGGCGGGAGTGGAAAGTAATTGAGGAAAAAATACTGGATGTGAGAAAGGTAAAGGACTTGAGGAAGAGACTTCAGAAATTAGATGAGTAAGGGGAGCGACTCCAACGGACGGAAACCCAATCGCAAGTGTATCAATCAATGAAAGGCTGATTCACAAGTTAATAGTAATATTGTTTTAACAAAGATATCCCGTAATTTTCACGTTCAGGTTAAGTCTACCAAGTGTCAGAAAATGACAATACTTTCTTACCGCTATGACATTCACGAAAGTTGTTTTTCCTGAATACTGTAAACCCACTAGTGTTAATTCCATTTCTTCTTTCCAAAACAAACTTTTAAACCAATCCAAAATACGATTAATAAGTGCTAACATTTTGAATCAATGCTGCACTAAATATTACAAAAAATATATCTCCCTTATGCAATAAGAAAAAAAAGTCGAACTGTCACCAGACCAAACGACCATGCACAACACAAACAAATCACACCCTTTTGACTACACTCTAACGTCAATCTAAAAATTTCCTATGATTAATCAAGATGATGACTACTGCATGTACTGAGACTCTTTACAAAAACTGAAAACAAATGTCGCCTAGAAATATGTAATTAAAATAATTCAGTGTTTGGCTAAGATGGATTGCAGTTATTACGTAATAGGATACAGATGTAAAATTACAGTTTTAAACTTTCTAAACTATAAACTTTTATTTTTATGTTATAGTTCAAAAATAAATATAACACTGCAAAGTATTATTTATTTTTATGGACGTTGCTATTTTTATTAATCATATGGATTTATATTATCTTATTTATTGCTATAAGTCGTTCAATATTGTTTAAAAATAAATATTTAATTTTAACTTCTGGTTGCATTAGTACGACTATAGGCTATTTTCAGAATGAAAAAACAAACCATAGAGCATGTTATAACCCACGATAATGAATCTTACAGATTCTAAATTACACATAAATATAAATATTAATTTTCCAATGGACACATAAGAGGCGCAACCACAATATTTAATGCAACAGCTAATGAGAATAGGTAGGAAGGCATTTTGGTGGGTGTTGTGTACTTTACTTTAAATATTCGTAAGTACTCGCAAGCAGCCAGGTTTCTAGTTTAATGTGCCAAGATGTCTCGTCGAGGAAAATGGTTTAAGTTATATCCATTCGCGTAGGTAGGCTTCTGCATCTATTCGGCCCTGTAGCCCCATTAGGTGTACCCACAACCTTGCCACCATTTCTATCGGCCACGGGTAACCTATTATTTATAAACATCCCACATCCGTGGTTGGAACCATGTACATTATGCTCTTAAAGCTACAGCCAAGCAGGGCACTATGCTCGCTATGTCCGCTAAGCGATTAAAATATAGCTAGCTGAATCTCAAGTGTCACTGGCTACACAAAGCTGTGCATAGAGTAAATAAAGTACTAGTACAGAGTGGACATCAATGCTATTGCAGTTCTACGTTTTTTTTTATTCAGAAATGCGCTAGTTGCTATACAAAAACGCAAACTTGACAAACATTAAAACGAAGTTGCAATGGCTTAAAACCGAGATAAAGTACCTTCTGGAGTAAGACTTACGTTTCAAATTATAAGTAAATTTTAATTTAAATACAACATTGATCCTAGAAAGTACAATTTGCAGTTAATATGCTTAAAACAATAATTTGAATAGTAGGAAAATTTGCAGCTTCAACTGAATGTTGGCAAGCTTGTGACTTGTTTCGTGCCTGCATTAAAATTTATAAAAATATTGATTTTATTTTTTTTTCCCCTTATAAGCAAATCATTTAACTAAATATCGGTAAACGTAACATATAATGATTTAGGAGAGCAATATTTTTAAAACAATAAGTAAATTTCTTACCTTCGGGACAGTGTTTGACTTAACCTCATTTCGGTTAAAAATGTTTTCTTTACGTAGCATAACATTTGTTAAAATGCATAACATGTAACATATTTTCGGATTATAATAAATTTCTGCCTTTTTTTATGTCCAAGAAATAATTTCTGTTCTAGTAGAATCACGTTGATTGAAGTTAAGGTTAGGATTTTCGTAGGTACCTACCGAATTGCATTACAAATCGCAAACAAAATGCATAAAAAAACGTGCAGAAGTATATAATCATTAACACAGGCAATGTGTATTTCTGGCAAATTTAACTGCCTATGATGTACAATTTTTCCACAAAAACTGAAAAGCTGTTACCAATGACATCTAATTCTTTATGGATTAGGTGAAAGTACAAATCTTTTTCGTATCTTCACTTCTTGAAGACACGTGTGTAGCAATAAATTAAGAAAAAAAAACCTTAATTTCAACATAAAAATTTAAGACACTTAATTTTTTCGCAACCCTCACCTCGGTAATTGTTCCGTCACACGTATCCAAGTATATCCCTTGATCCTGTTGGCATGATCATGTATGATTTATCCGGTGGCACACGATGCTTGCTGTTTTAATTAATGTTAAAACAGCAAGCATCATTACCACAGGATCAATGTATTCAGGATCATGCCATTTATTAGTATCAAGGGATAGACTTGGATACGCATTACGAAATTTTTACCCACACCTCTCTCTCGACCTAAAAATAAAATTCATACAAAACATTTAAACTAATTAAAGTACATAATCAGCAAGTTTGAGCAGAATTTGAGACTCAGTGACATTTAGAACAGTACCTAAGTATTTATGTATTGTGTGCTTGTCCTCAATGTGCGACTACACACTACCTAAAAAGAGGAAATTCTGTAGGGCATGAAAACAAAATGCTCATCACTATTTTAATTACACAAAACTTTTATTTTGTTTCGTTTTAATAATTTACACATACCTAGTTTCGTCAAGCAGAAACTTAAAGTAAAGTTAATATTTATTATTATCTCTTCTCTTGTTGTAGCAGTAGTTAACACAACACGTAGCTGAATCAGGCATGTTTCATAACAGTGATTTATAAAGCAGTTCATGAAATCATTGATATTATTTAACGAGATTACTATTTCAACATGATTGAAACAAAATTTCCTTAGAAATTTTTTATTAACCTAATATCACTTTATTCAACGCCGACGCCATTAATTATGGTGTTGATGGATAAACAAGTGGTTCAACGTGCCAACGAAAACTCGTTTATTTTCTTTTACGTAAATATATTATTTTCATTTCAACAATATCAATTTATGCCATAAATTTGATAAAATGTTAAAACAAATGTAATAATTATTTAATCAACGTGGTATTTTGATTATAATTTTTGTGCTCAGATGTTGGATAAAGCTGTATAGCAACTAGAAAAATGCGTTTGCTCAAGGTCATTAGATACCAGGTCGTCTCATCCCGCTATTTTACTGTTATTGGTCAATCGCGTCTCACGTACATGCTAGACCATATTGCCGCGGGAATTCAAATTAATCACGTGTCTAAATGGCACTTTCTTAAATTTTCCGATTCACATAGACTGATGTAATTTATGTACAGGTTAAATGTATCACGTGTTGCTGCTAGTAATATATTTAATCTTTGTTATGTTGTCAGTTATTTAATCGTAAATTAGGCTCAAATGTGTATTTTAAAATCTAAACTGGTGTTGTTGGTAAACATTGTGATGCGTGCTGTTCTTGCAATATTCACAACATTGTGTTATTTAATGCTAGTTTGTTTATGCTTGTTACCATTGATAAGTAATTATATTCAATATTACATTTAGCTTCCTTGCTAGATGTTTAAGTGTCAACATGTTATGTTCATTTGCAGTAGTAAACAAACTTTGTAAGTGTATTAAATATCATACAATATAACAAGTTTTATGGTAATGACTATCCTCCAAAAAATATTCTAAGAATATTTAATGGCCCTTTAACTACCAAATTTCATATTTGTGTGCAGTAATATGATTTTGTCTAATCCATTGCATTCTAACCTGTGGATCTTCCACATGTGATCCCTCTGCCCTTTACCTATCTCTGAGCTTTCCAAAATCACCTCCCTTTAATTACCTTAACCTATTTCACCATTCTTTCTTTCTTCTCCTTTACAATGTGTCCCACACAAGCTCCATCATCATCACTGATGGTCTATGCATCTTCCTTCTTCCGTCATCATTTCTCCTCCGATATTTGTCACTTATCTCACTACATTGCATTGTACCTTTATAACTCTTAAATGTCCATCGCTAGGTACGAGTCCCAAATTCCTGTGGCGTATTCCATATCTGGTTATCACCAGCATGGAAGATGCCTTTTCATTGACTTTTATTTCTCTCCTTTAGTGTCATAGCAGTTAACCCCAGACGCCTACTCCCTTCTTCACCGTCCGCTTTTTTTTTTTTTTTTTAATCTACTCATCATGCTTTCCCAGACATCTTTCATTATGAAAAGCAAGGGCCCCATGGCACTCCCCTGTGGTACGTACTCCATGTCACCACTCCCTCTTCCTACCATTAATTTAATATTAAGTGAGCTAGTAATTTTGCATAGAAAATTTTATTACAGACCTGTCATTTATAATTATTAATTTAAGTAAAAAAAATTAAACTGCACTCTAAAGCTGTCTGGCCTACTATTAACCATGTCCATTTACATCAGCTGTAATTCTTAAGAATGGTAACTCCTGAGTAACATGGTAAATGATCACTATGTGAAAGGTTTGCTAGGTTAACTAGGATCTGTAATTCTGAAAATGGTAGCTCTAAGTGAAAGATTTATTAGTGTAGAATAATAACACAATTATTTTTTTAAAGTAATTAATTCTTTAAAAGATATGTATTTCCCTGCTTAAATTCTTTCATTTTAATCCTTACTCAACTTATTTACCAAAAACTAATAGTCTCCAAAATTACCACATATACTATTAAATTTTGATATAAAATCTCAAATTAAAATTGCAAAACAAACTCCCAGATCATTTACCATGATAAAAATATTTTGGTATTTTGGCATTCTTGGCAGGTACATGTTTCCAAGCTGGTATTCCTAAATATGCTCCTTTCCCACTACGGCCACTACTTACGCACCATAGTGCAGGCAGTAAGGCATACTCAGTTTCTGATTTACCTGAACACTTCTTCTGGAAGAAAACATGCCTAAAACACTGAAACACTTTATTCCTACCTTGTGATACTTTCCAACAAGTGGTCCGCAAATATGTGGCTTAAAACACAAATATCACAGACCATTGTTCAAAGTCTTTATTACATGATACATCGCTGGGTAATTTTATTTCATCTCTTAACATTGGAACGTAAAATTGTACTAAGCCGTTAATGAGAAACAGTATCACATAAACATCATTTGCAGTTTAGACAAACATAATTTTTTTTTGAACGAGAGTAACTAGAATAAAAAAATATATTTTTTTTTTAATTTGTCAGAAAATTAAACTACTGGTAGAAGATGGAGCATGAGAATAGTTTTTTTTATTTTGTGATCAGATGTTCACAGTAGTAATCATATTTTGAACTGTTAGTTACAAAAAATTTCACCACAAAATGCCAAACTTCTGCTGTAAGAGGTAGAAATTGAGGCAGGTTTTTTAAATGTGTAGACAGTAACATTCCTCTAGTTTCAAAGGTTAAATGTGCAAAACTTTATTTGTGTAGAATAAAATTGTACATTTGTATATAAAAAAAAACAGCATGCAAACAAACATATACACTTAATTTGTATCAATATAAATTTTTATTTACATGTTCGTAATTAATCTCCTTGATTGTGTTTGCAAGATTAATTTTTTGTTACAAGTAAAAAATATATAAATGTTGTAAGACCACCTAGTGAAAAATGACCAAGCTAATAGTAATTACAACAATTATGTGAACAAATAACCATCAATAATATAATACACTATAACTCTAGTGTGTTAAAATGTAGTAAAAATTTATGTACCTACTTAAAATAATTCTTAAGTGACAGGATTTAAACCTGGAAACTTGTAATCCATAACTACGTACAAACCACTGAGCCAAATAAACATAATAATTTACTGTGAAAAATATTTCATTGTAGGTAAGTGTTTGTATCCTAGGAGTGTAACATCTTTTAAAACTTGCAATATTTATTTTTGTGACTATTAAATTTATTACTAAATGTACTCGTGATTACATTGATGATTTGCATTTCAAAGTCACCATTAATTTAACAGATTTTCATTATTTTTCATACACATAACACATTTCGTTTTCATTTTATTAGATGCAGTCTGTATACTCTCATCATAATTCTTTACTGCTAGAAACAGTAACAAGGTAATTTTTCTCAAATAATTCATCAGAAATATTTCAACACTCCAAATCTGATCCCAGAACATATTTCATCACATCAAAATTCAGTATTTAACAAAATATATAGGTAATTCATAATAATCTACATTTACTTATGCCTATTATAAATTGTGGTGAGTAAGAAGCTATAAAACAAATACAATTAGTCACTATGTTCTGTCATACAAACTACATCAATTGACATGATTTTTTTCTCTAAATATTTCATCAACATAAATAGGCACTTCAAGTATGTTTTATAATGAACACATATTTGAAAGCTAAATAAAAAGCTGACAAAAAATACACAAAACTTTATTTTTTACTACAGGCATTATCTCATTACTATTTTGCTTTAATTGCTTTTTTCAATGCAAATGTGTAGGAATTGTTTTCCCAACTTGTAGCTGATCATTTATTACATTAATTTACATAAAAAGTAATTTAATATTTTTTTCTGTAATTTTACATATTTGCGAAGTTTCAAATGGTTTAGAGTTAAGTCTCCTTAATGAAATATGTACATAAATAAATTTTGTTACCAAGATATTTATGTAAATGATATAACATTATTTACATGTTGGTTAATACCACCTCTATTAAATGTTAAATTTATTTATTATACTGTTGCCATTAGTTTTTTTTTTATATAAGTCATTTTGCACAAAATCCTGGATAAAAAGAATTAGTGTGGCAGCTAGCCATGAAAATTAATACCATATTTTCTTTATCTCTGAAATTTATATGGCATATGTATGTGTGTGTGTGTATATATATACATACACACACACATACATTACTATATATTTGTACGAATAAAATATAAACTGCATGGCTTTCAATATCATCACACTTTAATGTGATTGTTAAATGGACAAAGTCACAAGACCCACTTGGCTGACCCAGCCACAGGCTGGAAACAGTGGATGATGATGCTTAGTATAAATTTTGGTGTGTGGTAGACAAATACAGGTTATAAATTGAGGTAAAACTAAGCATGACTCCCTAAATACTTCATTTGGAGCTAACAAGACATATTTTACATCACTAGATTATTACTTGTTACCATGGGCACCCATACCTGGGGCAAAGCACCCCCCCCCCCCCCCCCCTTGATAGAGAAAGACAAAAATGTAGTTACGTATAAGTCGTCCAACACTGAAATATTTTCACGTAGAAGATTTTAAATATATGTACCTACTTACAAATCACCATTTGTCTTCCAAAATATTTAAAACACCATATACCTCCAGATCTCACTTCCCCCCCCCCCCCCCCCCTCAAAATATCACATGGGTGCACTTGCTTGTTACATAAGTATACAAACACATTTGTAACTTTTCCATGCATCTGAATTACTTAGTTTGATATGCTACATATTTTCTATTCATGTTGAAAACAACTGTGGTTAGGTTCAGGTTTTTTTTTGTTAAACTGCATTAAATCACTGTGACCCAATTATGACCACAAAACATATTAAAAATTATAAAATGCACAAATATGTAAATATAATAAGAACATAGACAATTACTTGTGAATGTAACAAGGGACAACTCTTTGCAATATGACCAGAGTTATTTATTTAGTTTCAATTTAGTGAAAAACCAGAGAAAGAAAACAATACAATGAAAGAATGAGTGATCTGACAAGCTATGGAATGTTTGCTAATTAAAGATAAACAAAGCAATGACAAATTCATTAAACCAGAAAATGAAGTTCATTAGGTGTGGTTCACATCAAACATGCTTTTATTCAATAAACGATGAGCAATATCAGGAGCCTTATTGTTTTCCTACAAACATAATACATCCAATAACATTTAGTCCTGTCAAACAGTTTTAGAAGTTTTATCTTGCGAAGTCATAAGTTTTTGTTAAACAATTCTGTAGCAAACACACATTCTGAAATTATCCATGACTGCAATTTACAAGTAAATTATTTCATATGAAATACAAAAGATTACTATCACTCCAAACACACCCCACAATTTATTTTTTTGCTAAATCTAAATTAAATGACACTTCCTTCAAAAAATCTATAAGCCTACTATTTATGTTACAATTTTTTTCCTTTTCTTGCACACTTTGTTGCTGCTTCTTCCAACACGTTTTTTACTTAGCTGTCGATTGAGATGATTCAATCTTTAAAAAGTCCTTATTCTTACAAATGAAGCAACCAATTTCTTCTCAACAGCAGGCATTTTTACATTACTAAACCACAGCACGAAAACAAAATCAAAACAAGCACGCAATTTCACAGTTTTGTTTACTTTGAAGGTCTAGCGGATACGTCATATCACGGAAATACCCGAACGACCAAACTCGTTTTTCTTCTGTTGAGACGACCTGGTATCTAATGACCTTGGCGTTTGCTATACCCTATGAAGTGTCCCCACCCCTGAAGCTGTGTTCAAAATGTTTGCTATGTTGGCAACGTTGCCAGTATTTGGTTCTCGGCTATTTATCTAAATCATCGCTGACTTTGACGCATGCGCAGATAAACAGCAGCACTTATTTTAGCGCGGAATTGTGCTGTACTTCTACGTTTGATTTTTATAAAGTTTAGTTTCTCTCAGTATTGTGCTTTAAATAATAAAATCGATGGCAAATTTAGTTTAAAAATTACGAAAATAGCCATGTTTATAGAATAAATCGACCGAAGAATATATAAGACTGTATTTGCAGGACAAATACTGAGATTTGATTCAAAGGGAATACTATCAGAGTTCAATTTATCCTGAAATAATCCATAAATTTGGTTTCATCCTGACTAGCAACTGCTTCATTAAATGAAAATCCTCAAATTCTTTTGCTTTATATTAAATTCAGGAACCCATTGCTTTTTACGTTCATATATACTGTGAGAGCCAGCAGAATATTATCATCGTCGGAATCATCAATATAATTCCACGGCATGCGTCTCCCAACATCGCGAACTAGACTATCCTGTGTGGCCATCTGGCACAGCGAACATAGCGAACATCGCAAACGTAGTGTACCTTGTTGAGTGTAGCACTCGCACAAGGGGGCCGAGGCCAAATGCAGGACACGACAAACTTTTATATATAAATACTAGGTCATGTAATGTCATCTATTCCAAGCCACTATAAAATGATTTTAGAGTAAGAATTTAAGTATATATTTATATACTCGTAAATTAGTAATAACACGAAAAAATCAGAATAATTAATTTTCGAAATCAAAAAACAAATTGAATGTTCCAATCAGAGCTTTTAAAAAAAAATTATTTTCTTCCAAGTATCTTAACATTTAAGATGATAATAGTTATTCCATATTCTCTACTTAACCAGGAAGGCTCCTGGAAAGGGGAAACTATGACAACCAGCAAGACCCCCGAGTCCAAGATAAATTACTCCAAACTCCAAGCTCCCTCGGAAAGAAACCCTACTCAGGGTATTAAGTAGTGCATAAAGCACGATACACACCAAGAACTGCTACGAGTTGAGGTGCAACTTAACCCTCAGCCAATTCATTCTCTTATCGACTCAGTAGCTAACACCAGTTATGAGTACAAAAGTTTTATTCTTGCGACAGGTACCCCTATAAAGTCGTAACCCCAAACTGCCGATCTGGCCAAACAGGGAATCACCCTCACCCTACAAGGCTAAGCCAAAGTGCAGATGTAGAGATGGAGATTCCCTGCTTAATAGCAGAGATCCTCTAAGAAGACTTCATACTAGGCAGAGAGGAATTGGCTCACACAGCAACAGGAGATACTGTACTTCGAAGCGAAGACTATTCACTTCGGATAAACATCTCGCCAAGCTGTTGACTGAACCACCAAAGAAATTGGTGTCTAAAATCCCTCGAATGAAGGCAACATGGGCCACCACATTCAAGAAACCTATGTGGAGCCACCCGCAGACAAGCCTACATTTGTGCTGGACTGGAGGTAAGCACCCCCAAGAAATTTCCCACCAGATGCTGCCACCACTACACTGAAACAAACTAACTCAGGCAGTTGTTTTCAGTGGCACAAGGAAGGGGAAACCCTGAAGGTGATGTCATCTATGCTATAATGGTGACAACCACAGAGTATCACATCTCTCCATCCAAAGTTCAATTCGAATCGAGAGCTTTACCAACACCTGACACCGGTCCGGCTGCCTCCCCGTCAAAGCTATCAAGTTTTTGTGGAATGGGTCTCGGGGTTTGCGTACGGCCAAGTGGCGGGAGGCAGGGGCGTGTCCGTGGAGGTGATACTTGGGCTGTTTAGGTCACTACAAATGATACACTCCGCTACGTGAGGTGTGTTTTTATTACATATCAACCTTTACATGGTGTTATCGATCCCCTGGCCGCGACTGTTCGAGATTGGTGAGCTCTGTGCGTGCACGGCTGTTCAGTGATGACCCCGCTTATAATGGTGCGAGGGGGAGTTTAACGGAGAACAATATGTTGTGGACGTTGCTGCTGAGATGGGGCTAAGCGCGCGACAGCTTTTAAGACCTGCACGGTGATGCACAGCTGGTGGGGGTCATAACTCCCGCTCTAGATGAGGCTGCGGAATTGGCGCGAAGTTGACCTCTCAACGTTGTGCGAAGACGACCAGCCTCTTCAAGCTCCTGGTGGATACTGCCGACTCCGTGTAGTGCGGTGCTACAGCGGGCCTGCTAATTGCACGCCAAAAGTGCAGTGCGCGGGGAACAGATGCGGCCAAGTTAGGACATAGTTGCACGTTGAACAATTACAATAATAAGTAAAAATGTTTTAAGAATTATATATTCCATAGTTTATGTCTGTGGGAGAAAACATGAGCCCTTGAATGCTATAGTCCGGCAGGAGCACATTGCCACACCCGGCGGAGTGCTTCCACCGATGTTGCCGGTAGTGGTGCTAGCTGCGGGTCGTTCGGTGCACTCACACTCTTTGCACCATGTTGCATGCGCGGGCGTGTTCATGGCACACGGCTTTGAGAGGCGTCGGTGAGGCATCGCAGCATGTGCGACTAAGAGGCGCACTATCGGCTGGCGTCACACCTTGGAACAATGACCTCCTGGAAAACTCTTCACCTTCCACCATGGAGGAATAAAATGAATCTTTCCAAGGACTTCTTACCCCAACACTCCCTAAAGCATCCCGAATGAAGACTGTGGAGTACAGTGGCTGGTGTAGAGGGGTCAACCCTAGGAAAGAAGACTAGTGTGCTTGCCCCAGGCATGTGCAACGATCCGAGCCAACACCACAGAGGGATGGGGGCGAATTGTCATGAACATCATTTTGGCCTCTGCCAGCACGACATAACTAGCACCAAGTGTGTGGTACATATATTCCTTCACTATGGGAGAAGTAGTATCACCCCCTGCCCACAGATGGCAGGTCTCTATTAGAATATATTAAGCAGACTTATAACATTGTCAATAGACATCTAGAGTACCTACCTAAAAATGTGATAATTATAAGTATGGTTATAATTTATTATGTGTTTGGAGAGATGTACAAGACCTAAACTTGTTGTGTCCTATATTTGACCTCGGCCTCCTCTCTCTGCAACCAACATGGCCGCTTCACAAGGAAAGCTGTATCCCAACAGACTTCTCTACACCAGCCATGGGATATAGGCTACGAGTGGTGCCGCAAACATATTATAGATGGCAGCACGCATCTTTTCGAACGTTTATAGCAGTGCATATGAATTTATTAAGGACTGTATAATATAAAATGTGTGTCAGTGCTATATATGTTATAAGTAAATAATATCCTAGTGTGTGAATTACTGTGGAGGGCACAGGATGGTCTGTTTTTCTGTATTGGGGAAAGATTGTCACTTTGTCAGTGTCCAATGTCTGAAGAAGCTGTATATAAGCTAGGTCGAAATGTGCCTAGCCAGAGATCCTTACCCCAGAGAAATCTGGGGAAATATAGCAGTATTATTGAATTGGTGTTTATTTTCTCCTCTCCTCTCCTCTCCTCTCCTCTCCTCTCCTCTCCTCTCCTCTCCTCTCCTCTCCTCTCCTCTCCTCTCCTCTCCTCTCCTCTCCTCTCCTCTCCTCTCCTCTCCTCTCCTCTCCTCTCCTCTCCTCTCCTCTCCTCTCCTCTCCTCTCCTCTCCTCTCCTCTCCTCTCCTCTCCTCTCCTCTCCTCTCCTCTCCTCTCCTCTCCTCTCCTCTCCTCTCCTCTCCTCTCCTCTCCTCTCCTCTCCTCTCCTCTCCTCTCCTCTCCTCTCCTCTCCTCTCCTCTCCTCTCCTCTCCTCTCCTCTCCTCTCCTCTCCTCTCCTCTCCTCTCCTCTCCTCTCCTCTCCTCTCCTCTCCTCTCCTCTCCTCTCCTCTCCTCTCCTCTCCTCTCCTCTCCTCTCCTCTCCTCTCCTCTCCTCTCCTCTCCTCTGCGGCCTTCGGGATTACGCTCTAGACTCCTTTCCCCCCCCTTGGAGCGGCCTTTCGGGGATTTCGCTCTAGGCTCCTGTTACTACCCCCCTCTCCCCTATCTACGCTCATGCCAAGCAAGAGGGCAGGTTAGACCAATATCTGTGTGTCAAGGAGCAGCTGCCAACCTACCATTGGGACCTGTCGCCCCACCTCATGCCACTCCATCACCCGACGCTGCTGCCGGGACACGTCAAACTCTTTATCTATACATAATATGTGTATGCAATTCCATGATGTATGGTGTAACTGTGCACACACACATATATATACATATATACATATACATACACACAATTGGTATCAGAGTCCCTTGTTAACACTCTCCACAGGCTTCATGCATGGACTGATAGCAATGGATTAGAAATATCCCCGGCGAAAAGTAAGATCATGTTTTTTACGAGGAAATATAAACCACACAATTTTCCACCCTTCCAACTGCTGGGTACAACCTTACCGATTGTGACAGAAATTAAATACCTCGGAGTGGTATTAGATCATCGTTTGACGGGTAAAGCCCACATTAAATATCTAACGCGTAAATGTCGAAAGCGCATAGATTTGTTAAAGCTCTAACACACCGCACGTGGGGTGCAGAGGCGAAATTATTAAAATTATTTTATATTACCACTATTCGGTCGGTGCTCGACTATGGCTGTTGTGTTCTCTACAACCTCTCTCCCACCAGGAGTACTGAACTTGAGAAGATACAGAATAATATTATGCGGATAATTTTAGGTGCCTTCCCTTCGTCACCTATCCCATGTATGCGATTCGAACTGGGACTTATGCCACTAACCCTCCATAGAAAGCACTTACTGGGGAAACTTTGGATACGCTCAAGGGAATCTCATGTTGCCGGTTATATGCGGGCGGTAGACAAACTGGATTTGGATATTCCGGATGCTCTTAAACGAGCAATGTCCCATATCGTTTCTACACCCTGTTTAAACAAATATGATATGATATGATATTACATTTCAACCGCTGCAAACACAGGTCATAGGTAGTAAGGAACAACCGTCATATCTAACCACTCAGGAGTTCTACGAAAGCATGAATCAAGTGCCTTTGCATCGAACCATATATACAGATGCTTCCAAAACAGACAAAGGGGTAGGAGCTGCATATTATGACAGTCACAATAAAACTACAGTGTTATATAAACTGCCCCCTATAAATATTATTTACTATGCTGAGGTGTATGCGGTATATAAGGCGTTGCAATATGTGCTACGAGAAAAAATTCAACAATCTATTATTGTGACAGATTCATACAGTTTAATTCAGTCTCTTAATACCACCCCCCTTACGAGGGAACCTGTGGTTTGGCTTATAAAGGAACTTTCGCTTACCTTGTGTAGACTTCACATCAGTGTACAATTTTTCTTCATACCTGGTCATATAGGGATTCATGGTAATGAAATGGCAGACCGCCTGGCCAATTTGGCTCGATGCTGTGGTAGTACGGTCCCGGCGGTATAATATAATGTCCTTCTACCTTACCTCGGCTGGCTCATTATGAAGGAATGGGATGCCGTATGGAGACGCTATGCCAGGGATAACGCAACAGTTTACGCGCCCTTATATCAACACAGACCTGTAAGCACGGATATCGTCTTTAACAATCAGCCGCATCACCTCGCTGTTTTATCATTTCGACTCCGATCCAATCATACCGCGGCCCCAGCCCACTTGCGTAAATTCGGTATTCAAGACAATGCTGACTGCACATGTGGTGCTGTACTGGCGGATGTTAATCATTTACTATTTGACTTTCGTTGTGCCCATTCGCGGGATCACCTCTATGCCCAACTTAAGGATCTTAACTTGCCTTTGCCAATGGCGTACCTCTCCTTGTTGTATACGTCTACTTGTGAGGTCTGTATAGTGCTATCCAATTTCCTATTAGAGAATGACATCCACATATGAGTTAATGGTAACACCATTGGGTCCCCTGTCCTTGGTGACCGGTGTATTATATTAACATTTGACCTTATTCCATGGTCTTCTTTCCATTGGTCGATGGGCCTCGACCGAGAAGATAGTTAGCAATGAATAGTTCCTGCTAGGTAATCCTACCATGCCCCTCTGCGTACGTGTGCTCCGCCCGGTATAGATTTCAGTTGGATAACGCCGGTATTGCTCTCTAGAAGAGGCGGCTTCAGCAGCGAGACATTGAAGATATTCTGGTTGTGAGGAACCATAAGCCGTATTGACCACGTGTGAGTATTGTTCTGGTTGTGGGCGAAAGCCGTTAACCAAAAAAAATCCTTGTAAACAGACAAAACATACTTCTGCTGTGTAGGGAGGCAGTTTGCAGTCTGCACTGTAAGTGTGGCATGGTCGAAGATTATTGACAGGCAAAACATACTCCTGCTGTGTAGAGAGGCAGTCTTTAGTGTGAGTGTGGCAATGCGTGGCATGGTCGAAGATTACTAACAGGCAAAACATACTCCTGCTGTGTAGGGAGGCAGTCTTCAGTGTGAGTGTGGCAATGCGTGGCATGGTCGAAGATTACAAACAGGCAAAACATACTCCTGCTGTGTAGGGTAGTAGTCTGCAGTGTGAGTGTGGCAATGCATGACATGGTCATAGATTATGATAGGCAGCTACCTAGTAACAATATACTTAGATTTAGGTATATGCTGGCTGGCAGCCTGGCGGGAAACGACCAGTGCCACCCAATGCTAAGCAGACAGCAATGTCCAAGTTCCCATCCATTGCTTAGTAGTTTATTTCTACTCTGTCCAACTCTTCTTCCAGAACCAAGATGTTTCCTGTAACCAACCTGCATGCATGAAATTTTGCATCCCACATGTAAGTGACCAGGGTTTCCCTGTGTCTACGCAGGTTTTACCTGGGCCCAGCTCAGGGACGCAACAACAGGGGGGGAAGGGTATTTTGCCCCCCCTCTGAAACCTTAAAGTGGGGGCAAACGGGGGCAAAGAAAGTACTGTGTAATCAATTTTTAGATAGTAAAACTCCTTAAATAGTACCATTTTCCACCTTGAAATACAAATTTTCCCGGGGATCCTTACCCCAGAGAAATCTGGGAAATACACCAGGAATCTATAATTGGGTGTATTACTTTCTGCTCGCCTCTTCTCCTCTCTCATTCTTTCTCTCTCCGCTTCCTCTGGAGTAGCCTTCGGGTTTACATTCTGGAATCCTTCGCTGGAGCAGCCTTCGGGATTACACTCTAGAATCCCTCTTCCCCTGGAGCGGCCTTTCGAGGATTACACTCTAGGACCCTCCTCCTGGAGCTGCTTTCCGAGGATTATGCTCTAGGACCTTTCCCCATCCTTGTTCACCTGCCCAGCAAGAGGGCAGGACGCAGGCATCTTAGACAAGCGCCAACATCCGAAAGACAAGGAGCAGCTGCCAGCATACCAGCGGGCTTTTCACCCCACCTCTAGCCACTCCAGCACTGGATGCTGTTGCCGGGACACGTCAACTATTTCATAAAAATTAAACAATATTACTGAAACACAATTATGTAAGGATCACTTGTATGCACTGTTCTCCTGGAATAGAAGGAAACCTCGAATAATGGAACAGTGATATATTCCGTTGGTTGGTCTCGGTAAGTTGCATCGAGAAAATTAACACTGAGATATTCAGCTTCGTTGATAGCAGTGGGATACAAAATATTCTATACGATTGGTAGGATGCGATTGTTAGGATAAAGATGATTTAATTAATAGTCTGTGAATTTATGTTAAGAAGTGAGCCTGTAATCACTAAAGGTTCGGTGGTCGTTTCTTAAGTTTTTAATAGTTACTATAGTTAGCTTAGGAATGATACCTATAGTAACTATAAGACACTTTGGTAGTAAATGAATGTTCAATAATCATATTTGTTTCTGTGTAGGTATATGCTTGAAATACACCTTATAGTAATCAGTACATTAGGTTTAGACCATACTATGAGTCTGGTAGTTCGGTACGTTTATTGTTTATGTTTGAAAGAGGCCTTTTATTAAGCACAGAGCATATTGAGTATATCTGCACTGTAGGCCTTTTGGTTTGGAGATACTTGGCATATATGCCTGGCATTGTACATAACCTGGTTGAAAATTATATCAGGTATCAAAAAAGAAGGCCTTCAGGTTTGGAGACCCTTGGTCTATATGCCTGATATTGGGCATGACTTAGTTGAAAGGAATTCCAAGAATAGAAAAAGAAAGCCTCGTGGTTCGGAGATGCTTGGTCTATATGCTAGTATTTGAAAGTCTAGTAGTAATAAGATGCAACGAATATAGCCTCTTTAGTAGGCATAATATATTGAGTAACATAGTTATATAGTCGGGCAGTTGTCTTGTACAAAGTTCTTGTTTGCAGCGAGGATGAATTCTTAAATAAATATTTCAGAGTCTAAATTACTTTTTTTTGCATCGATCTCTTTGCAGGCCAGGAAACACCACTATCTAAGTAAAGGGGGTATAATCCTCTTGGTAACCTAACGAAACTCCAGAAGAGTGCTTTGTATTCTTCGCCTAGGTGTGTACACACACACACACACACACACACACACACACAGACTTAGCAGCACCTAGGGATCGCCAATCTGTAGGCTCAGCGTGGCAGATATCATGGCGATGTAAGTACCACCACAAAGTATTTTTAGTTATTTTATTTTGTGTTAGGCAAGGATTAATCCAAGGATGGTATTGATACGAATCAATCAATATTTTATTAGGTAAAATTTGTTATGATTCTGGGAATGTTTTCAATATGGTGGATGCTATGACATTTGACAATCTAGGAGGGGGTATCGGTAGGTGCAGTAAACTGAGATAACTGAAGGTCCAGGTATACGAATCGGTATTTAAAGGGTAAAATTAGGCGAGGGGGTAGAAGTTAGCATACAATAATTGGAGAATCATAATTGCATGGAAACAAATAACATGGCTAGGGGTGGAGGAGGGTTCTTGTAGCAAGAATAAAATAATTTAGGGGGAGGGGGACTGGGGTGAGGGTGTTGTCAGTCGAAAGGAAAAGACTTGCGAAAATAAAATAATTTTTGGGTATGAGGTGGTAAGGGGGTAGGTGATGAAAGTGGTGGAGTGGTAAGGGGGAATAAAGTTCACATATGCATTGGTAATAGTGGTGGGCATCAGTCTGCTGGTAGCCTCCATGTAGGAAGACCAATCAGCATTTTTTTCCCTAACCATGTTCGAACCAAGGTCTCAAAGATACAAGACCAAAATGCATTTTTGTTGGAATTTTTATAAAATTGTAATTAATAATTTCTTATACATTTTAGATTTTTTCTGATTTTTTTTTGGTTTATTATACTGATTTCGATATGGCGGATATGATATCAATAAAAATGTCGGAATTTAAAATGGTTGGATTCAAAATGGCGGAAATTTCTAGAAAACATTAGTGGATTTGACATCATAATTAAAAGTAGCAGAATTCAAAATGGTGGAAAGTTTTAGAAAACAAAATGGTGGAATGTGACATAATTCTAAAAGGTGGAATTCAAAATGGTGGCCGGGGCCAAGGTCATCGAATATGGTGGTCGTGATGTAAAAGTACATTATGGTGGACTGACTATACCAATCCTCACTCTGAACCCTGGCGCAGAAACCCCAATTATATACTAATGTGCATTGTCATCATCTTCACTTACAGTATCTTCTTTGGGAGGTTTATGCAGGTTGAAGAAGAATCTGCATTCTCCACAATGATAATTTATTTTTCCTTTCAACTAAAACTTTATATTAGTACCAAGTTAATGCATCGCCGAGGAGGTGCTAAATTACTTTTCACTGATTACTTTTTATTTAATGTAGCTAATTTTTGTTTGGCATGCTGATTAAAACCATGATTCTCTTTTTGGTCAACGATTGTTTAGAATGGAAATACTTAATCTTGGTATCAGACACGTTTCTTCCCCACTCACATAACTTTTAGTACAAATTTGTTTGCTGAAAAAATTTAAACTTACTTTCGGCGACCAGTTCGCATAAGTTTATACTTCAGGTATATTCTGAAACGGCCTTACCATCACCGGCCATGTTAGTCCCTCTAGGAACAATGTCAGCCCCTTCATTTGGGAAATCATAATCACGAAAGCTGTCTTAATTCAATGAATCGATACTGGATATTTGTTTTGTCTGTAGTGTAGCAGCCCTTACGTAGGTTTTACCAAATATATCAGAAAATTGGTTTCGTGTGACTGGTATTAAAGGTTTATTGTGAATTTGTGATTACCTAGCCACTTCCGAATTTTGTTCGTGTAGAAATTTTATCAGAGGGTGCATAAATTGTAAATCTAGTGACTGTAATGTATGATAAAAACATGAATGGCAAACATACCATTACAACATATGAGCATACTCTATGACCTCTGTATTTTGAGAATGAGATTAATGTTCATCGAGCACTAACATGACACGGTCATCAACACTCGGTTTTATTATGGAAATGTATCGTCTAAATCAATTCGTAATCATATCCACCTGAAGTCATCCTGACTTATGGCAGTCAAAAATTATTGACCAGGGCGTATATTGATTCATTCTCAGTGACGTAGCCAGGATTTGGGAAATGGAGGAGGGGGGGGGGGTTGGTGATAAGAAGCATTGTCCCCCCCCCCCCTATTAAAGCTATTAGTGCTATTTTATCAGTTTTCGGTACTTAACTTTAAATATTTAAATGGTAAAAATATTATTAATTTTTTAATAAAAAAATGTTTGAGTGATGAAGTAAGAAATTAATTAAAGCTATTTTAATCAATCCAAGTGCCTTGTCCACGTCCACTCAAAATCATAAATCATGCTCGAAGATCGACAATACAAAAAAACAAAAAGGAATGAAAGGGGTTGGGTTTCGGTAGAACTGGCCTATACCTGGAAACAATAAGCTTTAGTTTGAAGAGTTACATGACACCATGTCATCACCATGACATGTCGTCGTCTCAATTCTATACACACACAGCGATCCTTACACTTTTGGAAGCCCAGGCAACACCTGCTTATAATTAACGCGCTGGTTAAATACAATAGGTGTAAGATATTTGAAGCTTGGGACCCGTCACGGCGTCACAACCTTATAGGTTCTGCTCGCGACAGGGATAGGGGAAAGGAAGGAGAATCGGTACGTACATCAAGTTTTACATTAATTATTTCCTTTTTATTCATTGTATGGAATTATAAACATTTAATTTAAAATTACGAACACTGTAGCCCCTTGCTTTTCGAGCAGCTGTAGTAGCTACATTTAAAGTTGAAGCATTTTTATTAACTTAAACTAAACATCAAATAACTATAATTTTAAAAATACTTATTTTTAATATATTAAGGTGTTGCTGGATGTACATATTTGTAGAAATATAAAATGTGCAATGTGAGAATATTTAAATTATTTATTAATTTGAAAAGTGACATTTATTTTATTTTAAAATTGTGGTGAAATCAAGACCTAGAACTACAAATGATAAAAAATAAAAGTTTTGTTGGAAACAAGTCCAGAGGGAACAAGGTTATTATTTTCGTGTTGGGATATACAGAGTTGAGCCAAGTAAGTTGAATGAAACGGAACTCATGACGTGATCTCGCGATCTCGCAGTCTTGTTGTAATGTCGGTGACCGCCAGGGGCGCGGGCGGTCAGCAGCCCGAGGTATCGACGTCCTTCACGTCGGAGGCGTCGAAGCCGAGGCTCGCGACGACGGACTTGAGCGCGGCCAGCACCTTCTCGTCGAGCACAGGGGTCCTCGACAGCACCTCCGACACCGTCAGCCTCTCCACCAGGTCCTTGTCCGGGTTGTAGCTCTCCTTCGTGAACGTGTCCACGGCGAACTGCTCGTAGTCCGTGGCCAGCACCGTCAAGTGACCCACTCCTGGAACACGGCGCAGCGTCGTTTCGGCCTGTAGCTGGTTCACCGATCTTTGTGAAGAAATATATATATATAAAAAAAAATGGGACTGACTACACAAGTGTTTGTGTTACCCAGCTGTGGAACACACAGATAAGTAACTTCTAGTTTATAGTCATTAGTAAGAAAAAAATTTAAATTTTAATACTTGAGTGCTATGCAATAATATCAGACAGTGTGCATGCATTCATAGAAACCATTTTCAATTATTTGAAGACATTTTGATCTTGTTCACTACTTTTCTGATGGTATACAGCAAGCCAATTCAAAAACAAATATAAATGAATAAGATTTTGGCTTTCCAGATGATCACAGTTAGTTTTAAAAAGCGTCCTATGTAAAAGAGCCCCATGATAATGACGGCGGAGAAGTAAAGAGAATGATATTAAAATCTGAGCTTCACAAAAAATTGTAGTAAATAAGCTCAATATTTTACAAATGTTGCTGCCAAATGAGTTAAATATTATTAATTAATTAATATACTATGCAAGCTTCAGCATCGTTGGGAAAGTTTTCTCCCAGTGCTCGGACTCCGTAAGTATCATTATGTGGTGCCAGCTGCAAATGGCAACAGTGCTTTGCTGTTAATAAATTCAGTATTTTCTGGACGGGAGAGTAATGGCGTATGTTGTGAAATTTTTAAAAATGTTAACACTATACTATCAGGAAACGATGAAAATTCTCCCGAGATATCGTCACAAGAAAGTATTAGTTTGGTACCTGAAAGCTCTAAACTAAGTGAATGAAAATTTGTGCTTTGCAAAGTAATTTCTAATGAGAACTCCATGTTTTGTTACTAGTGTATAATTAAAGAATTGTTATCTCCATGTGTTTTTCAAGTAATGGGATTGAAGGCACTAGAAAAAAAAGGAATATATTTGGACTTGGGCATGTGTCGTTTTGCCTAAAGGCGTTTTTCCTAATTTTAGGCAAAACACCGTTTAGGCAAAACGCCGTTAGGCAAAACGCCGTTAGGCAAAACTCCGTTAGGCAAAACGCCGTTAGGCAAAACGCCATTAGGCAAATCGCCGTTAGGCAAAACGCCATTAGGCAAACCGCTGATAGGCAAAACGCCGTTAGGTAAGGTAAGGTAAGGTAAGGTTAGGTTAGCTTAGGTTAGCTTAGCTTAGGTTAGGTTGTGTTAGGTTAGGTTAGGTTAGGTTAGCTTAGGTTAGGTTAGGTTAGGCAAAACGCTGTTAGGCAAATCGCCATTAGCAAAATGCCGTTAGGCAATTCGCCGTTAGGCAAAACGAGGTTTTGTCATCATAGTAACATTTTAGGCAAAACACCGTTAGGCAAATCGCCGTCAGGCAGAACTCCGTTAGGGAAAACGCCGTTAGGCAAATCTCCGTTAGGGAAAACGCCGTTAGGCAAATCTCCGTTAGGCAAAACGCCTTTAGGCGAAATGACTTTAGGCAAATCGCCGTAACGAATTCATGTTTAGGCAAACCGCCGTTAGGCAAATCACCTGTTACTCTTGGACTTGACTTGATTAAAGTGATATATTTACAGTTTCAATAAGTGATGTGTTGCTTTTACTCCCTGTCCGCTAATGGAATGTCGAATCGGTAGTGATAGGGTTATTTACAAGTTTAACTCTCCTACTGATGTTAATAAGCTTAATTTGCTTCTAGCATGTGTTTGTTGATTTTGCTGTGTAATATTAACAATTATTAAGCCCTTGAAAATTATTAAACAATAATGGGACCAAATTTCCTTCCGTGACAGTTCTTGAAGTGGTTTCATAACTGAAATATGTACAGTTATGTACAAATTAACAAATATGTTCGTTTACATGAATATTTATGATCCATTTACAATTAAAATTTACGGTGCACAACGGCTAACAAAGTAACTCAACGATTAAATTTAACATATAAAAATTAAAAAAAAAAAATAAACAACGGCTATACAGAGACGCACAGATGAACCCAGCGATGTGAATAAACAGCGACGACAGCACAGACGAACTCCGTAAGCCACAGTTGAGCGAAAAAACAGATATTTTGAAAACTACAACGATGATAGCGCATACTAACACTGTACATGATTCCTAAGATAACAGTTGCGACGTTTCGGGAAAGATCTATTCCATTATTAAGGCACAAACAGACTGAGGTTTGTTATGACGTATAGTTTTATGAGTAATGGCGTATGTCCAAAACTACTATTTAAAATGTCGTTTGTCAGTTGAAAATGTATTTAATGAACAACACTGAATTTGTTGAAATTCACATAGATACTGACTTTCTTTAAACAGATTTGTGTTTTGTTTGTATTATGTGTATGTTTGTTTACACTTATATTAACAAGGCACAGGGATTAGTGCAGAGAAGCTCACTCCAAATAGGAACCTGTTCCTGTAACAATACGTGTCAATATCGTAGTAAAAAATTGGGGGGGGGGGGGGGGGGGGGAAGTAGGATTGCCAGATTTATTTAGACAAACAATTTTATTTTACAAAAATTACAGTGGCAGGAATTTCAAAAAGCACTTAAGGGATCGTCAACTAGCCTAAAAACGAAAAGGCAGTCATGGGACTGTCGACAGAAGTGAAAACTTAAAGCTTTATTTTAAAATGTTCAATATGACATCATTTTTACCTCAAATGTACGCAAGAAAATGATTTTGGTATTATATCACTAGCATGTCGGTGACGCGAACCCATGCGTTTTGCCCCTATAACTTTAAAAATTAAAGAAATTAAGTTTTAAAATTGAAAAAAAAAAAATATGATCTTAAATCCACAAATTATCAACATTCACTACGTAAATAAATAAACAAAAGAAAATAGCTCAACGCGGTCAATTTAACTTCAGCATGTCGGTGACGGAACTCACAAGATTTTACCCATCCAAAAAAAGAGTCCAACACGCACATAATACAGTCGAATTTATACAATGTATTAGTGTATATATGTTTATACAAGTACACAGGCCGCTGGCGTCGCCAGTCTGGCGCAATACATCACTAGCATGTCGGTGACGCGAACCCATAAGTTTTTCCCCTACCAAAAAACGCTCAACAAGCGGCTAAAGAAGTTTTCACTTAAAAAATACTGTGGCCTGACGTTAATACGAAATGTACAAAAACACAACATAAATAGCAAACAATATCTATTTAAATTTCCGAAAGAAAAAAATGAATTGTTGGCAGTACTTATTTGGAAAAATATTCTGACGGACAAATGAAGTCAAGTTGTTAATCGCTTGGCCAAATGACGGACGAAAGAGTGACTAATGGACGGAGGCGACAGGCTAATTTAATCCCGCTCTAGCGTATTCAATCTATCTTCCAAATCACATTTCATAACAGCAAAGTTTCCAATGCCTATGTATTTAATATATTGATAACTGTGAAATTAGGGACAAGTTACCCTGCGCCAGGGCCAGCGCGTCCATATAAGCGAACTAGGCAACCGCCTGGGGCGCCAAGTAGCTGGGGGCGTGCGCAGCACGACACATAACAGATGATATAATATGTTTTAACGATTATTGAAACTAGATGAAAATGGATTTTTGTAACAATTTGGAATGTTTATATTATTGATATAAGTAATTATTTAAAGTCCACGGCGACCTGTTTATGATTTGTAATAAGAAAAAAACACAAGCCTGCTTACATTTGATTGTTGACAAAATATTAGGCTTACGTGATGTATTTTGAGGCAAGGACAATTTTTTTTGGGGGTGTCCGGCCGGGGGGGGGGGGGGGGGTCGCATTAATGTTTGTCGCCTAGGGCGCCAATTGACCTTGCACCGGCCCTGACAGTGGCGCAGACTTTACCTATCCAGGTGTCCTGGCCGGGGATCTGCCAGACGATCTGCATGGAGGACTGCGTGCAGGGAGACGACTGCGCCTTGCTGTGGAACTCCGCCTCCGCGCCGTCGGCCGTCTTCATGGTGACGGTGATGTCGGTGCGCGTCAGGTTGTCGTCAGGGCGCGGCGCGAAGCTCAGCTTGGAGCACACCACGCCCTCCGTGGGCAGCGGCAGGGACCCGTCGACCGCGCGGGCCACCACGTGCCACGCCCCGGAGAACTGCCGCGCACAACCACGTGACCTCAAGCAGGGGCGTAGTAGCCAGGGGTTCAAACCTCCCCCCCCCCCTTCCCTTAGCACCAAATCTTTAATTACCGTAAAACGGGGTGAATAGAAACAGTCCATTTAGAGATTCAGAAAAACGAAATCTTCAATGAAAAATCATTCTTAACAATGTTGGCGAATGACTTTAAAAATGTAAGGATTAAAAATTAATGGTTTTATTCATAAATACCTTTTTAGCAGACTGTTTCTATTCACCCCGCTGTTTCTATTCACCCCGTTTTACGGTAATTTCTTATTCATCACTCAAAACAAATTTCATATTAAAATTAATAAAATTTTTACCATTACAATATTTAAATTTAAGTACCGAAAACTGCTAAATTAGCACTATTTTACACCTTAAAATCCAAATTTTCCCGGGGGAGGACCCCCCGAACCCCCCGCTTTAATACGGGGGGGGGGGGGGGGGCGGCATGCTTCTTACACCCCCCATACACAAATCCTGGCTACGCCACTGACCTCAAGGAAGGGCCGCACGATCATGCGCGATCTCACTCAAACGTGAAAACATTTTTCAGAAAAACACTTCCGTACTAAGGTCCCGCCAGAGTTAGCGATGAAACACTTTCGTTATCGCAAAAAAAAAAAAAAAAAACATTTTTTAAATATATTTCGTGACTCAGGAGTTGTATCGCCAAGTGTTGTAAGAATTATTAAAAAAAAAAAAAAAATAGACCACTGTACGTTGACTGTTGTTGCACTTACGCCATCGTGTGCCTAAGTCATTGAGCGGGAACGGGGATTGAAAAAAAAAAAACCCTTTGAAATTCACTGTGCGCGACCAAAGAATTTGTCATAACTTCGCAAAGGAAAGGGTTACACGAATTACTTGTGCGTCGCCGTCGTGTGTATGTTGAGGTGCTCTAAAAGGTTAACTAAGCAGAAAATAAATACGTTGTCGAGTGAAAAGTTGTGCTTGGTGACAGTTTACAAAAGTTCTAAAACTTCTTGTTTCAGGCTGGGGGAAGGAACCGAGGGGGACAGGGGGGACGCGTTTCCCTGAACTTTTTGGGTGGAGGGGACTGTCCCCCCCAACTTTCTAGACCGTGATATTTTTATTTTATAATATTATTCTGCCCAACTTTATTTGTAATTACTTCACTCATCAAATTTTATCTTAAGGAAACAATAATAATTTTAACATCGATGTATCCAATGGTTAGATACAAAAACTGCTTAAAAAGCGTTATTTTGCACTTTTAAAATCAAAATTTTCCGGTGGAATGGGTTTACATGGCATCAAAATCAATATTTGTCCCCCCCCCCCCCCCCAACATTATGAACACAGCTTCGCCAATGGTTTCAGGTAACGCCGCGCAGTTACAGAAGCATTCAGCGCTAGAGGGAGCGGGAAAGGTCAGAGCGCTTAGGCCGGTTCGTGCTGAGTCAAAGAAGCGCCAGAACTTACAAAAAAAAAAAAAAAAAAAAAAACTAGTGTGGCGCCTTCGTAAGCTAGAAACATTTAGAAATAGCCCTTAAATAAAAGTAATTGTAAAATAAAAATGAAAAAAATCAACATTTTTTCTGAGGATGAGTCTTAAGGGGAAGAGATAGGAAACCGAAATTCGGCACGTTATTTAAGTTGTCTTTCCAAAAATTAAAAATAAAAAAAAGAATAATTTCTAAACGCCCTTGATTTCACAGGGTAACATTTTGTAAAGGCAAGTAACTATTAATTTCAGGCACCCCATTAAATTATATACTATGCTTTAATGAAGCTAAATTTTGACTGCGGAAAGATAGAAAATTGTTATGTCTGAAAAACTGTTGAAATCAAGATGATGTATTTTTGGTTTTTATCCTTTTCCGTTTTAGGTGACGCGACATCCGCTATTATAGTAGTCCGAACTACTGGGTTGCCAACTAGGTGCTCACAAAGTTGAGGAATGCCGGATTGTTGGGCTTAAGCAATTCATATACCACAATATTAGTTATAGCCACACCCCTGTCTCATCTGAAAAAAAAAATTGTTTTTGTTATAATATATTTTATCGCCAATTCTTAGCTGATGTGTTGTTAACATTTTTGTTTGACATTACTCATTTCATGATGATATTTTTACAATTCTTCCTAGTACAGTCCTATCAGGTTATTAAACTAATTTTTGAAATTAGCCTTCACACAAGTATAGTTTGTTTTAATAACAAAATTCTAACCAGTGTTAAATTAACTACAGGACAGACACCCGACCCGCTCCATGATTTAATTAAATATAGGTTGCCGGAAAATCAATTTGTGGAGTTGCATCGATGAAATGTATTTTTTTTTCTTTATCAGAAAAGCTACTATTCTTCAGAGTTACCAATGTTTTAACCAATTTACTTAAAACGTCTAACCAAGTACAGCACATATGCAATAAATAGAATTTTAATTTCAAATTCTCGACGCTCGACGTATTGATTGCAGGTAAACAGACAGAGAAAAAGCGAGAAAAAAAACACGTGAGGAGTCTTTCAGTACTCGCCAGAGATGTGTAACATCCAACCTGGTAACAAGCAAACTAATGGATTATAATGTTGAAAATACACTTACACTACGAAACTCGGACACGCATTTCAGCATTGAATATTCTTTAAAACAATGCCGAGCGTGATAATCGGATGTAGGCACGCAAATTGACGCGAATCACTAGTAGTTTCCCTATCCGCCGCCTATAATTCGTTGCCAGAGCAGCTATGTCGACAATTGAATCGTTTTGTTAGCAGACCTACTGCTAGAAAGACTTTTAAAAAAATACCAAACCCCGAACTTGAACTTTATTTTCGACAAGGAAGTTTATTAAAACCCCGACCATCTTGTTTAAACAGCCAATACTATAAAGTTTCCCTTTGGCTTTGTGAACTTTGGTTCGCGCCATCCACCACAGATGGCAGCACCGTTCGCGAAACGAGTGCTACGAGACGCCGTACACCGGGTTGTGGGATGTTCGCGCGTGAGAGGGCCCTGGGCGCGAGTCGCGCGCGGGTCGTTACCACAACGCCGAACGTACAATAACGCCGAATACCATAACGCCGAATGTCAAAATTGACCACAACGCCGACAGCTAGAAAACTGCTGTGTACCACAACGCCGAGAAATGATTTTGCGGGGAAGGGGGGCCACAGGAGCAAAATGAAAAACAGTTGAATGAATTTGTGTGCTAACCTTACCTAACGTAACCTTTGTGGCAGTCCTGCAATGACATATTTCGGCGTTGTGGTATTTCGGCGTTGTGGTATTTCGGCGTTGTGGTGCGTCCCCACCGCGCGCAGGGCGGGCACCCACCTGGTCGACGTGGAAGGGCGTCTTGCCGCCGAGGCGCGGGCGGTGGGTCGGCGGCGGGCAGTGGGCGCGCGCCGCCCCCAACACCGCGAGAGCCACGAGGAGGGTCGCGGAGAACTGCATGGCGCTTAGCGGGGGACACGGCGTCGGCGGGCCCCGACACCGCCTTAAGTACCGCGCCTCTCCAAGGTCGCGCTCGTCGCCCCAGGGCGAGGTGTGCCTTCTCGCACATCGCAATTACGTTTCACACTGTAAAAAGTTAGTAATTACGCGACACCTTGCGCAAGTTAAATTTCCCCCGAGGAACTGCTACGCTAGCTGCCTGCCTCCACACACGGCATGGTTTCAATTGTATCTGTTGTTTTTTTTTTCCTTCCTTAATTTAACGTCTCGCTGAGAGCGATGTCATTATAGGCGGTAACACAAACGGATGTTTATAAATAATTACCGGCCATGGCCTACAGTAAGAAACCATCCCATAATTTTCCTGTGCTGTATTCCATTCACAGTATTTATTTTTTCATCCACAAGGGAAACTCTTAAGTAGATCATTAGATCACTATTGCTACTGCAACAGTGGTTCAATTTTAAAATCCCTATAACTTATCTCCATTGTACAACTTTTTTAAAATTTTTACGTAATGTTTTCAAAACTTTTACACAAATAAAAATATATATTCTTAATGATTACATTCAGTTTCTGTCCAAGAATGTTTTATCTAAAATATAAACAAAAATTTTAGGAGACCTACCCACAAGAAGAACAGAACTGAGTAATTAAATCAAAATTTCGTGAAAAATTTTTAATACTGCTGGTTACTTCGATATGGTATTAAATTTTTGTAAAGTTTATTTTTTTTTTAAGCTAAACGAGCTGGGTCCGCAAAATCGTTCACATTGGAATTTATAAATTCCGTTAAACAATATTTTACAGCAAGGCGCGCAGAAATAAAGGCGTGCGTCCAAAGGGCACTTTGTAACTTATGGAGATGGAGAATGTCTTCAAATGATACTTCACAACACACATATTTGTGCTATATTTGTGAAAACAAATTGGACAATATTTTTTGATGGTAATGTAATAAATAGTTAAAGATACAAAAGATTATTTTATAAAATCTATTTTGTAAAAATATTTAATTTACTGACACAGTTCCGTCACTATTTTATTAAATGTGTGGCTTAGGCTATAAACTTTTCATCCTTATTCAACCCCATTGGGCTTGCCTTTCAAAACTTAAATGTAAAGCCAATGTTTATTCATTTATTTTTACAATGCTTTCGCGATTTTTGGGGGTTAATAGTGCCATATATTCAAGTTCACCTCCCCCCATCCTCCCTTCTTTTAAAAATTGGAATTTGGGAATATCCCTCCTTAGTGGTCAAGTACATTAAATAATGACTTTTTACTAAATTTTTTAGAAATTTCTAATACCAAATATTTTATCCTGGGCATTGATATGTGTTAAATATGTATGTGTATATATGTATAAAATATTAGAGATGCTTAAAGCTTGTCGATACTCTTTATATACGTAAACTTATAATAGTAAAAAAAAAGATAATTATTGTGATGGTTCTGTACAGAGCGTAACTTAAGCTTTTTTTTTTTGTTGTTAAAATGGGTAATAGATGATATATGATGATATGTGTAAATATGTGAGGGTTGTATTCTCCGCGTTACGAAAGAGTAGGCTTGATTATCGCAGCAATTGTTTGCGAAGAATGATGCTGTTGGCACGTTGGCAGACATGGACTTATCTGCCTCCGGCAGTAGGGTCCTCCGGAGTTGTCTCCCGCACTGGCATCATTGTCTGTTTATTCCCCAGTAACAAATCAACACTTGATTTTCTTTATACATATCCTAAGTAACATAAAATTATTTGTTCTAAATACTCTGTAAGCTTGGCTCACACTTAAGGGACCCGCCAACCTGCGCTAACGTACTGTGTGCAGAGATTCAGAAAGAAACCACGCGATTTCAAAACTGCTCTAGATATTCGAGTAGTGCCTTTTTACGAAAAAAACATTTAAGAATACGCTGATGGAGGGTGAATAGTTTTTTTTCTCTCCTGATTTTTAGGAGATACAAAAGGACTAAAACGCGTGTTTTTAGAATAATTACAGCCGGTACAGATTCTTGAAAGAATTAAAAGGACTTGCATTACATATCTTAATTTCTCCGCTATTTATAATGTAATGGTCACCGTTGTAATCTCACAGTTGACCTATGGACGACGAGAAGACTGCGCGCCAGTCCACAGCCTTGCGCTTAGATGCGATACCGCGCCAGAAGCAGCAGCGAGCGTTGCACTTATCCTCTCGCCTAACTCCGCCTACCCGGACACACATACGGTGTGTAGAGCTTCAGGAAAAACAACGCGATTTCAAAACTACTCAAGATATCCGAGTGGGATCTGCTTACGAAAAGCATTTAAGAGTTCGTTGAAGGCCGAAAAGTACTTTTGATTTCGGATTAAGTTTTTAAACCGTATTTTTCGAAGAGTTAAAATGGCTAAAACGCATGTTTTCAGAGTAATTTTTAGGCGTAAAACTACCAGTACAGATACTTGAAAGCACTCAAGGGACTTGCATTACACCTTTATCTTCATTTCTCGGCCATATTACGTTTGGGTCACCGCTCAAATTTCACAGTTATCCTGTGACGACGAGAAGACTGCGCGTCAGTTCAGAACCTTGCGCTTAGAGGCTATACCGCGCTAGAAATACCAGCGAGCGTCGCGCTTATCATCCCGCCTCACTAACATACATACATCCCTGACGAGGCGGGCCCCTTAACAAATATGGGTAAAATATGAGTAAATAGTTTTTTTTGTTGTTTTAATTGAAGTTTACACATACACACAACAATATAATCTGGGATATTTGGGACATAATCGGTCCAAAACATGCTTTAAAAAAATATATAAAAATATTTTTCGTTCATTTTCATTACTCGACGCGTATAAGTTTGACGTGTTGAGTGCGCAGCGCGGGAACGCTTGGCTCTCGGCAAGTCACTGTGGCGAGGCTGGCCACACCAAGGTGAGACCGCTTTGCGTCGCATCCTGGAAGTAAATGTGTTTGTAACCTGAAGCGCTAGGTAGTTATCTTGGCCGTGTCATTTCGCGGTCGCGGTTCCCACCGCGGCTGAGGGGGAACTTCCAGTGACGGATCCGGTAGGCTATAGCTAGTGAAGGAAAATAAAAAACAGGGGTGGATGAGGATCGTGTTTACCTATACACTACACTACAGTTTAAAAAAAAAAAACTAATGATTATCAAGTATGAGTAGCGATTAGAAGAAAGATGAGTCCATTTGTTAAAAGCTTCCACGCCTCCCCTTGCCGCTTTAAACACTTGTACCCGCCAATGAAACAGGTTCCAGAAGTAAGTGTGCCGAAACACGTGTTCACAAAAGATGCTTTGAACTTGAAAAACTTCCATTAAAAATAATGTATGCTTTTTTTTTTCACAGCCAGAATAATTTAAACTTTAAAGTATTCGCCTCGCTCGGCTGATGAATAAAAGTTACTATGTCCATGGAAATGTTATTTACTTACATAGTCAGAGAGGGTGGCTTAAGGGGAGCTTTATTTTATATTTAAGTTTTTAAACTTCAGCCACAGCATGCCATAGATAATGTGGTAGCTGTTCTTATACATATAATTAATTACAAAGACTATATCACTCAATCTGTTACAAAATATATGTCAGTGCTCTCATGTGCTTTGATTTTCAATTTTTATTCATTTAAGTGGTTTACGATAGGATTTAAAAGTATTCACGATGTAAGGAATCTCTCGTGCTGCGGGCTGTAACCTGGGAGCAAACACGAAAGTTCAGCTTCACAACTACCTATCCACAGTTGATAATTTCGGAACTGTTTAGTGTTTAAGGCACAAAACTCAAATGCGTGGACATATTCACAACGACAGTCCTAAGCAGACAAACTCGAGAAGACGGCTCGCTCGAAACGTGGACACGGAGGCGGAGGTGCCAGCAAGGCTGGTCACCCGCACGACGTGGCGTTCAACGGAAACACTTTGCGTCAGACAACTGCAATCGTTTGGCTCTGATGGCGCGTCCAGCCATCGGCATCGACGACAACGGGTCAGGCACCCTTCTCCGCTCGGCTGCCCAATAGGCTTGCAAACTTTCAGCCAATGGCGGATACAGAAAAATCTCAAGGGGGGGGCGCAGGTCTACCTCATCCACACACTACCTTGTTACGTCACCTTGGTTGCTTGGATGCAGTCAGAGATCTTTTTCCAAGCTCTATCCGTTTCATTTACATCTCTCCCGAATATTTGCTGTTGTTGGTGCATAATTGTGTGCTATATGTAGTTAAAATGGCCAATTGTGCAGTATACAAATGTCAAAATCACTACAGAAAAACTAAAGATTCTAGTCACATGCAAAGCTTAATAAAACTTTATTCAAACTGTTTCCAAGACATGAAGTCGTTAAAGGTAAGTGTATGAATGTGTATTGTATAACATCGGCAGCCGGGTGCACGCCCTCCCCTTGCCGAGAACCATGCTTGGTGCTGGGCTGCCCTGGTCAAGGGAAGGGGGGGGGCGCCCCCTTCGCCCCTCCCCCCTATGAATCCGCCACTGCTTTCAGCCAGCCGTGGGACGGGAAAACTCCAGGAAAACTCCAAGTACAGTATCATCTGGGGCCTGTCTCACAAAGGTGCCAGCTTTGTTAATTACTACTATAAAATTTTAAGCTAGTGCCATCACAAGTTCATACGAACAGGTATATCAAATAGATTTTGAAAATTTTCTACTCACAAGTAAAAGTTTCATTTATGAGTGACAAGTGTATAAATTACAAGATTTGGCAATATAACATCATTTAATGGGGAACCATTGTAATTTTTTTTTTAGTTGCAGCATAAATTTGTTTCTGATTTTTTTTAAACAATAAGATATAAACTATCCCCCAAAATATTTGTAAAATAATTAATAATAAACTTATATTTGTAAACTACCTAACTTTTGAGTACGGTAGAAAATTAGTAGTAGATGATAACTGTCAGCTACAAGTTTATTAGCTACAATTGTCAATAACCCAGAGTATTTAGGTAGCTTATAAGTAAATAACTTGTAAACGTCTGAAAATTTACTTGTCAGTGGTATGCATTGGCCAGTGCTGACCCTGGAGTTGGAGTGAGGTTGGAGGATGTGATCAATGGCCAACCTCCATCTGACATCATGGTGGCCATATTGAATGACCTTGGCCTTGTCCTTGACCCCAGAGACCATTTTTAATTCCGCCATCCCGAATTATAACATCACACTCGCCATCTTGAAATCGAGTGTCCCACTCCCAAATATGGCACACTGTTGTTACGGTGACATCACCATCGAGTTCCACGTCTTGTTTTCGTCTGCTAGAGTCTGATATATTGAATTTTAAAATAAAATCCGTCAGCTTGGATTCTGACATCACACCTACCATGTTGTTTTCATCTGCTAAAGGTAGTCACCTTAGATGGCATGTTTGCCACATTGGTTTCTGATGTTTGTTCCTATAGTGCATGCACTAACCTCGCTCTGTCTCGTACATGTAAAATCGATGTTCCATTACCTACCCTTGTTGTCAAGACCCTTATAGATATATTTAAATTAAATTTTTATACAAAATACATTGAAAACGAGGTGATTCCAACCATGACAGCTCGGACATCTGGAATGGAAAACATACGTTTTTGACCATACGGCCATCGAGACATTTACCAGACAAAAATTTAAATATTTTATAATAAAAAATAACATATTCAGACTTGTAGCATCTCCTGCTAGGGGGTGCTGCCTTAATCTTTGTTTTCAATACTTGTTACTAGGAGCACTAGTGTCACATGTAGTACATACATCCTCTGACAGAGGGTGCTGCCACTTATTGGTTTAATTTTTATCCGCTACAGTACAGAAGTATTTATAACCATGACATCTGCCATCTTATTGGACATCTTGGTGGTCATATTGAAAATATGGAAATCTCAATCTAAAAATTCGGAAAAATGTCAAAGAATCATAAAAAATAACCCATTAATAATTTGATTAATTCAATCGATCGAACTTCTTCCTAGTCAATGGAAAAAAGTAATTATGTAAATATTACCTCAATTGAATTTTACACCATAAAAATGCCAGATTCAAGAAATTAAAATAAGAAACACAATTTCACAGGTACAATATTTATTACATGTAATGTATACACTACTGCAAGTACAGAGACCAAAAATTATAAATTACTTAGCATTACTAGAGTTCTGCATCTGCTAACCACGAATTAAAGTGTGGCGGAAAGCCCAAAACATGATGTAGGATCCTCTATTTCTTCGTTTGAGAATTTTCTCCACGAAATACGTGTTGGGATACATCATAGGCTGAATCTATTCGTAATAGAAACCACAGCGAATAGGTATGTGGCACAAATCTTCGAGGTAGTAGTTCCTAGGCTCCGATTCGTGAACTTGGGTCAAATACTGTAGAGGGAGAATACAGGACAGCTCGCTCGTTTTCGCGAGAAGCCTACGGTGCTGCGCTCTCGCGGCTCGGCGTGATGACTACCCCTAGCTGCCGCGACCACGGCCGCGCCATACGAAAACCTCTGAAACTAAACTCGCTGAAGTACAAAGAGTAACGGTCAGAATTGAAAGGAATTATTATTAAATATTTTTTTTAAAATTCTATTGCCTTATAAAACGTAAAATTTTTCCCCAAGTCAAAATATTTCTCTTAGAAAAACATACTATCGTGAGTTGTAATATTTCCCACTTCCCGCATCAGTGCATCGCATTCATATAGCTATGAAACAGAATGATTATGCAAAATTTTTGTACCCTAAAAAGCCTATTCAATATTTCTTGCAGGAATGTCAAATTAAAAATGATTATATTGATTGAGAAACCCACTGAAATCGAAATGTGTGACGAATGCTTCAAACTTTTTGTTAACAAATATTTTAATGTCATAATCAATTGGTTTATAAAAGGTGTAAACGATGAATGCGGGAGAACCCGGAGTAAAGAAAACAAAAAAGCAAAAAAAAAAGTCATGCACATGTAAATTGTATGGAATATCTAGCATAGCAGTGGTTATACGGTATGATCGGGGAAAATAAACTTCTTGCTACCTATTTAGGTACAGCTGGATAAAATTTTACAAGAATATTTGTCTCTTGTATATTATTTGCCTTTTTCATTTACAATGGAAGTGAATCTTGTAAAACTTGTTCTAGCTCTGGTACCATTGTAATAATGCATTTATTTAAATATTATTATTTTAAAGTAACGCGGTATTAATACATATTTAATATTTATGGTAGCTTAAGATGGTGCAATTGTAAGTTCTAATTTAAGGATTATATTGTTTATTTACATTGTGTCAAACACTATGTACTTCTACATATTTATGTCATACTGAAATTATGTATTTTTTCATATCCCTTTAATTTTCAATATTATTTAAATGCCCATTTTTATTTAATTTCATAATATCGTGCTCAAATCTCTGTTAACTGTACATATAATTATTATATACTTATTATACACTATATGAACAACTGTAGGCCTACTCATTATATTGCACATATTCATAAAAAAACTTTTAACCAATAGGCTGTTGAACGATAGCAAATAAATAGTATTTAGTGGCTAAAAAATTTGGATAATTTAATTAATTCATTAGATAATTCCCTAAATGAACGAGGATTAACAATAGAATGCTTTGAAAATTTTTACTTCAATTTTCCTTGAAAATATGCTGTTCATTGTTAACTATTTTTTACATCGAAAGCAACTAACTTTTCAGCAAATATATTTACATCTGCATGGCCGCAAAGAATACGAGGGTCAACACAATTTTTTTCAAAAGAATCTGTTGATTAGTCTAGGTGCAATGACGAGTTGAATTTAATACATTTTAGCCTTGGAATGCATGGCCGTGGGTGCTGTTATCACGCCGAGCCGCTAGGTAGCAGCGCTGACGCTCTTCGCCCGCGCGGCTGTGCTATTAGTATAGAGCTGTCCTGTATTCTCCCTCTACAGTATTTGCTTGGGTCACATGGAAATGTTCTAGACACCAATTAGCAGTGAAACCTTTCTTAAAGATGTCACCGACGTTAACTTTATGCTTCCGTGTATCTTTTTTCTTTGTGTTGTGAAACACTGTTCGAAGCAGGTGATCTTTGGCTTTCACTTTCGTAGGAAAATGAACAGTGGAATTATATTCACTTAATAGTTTCGGCAAGATATCCATCCACTTGTAATTTCCGTTAGTCGTGAACTAGCACTACATCTTGGCGCGCAAAGTTCTGTTAAACCATTCGACTGCAGAGGCTTTACTATTACTAATTATAAAGTAGTTTTTGATGCCAAACCACTTCTTCTTCAAAGCCTTGAAGGTCGCAAGATATATTATTTGCCGAGTTCCGTCTTGCAGATGCCATTACGAAAATGTTTGCCATGGCCTTGGTTACATCGGTTGCATTCTCCGATTTCATAGGTCGGGCCCAAGCAAACATGCTGTACACCTCAATGACCATCAACATGTACTTGAAGCTCTTATTAATTCGGGAATATAGTTTCGTATCAACAAGGTTCACCTAGAACAATTGATCATGTCCTTGCACTACGACTTTGTGTCGAAGGTATTTCTGTCTTGCAGGAGTATGACGTTCGCGAGCAATTTCGATTGTATGTAACCAGCTTCCCTCAATTTTTCGAGTGTGGAGACTATTTCGTTGATGTGCGAATAGTTTCCTGCACTAAATGAAGCAAGTAGAACTACAAGATGACAGACCAATTCGTTTGGGTTGTACCAATACACATAGTCAAGTTCTGGATCTTTTCTAGCATTTTGAACCTTCACTGTGCAGCGCTAGTTCACCAAATAGATTAACGAGAATTTCTTTTTTTTTTTTCTTTCCATGATAATGGTTTTTATGTATGCCAATTTTTTTGGAACATTTTTGCGGTTATTTTTACTCTTTCAATTCTTTGTGAGGAATAGGCTTTAGGTTCCCTACCATACAAGTCGTACAGGCCTGGAGTTCCGTATATTTTTTAATCCTCTAGACAATATGATATTTCTTGGTAAAAAGTATATTTCTTAAGCACCAAGGAACCATTTTTTTGTTTTCTGTACACTCCTTGGTTGAGTAATTTTCCGACTCGTGAAAGATCTCAAGTATGTTCGAAACATTGCATTAACTTGGTGTCCACGTTTCCATAGTTTTTCTTATGCATAAACTGGGCACTCGTAAAGTCCTCTTCTTCTCGAGCTGGTTCGTATTTCCCCTTCTTTGTAGTTGACACCTCGTCATATAAATTCTGTCTAAATGGTAATGGGTGGTTCTTTCTTATTTTTAATTTTGTTAAAGAGACTATTGATTGGTTTAAATGTCGTTAATTTTACAATTCGCATGAGAGTATGGCTCTTCTAGAAAGTTATTTCACACTATCAGACTGTACAGCACGATAAAGGTTACTGGCCAAGTATTATATTGTACTGGCTAAAAATAGGTAGGATGACTGACTTTAATACTTTTTATTCATCCACAGTAACTTTATCGACTAATTCCATACACGAATCAATCACATTATTGCTGTGTTTAGGAATATCTGTTTTCGTTGCCAAGTGGAATAATGATGCATTCTGACTAGTTATGAAGGCCCTCAAATCGTCGTGCCTTTGTGCATTTGAACTTCGATCATGTCGCGAATGAGAGAACCCGAGGCCTCCAAGTAGTATATAAAAGCAGGGCTCCGGTCACTGGTTCGTGGTTGTGGAGCCTTGAAGCTGGTCAATCATCTTGTATTGTGAAATTACAGCTAGTGACTTTTTGGATGACCTTGAACACTACAGCCATCTTGGATTCTGTCATTTTTTTTGCCATCTTGAATACTAGAACTTCCCACCATCATTGATTCTAGAACATTGCACTTTTCGTTACAGCTGCCACCTTGGATGTTTATGATGTTATCATTGAACTTTTAATTATGGCTGCCATCTTGAAAATCTTTCATTATTATCCTATTTTAATGGGAAAAATTGTAAAATTTATAAAAAAAAATATTTAATAATATAATAATATAAAAATACCATTAAGACTTTGAAATTTATCGGCCATATTGAAAATCCTAAGTTTTATGCAAGAAATTAGGGGAAAATTGTAAAATTTACAAAAATATTTAACAAAATTTTAATAAAACATTTTCTGGGTCACAGAGTCCTTGGTTCGAACCCAGTGATGGCAATTTAATAAACCTACCTCTCTGATTGCTCATGGCAGACTGACCTCCACCACTTTTTACCTTGGCATGTATTAACATGTACCCTCTTTTTTCCTCGGAAAATACTCGTTTCTCGTTACCCCATTTTCCCAGAAATTACTAATTTCTCATCCCTCCAACTTTTATCTCATTGGCTACTACCCCACCTTATGCTTATTCCTGATTGGCCAGCACCCCACCCTTTTACTACTTGCAATGCCATTGGCTACCACCCCCTCTATACTTATTCCTCATTGTCTCCCCATTTATGCCGTAGTCTCTACATGTCCTATTGTCTATACCTCAACCCCGTCTTAATTTTATATTATAAATACAGAATATCTGGCCTATGCAACAAGCGAGATTTCCACATATTCCCTCAACAGCTTCTTAGGTGCATGTAGTCGGACTTAGTTTGATCTGCACAACTGGCAACCAGACTTAGCCTTATTATTCTCAAAACCAACAGTTTGACTTCCTATATTCTAGTGTATTTGTTCTATTCTCACATCATGTCATCCGGTCAAGATACCAACGAAGAATTAGATATGAGGTAGCTTTTAAGTTCCATAATATGAGGCCCTGCCAGTGGCAGGCAGAATCTAGCACCTATTCCAGCACCCATGGCAGTGGCTAATACTATATACGTGGAAAAAAGTGAAAATATTTAGTCTCTCTTAAGGCCCTGTCACACTGTCAAATATTTGTCTCCCATATATTTGACAATAGCATTGGAGGGGAAGAATTGAATGGAAAATAGCTTCCAATTATCTTCATTAAAATAATAACATGAAATTTTTTAATCACAATAATGTTCGTTACATAATGAAATACATTTTCAGAAATTTTTTTGAAGCTTTAAAAACATAATTTCAATTTTACTTATAAATTTTTTCTCATACGACAATCATATTAACATTATTTTAGTTTTTTTAGCTTTTCTATTGGAAGCGAAAATTTGACTTTGTGACAGGTTCTTTATCTAAGGTCTCGTATCTATGGTTGTTATTGTTTTTAGTTCCATTGGACGTCTGACTTTTCTAGTTGGTTACATTTTTTGTAAATAGGTGTTCGTAAATCAATGTATTTTTTAAGAAATTTGTTTGCGTCAGCTTGGCGCAAATTCTTATGGCTGCAATTGACAAAGTGAGAGTAATTGTCGTTGGAGATTCGGGTGGGTTGCAGATTTTTTTAATAACGGAATTTAAAAAATTATGTTCGTATGTAGGAATAATTCTTAAGTATATGTATGTTCTTGTGTACGTATCACGTACTTGGTAATGTGGGTTAATTTTTATAAATGTGACTTCATTATCAAAAGTTCATAAATAACTCCTAAAATTGGTTCACCAGGTAGTCTGTATGTAGACATCCTGTAGCATAAAATGTATAATATAAACAAATTTTGTAGCATAGTTTTTGAATGTCAACTGTCTATTTTTAAACATTTGTGGACAAAATCATTGTGGATTTCTATAGTGTAATTGCTCTTAACAGACAGATCATGTCAGAGAACTATGATAAACTAGGAACAGGGTTCGTCAAAAATATAGTATGAATGAATCACAGTTTTAAATATTTTTAATTTTTCTAATTTGGGCTTTATGCTAAAAAGATTATAAAAATCTGAAAAAAAAAAAGATATAAAATACTTTCTGTAGTTACTGCTAACTATTCTGTGGAAGAGCATTGCAAAATTTCAAGTAGTTTACTGTTTAATTGGCTTGTTAGGTACAGTTTTGCATCACATGCACATTCAACTGCTTACTTTATTAAATTTTTTAACATTAAAATACACTTACAACAGATTCTCCTAAGGACAATGTTCCTTATCATGTATCTGGTTTATATCAAAGCTTTATAATGTTGATCTTCAAAATTATAAAAAAATATATATACCTATATATATTTTTTGGTAATTGTACAGTTTCAAATCAGTAATACCTTTAACTGCATACTTTATTTTAATTTTTAATATTTAAATATAGGTAATTTGATATGTTTTTCAGAACAATTGTTTCCAGTAACAATGTCCCTTAATGTTTTATAGATCTAGCCTATTTCCAAAATCAAATACATTATTTTACTGTACAAATTTGCATCACAAAGACATCCAATTCCTTTCTTTATTTTAATATTTTATTTTTAAATACAACTGGAAATGCAATAAGGAACGATTACATACTGCCCTTTCAAATAATAGTTACTCATAACTATAGGAGTAATAACGTTTTCAGATTTTTAGAAATATTTTTAGTACGAAGCTGTACTTGTAAGTTCTTATTACTTTTTTTTTTAATAAGAAATCCTCTGAGTTTGAGCAGCTATTTTAAAGACATGTGTGTAAGTGTACAATTTGGCACACCTCGTTGAGGGCCTGCCTAGTCAGGGTTGTATTTGTATTAAAGCGATGGGATAAGTGCAATACTCACTGGTGCTTCTTGTCATTCATAGGGGACAACTATGAAATTTGAGTGGTTAACTATAACATTATATGGCAGAGAAATTAAGATAAGGTTGTAATGCAAGTCCCATGAGTGCTTTCAAAAATCTTTATTGGGTTTTTCATGTCGAAAAATTATTCTGAAAACACACATTTGAGCCATTTCAGGTCTAAAATTACAATTTTAAAATGAAATACGGAAACAGAACTACTCATCCGCTTTCAGCGCATTCTTAAAGGCTTTTTTTAAACAGACACCACTCTGATATCTTGAGCAGTTTTGAAATCGCGTGGTTTGTTTTGAAGTTCAGCACACCGTATGTGTGGCCCGTAGGCGGGACCTTAATGATAGTCATGCTCCGTGTTGCCTACGCAGGTGTGGGTAAGTCTTCCCTGACGCACCTCGTTTGTCACCAAGAGCCCATCCACAGCCCCCTGTGGACCATCGGGTGCTCCGTGGAAGTGAAGCTGCACGAGTTCAAGGAGGGAACGCCCCTGCAGAAAACTTACTTCGTCGAGCTTTGGGACGTTGGAGGCAGCAGCAGCCACAGGAACACTCGCTCCGTGTTCTACACTCCGACGCACGGTGAGTCACGTGAGCCAAATTTGTGTAGCTGTGCTGTACTGATTCTAGTACATCAAAATTGACGGTTTCAGGAAACTATGTAATGTTCCATCTACTGATACTTCAGTAGCCCCTTGTGCCTCTTAGCTTCGACAAGCTGAACCCAGGTAGCAGCACTTGAGCATGCTGTTCCAACAAATGTAAATTGTCACAAGAACTAACTTTCTTTAAAATAAACATACTTTCAGGATTGTTATAATAGTTGGATACATGCATTATGTGCTCTGTGGAGTTATGAAGCTGTAATTATATAGTACGTATACACTGCACATTCTGCTAATATTTACCTATTTCTAGCCTCTGATTGTTTGTACAGGTAGGAAAAACTGTACAATTTTAACTTTAATATCAGGGTTGTTACAGTCACGAAAAACTGAGAAAAGTTATGGAAAAGTCAGTGAAATCATACAATTTTTTGGAATTGCCTACTACGTATATGTAATACAAACCACACACTTTATCACGCACTTTTAAAATATAAAATGTTCAATTTGTTTATGAAAACTTGTTGGTTTCTCCTGTAATTTTTAATTATGTCATGTAGCACACACGACAGACAAGACAGCATTTAACAAACCATAATAGACCTTATCATGTGTCCCGCGATTTCAACTAATCAATAGGCACTGATATTGGAATAGTATGTCACTGTGATGTGTATTGAGACCGATACTTTAGTGATTTCGACTAATCTATGTGGGCAATGGATGGAAAATTTCTGGTAACTTCTATGGTGCGCTGAAATTATTTCATTATTATTTTTAGTTATTGATAAGTTAAAAAATACTGTTTATTTATTTTTTGTACTTTATCAAGCATAGAAACTACAATAAGCTAGAACTTTTAATAACTTTGAATTTTATAATTTCTGTTTCATGAAGATTCATATTTAATTTGATGTGGGGTTAACGAGGTTAAACAAACACATAGAAGAAGAAAAAACCAAAGTAAAATTACTTCCTTGTAAACATGGGTAATAGGCTATTGAATACCAAACCTATTCATTCAGATTATTGTCTTGCAGTTGGAACACCATAACTGTCATTTGTCTCCAAATGTTCCGTTGCAGTGTTTTCTGGTTAAATTTATTTGCATCGTGCAACACAAGTAAGTTAATATGGAAATAGAAAGGATATAACAAATGTAAGAACCAGGTATGTTAATTATTGTATTAATGTGTGAGCTAAACTGTTTAATTAATAAGTACTTAAAATATATACCTACAAATATAATATACCATGGGTCCACCTGACATGTATAAACAAAGATGGCAAAAATTTTGCTTTTTGTTATTTGTGTTTTGTCTGCTTCAAAAAAAAGGTAATACATGAATCGTCGATCGCCAAAATACATCAGGGTTTTTGTTGCCAAGACTGGGTCACGTGACCTTTTGTTTTAAAAAAATGCCAATTGTAATAAGGCCTTAGTTAGCCTAGGTCTATTTTGTCTTACCAGTAAGAGAGAGTGCTTTTCATTGTTCGCCTAACTATAATCAGAAATGTTTTAAGCATCGCAAGTAAAGAAACAAAAATTTTTAGCAGGGGCTCAGAAGTAAACCCAATTATCAGTTTAGATGAAATCTCTTAAATTGCCAAGCAACAGCATTAAAATGTTGTGAATGTTGATTTTTTTTTAACCTACTTATCTCATATTATTATTTTAATTGTTGTGTGCTTTACAAAGAGTACTTAAGTTAATGCTAAGACATGAACTTTCTGAAACATCTCTTGTACAAATTATCAGATTGTTTGTGCTGCATATATGTTTGATTAAAATTGCAGTTTGTGAACTGTCCAGAATAAGTTACCAAGTACAATTACAGTCATATGTAATAGACTGAAAAATGTTTTATATGAAATGGGAAACTTGGAAAAATCAGGACTTTTCATATTCAAAAATGTGTAGCAACTGTGAATATTAAACATAAATGGAGTTTAAACTTTAATGAAACATTTTATTAGTTTCATATATAATATAGAAAATATAATATTGAGTTGGGGAGTAAATAATATTTAATCCGTAGTAAGTACTTATATTACATGTTCGAACATCTATGATTGAAAAAGCCTGTGGGGTAATTACGTTCACTTGCTGGTTTGATAGTTCAGAATTACAGCATCTATTTCACTGACAGTTTAATGATTTCAGAGTAAGAAAACAAAAACTTGGAAATCATAAACAATAATATATCTTTTCATAAATATCCAATTATCTCAATACAAACAATGTCAGGTCTTGTGGAAATGTTTTCTTTTGTGTTCAACTTATAGCAATAATTCATTGTTACATCAAGTTTTTGTTATGTACATTATCTTTCAATGTACTAAATTAAAACAAGCATCATGTACACAGGATAGTTATACATGATCATGCCGTATGGATCAAGGAATGAACTTGGATACATGCTACAGAACTATTACCAAAATAATGCATAATTTAAAATGTACTTGCATAATAAAAGTATATGTCACATTGAAATACATTAGTGCCAGCCTATATAATTCATCATTTTTACATTGGGCCACGGTGGTATACGTTCTGGTCAGATCAATTGCCTTCCATCAAGTTGATTTGGGTTTAAGTCCTGCTGGGATCAAACTCAGAATTTTTGAAATGGGAAACATGGTGGATGATGTTGCTGTGGCCAGTTGGTTTTCTCAGGGTACATCTGTTTCCCCCTCCTATTCATTCCATTAGTGCCCCATCATCTTCGCATTACCTTTCATGGTCTCTAATGACCTTAGTGTTGATGAGATGTTTAATCCATTATATTTCATTTAATATTTTCATTCATGTTCGCCCGTATATGTTTTTCAAGTGTGTAGCCAGCTTGTGTGCCGTGCCAATAAGTAATGAAGGTTGATCTCCGCAGGTATAATCCTGGTTCATGACCTGACGAACCGGAAGTCCCAGCAGAACCTTCAGAAGTGGCTGGCAGAGGTGTTGAACAGGGACAGCAACGCTAAATCCCGCAACTCCAGTTTTGATGACTTTGACCCAGAGCAATTTGTGGGATCAACACAAGTATGCATTAGATGAAAATACGTTTCCATTTTTTTATTTATTGTGATTGCCATTAATTACTTATCTTTAGTTCATCAAATAATATAATTTGTCACCAGGTTTAAGTTCAAGACTATAAAATGGTCCTGAACAAGAGTGTGTTTTCTAACATTTAAGGTTTCCCAAACTTTTCATTTAAGACACGTAGCTCCCTTAATCTACAGATTATTTTTGGTAGCACACCCTCAAACTGTCATGTCTAAATTTAATTTTTATTGCTTTATAAGATTTAAATTTTTAAATTAAACTTTGGCAATCTTTATTATTAAAGCTATTTTATAAATAACAAAAAAAGTACTTTTCTCTTCCTGCTTCACCTTATTTTTCACTGATTCATGTGCCAAGACATTAGTTTACAATTATTCTTTAATTGTTTTTCATTATTTGGAGGAATTAAAACACTCTTGTTAATACCACAGAAACTTAAGGTAATTTTAATATTTTTCAGGTTCCGATTCTCGTCATTGGCACAAAGCTAGATCTGGCATTTGAGGTTCGAGCACATCCTCACAGACGAACATCAACCATAGCTGAGGAGTGTGGTGCTGATGAGATTTTTCTAGTGAGTTTGAGTATGAATATTAATGTTGGCCTCAGCAGGAGCTAGGCATGTGAACAAAGGGCATGAGATAGGCATGCAGTGGAATCAATCTGTTGTGTACTCCTATTTAATATTATTTTTGGCAGTTAAACTGCCTTTGCTTGATATTGAAGAAATATTTCTTCCATATTATTATTCCAAAAATCCTATCATTGATTACACTGCAACTTTAAGTGTGTAACTTATATATTATATTTGTGTTGGATTAAGCTGACGTATTGATTAATTATGCTGGGAATACTGTTGGTTATGGTATAGATACTGGAATGGAAATAGAATACGTACTAATAGTTCCTTCAGATTACCGTAATTGCATGCAAACATGTATGAATGGTTATTTTTATATATTTATTCCCCCAGGATTGCTGTCAGTCACGTTCGCTTGCTGCAGGAACGAGTTCCTCTGTGAAACTCAGTCGTTTCTTCGACAAGGTAATTGAGAGGCGCTTTTACGGCAGGGATGGCCTGAATCCGTTCTCGGACAAGCGGCGGCCAGCATCAGCGCTCAGCCCTAACTCCAAATATCACCATAATGACTAAATCTGTACCGTGTACAGCATAGCGTCATTAGCGTCTGCTTCTCCGTTGTTGAAGAGGCACTCGATTGTGCGAGCTAGTCTTCACAGCAGTGGCTTCAAGATGATGCTGTTCTGCCCCAACTGCGGCACCCTGCTGGCCTTGGACGAGGGTGCTCAGTGCATGCGATTCTCCTGCCTGACCTGCCCGTACATCTATAACGTGGTGCAGAAGGTGACCAGCCGCATCTACCCCCGTCTCAAAGAGGTGGACGACGTGCTAGGAGGGGCCGCGGCCTGGGACAACGTCGACTCGACGGAGGAGCGCTGTCCCGCGTGTGCCCACCCGCGAGCCTACTTCATGCAGATACAGACTCGCTCGGCTGACGAGCCTATGACCACATTTTACAAGTGCTGCAATCACGAGTGTGGCCACCGCTGGAGGGAGTGACTTCATAAACTTTATAATGGTTTACCTATGCGTTTGAGTTTCCATAGCTTTCCTGCAGAAAACATTGGGTATTGTGATTTTGAAAATTGAATATGCTTATGTTATCAAAGTGTTTTACGTTTGCAACATTGTATCTCAATGTTTGTCTTTGAAGGATTTTGTTTTGAACAAATAGAATTTCCATATAACAAGTGAAAATTCTAGTTGATCATGTTTTGTAAAGAAGTGAAGGTAAATTCAAAAATAATACAATAAATTTGTACTCAAATCATTAATTTAAGTTACAAGTGTATGGGTTTCCTTTCCTGAGATACGAGGTTTTTTTTTTTTCAACCTCCGATCGGCTGTAATAAAAAAAGGGAATGAATTGGGAAATTATTTTAATGTCAAAAGAAACGTACATCTTTTCTCTATTTTTCCACATAATCACCGTGCAGATTGAGGCATTTGTCGTACCGATGCACCAGCTTTCCAATACCCTCTGCATAAAATGATGCCTCCTGCCTATTCAGCCACGTTTTAACAGTGCTCTGCAGTTCATCATTGTTGTTGAAGCGTCGTCCTCCAAGCCACTTTTTCAACGTGGGGAAAAGGTGATAGTCACTCGGTGCCAAATCCGGACTGAAGGAGGGTGATCAAACACTTTCCATCGAAATCTTGCAAGGACTGTTGTGTTACTGCGGCACTATGCGGTCGGGCGTTGTCATGAAGCAAGACAACACCAGATGTCAGCATTCCTCTCCGCGTGTTGCGTATCGACTTTCTTAGCCGTCGTAGTGTCGCGCAGTATGCAGCAGCATTGATTGTTGTCCCTGGCTCCATGAAATCAACCAGTAGCACACCTTGGTGATCCCAGAACACTGTAGCCATCTGTTTCTTGGTGCTGAATGTCCGTTTGAACTTTTTCAGCTTGTTTGGAGAATAGGTGTGCATCCACTGTTGTGATTGAAGTTTTGTTTCTTCATTATCGAAATGAATCCATGTTTCATCACCTGTCACAATTTGAGTCAAAAGTGTTCACCATCGTCTGCGTAACGCAGCAAAAACGACAAGGCTGATGCCATTCGCCGCTCCTTGTTGATGTCAGTCAACATCTTGGGTACCCATCGGGCACAGATTTTCCTGTATCCGAGATTGTCTGTAACAATGGCCTATAGGGCTGACCTTGAAATGAGCGGAAATTGTTCAGACAGTTATGAAATCGTGAATCGACGTTTCTCACGAACAACTGCATCAACACTCTGAACTGTTTCATCTGTTGCTACCGACTTCCTTCCTTGGCCACCCTCATTATGAACATCAATACGGCCTTCGCGGAATTTCCGACACCACTCTCCCACAACGCCATTGCTCATAAAGTTTTCACCGTACACAACACTCATTCGGCGATGGATTTATGCTGCAGTGTGCCCATTCTGCCTGTAAGAAACGGATGACTCCACGCAGCTCGCATTTCGCAGTAAAGTTTATCGTTGCAGCCATGTTGACATTCCCATAACCAAGCTTCAACTGAGGTGTGAGTTGGCCGCTCCACATGGTTGGTGGAAGGGGGTAAACACTATGAGATGTGTCGATTCGTGTACGAGCGATTAGGGTATTGATTAATGGGCATGCCATGGAGAAATGAAACTGTAATCACACTGCAGGGCACTGTTAAAACGTGGCTGAATAGGCAGGAGGCATCATTTATGCAGAGGGTATTGGAAAGCTGGTGCATCAGTACGACAAATGCCTTAATCTGCACAGTGATTATGTGGAAAAATAGAGTAAAGATGTACGTTTCTTTTGACATTAAAATAATTTCCCAATACATTCCCTTTTTTTTATTACAGCCGATCGTAGGTTGAAAAAAAAAAAACCTTGTAGTTTCTTTATTTTGTTATATGTTTAATCCCTTAAAACTAGGATTTATTAATCATTCCAAGTATTTGTAATCATCATATGGAAAAAAGTGAGCCAAACAGAAAAAATCCCTTTCAACTTGCGTGCAGGTGCAAGTTGATATTTAAGTTTTTTTTTTGAACATTCTATAAACTTTTGAAACATTGTGAAAACTATGTACGAAACACCTTGTGTGTTTGTGTGTCTATATGTATGTATATATGTGTGTGTATATATATATATATATATATATATATATATATATATATATATATATATATATATATATCATTTGAATTGAACTCGCAGTTAGGTTAGATGCTGTGCCTATAGTGAAAACTCGCAGGAAAATAACATACCCATTTACTTCTATAAGTTAAAGAAATAAATAAATTTATTCACCCCTTGGCGCTACTGCTAAGGGTAAACTTAGTTTTACACAATTTTAAACTAGCTTAATATTTTGTGTATAGAGGGAGGAATGACTCTATTTTGTTATTCAAATTTTATCTTTTTTACCTCTTTCAGAAAAGGTTGGTTGTGTTAAAACATTTTTCTGACACAAATTTTAGAATATTTGGGAAAGTTTAACTTAAAAGGGATTTGATATTGTGCCTACCAAAGGAGTTTTTGATTTTTTTTTCAACCCCTATTTTAAAAAACCCTTGAGCTATGGGTTTGTGTAATCACACCCCAGACCACCCAGCTAGCAATTGATTAGCCTAGAAGTAGACATACATGTTTCATTAATGAATTGGGTGCTGAAAACTATATCAGTTCCAGGCAAAAAAGTTGTTACTGTCAGCGATTTGTCTACTGAGTAATCTCTCTCGGACACAAACTGTATTAACGTATTTTTATTGGTACTCAAAGAAAATTCAGTCATCATGGCAGCATCTTGCAATCACAAAAGCAAGTACGTACATGGAGAGTATCCGGATTGTAACCTCTTCACAGATTTAAATATATATATATATATATATGTGTATGTATATATATATATGTATATATATATGTTAACTGTTCGCAGGTACAGAAGGATGACTATTAACATACAGTTCGCAATTAAGACCGTGGTTTCACATGAACTCATGGTACAGCCAAAGGACTACAGATATCAGAACAAAACAAAGTTCACTCAGTCCTTGTGGTGGGCTGTTACTGATAACTGGTTGAAAAATTCTGCTTATAAGTTACAAAAAAAACTAACAAAACATGTTTATTTTAAAAAGTAACGCATGGTTCAGAGTGCTGCAGTTGAATGACAGCCTTGGGTGTGTATGTGTTTTTTGTCATGTCCAGTTTTGTTTCAAACATATACACAAAATAAGATTGAGCATTGTTAAGTGTACATAGTGTCTCCTCCCCCCCCCCCCCCCCCCCAATTCCCAAGAGTATGTAGAACTAGACTGGCTTCTAGACTTTTTTTTTATTTACTTGTGTTATTGAAGTGACTTCTCCATTCCATGTGCATGAAAGTGGCATCCTAGTGAAAAGTCTATTGCCCTGCGCTCTGCCGGCTTGAGGAGATGACACGTTTGTTTACCTTTGATGGTGCGTGTTTTCTAGAAGAATTACTTGCTGATTAATGTTTCTAATGGTAATGGATAATACTGTTAATTAAAATATAATGTCAGGTGGTATTTGTGCAATGTATAACTGCTTCAGTTATACGGTTGCAAACTGTACAAAGTCGTATTTACGTTTTCCAAAGGACCGTCACACATCAGTTACTCTTTACATATTTAAATTATTTATTGAAATAATTAGAAACTATAATGATTATTACAGGTATGAGCGTAAGAAATTTATTTGATTTGTCTTCGCAGCTGCCAAAAATGGGTTTTTAAATGCAAACGAGATGATTGCATAAAATCTTTAAAAAACAAGGACCGGAACACTTGTACAAAAATTACAAAGTTTGCTCTGATAATTTTCCATCAAGTTGCTACAAAAATCCAAATTTAACATCCCAGGCATAAGTATAACATTTACGTTATCACATTTATATGGTATAATCCGGCAACTTTGTTTTCGACCTGCGCAGACCCCAGTGTCAAGCGGCGGTCACGTGATTCTCTAGCGGAGTGGAGGGGATCAGTTGATGGTTGTGCTTCCTGGATACGCCGCTCCCGAGATAGTTCTTCGCAGGTCGGTTTATACGATACGGTTTGCGTTATGGCTTCAACTTCAGGAATTAAGTCACGCATTTCAGCCGGTACATCATTATGTGGACAAGCAAGGGAAATCGTTTACAATGTTGTAACACATTTAAAAGAACAGAAACGATTATATAATTTAAATTACGTCACAGAATCGGCAAGTGCGGCGACAGGTGTTTCGCAATCAACCATTAAAAGTATCATTGCGGAAGGTAAAATTAAAAGTAAGTAGTTTATCATTTTCCACACCCACGGGTAAGAACAAAGACCGAAAGAATTGAAGTTGATGACTTTTCCGAATGTGCGATTTGTAGAAAAATTCATGAATTTTATACCGTTAGAAAAACAGTGCCGACATTAAAGAATTTGACAAAGTCCTTACGAGATGACGGTATTGTGAACTGCAGCAAAGAATACTTGCGCAAACTGTTGAAACGTCTCGGTTTTCGATGGAAAACATGGTCTAGAAGAAAACTTTTGATAGAGAAACCTGAAATTACCGCATGGAGAGGAAAATATTTAAAAGACATTCGTGCGTACCGAAATGCAGGGCAGAATATAGTATATATTGATGAAACATATCTACAAGCTTCTCACAGTGAAAGTTCTTGCTGGCAACCCAGCACTGAACTGGGGGTCACAGAATCTATCGGTAAAGGGCAACGATTGATAATTGTGCATGCTGGTGGCGAACAAGGCTTTGTCCAGAATGATTTGTTGATTTCTAAATCAAAACAAAAATCCGGTGACTATCACAACTATGCAAACTTTGCAAATTTTTCATTGTGGCTAGAACAAAAGTTACTACCAAATTTGCCAACGCACAGTGTTATTGTTTTAGACAATACTAGTTACCACAATGTTCAAACTAATAGAAAACCTTCATTAGCTACTCAAACATGACATTCAAGATTGGCTTAGGGAAAATAGCATCCAATTTTCTCCTGACATGAACAAAGTAGATTTGTTATGTTTGGTGAAACTGCATCCTTCCCCAAAAATATTCAAGGTAGACGAAATCATAAACAAATATGGCCATGACATGATTCGATTCCTCCCCGCCCCCCTTTACCACCCGGATCTAAATCCGATTGAGCTAGTGTGGGGGGACATCAAGAGGAAGGTCTCTGGAAAAAAAAAAAACTCGGACAAAAAAAATATGTGAGAAATTGTTTGCTTCGTACTCCGTCAAACAGTGGAAAAAGTGCTGCGTACATGTTAAAGGTATTGAAGCTGAATATCAAAGCAACATCTTTAAAACACAATACTGGCCATGATGTTACAAGGTGCGCTCAAACAATGCTAACTGCCCAGGGCAGTACCAAGTCAAATCCAAATTTGTGACTTCTGCATTTGGCATACAAATAAATTAATGGGTACGTGTGTAAAGTGAATTTACATGAAATAATGTCACAGACAGACATGGGGTTGAATGCAGGCAAGTTAGTTAAAATGAGGGTTTAGGATAGTGGAGCATCTGCAAGGGCACTACCACGTGAAAAGGCAAGCAGGTCCAGCTACTACTCTTACTCAGGGCCATGACATGATCTAGGTGGTGCTAGGCTCGAAATCTCCCTACAAATACATCAAGTCTACTGAGAATATAGCAGCGAAGTGGGATCACTGGACATCCCACATGCCTGTATCACATATGGTCACTAGAAAGAACTATAGATTCTGGTAAGAGTGTTTTTACTAAGTGAGTCCCTATACAATTACAAGCTTGGAGGGTACATTTTGGATGTTAAGTCGTTATGAGGGAGTCGCTGTATGAGAAGGGTACATGGACCCAGTTGAGACTCCTCCCAGGGTGTGACGATCCCCATGTGAAGACGAGATTGGACGTTTATTGTCAACCTTTAATTATTCTGACCTGGCACACCTGCACAGATGGTCAACATGTGGTCAGAGCAACAAGGTTTTCCAACCATTCATTTATTTCCACAGTTGGTAATTACACGCCCTCATACACATACCAAGTTAAACTGCTACAAATGCCCCCTGGCATGTACCAGTTCAAGTAAGATGCAGTATAACCTTGTGGCTATTAGGTGATTATAGTACGTTTGTTTGAAAACTCCATCAAGGAAATATGTAATTAAATTGTCTGCAGAACAAGGCAAGCTCAGAGGATGTGTAGAATTTGATTTAGAATACCTACTTAAGATAAGAAAACAGAAGTAATTATCAGTGATGCAATAGGATGAAGTCCCCCAGAGTGTAGACACGCCTTTCCTCGGCCGGTTATAATGAGAGACTGCCCAGAAGAGAGCGATCTTGGAGGTATCATGGTGCCTCGGCACCCAAGTGATTACCAATATATGTATTTGATTAAAACATGCCACAAGTTGTTTAAAAGGAAAATCATACAACACTTGTACAAAAAATAGGCACATCTCTTCAAGCCCTGTTTACGTACTTAAATAAAAATAATAAACTAAATTCCAATACTCAAATTGGATTATGCGACAATACGAAGAGTGAAAATAAAAATGCATACAGAAACTTATACTACTATTATGTACATGTCATATTCTTAATTCATCATGCAAAATTAATATGACCTATAATATTAAAATTTTAAGTTCACATTCATCATGATACACTATTGACATTTGTAATGTTTTCATTATTTAAATAACTTATTTAACTTTTATTTTACCATCATTTATTTGAAGTTTAAAAAAAAAAGGTATTCAATTAGTAGAAATATTAACTCAGTATTAATTTTATTATTCTTTTTTCTTTCACCATATTCTGGCTAGAAAAACTTTATTCTTTGTATGATACTTAGGCATTTCCAAAGGTCACCTCACATATTTAAACAAAAAAATGACAAACACAGTGTTAAATGCAAGATCATCCTGCATTTTGACTACATGATGAAAGATATGAAGACACAAGACTACTCATCCCCATATTGCTACATTTGTGCAGATCATCAAAACTTAGACACTATGGTAGGAAAACTACAATTAAAACTTATTTTTTTATTTTTCAAAGTTTGTTTAGCTGTGTTAAAAATCAGTGGTGTACTGTGAGCCTTACATTAGAAAATAGTGTATTTTTGTGTATACATAAATAGGATTAACCTTGTCTAGGCCGTGTAATTTTGTAAAATAACCAGTACTTTAGAATACTATGTAAATAACGAGAACATAGACATGTGGTATCGCTGTAAAGTGTTGGTAAAATAGTGGTATTTGATTTTATGATTGTTGTACATGGTAAATGTGCATTAAGTTTTAATTAAAAGAATATTAAGTCTAGTTTTTTTGAGAACAATGAACTTGACTTTCAGGCCAAGTCGAGCCAAAGTTACTTGTTCGATTCTGCTCCAGTTTTTGAGTCTGGATTCATTTCTAATAAAATTTTTAAAAACCAAAATGTAGCATGCTGTAAATGTAGGTATTTACACTTAACTGACAGGGATTATGTTACTTGCAACAAGTCAAATGTTTGTATGTGAGTGTTATAAATAGAGTGAAATTATATGATCAGTTTGCATTCATAAAACTCAAGTAATTAACATAATCTTTTCCTGGGGCATGTGTTGTGTCTAGTTAAATATAAAACAAATTGAATTAATTAATACAGAGTACATGATTAATGCTTAAGAAAAGTAGTAGTGTAGTGCAGAACATACATTGCCAGTTTATGATAAGACAAATACAAAAACATACTAGCAAAACAAAAATAGGCAAGTCCCTTCAATTATTTTAAATTTAATTTTCAAAGTAAAATTTGTGATGATTTCAAAAGTTTAGTAAAAAATCATAACATGATGAAAATAAAAATCTCTAGCCACGACAAATAATCACATTTACTCTGGTAATTACATATATATTATATACATAAATACAAAAACAATTATAAAATTGAAAAATTGACATGCCAATATGTAAAAAGCATAACACTACACATACTGTGCTGTCAATATTATCAATTATTTATGGTTAGAATGATAAACAATTTGGGACATGCTGCTAAAAACAATAAAATAAAATAATGAAACTACTAGTACTGCACAATTTTCACTGAGCTCAACTAACATTTCCACAGATATTGCATCATATATTAACTTTATAGCAACTGAAACATTTTAAAGGAAGATATCAAATTATTTAAAAATAAAATTTAAGTCTTAAAACTACATGTGCACTTATAGTACCATGTATAATATATATATATATATATATATATATATATATATATCTTGGCAATACATAAGAATTTCTTCTGGGCTTGGTACATTATTTTTTCAAATAGTAACAACCACCATGGTTCTGAGGAAATCAAATGCCTGATGTAATGCATTTCTTTTTGCTTCATTTTCAGTCAGGCCAAAACCTATGACAGTGTCTTCATGGCTGCCTCTCATTCTTAAAGCAATAAAAATTTTACCTGGATAAAAAAAAAAGATGAAACATATTTGCAGTTATCATTCAAATTATTTTATACACATAAAAAAAGTAACACTAATCCTATAACTACTGAAGAAGTGCACTAAATACTATATTTTTTTTCTGGACAGAAAACCAACAAAAAACAACCAGGCTAAGTTTCCGCTTAAAACATAAAAGTGAATTCAGCCAAAGAAACTGACCTATGAACTTCTGATGATTGTAACCACTTTGGGTGGCTCATTTTTGCTTATAGTGATTATTATTGATATTATTATGATATATGATATATTATAATCTTTATGAACTTTATATATGTGTAATTATTTTGTAAACTTTAAATTAATGATGGCTCACTATTCAATAAACAGTATAGGTTATCAGTATTATCACTACTTTTTATGATATTGGCTATCTGAAAAATAAATATTATATCATTGGTTACCAGTTACACAATTTCAAAGTTGCTTGGAAGATAACGAGGGAAGTGATTGTGTACCGCGTCTCAGATTACTGCCGTGTAAGCACCACAACACTGTTGCTGTTGGTAATTCTGTGTCTGCTTCCTGTATTACTAGGATCCAATGAAAAAGTGAGGGGAGGGGGGAGGCCCAAGCTGACTCCACACCCCATTACGATGCTCCCTATTCCCGCACTACAAACAAAAGCAGCTGACCAGGGGTCATAACCAACACTCATGCTATCAGAAAATTTTTTTGCATTTTACAGGAATATAATCAAAAATACCTATCAGATGTGTCCGTACATTGATATGACACATCAAAATGTTACAGAGTTCTCAATAGGTCTTTAAGCTTAACATATTAGTTACAAGAAATATGCTGACAATATATTTAAAACCATAAAATTATTGGTTATTGGGTGTCAGATAGGTAAAATATTAATTATCTGGATTAGGTTTTTCCAGTATTGGACCATCACTACTTTGACTGACGAAAATATTTCATATGTCCGTATTTTTTATAACATGTAACTCAAGCACTATACTCGTAAAAGAACAGACCTTTGGCTAGCTTTACTTGGTTCATCTGTTGCTGGACGCTGAAAAACTGTAAGTTCCATAAAAAATTCCTTTCAACGTTGATACTGCATAAGTTAAAAATTTCCTGACATAAATAAAATAAGTTACAAATACAGTTTTTTTTATTTATATGTATTCTCTAAACCAAACACTGAACAATGCTGCCATTTAACAACGCAGTATCCTTGTCAAGAAGAAAACAAAAACTTCTCAAACAAATAGGTTCATCACTTAGACACAATATTTATTGAAGGTTCATTAACGAAATACCGCTGTTGCTTGCAATGCACAATACAAATGGCCAAGATACCGTTGTACTCTTGGCGTAGCCAACAATTTCCACAAAAGGCTCCACTTAGGCCTACACTGCTACCTGTGGTCACAAAATTCTAATTGAACAACATCTGAAAAAGTGTTTTAACAGCACATCACAGACCACAAACATAAAATTCTTTATCAACTACAGTGAACTGTTTATTTGATGAGCCACCACTTAACACCTTTACTCTCGCAGCCACCCTTCTTTAACGAAAAGGGTAAGAACATCTTTGAGACTAATTTGTAACTACTAATCAAAACGTTGCATAGAAAAATATCAGCCAATCTTGGCATATCGCAACACATATATGTATATTTACAAAACCTTTATCACACTCTGTCCCGGAGACAATTAGTCCGTTGCTCTGTTCCACACCTTTTTGATAAGTCACAAGTTTTTTTCTCATGCTCAAGTACATCTGTCTCTCTGAAACACAAATACACTAAAACACTTTCATCTGCCTACATGTTATAGAACCTTCGAGACCAATTCTTGAAATAAAATTGATATCATAAACAATACCAAAATATTACGTAAAACTCCATAAACACTTAAATAAGCCAGCAAAAAATAGATAAAAATAATTTTAAACGGCTCTATCAAATTAAAACAAGTAAATTACATGAACTAATATAAAAATATCCATAAAAATAGCATTGCTACTATACAAATATTTCAAGTATGTAGCAGCAGCTGTTATTTTCATGACATCAAACAACGTAACCAAGAATTGAATATGATCAGAAAAATAACAAATCTTTAATGGAAGTGTTTTAAAAGCGGGGAGGGCAAAAGCAGGCTTGCTACACCTCCTTCAACGAGTGATATACATCTTCAACTGGATAGACAACACGTTGGCCAACCGCACGAGGGTGGTAAAGTGGAGTACGCCACGCGCCAGTAACACAGCTGTTGGGAGTGGTGAGTTACGCGGACAGGCGGTAAGGGTGGAAGTGTGGGGGGTGCCAGCTCAGTGAATGTTATGTTGGTCACCCACGAGGATGTCGGCTGCGAAGACAACAACCAGGCGTTAAGCTGGGTCTATCAAGGAAAAAACACCAGTACAATGTTTTCCTGAGGCGTGGCGAGCTGCCTTCAAGTAGCCTGGTGAAGGAACTTTCACCGAGGTCAAGGCAGATTGGAAAGCCATAAAAAAGAAACAAGTGAGAGGGTAAGCCAACGCCCTAAATTAAGCAAGTCTTCTCGCACCAACTACACATGAAGTACATGTTGATAGGCAGATGCCAGACTGAAGGTCACTTTCCAGTTAGGCATGTAGGTGAGTTAACACACTTAATATTTAACTCAGATTTGAGACTGATAACAGTGAAACAGATTCATCACGTAGTTAGTGTGCTCATTCAATGTTAGCAAAGAGTGAAATGGTTGCAGAGTCAAGTTTGTCAAGTCAACTACTGATGGTAGGAAGATACCCAAAGAGTAGATTTCCAGTGACTCTCGGTTCTTGGGGAACAAATTTACACCAGCGTTATGACTACCGACAAGATTTTATGGTTTTATTTTTAGCCAAATTTCATTTTTTAAAACAGAAGACTTCGGTGTTATTGTATTATTTTTATAAAAGCAGTTTTTTTAATACTTACTCTACCAAAACAGTAGTAAAATATATATGCTGCATTTTTATGATAAAATAATTTGTAATGAATTGGTCTAAAACAGATAAATTTGGAATAGAAATAAATTAGCAAGCATTTTTGTTTTAAATGTAATAAAGTGATCCAATAAGAGATGCACAATAACACAAATAAGATTAATTATTCTAATACATGCACTTTGGTACAACTTTTTGTCCGGATATGAAATTCTGTGAATTTAAAACGTTAAAAGATTACTTTTTTCATGATATGAATTAAGTTTTGGTTGAATGATACTAAATTTCATGTTAAAACTTGCATTTCGGGTGTTAAGTGGTGTACAGACATGCTTTACAGTGTTATTTCGGTTTTATCATAATTTACCATATAATCTTGTTCCTAGTTATAACTTTCCTGCACATTTCATTGGTCTCAAAAAATGGCTTTAATGGTATCTGTAACCTGTGTGACAAGTTAATGTAATAGTAAATCTTTGAAAACAGTGGTCTTCCTTACTCTTCCCCTCCAGAACTACAGATGGAAAGGTAATGCAGGCAGGAAATGTCTGAACCCCTCCCCACCTTCCCCCACCCTTCAATAGAAACTTTGTTGTGGGTATATTTTCAGTATTAAGATACAGGGATGATCATTTCAGCTAAAAGTAACCATATGAAAAAATAACAGACGCACAACATACTTCCAAAACTTATTTTTAAAATAACTACCATGATTTATGATTATCTACTTCTCATGAACTGCAAATATTTGCTACAGCTTTGATACCCTAAGTACATATCTTTAACTTGATGAACAAATCTTAGGTGTATATGTATTCCTATTTTAATGGACTTCTAACTGTTACATTTATGGATACTCCTCAACCACCCGTGATTCGACTGGCAACTGCTTTTGTGTGTACTTTCTCTGGGGAGTCTATTCTTCAGTAAACACTTGACAAACAAGATTTTATTTTACGTAACATTGCTCAACAATAACGACCCGTATACAAAGAGGCAGACTGGAATAAAAAATGTTCAACATCCTTTTCTCTCCCGTCCAGATGACTGCACCAGAAGAGTTAGGCATGTGCCTGTAATTGTTGCTGCAATAACTAAAAATAAAAATACACTTAAATCTGGCAGGGGACATGATTCTGCCAACAGCATACATGAATTAAGCCTGCCGCATCCCGTCATGTAGCTTCTACATAGATATTTCAACTGATAGTTAACAAAATATAATATAAATAATAATAATAATAAAAGTAGTTATGCAAAATGAAGCGTGCCACGCTACGTTGCTAAGCTGGCGCGGGGGACTAGATGACTCACAGGTAGCTGCTGAGACGAGGAAGCAAAGGAAGTGGGCAGGGGACTGGTGACAACATGCTCTCTCTCTCTCTCCCTGGAGGCGACAAGTGGCAAAGTGGCATTTCTCCACCCGGCACTGTTACTATAATCTGGCAACTTTGTTTTCGACGGCAGTCACGTGATTCTCTAGCGGAGTGGAGTGGAGGGGATCAGTTGACGGTTGTGCTTCCTGGATACGCCGCTCCCGAGATAGTGCTTCGCAGGTCGGTTTACACAATACGGTTTGCGTTATGGCTTCAACTTAGGGAATTAAGTCACGCATTTCAGCCGGTACACCATTACATGGACAAGCAAAGGAAATCGTTTACAATGTTGTAACACATTTAAAAGAACAGAAACGTTTATATAAATTAAATTACGTCACAGAATCGGCAAGTGCGGTGACAGGTGTTTCGCAATCAACCATTAAAAGTATCATTGTGGAAGGTAAAATTAAAAGTAAACTTAGTTTATCATTTTCCACACCCACGGGTAAGAACAAAGACCAAACAAAAGTTACTACCAAATTTGCCAACGCACAGTGTCATTGTTTTAGACAATGCTAGTTACCACAATGTTCAAACTAATAGAAAACCTTCAATAGCTACTCTTAATCATGACATTCAAGATTGACTTAGGGAAAATAGCATCCATTTTTCTCCTGACATGAAAAAAGATTTTTTGTGTTTGGTGAAACAGCATCCTTCCCCAAAAATATTCAAGGTAGACAAAATCATAAACAAATATGGCCATGACGTGATTCGATTGCCCCCCTACCACCCGGATCTAAATCCGAATGAGCTAGTGTGGGGGGACATCAAGAGGAAGGTCTCTGAGGAAATAGGTAACTCGTTGGACAAAAAAAGAAAACTATGTGAGAAATTGTTTGCTTCGTACTCCGTCGAACAGTGGAAAAAGTGCTGCGAACATGTTAAAGGTATTGAAGCTGAATATTTCAGAAGTTATTTAATTATGGACATCGAAATCGACAAAATTATTGTAACCCTTCAATCATCATCTGATGAAAATTCAAGTGGAACAGATACTGCACATAGCTTCGACTCGGAATCCGACTCTGACTAGGTACGGTTAATATTTCCTATGGTTATTCAAAATATTAATTACTCTTTCTAATGGTTCTTTTGCAGCTGTATATGATAACAATGCAGGTTGCATAGCCTATGCGATTTAATGTTCTATTGGCTTGATATATTAATATTACTTATTAAGGGGAATGGTGTACTTATACCTCTGACAGCAAACATTTTGACTCAACTTGGTTGTCAATTTTGTTTACATTTAATTGACACTTTATGATTGCCGGGTGCATGTAATGTATAGTTTCTTGTCCAATGCCCTAAATAGAAACGCAGTTGTTTCTCAGAGGTTCCAATGTCCTATGAGACTTTCATTGGTGACAGTGAAATTTCATTAATGGGATATATTTAGAAAAGTTAAGTGCATGCTTCTATAGATGTGCCCGTGCATCTGAAGAAGTGGGAATGATATGTAGTTTTCGTAATTTTGAGGGTTTCCAAAATACGTTTCAGGAGTCTTTTCCCCCTCGATTACCGATATCGGACGTAGATTTCATTATTGTGTCAAACGCAACAAATATTTCCTTAGTGCAAATACCTTTCAGGCTCATCGTGAAGCGAGTGAAGTGCGTTTGTGTAAGTTGTCCTTGAGGGAGGAGTGGCCCTCCACTACAAGCAGACGATTCGGAGGGGTAGGAGGGGTGGAAGTTAGGGAGGGAGGAGCTGCGCGGAACAGAAACGTACAAGGTCAATTACTAAGTTGCCGGGCTATAGCTGCTGCGCTGGCTTTCTGTAGAGGGGGTGGTGCGGAGGTCTAAAAATAAACAAGAGAGACCATGATGTGCGAACTTGCGTGCGCACATGTGTGTGTGTGTGAGCGTGTGTGTACGAGAGACCAGGTTGTGAGTGTGTGTGTGTGTGTGTGAAAGAGAGGCCTCGTTGCTTGTGTGTATATGTGGGGGCTGGCCAGAAAAAAAAACACAAGCACTCTTCGTGTCTATTTTGAAAGGTTTTCGTGACGCATTATCGCGATAGTGTCTGAATGGCCCCTCAAAATCAGTAGTGTAATGCGTTTTGTTAAAGATTTGGGTTGTTTGAAGAGGGTGGTTGCTGGAGGGGGGTGGGGGAAGTAGCCAACTGCCGCCCCTTACTTCGCAGGGAGGATGGCAGACGCCCTTCCCCTCTTCCTTTTTTTTTCCTTTCTCTACTCCACTTACCCCCCCCCTTTTTTTTTGATCTTGCACGGCGACAGTGACAGCGGTAATCTCTCAGCCGAACTTACGCGGAAGCGGAGGCTTGGTCATGAGGACAGTTTCATTCGCGATTAACATAAAAACCGTTGCAGATATAAAAACATTCATAGAGACCTTTTCTATTCAAAATTAAATTTTGTCAACTTTATTCCATGCGTTTCTTCACTACAGTGCACCGTTATGGTGTAAATGAAGACATTTAAGACATTTTGGGAAGATTCATGTTACCTAGACTTGAATTTTCTATATTCGGTTATTTCGAGTATTCGTAGTTACGAGGACTTCTCTCGCCATTGTCAGCTCTCGTAGTAGCGAGGTTCCACTGTACTTAAAATTATACAATAATTTTTTTTTTTTTTTTGTTTTGTGAATAATCTTGCATGCCAATAAAAATGTTCTCAGCTATCACAAAAAAAAATATTTTGCCTTACATTTTACGTATTAAATTGCAATCATCATTTGGTAGGAAAAAACACTATACTAAATATTAGTGAATCATTGTTATACTGCACTTTATAACAGAGTGAGTGAAGACATTAGGACGGCTCTTAAAAACTAATTGTGTAACAGAAAAGAACCAAAAATACAAAAGCTTTTCTTCGTAAGAAACACAATATAAACAATTTCACATTTACTGGTAGAGAAAGTAATTCAGTCATCACTGTCACTCTCGAAGGATGAATCTTGCTGCTCCGGCTCGTCTTCGTCTGTAGTTTCAGAGGCGGCATTCCACAACTCGTCGTCTTCTGTGCCGTCAATTTCATTGGAAATGCCACACTTCTTGAAACTGCGGGTTATAATTTCTGGATTCACCATTCGCCAGGCAGCTAGTATCCACTCCAGAACGTTTCCTAACGACTGTCATTTTAAGTTCCCACTTGGTATGTATTCGTGATCATCACCGCACATCCATTCGGAATACAATTTTCGAAATTCACCTTTAAAAGGCTTGTTCACAGACACATCAAGAGGTTGGAGAAGTGAAGTTAAGCTGCCTGGAATAGTCGCAATGCCAGTTTTTAAACTAGTTAACTTTCCTATGACCCTCTCAGTTAAGTGGGCCCTGAAACTGTCCCAAACCAACAAACTCTTGCGTTTAAGAAGAGCTCCGGGCCGGCGATCCCAAACAGTGTCAATCCAGTCTAGAATAAGTTTCTCCTCCATCCACCCCTTCTCTTGGACACGGACAATGACCCCAGACTGTATTTTTTTCTTTTGGCACGGTTTTCCTTTCCAGTACAACATATGGCTGTAATTTCCGTCCATCTGCAGTGATTGCTAACATGACTGTGCACCTTTGCTTCTCGCAGCCAGTTGTTCTGCTGATAGGGATTGACTTGGCACCTTTTTCCGCAACCGTTGTTGCCATTGGAGAGTCCCAGAATATTGGTGTTTGATCTGCATTCCCTATCTTAGACAACAGGTAACTGTTATCCTTTTGGAGTTTTGTTACAAATCTGTGAAAACAAATTATCTTGTCTTCGTACTCAGCAGGTAAATGCTGGGCCAGTGACGTCCGCCTGCGTATTATTGCGAGACCATGCCGCCGCAAAAATCTCACACACCACCCTACACTAGCACGGAATCTACCGTTGGGCACTTCATATGTACACACAACTTCACGGGCTTTCATTATAATCATGTCCATTGTCACAGCAAAACCACCGCTACGTTTTTCGTTAACGTACTGCAGCACTTCCCTTTCCAGCTCGGGATGCTGAGCTTTTTTGCCAAGAAAAAATCGTCGATCACGAGAGACGTCAAAATCAACTTCTCACGTTGCTTCCGCCAGCCACAAACGTACGTTTCTGCAACGTCAAATTGCCGAGCCGCTGCGCGATTTCCGTTTTCTTCAGCGTATTTAATAACTGACAGCTTAAACCTGGCAGTGTAAGAAGCACATGAACTTACGGCATTCATCATCACAAGGTTTCAGCCTGCGTTATTGCATAAACACTGACGTGGGTTAAACACTTGGAACAGGGATGTGGCTGGTGTTAGCAGAGTGATTTACAGCTGAGGGGGAGGGCCATACTAAAAGGGAATGGAGAAAGAGATAGGGAGAGAAAATGAAGAGTGTGATGGAAGAGTGAGCTGTGAGAAATGCACTCTCCTGCAATCTTTCCCTTTAAACGTCACCCATCACCCGGCAGTTAACGACTACCACTCCTCCTCCCAGCCTCACCTTTTTTTGCAGTGTATAGCGTGCATCCTTGATTTTTTTTCTTTACTTGAGGGAAAAAAGGGTACGCTATACACGAGTATATACAGTATATTGGTAGTGAGAATAATGGTATGGTGGTGGTATTGATATATCAGTACCAAGGAAATTAATTTTCAGCCAATATTTCAACTACATACCTTCCATTGGTATAAGCTGTCTTATGAAGGGGTTGTTCTCAAACGTGTATGTCATATCCAATTCAGCCATAATTTTTTCAAACTTTTGCACAAGTTTTTCAGTGCTGCTTGTTTCGATATACTTCACATCATCCACAAGCTTATTCAGAGTTTCCGAGTGCTGACCAATGAATGCAAGATGGTAGCCATTTATCATAGCTGGGTTTGTGGATGGCTTCTTGGTTCCCTTCAAGTCACAGTACACAGCAGTAGCCATGTCTGTTAGTGGGTGCTGCAACAAACAACACACTGTACTGTAGCTACACTGTATTCATCTCAACACTTGTGGGTTTTGTGATAGCTGGCAAATCTTTTCCGACATGCTACTCAAATATAAATAATGCTAATTCAAAGTTTAAGTAAAATACCTATTTCTGTCTCCGTGTGCCTGTCTTCCCATTTCTTCTTCATAAAGGTAATTTTTTCTAGCTAATCGCAGAAGCTGGTACAGACAGATAATTTTTGTGTACATATAAAAATGAGCTTTATCTCTATCTCTCTCTGTGAGTGTATGTGTCTCCAAAATTATTACCCTTAAGTTTTTGTGCTGTTGTTTCACCTTCATGTGTACCATACAAATGCAAAATTTTTGAGAACAGTACAGATTCTTTTAACAAAATTTTTAAATAAGTAGGTAGGTATAAAGTATAAACATAAAATATTTACACTAATGATAGTTAAATGACTACAAAAATGAAAACACTTAAATTTCTAACAAAAAAAAAGTAAACTAATTTCCATCTGATTTATTAATTTTCCTTTATTTCTAATGCATAAAGAGGCAAGATTATACATGGTAAATAGCAATAACATGCAAGTTAATAAAACGCTTATGCTAAAATGTAAGCGAAAACACAAAATACAACATGTGGAATCTTTAATTTAGGCATTTATTTTTTATTATATAATTTATACAAAAATTATTTAGTTTCTAAGGTATAACTATATAACTATAGTCAAAAAGTAAAAAGTAAAAAACAAATTTGTAGTTTAAAAAAAAACACATAGTTTACAGTTAGGTAAATAACGTAGAGAATATGAGAATATCTGATACATTACAAGGAAATATATAAAAAACTAAGCTTTTAACATTGCATACTTGTTTCATTTGTTTTCATATATAATGGATTTAAATAACTGTAAAAAAAATAAAAATAATAAACTAAGTCATCAAATTAAAGCCCTGAAATAAATCTAATTTTTTCCTCCATGTTTTGATACATAAAATGTAACATATTCCAAATTTCAGTATTTTTATATTATTATGCACAATATTAATGATATGTACAACATTAATAAAAGTAAAAATGATAACAATAATACCTCAGATTTATTTACAACTAAATTAGTCAAAACTTTAAAACCTCGGCACAATGCATAAATACTAGCTTTCTAAGCTTCCAAAAATTGTTACAGCCTTGTAACACCAGGAGAAAATAACTGAGTAATACCGGCAGACGATGAAAAACACACAGGGTAGTTACTCTATATCCCGAATTTAGACTTCAAAACACTATGCCCCGTTAAGTACTTCAAGTTGTATTAAATATAAACAAATCCAAATGGTGGGGATAAATTGGGCAACAGCTTTAAAAAATGGCATTAGAAACTATATGGGTATGATTAAAGATAATAATTTTAAAAAGTTAATACATGTCAAAGTGTTACCTCATACGGTGTTGATTCTTGCGCTGGTGGTTTTGGCTTAGGAGTCAACACATCAGGAATTGTTTTCAGCAAACGGACTAGCATCTTTTCAGCAGCTAAATGTTTGGCCAATTTCTTTGTTCTTGCCGTAGCTAAATCACATGCAAAGTTATAAAGTTAAAATAAAATGTTAGTCATGAAATTGAACACAAATTATTACTGTAATACCATGAACTTATGGGATAGGTGAGGCAGAGTGATAACTGTATAAGTCGAATTCAGGTAAGTCAGGATACAATTTTGCATACAAATACATAAAAAAAATTACTTAATTGGGACAGGAAACTAAAGAAAACAATAATTTAGAAAAAAAAGAGTAATAAAATCTTAGATAACACAACAAAATATATTATTACATTACGAATTGCAAAAATGTTAACAGATGTTATTTTGATGTAGAAGGCTTCTAAAATATAACAGTCGTCTGATGGATTAAAAAAAAACTGTAACTGTCTTTAATGGTCTGTTACATTTGAAACCTACAAAAAGGAAAACAATGTTTTAAGTTGTAATGTTCGCACAGAAAATTAAGGTGATAAAACCTCTCTGGGCTCAAAACTACTTGTATACAGACTTTATACTCAAAAAATTATTTACTGTGGAGGAAGTGGAGATGCAAGTGAAATGAGAAATGATTGTAAACATTTGCTTCAAGTAAACACCAGATATTACATTCAATCAATACTAAATCAAAACTCAGGGCAAATATACACATTTAGCTAGATTTTAAGATCCCAGGAAAGGTTTTTCCCACAAGCTAATATGCTAAATTTAATTTTTAAACTTACTAACATAACTGTAATACCATTGAGACAGTAAAACTGATGGTAGTGTAGCCCAGGCCTGCCATTTTTATGGATTTTATAAGAGACATTCACTTATATTTCTAATAGTTGGGCCAATATTTTCCCATTAAAAGTATGTATGTTCTTGTAAATATTTACATTTTACTCTGCAATTGACACAGAGATGTCAGATGGTGAACAACTCCCATCACATATGGCACCATGACTCTTTAAAGCTTTATGTAAACATACCAAAAACATTTACACAAAGGTACCTTTTCATTCAAGCATTGAAGTACAGCAATATCTATGTTTTTGGAATGTTGAAAGATTATAAGTTTCACATCGGTACTCTGTTCTTGAATTATTTGTAGTTTGAGTTTTAAGTACCATGTTGTTTAAACAAGTTTATATTATTAAGATGAGTTATGAAAAAACTGACATCCATTGCCAAATGGATCTTTGTACAAAAAAAGGAATTATAAAAATTCTTAGCAATCATTAAAATAGTTGAGGAGTGTTAAAACAAAATGTTCAACTGCTTTCCTGGAACTCTAAACGAAATGGACAGGGTGTGTTCAAATATCTTATTCGGCACGAAAGTATGTACATTTTTCATACAGCAATTGATGGACAGCATAGCAAATTTAATCTTCAATATTTTTTTTTGTTTGTTTTAAAACCAGACAATAACATAATTGTACACGAAAAAATATTCATTTATTTACAGTAGAATCCCGCCGATGCGACCCCCCTCTGATGCGTCCATTCCGTTTATACGACCGTTTATTGAGGAACCGTGAAAAATTTGAGCAGAGAAAGTCGAAAATTTGCGTAAAATCGGCTGAAAAACAAGTCTGTTACACTTTGTTGGGCGCTATGTGTTCACGTTTATTTTGGCGAGCACTCTACTGTAAGCAGGCAGGTATACAAAAGATGGCTAAAAATAGATACCACCCCCATTCCTCTAGACTGCCCACGCTACCCAATACCGGTAAACTGCGCGCGAAACCTGATAGCATCTACGCGCGCGTCTATTGCCGTCCCGGTCCCGTGCGACAACGTATTAGGTGCTTCAAGTGTGCGTGAGAGATAAGATAAAGAAGGTGAAGCGGGCGAGACCTGCCAGCCAATATATTTGTGGGAGGGGGAGACAGAGATAAAAGAGAGCGAGCCCTGCAGCAAGCGGAAGTTGTGAAGATCGACATTTACCGTCACACTCTCGCTAGCTAACGATGCTGCTGGTCGGCCAGCCCCCCCCCCCCCCCCTTTTTTTCTCTCTTTCTCTCTCTCTCTCACACACGCACACACACGCGCTTACCCTACTTCTCACATTCCTGCATGTCAGCCAGACGGACCAGAGCGATAAGCGCCGCCAGACCACCCGTTGTGTCACGGGACGCAACCTTTTAAACACCACACTAATACAGCCCGCAAGAGACATAATAAACCTTTAATAAAAAGTTATCATTTCAATACTAAATCGTCCGATTTTTCTATACAAAGACGGCGAAAATGGACACACTGCACTGTGTTGAATTTTTTTTTCTCGGCAACGGGAGCTCCAATATTGCTTTCTAGGGTATCTTTTTTTCGGGAGACATCATGCTATTTAAATACTGTAATATGATTCTACTGTATCTCAATTTCAACAAACCTGTACTTTCAACATTTACCCCTATTACTTTACTTTGTACAGATAAATTACTGCAAAACTTAATATAAATTAAAATTTTGAATATTACATAATTGTTAAGATTTTTAAATGCCACAAACAGAATTTAGAAACATATATTAGTGGCAGGCCTGATTTAGCTCATGTGTGTACAAATTAAAATCTGCAATTATTATCTAATTTTGATTAATCATCATAAAAATATTATTTACAAATTCCACTCCATATCTGTGTAATTTACTTCTCAATTTCACAATCCACTAAGTTTCCACTTTTACGTAACTTACATTTAGGTAAATAAATATAGTTTAAAAAACTAAAGAAACATGCTTTTAAAGATTATCAAACTAAAAAGTAAAAAATAATTTTAAAATTAAATTTATGACAATAGTATATAAGCAATACTAGTATAAATGAGAAAAAAGCTTGAGGCGCTTTGTGCCATATTTTTTGAATATTAAGCGCCCCATGCTTTTTTCTCATTTATACTAGTACTAGCTGTACCCTGCCACGTTTCGCTGTGGCACATTGTGATTGAATATTTTTTTTGTTTTTCCACTGTATGCGTAGATATAAAGACTATCTGGTTTTCCGACTTGGGAACACGCAACATACAGTTGTCCATGTAAAAAGCAATCCGCATCTAAATCTAAACCACACAATTCTAAAGATTGACCTTGAGCTTCATTGATTGTGATTGCAAATGCCAATCGAATTGGGAATTGCAATCTTTTAAATTGAAATGGTGTATCGGTCGGGATCATGGGTATTCGAGGAATGAGGACATATTCACCTTTGAAAGGCCCCGTTAAAATCGTTGCTTCCACTACGTTATTAATTAATCTCTTAACTGAAAGTCGCGTGCCGTTGCAGAGTTTTGGCTGATTAATATTCCGCAAGAGGGTAATTGGCACACATATTTTCAATTTAAGTATGTGTGGTGGTATCCCTGGCTGATCAAGTGATTTTAAAAATTCCGTAGAACATATTAATTAAATTTAAAATTTAAATAAAAGGTATAGGGTCTAAGGAGTTCAAAAAATGAATAGCCTAGAACCATCTACATGCAATCCCACATCAAGTGGTGATAGACCCATACAAAACATAACCTCTACTTACGATTGATGCAATTGTTGTTATTGGCGATAGAACATATTAATTAAATTAAAAATTTAAAAAAATGTATAGGGTCTAAGGAGTTCAAAAAATGAATAGCCTAGAACCATCTACATGCAATCCCACTTCAAGTGGTGATAGACCCATACAAAACATAACCTCTACTTACGATTTGGATAACGGCGCAGCTCAATCGAGACACGATCACACTAAAGTACCTCATTCATATTGTATATATAGTCCCATACCGGTAAGCTTAGTCATTTTTTAATTATTGCACCTCACAATAAAATCATTCTCATTGTATATTGCCATTTCCCGCTCGCTTCACTTGACATAGTTTTTTCCATTGCTAAGAGAAATCCTTTGGCATGGAGAAACGTTTCCATAACAGAAAATTTGTGTTTTTTTGTTTTTATTGGTGAGAAAACACATTAATAAAATGGCGCAGTTACTTTTTCGCGGTTACGGGTATGTTGCTGACGTGAAAAGTAGATAAAAACAATCCTTGATGCGGGTTGTATATAATGGTAAAATTTCAGCTCGATCGGTGCAGAACTTTTTGAGTTTTTGAAGCGTACACAAACCAACATAACATTTTTATAGATATAGATTATAATAGCAATATATAAGATATAAGCTATAAGATAAGAATTATTTAATTTTCAAATGTATTGTACGAAATGTATTTTTTAATTTAAATGTATTTTTATCAATAGAGTCGAAAGAATATACTTTCAAATTAAATAAAGTTTTTTATTCTTTCTTGAAATATATATATATATATACATATTTGTGTAAATTATAGTCGTCAAGGCACAATGGTCGAGTAGCCTGATTGACCATGATATTTAGTTATAGAAACTTTTTTTTCCGACTTTTCCGGTGGATTTTCCCAAACTTTTATTTCATATAAACACTCTTCTGTTAAGATGCAATGTTCTGTAAAAATTTCAATCCAAACCATCGTATACTTTCCGAGTTTTGCGGCCAAATACATACGGAAGCTAAATTTTTATATATATAGATTGCTTATATACTGTCATAAATTTAATTTTAAAATTATTTTTTACTTTTTAGTTTGATAATCTTTAAAAGCATGTTTCTTTAGTTTTTTAAACTATATTTATTTTTAACTTTTTAGTTTGATATTCTTTAAAAGCATGTTTTTTAGTTTTTTAAACTATATTTATTTTTAACTTTTTAGTTTCATATTCTTTAAAAGCATGTTTTTTTAGTTTTTTAAACTATATTTATGTATAATTATCATAGGGAAATGAGTTACCGACACTACCTATTACCATCTGAGATAACTATTTGGAGTTGCAACGTCACAAAGAAATGGTAAAGTCTCTACGAATCATTTGCAGTTAGATGTATGGATATAATATTAAAATTTACCGGGGGAAAAAAAAACTTTTTTTTTTCGGCGTGGCCGGGAGTAGAACCCACGATCGCTGAATCCGAAAGCTGACGTCACAGAAGTCGCGCGCCTTAAACCGCTCGGCTAACGAACGTAATGAAATGGGTGGGACATTTTACAGTGATGAGTCACTCACTCTTAGTCAAAAGAGTTACAGACGGACAGACAGAGTTACAGACGGACAGACAAACATACAGGTGAAGCTAATATAAAGCATGTAAAAAAAAACTTCACATTTTTCTTGCATTCTCCAAACATTTAAGCTTGTTGACATTGATGGAGACGTATGCCCTCGTGTCTCGTGTCATGTTTATACCAGAGAAAAGGAAAATAACTAAAATATACTGTTTTATTGACCAGTAATAAAAAAAGGATCATTCCAGCATCACTGGTGAACCACAGAAAATTACCAGTCGCACAACCAGTACAAACTTAGGCTACATGCAAGGCTGATTTAGAAGAGTTTAAAGTTAACATGCAGGTTTTGACTGCTGCGATAAAATAATTTGCAATTGAAAACTTCCCACCTGAGCTCACCTGACTCTTTCTGCTTCGATACGGTGCAAGTTATTGTGAATAACTTTTCATGAGGCGGACCCTCCTCTCCCGTCTCGGAGAACTCAGCCTGAGGGAGGGACTTTGACCTGAGCGCATCGTTCAGCTTGCCAATGCTGTTCATGGCCGGCGAGGTGAACTCAGCAATGTCTTCTCCTTCCGAAGTAAAACTGAAAACACAACCGTTATGACTTTGAAGGAGATTTACCTATGCAGTATCGGCTTCAAAATTGTTTTAAACTATAAAGCTAATTGAGGGCCAGCCGACTGCATGAGATACCCTTAGCTGCCTATTGAAATAGAGTAAAAATACCTAGTCTATGGATGGTGTTACAGTAAAAGGATGTAACTCTCAATATTTTGAAAAATGTGATATTATGCCCATTAAAATGCCACATTTTGTTTCATGTGTAGATGAAACACTGTAACCCTGTAGCAATTTTCATGGAAGATATACAGTAATGTTGTGTTCAGTAACCCTCCAAAAATCATATTCTAGTGAAGTAAAATGCTATATGCCACACGAATGTGGGTTACACCTTTCTTCTGTAGGGAGATCTTTAACACGAGGTTACAACCTTTACCTTTGTGGGTTAAATTATTTTAGTTCCTGGAATCTTACTGCACTTGTGTAGCATTAAATACAATGCAATGAATTAAAAATGCCAGAATATTCAGGGCTAATTTACCTTCTGCCTACTAGGATGCCTAATAGCCAATAGGTCACTCTTTTAGTAAGCTACAATATCGTTACATAAATTACATTAAATAACCTTTCTAATGATTGAAAACATTTAATTTTTTTTTTTTAATCTTATTAGAATTGAAATATATATCCTATATCAATAACATAACTATTTTGTAACCCAGAAATGTTAGAAACTCTTAAAAATTTTATGCCCAAGCCCTATTATGTAAAATGTCCATTGTGAATTTTTTAAAATTAGTTTTAGCTTAAAAAAATATTTTTTAACACACAGTATATATTTTGTGTGGGTTTTAATACTATTACATAATAATGTTTCAATAAAAAAGAACAAAAAATATGACATTTTCTTTAAAAATGCAGTGGTGGTAGCTTCTGAGACCTACGTGAGAGCACGTGAAACATACACACACAGGCCAGGTTTTGTAGCTGGGAACTCTAGCTGTATTCACAAATTAAAAAGTTTATATAAACATTCATCAGTCAATAATTAACAATTATTTTGCTCTGCTGAAAATTTGTGTGAATGTGGGTTAACTCATTCTAATAACACAGTCAATATTAAAGACAAGCAGGCTTCTATAGGCTATATAAAATAAAAGCCGATCACTAATATCCAACATTAAGTATTTAACTGCAATACAATTAAAGAAAGTTACCTTTCATTCAGTGAAGCAGCATTATTGTCTTCTCGGACCTCTCTGATAACCTTCTTGGCTGGATGGTATGTCGCTTCCATGGATATGTGGAGACGTTCCAGAAGTGTACGAGCGGCATCATGCTTGGCTTCCTTCTTGGAACTGCCACTGCCGACAGCTGAAACGTTACATTTCACAACGCAAACACTCCACACTGATAACACAAATTACATTTACAAGCATACACATCAAAACAAGGCACACGCTTTTCAACCTATAGCAATACATTGAACTGGTATTATCTACAAACAATTAACGAAACAGCGATGGAATACACAACAGATAACGCACAGACCTGTTCCACTTACTTTATTTAATACCTGGGAATTATACAATTTCATGTGGTGCAGCTGCAAAGATGCTAATGAGGTCTTATTTTCCCTCTAAATATTATTTGTTTCCACATCATGAAAGTGCCCTCACTTTTAAAGATAAATTTTATTTTAAGAAAATAATAAAGTTAGTGTAGCTGTAGACCAAATTTTGGTACTGTTCACATGGCTGAACATTTTTGATACATATTTTTTTAGAAAGTAATAATCTGTTCATGAACTTCAGAAATTAAGTTTCCCTGAATATTCCATTACTTTGCAGGACCAAAATTACAATTTTTCCTGATGAACATTTCAAATAACTGACCTATTTTGCAATTTGCTGAAAGAAATAAAGACAATCAAGCTTCCACCATCCCTATAGCTGCGCTAGTATTATATATATTATATATATATATCCAAAGTAATACAACTTAAAACATTCATTCATGATTAATGACACAATACTAAGATAAAATTGACAAACTTCCCACATCACATGGATGTCCCGCAGAGTTAAGAGCATACAGTGGATGAGATGGCAGCCAAATCATATGAAACATTAACAAAACACGAACTGAACTAATGACAATTAAATCGCATCATCATCGGTGACTACAAATAAAAATAATTCAACAGAATCCCAGTAAGGTAAAAGTTGTGGTGCTGCCTGTGTATGTCTGTGAATGCATATTGCAGCCCACTGGAAGGAAGTCAATGCTGTTCATATTTGTATACTGCAGACTGCTGAGAAATATGCTATGTAAAACATGTTCTACAAACTAAGATATCATTTTATGAGACATCTATCAAGCAGATTAACGGAAAAAAAAAACACTGCAGGCCAGCTTAGTGCTTTGTGCACAGAGGCAAAGAGGAATGTGGTGTATGAGTAAGTGTTGCCAACAGAGCTGCTATGTTTCCACACCTCGTGCACTTTGCACTTACCTGAAAGTTCTCCAACACTGACTTGATACTTGAACAAGTTCTTGTGCGTCCCTCCTTGGTCGAAGATCAGCTTGTACAGTGGCATCGAGCCTTGTCGCATGAAATGCTCCTGCAGCATGGATACTGGTGTCTTGCTCATAGTGCAGCCTGAAACAGAAGAAAATCATATTTTACAGCTGGGCGACAGCAATATTTCTTAAGCAATCATCCTTCCATACAGAATCTGCCCAGGATTAAATTATATTGGACTGACTGAAATCTCCTACCCCCTTCCCCCTGAAATGGCCAGCTTGCTATAGGTGTGTGCCACACCAAGCACCCAATCCACAGACACTGGCACAACTGGATTCACTGATGTTCCTGTATTTTACGCTGGTACTAGCTCACATTCTCCTCTAATGTGAAACTTGACTGGGTATAGCGAACACCAGAAGATATATCACATCCTCAAACAGGATGTCCACACAAATATGTATAAAAATTTCCATGTTATTTCCATTACTTCCATGACTAAAATTACAAATTTTTTTTCAAATAATTTACCTATTTTGCAATTTTCTGAAAAAATAAAGACAATTCAGCCTCTACAATCCCTTTAGCTGTACTAGTTGAAACAGAACCTTGCATACACCTATTTACAGCATATGTCTATGCACTAAAACACTATCTGGAAAAAAAAAACCAGGTTCAAAGTCTGATGGCATAGGTACCAGACAGTGACATTTGCCCCTCAAATTACCATCACTGAGGAATTTACATTACTATTTTACAGGTTTTAGGGTAAATTCCATAACTTTCCATAATGTGGACTCCATTAAGTATGGTGTCTTCCAACTCCACCATTCAAGCAGCCTCGGTGCCGCCTCCCAACGGTTCCCCTGCCCAGGTTCAAACCACGGAGTTTCTGAATTATACGTTAAGTCTCACGATTATTAATAAATATATAATTTGTATAATTTGGGACATGCAAACTGGCATGTTTTTTATGTACTGATAAATATATTGAAGAAATTTAGCTAAATACGAACAAAATCATGCAACATAAACAGGAAAACAAACAACTGAAGAAACAACTATGATTAATTTACTATAATCCACAGCTTATGTGAATTTCCATAATCGGTGGCTACGAAAAACAATGTAGCATATCATTATCTCGCACAAATATATATTTTCCATTTCCAAGGATATTTTCGCACACAATTTGGTATTTGTTACAAAGTGAAAGGTAAGTTGGGTTAGGTCAACTTCACTTACATGCATTTAACAATTAATACTTAAAACATAATTAATGTAACTGACTTAACCTAACCAACCATTCACACAATTTTACAGTATTTTAAGAAGGGCTAAACTAACCCTCCATTCACACTATTTTACAGTATTTAAACATAGTTTACTTCACCTAAACAACAGTAAAAAATGTTAACTTCTTGAAATATTGGAATGCCATTAAACAGAATGATTAGAAAAAATGTCAAGAAGCAAACAAATCAAAGAATTTTTAGATATTTTCTCTGGTACACCCCGCTCATCAATGATTGGAGCAGTGCAATGTGTACAGGAGGGAGAGACGAGACGAGTATGATTTTTTTTTCCGCGACGTAGGTGAACGACTACATTGTTTCTTGTTTAGGAGTATCTATTAAAATCTGAAAATACTTTTATTATAGTTATGTTATGATAGGTTAGCTACATTAAAACATTTTAAAACACTATGGACGGTTAGTTAGGTTAGTATAGCTACATTAAAATAAACAGAGATATATAAATATTAATAAATAAAACCGAGGTTGGCCGAAGGTAAATGGTTCGGGTGTAATCGGGAATGGCAGAACTTTATGTGCGTCTTGATTTACCGTTCGTGAATGCCTAATTAATTTAAAATGGTCGATTAGGTCAGGTCAGTTACATTATTAATACTTTCAAACTAAGCAGACATTAAAAATAATATAAATTAATTTTAATGGTTGTTTAGTTTTAAAGTATTTATAATGTAGCTGACCTGACCTAACAAACCGGGACAAAGGATGAACAGTAGGAACTCACGTAATTTTTTTACTTATTACTTGCGCAACAAATAAAACATTAAAATTTGAAACGTTAAAAACTCAGATACGTTAGAGGCGGGTACATTCCTTTGCCATTAGTAGAAAATGATGTAGTCGTTCTACCTACGTCGCGAAAATAAAAAATCATAAACGTAAACAAGCAACAATGGTCGGTTCACCTACGCGGAAAAAAATCATACTCGTCTCGTAAACAAGAAACAATGGTGGCCGCCTGAATTCACAGGTATTGTGATGAAAATCTAAAAATTCGATATCTCCTAAAGTATTTGGAATTTCTTATCTCCGCCGGTTTTAATGTAAAGAGGAATTGAAAGAGCATATAATAAAAGTAATTTCAGATTTTTAGAATTATTTTTCGCAAATACCGCTACTCTACATGTTCAAAATTTAAAAATTCCATATCTCCTAAAGTATTTGGAATTTCTTATCTCCGCCGGTTGATTTGAAAAGAGGAAGTGAAAGAGCATAGAATAAAAGTATTTTTGGATTTTTAGCATTTTTTTTGGCATCTACCGCGATTGTAAATATTTACCCAGAATGATTATCAAGTGTTAGAAAGAAAACAAATTCATTTTCGAGATTTTTATTATTTTTTTTATGCGATTCACAATTACCTTTTCCAGCACTGAATGTAAGGTTAGGTACCCGACCTGTAGTTTGCAGGGTTCGCAGTAACCCCCTCCCAACCCATTCACAGGGTCAAACCCAGCAACACAACATTGAATAGAGTACCACAACTGCCTCCTAACATTGTCCCGGTAACTCCTACAATTTTTTGGGCAAACAGTTACTTCAAATACATTTGTAAAAAAAATTTTGAGTTTAAAATTCGGGAGAATACAATCGGAAGCGAAAGATTAATTAGCTTGGCCAGTATTGTAACATCTTAGCTTCAACAAGCAAGTAAACAATGTAAACAAAGATTCAAAGTCGAAACTAATTGAAAACTTAGCATTAAAAATTTAACCAACATTTTTAAATATAATCTTACGTATTCACTAGCAGCTAGCTCTAGCAACACATGACGAAAATTCACGAAGTAATCATTGCCGACACTCAAGTTCTATCACACGCAGAGACACTACGTAGTACGCATCCATGTAGTACGTATACAATATATACGTAACAAAATAACACATAAATGCAACCAACCATCTAAAACTAATTAAAATTATAACATAAAATAAAAAAAATATTTTTTAAACAAAATCACAGAGCAAAGAAATATAAATAAAAAAATTGTTTTAAGGCTATGGAACACAAATTTATCATTTTTGTTTCAGCAATTTTTCTACCATAAATATTCTGTTTCACTTCACGTTACTTGTCTATGCACTCTGGCAACAGTTCCCCTATAGAAAGCTAAATAGCTTTTTTGGGTAGCCTTATTTTCACAGACGAGAGAGCCAAACTCCCGATCGTGCAGCTAAGGTTTTTTTTGTTCATTGTAAAAGGTTAGGTTAGCTACATTATAAATACTTTAAAACATCGTGGATGGTTGATTTGGTTAGGATAGCTACATTAAAGATACTGTGAAATCATGTAAATGGTTTCCTAGCCCTGTATAGCTACATATTAAAAAGTTATTTGCTAAGCAACCATAAAATGATTTTACAGTATTTTTTAATGTAGCTATACTTACCTCATATAACCAACCATCCACAATGTTTTAAAGTATTTATAATGTAGCTAACCTATCCTAATCGACCGCAAAATTTAATGTCACACCGGTTTATACAATAAGATAGAATGGAAAAAAAAATGGGACCATGAACTTCGGGTGTGGCTCTCTCGTCTGTGAAAAGAAGGCTTCCCCGCTTTTTTCATGCTCTTCACTCTATTTTAACATGGAAATTATATGTCACTAATTAATGAAGTGAATCTTCTTTGTTCGCGATGAGAGTAAAATTTCAATTTGAAGGCCAAATATACATGCAAAGTTTTCGTAAAAAATTGTTTTGAAAGTTTTTTGATCCCAAATATAATTAAAAGAGAGCACCTACGAACCATTGTATGGTCTGTTGAATGAAATAAAAAATCAAATCAAATAAATGTTTGAATTGTTAAATAAATTGCTCTTCTATAACTTGAATTGAGTTACATGCGTTCTTTTATTTAATTCTAAGATTTTATTTTGTTAAAAATTTTATATCACTTATAACAGACAAGAAAGCTGTAATTTTTAAGGAATTTTCTTCTTGTTATGCAAAATACTCTTGCAACGAAATGTTATTTGAAAATCTCAATTTTTATATGGCTGTAGTGATAACCAAGGCTAAACTTATTGCATGTCATACATGCTCGTAGATGCATGTGACATGAAACATGGATAGTGTTTACTTTTTTAAATTACAGTGATAATCTGGCCATAAGAATTTGTGGATATTTTAGATTTTGTAAATACATTTTTTCATGACATGCCTTTGAGAGATGGATGTTCCAGTACTTTATTTTATTCTGATACTGGTTTTAATTGTAAGGCAGAATAATTGTACTAATGATAAAAGTGAAGAACAAGAAAGTTGTGGTTGTAATGCGTTAAACAGAGGAAGAGAAAGCGATGCAACTGTTTGTGCACAGACGGAAACGTATGCGAATTTTGACCATGACAAATATGGAGCAGTTGCGAACTCAAATAATAATAACCGAACAAATAAAATGATTTTTATTAAAGGAGGGGTTTTCACCATGGGTACTGATAAACCTGTTTTTGTTGCTGATGGTGAAGGCCCTTCAAGAAAAGTAACGTTAACTGATTATTTCATGGATGTTTTTGAAGTAAGCAACGCCGAATTTGAAATATTTGTGAACAGCACTGGTTATAAAACAGAAGCAGAGAAGTTTGGTGATTCATTCGTCTTTGAGACCCTTTTAAGTGAAGAGACCAAGGCAGGAATCACGCAAGCTGTAGCTGCTGCGCCCTGGTGGCTGCCAGTTAAAGGTTCCAATTGGAAGCATCCATATGGACCTGATTCAAATGTTAAAGGTACCTACTGAGTAATCATGATGGGTAATGAATGAGTTCACAAACCTATCACAGAAGCAGTATTAGCAGAATCACAATTTTGTTTCCCTACCCTTCATTATTTCTCGGTAATACTAGATAAGTGAGGCTTTGTGATAAATAAAATAGTTACCAGTAAAAAATCTGTGAACGAGTGTTGTGTCCTTAAAGAATTTTCTAGTATTTTACAGATTTAACTGTTTATTAGATTAGGTCAGGTACATTACACATAGTGTAAAAGGTAATTCTGATGGGGAGGGGTCGTTACCACAACGCCGAACGCACAATAACGCTGAATGTCAAAATTGACCACAACGCCTACAGCTAGAAAACTGCTGTGTACCACAACGCCGAAAAATGATTTTGCGGGGAAGGGGGGCCACAGGAGCAAAATGAGAAACAACTGAATGAATTTTTGTTCTAACCTTACCTAACGTAACCTTTGTGGCAGTCCTGCAATGACATTTTTTGGCGTTAATGTATTTCGGCGTTGTGGTAATTAGGTGTTGTGGTACACAGCAGTTTTCTAGCTGTTGGCGTTGTGGTCAATTCTGACATTCTGCGTTATGGTATTCGGCGTTATTGTACGTTCGGCGTTGTGGTATTTCGGCATTGTGGTGTGTCCCCGATGGGGAGCCTCTTTGGTAAATATGTAGTTGGGCGGTATTTGCGAAAAAAAAATGTTAAAAATCCGAAAATACTTTTATTCTATGCTCTTTAACTTCCTCTTTTCATTAAAAGCGGCGGAGGTAAGAAATTCCAAATACTTTAGGAGATATCGAATTTTTAAATTTCATCATATGTAGTAGAGCAGTATTTGTGAAAAAAATGTTAAAAATCCGAAAATACCTTTAGTAGATGCTCTTCAACTTCCTCTTTTGATTAAAAGTGGCGGAGATAAGAAATTCCAAATACTTTAGGATATATCGAATTTTTAAATTTCATCACAATTATACCAGTGCATTCATGTGGCATTCCGCATTGTTTCTTGTTTACGAGTATCTATTTTTTTATTGGATAATGTCGTCACGTGATTGATCGTGATAGGCCAGAATTCAAACGAACCAATACGTTATTATTTAGTTCATTTATTGTTTTAAAACGGTGTTTAATTACCGCTTCCAACTTAGGCAAGTTTTTAACGTTTCTAATTTTAAAGTCTTATTTTTTATTGTTGCGCAAGTAATAAGTAACAAAAAAATTTTACGTGAGTTTTTACTGTTCATCCTTTGTCCCGGTTTGTTAGGTCAGGTCAGTTACATTATAAATACTTTAAAACTAAAGAACCATTGAAATAATTTCATATTATTTTTAATGTACGCTTAGTTTCAAAGTATTTATAATGTAACTGACCTGACCTAATCGACCATTTTCATTAATTAGGCATTCACAAACACACGGCAAAATAAAAAAATGGCGACGGTCGAATGATAAACACAGGTCTTGTATGCAAAATAAGAACGGCGATATCTCCTAAAGTATTTGGAATTTCTTATCTCCGCCGCTTTTAATGAAAAGAGGAATTTTAAGAGCGTCTAATAAAGGTATTTTCGGATTTTTAACATTTTTTTTCGCAAATACCGCTCAACTACATATTTACTGCCTCTTTTCCATGTTTTTAAATTTTTTCCTAAGAGGATTTTGTGATACTTCCATTTTTTTACAAGTAGTTAGCAGGTTATTTACTAGGGTGGGTGAGGTTCTGAAATAAAAAAAAATCAATACAAAAATGTATTCATTATACTTCATATATAGTGTTGATACTTAAATAGCATTGTAAGAAGAGCACCTACTCTGGCAAAGAACCAAAAATACTGTGAAACTATGTAAATGGTTAGTTATGAGTTGCTATTATAATGTATTTATCTTAGCCTAACCAAAACATATTTTACAGATTTTTAATGTAGTGAACATTTTAAGATTTTGGAAAATAAATTTGGCACAAAGCCTTGCTTTTAACAATTTAACAGTCAAAATCTTTTGAACTGGTATAGTACATAAGGGCAGAGTGTCATTTCGCAAGACTTCTAGCCCACAATTTAACAATAGTGATGACATAAATATGAAATCACGTTATTACTACCTTTACATTATTCTGCATTATACTTTTTTCTTCCCACCCTTTGCCAGGTAAAAATTATTACCTACATCAACAGTGACAGGGTAAATGTTTTATTTCACCTTTTCCAAAATAAATTTTTAAAAAATTTAAAAAAAAAAAATGTGATTCAACCAAGAACTTTTATGGCAATTTAAACTAAGATTTTATATTAAGTTGATATCAACCTAGCCTTCTTAAAAATAATACAACCAATAGGAATGAAAATGACATTTTAAAAAATGTTAAAAACCTAACTATTTTGAAGTTATCTACAAGTTCTTTGCAGCGAGCAAATGTATAAATTGCATTCGTTGAAAAACTTTTGACAAAATGTAAATTTTGTAAAATACATTGTGTAATGTGAAGTTTGCCAGTCATACCTCCAAGGAACACCTGACATAGCCAATCCAAAGCCTCCGAAGTGGAAGCACCCCTGCTAAAACAATATTTACACAAAAAAATTTTCTACAATAAAGGAGCAAATAAAATCACTAAAATCATGCTCAACAAATTCTGCCCGCCACTTACAATGGGGACTATATATGTTTGGCAGTTTTTTTTTCTTTCAAGATTTTAACTTTTGATAACTTTGAATCAACAACTCAAATCAATCAGAGTAAAAACATATAAATTAAAATTTAAAGGAATACATACAATTATGCAGAAAATATTTAAATTTTAAATATTTAAGACATTGTATATGTTAAAAAGTAAATAGTATAAATCATTTTTATATGAATTTTTAACTGTGATAAACAAGAAGGAAGCAATTGCACCTCAATTTATACTAAACATGAATGACAGTTATTTGTGTTACAGATTATACGACTTTGCTGTAGACAAGATGTTAAGAAACTCAAAAAATACAAATAAATAAACACATTGCTGTCTACGAATAGTTCAGTACGGTTTGATAATATAATATATTATGTGTTATATATTAGATCTATACAGTTTTGGTACAATATCACAGGTTACATCTCAACATTCTAGTAACTCAAATTTATGATTTTATGAGACACTGTTAACGTGGTGTAATTTTAATTTTCACTAGAATATAATTTAATCAAAATCTTATAAAATCCTTTTAATAATGTGTCTAGTTTTACCATGGTGGAATAAACAGATTTGACTGCCCTTATGGCTGAAAGGCTAGATCTGGCTGGTTCTCTGTTTCCCGGCTGGGTTGGAGAATTTTCACACAAACATTTCAGGGAGAGGCTGGGCCTGATGGACTCCCCTGTTTGTGAACCTGACTGTAACATTTGTTAATTCTGTCTCAAATCTATATGCTATATGTGTGTCAGTAATGTATATCCTACAGTAGCTATTCACAGTGTTATATGCTATCTGGTGTAAATTGCTATTTACATCTCCATCTTAAGTATGATAAATAATATAGGACACCACATAGGAATAAAATATACAGAACCAAACAAAGAGATAGAGAGCAACAAAATTCGTAACTTGGAACAGTCACAAAGCAATCAACAGCAAAGACATTGACCAGGGGCAAAAAAACCCTAGGCATGAAGAATTGAAAAAGATTATGGGATGAAACTTTGACAAACAAAGAAAACAATCCTGAAGGGGGAGGGGGGGGGGGGAATTAAAATTAATTTAATCTGAGGGAGCATCTCTGTTTATAAAGGGCTTGAGATATATCTTTCTTGCCATTCCATCAGAAAAACTGTTTCATGCTCTCTTGTTGATAAAGAAATAAAACGTTTTCAGATGTTACAGAAAGGTTTAGAACTAGAACTTAAATAACGATTTGGTGCTACATTTAATTTTAAATTGTAATAAGACTTTGAACTGAATGATTTTGTATGAAAATTCACTTAGCATGTATATTTAACATTATAGTTAAAAAAAATCATGTATTCTTAATTTAAAATGTGAATAAAATATGAGAGAAATTTGAGAAAGTAAGTGTGCTCTCTCTGAAGTAGTTGTGACGTAAAGGTGAGAACGAGAGCACGTCCTATTAGCCAATTGAGACGCTGCCCAATCTGCACCTTGACTTTAAATAAGAGGCCACAGCTGGGTGTTAGTAGTATTTTTCTAGTCCTGCATGTAAATTAGTGCATTATTTAATGGCAATCGAATCGGGAATCCACTTCAAAGTGGTCCCAGGGGTGTATCGCCTCTTTGCTGCGGCACTGCTCTTGATGTCACCAAATGAACGACCTACATATATTGTGAATTTCACATAATCTTTTAATACATTGCTAGTACCTGCAATGTGTATTATGTTAGCAACATTCATGCATGACAAGTATGTGTTTATAGTATTATAGTATTTTCTGTGTTATAGTATTAAATTTTATTTATTTTACTGAAGAAGACAGTGACGAAGCCTTGCATGCTTGCAGTGTTCCTTGAAAGTTTGTTTGTTTGTTAAGGCTGGGTTTCACGCACCGTGTTGATTTTTTTTGTCATTACTTTTATTTAAGGTCTGTTTCTACAATTTTAACCCAGTACGTTCCAGCATTATTTATTCTGCCACAAATATTGAAACAGTATTCACTAAGTGGAAGCAAGTCTTTGTAATATTGTTATAGCTTGTGCAATTTTTTACATCCATGATATTACACCATTGAAAATGTTTGTGACGGATCAACAAATGCGAGGAAGGTATCAAATTAAAATTTTTCAAACAGTCGTTTAAAGATGTGATGACTAAAAAAACAGATTAACGAGGAGCTGGCTGCTGTTGAGTGCGGGCGCTTGTGGAATGACACGCGGATGTTGTTGCAGGCAGGATGGACCACCCTGTGGTGCACGTGTCGTGGAACGATGCGGCGGCCTACTGCAAGTGGGCGGGCAAGCGTCTGCCGACGGAGGCGGAGTGGGAGCACGCCTGCCGCGCTGGCCTGTCCGGCCGTCTCTTCCCGTGGGGGAACAAGCTGCTCCCTCGCGGCAAGCACCGGTACGCCATCAGTCGCCTCTCTGATGTGTCGTGTTACTGAAACATCATTTTGCTGTTCAGGGAATGGAAAGTTATAATTACATCAAAGATGTTCATTTCAGTCATGTTTTATATTTTCTGCAATGGAATTTTCATCCATCATTTTAAATGGCTCATAGTGTTTAAAGAGTACAGTAGAACCCTGTTATAACGAATCTGAAGAGAGTAGTTTATATGTTCACTATAGAGGGGAAACTTTATATCTGGGAAAACTTTTATATTGGCAATACATACTCAAAAGCAAAATCTTAACTACACATAGGCCTAAGCCATGAAAAGAACGAATGAAAATACTCAAAGCAACAGTTTTATGAGCAAATGCAGATAATATTTTTAATGAACTACACTTTCTTTTACCTAATGGTTCTTGGAAATCGGCGTATTATCCTTTTTTCGGGCATTTAATACTCTGTGACGTTATCGCAGCTTGAGAAAGAAGATTGTTCAGCTTGTTTAATGTTGTACTTAATGTGGATGTTGCAATTCCCAGTTCCTTTGCTATTAACACGTGCGGGACAGTGGGGTTGGAGTCTCCCTTTTCAATAATGTCCAGTTTATCTCGCACAGATACTGCTATACGTTTTTTAACACGTTTTTCACCCCTTTTTATGTACGTATTTCTTATTGAAGCACATTTGCAGCTTAATAACACGTAATTATTTTTACCGTCAAAAGTAAATAAACGAAAAATAACGAGTCTGGCGCATCAAAGATCACTACGTATCATTTAGTATCGCAGTTGCTAAAGCTGGAACGAAATTTTCTCACCCTTTTTTTTTTTTTTTTTTTTTTTTTTGTTTTGGTTTTGTTTTGGTTAACGGCTTTCGCCCACAACCAGAACTATACTCGCACGTGGTCAACACGTCTTATGGTCCCTCACAACCAGATGTCTTCAATATCACGCTGCAAAAAACCACCTCTTCTAGAGATCAACACCAGCGGGATCCAACTGAAATATATACCAGGCGGAGCGCACGTAGGCGGAGGGGCATAGTAGGAATACCTAGCAGGAACTATTCATTGCTAACTATCTTCTCGGTCGAGGCCCATCGACCAATGGAAAGAAGGCCATGGAATAAGGTCAAATGTCAATATAATACACCGGTCACCAAGAACAGGGGACCCAAGGACGTTACCATTAACTCATATGTGGATGTCATTCTCGAATAGGAAATGGGACAGCACGATACAGACCTCACAAGTAGACGTAAACAACAAGGAAGGGTACGCCATGGGCAAAGGCAAATTAAGACTCTTAAGTTGAGCATAGAGGTTATCCCGCGAACGGACACAACGACATTCAAAAAGTAAATGATTAACATCCGCCAGGACAGCACCACATGTGCAGTCAGAATTGTCTTGAATACCGAGTTTATGCAAATGGGCAGGGGCAGCAGTATGATTGGATCGGAGTCGAAATGATAAGACAGCGAGGTGACGCGGCTGATTATCAAAGACGATATCCGTGCTGACCGGTCTATGTCGATATAAGGACGCGTAAACGGTTGCGTTATCCCTGGCATAGCGTCGCCATACGGCATCCCACTCCTCCATAATGAGCCGGTCGAGGTAAGGGAGAAGGACATTATATGATACCGCCGGAACCGTACTACCACAGCATCGAGCCAAATTGGCCAGGCGGTCTACCATTTCATTCCCGTGAATCCCGATATGACTAGGTATCCAGAAAAATTGTACACTGATGTTAAGTCTACACAAGGTGAGTGTAAGTTCCTTAATAAGCCAGACCACAGGTTCTCGAGGAAGAGGGGTGGAATTGAGAGACTGAATTAAACTATATGAATCTGTCACAATAATAGATTGGTGAATTTTTTTTCGGAGCACATATTGCAATGCCTTATATACCGCATACGCCTCAGCATAGTAAATGGTAGTTATAGGGGGCAGTTTATATAAGCCAGTAGTTTTAGTGTGACTATCGTAATAGGCAGCTCCTACCCCTGTGTCGGTTTTGGAAGCATCTGTATATATAGTTCGATGCAAATGCACATGATTCACGCTTTCATAGAACTCCTGAGCGGTTAGATATGACGGTTGTCCCTTACTACCTATGACCTGAGTTCGCAGCGGTTGAAACGTAATATCATATGTTAAAGTATATTTGTTTAAACAGGGCGTAGAAACGATATGGGACTCTGCTCGTTTAAGAGCGTCCGGAATATCCAAATCCAGTTTGTCCACCGCCCGCATATAACCGGCAACATGAGATGCCCTTGAGCGTATCCAAAGTTTCCCCAGGAAGCACTTTCTATGGAGGGTTAGTGGCAAAAGTCCCAGTTCGAATTGCATACATGAGATAGGCGTCGAAGGGAAGGCACCTAAAATGATCCGCATACTAACGTTCTGTATCTTCTCCAGTTCATAACTCCTGGTGGGAGAGAGGTTGTAAAGAACACAACAGCCATAATCGAGCACCGACCGAATAGTGGTAACATAAAATAGTTTTAATAATTTTACCTCCGCACCCCACGTGCGGTGTGTTAGAGCTTTTAACAGATCAATGCGCTTCCGACATTTATGCGTTAGATATTTAATGTGGGCTTTACCCGTCAAACGATGATCAAATACCACACCTAGGTATTTAATTTCTGTCGCAATCGGTAAGGGTTGACCCAGCAGTTGGAAGGGTGGAAAATTGTGCGGTTTATATTTCCTCGTAAAAAACACGACCTTACTTTTCGTTGGGGATATTTCTAATCCATTGCTATCAGTCCATGCCTGAAGCCTGTGGAGAGTGTCACACAGCGTGTCCTGAGCTCCCTGATATGTTGTATTATAGGCCCATATCACGATATCATCTGCATAAGTAATGTTATAGGAAGTACGCCCAATGTGATAAACTAAGTCTTGGGTATACAAAAGAAACAGGAGTGGGCTCAATGTACTGCCTTGTGAAAGGCCAGTATAGACGATGCGTGCAGACGATGGAGTCTGTGACGTGATTGGGTAATAGTGTCGGACAGAAAAAAGAGCGTGTACACATTTAATAATTTGAGTGGGAATTCCAATATGGCACAACTTCTCATACAATACAGTCAAGTTAACATTATCGAAAGCGGATACCAGGTCGACAAAGAGCGCGGTACATATTTTCTTTAGCTTGAAGGCAACATGAATTTTGGACAATAAGGATAGAATGGCCTCGTGTGATCCAATACCTGGCCGAAATCCAAACTGCTCAGGCCGGATGAGCTTATTCTTTTCCAACCACCACTGTAACCGATTTTTCAATAGTTTTTCAAAAACCTTTGCAAGACATGAGCGGAGTGCAATGGGCCGGTAAGAAGTAGGGGCTAATAGCGGTTTATTCTGCTTCTTAATAGGAAGTACGATGAACTCCCGCCAGGCTAACGGAGTTACACCATGAACGAAAATGTGATTATATAGTTGTAATAAGTATGAAGTACAGTTCTCAGGGAGATTCCGGATCATCACATATGGGATTTTATCAAGTCCCGGCGCCGTGTTAGGAGTATGACGTATACAAGTTTGTAGTTCCTGCTGCGTAAAAGGCATAATTAAGGCAGTATGATCTATATACCTATTCAGGGGCGGCTTAGGCGGAGTGAAATGTATATCTGCATTGGGAACATAATCCGGGGCAATATGCCGCATAAAGGCCGGTACTATGACATCAGGGATAGGAGTCACATAAGAGAAATCTTTGCTAGACCGAAATTGTTTAAACTTCCTCCATAATTGTGGCAGGGGAGTAGACCGCGAAAACGATGTGCAGAAGGCGTGCCACTTTTCCTTTTTCACCCCCTTCCATGTCCGTTTCGCCACCGCCTGTGCTTTCTGTAATGCGATGTAGTTACTGAGAGTGGAGCAGTGTTTATAAGTTTTAAGGGCCATAAGGCGTGCAGTATTTGTAGTCTGACATTTATCATCCCACCAAGTGGGTTTACGTTTACGACAAGCGGTCTGGCACGTTATAGGGATGGCTTGATGAGCGGCATGCAAGATTTGCGTGTAGAAATAGTCGTAACATGCATTTACCGTTCCTGGATCTATGACCGCAAAAGGGGCGATATCGGCCAGAAGGCCGCGGAATTTACTCCAGTCAGCTTGACGAGTACGAAACTGGGCTGTTGCTGGAGACTGTTGAGGAGGTAAAGGTTGGCAGACCTGCGTAGTCAACAAGATGGGAAAATGATCACTCCCCCAATTGTCCTCTAAGACAGTCCAGGTAAGTTGCCCCGCGAGATCTGTAGAAATGAGAGTTAGGTCTATAGCAGTAGATTGTTGTTGGTAGCAACCTAACCGAGTGTGGCGTTTGTCATTCATGACCATATAGCTCGAGGTATGAAGAAATTCAAGCAACGTCCGGCCTGCTGCATCACAAAAAGCATTACCCCAAGAGGAATGGTGGCTATTAAAATCCCCACCTATCACTACAGGGGTGGGAAATTGGCGGAAGAAAAGGTCCCATGTATCAGCATCAATGGAGGAGTTGGGGTGGACATAGAGCGACACTATGGCCCATACGAAGTGTCGGTGATAAATCTGAATAGCGACAGCATCAATATTGTCAGCACGGGGTGGATATTGAATCGATATTTCCGCTACACTAAAATTTTTATTCACGAAAATAGCAGTACCCCGGTCAGGTTTGTGAGATCTGTATAGGTGATATCCTGGTATCCTGACTGTATATTTGTCCGTAAGTCTGGTTTCACATAGCAATATAATATCAACGTTGTGTAGGTGTAGATAGTGTTCCATGGGATATCGATTAGCGATCAATGACCTAGCGTTCCATTGTAGTATCTTAAGGTTGAAAGGAAGTGAGATGGTACAAGAAGATTAAATTATAGGTTCAAAATGCGGAGGAGAACCTCCATCAAGGTATCCTTGTTGACGGCGAACGTATGATCTGTCTTTGCAGTGCTGACCAAGCCCTCAATCATATCGACGATATTCTGGACTTTCTCATTAGGAACAGTGTGCTCGGTGCCTGTAGGGGTAGATGGCGGTTGTTCAAGGTTGTGTTCACCTGCGTGTGGATTGTGTACTGGTCCGATAGTGATGTCTGGCACTTCAGGACGGAACTGCGCGTAATATTGGCGAATGTCGCCATTTGTGTGGGAGTCCAGCGGAATGACGGGTGGGATCGCCTTGTAACAAGTGGTATAGCCATCGGGCCGTGTAGGCACAGTCTTACGTCGCATGGTGCTTTGGGTCACGTGAGCAAACGTCGGCTGTGGTGCGGGAACCTCTGCAGGTGTACTGTTGTAGGTGGAAACTGTATGTGGGAGATGGGGTTGCAGAACAGGGAACCCTATTATAGGATAATGGACCTGTTGTTCCGGTACACACGGACTGGGTGGTAACTTCTTTGTCGCATCTGCATACGAAAGATTATGATAAGCCATTAGCCGTTTGATTTCACGTTCACGTTCCCACATGGGGCAGAGCTTTTTATTGAGTGCCGAGTGTGGTCCCCGGCAGTTAACACATTGTGGTGTACCAACTGTCGGGCAGGCCTGTCCATGGACAAGAAGGCAGGTAGCACACCGAGGCGTCGTGGAACGACAGTTTTTGGCAGTGTGACCAAATCGGTGGCACTGATAACACATGGTAACGCTCTGGACTTTAGGGGTCACTTTGTATATTTCTTTAAAAATACTAATATATGGAGGCAGCGTTTGCCCTTCAAAGGTGAGACTGAGGAGCTTGATGGGTACCCGAAGATCCTGCCCATCGCGTTGGATATGCTTGGTGAGACGTTCCGCATGCAGGAGTTTATGGGTAGCGCTTTCATATCCGTCGAGGACCTCTTCCATACTAACATCCAAAGGAACACCATATATGATACCCTGTTTCCTCGTCAGACCCATGGGGATGCTCGCTCGCAGGTTCATCTTGCCTGGAGTATCAGAGTCCAGAAATTGATTGGCAGCTGTCGCCGTACTAAAGTACATTTTCAGCCGTTTTGGACCTGCTTGTTGGATTTGCAATATATAACGATTAGGGTGCAATCTTTTACCTAAAGAAATCGGGTGCAAGTTTCCAATATTACTATCAAGGGATTCCACTACTACAATGAAAGGACCGCTACAGGTATCAGGGTAACGTGCGCTCCCACCTGGTACATACCCACTTCCACGTTGTTGATCGGCCACCCGGCCTCGTCCGTCGCCGGACATGTCTTCGCCCAAGGAATTACTTAAACGGACGTCACGCTTGCATGATTTGTTTGTTCGTTCAATCAGATCACTGGTTTCACTTATGCTTTTCCGCTTTACATCATTGCGCGACACTACCTCCATACGATCATAATCAATGTCTTCCGCTAATACTGCATTTAACGAGTTGTCCAACTTAACCGCGAGTAAGCGCAGGAACGTCCGTCATCACTCGCAGTCAAAACCGACCCATCTCATTTTTTTTCTTTTTCTTTTTTTTTTCTTCTCACTTTCTATGGAAAAATTTTGTCCACAGAGTTCTATCTAGTGGTAGTCTTACGAACCTTACCCGATCAAAATGTCCGAAACGTGAACGATAAAAATGAGACGTAAAAATATTGAATTTGCTGCTATAATGTACATACGTATTTGTGTGGCGGTAATTTATTTATAATTTTGATAACATAATAAATGTACACGTGTTCGCCCATTCTTTAACTATGCAGGGAAAACTATTTTTTATTTTCACCTAACTGATCACCATTTTTGGCTACACGTACCCTACCGAGGCCACTCGAATACGACTTGTTTATAATATGAACAGTGGACAATCGAGTAGCGTATTGCTGAGAAAAACTTCAATGTGATCCAGAAGAGACGTTTTGTGAAAAAACTTTTAATTATATGAAAATATTTGAGATAAATGTGCATTATGTCGGCAAAATTTGTTCGTGGTACACGGGAAAACGTATCAACATTGACAAAAGTTGTGCGCTATATCCAATAAATTAATACATAACCTCAAATCATTTTGCCGGGACTGAGACGGAAATTCACAATAAACGGGAATTCATTATAGGCGGGTTCACTATAAACGGGTTCTACTGTATATGCATCTATATTTTTTTATAATTTGTATAAATATATATATTTTTTATTATGTATGTCATACAATCTAACTAATTTTCTTTAATGATATTAAACTATATTAAATAGGAAAAAAGTTAAAACACAATTACCTATAAAATAAAATACATTTTAAATAGTCAAAATGTGGTTTGAATAATCAGAATAAATCATAAAGTAATAAACATGTGTAAGACGGTAAGAAACACATGAAAAAAATTACCTAAATGTTTATTTTATGTAACAACTTCTAACTAAACAGTCTAGTATCTTTAAGTACATTTACATATGATCTTGATTTAAAAATATTTATAATGATGTAAAAATGCTTTAAATGGCTTATTGTGTAGGCCTAGAACGTGATGTTTGAAATTGCCATGACTTTACTGAATATTCAAACTTTATGTGGTGCACTGGCTGTAATACAAACATATTTCTAGACCTTGCTGTCATACACCAAACTTCTAATATTTTGCAAAGATAGGAAGTATATTCATAAAAAATTTTACTTAGCTGCAAAAAATGTTTAATGCTTGTTTAACAAATTTTCAAAGGTTAATATGGAACATCTAGCAGCCCAAGCACTGGATCTAAAAGTATGGCGAAAAAGTTATGTTATATTAATTTACAGTTTTCAGAATTTTAACCAGTGGTGTAAGGATTACAATAATTTTACCTGAATTTTTGTCTCCTGGCATGGTATTCAATTTATTCAGTCTGCTTAGGAAGGGTTTCATGGTTGCTATTTGCTACGGCTGTTTAATGCAGTTCATCCAGGCTTACCTGAACACTTAAATTAAACCTTTGAAACAAGTCACTTCTCCAAATATAGCCTTGTTTACACCTTGTAAAGTTGGCAGCAAATCAAGAAAAGTAGATCTGTAATTTTTCATAATGAAAGTGCAAAAACAACTTATTTTTTTGTTTATGAACATTAGCATGAAATTTAGTGTAAAGGTACGCAAATTTTTGTTAGTGACAATTTGACATGGTAATGTTGGATTAATTTGCCTGGGGCAGACGGATATTGAAATTTTATGTTCGAGCATGTTCCGTTAATGGTGAACCAAATCTAAAGTTATCCATTAAAAAAAAGTAACCATCTTAAAATTTTCGGCGAGGACTATTTTGCTCATAATAAGTCTGTACGTGCAAATTTTAACTGGCTGCATTTTTAAAAAGGTATCAACACAAAAAGAAACCCTAAAAGTATGTTTCCACATTAAATCAGAAAGCCTGGGATATTTTTGTTTAGTATTTCCAGAATTGTTGTAGTAAAGAAATTCTATGGATAATTGAACTCCCCAGTTAGAGCACTGAACTGGAGGCATGATTTTGCTATCCTAGCTTTTTGAATCCAAGCATTTGTGTTGTGTGAGCATCACACCAATAGTGGCGAGGTTGAGTGCATGTGTAAGCAATCCTTACTTAAATTATTAAAAATTACGAACTTACTACTAGCATCTACAAGAATTGAGAATTTTATTTTAATGATGACAATTATATCTCTTACAACATAACACATTAATTTACTAATTTATCACGTGTGGAGGTAAGTTCTTGCTTTAGAGGATGTAAACTCACCCTAGGATCTGATGAGCCTGGTAGTGGCGTATCTAGAGGTTCGCCTTGGATGGGGCACCTTGATACCAGCAGTTGGAGACTGGTGACTACAGATGTTTCACCTTTAATTGAGCTATTTTCTAAGTCCTGCTTCAAACTCACTTTCGATATTTTTGTGCTAGATGACGTGCTCAACATTGCCATGGGCCAGGTAATTTGTGTTTGCACATTTCGAGCATGTGAAACTGTCAAATTGTGATAATAATGAAAACTTTGCTTTCATACCAATTGGACTAATGTTCATAAATGTGTGGTTTTAGAACTACTTTTCTTGATTTGCTGCCAACTTGACAATGTTTAAACTTGGCTCTGTTTGCTAAAGGCCACGTGCAGTTGCGGGCAGTGACCTTGTACAGTACTGAGATGAGCCCGGCCGGCTGTGGCAGGGTGAACATATGGCAGGGCCAGTTCCCCAGCGACAACACGGCGGAGGACGGCTACACGGCGACTGCTCCGGTCACGCAGTTCCCCGCCAACGCCTACGGCCTCCATAACATGATAGGCAACGTGTGGGAGTGGACAAGCGACTGGTGGGAAACCAAGCACAAAGCCACACATCTGCACAACCCTGTGAGAATTTTTAATATTGTGTGATTGTGATCGTAATGGTTGGTTGGTTGGTTGGTTGGTTTCATGCTCCTGTGTTTTATTTATTTCAGTGTATGTTTATTTTGTGTTTTTAAAACTTTTAATAATTTTTAAAAAAATGCAGGTGTTTAAATCACTTAACCCAATCATTCAAGAGTAGTAAGAGTACTATATTTGACCCACCGTATTTTGTATTCATTGACTGACATAGTACACCACTACAAAAAATAGTGGAATTAAGCTCAGAATGATCTAGGTAACAGAATTTTTTTTATTTATTAATTTTTTTGGGTTGTTTAGAGGAACATTATTTTCCTTTCGTTATATAGTGCTGAGGCTGTTCTTTTATGATATACTTCTTTCACTTTTGCTTGGTTTAGGCATAAACTATCTCAAGTGGAAGAGATGGGGGAGGGGTTGTGTCTGGTTATTCTTGCATTTCAAATAATTATTTACTGTGCACACTTATTACATAAATTAAAAACAAAATTATGTTACGATGTTTTAGGATATCTGTAAATGGCAAGTTAATTGCAACAAATGAGTTTGAATAAATATGGATTTGGAAATCCTTTGAGACTTTTTAAACAATATGTCCAGTTAGGAGGTTCTGAACCGTTTAATCCTGAGTTGGAGTTGGGATGTGGCTAGGGCCGTTGAGGGAATCCAAAGGCCCAGGGGCAATTAAGTTTTTTGGACTCCAACCCCATTATTTAATGTACAACTTTTCAAACACCATAGCTTAAAAAGAATATCTAAAAACTAGTAAATGTTATATTCATTGTGCGTATCGCATAACTTACAACAGTCCCTTCACAGAGCCCGAATCCTGGGGATTTTGCCCCCCTTTCCCCTCCCTCGGAACGACCCTGGAGGCGTTGACAAAGAGTGACTGTGCGTGACGCAGGTGGGGCCTCCCGGCGGCAGCGACAAGGTGAAGAAGGGAGGCTCGTACCTCTGCCACGAGAGCTACTGCTACCGGTACCGCTGTGCCGCCCGCAGCCAGAACACCCCGGACAGCTCGGCGGGCAACCTGGGGTTCCGCTGTGCCGCCACCACCCTGCCCGAGTACTTACAGCCCCGCCGATAGGCTGTCTTCCTGCCACGACCCTGTAGCCCACCCGACCATCCATAAATGACTAACATAATGTACGTATTAATATTACACATGGTGAAATAGTGTACCAAAGAAAAATGATTTAGTGAATTACTATACTAAATTTGTTTACACAGTTTTTGGTATCCGTAAAATTGGCTATAGTCTACTAGCCCAAAACAAAACAAGTTTAAATTAAATGTTTAAACACATACATATATATTTGCATTACTTTTTGTGATCCATTTAAGGTTTGAAGCTCCATAAAATCATTTGTTTCAAAATGATACCATCTGATGTTTAATTGGAAGATAAAATAACTGTTATGTAATGGTATTTGGCTTTCAGTGTACTGTAATCATCAAAACAGCATAAATCATTCAGTTTTGACTTGTTGCACCTGAGTAATAGGATCTGTAGTTTCAAAGACTGGCATACAGTCTTTATGTTGTGCTGCATGTTGCTGTTGGGCGCTCCGCACATTGTTATTTCAAGAGAAATTACGTAACAAGCTGTAAAGCATGCTCGTCCTGTAGTCTGATGCGATGATCGGGTGTACTAGTAAGTGGCAGCTGAAAAGATTATATTTTGTATTTACTGCAAATTCCTTCAAATATATTGCAAATGTGTTGACTCATCTGAAATGAAACATGATTGCATTACTGAATTTCAACTGTAATAATTTGTGTCCAAATCATGGAATCCAAACTGTTTGCAATACCTACATCTTTCTCTCCAGAGAGCCAAAGCCTTTAGTGAGGGTAGTAATTTAATATCCAGCAAAAAAAAAAAAAGGTACATTGTTTTTAAATGAGAGATAACTTGTAAAGCAAACATGTTTCTGCTGCTAGCTGTAGGTTTCAATAGGTCACTTGGAAACAATAGTATTTCAAGAAACATTTAAGACTTGAACAGAATCATTTATTAAATATCTGTTAAGAAAAAAATTAAATACATTTAACTTAAATTCTAGGTAATCCTAGATGGTATTTGTAAAATACATTCCAGTTATATCATGAAATAGCCAGAGGCATTAAATTTTAACATGAAAATGTTTATTCTGTGTTCTGTTAGGTCTTGCATACTTATCTCCAAAGAAGTAACTACTATATTTTAACTTCAGAAACTTATAATTATGCTAAAGAACATTGTATCACACAAATATTAAATGATGAGCTGAACTGGTAAGCTAGCCCTTAAGAGGTCCGCCTAGTCATGGATATCTTTGCATTATTGAGTGTGATGCTCACTGATCCTTCCAGCACAGTATTGCAGCCAAGTGCAAGACTTTGGACTGGCACACAGTCTTCCCATTGTGCATAGAACAACTATGAGATTTGAGTGATAATGATAACATTATGTGGTGAAAAAATGAAGATAAAGGGTTTTTCATGCCCAAAAATTACTATGTAAACATTCGTTTTTAGCCAATTTTACTTGTCTATAAATACAGTTTAAAAATGAACTTCTCATCCACCCTCAGCATATTCCTAGATGCTATTCATAAACAGATGTCATTCTGATATCCTGAGAAGTTTCAAATCCCTTGGTGTTTTTCTGAAGCTCTGCCCATTGTATGTGTGCCCGGGTAGGCAGGGGTCTTAAGGAACAAGTCTCACTACTATTTCCCTCATATTTGGAAGGAATTCCTCACAACCACAATAGTTCTACCTTTGGTTACAGCATGCTCAGCTGTAATTTGAAAATCCTGTAATGTCAGTAGAGGTTGTCTTGTTATGGACAGTTTTATTTTAACTGTTTCCTGCTGTGCTAAATCATCCCACATTTGGCTCCACCTACTTGGGAGTTTATTTGCTGACGGGGAAGTGTTTAGGGCATCTCGAATGTAACTCAAAAGCTTTGGGATGTAAATTTTGTTTTACAAAGAATGAAAATGAAAGCAAGCACGACATAGTTACAGTACTTAAAACTTTATGTGGTATAATATAAATTTTTAAAGTATGATCCAAATAATCAGTTTTATACACCACTTGTGTAATGAAATGGCTAATGATCTCTGGCTTATTTGGTGTATTAGTGAGTCTGTCAAGTACAGTCGCAATCAAAGAAAATGTCGCAATGCTGGGCTAGCTGAGCTGAGTTTCGTTACAAACATTTTTCTAGATGTTGGACCATTTGATTGTTAAAACATTTGGTTTGCAGCAGTGCTCGTTGAAGGGAGGTGAAATCGAAGGTGTCAGTCTAAGCTTTAAAACAATTGTCTGCCAGATCCCAGTTTTTGAAACAAAAGTCCTTCTGAAGGTTGCGGGAGCGAATTATGATTGATTTGATAAACACCAGAAAAAGGTTCTTGCTCAGCTGCTGGCTCATACAAGCAATGAGGCTTTTTCTATGTGCAATCCATTTATTTTTGGTGATCAATCACCCAAAACAGCTTCAGGTAGGAGGTGCCCTTAAATCAAGATAGGCCTTTTTATTATTATTATCTTTTATGTCAGATGTCTATGCTATGTTTATGTATTTTAAAAGGGTTTTTTTTTTCCATGATACTTTGCTGTGTATTGTGTGCTGTAGTGAATTTTTGTTAGTGATACTAAGGTAGTGGTTGATGTCTAGTACCGTATTTAACCAGAGAAGGGTCGCCCCTTCGTATGGGTCGCACCCTTAATTTTGGGCAAAAAAATCTAACATTTTCACTATAAGGGCCACCCCTGCATATGCATCACATCATACATCTGACTTCACTAGAGTTCCGTGAATACAAGTAAAGTGTTCTTTTTTTCAGCTTATTGGCACGTAAGAAATACGACACTGGCATTGGCCCTCAGCTTTTCTTTGTTTACTACTGGAGGATGTGAGGCAGTCCACTACCCAACCCCACCACCCCATTTCCTAACAAGACAAAGGAGAAGACTTCTATTTTTATACCCTTGTTTCCGTTTCATCCATTGTATTTTATTACTCGCCTCTTCGTCTGGAGAAAGAAGATATGGCAAGCTACTCTTTGTCAGTTCCGTCTATAAAAACTAGTACGCAGTTAACTGCGAGGCTAGAGGAATATAAAAGGTGCTCTTATAAACACCAGCAATGGCTGCAGTTTTGCCACGGTATTTTCAGTCGGAAGCTTGGGAAATCTCATTAAAAAACAATAATGATTGGGCACCTGTCAAGATAGACACATTAATTGTGTGGATGCCAGTTCGTGGGACATTTACAAAGAAGAGAGGGATTGAGAACCATCAACATTGCCATCTGGCCTCACGCACACACATGTACACTCTCTTGCTCCCTCTCTGGCTGGTTCATTTGTAGATTTTACTCTCCTCTCCTTGTCCTCCCCAACGCAGCAACAGGTCGGGTTCACAGGTGCGCTGTTCACGGAACTTCACGTGACTGCTGAGAAATTTTGATTGAACAATTTATACTTGCTCGTGGAGTTATATTTATTAAAAACCAACATAGGTTAAGTATTTACGCACATATTCAACCTCAGTACAATATTTTATTGCAATCAAAAATTTGAATATAGGTAGCAATACATTTTTTTTACACTAAAAATCTGCATAAAATATGCGGCCCATACGCGGGTAAATACGGAATGTAATTTACTTAAAAATTTGTACTTAAAATTAAGCTGGGAGCCTGGAGACTATAGGCGTATTACCTGTGCTGTTGCAGAACCCCTCATCACTTTTGTGGTATGGCTTCCATTGTAAAGTGTTGTGTGTCACAGATAGGTATGTACAAACTTAATTGTTTAGTAATGAAGTAAGATGAGATTTGCCATGTGAGGGCCAGTACTGCAATCATTTTAAAAGTTTCTACGTCAATGGGTTGTTGTACATGCTAGTACTTAGAATTTTGAAGATACAAATCTTGGTTTTGTGTAAATTGACATTTCTGATATTTTAATGTTATTGAAATATTTTACTACAATTGATATTTGTTGTCCATTTTTATTATAACTGAAATAAAATTCTTTGTTTTAAAGAAATATTTATTGATTACCTTACCTTATCTATCATTTGTATACTGTAAAGGATATTAAAACACCCACCTGGTCAGAGGTGTATTTGCAGACAGGATAAGTGCAATGATTGCTGGTACTTCTAGCACAGCATCACCTCTAAGTGCAAGGGCAACTGACATGAGTGGTAACCATAACATTGTATGGTGGAGAAATGAAGATAAAGCCCCTCGAGTGCTTGCAATAATTTATACCGGATGCTTTGTCTAAAAATATTCTGATTTCACGTTTCAGCCATTTGCAATCTTCTAAAAATACAGTTTAAAAACAAAATACGGAAACAAATATTCATCCGCCATCGGCATATTCTTAACTGCTTTTCGTAAACATGAACCACTTTCATATCGTGATCAGTATTCAAATTTGTGTTTGTTGTTGTTGGAGCTACACACGCACTGTGTGCCCAGGTGGGCAGGACCCTGAAGTTAGTACAGGAACAAACTTTCAAAGGGAAGATGATAGATTACAAAACAAGGAATAAAAAAGACACACCCCCTGATTGTGACTAAAAATGCAAATGTAGGTTTCATGGATGGCTCACAGCAATACTGAATCCTTTGTTTAATGAAATTAATAATTTGAGAACTTAAATTTTCCCTTCATAGTTACTGGTTTGTGGTCAAAATTATACGTTGGAAGCACAGTAAAAACTGTTTTAACACTACCCCAAGAGAGAACATTATTGCAGCTTGGTGTAGCTGGTGCACATAACCAGCACTCAGCAGTCAACGAGTTAATACCAGGCCTGGATCAGCTTGTCTGTTAAAATATGTTGTAACATTGTTTTTCATAGTACAAGTTTGTCACAAGTCTGATCATGGTGTAAGTGAATGGAAAATCTGCAAACGTAAACTTGTTAATCATAAAAACTTATGGCATTTGGTAAAACAAGTTTTACAGTATTTTCCTATTTTGTATTCAAGTCTGCCGCACATCCTAGAAGGTACAGGAAAGGTAGCTATAAAGAAGAAAAAAAGTATCCAAGTTTTGTAAGGTTACTTACATAGGACATTACACAATAAACTTTTTCTTTTTGAAAACAAAGCATTTTCAAAACTTTATTTACATAACATTTCGTACATCAGGCCAAATTCCAGTACAAAATGATATTTTTCATTGTACACACATTTTCCTAAATATATCAAGTTGTGGTAGACATTTTCAAACAATATTTGTAGTAATTATCATAATTTGTTACAACAGGATTAAGTCAACTATGTCATTTATGTTTAACCTAAACTTTAAACTCAAAATTTAAATTCCCGACTGCCTAATAACAATAACACAACCGATCCTACCGATTAACCTAACTGAAAGCTAGCACAGCATAAAGTTACCATTCTAAAGCATCATTTCAAGAAATAATGGTTAGACAATATTAAATAATTATTTATTAGTGTTATTTAAAATGTTAAAAAAACAATTTTTCCCACTTAAAACATCAAACAAACAAATCATATGAGATACACAAGTATGAGTCACATAAAAATATTAAGAGACTAAAACCAGTTTAGACACGACAAACTGCAGTCATACCAAACAATGAATAATCGGTTAACTGTGTACAAAGTCAATTATGCCAAACCAACAACAAAGAGTTAAAATGAGAACCTAGAACTACCAAAATGAATAACTGTGAACAGATAAAGCAGCAAGCTCCAAGTTAAATTAAACTCTTAACTAATTCCAATCCTCTACATGCATTACAGTGCATGCTGCATGTAGAGGAAGCATTTAAATAATTTTAAGAGATTTTGCATATTGATCTACCATATTACAGTTATAATTTCTGTAAAATCTCAATTATGATGCATTTTCAATCAATTTTCATTTAACTTTATGATCAAGTATCAAATTCCTAAAACTTATGAGATTCTACTGTACATGTAAAAATTTTGAAAATATCACCCATAGACTTGTACGTTACCCACTACTACTACTACTACTACTACTACTACAAGTAAACTAAACACCATTATTATAAATAAAGATACTATATAATAAATTAAAACCGTATCCTGAAAAGATAATTACATTCACTACAAAATTAGAGTAATTTTAAGATGAAAGTGTCTAACAAAGACGCTACCATGACTGACGTACGACTAATCTTCTGCAGCAACGACTCAAAACTGTTGCCAGTGCTGGTTTATTGACTGTATCACAGTAGTGCTGAATCAAATGGCAAATACTTCCTGCAGCTTTCAGCCGAACAGCAACAAGGTGTTCTACAGACAGAGGTGGCTGGTCCCGGCTTCGAGTCCCCTACCTCACCGCCGTAGTCGAATGTAATTTCCTCGCCGGCCTCGATGTCTCTCACAGCAAATATACCCAGCCTGGGAACAGGGCAGTCCACTCGCACCGGCACGACGGCTGCGTTCGGCCGGCAGCTGTGGTTTATGTAGCGACCGATGTTCCCGATCATCGTGGGGTCGACGCACGTCTTGATGACCGTCCCACCCGAGAGGTGCTCCTTCAACACAAAAATGTAATTCATCTGCCGGGAGGTGGTGCGCTGAGCGCGTCTTCGAGCCTCTTCCTCACCGATCACCTCGCCGGCATATTCACAGATGAAGCCACCGATGGGGATTTTTGAATTCGTCTGCAATCCCAAGCCCTTCCCGTTTGATGTGCTGAATATTTCCAAAAATTTTCGAGGTCCTCGCTGTACCAAACTATTAGCACATTTACCTTCAAATGCACAACTACACTCACTGTTACATTCCACCACTGGCCCACCAAATTTGCCAGGCAACAAACAGAAATCCACGTAGTTCTGACCATACCTTGAGACACATGGACAACTTTCTTCTGAGGCACAATTCCCATCCAAACAATTGCAGCCCTTAGCATACTGGGCTTCAAAATCATCCATATCACATTCTGGTCCTGGTACGTTACAATCTACGTAGCTAACGTTCGGTGAGGTATGAGTATAATCATCAATCCCACAACTGTTCTGCGTGGAGAATTCCAACTCTCTAGATTTAGAATTATCACCCCCAACATCAACAAAATATTCTTTTTCCTCTTCAACATTCATAAATGCATTTTTATTTGATTCAACAAAACAACCACTAATTTCAGTCTTTGGTGTCGAATGATTCTCAAAATTTGACATTTCTTGGTCTTAAAAAAATACAGTAGCTAAACCCAATACATACACAGTCACAGAAGCGTTAATTAAAGTCTAAAAACTATCACGTATCTTCTCAATTTGGTCCAAATAACCTCACAAGTTATTTTTTTTATGTGTAATGTAATCAAATCACAGATGACCACAGCACCAACTTCAATAAATATCCACAAATTCCTACAGTTATATTCTTTTATATTGTGTCTTCAACTGGTAACTGAAACAAATGGAAAACCAAAATTAATAGAACTAAAAACCTTTTTTCCTTGTCGGCTACTGAACCAATAACACCAACAAACATCCAACACACAAAAAGTTGAAAACATAAAAATCAGGGACAAATGTACCAAGAGCCTACTCAAACCTGGCTTGCATAGTCGTGACTTTAAGGCAAGTATTGTGCCATCTGATTCGCCTAAAACATTTTTGCTTAGATCTTAACATTTGACTGTGCAAGACAGCCTTAGTCCAGTCCCTTACTCGTGAGAAGTCGCTACGATCCCTACTTTGCAAAAATCGGCAGGAATGACAAGTTTCTATTCCTGTGTTCATTCCGGTGCTCTTGCAGCTGAGTAATCTATGGCCGCCCTTGTGATTATCGAACAGCTCATACTGGATGGAATGGCATGTGGAAGCATCCACAAACCAAGGCTATGTCCAATTCACCATATATATACTATTGGTGTAATGTTCTTGTCCTTGTATTAACACCACAAGGGCTGTCTGAACTCAAAGTATGCAGGTATGTAATTCAACATATTGGTGTACTTCCAGATAAAGAAACTCCACCATTTTTAAATCTTTTATATGTGATATTTGATAACAATGAAGTAATTTAAAGACTTGTAAAATCAATTTCACTTGTTTTAACATACTGAATAAAAAATATTTAATTATTTAAATATGGAAGTTTTAACAAATACATGAACATTCATACCGGTCATAACTACAAAATAATCATAAATTAAATAGCAGTAAATTCATTATGTCCGGAATTAAGTACGCAAAATTATTAATTTCAGCTAACGTATTTTTGCAAAGAAATTTATTTGGTAAAAAAAATGTTTGGCTGGCTAATACCATTTGAATAGGCTAAACGTTATACCTGTACAAATAGTACACCACAGGGGCAAGCAAAATATGCAGGTCACATGTACAAAACTGTATATACTAGAATGCAGACACTGCCTAAAATGCAATTTTGAAATGAACAGTGCATCAAACCTAATACATAAAAAACTGAATCTTTTCAGGGATACAGGATAAATCAGAGGTAAACTGTATTGACAATACCCAAGAACAAAATGTGAATGGTACGCCAATTAACTGAGAACAAGACGAGAATGGATTGCAATCACAACAAAACTCTATTCTGATAATACAATTAGAACAGAGTTGTAAACAAAACTTAAACAATGCATCACAAAATATATACATATATATTTTTTAAATTAATCTTTGTGCTTGATTTCCTGAGACAGTTTCGAATAGTTACAATGCATACTTACCAACAGAATAATACTATTCAATTGGTTGAACATGAAGTAGTTTGATATTTTTAATGTCTTTTTCCCGAGCTTCTTATGTCACCCCCCATCAACTGATAGTAGACAACTAGCGGTACAGATACTCGTCTAGTTTACGTCTAATAATCATATTAAAATGTACAATAGAAACAAATTTTTTCGTATCCAGGATTAATGAATTCCCGTGATTAAGGTAGGTGCATGTTTTTTCCTTTCACTGTCAATTTCCTGCAATTCAAATTGCAAAAGCACTTTTCAAAAGCAAACCAACAAAATAAAAGTTTAGAATTTAGATGTCACACTTAAAATAAAAAAAAATAAAAAAAAATAGTTTTTCAGCATAAAAATTTATCAAGCAGGAAAATATTTTTATTTCTTTTATTTCTCTGTAAGGTTTAGTTTTTTGCTTTCCGTTGTGCAGCACGACACGACAAAATTAGAAATAGAATTGTTTCTTGTGGGCTGCCGAGACACATATTTTATCATGTTGATGTCACGGTGACCTTGTATTTCACCGGCTTCTGAGCCTGTCGGGCCCGTAGTGTCACGTTCATCATTGCATCGTGACTCCAGCTTGAGGGTTCAAACGACCAGGAGGAGACAAACGACGTGAACGTGTGTTCCAACACGACTGCGAAAGCTCACCTGAACTTGTTTGCGAACCCTCCGACAGGTGTTTCAGGCAGAGAACAGCCCCTGCACGCTGGACTTGAGCGACCCCAGACTGGACTGGGGCAGCAGCTTCGAGATCCCCCACACGACGACGCACACGCAGGAGGCCTTCGCCGTGAACTTGACGACGCGGCCGCTGAGGGAGGGGGGAGGCAGCTGCATGATGGGGGGGATGTCGGCCAGGGACACCTTGCCCCAGTTCTGCACGATGCCCGGCACGTGGCCGATCCCCACCACGCCCACCACCCGGGCCGGCACCGGGCCTGCGGACATGCGCTGGCTCCAACCTGCCCCCTCTACACATATTACACTCATTACTCATTAGTACAGTAATAAAATCTGACTTAATAAAACTTCCTGCTTGATAAAATTTAAAAAATTTCGAATCGGACCTATGTAAAAATATTCACCCTTTTAATACACTTTCCCTGTTAATAAGTTCAAATTTCTAAGTACCTTCAGAAACTTTTAAACTGGGATTTACTGCAGTTCCCAAATCAAAAAACTGTAATCTCCAGCATATAAGCCATAAGGACATTTGCTATGGGGAAAATGTGTGAATATAAGGAATATGTAGTTCAAATATAAAGAATATTTGTTTTCTTTGCTCACTCTCCGATAAGAATCTTCAACTTAACAGTATTAATTGACAGAAGAGTGTAAGGAGAATGGGGAATGCGAGATAATTATTGTGCTCACTGCACCCTTTCATAAACACTAGGAAAAGAGTTGCCTAGAACTTGTCGACCAGCAATTTTAAAGAAAAAAAAGGGGGAGAAAAGTTTAAACTACCTTGCTTTTGAATCTTGCAGTATAGAAAAAGAGACCATAATATTGTCAAACTAAGCGAGACAGATACAGAACACCAACAACAGGTGGATATTTAAAGTTGCAGCAATCCAAGCTCTTCCCCTCCCTATATTTTAAATATTTGTATAAAGAATCATTATGTTTTTCTGGTCAGGGATAACTTGGTTAAAATTATTGATATGAAATAAATAGTAACCGATCATATATCTAGAAGATATTTGTGTGTTAACATTGGGCTTTTATAATCATAAGTTAAACTAATAAATGTTTTCAATTATTTCTGATAATTTACTTTATTTTGGAAAAGCCAGTAAAAGTTATTTTTGCCTATTTTGTTGGTTGGTTAAGTTATCAGGTGTAATCGTGTATTTTTCTTTACTTAATTTGCAATTTTTTTGTCTGAAAGCATAAAATGGCTCAACTCACGTCAAATTCACATATAAATTATTTTTTTGAACTTCTGTGGAATAATATTCATATAACGGTAAGTAACATCAGTGCTCAACTAACGTCAAATTTACATAAAAATTATTTTTGTGGACCTCTATGGGGTAATATTCATCATAACTATAGAAGAAATTACATGTGAAACATATTTTATATTCTCGTCACATCTGTAAACAAAGTAGTATGTTTTTCAATCAAACCATAATAGTTGAAGGTGCCATAGACTAGTTCATCGATGTGTGCAACTGTATAACGTGCCTCAGCAGAGAGATGTGAACAGAAAGATGTCATATTTTTTCCTGAGTTTTTAAAATAGGCAGCTAATTGAGTCATTGACACATAATTCTGTGTGACTGTTAAAACAACTGTGAACAATTAAAAGTGCAAATTCCATAGTATATTTGTTTAATAGAATTGATGATTGATTTATAAATATTTCCGTAATAATTTTCGGCATTCTAAAATTTTATGCTTTTTATGCAGTACTGTGGAGTGTAAGTTCACTGCAACGGCAGCCATCTAGCGGAATGGCTAGTAACTTCCTCTTTTAGGCAAACGGGATTGCCTTGAAAGTGGCAAGTCTTAGTTTCAAATGTTAATAGTGTTGACGAAGATCCCGTGGACACGTGATAAAAAATAATGCGCTTTATATGTATATATATATTATGGATGGGTCGGTACCGGTTCTCGGTTCTCGGTTCCTACGGTTCTCAACATTTTAACCGGCACCGAGAACCGCAGCTAAAATGTCGGTGCCGGTACCGGTACCGGCAGTATAGCAAAACCCTTTACGAAAATAGTCCTTCTCTACAACTTAACTGCAGCATGAAATGGCTCAATTCACATATGAATTATTTTTTTGGACTTCTGTGGAATAATATTCATCTATAACTATAAAATAAATTACATGTGAAAATATTTAATGTTCTCGTCACATCTGTAAACAAAGTACGTTAAACAATCAAAACATAAACAGTTGAAGGTGCCATAGATGTGTGTAGTTCATAGATGTGTGCAACTCTATAACGTGCCTCAGCAGAGATGTGAGAACAGAAAGACACCATGTTTGTTTCAATTTGTTTTTAAAAATAGGTAGTTAATTGAGTCGTTGACACGTAAGGGATACTGGTGTATAAAGAACAATTAAAAGTGCAAAATTTCACAGAATATTTGTTTAATAGAATTAATGATTGATTTAAAATTTTCCGTAATATTTGGCATTCTAAAATTTTATGCTTTTTGTGCAGTGCTTTGGACTGTAAATTCACTGCATCTGCAGCCATCTAGCATAATGGCTAGTAACTTTCTCTTTTAGGTAAACGGGATTGCTTTGAAGGGGAAATTATTTTTTTTTTTAGGTAAAGTTGTGTATGGATGTGTAGATGTATTTTACAATTGGCCATAGAAAAGAGAGGGAGGGATAGAAAGACCACTCTCTGAATAACAGCTAGAACGCTATTTGCAGCGCTGTTGTGGCCGTGCACAGTACTAACTGTATAAACATTGGTGGAAGAATGACCTAAGTAGCTATTTATGCTAAAACCACCTATGTCACAAGCTAGCATTACTATTGAAGTTTGCAATCACATCTACAGCATTAAGAGGGTGGAGAGTTTTCAGCTTCTCAACATTTATTCTCTGTATCCATTCATTGTATACTGTTTCTTCGTAAACTGGGAAGCGGTGTCTAAAAGCAAATTTATCATCGCAACCAGGCACACAGCATTTTCGTACACGTGGTGGCATTGTATTTTACTTAATACGTAATTTTATACTCAATTTAACAATCTTACCTCAATGAAAATATGACCACTAAATAATTGAATAAATAAACGCCAGATATTTTCCAGTTTCCACCTACGAAGCAATAAGCAAGTAGCACGCAAATAACCTAAAGTCCTAAACAAAAATATGAAAGAAAAATTGCCGCCATTACAAATGAGCCTTGGCAACGAATCGTAAACAAACATTGAGCAGTGAGCACACTAGCGCTCTTACGGCCGTGCACACAAACAAAACGTTGTTCAAGCATCTCTCTAATGAGTGCACATCCCGTGCTATTGGCTGGTGAAACAAAATGCTTGTTGACACTTCTAAAGTATAATTATTCTGGCCTAATAGAGCAAATTGTTTATGGCATCAGAAGTGTGGCAGTAATTTACTGTTGACTGTGCAAACAAACTGAATTCAATGTAGGCAATAAGTTTGATGGACAATTTAATATTTTAATTCTTTGAAAGTTCACCATTATTGTAACATTTTCTTTTTATTCCTATGTTTTAAAGGAGGGTGTATGTAAATGTCTTGAGGTGATTGCTAGATTAATATACTAAATATTAGTTTTATTATGTGTTCTCTATATTATTTAGAATTATTTTTCACTAATACATATTACATTTGTAGTATGTTGGTTTGTTTGCTGTAGCTTGAAAACTATACTTAACCTTACTTAACCTTTTATATTGCTTTGATAGCCTATTTAAAGACAAACATTATGCCAATGCATTTCTTTGTAAGCATAGAATAAAAACATTGAAAATGTAAATATGGATACAGGCTTTTTAGCAATTTTTTTTTGTAACTGAAACAATAAATAGTTTATTACTTGAAAATCCTTATAAAAAAATGTGTAAATAATGCTTATTTTAAGTTTTAAGTGAGAACCGAGGACCAAGAACAGATATTTAAGAACCGGTACCGAACCGAGAACCGGGAAAAAATGGGAATTTACCCATCACTAGTTGTGTGTCCACTTATTAAATTGTTTTAAACACATGTAAAGTTTACTTTGTTTAATTATAATCCATTTGTTACTAAGTGGAAGGCAGTAAAAAAATATGAAAAATATGAGATGTTAGTTTTCCGAAAAAATATTTTTAAGAAAATTTTCTGAAAAATTCAAAATTTTCCAACAAGTTGTACTTTACAGAAATAAATTTATCTACTCTTTTACACAAACAGTAACAAATAAAAAATACAGTTTGTCTTTCTTTACAAACTAATGGCTCACTTAACATTTAAGAGTTGGTTAGAAGAACATATAACCCTCTACCAACAAAAAAATTCTTTAAATAATACCTTCCAATCGGCAGAAAATAAATTATTGTATGACATACTATCAATCTAGCTTCAATTATGTAAATCTAAATGGTAATGGGAGAAAGGAAAATTTTCCCACTCATATCTCTAAACAAAATCCTTTTGATTTTTTTTATTCTCAAAACTTGAGAAAAATCCTTGTTTAACGTTCAGGAAGATATAATATCTGAAGGTTCGCATATCCCTCAAAATAACACACATAATGTGTAGAGGTGGGACAATACCACACTTTCGATACTCGATTCCGTATTGTTTTTTCAGTTCGATACTTTCGTTACTTTCGATACTCCAGGGAAAAATATTTTCCCATTAAGTAACAATTATTACAAATAACGTATTAGTTTTAAACTATATAAATTCCCTCTTTATTACAAAAATACAAACTGCAAACAACTTTAAAGACTTGAGTAAAAAAATCAATATAAAAAATAGAAGCGAAATACAAACTAACTTCAATAGAGTTAGCCCTTTATTTTCCAGTACACTTTTTTTTACCACGAACAAATGTAAATAAAGACAGCGCTCTCTTAAATAAAATTGCCGCAAACAATGATAGTTCGCGCTGGTGGCGTCAATTTACGTCACTATACGACCGCTGCAATTTAAAACATTCATAATATCGATACAAATCTCTGGTACTTACCATACACGAGAGACGAGACACGTACTTACTCTATTATGTTGACTGTTATTACTAGGCGTGTTATTGTTACTATTGCGACGGATTGCGAGTGGAGTCAATGTGAATTTTAAGTGCTGAATATTTCTAGAATTTTTTTTTTTTAAATTTCCTGTGAATTCAATGTCAGAAGTGTTACGTACGAAAAACATAACTTCTTGAACACGAAACAAAAACAACTTAACCTTACTTTACCGTTTGTTTACTATTGGCAAGTTGCAGTAACGACTTATATATAATTTATTCTGATGTAAGCCTATTGGTTATCATAATTACGGCTAATAAGTTGTTCTAGTACAGTAGAACCCCTGTCATACACTTTTCATCAGAGGGCACAAAAATGATGTATGATGCGGGAAAGTGTATGAAAAGGGAATGGCAATAATACCGTATAAACCCACGTACCACCCGCACCTTTTTTCAAAAAATCAGGTTTGAAAAAGTAGGGTGCGGGTGTTACGTGGGTCTTGGGCCATTTTAGCGCGGTGACGAAATAACGCCGGTGCGACTGGAGGTTGCTGTGATAGACAAGAGGAGTAGAGGAAAAGGAGGGGAAGGAAGCAGCAGACAGTCAAGGTCACATTCCTCACAGCGTTGTCACGCTGCAGCTTCGCTGGTTACAAACGCGTGCTCCCACGCACTGTCCTATCCTCATTTGCAAAGTACCCAGTGGTTTTACACGTGTGTTGCTGTTGGCTGCAACTATTGTAATGAATCGTAAAAAGTTGCGTTCTTTCACAGTTGCGGAAAAATTAAAAATAATCAGTGAAGCGGAAGAAATCAGTAACCGTGTTGCTGGGCGAAAATATGTCGACGAATCATGTGTGAGGGATTGGAGGAAAAGTAAAGACAAACTGTTATCGGCCAGTGGCGATAGACGTGCGTTCCGTGGTGCGGTTGCAAAGTTTCCGGAGATAGAGGAAAAACTCCACGACTACATCAGGACAGACGGCAATTCGGGTGCGCTGTAACGCTGTAAGCACGGAAATGTGTTCGCTAAAGGCGCTGCAAATTGCTCGTGAACTTGGCGTGGGTGAAGGCTTTAAAGCAAGTAGGAACTGGATGCGCAGGTTCATGGTAAGAAAGGGTTTGTCCATGAGGCGGCTTACTACAATCTGTCAGCGTTTACCGACAAGCTACGATGAAAAATTAATAGCATTTCAGAGGCATGTGTTAAAGCTGCGGAAGCTGTAGAATATGCCACATTTAGGCACAAGGTTTTTTATTATGCATGTAATAAAAATAGTTTTTATTATGCGTGGCTAGGACTCGCGTACTTTATCGTTTATTTTGTTTGAACGAGGTCATTGCCCAGCGCACGATAATGGACGCGGAAGATTGTAACTGTAAACAGCTGGGAGCTGGGCAAGGTCACGTGCACACACAGCGTGTTGTTATCGTTCGCGCGCGCCGATGCCACGTTCTACTCGCGCGATGTTGCCACATTGCAGTTACCTGCCTTCTGTACACTTTTAACGCAAATGCTGAGGCTGTAATAAGTAGCATACCTAGTACTTTTTGGTAATTCTTTACGATTTGTTACTGTTTGAAAGGAAAAGAAATAACGACAAAGTTTTTTTTTCCATGCAGATTTGCAATAAAAACATTTTTTCCCCACCATGGCATTCTAAAAATAAGGGTGCGGGTCTTACCCGGGGGCGGGTGGTACGTAGGTTTATACGGTACATTATAATACAATTTTTTTTCAATCTAGCATACCATCACAATGTCAGATTAAACTTAAATACATAATGTGTAAATAATTGCATTATATTAATGGAAGGTATGAATTCATCATTATATATTATATACAAATAATAAAACCACCAGAAATGTAAAATACAGTCCATAAAGCTGACATGAGAAACAGTGGCCTTAAAAAATGTTATTAAGTACTTTCTTGGAGGGGGAAAAAGTCACCAAGCCTAAATTAGAAATTTAAAAAAAATAGGCTATTATAAAAAGAAAATCATAAATTTTTGCTTGTTTGTTTCATTTTACAAACAACTTTATGCAACAGAACAATTTTCAATAAAATTTAACTTGAGAAATGTAAAATACAAAACAATCCGATAGTAAGAAAACAGTAACAAACGGGTATATTCTGTTCAAAGATTAATGAATGCACAAAATATGAGATCCGTGCCTTGGTAAAGCGCGTGCACCATTTACATAATCATTGCTCGTTTGCGCCACTAGTCTCACTTGGTGCTGGCCATAGATGCTACTACCGAAGTGCACAGTCTTCCTGATACTATCCATATCAATGGTGCGATAAAGTTATTTTCTTACGTTTGCAAAGGTAAACATTGAACGTTTTTCAAAATAAAAGTATTAAAACGTAGTTTATCAGGAGGAATATAACAAAAAAATTTGTGAATTTTAGGATTTTTCCGTTTCGTAAAAACGTATGAAACGGGAAATTAATGATTTTGTAAGTGTATGTTCCGGGAAAGTAAACCATTGTAAATATAGTACTTTCGGCAGGACCAAAATTAATCGGCGTATGACACGCGAAAATGTATGAAACGGGAACGTATCATCGAGGTTCTACTGTAGTTGTATTTTGTACGATGGCGAATCAAAACATAATTCAATACAAATGAACAAGCATTTCGGTATTGAATAAATGTATCGAACTTACAGTTTCGATACTCGATACTTTGCAATACCGTCAAGTATCGAAGGTATTGAGGTATCGAAGTATCGAAAATCCCATCACTAATAATGTGAAATCATGTACTACCAACCTTTGGGTGAGTTTGCCACTGGTGTAGCAGCAAGCTGTAATGAGTGAGCCAAATACACATCTCGTTCATTAACGAAGACCGTGCCTAAAGCTGGAAATTCACCAGCCATTTCTGCCAACATCTCTTCAAGCAGATCTCGACGCTTGCAGCGCTCTATTTCTTCCTTGCTGTATCAACATAAAACAACATATATGTATGTTATAGGCTACTACGACATTCAAAATAAGATCTTAGGGGCAGGGCCATCAAGAGAAACTAAAGATCTGGGGCCACATAATTTTGTCTGGCCCCCTCCTATTTTCTTAATGTACAATTTTCCAACTACAAAAATTACAAATGTTACAAAGCCATAACTGTAAACATGATCTGCAAAAATTGCATAAGTTATAAGCATGTATTTCCAATAGATTTTATTAGCAACTGAATTTTATGTTTTGACTTACTATCAGGGTGAATACAATCTTAAAAAAATTATTTCAGAACTCAACTGGGCCACTCTCCGTGGCCCTGGTGGAGGGAAAACAAAATGTGTAGCTTGCTTCGACACCACTCAATATATTCACCTTCAATAAACTTTCTGGCTATGCAACAGCTAACACTGTTAGCTATCCAGGCATGCTTAGTCTCTCTCTCTCTCTCTATCTCCCCCCCCCCCCCCCCCAATTAACTCAAAACCTAGCATTTCGAAAAAAGCATTAGACTTGTTTGACACAAACTATGCCTGAAAACCAAGTTTCTACAGCTGGTTTCAACAACCTAATTGCAACTACAAACTACAAACATTTGCAATAAAAGTTTCAAACTATATTTTTTTGGTTTGACATGGCTTAGGACTTAGCTATTTGTTGAAGTCAACACTTGTGAACTGGTGTGATTATCATGATAGTTTTAGTAGCCCAGTGAAATAATAAGTTATTTCCTTGCTGAGCTTACAGAATAGAGCTTGTCAGTAAATACATGGTTGTAACAAGGTATAGGTCGGGTAGATATGATTTATGTTTGACATGCCACAACATTTAGATAAAGTTTAAAATTATAGTCATAGCAAAAAGATAGAAAAAATGAAGATGGCAGGGCCTAATCCCTTTTAACTTACCGAAAATTCAGATGAAACATTACTGAGTCCACATTAGCAAAATAGGTACCAGTTTTCCTTTTTTTATACAAAGAACAGAAGGTTCATTAAATTTGTAGCAATGTACATATAAAACCTATAGTCCTTCTTCTATTTGATCAGTTTGTTGAAAAAACACTTATGTTTTGTTTGTAACAATATTACTGATCAAAAGGTTTAACCGACTTGAAAGGAATTTTCATGACCTTGCTTAAAAGACACACAAATTTCATACTTTTCTCCATTCTGTTCATTACTGCACACCAGATTCACACAACTGAAAATTTTGGTATCAGTACCTTAATGCTTTGCTAAGTCAATTGAAAACCAACTATAATTAACTAATGTCACCAGCAGAAGTAACTAAAATCAAATTTAAACACCCCAAAAAAATATTACTACACAAGTCTTATAGACATGTCTTTTGATTTAACTTCCACAAAAGATTATGTTTTTTAACTACTGCATGAAACCAATCACCCTTAGATACACTGGACTTATTCATAGCGCTTCCTACAAAACTTATATTGATTCAAGCCAACTAACCTTATAGGTTCCTTAGACATCAGCAAATGCCAGGTAAGGCGCAAAGTTTGCCACCAAGACAAAGACGCCAACGCTCGCTTCAACGTTATTTGAATGGGTCGGTCGCCCAAGTGGACAAGGCATGACGGTACACGTTTGGCCTGAAAATAATGTTTAAAAAATGTTTACCTAAGTACAAATTCTAAGAACACAATGATACCAACTCAAATCCACGCCCTCCTGAGAAGCAACTTTCTTATCATACATTACTAGTAGTGATGGTTCGAATCCCATTTTTCTCGAATCCGAATCTCGAATCTGAATCCCAAACAGTACCTCGAATCCACCCCTCGAATCCGAATCCAGTTCTCAAGGGTTAATTATAAAATAATTTATAAGAGAAAAAATTAAACATTATGCAGAATTATTTAACCCTTTAAATTTTTATTTGAAAAAACAAGGATTTTGACACGGTCTGGATCAAGACGATTCCATTTTTGGTCACATATGTTTCCTGCAGTGCTGAACAAACGTTCAGAGAACACTGTCGCAGGTGGTGAACACAAATATTTTTTGGACAGTTTATGTAGCCTGGGTGAACACGCAGACTGAGTTTTCCAGTATTCGAGAATGTTTATTTCTGGGTTAACTGTAGGATCACGTAAGAATCTGGTCACTTCATCAATTGCTGTAGAATCCGACTTGGTGGATTTAAGGCATTCAGGCATTATCTGTGAGTACAGTGATTCATGTATACACGGAAATCGGAAAACGAAATTCAACATCCGACGGAACAATATTTTGTAGTTACCAACTTGACATTTGTTTAAAGTCCCAAATGAAGGTAAACGCTTTCCTGAAATATTTAATGGAAACTGAAAGGCGCCATCTTGTATTCAATGGTTTTAGGCCATAAGAAATATTGTTGTGCATCTTTTAAAATTAAGCCTCACTACAGCATAGTAATTAATATGCCCTAAGTTAAAAGTGACGGGGTGTTTTCTCTAGTTTACCCATTAAATTTTTTTATATTAATATTAGTTATTTTTTATGTTGCTCAAAATGATTGGCTAACAAATTCATTGGTTGGCCATCATGGAATTCTCAGATAATACATATTTTAATGTTGGTAGTCTACACAAACCAAACTTGGTCCTAAAAAAAATTCATAAATAGAATGTGTATCAGAATATTTAAAATTGAATTGCGATTAAAATACATGTGTACAAATACAAATGCATCCATGTTCATGAATATAAAGTAAGTTTCCCAAATCAGTACATGCTTCATCATTTTTTATATAATAACGAATTAAAAGTACAATACAGTAGAACCTCGTTAATCCGTGATGCGCTAATTCGGGAATCGGATAATCCGGGACGATTTAAAAGAGAAGAAAAAAAAGAGAAGTAAAAATTGTCAGCGCTTAAAATTAACGTCACGCGGGCCGGCGGCCTGCAAACACTACAAGCCATCGCGTGGGCCGCCAAACTCTGCAACGCTGTTTGTACCGACCCTTTGTGTCGCCCCCCTTTTCAGCTGTCACATTTGTTACTCTTTAAACTTGAGGGGGATGTCCTGACGTCTGCTTCCCGTCTCCCTTTGTTTGTTTCCACCCGCCAACGCACGGCAGGCGCCTGGCGAGTGACGTGTCTGGCTGGCATTCGGCTGTACGACGTGAAGGGGGGGGGGGGGGGGTGCAAGGTCAGCACGATCTTATCTTTCTCTCTTCTGCTGCTGTAAATGACCGTGAACTAATGGCTAGACATTTTTAAGCCGAGACACTAATTCGAAGACGGCCGGCCCTTACCGTGAACGGCCTTAACCCAGCTGCACGCCGGTGTCTGAGAAGCTTGACAAGACCTTCCGGGCTTTTAATCGCTAGTCCGTGAAATTCGGTAATCCGTGATTATCTCGGTCCTGACCATCACGTATTAACGAGGTTCTACCTCAATAGGATGTGTTCCAAGGAAAACGTAAACAGGCCAAGTAAATTGTAAGCATTTAAGTTTTTAAAGTACTACATTTATATCAATATTTTTCCTCGAATCCCGAATCTTTTCCCTCGAATTTCGAATCTTTCGAATACTAGAGATTCGGTGGGATTCGAGGATTCGACCGGCCCATCCCTAATTACTAGGGACAAGATTTTAAGGTGTTATTTTTAGGTCAATTTTGTTTTTAAAAATAGAGATTTTGGTGTTACCGGTATTGATTTTATTTTTATACATTGTCTTTACTCATGAATGTAGTAGGTATTTAACATATTATATGAAAATTAATATTTCTTAATACTTATTTCAACGAAAAGTCACAATTTTACTGATAGATGATGCCTTTGTCAGTACAATAATTTCTAATAAGCACATATCTGTGACAGAAATACAGTCAAACCGTTTTGTTGCGACCCCATTTATTGCGACCACCTCTCTATTACAACCCGATTCCGAGGAACCGTGAAAAAATTGCTGAAAATTCGAAGAAAATCTGACAGAAAATAAGTTTCTTGTGGTGAGTACAGTAGAATCCCGCTGATGCGGAAAAACGGACTTATAAACAGAATGGTCGCAATAGAGAATTCGGGGCAATTTTTACCTCACCCCCAAATACATCCAAATACATAAAATACTCGCGCTAAATGAATTTGCGTCACGCGAGTTTGGCTATGCTAGCCGGCTGGTGGTTATTTTCGTTCAAAACATGGCGAAGGAACTTGTGTGGAACAGGTAGAAAACATTCGGCTATAAACGAAAGATATAAGAATGATGCTATATTGAAATGCTGCGACATGTTTTTGGAGTAGATAATCACAGCGACAGACCGACAGGATGCGCTCCCGCCCTTGCCGTCAGAGATGTTTATTTTGACAGCTCAAGCAATTATCTTTTCCACGTCCCTTCGCAGCGTAAAAAAAAGAAGAAAAAAAAAACGTTGGAATGCAGACGGAAAAGTAACTACAGTATGCAGTAAAATAAATATATTTACGGCCCTGCTAAATTTTTCTATTCAATAAAATTCGAGATATGAGTGATTTTTCAGCAGAAACTGCTGTGTGACTAATAAACAAATTGTATTATAATAACTTAAACTTATAAAGTATTTAATAACAGCGAAGGACAGTCGTATAAGCCCATAAAAAAATTTATTTTACCGAGAATGGACTGTACAACCTGGCTTGTCGCACGCGGTGTGGGAGGGGAGGAGGATGCTGACAGTTTCTCACGCAGAAGGTTGAAATAAGGGAGGGAATGTGTTGAAATGTTAGTTGATAGAGGGGGGGGAAGTGTTTTTAACATGGTTTGTGGCTCTGGGAGGGATGAGCCTTGAAGAATTAGCCGGGGATGGAGAGGTAAGCGTCACGTCACGTATGACGTCAAGCCGCCGCTACCGCCAGTCTGGCCGGGCGAGTTTCTTAAGCTCTCGCAGAAGCTACCACAGCGGCTTTTCGTGCGGGCGGGTAAGATAACATGACAGCTGAGACGGCTTTTCGTGCGATAGTGGACGCGCCGAGCTCGGCTAGACACTGCCGCGTGGACAGTCTAGACGGGTGGTATCTATTTTTAGCCGTCTTTTGTATGCCTGCCTGCTTACAGTACAGCTCCCGCCAAGATAAACGTGAACACATAGCACCCAACAAAGTGTAACAGACTTGTTTTTCAGCCGATTGTACTCAAATTTTCGACTTTCACTGCTTAAATTTTTCACCATTTCTCAAAAAATGGTCGTATAAACAGAATGGACGCATCAGAGGGGGGTCGCATCGGCGGGATTCTACTGTAGCGTGTTACTGTGTTTCTCTTGCCCAGTGCTTTACTTCCGTAGCCAGCGCATATCTAAAAATAGATACCACTTCCTGTCGACCGCTGTCAGCGCTTGACAACCCCCATTCCACGTCCCTTTCCCAGCAGGGTGCAGATAAAGGTTTTTGTGGCAACGTGTTTACGTTTAGCTTTTTGCGAGTGTCTAGTGTGGTACGCAGTTAAGGCAAAGATACCTGCTGGATTTCTCTTGATTTTGATTACTATCGGTTGACAATACACACAACGACCGACTGGATGCACGCCCGCCTCGTCTCGTTTTAACTGCCGCAGCGATGTTTATTTTGACAGCTCAAGCAATCATCTTTTCCCGTGGGTTGATAGAAAAAGGTCGCTTCACCCAGCATAAAAAAAGGCTACGCCACTTATTCCCCACGCAGGAAACACACTGGCTGCCGTCTCTCCCCCGCATTTATCTTTCTTCTAACATTCCACGTCTCACCTCTCGCGCGAGCAATAACGAAGCGACCACGCTTTGGACAGTTTTATGCTTTGTTTGGTGACAGCAGCTTGATTTTATTCGCTATATTCCTTTTCATAGGACCCTTGCTATTAAAATACATTTATATTTAAGTTTGAAAGCTTGTAAATTCCTTGCCAGAGATGACTGAACTCGAACTTGGTGTGAAAAGTGACATATTTTGACCCCTCCCTCACCGCTTTAGTACCCCATTCATAATAGCCCAATTTTACGGGAGAAGGGATGGTGAAGTGAGCGTTTTCTCACTGAAGGTTTTTCAAAGGAAGCAAAGTGGGGGTGTTATAAGAGAGGACACTAGATGGTTTGTGTGTCTGGGAGGGGTGAGCTAGCCTTGAAGAATGTTACCGAGATGAGGGAGGGGTGAGTTTATGCGTCATGAAGCCGCTGCCGCCAGCCAGCCGGGCGAGCTTCGTGTGCGCCCACTCGCGTTGCAGAACCTACAGCTTCCATATTTTTTCAGGAAATGTACCATTATTTTTTTGTTATTCTTACATGAACATTTTGGAGGTATTAAAGCCGACACAAAAATACGCTGTGTGTTAAAATTAACAGATTTAATGATCTTTCATTTTTTTTTTTAATTTTTTTTTTCGATTTTCACATTTTGGTCAAAATGTCCAATTTTTTGACGGTTCCCGAGAATGTATTCGTAAAATCACTGCTTCGTTAAATCCGGGGTTCGTGACATCAGAGTTTTAGTGTATTTAACTACTGCAAGCAGAAAACGTACATGTAAACTAACCAGTAAAAATAAACTGTGTTTTGACATATTTTCTTTAGAGGTGGCCTTTTGGGCGACGGACTTGTCATGAAGGTTGAAGTGGGTTTAAAGCAAAGTTGTCTAGCATTGTGAGTGACAGCATCCTGCCATTGTACGGCTGGTTTCTTAGGGAGTAGCGGTTTTGGAAAGGGGGGGGTGTTCAAATAACCTGAAAATTTCGGAAAACATCTATTACGACCCCCCGCCCCCCCCCCCCCCCCCACTATTACGACCCTATTCCTGGGAACAGTGAGGGGTCGTTTCAGAGAGGTTTGACTGTACTCATAAAAATGAAAATAAAAAGGCAAATATCTATGCATTCGAAAAGTGTCCCGTCAGTTTTGTCGAAAGAGTTACTAGTACTAGATGCAAGATAAAAAAAAAATGTAATTGATTTTTTATTTAATTTCTTCTTTTTTTTAAACACTCTTCATGCCAAATAAATTACATTCATTGAATTAACTATAATAAAAGATTGAATTTTTGTAACTAGGCTTAGTTTTGTCAACCTGCTGGTTGATTTCATGATTTTAATTGTTATTCAGTAGTAAATAGTGTATTAACTTGCATTTCAGTATTATATGGACATGGTGTATTGACATTGCTTTTCTGTGTTATTTCGGTTTTATTGCAATTTCCACTATATAATCTTGTCCCTAATAATAACCAATAAATGTTACTTGGAAAAATTGAGAAACAATAACTACTTAATCATTGCCATCAAGTAAAGGTTGTTATATACTATTTAAACTAGGATAAATTAAGTTTCTTATTTTGTTACAAAATATTATTTTAAAGAACAATTATTTTTAGTACACTGCATTAAAGCTTTCAGAAGTGTTATTGCTTAGACATGAGCTGACATAAAAACCAACATTATTACCCTCTTTTATCGCATAATCGTCGCAACTATATTTTTGGCCGTCAAAATTGGGATAAAAAAAAACTTCTCGCGTAAACGTCGCATGATGTTTTTGGTCCCACTATTATATGCCGAACGCTTTGTGTAGGTATCTTTTCCGTATAAAACAATGTATTTTAATGTAGAAACCTAATATTTATTCGGACATTACCACTTACGTATTTAATTAACGGAAATACGAATTTGACGTATAGCTAAATGTTCTTTTACAGACATTTATAAAGTTATTTCCTTTATTTGATCGTCTGCGTCGTCGCGGTGTACCGGTGTAGGCATCTTTTCCGTATAAAACGATGTATTTTAAAGTAGAAATCGGACATTACCACTTATGTATTTGATTATCGAAAATACCAATTTGTCTGACGTATAAATTTTCTTTTAGACTTTATAAACGTTATTTTCTTTATCTGATCCTCTGCGTCGCCGCGGTGTACCGCTTATCAACATGTAGCCAGAGCAAGTAGGCATCATTCATGTTTGGTTATGTTGCTTCCCATTGTCATACTAGGGACTTAAGGGAACGTAACGAATAGAATGTCGGAGTGGGCGCCACCACGTGATATGGACACGTGGACTCGGCGGAGACTCCCTTCAGGACGTGACGTGACCCGTGTAGGGCTAGACCCGGTTCCCTTAGCAAACGATACCGCGCCAGTGGGCTCTTAAGGCGTCCCACACGCCTCGTGGTTCAGGAGCAGGAACACGTGGTCACCCGACTAAATACTCACAGGCTCGTCGCACTCCTTTTATTGCGGTAACATTACAAACAAGTCTCCAGTTGCGCTACGTCTACATTACCACATTAAACCTGTTAATAACACCAACGGCGGGAAAGAATCGGTTAACAGGCTGACCAGGTCACCTCGTGGCCTGGCCTCGTGAGTCTAAGACGCGGTTCATATTTAAAGGTTCGAAAAGAACTTAAATATTTATTGAAATGAATCGGCCACCCGGAGTAGGCCTCGAAGCTACAAAAAAAAATTTAGAAATTATAAAAAGTCCGGCAAATGCTAAGAGATCAGTTGAATGTAAAAAGCGCAGTTGCGAGGTGCTCACCAAGCGTCCTACCCTGAGTGACGAACCGAAGCGACTGAAGAGGCCAGGGCAGCATGGCGGCTGGAAAGCGCTGGATTTACCGTTAGTCTCTCCTGTTATTCACTACTACATATTTAACTACAACAAACACACAAATTTTTATAATAAAATCATAATTATACCAAGGCTTCCTTTAATTATTATGTTAAGTATTAATTATTTCAATAAGGATTGTTTGGCGTGCTCTTGTATACTCCATCTTTTTTTATATAAACGTACTTTCCATGAACGGGTTTTGTATTTATGAATAACTTTACCCAACAAAATAAAAAAAATTTCCCGCATAATCGTCACACCCCTACTTTTCATCTTGATTTTATAATAAAATGTGTGACGATTATGCGAGAAAACATTGTACAGTAGAGTCCCGCTAATCCGAATCCCGCTAATCCGAAAATCCGCCTAATCCGAACAGGGCTAGGACGAAAAAAGAAATATTTTTATAACAATTATGAACCTTGAAAAGCAAAGAAAAACAAGTTCTTTATCAAGTAATGTCATACGTTTATTAATATGTGCATAAGAAAATTATGATTTATCTATTTCTCCTTAAACTAAAAAGAAAAAAATATGATTATGTACATAGAACTTAAATATTTACGTATTTATATTATGCTAAATACACTAAATAATAAAGGTGTGTTTTGTGTCTGATCTTTAATATTTGACATATCAGATGTTAAATAGCCCACGCCTCATAAAGACCATAAATGGCATTATATAAGAAAATTCCGCCTAATCCGAATTTTCGCTAATCCGAACAGGGTTCGGTCCCAATTAGTTCGGATTAGCGGGACTCTACTGTATTTGTTCGGTAATAACATGGTGTACAGACTGCTAAATATATTTCTGTTTCAATATAGTTGTATTGCTAAATTAAACAAAAAAATTTAAAGAAAAAATCATATCAAAAGAATGTTAAAAGGCTACTTGTACTGAAAACAATGTTTAGTGAACATTCAACAAGACACAATACCAACAATAGTACTACAGTGAAATCTCATTTGTCTCATTACAGCATATAAGAAAACATAAACCCCATTTCATTGTTTGAGTAGAAATAAATAAATTATCTTCTTTTGTAAATATATATTTTTTTTAAATTAATGACTTGTTGATGAGGTAATTAGAGGTTGTGCCAGGAAAGGAATAGACTATGAAACCATAGAAAAACAGAAATGACCCTTCCTGGACTGGGATTGAACCCCTATAATGCTAAGTAAGGGAGGGCCGTAGGCGCCACGATACCTCGGAGAAAGCCCTGCGGAACTCGCCGCCCGGAGCCATGCCCAGCTGCTTGGTGAGGTGTGCCGACATGCTCAGCAGCAGCAGGTACATCACTCCTTGGAACAGGCCGTTCTGCTTGATCGTCGACTGGATTTTCTCTGCGCAACAGTGCATTGCCCAGTAGTACTGCGATTGAAAGGTTTTGACACTTCAAAGGGCCCTGGGCTACAGGGATACTGCAGAGCTGTCTGTAGCTTAGATACACTTGGCGCATGTTAACATTTAGTTAAAAAGGCACTGGATTCGCAATATCTACCCTGTAAACAATTTTTTTCATTTCCTTTTTACATTTAAATCTATTACTTGAAGACCACAGGTGTAAACAGTAATAACCCTCACACAAATGAAATATTTATACTGATTGTTGATCTTGATTTTTTTTTTTTACTTTTTTTTTTTAAACTTTTTAAAGTTAGGTTTAGGGTTTAAAATTTCTTGGAAGAATTTAAAAAACAAAGCAAGAACAAATTTTAAACAATACACGTGTGGCCGAAGTTAATGTTTTAAACATGTAATTATTAAAGGTGTATGAAAAGAGCATTTAAAATTTAATTTATAGCATCTATTATGTGATTTTTAGCATTTTATAGCATTTTCCATTTTGTGATTTTTAGCACTTTGTAGCATTTAAAAAAATTGTTTACTCACATTTATTTTTGTTGATTTTATTGTTGTAAATAATTAAAGGATATGTACAACGGCTACTTAATAAAGTTTTTAATGCCTACAGCACTACTTATCTTAGCTTATAACTTATTAAGTAATGACAGAGTGAATTTTAAAATGGAGTTTGCGGTTTTTGGGGATTTCAGTTGCATGTTTTGAAATTATTTAATAAATGTTGAAGTTACGCAAATAATCGCGGTAATTGAAAAATTTCGCATCTATTTAGCATTTATCGCAATTGTGAATTTCATACACCTCTAGTAATTATACATTAAAAATAGATCTTTATTTACTAAGTCCATGATTTCAGTGGAATATAATAATGAAATAATGGGTTTATGATAACTAAAATAAGATATATAAATTTTTAACTTATTTTTATCTTAAAAAAAAAATTGCCATTCTCCCTGTGTTTATCTTAGCACAGATTGCTAGGGGCAGGTATTTTTCACGAAAAGATCTGTAACACTTATTAGACTGCAAAAAGGTACACCCGCACCAATACATTCTTCCTTGTTATTGGCGGACTTTTGCGAGAGAAGTTGTTGCGTTATTTGACCGAGCCACTCAGGCCGCGTTTACTTCTGCACTGAATCACTGTGATTGGTGTTGTTACAATCAATATGTACCTGGGAGAAACTCACCCAATCACGAAACACAGATGGTTCTACAGTGTTTTAACTTTCATCTAGTCTCGAAATCTTTTAGCGGAATCTGCATACCCCTACAGATTGGACATACCTTCAGGTACAGTAGAACCCGTTTATAGTGAACCCGCCTATAATGAATTCCTGTTTATAGTAAATTTCTGTCTCGGTCCCGGCAAAATGATGTGAGGTTATGTATTAATTTATTGGATATAGCGCACAACTTTTGTCAATGTTGATACGTTTTCCCGTGTACCACGAACAAATTTTGCCGAGATAATGCACATTTATCTCAAATATTTTCATATAATTACAAGTATTTTCACAAAACGTCTATTCTGGATCACATTAACGTTTTTCTCCCCAATATGCTACTCCATTGTCCACTGTTCATAATATAAACAAGTCGTAATCGAGTGGCCTCGGTAGGCTACGTGTAGTCAGAAATGGTGCTCAGTTTGGTGAAAATAAAAAATAGTTTTCCCTGCATAGTTAAAGAATGGGCGAACGCGTGTACATTTAATAAGTTATCAAAATTAAACATAAATTACCGCCACAAAAATACGTATGTACATTATAGCAGCAAATTCAATATTTTTACGTCTCATTTTTATCATTCACGTTTCGGACATTTTGATCGAGTAAGGTTTTTAAGACTACCACTAGATAGAACTCAGTGGACTAAATTTTTCCATAGAAAGTAAGAAATTTTCGTTCCAGCTTTAGCAACTGCGATACTAAATGATACGTAGTGATCTTTGATGCGCCAGACTCGTTATTTTCAGTTTATTTACTTTTGACGGTAAAAAGAATTTCGTGTTATTAAACTGCAAATGTGCTTCAGTAAGAAATACGTACATAAAAAAGGGTGAAAAACGCGTTAAAAAACGTAAGGCATTATCTGTGCGAGATAAAGTGGACATTATTAAAAAGGTAGACTCCAACCCCACTGTCCCGCACGTGTTAATATCAAAGGAACTGGGAATTGCAACATCCACATTAAATACAATATTAAACAAGCTGAACAATCTTCTTTCTCAAGCTGCGAATACGTCACAGAGTATTAAACGCCTGAAAAAAGGAAAATACGCCGATGTCGAAGAACCATTAATAGAAAGTTTGTACATGTGTAGTGTATTAAAAATAATATCTGCATTTGCTCATAAAACTGTTGCTTTGAGTATTTTCATTCGTTCTTTTCTTGGCTTAGGCCTATGTGTAGTTAAGATTATGCTTTTGAGTATGTATTGCCAATATAAAAGTTTTCCCAGACATAAAGTTTCCCCTCTATAGTGAACATATAAACTACTCCCTTCAGATTCATTATAACAGGGTTCTACTGTATTTAGAAAATTTGTATCCCCTTACTGCATTTCTTACTTTGTAACTAAGTCCCAGAAGTATACATGTAGGAATAATCTTTTAACCAGTCCATCAGGCAAAAAATTTACAAACTTTAATTTGTGCCAAAATACAAGGAAAATTCATTAAGAAGTGGTTACGAAATACATAATATTCATGTTTGGTTCTGTGCCTGTGGTATGTATTCCACCTTAAAACAAATACGTATGAGAGCATGTATTATACCAAACTTTTTCACTGTTGTCAATGGCCTGTTTGCAGATGCTCCCAACCGAGCTGCAGGGCTCAGAACTTGTAAACATTGTGAGCATTAGGCACGAGAGCATGTTGTAACAAGCTCTCTCTCTGTCTGTGTGTGTGTGACTATACTATTATATATATATATATATATATATATATATATATATATATATATATATATATATATAAGGGAACTATATTATTTACTGGGGTCAGTTTCCTTTTTGAAGTGGTGGCCATGCACCAAGAATGTAGTCAGAAAGAGGGGGGGGGGGGGGAAGAGAGAGAGAGAGAGAGAGAGAAAGAGAGAAAGAGAGAAAGAGAGAGAAAGAGAGAAAAAGAGAGAAAGAGAGAGAGAGAAAGAGAGAGAGAAAGAGAGAGAAGGGAGAAAGAGAGAGAGAGAAAGAGAGAGAAGGGAGAAAGAGAGAGAGAGAAAGAGAGAGAAGGGAGAAAGAGAGAGAAGGGAGAAAGAGAGAGAGAAAGAGAGAGAGAGAAAGAGAGAAAGAGAGAGGGAAAGAGAGAGAGAGAGAGAGGCTATTAGCTTGAATGTACAATGTCTTTGTGATTGAAAAAATTTTTTAGGGAATCAGTGAATCACCCTTCAACAGGTTGGTCAAGGCTCAAGTCAAGGCTCAAACCCAGGACCTGAATGTAAGCTTGTCTAAATAGCATTACTAAAAATGCTCACTGTATTGGAAACAGAAAAACCTCAAATTGTACCCCACAGCTAGTCAGTATTAAAATAACTTATAGCAGTAATCCACATGGCAGCAGAGACGCTTGCAAAACCTATCCGATTAGCATGTGAGTCCGTGTCGACATTCAATTTCTCACCAGGTCCACTTTTAAAACTATCTACAGTACACCACCTCTCATTATTATTCCTATTTACTTACCTAAATTGATGTTCTTAGCTTCCTCCAAAATGGTTTTTTCATCAAGCTGAAGGATGTTAACTCTTGACTGACACAACTCGACCAAAACTACGTGCGGTTGCACTGCCCGAATTATCTAGAAAAAAAATTGGGAATGCCCATGCTATAAGCTATCATGACAATGCGTAAAAAACATTTCTAAAGAATTAATTTACCAAACGTAAATTTTGCCTTTCTTAAATAATTTTGCATATATAATATTAAAAATCAAAAAGATGATCAACACACAGATCACCAAGAGATTTTTTGGCCCTGGTACAAATTTAGTGACATCCACTGCCTCTTGTAAGAGGTACTTTCAATTATGACCACAGATATGCCAAAATACCCTACAGATAAATACAATGAATTTTAAAGAAACAGTCGCAATATTACTTATGATTTGATGAGGCTAGTTTTTAACTCAAAGAATAAGTTAAGAATGATATATAAAAATACAAGTTAAAAATTCACCTTAAAGGAGCATTTACATGGGCAGAGTAAACGGGATTGCAACTAGGGCAAGTAATGCCATCCCTTTCACTCTACCTGTGTAAATGCTCCTTCACACCTCAACAAGTAGCAAAAACCCACAGAGTATATGTATTTAGTTTATTTGCGCTCGTTGGGTGCATTGCCCCCAAACCCCCACATAGGGTTGAATATCTAAGTTATAACAGATTTAATTATAATAAAATTGAAATTAACCACATTTGTAGATCTCACAATTATGATATGCCTTCAGAGTTTGAAGGCTAGAAAGTTTCATTCAACCTTCAACATAAATAACGTGAGCAAATTAACCTTCCTTAACAATTGAAACCGAAACCATTAAGCTTTTATTGTTTCGAACACAACTTTAAACACCAGATAAGGTTAAAAAAAGAAAAAAACTGGTTGTCTGTAAAGTTGGTTTACGGACGATAGTTTAACGTGACGTCATAACAAAACATTGATGAAATGATTGCATACTTTTATGAATAAAATTGAATCATTTTTATTGAATTATCACTATATTGTATGGATACAAAGAAGGAGTGAAATGAAGTCTACATTTAATTGATAAATTTACTTTTATTTGCACTCATTAATTCAAATATGTTTATTACTTTAAAGAAGAGATTATTTTTACTATAACTTTTATACATGTTTGCTATTTAACTTCTTCCAATCTGTGTTATTCTGTTAAGGATAGGACGATGATAGGAAAAGTAGGAAACAAATGGGAGTGTTTCAAGGATGGTGTGAAGGAAAATGGCTTACCCAACACCAAGATGCAGTCAAAAATAATATATTTGCACCACAGACTCTGCAGCAATGCTAGGAGGAACGGGTTAGCAAAGAGCAATGAAAATGTTACATTGAAATGCACGAAAACAGAATTACGCCAAGGACTCGGTCGCAATGCTAGGAGGTTCAGGTTAGCAAAGAGAAATATAAAATAAGTGTAACGGGACAGAGCGAAATGGGACAATGTGCATAATGGGACACTTTTCCGTTCGTGCAGCCGGCGTTCATCGATTTAATAGACGTTGTCCCAAAAACTTTAATAGAAATTGAAGTGCAATGTGACTTGTTAAACATTTTAGAGTGCCAAACCCACAATAATTTTATATCATGAACTTGTAGCAGAATTTACCATAACCTAAATCCACGCACATTTTCAGTATAAACGTAAGCATCATAGATGAATGCATGCTTGATTTGAAAGCCGTGGAACAGAACGTACAGCTTGAATCACAGTCAACTTCCTAACCTTTTCCTTGGCGTGACAACACCCGCATAAAGAAGTTCGTGGCAGCAAACAGTAGATGACACACCCGGGCTTCATGTTTTAAATGCAAGTTTTGTAAATAATTGAAGAATATATATAATTGTCACGTTTTTAAAACGTCAACAAGTGATAATTTATCCATTTATTTAGAAGCTTTGTATGTGTGTTTAATGCACAACAAATACTTGTAATTTTTCCACATTTCTCAGTTAAAGTTTAAGTGGTGACAACTCGGAACCCAAACAAAAGTATTTCTCCCATAAGAAAGCATGTATTAGGCATCTAGTGCTTATTTTAATCCAGAATATTTGTGTATTATACATAGTCATCATCAAGCAAGGTAAATTCTATAAAATTTGACTTTTGTGATCCAGTAATTCTATTTTTCTAGATGTAAATACACATAAATAAGAACATTAAAATTGACCTTAAGATTATAACTGTAAACAAAACAAACTTGCTTAAAATGATTATTTCAGATCACACAAAAAGTAACCTTGCTTTAAGATGGATGTAAATATGTAAAACAAAAATTATCCTGTTTTAAATATGTATTTGACATTTCAATACATACTTTCTTATTGGAGAAATGTGTTTGTATGAGTTTTGCATTTTTACTTCAAATTTAACTGATAAATGCAGAAAAATTACAAGTCATTGTTATGCATTAAGCATACACAAAACTCCTAAATAAATATAAAATCATATTATGTAGTCAAAATTTTAAAAATTTGAAAGAATTAAGAAAAATATTCAATTATACTTGAAACACCCATTTAATATAAAAATTTTAATACACGTTTATAGGATGGATGAAGTCATTATACTTGGAAAGAATATACGCACTTTCAACTGCCTAAAATATGTTAAATTTGATTATTACGTAATCATCATGGAAAAATACATGTTAGATTAGTAATACATGGCATACGCACGAAACATTCAGCTTGAATTGTCGAGAACGCCATGTTTTTCTATATCTTTCCGTTGCAAACAATATTTTTCTGACAGAAGAGTGGCCATTTTTTTTATGTGTCACATGTTATTGTAGTCTATGACTATGGCTATGGATTATAGAAGAATCATTATATTGCCATGACAATTCTTCAATAACAATGCCACGATGTACCATTTTGTTAAGTTTTTGATAGTTTTTAATATTTTTTGGAGGTTTCAAACTTAAAATTTCAACTTTTTTGGACTTTTCCCGTGGTCACGAGACGAGATCTACCTACTGTCAACGTTTCAAATATCTAGCTTGTCTGAAAGTCGGTTGGAATTTTTTAAACATGAGTCAGCGAGTCGCACATCGAGCAATATATATATGCATGTATTCAGCATTAGCTAAAAATGTTACTTTTTAGTGTTTATACTTCTTTAAACTTACTAAACAATACAAATAGGTATTAAAAGCTCTACTCGATTGCAGGAGAGCGAAATCACCCAAAATTTGTTACTAAAACATTGTTACTTTCCGTTGATGGAAACAGAATTGGTCGTAGTTATGCAAAAAGGAACCAACCCACATGAAACCTATTCTGAGTATTTTGAAGTTAAAAGTTAATTATAAATTGTAATTCTCCTATAGATAACATAATGTGGGTATAATTTTAATGGTCTAGTATAAATACTGGTGTAATAATAGCAACGACGGTACGATTAACCTTGTACTATTATAATTTATTTTCAAATAAAATACAACAAAATTGTGGGGTTGGTTCCTTTTTGCATAACTACGTCCGATTGCAATTTTTCTCTGCCGGGCCGAGAGAGACAGGCGTGTACCCACCATGGCCACGTCCTCCTGGCTCTCCGTGCTGAAGTGGGCGGTCCCCACCAGGTACACCTTGGCACCTTCCGGCGTGGTCAGCAGCGTGACCGTGTCGGGAAGGTGCCTGTCTATGTCGGGGTCCGGCGCGGCTTGCACCGAGGACACAGAGCGCGAGTCCGAGGCGTTGTCCTCCACGTCCGTCTCTGCCCCGGAGCCGTCGCTGTCCAACTCCTCCGCGCCTGCGCGTGCGACACACGTAGCTCGGCCATCACCCACCCAACTTCGTCATGCACAGACGCCAGTCCTCAACTGTTCTCGGCAAACACCAGATAGAATATCTAGAAGTACTCGAAAAATACAAATCAACCAGCAAACTATATTGCGTTTTTGAAGCATGGGCCGTCATATGTAAAAACATGTTACTAACATAAGAAATGTGAGATCAAACAATATAACATTAATTTTTTTTCCTCCAATCCGTTTAGGTCGTACAGTGATGCAAAATTCATGCTAAATAATCTACGTTCGGTAAATTTACTGTGATAAAAGAACAGATTATTGTAATTTGAATTAAATTTGTTTAAATTGCTGACTGTGGGTAGAGACAAGGTTTTATGGTTTCGTGTTCGGCCCGAGTTGGGTTTTTTAAACTGGAGGTTACAGTGCTGCTGTTTTTTATTTTTTTATTAATTCTGTTCCTTTGTGAAGATAGCATATCATTTAACAACTGTAACCCTTAAATGATTCACGATACTCATTTCACCAAGACGAGTGCCATTTTCAATTATACATATATGCACTCTTTTACAATATAGTAATTTGTAATAAGCACGTCAAACTACTCAGAACAATAAAAGCAAATCACTGCATGTGCGTGTGTGTGTTTGAAAATTGGACTGTCCTAATGTAAAAAGGAGTTATTTACTAATAAAAGTTACAAGATAAAAAAAAATTATAATTTCCAATATTTTTTTGAGAATAAACATTTTGATACAAACTTCATGCTAAATAAATTAAATCATTGAATTTAATTTATTAAAAGATTACAATTTTGAGATTTCAGTTGTCATTCGAAACCCTATTAATTAAATTATTTTAGTTGCATTTCAGTGCTTTATGGTGTTATATGATGTATTGACAATGACATGCTTTTCGGTTTCACTTCTGTTTAATCGCAATCCACCATATAATCATGTCTCTCTCTACCTTTGAGTTAATCACGGCTTGAAACAGTTGCTCAAAACCAGTGACAAGAGTTTTAAAACCAAATCTTACAAGAATGTAACTGCTACATTTCTGGCACAAACGGAAAGGACACAATTTGCCGTTCCCAACTTTCATAGATGGAACATTGTGTCTGCGGGTTCATTTAAAACATTATCAGTTTTCAACTTAGTGACCAAAATCTGTTTTGTAAAAAAAAATTGTAACAGCAGTCACAATTAGTGAGATAAAGGGTATAGATACAAAAATAAGGTTGATTTACACACACCTGGTCTTTCAAATGAATTTCTTACACGTCAATATTAAGTGATCTTATCATCTCATGGGAATTACTAATGCACAAGAAACCCACTACATATTAAATACACATACCAAATTCAAGATAAAACAAAGCAAAATAAATGTTTGCATTAAGGCATACATGGTTACAATCTACTATTTGTTTACTACCTGAGTACAAATCTACTACATGTTTTAGCAATTCAAAACACAAACTAGACTGGAAATATCTGAATGTAATTTGAATAACTAAGAAATAAACTGTGCTGCTATGAAATTTTTTAAATGAATCTTAAAATATTTAAATAAAATATAAAAACAATTTAATAAAATATGTTAAAAAATAAATTAAATAAATATAAGAAGCCTGAATACTTCATCACTTTTAACAGGTTCATAAGACTACATATTTAAATAAAAGAATTTTACTCTACAACTTTATTTTTTATTATTCTGTCCAAACACAAACTAAGCACATCATCTTATTGTAATCATGAGAGAAACTGACTAACAAACAATCTTGGTGAGCACCTTTTTTTTGTTAGGAATATGAAAATATCTGCATTAACTAGCATTTAAAATTAATTAGTTTTCACATTAAAAAAATTGTCCAATTCGAGAAGAAAAAAAAAGGTTAATGCAGTGCAACAATTACGTTGGTCAATACCAAAAAACCTCACCTAACAGTATTTTGTTTGCCTTCTTTCGTAACCGTGTAGTCATGGTTAGAATTAATAGTCACCTTGTGTTTAACACAACCATGCTAATCAACCAGCACTCTCACCAAGTCTGCCTGCGCAAGTGAACAGAGGGAACACAGCGCGGGATTAAGAAGCCTTACGAGGAGTCAGAGAAGGCTTACGGCAAGTCCACCACTCCGATAACACAAAAGCACACACCTCAAGACAAAAATGAAGACATCACGTTCATTTTATTTTTTATACCAAATTTAAAAATAACTGTTGATAAAAAATTTAAATTAGTTTTTATTTGGGAAACACTTTTAACCCCGTACAAAAAAACGTTACCACTAACCATTAAGAAAAACATTGGTTCAAGTTCAAAGGAAATTCTGTAAGTTTACAAGATTATAAAAGTCCATCGTACCTCTCCCTTGAAGCATGCCGTAATTGCCTCCCTGATTATACATTATTAGCTTTAGCTTATTTTTCTAAGAAAAAATAATTAAAATAAGTTTAAAAGATACCTCCAATAAGTAGAGTGGCTCAGATGATTAGAACCCATTTACATTATATTAGTTTCAAAAAAACCATACTCAATAGGTCAGGATATTAATAATTTTGTTACACTTCTTATCATATAAGGGCATGAAACAAAATAGAACTTGGTGAAACCATCATTCACTTTTAGCAAACCCTTGTTGAGTGCCAGCCAGTGATATAACATTTCAGAAAATATACTGTGTGTCATGCACCTGTACCGAAAAATTGTTCTTGTGGTAACTTGAATATGAGTATTTTTCTTAAATTCAAAAACCAAAAGTGTTTCTAAAACATTCACTAGTAGAGGACTGTGCCGGAAATTAGGGATTAAGGCACGTTTTATTTAAAATGTTGTTATCATAAATATTTTTGGAAATTTTTTTTTTCTTATCTTATATCTTTACGACCAGGCCCTCAGCCTCTGTTCTCAGAGGCGAGCTGTTTTTTTTTGCAGCCTAATACTAGGTTAGCAGTCTGGCTAATATTTCTCCCGCCTAGAGGTACGTCGGAGGCCGGTAATTTAATTTCTCCGCATGACTACTTTTGTCTACAGCAGCTCGTGGAGCAGTGCTGAGCCCTGCTAACTCTGTCACGAATCGGTATAAGGTTCACTGGCAGCAAGACACGACAGGAGGATCCCGTGGGCCTTGCGTCCCACAGACCATGCGTTTTTTGAAGCCATCCCCCCCCTGCTCCCCCACCCTTTCTTCTCAGAAGTGAAGCCAGGAGCGATGACCGCTTGTGAACTCACAGGGAAGGTAACCGAATTCAAGGCCATCTCAGGCTTGACAGCCGCAGATACGATTCTGGACTTTAACGACATCTAGCGACGGCTGTGGTCACTAACGCCACTTGTGGGCGTCGGCAGCGCTGACACCAGCGCTTTCGCGCGGAGGTGACGACAACCTTTCTCCCCCTTATGTCTCGGGCCGCTAGGTGGCAACACTGGTTACTCCATATACTCCTAGCAGTGACACACTCGTCGGCCACAAGTCGATTTATTAGTGCTTCTTCACACCACCAAACGATAGCGCCTAAGTCGCGCAGTCACTCCAGTAAGATCTAATTTTTTTTGACGGACACCTTTGGGTGAGCTCTGTAATTTTCGGCTCAGAGCCTAACCCCCCTCCCATTCTCTAGAGATCCCACGCTTATTATATACTGACGATATCCCGCGCTGAAGGGACTTCGGTGCGCGCCTCCCGACTGACTGGTACCGTTTGTAACTGCGATCTTCGGCGAATTATCGGCATCTCGAATTATGTAGTCTTCTCAGACTATAGGGATGATGTCCCTATCTAAAAATTAAGATTAACCAGTCAGTAGTTTAGTTAAAAGTAGAGAAACTTAGTATTTTTTTATTAAATCATGAAGACTTCCGTGTCTACCGCGAATCGTGGTTCGGGTTTTCCGAGACAAGACGCCCTCTCATGAGCGTCAGGACCAACACCCTGTTTTGGTAAGTCTGGACGTCATCACCCCTTTCATTTCCCTTTATTGGCCTTTTGCCCCATTTAAGTATACTGTCTGGAAACAGGTCTGATTCTTTGGAATTTGGACTTCTGTTTCAGACAGGGTTCCAAGTTTGGGGCAACCAAAATCCTCTGCCAGAACCTCTGGAGTCGGATCCTGAGCAGAATCCACCATCTTTAGGCCTACTACCTTGATCACCGTCTACCTACGGCCCCGGGTGATACCCGCATCATTCTATCATTTTCTTTACGAACTCAAAAATAGTGTAACCCAGTTAAGACAGCGGACAGTTAAAGCAGTTCGAGGAGAGGAAATTTATATAATGTTTTGCAAGGACTATATGTACAACCTTTTAAGTTAGCAATGTTAATTTCATTCATGTTTTTAAATATTGTAATTTTTGTAATACATTCAGGGCCGGCCCTATCATAAATAAAGTTAAAGAATATAATAAGTGTAATTATGAGGAATTTATGTAAGATCACTTATCAATGAAAAACAGATGTTACAAAGGAAAATTTAATCTATAAAAAAGAAAGAACAATGATTAATAAAATAAGGAAGTCTATAGACGTAACTGTTGTTTTTATTTAATTAATCTATAATAACGATCCTTTTTCTCCCAAGTGTTCCTAGGGAGTCACTAAATTCTCTTTGTTTACTCCAAGTGTCGCCTCTGTTGTTGACTTTTGATAGTTATTAATTGTGGGCCCCAGTACTAAGAGTTTCCAAATCTTTTTATCTAATTACTTAATTATTCTTTAAGACACTTGGGGTATTACAGGACTTAAAATGTTTGCAACCTGACTCATCACTGTCAATATTTCTACAGTACATGTTCCAGCCATGAATTATTGCCAATTGTCTTCTTACAGACAAGATTGTTATCAGATGTAAGAGGTATGATATATATGTTTAGGAACGTACACGGGGAAGAAGGGGATACTTCCCCCTCCCCCTCCCCCTCCAAATCAAAGATACTAATTTTTTTTTTATCTTTTCCCCCCTCAAAAAAAAAGTAAAGAATTTGAAAGCAAACAGCAGGCAAAGAGGTTCTATCCTCTTTCCCCCAGTCCAAAAAATCAAAAATATTGAGTTTCATGAAGTGTATAATGTAACAATTGTCAGAAGCCCACCAAAATGTTCAGATTAAATAGACCACACTAAATTCATGTGACAATCTGAACTGCTGATCTAGTTAGGTCTCAAGCGTACTACAGCTACAAAAACTAAAATTCCTTATAGTGATGCATTCTTTGAACAAAGTCCAAAATCAAATAAGCAAACAAACCTCCATCGCCATCGCCTTCTGTGTCAATACTGTGGCTCCCCGAAATCTGATCTTCTGCCTTTGCAGAATTTTTTTCAGGCCTCTCACGAGATTCATTGTGGATGAAGTTTTCAGAAGAAATTGACGTTTTCGATGTATCGCGACCGCCATCAAGACCACGTTCTAGACTCAACAGTTTGCCAACTTCATCAGCCGGGGACGACTTCTTCTTCCCAGGCTGTGATAATTCAACTGTTGCGTGCGTTGTGATGGGAGAGCTTCTAGAATCATTTGGCGAGTCCGATATTCCTTCATCTGTGTAAAAATAACAAATATTAATCTACCAAAAAATATCTCACAGAAAAAAATTCATTTCCATAACATCACAGTGCACCAAGAACTGATAATTATAATGATAAAAACCACAATAATAAAGGCTGGTTTTTTACATCACACGAGGTGGGATCAAACCTGTTACTCTCGTCACATGTTACATATTAGCCATTGTCGCCACCAAAGAACCAATAATATCCTGAGAAGAAAAATTAAGTAAAGAAAATGTAGCATTGCATAACCCTGCCCTCTCCAAAGTTATAAATATTTTTTGAGAGGAATAAGTACTGTTGTTTGACATTAAGATTGATCAGCTTGTTATAGAGGTACAAGTTGAAGGTGACCTAGTTTCATATTGTATTTAATCATTCACAATATTCTAGTAATTAATTTTTATATTTAGTTAATTTATTTTGAAAAGCCATTTAAGTACATTTTTAATAATTTTCACATTGCTTTAATGCCTATATTTTATGTTTGTTTCCATTTAGAAGTTTTTATTGTATTGATATAACATTATATAATATTTTGGTAAAGTTGAGAATTTGGTTATTGATATCAGCACAATTAACTGGCACCATTGTATTTAAGGATTGTGGACCCAGCAGAGAAAATGTCCTCTGGACATGAAGTCAGCCGTGTGGAAGCATGAGTCATATTCCCCTTAGTGCAATTACAAATAATACCTGCACTTAGTTCGCTCTCAGCATCAGACATGCTACGAGATGTTAATTAAGTGGACACAATGTGTCCCACATGCCAGCCTCACAGTAAGTTGTGAACACATGGATGAATGTAGAAATAAATACTTAGATTTATTATGCACCACTGCATCATATGCCTCTCATGCACTTAATATAAAAACAAAACTTAAAAGCCTAACAGCACAACTGATTGTTCATGGTGTCCAGAGCCACCTCGTGCTTGGATGAAGTCTTCACGTTAGTGAGCAAACTCTGGCTAGCAGATTGCTATTTAAATTAACCAAGAAATCAAAAACCCAAGTAAGATCCAAGGATAGATAAAAACTAGATGTATTAAAGAAGTAGGGATGACGAAGAACAGTTGCAATACAAAGATGATGAACTCCTCGGTGGGGATGCAGTGCGGCTGGGAGGAACGATGGCAGCAGAGGCCGCTGAACCGCGCATATGACGTGAAGCTGAAATAACCGTTTGGTCATTCAAATTTGTGCCGTAAACGTATTGTGATAGAAACACTTTTTCCCTCCTATATTTACTATGTTATTTAAGCCCCCAAAACATGTGGTGGATTTAAATATAAATAATACTGTTCATAAATTATTTAATACTTATGGGACCTTCTGCAAGTTAGGCAACGTTTCTGTAGAAGTATAACTTAAATTAAATAAACACGTAGAATGTTTGCAGGATCCTGAAAATAGCACATTACTTGGGAAAAAATAAAGAAGGTTTACAATGAAACGAGGGACTAACCCTACTGCACCCTCTTGCCGTAGTTTGTGGGATTGGTAGCACGCTATTCAAAACAAACGTCACACGCAAGTCGCTGGCGGGAGGTTTGAAAGTGCCATGAGGATAGAAGGGGTGTGAAGTCCCAGATGATGCCAAAGTAAGGACAGATTTGCCATGCTCTGGCACCAGCAGTCAGACAGTTTATTAGTTACACAGACTTTTGGTGCTTTCTGTGTATATTTTTTAAGATGGGAAAAACTGCAGGCATTAGTTCCTTACAGGAGACATAAATTTATCAGGTTATTGTGCCTGCCAATCCAAGTGAGCTTTGCAGTACTGTTTGTTCTTTTCAGAAATGTCCAGAAGTATAGAAAATGCCTTGATGTAAGAACAATGTATTTTATACAGCATTCTTTGTGAGAAGCTGTGTTGTGATTGGCTGATGGAGCCAGGCAGTTACTTCCCCCCTGCATGGTTGGGCGTAGTTGTATTGGTTCTTTAGTTATCTGCTCGATGTGGACTACTTAGGTCGCGTTTGGCAATGGCTTACGCCAAATAATAATGTAGTACTCAGTGACAAACTCAATGACTGTGGTCTGGACTGTGCTGGTAATAAACCTTTTCGGAAAATATAACTAGAATTTTTATGACTATGACGCCAGCGATCAGCCCACGATGAGGCTTCTTAGCCACCATCCTAAGGACACAGTTGTCTTTGGTTGTCCTGAAAACGCCAAGCAACCGCAGGACTAATTTGGAAGTTCGTATACCAACGTTATACTTTAGAAAGATAGTGAAAGAGAATTCTAAGCATAATAGAGATTGTAATTTAAAATAAGTTATACAAAACAAACTGTATTTAAATATAATTTCATAAATTTTAAAACCCCACGTTTAACATATTTACGAACAACATACTATTTTAATTATTGCAAAAATTTTCCCTAGGAACTGCTGCAATGAATCTTGGACTAAAAACCACAAATCAAACAAAATATTTTAAGTCGTATAGAAATTACTAAATGCAACTAATTTTAAACCTGAACATAATCAATTCTCAAAAAGACCTTTTTCTTTAACCATTGTCGCTGCAATCAAATATTTCTATGTCAAACAACTACTACACGACAAAACAGAAAACATATTTCATTTGAAAAATGCATACCCTAAAATTTTCAGTAGTAGAATTGAACATCTATACTGGCATAACTAACATGTCACTTCCTTTCTACTGAATCGTGCCACACTATTCTTTAACTGCTAGTGCAGGGCAGAACGGCGTCTACACATGCAGCTACAAAGGTATGTTCAAAAAGTACTCCGGTTTGTACAGATTAACAAAAATTTGTGCCTTTTTGGTGACAAGCTTAACTTACAACAGAGGACTTCAGACTCAAAGAAAACAATATTACAAAGACAATATACTAAGCAGTATTTAAAATCATATAGAGCAAACCTTTTTATCTACAAAGCAACCACCAGCACAAAAAATACGAATTTTAATTCCAATGAGGAAAATAGAAAAATAATTATAGAATCTTTTACATAAATACAGGCCACTTCTGATAATGAAGCTTTCATCAGCAAAGTTTGTGCCTTCTAATAATAGTGCTTGCTGCTTGAACACTGAGTACCTACTTCACACTTGTTTCAAAGCTCGTATGACAAAGGAAGTGGCAGAAAACATAATACGTACAAGGATTTAATGTACTATATTAATGCTGATTACTATCAAGGTGGTGTCCACTATTGGTCTACAAGTGTTAAAAAAATCAGATAAAATCCAGAATAATTTAAGTTTCTACCACAGTGCTTACACCACTTTTAAAAAAAGTAGAGGAGCAGATAAGTTGTGCAGAGACAAACTGTTGATGCAGGAATGTTCATATTCTCCTAACAGAAATAGCTTCACAGACATTAACCACTTTTTAGAAAGTACTCAACTCTGGACTATGAAGAAAAGTTTACCAAGGGAGTTATCCCATTCCAGTTCATTATTTTGTCTTTACATTTAACATTTTTAAATTTGTAGACATTTTTTAAGTGGATTAACTTTCATGAAATGGAAAATAAATAGGCCTACATCATGCATACTATTTGCGTGATTAACATCTGAAAGTGGTATTTTTAATGCTTTTATAAAGTACAGATAAGAATATTTAAATGGATTACATGTTTAAATACAATGCTCCTCATAAATGAATGGTATGGTTTTAATTTCTTACAGAGAAGATTATATTATTTTACTTAGATGTCAATTCCTCACAATTTTGAGAATTTTGAAAGGCTTGATAAAATTTAATAAATTTTGTTGAAATTCAGAACATATCATGAAGTATCAAGTAAACATGGACTTTAAAATTAATTTTTTTTTAGTTCTGTAGTCCATTTAATTCTTCTTATATAAACTTAATAAAAACAATAAAAATACAACTTTTAGCAACTAATCATGCAAAAAGTAGATAATGTATATACTTGCAATTTTGTAAAAGTTAATCCACTCAAAAAAAAAAGTATATAAGTTTAACATAACTATAAAATAATAACCAGGAACAGGACAAACCCTTGTAAGCTTGTAAACCTGATGGGTATCACATACTTCATGCTCAAGTACTTTTTGAACAACCTATAAAACAAATAGGGAGAGGAATAATAACATTTGTTGTACTTTACATGCTACAAAAAATGCAGGAAATAGGCATCAAGTCCGAATATTTCAAAATACTTCCACCTGAATACCAAAAAAATTAAACCTTCAATTTCTTCACTCTCGCTATCATCTTCATCGCAACTTGTATCTCCGCTACGCTTCCGTTTCAACACTTTTGCATCAGAGTCACTCAGAGTTAAATCTCTGGTTGAATCTGTAGCTGTAAATGAAAACCCTGAAAATGATTGTCAAAATACAGCTAAATTATTTAAACTGCTCCAATCAAGAACTTATTATAATTTATAATATAATCTTTCAAATATCATGAAAACGTTTTAATGTTGAACAACATAATATGCATAAAAGAAAATAAATTACTTAAAATATCTAACTACTGTACCTTATTTCGCAAAGGACAAAAATATATATTTGAAAAATATTTACTCATTTTAATCTAAATAGGATGTTAAATATGTATTTAATTGTAGATGATATCTTTAATGTTTACTTTGGTCGAAAAAGTAAAGTACTCTACACCAGCGATTCCCAAAAGATGTTCCGTGGAACCCTGGAGTTCCGTGGCAGGGTCACAAGGGTTCGGTTGAGTTAGGACGAATGTCATGTAAAACAGGCACTATTATTGTCAAATAACTTTCTTTGAAGGATTTGGGGTTCCGCCAAAAGAAAAGTTGATCATAGGGTTCACAGACCGAAACAAATTGGGAACCGCTGCTCTACACAATTATCCTAATGTGGTTACATGTAATGAATGCTGCACTTTCTTTATGAGTAAACACATTACTCAAATGAACATGGTTTCATGTGCTTACATGCTTTCAGTGTGATCTACAAAATATGTTGTAAAAGCTTTATATAAGATATTTAGCCACAGTTTTTTTTTTCCAAGTCTGGTAGAGAATTTTACAATTTATCATTTGAATGTTTTTCAACATTCGGAAATTTTCACTGTATTACAATTATTAAATTTATAAAATCAGCTAAAGTGATGTTCATTATAATATGCAAATGTAATTTAAAACATTGAGATACATAATACTGTACCAGGAATTTTAAGTTAGTCCCCAAACAGGATTGTAAATCTACTAAATACAAAAACACGAACACTCAAATTTAAATTCCATTTCATCAAAATTTGTCAAGGAGGATCATAGTTAAATAAAGGGATAACAGCATGAAACTATAAACACACGAATTCACACACATATGCATATACTTATGCAGGAATCTGATGTTTCTCCTCAAAAAAAAAAATATGAATATAATGTTCTTTTATATAGTTTAAATATCTATTAGTATAATAAAAGCCCTTTAATCTGGCATGTCCTGTGCCACAGTCATTACGAATTATTGATTTTGCTAGATTATCAAACATCAATTTTGTTTTACTGGGAATACCAAAAAAATTCATACACAGTACAATGATCTTTAAAACAAGTTGTAAAAATCTGCTCTATGGCTGTATCCTGTAAGTACAAATTGTACCTAATATTGTGGAAATGTGAACTGTAACCTATCCAGTAGCCAGGCAACCATTCAGGGCCACATGCCTAGCAGGCCATCATTGACCTCTTTATTTTCATTTCCCTTGTTTGTCTAGTTTTCTGTGAAGAATAATTAATGCAAATTAATAGAAGGAACAGTTGCAAGTAGTCATTATGTTATTTAAAGTGCTGGTCAATAACTTCTGATTTTAATTCAGGCTTTTCATATCATATTAGAAATTTTTTTTTTAAATTTTATTGCTTTTTTTTTTTTAACAGAGTTAGATTGTAGGCATATTTAAAAACTAACTAGAGTGTACTTTATCAGGAAAGAATATCTAGATTTCTTAAGACAAATTACCCAAATCATAGTCGAAATTCAAGTTTTAGGTTGGCTTAAAAATGTTGTTTCAAAGAGTTTATTTTCAAATTTTCCAGGGTAAAACTCCCGAACACCCTTCTCTCTGAGGACTATTTTTTCCCCTTCCAAGACCCCTCACTGTTAGACCCCTCTCCACATGTTACAGCCCCTCAAAAGTAAATGACTCTGAGCCCCACATAGTCTAGGACTGCCACTGGCTAGCTGCTCGATCGATGCTGGATTACAGAATATGCACACACACAGAATACCAGATTAAAGAGTGCCTACTGTAGTACATTTTTATGTTTAATTTCTACTGGCTCTATAACTTCACTGAGTACAAAATTTCATCTCAAAAAAAATATACCAAAGTTGACATTCTGAGAATTAAAATACATAATTTTGAGGTTAAAGTTGACTATTGCGTCCAAAAAAAACTGACTAAGTCCAATAAACTAACTGTAAACTAACTGTTTCTGTTCCCAAGGAGCACTCTTTATAAAAATTTTAAGTTTTAGATCACTTACATTTCGTAAATTTTTAACAGCCTATAGTTCTAGTTGTTTTGCTAACTAAAAGAGCAATACTTTTCTAAACACTTATATTCACATTTTTAAGTTTTGCATCAATTTCACATATCTACATTTTTTTTGTAAATATTTAAATACCCATAGCTCTACTTTTATTATTTTGTAAAATTAATTCAGGCATGTTTTTCTCATATGCAAACAGTACCTACATTGACATAAATATAAAAAAAACATAACAGTATAGTCACACTCCGAGCCTACAATATTGTTGAAACATATAGATATATTCTACAGAATTAAAATGTATTCATATCTAAAATAACAATTGCAAATTTAGTACATGTTTATAGGAGCTAACCTGTCAAAATATCTTAAATATTTCAAATACTACAACATTTGAACTCTACATACCTACCTAAACTACATTCATTTACTACCCAGTACGTGCAAACCCTTTCCAAGTTCTATGCACGCACGCACGCCCACGCCCATGCACGCACACCCATGAACGCGTACCCATACCCGTGCACACACACAAACACAAACAAGCATACACACACACACACACAAACAAACAACTGGTCAGAAGAACTGAACAAAAATGGAGTGGAATGTAGATCAAGATCACTCAAAACAGTTTTTGTCTAAAATTAGTACAAAATCAGCAGCTGAGAGCTGGGTAGGAAAAAGGTCTGATGGTAGCAGCTTTAACTTCTGTATTCAAGTAAATTACATAGTAGAATCAACATTTTTAAAATATTTTTGAAGTACAGTGAATAAAAAATTGATGTAGAAAAAAAAGGAAGAGTAGACCAACATGAAGAGAAACACTTAATTTCATGTCATTACATACTTGTTTATATCATCTCTCAAACTTTTCACGTTTTCTGTAACAGAATTGCAAATTAGAGTATGCCATATTTTTTTTGTGGTGTAATTAATAGGTTTGGAATAAATTTTAAACAAAGGTTGCATGTCTGGGAATTAAAATAGTGGTGTAAATAAGGGAACAATGTGAAAAATTAAATCACGTCACAGTGTATTTCAATTTAAGGATGTTTAGGCAGTAATCAGTATTCCAAGGATTTAAGAATTTTGGCTTTTAAATAAAGTGAAATCACATAAATTATAATTATATCATAAAAAGCTGATACCATTACTTTAAAAATTAAGTTTTAGGTTTATAATCTTTTAGTTCTTATTTTGTAGATTCCCTCAATGTTAAAATTAAGCCACTAATTATAAATTTTTTTAGCAACAGTTAATTTTAATTCAATGAAAGCTACATCACTGGAACGGCCTACTAGTTAAACAATGTACATATATAATGTAAATTATAAAAAATGAGCTAAAAGGTAGAATGTGAAAATGACAAAGCATTAAGACTTCCTAAATGTAAAATGAAGAAAAATATTTTTGAGGTAGGTGTAAAAAAGACGTTAACAAGTGAAATGTATTTAAATAAAATGTAATTTTCATTCATTCCAAGCAAACCCTACCAAATACTCTTTATGTCAATTACGCAAATCTGTCCAGTAAATAGATTATGACCCAAATACTAATCATACAACATCTACAGAACCAAAAGATATACTTTTAAATAAAACTACATGTGATGCCAATTTAGTGGGGAAAAAGCAAACCTTTAAATTCATCTCCACTTTCCAGGAGATTATATTTTCTTTTTGATGCACTGCTTGGACTTTTGTACAAGACACTTGGAACAGAATTATCATTTACTGAATCATATTCTGTATCATTATCATTTCTAACCGACACAAACTGTTCAGGTGAAAGTTGAGAATTATTAGAATTAGAATATGAAACATTTGAATCCTCTAAGATTTCTTTAGAAATGTTGCAAACATTTACATTGTGCTCAACTGAATCCTTGTCCACATCCACATGAAAACCTGGAAAATGCACACATGATACACAACAATACATTCATAGCAGATGAACCCTCATTTTATGCTAAGGTTTCTTGTAAATAATGACCCATAAATTATCACCATCAACACATAAATTTAAGTACATGTGAGTATGTGAGAATACAAGTGCCATATTGTCTCTCTTTGTATGTATCTATATTTTTTTTATTTTTAAGGGTGTGTGTGTGTGTTAGCTTTGAATATATATACTGTATAGAAGTCACCAGCCCAGGTTAATATTTCTAATACGGTTTTGAGGTAGTAGGTTAATTCACCGCCACAATCGCCACCATCTCTAGGACATCGACTTGTGGTGGTCCCTAGCGGACAAGTGTCGAACTCTTCAAACACCCCTTCCCCCTCCCGTTGAACGACCTTGAGCTGCAGTGAATGATGGGTGGGGGGTGCGGGGAATGACAGCGGGCGACAGAGCTGCGCTCTAACGCGTAAATAACAACTAAGACGATACAGGGTGTTACGGCAGCGCACTGCAGCGGTGATGTTCCCAAGCTGCTCATCATACGCTTCTGAAAAATGTAGAGTAAATCCTATCCACTCATGACTTCTATACAGTATATACATATTCAAAGGTGTTAGTAAGATGGGATGATAGGTGTGATGCTCGCTGGTGCTTCTAGTGTGGTATCTCCTCTAAGTGCAAGGCTGTGGACTGGCATGCAATCTTCTCATCATACATAGGATAACTAGGCCTATATAATTTGAACAGTGACTGCAAAGGGCGCCACACACGATCAGTCCAAACTGACAGTTTAGACTTACAGTCGGAACTAAACAGCCAGAACTGCCGTGTGTGTGTGCAAGGACGTTGGACTGAACAGTTTGAACTGATGGACTGACGGACTGATAACTTTCCATCAAATCGGACTGTGGGCTCGAAAGCCCAGTCAGAACTGCAGTGTGGGGGTATAGACATTCCGTCAGTCCAAACTGTCAGTCCAAGCAATCAGTCCATTTAATCAACAGCTGAGCTTCGTAGCAGAAGTCTTTGTTTATATAATCTTTGTTTGCTTTATTTCTAGGTTTGTGTCATGGAAAAGGGAGAGATATAGTTTGTGTTTATTGTGAAATAGATTTATTCCTCTGAAATGGCTTCCTGGTCGAAAGATTTTCTTGCTAATTTTATAGAGTTGTGGCATGGACATGAATGTTTGTGGAACATCAAAAGTAAAGATTAACACAACAACATTAAAAATAATACCTAACCACAAGACTGATCGTGTGTGGGGAAAGCTTCAGTTCAGTCCGAACTGAGCGCATGGACTGATCGTGTGTGCAGAGAGCCTCAGTTCATTCCAAACTGTAAGTTCCGACTGAACAGTCCGAACTGATGGTTTGGACTGACGTGTGTGGGGGGCCTTAACATATTCTTAAATGCTTTTCGTAAACAGACAACGCTCTGATATCTCAAGCACTTTTCAAATTGCATGGTTGTGTGTGTCCAGGTAGCGGGCCCTCACATCTCATCAACAGTGAGGTTGCCAGACAACACACAACTACACAGATCTGGAATACTGGGGAACAACTCAGTTGGATTTTACATTACCTGGGGTATTCTCCAAAAGTCTGCATTTTGGTGGATTTTCCGAAAAAGATTTTTTTCAAACACTAAACTTGTTAATGTTAAGCCTATCGAAAACCTTCCGTTTGGTTGTCTACAAACTTAGTTTTCTAAATTAAATGTTATTTATCTATTAGTTAAATGAATTTCTAAGGGGTTAGTTATAATAAGCTGAAATAAACCTATGTTTTGTACTTTTGTATGTGACCCTCCCTACTATGGGAGGGAGATAAGGGCTTTAAAGAGGAAGTGTAGGATCCTGCATGCAAGGGCCAAGAAGACAGGAGGGGGGACAAATAAAGGCAGAGATGAAGGCATTGGGAAAGAAACTGAGGAGGAAAACAAGGGAGGCAAGGGAAAGTACATGGAAAGGCTAATGGGAGAAGGGGGGAAAGGAAATGAGGCGGACCTTTAAAGCTACGTGCGAAGGGTGAAGGGAGAGGAAGGAATAGCAGTGCTCAGGAGAAAAGAGGGGTAGGAATGTATGGAGACAAGGAGAAGGCAAATTTGCTACAGGAGCAATACCTATGTTTTTGTAAGGTTGGGGAGATGTGGGAGGGTCGGAAACATGTTAGAACATAAAGATTTAGAGATACGGGGGGGAAGAGGTACAAAAGGGGTCAGGAGCTTGAAGGGGAGGAAGGCACCTGGACCAGACGGGATAGGAAACAGCCACCTTAATTTCGGGGATAAGGAGGTATATGTAGATACCTAACGGTGATGTTCAAACAATCCCTGGAGGAGGGGAAATTGCCAAAACAATGGAAAGAAGCGGTAGTAGTACCAATTTAAAAGGGAGGTAGAGATAAGGCCAATTCGGCGAACTACAGACCAGTCAGCCTGACTTCCTGTGTAGGGAAAGTAATGGCGAGGCAGATGGGCAGTTTTGTGGTGCAGGTAATGGATGACTTACGTTAGGAGGTCAGGACAGTATAGATTCTGGAGAGGGTTCTGGTGTGAAACCCAGATGGCAGGTTGCTGGAAGATCTGGTGGAAGTGCTCGACAGGGGAAAGCAGATAAATGCAATATTCATCTAATTTTGACACAGTATTCGATAAGGTACCGCACAAGAGACTAATGGAGAATGTAGAGTTGCTGGTTGAGGATGAGAGGGTGGTAAATTGGGTAGGTGACTTCCTGAGGGCTAGAGGACAGTGGGTTGAGGGTGGGAGGGGAAGAGGAAGTGATGTCAGGAGTGCCACAGTGGGACATCTGTTGTTCACAATAATGATGAACGATATTGGAGAGGGCATGGAGGCCATGATGAGAGCATTGCAGATGAGGTGGTGGGGGAAGTGTTACATCTGCAAGGTGACATGAGGAGACTAACGATGGGCAGAGGAGAATGGGATGCCGCTGAATGTTGAAAAGATGAAGGTGGTTAGATTCACGAGGAAGGTAACGAGAGAAGTGTTTGGCTGGAAGGGGCAGAAGATAGAGGCCGACGATTTTAAGTACCCAAGGGTAACCTTGCAAAATAACCTGGGATGGGCAAAACAGTTTCAACAGGTGGTGAATAAGGACAGGAGAGCACTGGGGTTGCTTGGCATGACCCTGCATGAGTAGGCAGGAGGGTAAGGGAGAAGGCATACATCACATTGGTCAGGCCAGTGATGGAGTATGGGGCTGTGATCTGGGACCCCTACATAGTTGACTATGGTAAGGGAGCTGGAGAAGGTGCAGCGTAGAGCAGCAAGGTGGGTGTTGGGTATGTTGAAAAGGAAAGGGCAAGAGAGGGAAATGCACAGTCTATCAGAAATGATTAAGGAGTTGTGTTTGGAAGCATTAAGGGGAGGGGAAGAGTAGGAAGGTTAGTCAGGTTCTTTAAGCTGATAAAGGGTGAGGAGGGTTGGGAACAGTTGTGAACTAGGGTGCACACAGGCAGAGAGATCATGGGTGGAAGCTCCAGTGGCAATTGAGGCAAATGGTAAAGAGATGAGACATGTCCTTGGGAGGACAGGGAGGGAATGGAATGGACTGGAGGAAGGAATGCTGGGGTTGAGATGCAAAGGATTTGAGGATATGACTAAAAGGGGGGGGGGGGGGGGGAGAATGAGAGAAAGGAGAGGACTCCGTGCCACCAGGTAAAAGCCCAATTGCGAGTGTACTATATCAATCATGTTAAATTATAAAACATGTTAATTTTTGTAACTGAATTTTATATTAATATTGAAAAACCAAAGTGGGTCACAGACTGGGTTTTTTCAACTAGGTTGGGTACATGGCTGCCAACCTAGGTTTATGTTACAGTGCAACAGTTTAAGAGGTCTTCTGAAGAAAAAAAAGTAAAAAATGTTCCTTTATATCTTGAAAATTCTATTTGAATTCTAGGAAACACTGGTTCTAATTCCATGAGGTTAGGAGAGGCCTAAGCCCTTATTAATGTTTGTTAGAGAAAAGCAGAGCCCAACAAACATGGGCAACAACATGGGCAGACTTCTGTTGCAAAAAATGTCCATAAACACCATCCCTCCCACCAAAAACATTACGAAGCCGCACATCTCTTACCTTCTTCGTCGTCATCACTGTCTTCCAAAAATGTGTCTTTTTGCGCGTCGTTTGCGTTGCTTTCCTCAGAATGTAAAATGGGTGTTGAAACTGCAACTCCGCCATCCAAAGGGGTCTCTAGTGAAAGTTGGCCGTTACGTTCGGAGCGTAATTCATTAATGTTTCCAGGATAATTTTCTGAAAATTCCTTTGTTGCATGCGTCAAATTTTCCACTTTTCTCCCGTCACCAGTTGCCATTTTTTTTCACCTGTAACATAAATACATAACCTAAACATATGCTTGCGTTAGCTAAGCGTTCGAACCAAACTACAACAAAATATTTAATCATTACAAAAAAATCATATTTAATTACAATCCATTCTTACCTACAAATTTAAAGAACCCACACTCACCGTCACTTCTTTATTTGTACCACAAGCCAGTTTTAAAAATACATCACAAAATCCTGCCCATTTCCCAAAGAGAAAAGACTGACTCAATACTCTCTTTTCTATGGACTGACTTAAAAAGAGATAGCTCGTTAAGTAGATGGAGTGATGAAAAATTCCAGAAATAGACAAAAGGCTTTATATTTATAGCTGACAGTAATTTCGCAATTATCGTATTGCATAAAATAACTTATCAAAGTTTTAATTATTATAGTAATCCAAAAAATATATATATTGTTTAATCAAAAAAATGTATTTAATTTCAAACCACATTTCAAGCAGTAACAATTTTTCCTACCCATAGAGTAAATGCTATCAATTCGATTTCTAAGTTTTATTATTTGTCAAATATAATCCCTCTCGATTTCACAATCAATGCCCTCCTAACCGTTATATTATCTGTTCACTTCAGCTCGTTATTCCCCACTTCTCCATTAGTCAAGCAACTTATATTATGTGCCTTAGAGTTTTTACTTTTCCCATTGATGTGAGACCTATTTAAAGCATGCATCATCACTGTTTCAATTTTTGATAAAATCGTCAAGGAGTCGGAATATTATGACAATGCTTTTGCACATTTAGCATTTATATTTAAACATTGAAGGAAATAAATTTTTGATATAAGTTTTCATTAGAAAACATTAGTAACACATCAAATAATATTTAATTTGTGTGTACTTCACTACAGAAAACTCAAATGTTTATGTTTTAACCTTATCTATTTTATCAAACAGTTGACATCATATTTATTTTACTTTAAAATGTCCGATCAAAAATCACTGGCACTTAAGAATGTTTATTCTAAAATCACTCAATGTCTGCCAAGTTCCAAAGTTCACACTCCTCACTGGAGCTAGGCTGAACAGTGGTTTACCCCTTACCTCGCGCCTGTCCACACACAGTCTCGCACCACTCAGTCGCAGTATTCTCGTGATCCAGTCGAACTCCGCATCGCGCTACTCGCAGGGGTAAGTCTTTCACCCTCTTCGCCGCTGTCGCAAATCCCTTCGCTCGCGGAACTCCCGGAACTTCGGAACAGTAGTGGGACTCGTTTGGAATCCACTCGGAACTCGGCACTCATGAGGCACTCCGCCGAAACTCTCGCGGCATTCGCCGCGGAATTTCCACAGCACTCCGCGGATCTCTTAGCGGGACTCTTGCCGCGCTCCTCGTGGAACTCCTCCGGAGGCCTGCGTTGCTACTTAAGTACCTTAGAGGTACTCCTTCTCGAACCGACGAGAGTATCTGTGGTGAGTCGCATCATCCCGGGCAAACTCGACATCCGAAACATCGAGAATAGGAGTGCTTGTTCATGCATGAGCCCGCGGAATTTCCCAGGACCGTTCAGCGATAGATTTCAGCACCGAGGCAGGACGATGCTGCTTAATAGAGGGGGAGGGGTAATGAAAACCCTTGTAATCTGGCCATGCACAGCATGCCTTGTATCAATGGATGGTGCATGACGTCAGTGGCCATGCACCACTTCTAGCCAGCTCCGAACCTGGCATCGCGGTGTTGGTATCTTGCGTTTGTAACAATATTATATATAAAAACTTTACCATCTAAATTTAATGATTCCTGACACGTTTTAAATCATATCCGAAGTTATCTGTCGAAATTTATTCAATAGAAATTGTTATTATAAATAAATTATTTATAAATTTTATATATATAGGTAACTGTTCTGTTTTATGATACATTATTACAAATTAATATATTATATATAAAACCTTACTATCAGTTTAATGATATTTGACAGGTTTACAAACATATCCGAAGTTATATGTCCAAATTTATTCAATGGAAAATTGTAAAACTATATTTTGTAAAACATTACTATCCAAACTGTACTACACATAAAATAGATAAATACTTTTCAACTCTACAAAAAAAAAATTTCCCTTTATCTGTGAAGTTTAACCTCTAATACAGGTGGGGTTCTCGCTCCATCGCGTGTGTGCGTTTTAAGAACAAAATAAAAATAGGCAAATCTCTCAGTTAAACAATAAATTATAATTAATAAGACAAATAATAAAATGGTACACAGATGAAGGGCCTAAATAATGTCACGACTAACTGATGCTGTCCCCGCTACCTACAATGATTTTTACGTGATTTTTGCTTGGGTTCGAGATCTCAGGGAGGGTTCGGCCTTGTGGCTATGACATCGTACGGCCGAAGGCCACCCCAAAGCCCGACCTGCACCCGCCAGTACTCGGCTCCGCTAACGGAAAGCACCCCTAGCCATGGCCCACCTGAGTCAAGTGAGCGGACCGCAGCCCAAGGTAGAGAATAGCGAACCATTTTAATTACACATGCAACGCACTCCCCGTGCCTACAAAATTCCCCACACAATAAATAATTAATCAGATACAAACAAAAGCCCCTAACTAATAGAGTGCGACGTAGGAGTGCCCGGGTCACTCACGTGTAGCTTTCTACTAAAACAGCTGTGAGTGCAACCCTTGCGGCCTTCAGCCTAAATTCAGAAGTGAAATGTGTGACGTAACGCAAACCGCCACAAATTAGCATTATCATTCGCCACTGGAGTAGTTATCAAGAAACAGACAGTCTCCAGCTTGACTCTAATATTCAAACTTATTTTAGACAAACTTATTAAATGTCATTTCTAAAACATATATAGATATTAAGTTATTCATTAAGTTTTATTGTATGAATATAGAGCCACTTGCTTTTTATTATTAATGTATTTTTTTACGAATAACGGAACTTTAGAAACTCTGGCGCGACAGGGAGCTCACCCCTCCCCTCGCGCAAGGGCTAGAAGCCAGTACAGCGCGACTCGTGGACCGGGACGGACGCACGTCCCACGGGGAGCCATCATTTCTTTGTGTTCATCGAACGTCCATCTGGTAATTATAGTCACAACCGAAACCCTTTTTTTAATACTCCCCGTGTGCGCCCGGTCCTTTTCCGGTGTAGCAGCGTCAATTTAACACGCCCCACATAAAGCATTACGTGGGGCTGTGCAGTATACGGTACGGGCCGTCTCCCGCCACCCCAGAACTTTAATTAATCGCCCAGTGCACAGGCACAGGCTACATCCAATCGTAAACGTGTTTTTAATTTAGTAGCAAGCCGCGGTCCACACAGGTGGGCCCGCGAGTCGCAATTTACCAATTACGGGATTAGCCGACTCTAATCGAACACTCTCCCTCAACTGCGACTGGCGTGAGGGCTTAATAAGTAAACACACGTAGAGGCACGCAGGTGTCCCTCTCAGATAACGTGTGGAGTGTAATCGTGTACGTAAGAGCACCACAGGGTGCCGTTTTGTCAAGTGTAATTGTAATAATAGTGTAACCAAAACTTCTACGTGTTTCGACGCCTCACTGGCAGTCATGTACTGCCGAGTATACCTCGCGCCCAATGTAATGAACCAGTGTAAATCGTGAGCAATGAAACGTCCACCCCGCACCTCCCGTGCGCGACGTGCGACCCGTAGAACAACCAGAACAGTGTATGTAAATTAACCTAAACAACCCAACCTAATCAGGAAACAAATTCCATCACCGCCGACGGTTCTAGCGGGCCACGCTGGGGCAACGAACCCACGACCATCACACGGTTAGAAACCGAGCTAGCCTAGCGCCCCCCCCCCCCCCAAAAGGAACAGAAATCTCTAAGAAAGCCAGCCACCCCGCTAGGACTTGCGCCCGACCTCGAACACGAGACCGCGGTGGACGGCAGCTAGTGGCAGGGGTAAACGGAGTAGGGCCCCCCAAGCTGTTATGGCCACTCGGGACGCCTGAAGAAGAACACAAAGTTTCTGGATGATATTTGATGAATTTATTACGGCACAGCCCTATACATAGTGCTGCCCGTTCTGGCCGTAACGGTTGTACCAAATCGACTTGTCACACGCGCAGCCCACTTCCTCAGTGGCGGCTCACGATTTTAATGCGTGTGAAGGACGTACTTTTACACATGATGCGGCAGTTACAAAATAAACTCTAACATGACAAATTATACCTTGACGAACAGAACAATTCACTATTACACGATACTTATTATACTGGGCTATCGGCACGTAGGCCCGTGTCTTCGGCGACTCTGCGTGATTCCTAGATGTGTCCCAGAGACTGATTCGTTAGTATGTTTGGTGGCACGGGTCGCCTTCTGGCTTACCCATGCGGGCCAAAACTAATTAGCCGGTAAGCTAAGTTGGGGCGTGAAGCGCCGACGTAACGTCTCGTAGACTCCCTACAGTACTTACGTAACACGTCGAACACTCATCTTGGAGCACTGATTTAATTAAGTGAAATACCTCATGGTAAGTTGAGGCCGACAGCGGAACTGTACGTAAACGATTAAGAAAGATTAAAACTATTGAAGCTATTTGTCGGTGAAAGCAAGAGTAGATGGTTCCGTGTTGCGCGAAGGCTGCCGGCCTATCCGAGCTTCTGAAGGACACTGCGTGTCTCGCCTTGCGCGACCGCCAGCCCTCCCGCGGAAACGTGTGAATTTCGCGGGAAACTGAACCGGCCAGATTCGGGACAAAGCGCACAGTGAAACATGATTTTGAAAGGACTGAAATATTAATTGATTATAATAATGTCTAATAAAAACCTGTGGAAACATATACATAAATTAATTTGTTGTAGTGCGGCGGAGGGATATGCCACACCCGGCCTGATCCTTCCGCCGACGTAGCACTCGTTGCATGGCGTTCGCCTCGTCGCACGAACTACACTTTGCTGTGCGCACGAGCACGTTCGGTGCACACGCCTTTGCGAGATGTTGATGAGGCATAGCGGTCTATGCGACATAGAGGAGCATTGGCGGCCGGCGTCATAACATCATAATATTCCAGTTTCACCAGAAATAAAAACAACTAATTTCTATTAACATTTGCAAGATTTGCTTTCATGGCCGAGGCAGTTAGGATAAAAGATGTGGTAATAAAGGATTAATTAAACTTAAAATAGAAAAAAAAACTAATATAAATTTAAATTAGATAAAAATATAAGTAACTGCTTAACAAATTAAAATTTCAGTATAATTAATATAATCTATTTCCTGAAATTCTCTTATTGATGGCTTTATAATTACACACTATATCAATTGCTTCATTCTTGTAATACAAATGACAAATTTTAAAAGTCTCGGCTGTCTGTCAGGCCACATGGCGTCGTCACGCCATGATACCACACTCGTGCTTTTCCTGTGTACTAGCTTGCAGGCTCATAAATCAGTTATTTGGTAACATATATGAATTATTTAAAAGGTCGGAATCAGCTCACCAGTCAGTACAGCAGAAGACGGCAGGTCGTAATAATATTCACCTTCTATTCACCTTTCCCTCAAATCCCTTATCCAGGACCAGTAAGTCGACAGTGTGACTAAAATCTCCTCAGTAATTTACATCTGTTTTACATTTTGACGACGCACCTGCGTGCCTCTGGTTTAAAGCCCAGATCACAAATCTGTCTGCAGTGCGCCACGGCTTTGGGAATGACGTCACTTCCGCTCCGTGCGCGTGAGAGCAGTGCCCCGGTGTCCTGGTTTCCAGTCCAGTGCGAGCCATCTTCGAGGCTAGGCGCGGTCGCGAGATGCTCCATAAACTCGCCGCTATTATCGCTTTTGGTTCTGTTCTTTTGTGTGTTATTGACGTCGACCCAAGAGTCCCTTTGGGTCCTTCAGGTCGTTATGCCTCGTCAGCGCCATCTCTTGCATTATTAGTGCAATGGAAGTGGTGCGGCGCGATGTGCTATTTTCTTTCCAGGATTTGACATTTATTTTTATTGTATATATATTTTGTTTTTAAATTTAATGAAGGTATTTTGTTTTAACTTTATTTTAAATATTTTTTCATTTGAATTTTTATGTATTCTCCGAGTTGTATTTGTTCACCGGGCGCCAAGGCCGTGGCTTCCGCCTGTGACCAATCATCGTGTTCCGCGGGCTCATGGGAGAGGGGAGAGACGCGGGCGCTCGGACGCGCCAGGCGGAGGAGGAGAGTAGTCGTCAGCTGGATGCGAGAGACAGCGGTCACGGAAGCGGGTCGCTCTGCGCTAGTGGGAAGTCAGTCGTGGACCCGGCACGAGAGGCAGCGGACGTATGAGCGACGTCGTTCCGAGATGGTAAGAGAGGACACGAGCGGGCACAGTATCATCAGTAACTTTGAGCTAGTCATTTTCTCCTGCATGTTCTGGACTTAAGTTTTGCCAGTTGTGGAGTATTATGGTAAATTGGACATTCGCCGTCACAAGTATTGCTTTTTTACGGGTTTCCCCAGTCAATGTGTTGTACAGTTGGACAGTTATCATATTGAACTCGAATCATTGCGTGTTTAAATCCTTGCTACTTGGGCATTTTTTCGTCACGGGCAGGACGTCCCGTATTTTCAGTATAATAAAAGTGCGCGGAACCGGGCTACGCTCTATAGAGATTGTCACAGGCGGACCCGTGGCAGCCCCATTGAAAGTGTTTGCCCAAATGTGTATAAAGGACCTGGAAACTTTATTTGATTTTCTTTTAATTCTGGAGACTATATCCCTTGGCTAGGCGGCCCGATCCCCCCTCTACCGAACCCCTGAGTAGCCGGCAATTACGAGACCATTTCAGGGACTAGTCGACCAGCCTATGACATTATAATCTCTTTTATCGTTTTTTCTTATCATGTGCATGAGTGTTGTTTTGTATCTGGCGTTTCCACGGGCCAAAACACGTGGACTAACACAACTAGCCTGCACCGCACTTTTCTCCAGTGTGGGAGACGTCCCTCGGCAGCTACATGGGCCGGACAGATCCCCCCCTGCCTCCCCCCCAGGAGGCTGCTCTACGCGAGAGAGCTGGCGCCGGGCAATACAAGAAAACGGTCGAAAGACGTCCACCACGTCCCCATGCATTCTATGGAGATGGGTACGCGACAATTTATAATAATTTAACTTAATGTTTAATATATCTGGGAAGGGACAACATTTTGGGAATGTGGTGTCGCTGGTTGGTGTGCTTTCCGCTATCGAAGTCTGGCTTGGCCCGTATTTTTTTGATCGGAACAATATGGCAATGGCAACCTAAAAAAATTTTTTTTTTCCATTTTACGGCAAGCTGTCTATTGATATTTTTTTAATCCATGGTAAAAATTAAGTTATTTTTCAATGCTACATGCTACGCATAATTATATAGCTTAAGTGATTTAATTTTAACGTTTACATTTTTGTGCTGTATATTTAAATATAGTTTTATAGCTGCACAATCCTTAAATTTCATCCCAACCAAATCCCAGCATGTAGTTCATTCATGTAGTGGTTTCTTTATTCTGTCCAGTTAATCTATGATGTATGTCGCATTATTTGTTTTATTTTTATTTAACGAATTATCTAACCCAAATAAACATAGCGAACCTGAAGTCACTGACAGTTATTTTTAATTAACTGAACTGATACAAAAATGGTAAATATATTTAAATCTGTTTTGAGTTTTATTTTGGGGTAGGTGGTGGAGTATAAAACATTTACGTTTTGTAAAACAGATTATGGAATTATATCATCTTAAGCATTCATATTTATAGACGAACAATATGATAATAATCTTTAACTCAGCCTAAGCTAGAAAATGTGACGAATCACTAGTAACCTGTAGTCTATAGGCCGAGTATATTCTGTCATTATTTTAGTAACTTTACGGTAATTGAGTTATATATGTTGTGATAGGGTTCCTTTGGCTGCCAGTAAAATCCTATCGGTATAATTTTTTTTAAATGTGAAACACATGAGTAAAATGCTTAGATTTTACCTTAAACCTTTTGCATATTTTTTGCAACCAAAGCCATGTCCAACTTATATAGGGTGCTCACTCACCTTCTTTCTCTCTCGTACACACTGGTTTATTTTACAATAAATTTGGTCTACCCTTTGCTGTATTCTTGGAGAACTGTCTGTTAGTACATTATTCTCACCGAATAAATGGTGGTAATTGTTTAGTTAGGCACTTTCAGTTACCTAAACCATTGGATTAATTAGAGTCACTCTATCACAATAGTCACTTGAAATGGAAAACCAATGATGGTGAAAACAGTCTTGACTTTGGCCATAGCATATTGCTATGCTATGTTCCTAAGGATCTTTGGAGAACTACCAGCATCTCAAGCTGTAACTAGTATCAAGTAAACAGTAAGGTGGCAACAGGATCAGGGATATCTCTAGTGGAAAACTGTCTCGGCTAAAACACAAAACAAATTTATGTCACAACATTTACTTTACTAATCTTACAACATTCCTTAAACCAGAAAATACCATTAACGTTTACCTGGACGCAATCATGGTGACAGCCGAGATACTGCACAGGCGAACGTAAAATAGTTCATTACATGTGAAGTTCTTGAAAATATGTGAATATGCTTGAATATGCTTCTAAATAATTTCTCTTTTTTTCATAGTGCTGCCCATACTGTAGAAATTTACCTGCTGCTAAAAATAAAAAAAATATAGGTACCTACATTTTTAATTTAAAATAATTTTTAGATAGTTAATCTTTAATTATAATTGAATACAAACCTTTAATTAACTTATATTCATTACTAGCTGCTTTACCCGGCTTCGCACGGCTATACTAATGGAAAAAAATTAAGCCACATCTCCCATTTACAGTAATTATAAATAAAAAAAATTCAGTGAAAATTTATTACAATGCTTTATAATGTACCGGAGAGAAAATGAATAGCACCGATGGTTTCCCGACTCGTGCACGCAATGTACAACTGATGTACCCGTACTTCGCTACGGCAGTCTACAGGCAGATCACTCTTGCGGCGCTCATTATACATGCCCCTCGTGGGTACGCCACTGCCGCGCGATGCCTGTTGCCATGGAGACGCAGAAGGCATGAACAATGCAAAATCCTATTCTCATGCAGACAAAGTACCCACTGTTGCCTGGTTTTAACCACCCATGGGATCTAATTTTCGGAAAATGTCATCCTGCGTAACATAAGGAACATTACTGTGAAGTTTCAAGTCTGTAAAATATATATACTTGAAAAAAAGGGCAATAAAAAACAAATTAAACACAGAGAGAAAAAAAAACAAACAATAGTTTAGGTTTGTGATTTAAAGTGATAAAAAGTATTTAAATACTAATTGAACTCTTATGTGGGTACTGATTGCTTCGTTGTTAATATCACACGGGTGTTTTTTACTTGTATGGGAAAATTAAGAATGATAAGGCATCTAGTGCGTGGCAACAATGTTAATAGGCAATAGGAAATAAAATTCTAGCGCCTGCGGCATTGTCAACACACACTTCGTACGTGTACTGCATGTTGTATCTAACCCCCTCCAACGCATTTGATTCTAAATTGGACTTTTAGTAAGGATCTCTAATGTTATTGATAATATAATATAGCCTATAGCCTTTCTCGATAAATGTACTATCCAACACTGAAAGAATTTTTCAAATTGGACCAGTGGTTCCTGAGATTAGCACGTTCAAACAAACAAACTAACAAACTAACTAACTAACTAACAAACAAACTCTTCAGCTTTATAATATTAGTATAGATAAGCAATATTATTTTATTACATACATTTGTTGATTAACATAATTGTAATCAATACCTTCTTTACTTGGCCATTATTATGTATGGTTTCATCAAACACATATTCTTCTTTTACTTAGGTTTTTTTTTTTTTTTTTTTTTTAATGTTTTCTCCTGTTCTCATGTTCTTGTCTTGTGTTTTACTCAACTTAGGCTTACCTTAGATCATGCAGGGTTAACCCTTAGGTAATTGAGTCATTGATTGAGGTAACCCAATGTAGAATTTAAATGCTGGTTAACTGCTTTAGGTTTAATTTCCGAACGAGTAAGTATTTTTGAGTAGGCCTACTACTAATGTTGCTTGATTACTTCATTGCAAAACTTTGTTTTTCTATTTAAAAAACTCAATAGTGGGAATGTTGATGAAGGTCAAGGAAAAAATGGGGTAAAAATCATCTAAAATTGAGAAAAATATACTGAGCAGAACTTAGCTCTATCCGCCAGCTCTATCCGGCCGCCCGGGACAGTGAGCTTGGGAAAACAACAGCCTAAGTCATTCCATGCAAATACAGCAATTTCCAACCAAGTTTTAATATTTTTACAAGAGAACGAGCATTCATAACGTTAGAGCAGTTACGTGGTGACCTACATACATGTGTTTACTATCAATAAAAATTAAATTTAGAGTGTGAACCATCATACAGGTTGTCCCAGGTCCTCCCAAAGCCTCAAATGTGTGGTTTTCATGGAGTATATCAAAAAACATTTTTTTTTCCTTCGGAACTTTGGCCATTGGTAACGATAGAGCTGATAGATAGGTACCTTCCTACAGTTATATAGTTATTAACTATCTATATTTTAGGGCTTTTAATGCATTTTTTAATGTAATACATAATATTTTTGGCCTACTTTGATTAAATTATTCAGGATGTCGGTTCAAAGTAATTGAAAGTTCATATCTTGGAATCAAGAAACTGCCAGGATTCTAGAAATGGGTGGTGATCAGGAATTGTTTAGGTTTTATTGTGTGAGTGTGGTTTTAGTTGTACTTTATCTATCAGTATTTTGTTGTTTGAATGGCACGTACAAGTGGTAGTCCTTCGCTGGTCATGGATAGGCTGTGGCGGGAGTTTTGGATTTACGAGCGGAAAAACTCCACATTTTGTTTGGTACCTCGCAGAATTTGTATTTTGTCGCATATTGTGACTGAAGTTAAATAGGCTTTAGTGAGATAACACTTGAAAATTCACAGTTTTTTTTTCTCTTCATTTTAGTAGCAATTTTTTCTTCTTCTTTTTTTTTTTAAAAGTTTATTTGACTAAATGTATGGTTTATCCAATGAATTTTTTATATGATGGGAATATTTGGTTGAAAACCTCACCAGATTTATAACTGACTGTTTATTAGCCTAGTCTTGTTTTTTATGGTAGCCAAACTATTAATTATTATTATTTTTTTTTCAGGCCAGAAATGCAGAGAAAGCCATGTAAGTTATTATAGTTATTGTTTTTAATTGGTTTAAGTCTTTACAAGAGTTTCAAGTATAAAAGCTGCTGTCTATTTACTTTATCTATAAAATATAAGCAGCAAATTTATTGTTTGTCGTCTGATAGCTATACAATAAATAAAATAATAGATTTATCAAGAACACTTTGTAAATAATAAACTAAACAAAAATTATGGTTCATATTTTAGTACATAGTTTGGGAAACAGTACCCAACAGTAAGTATGTCATTAAAATAAATGTAGTTTATTTTTCTCAGTGATTTCTGTTTGAATTTAGTACCCAGGAAACTTCATGTTTGTGTTGATGCTGTTTAGGACAACGCTGGCTCGTTGGAGAGCAGCACAAGTTGGCGACAATGCCAAGGAAAAGGAGAGAAGACCATACCTTGCATCAGAATGCTTGGAATTGCCAAAAGCAGAAAAATGGAGAATGCAAATAATTCGAGAGATAGCCAAAAAAGTCGCCCAAATACAAAATGGTAATATTTTTCAACTGATTTTTCTACATTCCAGTCTGTAAATTAATTTTCTTTACATGCATTTTTATGGGTAAAAATTTATAGGGTTGTACCAATATTCGGTAGTTCAATCTGTATCAAAACATTCAGAAAATACATTTTCAATTTCTATAGAAATTCTTTTACAATTATCAATGATACAAGAACTTTGGTATCAAATGAATATTCGAGTGCATATGGCATATTCATTTCAGGGTTCCCGCAGATAGAGAAATTCAGGGAATTAATGAGGTGTCGTATAAGTGTGGAAAAAACAGGGAAATTGATAATAGCTTACTTCTAACCAATACCAGTATTTTACTTTTATTTTGTAGTGTCTTAATGTCTTAAAACTGGTTTATATATTTAAAAAAATTTGTGTCATTAATGAGTAACTTACTTTATTAACATTAACTAAAAGTAAGGAGTACAAAGAACTGTGTACTAATTTATAGCACAATCAAATAACTTTAGCCTTAACCTTGGGGTCAGGGAATAATGCATAGTTTCAAAGTTTGATCAAACCTTACTCAACCAACAAACCTTCATTAGTTTTATTTTTTAGAATGGCGGAGTTGGTTGCGTAGTGGTGTTGGAGATAACTAGGGCCAATAGAAAATGGTAAATAAAAATGGTCACTTCGGCAAATAAAAGAAGTAGTGGGAAAAATATTTGGTTTAAAAAATATATAAATTCCATCATTATAATTTAGACTTGTATATGTAGCTGATAAAAATTGTTTTATTATGTCAACATTTATTAAGAACAAAAGTTTTTACTACAACTATGACACCTTACAGTTAAATTTGGCATACTGAGTTTATGTTGCAACAGATTAAAATTCTCAAGATTATATAAATTGATAAAACAAGTCAAGAAATTTATCTGAAACACATGCTTACTTAGTTGATGATTAGTATCACCTGCTGCAAACTAGTTTCCCCCAAAACACATTGCTAGCATTATCTCCATGTTTTCTGCCACCAAAGATATGTGTTGAGTCAAAATTGGACACTGGAAGCCAGACACACTTGACTGCACTGTCGAAGAATTCCGGAAAGTCATTCTTCAGCGACAGTATAACTCATAGCATGGTCAACTGCCCTAATGTCAGATCTCTAAGTAAAGGCACAGCTTGGACTTTGATCGTGTAAGTTAACAGCATGAGTTTCTGGACTTGTTGAAATAATTGAACCAGAAGCCTAATATTCTCTGAGAAAGATTTTCCAGGATCCCCTCCGATCAATAATGACAGTTTCAGAAAAACTTTCTGACCAGTCACAGCAAGTTTTACTCCTGTTGCAGCATTTAGACATGCAGCAAAATTCAACAGTTTTGCTGTCTGCCCAGAAAAATTCTTGACACTGACAAGCTTGAATCCTGTGTTTAAATCAGAGAGTTTTGTACACGATTTGTGGGTGTAAGGATACGAGGATCCTTCTAGACATACCAACTAATTTACAGTTCACATTACAACTACTTGTTTTGTCCTTAACTGCCAGTTTTACTTTTTCTTCTCCTTTCATCCTCAAAGACTGCGGGTAAGAAGTGCGTAATGTGTGTGCATGAGGAAGATCTCTCGAACCTGCAATGAAATGTTACACACCCACATACTGGAATTTAAAACCTTATTTTTCCTAAACATGTTATGTACATGTTTTTACAAACTTTCAAGTTCACCTACCTTTCACATATTCATTCAGCCATTCCCAGCAGCAAGAAAAGGTTTGTCCTTTGTACCCAAGCAGGCATATTCAGGATATATAAAGACAGTATCATTAACTTTAATTTTTAAAAAAATTCACAGATTAAAGGGAGTTAATTATCACAGAAAGAAAGGATCAATTAAATGATATATGTTATGATTATTTTCAATTGCAGCTTAAAGCTTCTCAATGTACATTCTATTTAAACTATTTAAATGTTTTACTATTTTTAAGGAACAGATGTAAAGGAATTGTTGCAAACTGCTTATTTTCACAGCAATTGTTTGCTTTAAATATTCGAGCCTGTATCTGCCTCTAAAGTTTTGCACACAAACTGAGCCTTAAATTTGCACATTTGAATCAAAACATATTTAAAAAAAATTGTTTTAAAATTTAGAATTTTGACCCCAACAAAGTGAACATAGAACACCTCATAACTACCCAAAAGCCCAAATATCCATGGTTTTAATGTTACGAAGGACATTTTAGGAAATACCTTGTTTCTATAGAATTAGTTAGCATTGTCTATTTCCCCAAAAAATTTTTCCCAATCCTGTCCTGATTACAGCTGGAAAAATTCTTTCCCACCCGAAAACTTCCATAATTGAAAAATCCATTCCCGCAAAGCCCAGTTAGCATGAAATTACAGCGTAAATGAACTAATTTGTGTGTGTTTTTTTTTTAAATTTATTTATAGCTGGTCTGGGAGAGTTCAGGATTCGCGATCTGAATGATGAAATAAACAAGTTGCTGAGAGAAAAGGGCCACTGGGAAGCGCAGATTCGTGAGTTGGGTGGCCCAGACTATGCCAAAGTCGGTCCTCGGATGTTGGATCACGAGGGGAAAGAAGTCCCGGGAAACCGCGGCTATAAGTATTTCGGAGCAGCCAAAGATCTTCCAGGTACTAATATAAACAAAGAATTTGTGTTGAACTTTGAAATGGTTTCTTGTGTGTGTAAAGTTTTGGTTGTAAATATTTGTAATGGTGGTAATTTGTTTTTAATGTAGTTAAAATTAATTATTGTCACTTAGGTGTGCGGGAATTATTTGAACAGGAACCACCCCCTCCCCCCAGAAAAACACGGGCAGAGTTAATGAAGGACATAGACGCAGATTACTACGGCTACAGAGATGATGATGACGGCATATTGCTGCCTTTGGAACAAAATGAAGAAAGGAGAGGTAAGGCTGCTCTCATCTTGCTCTTAATGTTCAGTTTGTTGAATTACCTTTGTTACAGTTGTAATCATTCCCGAAAATGAATGCAATACTTAACGTCAGTGACTTTACAAGGCATAACTCTTTGTAGCAGCCAGTCATTATTAACTCTTGGCATTCCATTTAATTATACTTCAACAAAGCCAAGTTTTTTAAATCAAACAATAGAAAATTTTTGCAACCAAATCATTGTTTGAAACCAAGGATGTGTCTTTCTATTCCTGTCTCTCCTTGATAGAACTTTATTGAACGTAGTCACATTTATCAGTTTTTTTTTTAATTATAAGTTTTCCATACACAACATAGCACAAATTAATTGTTGTTACTCTGTTCGTCAGAGGATTTGATAAGAGTTAAAAATTTTTACAAATTTTGTATTTCTTTGATTCCAAATTATATTCGTGCTTAGTAAATTTTGTAGAAATATTTTCAGAGATAGGTATGTTTTTTGCTCATAAAAAGGTTTTCAAAAAAATTTTCTATGGACGCATGTGCCATGGTAATATGCTACCTACACTTGGTTCTTTACATCAAGTATATTTCTTGCAAATTTATTGTGTGTATAGATGCATAATATGCATGATATCTAGATATTTGTAGTTGTGAAAAAGTTAGGGCAAATATACAATTTAAAAAAATACAAGTTTGCATGCTATTTTGCATGTATTAGAGGATATGCATGGCCACACGGACCGTGTATTGTTCTTACATATTGTGCAATTTCAATGCCATTAGTAGTCTGAAGTTTATATTAATAAGGTTTATTATTTCGTTTGGATGTTTAAATGGTAAATAATTTATTCTTTTACTTGAAGTTTTAAAGTGTTTTAACAATGATATCCATAGTAAAAACTGTGTTATAAAATAATGGATAAAGAAGCCTTCATATACTATAGAATCTGGTGTCCATGACACATATTCAACAAATGATTTCAATTCATTAAACATTAAAAGCGTGTACAAGACACTTAATGTAAAAAAAATTAATTTAAATGTAAGAGGTAATGTTAATTGAGATCATATTATATTTTATTAATGATAATAATACAGTCAAATTAAATGGTCCTTCATTCTTGGCAAAAAAAAAATATTTTTATGGGATTTATAATGTCCTCTAACTTGACTTGCAGATAAATCTCAAAGATGAAAGTTTTGCAGCAGTATAACACACTATAGAGGGTTTATCTGTAAATTGTTATATTTTGTTACTAGAATAATAGGTGTCAATTTTATTTTTTTTAAATCTTCGATTTTGAAAGTTTGTAACTCCTAAAAGTTGCAAATCTCAGGGTTGAAATTTTTTGTAAACATATCCCCACAAAAGTAATATCGAGAACAGATTTCTTTTGGGAATGATATGCCTTTGAAAATAGAAAATTTGTAATTTTTTAAATCAAAATTTATGTTGGTTTTTTTTTATATTTGGGATGATATTTTCCTTAAATGTGTATTGGAGATAATAAAGGCTGTATCTTCATGAATAAACTGGTTTTTGTTTCATCAACCTCAGTTTCACCAGTTCCAAGAAATAAAAAGTTTGCGCAAACCCTTACAAATGTAAAAATAAGCATGTTTGCACAAAAAAAACTTATCAGAATGCTGAAGAAAAAAAATGAAAATTTAAAATTAGTCTTTTTGAACTCTTTAATCATATTGGAAAATACAAACAATAATTATTTGATTATACATTGATCAAGCATACAATTACTTTTTTCCTGAATCACTTGACATAGAGTGACCCATAAGTGATGGTTGCAAAATCAACAAATATGTTTTGCAATAGTACATAACCCACAAACATTAGGAATATGTTCTCAAATGTGGAAAATTTCAATTAATTTCTTGTGGCAGGTCCTAGTATTGGCTCTCACAAACAGCTTGTGACTGATTGAGTTGGCCTCTTCTCATCTCTGTCACATCAATTACTCAAGTCTAGCCCACTAATAGGCTTGGCGGTCCTAAGACTTTGAGGGGCCCCGATATTTCCGAGATGGGCCTCATTGGGAAGTGGTGAGGCCTAGTGGTTTTTAAGCCATCCTGAAATTTAAATTTTCAGAACGGATTTTCTCATTTATGTCAGAAATGTTGATATGGTTATTTAGCTTATAATGAATTACATTCATAATTTATAATAAATAGGGGTCTTGTTTTTAATGGCAGGTGCTTCAGTAATAAAAGTGCTGGAGCGGGGCCCCGCTAGTAGCGGGGCTCTGCAGCCGTCTCTGCCTCTCGTGCCAGAAATATTTGCAAGTGTATTAGTTACAACCACAAAGTTACTAATCCATGGAGGCGGCTTAGAACATTGTTTCATTGAGTTTTGTGGGATTAATTTGCTTTACTAAGTATTAAGAATGGTATATTGTATAGCATACGGGTATACAAGTTGATTTGGTAGCAATTCTGCATTTAATAAGTTTTTTTCTGTACACAATACTGCATGCAGTTGAAAATTAAATATATTCACACTATCATGGTTTGAAATAACAGTCATGAAGGTTTGGGAGCATTTTTTCCCCTGCCATATTGGAGCTAGAATTAGTTGTTAGTTTTATTTTGCAGCACTTAAATACAGTAATTAGTTACATTCCTGGCTCTCTTTCATTGATACATGATATAAACAATCATGCCTGCAGCCAGACAAAAGTATTTGGACTATGTTCACATTCAACAACATTCACCTATGGAATGTTGTGACATAGGGCTGTCTAAGCTGTTTAACCATGACAGTTGTACTGCAATTTGCGACAAATTTTTGGTTGTTTCAGCGATAGCAGAGGCTGTCACAGAGTGGAAAAGGAAAAAAGAAATGTCACTACATGGGGAGGTCGACGAACAAAAGGCAGATGAAGAAGAAAACATTTATGCAGTATCTGCTGATGTTGATGTATGTGGAAAATCAATCAATTACAGATTTAGTGTAAAGAGTGATATTGGAATTAGTTTCTTTAATATAGTATTTTACAAAAGAATATATAAAATATTTTAAGTGGATATTACTAATCCTTTCGTCTTAGTTTTATGTCTTTAGGAACTGTTTGAAGTCCTACTACTAAATATAACATTTCAAGAACAATAAGGAAGTGGTTTTTCCAATAAAGGAATGATTATCTGTGGGTTGTACACAAAAACTACAGTAAAAGCTTTAAACTTTAGCACATTTGAGACTACATGGAATGTTAATATAGTTCAAATTTCAAATGGGAATACCAAAAAAGCAATTAATATACAATGTAATGTTATTCAGAACATGTTATAAGACGCTTTATGGTCATACACTAATTGTACACTGTTGTTAAATGTGTATGGACCAACTTGGACAATATTAATCTTATCTTCAGAATTTTTACTTCAATTTTATTTAATCTTTGATCATTTGATAAGTAGCAAAATAATTTAGTTCCCAAAGAAGTTAATTTAGTAAGTCAAAACAATACATATACAAAGTAAAGGTCAAAATGTAAGAGTTAAGTTTTTATTAAAAATTGACGACACCTGGCTCTCTGACCCCTGCAGCGAGTGATTCCCTATCGTGACGAGAGCGCCGGCCAGCCTTAAATTCAGGGATTGAACGGGTTCTCACCTTGTGGCTTACAACAGGGGGCCAGGACAACAGCAACCCCTTGAGCTGTCGGCCGCTCGAGACGCCACTTAGTTCGGTCTATGTCGTTAGCACTTTGAGTGCTGGGCTTGATGATGGATTCCCTTCTAGAAAAACTGGACATTTTAAGCTTTTCTTATAATTTTTTAATGAAAAATTATTTTAACAATAATTGGGCACTAACCATTTTTTGAAAGTTTGTAACTTCTTCTACAAAATATATATATATATATATATGGGTACACATATTGAATGTTTTCTTTTTAGAGACATATCTGAATAGAACCTTTTTTTTAGAAAATATAAAAAATAAATTACTCTAATAATTTTCACTGTATTCGCAATGTGTCTATTGAATTTGACTGTTATCCACTTCAAAATATTTCTTTAGTCACCTACAGAATTTTATTATATTAGTACATTATGATGTATAGTTTTTTCTTGAATGGTACAGAGAAAAACAAGGTTCAATACACATTGCAAGTTTGCACACACTACACTGCCATGTTGTGTCCTTGATCTACCTGTTTCTGCGCACACTCTACTCTTCTTTTGTTTATTTTTCTGTCCTTCTTGAACTGGAATTTTCTCCAGAAAATGTTTCCCCATGAGTCTAGCCAAACTAGCTCCAGAACGACTTGGCTCATCTTGTGGGTCCTCTTCGAACACAGCCAAGTCACTGGCAATCTGCTTCATAAAAGATGTAATTGATAATTTTCTTGGTTTTACCTGGTTGTACATAATACACGCATTAGATATGCCAATAAGGATCATGTGAAATGCCAACTTCCTCCACCATTTCACAGATCTGTGGTTGAAAGCTCCATATGACATGTGCTGATCTGAAAGGTCAACACCAAACTTCTTAGCATTGTAACTGACAACAGCAGCAGGTTTTATTTTCTCATTTCCCCTCCTGTCATTATATGTTATCATCTTAGCCTCATGTCGTATGGTGAGCATGTACACATCCCTTTTATCCTTCCAACAAAGCACCATCAAGTATCCTTTCCTACGAAAAATTTGCTCCCCTCTTTGTAAAGTTGGAGTACGAAGTGCACGAGGCATACCAAGCCGTTTTTTTTTAAAAGTTTCGACCAGTCCTGTCTGCACTTTTTCTAGCTGCACAGCTAGGGAAGGTCTTGTGTAGTACCGGTCAGTAAATAGAGTGTGACCTTTTCCTGCCAAGTCATCCAGTAGGCGCATGAAAACATTGGTAACAGGTTTGAATTACAGTCTACCTCTGTAGGCACACATTCCTTCATCTATTGTAATGTCTTCTGCAACTTGAAATGATGTTCTACATTTCTGACGCAATAGTTCAAGGAGTGGGTGCATTTTGTGCAAAGGATCAAACCCAGGTTCGCCTTTCTGCTGCATGTGCTCATTGTCATTCAAATGAAAATTTGCTAACAGTGATAAAAATCTATCCCTTGACATCAAATTAGGGTAAACGTTGCAGGAAACCACTGGTGTAGTGCTCCAGTGGTCTTTCATATCAGGGCGTTCAGGTTGGCCGAAGCAAAACAATTGATTTATCGGCCCACATTTTCGATTCCTATGTGATCTAGCGGTGGAATTCAAAACTAAAATGAACAAAGAACTTTTACTGGTAAAACGATGGACGTAATACTACGACTAGCCAAAGGAAAGAATTTTTATATCATGGACGTACCAGTACGTCCGTCGCATTTCTCAAAAGAAATCTAAGGACGTAAAATTACGTCCATAGCACTCAAAGTGTTAAGGCACTGGCTGCTAAACGGCGAGCCACTCACGAATCGCTAGCGGCGAAGCGCGGAGCAGCGCTCAGACGCGTCCCTCGCGGATAAGAGGCGAGCTACGACTGACTCCCACGCACCGGCGCCCGGCGAGTGGGGAGCAGGGGAGGGGGACGCACGAGATGCGTGAGAGAAAGTACGCGGTCCGGGTTCAATCACACTGTTATTCGTCACACTGGCCGCCGCGCTCGGGTGCGCTCACCGCTCGAAGCACCATTCAAAGCACTTTAAAACACTCATGCCAGGACCAGACGGCTATGGGCAACAGCGGGCTTAGGGACCAGGATAGACACGACAGCTTAACTACTTGCATAGCATTCATAACCAGTCGGTTAAAACATTTTATGCATATATGTGTTTCATAGAGTAAAACAATTTATTTTCTCAGGAAACAGTGCTATTTAATTATTAGTAACTATTAACAGATAGTTGTATTAACTAAGTTAAGATGCATTTTGTAGGGAAAATTGTTTAATATAAACAAGAACTAAAGGTTGAAATGGATGTTACTGATAAGTTTTCACTGTACTTTCAAAACTATCATATAAGTTCACTTATTTGTTAAATTTGAGTAAAATATGTCAAGTGACAAAATATTTCACTCCACTTAATTTTCACCTAATTTTGACTTACATACTTTTTGTACAATGCATGAAATTATTTTTAATAATTTATATGTATATTTTATTCCAGTCTGACGACGAGCAGCAAACAAGAGAAGACCCTCTACAGCAGAGATTCATCGCTCATGTTCCTGTTCCGTCTCAGCGTGAAGTGGAGGAAGCGTTACTGTGGCGCAAGAAACAAGAACTGTTAGAGAAGTATGCCAGTGAATCGTTAAGGCATGAAACAGAGGAGGCCAAGAACTTGCTTGGCATGAACAGTTGAGGGAGTTGGCAGATTAATGCAAGAAACATTTTGTTTCATTGTTATTTGTTTTGTGGAAGATGATGATGCAAGCCAGCACTGGCGAATACTGTGCTAAAGAGACATTAACTCGTCATTCTTTAAGTACCGACTCTGTTTTGTACCATCAGTCAGTATAATTACACTACAAATATTTTTTTTAAAAACTAACTTTTTTAATGGCAGGTGCTGCTTTTAAGCCTGAATTTAAAGCTCACCAAAAAATTTTTTTCATTCCACGTGTATTAAACATAAATGTTTTGCAAGTTTATAGTACAGACTATAGTTACTACCAAGCTGATTTAAATGAAATTCATTCAAGTGTGTGTCAAATGTACTAACAATTTTGCTAACAAAAATAAATAATTTTACAGATATGGGAATAAAAATGAATTCATAAAAAAATTAATCATGAAGATGGAGGGAAGCCATGCATTCATACTTTTAAAAATTTTGCTAGTGGAATAAGTTGTGGCAGAAGTGCCAAATCAATTACATAGCTTTGGCTTTGAGACATTGAGAGAGAATTCCTTCCGTTGTTTATTGGATTGTCAGGAGAGAAGTGGGGTAGCTGAAGCAAGTATTTTATATCAAAATTGTGTTTGTTGCCCAAATTTCATAGATGGAATACTTTGTGCATTCCAGCCAACTTTCGCAATATTGCTTGCAAATAAAAGCCACTTTATTCATTGCGGAGAGGAGAACATTGCTACGAATGAAAAGGTATGGTAAGTTTGCATTTCTTATTTTTTTACCTGATGTTTAAAACTTAAAAACACATAATGTAGGCACATAATAGTCTCTTGAGGACCACTTCAGGGCCTTGAAGGGTTCGTGTCTCCATCCTTCGGGAGTCAGTTGAACAGAGCTGTTTTTGTAGCCGGCGACTAACCAACAGCAGTGCACAAGTAGAGTGTACTTGGACCAAAGATGAGAGGTGGTGTGTGGTCAAAGCACCTAACCATTGGCTCAAAACTTGATGGCACCGATTTATTCACTCATTACTAGGTCTTCAGTGCTTGCTGTTTTTCAGTCTCTTAGGTGGGTTTTTCCAGGAGCTTAACCACTCACATTATAAAAGATTATTTTTATTTATAGAAACTTTAAATAAAACATCCAACAAAAACTAATTTCCTCTCCCATTTTAAAATCCTGTGTACAGGCCATGAAATAAGGCTGAAGAAGAATCATGTGGCTGTACAGATTCAGCAGCCAGACCTAGTGTGATCAGAAGAGAATAGTACATAAAAGTGCAAGCAGGCTCATATAACCTCCCACTACGTATTGAGCTTGTGGGGTCTTCCAGTTTGGTGGTGTACCCTTACTAAATACACCACCAGCATAAGAGAGGCTGAAGTGGTGGTGGCTGGCATTGTTTCTTAAGGGAAAATAACGAGACAACTTGTGTGGGCATCATATTGAATTCATCAATTAACTTAACATACATACTCATATTATCTAAAAATAAACAACAACCATACCATATGTACAAAAAAAAGTGAGGTGCATTTATTCATTTAAATTATGTACACAGTTGTCACTACAACAGTAGTCAGTTGTTCGTATGAATCTCTTGGTGTTTGTTTAATAATGGCAATTGCAGCAGGAACCAATTTGATGTTTATAATATCATTTCTGACTTGTCCAAGATTTCTATAATCGTGTGGAGTGCATCAAAATATTTTCTTGATGATGAATCCACTTCTTTGAAAGCTACTTCGTATGGCAGTTTGAAAAAATTTTTGGACAAAATTTCAGGTAAGTCAAGTTTATATTGTTTCCTGCAGTCTACCTTCCCTCTCAAGTGTTTATCCTAGAAGAAAAAATAAAACAAGATCATTAATGTACACTCAAGATACACTCTGGAACACCACAATATTGCATTATTCAGATTCTGGAACTTTCAACTTATTAGAAATATATTCTGTCTGAGCAGTCTTTTTTATGAATAATTTTTTTTTCTTTGATCATATGCTGCACTGGATTTCAGCATTTAGTCTAGACTTTCTTACCTTACCTAATGTTCATAAGTTACTATTCTATTTCTACCAGGTTTTGTAGTTTTGAATGTTTATTTTTTTTTATATACCTACAGAAGAATTCATCTTTATCTTTTATTCATGTTTGTGGGATATGTCCCTTATCACTTAAAGCTTCAACTAAAAAAAGTTACATTCATAAGTTTGACAAAATTCACCATTTATTATTATATTTGGTTCAAATTAGTTGACATAGTCAAGAATAACTTTAAAAATATAAAATTTAATCAAAGCGATATATATAGAGATTAAGTACAGGTCGGAAACTACTTGTAGCTAAACAACATAAAACATTATTCCCTTCAGTAGTAAAATGGGGAAGAGCACCCTTTATTTTTTTGCAGTAAATTTATAAAAAAAAAAAAATTGTTTTCGTTTTTAGTGTAATATTTTTAACAAGTACACCGAAATTATCAAAAACATTAGTTGAAACAAACAAACCATATTTTGCAAATTTTGGATAAGTAGGCAACATGCACTACATACAATATGCTGCAGTGGTAGTGTATTCAGCGGGCAGAAATGCAATTTGGTGGCATAGTAAAAATATACCATTTTATATTTGTGTTAAATGTTTTTCATGAAAATATTACTAACCACTACTAATGACAATCCAGGCATTGCATTGCCACAACATATGCAGTAGGGATTTCTTGTGGCCCTACCAAAAAATTCAATGTTTGTCACATTAGGTGATTGTGCAGGCCTTAGCACAAGGCCTCTGCTGTCAATCCAGCGAGCAAGTGTATGGATTCACCATCATGAAGCAGCAGATACCATGATGAATATTGGGTGGAATGCCTTTTAATAATTTGAGTAGTAGTCTTCTAGAGAAATTATTGTAAAATCTAGTGCAAGCAAACTATCACCAACCACACTTCAGCACATGCTGCCAACATTGGAAATTCCTTCAAACATGAAAGTGGGTTCATCAGTGTTCCTCACAACTGATGTATTTATGTTTATTAACGACAGTGCCTACTTGTTGCAAAAACTCATTCTGTCTTTTGTATGCTGTGCGTGCCACATTCTTGAGTGCAATTCAAATTTAGCATCTGACACTTATATACACCCATTTCTCATAACTGGCTTACCTTACAACTATCTGTTAAAAAATTAAAAATGTGAATTTAGAGTTAACCTCCATTATTACTGACTGGTGATGAAAAATTGCCAACCACGTTTTAACAAGTGTATCTTAGGTCTAAGAAACATTTACGAATTTGCTGCATACCTGCAAGAAGTTTTCAATATTTATTTTAAAGGGTGTTTAAAAATTCTGGTTTTTTACTCCTAAGTAATAACTTTAGAGGAAAAGTCATAAATATTATGTTTTGTCTAAATTTTCTTACGAGGAATCACCTAAAGTATTTGTAGGTTGTATTCTAGATCCTTCCCCTCCACATGCATTATTCCCTTTAACGTTTTGAAACACAGTGCCTTTGAGCTTCAAGGAGTACAAGTACTTTGTATGCCAAACCAAGGAATAGGGTTCCTGCAGAAACTATAATAATATTAACTTTTGTATGCTTGGGTTTATCAATATTAAAATGTGTTATATGCAGAATTATTGACAAGTGTTTAACACATGTGATTTTAAGCCAGCTTAGTATCATATCCCATACTGCCTACAAACTAGCATGTGTTTTCATTGTTTTCCCTCCTTTTTCTCTCTCTCTCTCCCCCCTTTCATTCTCTCTCACATACACACACCCATTGTCCAACTCATTCTTCCTCTAGCTATGTGTAGGAGAATGTAGATGTATAATGTTTCTGCTTCGTCCGTGTTCTCAAACATATTTTCAGACAAGGAAATGTGGAAGGAAGTACGACACATCCTCCCGACAAGACCACAAAAGATAAGACGAGGAAAGACAGCTAGCCTTGACTCGGAGCTCTTGGACCAGACTATCATTCTCTGGCCAATATGGGTGTGCATCGCACTGTTTTCTTGGGTGTACTAGTTGTGACTGCTACAAAACTGCTAAGCAGAATTATTTTGTTTGCTGAAGCTGCCACAAATGGACCTCTGCCAACACCTGCAGCTGAAAAAGGCTTCTTTCACAACTGCATGGAAGCCAAAAACATGGTAAGGCACAGCATCCCACTTTAACACATCCCATATTCAACTGTGCAGCATTTTGTAGTGCTCTTTCAGCTAAATGTTGCTTTCAGTTGCCTGCTGTAAACAGTCTACATTTTGATAAAATTACAATTTTAGTAAAAAAAAGTTTTCACAACACCAACATTCTAATTAACATTCCCATGGCATCTTAAAGGTACGCCTAAGCGAAGTGAATATTAAATAGAATGTTAAAAATATTTGCAAAGTCAAATCAAATTGAAAATATTGTTATTGGTGATGCTGTATTACACTTGCTTTACAAAATACAGTATTGAAATTTTGTAATGTTTGAACTGATTAAGTGTTTAACCAATTGGGCCCAATATATAACATAATTCAATAAAAGATATAAAATAATCATCCATAATATTAATATTGAGCATTCATAAAAACAAATGGAGTACCTTTATTTTTTGAAGTAAACAACTTTATTCAAGCAAAACACATACAACAAAAAAAAAACTAAACATTTTCATAACCGAATCTTAGGCTTTAATTGTTTTAAAGCTTGCAACAAACACAAAGCTACTCATCAGACGTGAGACGTGAAACTTTGCATCACAACTGAAGATTCAAATAAAACAAATAGCAAATTTCCTGGCAAAGTCAAATTGAATATAGAAAAGAGCTTCAATTGATTCGCTTCGTCAAAGTTTCGCACAGGCCTACCTAAAGGCAACATTTATCAAAGAGAGAGAGAGAGTGTGTGACAGCTTATGATGCACCCCTCGTGTGTGAACATCAGAGAAGAAATAATTTATCCTTAAATGGTTAAAACATTTTTGTTCATTCAATACTATGTAAACGCCTTCAGTAATGCTAAGATCATTATCATCTATCTAATTAGCTAACTTCTTAACTATTTTAAGACAAATTTTACAGGAGAAAGAAAAAAAGTTTTAACTCTATAACCTTACTAAGTTGTAACAATATGCATACCTTGAAGTTGTAATATCTTATTTTTAATCATCATTTAGAATATAATAATACTAAGCCAAGACAAATGCAAATTAATGACTACTTTCTGTAAAAAAAAATGCACTATGAGGCTTGGAGAGGATGTACAGAATGTAATTCAGAAAAAAATGAATGCTATAAAAGTAAGAAATTGACAAAAAGTGGACTTATTATGAGGTTTGTTATTTAGACTGATAATATATCATTTTTATGTAACACCCAAAAATTAAACTTTCACATGAAAGTGAGGCTAGAAATAGAGAGGTTTTTGTCCGGCAAATATTAGGTCATTATTCACGTGATACAGAGGATAACAACCCGATAAGCAATATCGTGTGATGTCTCAGTAGCCATTTTCTTGGAGACAACAGCTAGCAGCCACGCCTGGTTGGCATTTGGTCGTAGCCTCAGGTTGCATTGAGTGAGTCTTTTATCCTGGTCATCCAACTGTCATAATTTCTTTATATATCTCATTTCAGTTATAGTTTTTATTCACACTTAAATATAAAATATGCAAATACTACATCTAACAGTTTTATTTTTATGAAATAGATCAGTGCAGTATTTAAGGGTGTAATAACAAATGCTATAACTGAAAATATAAGCACATTTATTTCATACATTTTCAAATAAAAACTAATCACCATACAAATAAAGGAAACACAAAGGGTAAATGTATCTTTAGATGCAGACTTTTAAGATAAGAATTTTTTTCCTACTAAAGGAATAAATTAAAATATGTAGCACTGGGTGATCATGTGGCTGATATACTTTAAACTGATGATAAATGGAAATTGAAGTGAAAAGAAATGTTCACTGTGTCTATGTTCAGCAGCGATGTAACAAATGTCACCCACCATGACTTGTGCCATTCTGAGCTGGCTGCCAGGATGTTTTGTATTGATGATGGCTACATTGCATTAAGACCCTGGCTTTAGAGTATGCCAAATGCCAATATAACTACACAAAGGCAACAACTTTTTAAACCAAGCTTATTAAATGAAAGTTGTTTAACAAATTATTTTATTTTACCTAAAAGTACTGTGGTAATAACTGATTATATAATTGAAATAAACTTTCTACGTATTTTATTTTATGTTCAGTTTATTAGCATATTTTAAATTATTTTCTATGTTCTTAATTTCCAGAGCCACTTATATTCTTTATTTTACAATAGTTTGAGCAGGTGTTTACAGCGAAGTAACACTGTACACATCTGCAGCATAGCGATGCTACGCTTGTTGTCATGGAAACAAGGAAGACTTAATACTTGACGTCCACTACCTTGGCGGGGGTGGGGTACAGGGGTGGCTGATTATTGGGTAAGGATGACGGGTGCCTGAAATTACTTGGAAAGGATGCCAGCTAATGGGTTGGAGTGAGAAGCAGCACGCTAGCCCACGGCGAACATGAGAGCGTAATGGTCCACAGGGTCATAACGCTGCCAATAGTGACATTGGCAACACGGTCACTCCCCGGTGAGGATACCCTCTGTGTAACTGGGATGCCGCAAACTACACAACAAAAACTAACATAGCACAAAAGCAATGAGCCTCGCAGTCCCGGTTGAAAGTCACGAACACACTGTACCTTCAGCCCAGGTGGCAGCTAGGGGACGGGGGTGGACATTTGTTAATAAATTTTACACTGATTTCCTTAAATGTGACTACCAGGGTCGACCATCAACTGTTTGTCTATCCATTGTCACGGCAGCATGACATAACAGCCTTAGCGAACCCAGGGGCTGGCAACAAACTACTATAATTGTATACGATAAGTGCACTCAAACATGTAATGGACTGTAACTGTTGTTCTTGCATATTTATGGTAAATTTATATATCAAAGTTCCAAATTACTTATCACCCTTCTTTATTTACTATTATTTACATTATGATTTATCTCCACTTTAACTCACAACTGCATCTAGCCTATATCTTGTGTGTGTGTGTGTGTGTGTGTGTGTGTGTGTGTGTGTGTGTGTGTGTGTGTGTGTGTGTGTGTGTGTGTGTGTGTGTGTGTGTGTGTGTGTGTGTGTGTGTGTGTGTGTGTGTGTGTGTGTGTGTGTGTGTGTGTGTGTGTGTGTGTGTGTGTGTGTGTGTGTGTGTGTGTGTGTGTGTATATATATATATATATATATATATATACTGTATAGAAGTCGCGACTGGATAGGATTTACTCTACGTTTTTCAGGAGCGTATAATGAGCAGCTTGGAAACTTCACCGCTGCAGTGCGCTGCCGTAACACCCTGTATCGTCTTAGTTGTTATTTACACGTTAGAGCGCAGCACTGTCGCCCGCTGTCATTCCCCGCACCCCCCATCCATCATTCACTGCAGTTCAAGGTCGTTCAACGGGAGGGGGAAGGGGTGTTCGACACTTCTCCGCTAGGGACCACCACAAGTCGATGCCCTAGAGATGGTGGCGATTGCGGCGGTGAATTAACTAACTACCTCAAACCGTATTATAAATTTTAACCTGGGCTGGCGACTTCTATACAGTATATATATTCAAAGGCAACAATAACCACTTAATTGTCAAACATGAACATTTGTTACTATGCTAACGAGATGTCAATTTTGGATATTACTGTGAATTACTTCTGCGAAAGTAATTCTTCTAATCCACAGAGCATTTGTTTCAGGAATTTGATGTAAGTATGCTGCCAAAAGACTATCATCAACGCATCAACTTCACAGTTCAGGACTGTGAGAAAGTGGACTTTGCCTTATTTGAAGTTGGCGAGCCAATGCAATGGGAGAGAATCAGTTTCAAAAGGATTGGCATTCTGAAACTACGACTTACACGGCTGCCTGCAACTATAAAATCCATCGAGATTGATGGTGTGAATTTGGATAAGTTCACCCAAATTAATTTTGAGAGCACTATAAAGATAAATGTACTTTCTATCAAAAACAGCATTATAAAAAGCATAAAGCAGAATGTATTCAAAAACCCAACAGTTTATGACGTTAATTTGTACAATGTCACATTTCAAATGACCGCCAATGATGCTTTAACATTTCATTTTGGCGAAAATAGTAATTTCAGAATTGAAAACTCTGTGTTCCAAAATGCTGAACCACACAATATCATTACTGCTAGTAGCGCTACTTACATCAGTGTCGTGAATACCACGTTTGCATCAAAACTTGATCAAAGTTCAATAAACCTAACAGCAAGCGAAAAAATTATAATACAAAATGTGACTTTCACCCAGCTGCATGAAAAGTCTGTCTGGTTATCTGCACCCACTATACAACTAACACACAATTACTTTAATGCAATTGTAACTCGCAGTATAGTCTTGGATGGTTCTGCTTGTCTTGTCGTAGTCAACAACACCTTTCAACCAAATGTGCAAAGCCCTATATTCTGTACTAATAATCAAAAAACTTCACTGAAATTTTTTTGTAATTCTTTACCATATGGCTCTTTAGATAGTAATGCAACAGGTTGTATGATGGACACAACTGAACATCTAGCATCAAAAAATGATACTTTTTGTGAACTTTTAAGCTTGAATAAATGCAATAAATGTAAAAAATGTGAAATTGGCAACCCTAACAATGAACATAACATAAACTCTTCAGTTACTGCCTCACATAACCAGCAAACTGAGCCAACTACAAACAAAATGTTTAATACTGGAAGTTTTAAGCACGTAAGTATAGTTATTTTAATTGTAAAAGTATCCTTGCTGAAGATTTTTTGGCACTGAATTATCAAAGATCAAGCATGAAAATATTATTTTAGTTCAAAAATTGAAGACTCAATAATAAAGGAACTATAACCTTAAAACTATGAACCCAAAACTATGTGAACAGTATTGGTGAAGAGGGGGAGGCAAAGAAAGTTCAAATAGTTGATTAAGTGGCATAAAGATTATGGTAATATATTGACGTTGACCAGGGCTACACCTTCTCTTAAGCCTGTTCTGCCTTGCCCCACTTTATGCCCTCTCTCCGCCCTTTAACATCCTCTATTGCCCAACAAACATTTCAAACCTCCCACCATTGTGTGTGTGCTAGTCCGTCACCACAAGAGGCTTAGATAGAGTTGGTGCCACATCCCACATATTATTATAATATTTTTATTGATTTTAATGTAAATACAAGAACGGAGTTGGTCCATGTGCCGAGTGTACTAAATGCACCCCACTCAGGGGAAAATTTAACAAACTAAAATTGTTCCAATGTGTTTCTTAAAATTACGTGCGTGTTTTAAAGGGTTTCAATAAAATACTTTTTATTGTAAAGAGGCACATTCAGTAAAGCCCCTCTTACCAGAACCTATCGTTATTCTTTTGAGTGATCATGTGTTCGACAGCAAGACTGAGGCATGTGGGATGCCCAAAGAGCCTACTTAGTTACCTTCTATATTCACAATATTTGTTGATCAAATGTATTTATGGGGAGATTTCAAGCTTAGCGCCACATGGACCAAGTCACAGCCCTGAGTAAGTCATAGCTGGATCCACGTGCCCCTTCACGTGCAAGGGCGCCTTGCAGACATACTGCCATCCGAAACCCTCATTTACAACTAGGCAGTACATACTCTAGACTGAAAAGATATAAATGTTTGGGTTAGTGTTCCATGTGACACCACAAACCCTCCATGACGTAAGCCACAACAGCAACAACTAAAAGGACTCTGGGCACAGTAGCACTGCTGAGATGTGAGAAGCTGTCTTGACTACAGAAAGTTGAGGGTCTTGTAGACCAAATGGAACAAGACCTCAAATTCACACTACAGGAAAAAGGAGGATTACCGTATGTTACATCCAAAACGCTAGCACGGCAGCGGAGTGCTGTTTCTGGTCGCCAACATTAGACACCCTCCACTTCCGGCCCTTGTTTCAACTAACAGCAGCTCCGACCTGGATACTGGCGAGCATTCGGGGCTACCATCTGTGATCCCACCAGCTAGAAGAGTTCTCACTCCAGCAATGCAATGTATTGTGGATGTTTTACAGCCAGAGGATCTGTCCTGGTCCAACCTCAGAGCAGCGAAATGCTCGGGTTGTTTGTAAGTCTCTCTTGTGAATGCCTGATACCACCTCTTCCTCGAACCAGCACATACACTGCATGTGACCCCTGGTGAACATGTGTGGATCATGCTCGCCCGGAGGACGGACAACTACACATCTCCAAGAAGTGTGCACTAACAGTGAAGCAACCTTGCCATCAACCCAACCCGACAACACCTTACATTAAATACTGGTGTGGTGGATTTCCCCCCCCCCCCCCCCCCCAACAACAATTTTGAATTGCAACATTTTGCTATGTAACTGACAATTTAAAAAATTTTACTTAGTGTCACAATTCATCTGACTAAGTTTTATTGCCCTAGAAAATTTTCATGAACAATGTAGTCCATGTTATCATACCTTTGCCAATCACTGCAAGTGAAAACTTTAGTAGTAATATAGTTGTGTAAACATTTGTATCTCAAGCTTCTAAATTATTTTATGCGGAGAATGTTTTCCTTATCTCCAAAGCTCATTACAAAATGTTTGGTCAAGTGGTGAAATGCCTCAGAGGTGATGAAAAGACCTCGAGTTTGATCCCCAGTTGGGTCGGAGATCCTTTCCAGAATGAAGTGTTTTGTTCTTTTATCTCCATGCCACAAACACAAGTGCTTACCACTGCAGAACCACCATAAAGGCATTCCCTCCTCCATCATGGTTACCAGCACCATCACACTGCCTGGGGGTCACCATGCTTAACTCGGACCAACATGACTCATCTTCACCATCACTCATTGCTACAACTCAATAATCACAATTGTGTCCCTTCCTTCATATGTATGTATTTTAATATAAGCCACGTGAATTGTTAATGCTTTGTGCTGAAGTAATAAAAAAAATGCAGCATGTTTTTAATTTAGAGGAAAATTGATGTGATGTATATAGTAGTAGTATGTGTGCATAAGTTTTGCTACAACATTCAAAGATTTTAGTGTTAAGAATATCTATGTTGTGTAAAAAATGATAACAAGAATACCTTGAGCTAATTTTATTCACGTGCTGCTCCTGGTCTTAATGTGTTGGTGTTACAGCCAAAAATATCTCGCACATATAATATGTGAAATTAAACGTAAATTCATGTACAAACAATTAACAAATATTTAATCAATAGAGACAAGATTACATACTATGTGTACGGTTTAGTTCTTGTACCATTTTTAGATTTTCAAAGGAGAAGATTTTTGTGTTTCTTATTGTTTTTATTTTGATGTTCTGTTTATTCATAAATATAATCATATTACTCAACAAATACAACACTAAAAGTTTATTAGTACTTATTTCACCAAAAGGGAGTAGTTTTGGGTGTGATCTATGATGCATTTTTATAATAAAATAATTTAAATAAGGCATGTCTCGGAAATAATTTTTTAAAGTTTAAACAATATAATTTAGCAAGCATTTGTCTGTTTGAAAAATGTAACAACTAAAAATCAGTAACATCAAAATAAGTTAATAAGAGATACAAGATGAAACAAAGTAAAATTAATTCTATTTCTATCTAGTATTTGGTTCATACATTTAGGTGCATAATACCTACAAAATTAATTTATTTTAATATACAAATATCTAAGTTCTGTTAAATCACTGATTCATTTCTTGATAGTAATTACATTTTGATATTATACAAGATATTTTTAGGTAGTAGGTAGTGTTTTGTTTTTATTGCAATTCATCAAAAATCTTGTCTATGCATTACTTTTTTTTTTGTGAACTCTAATATTCAACCAAATGTTTTGTGTAATGTAAGTTTAGATTTATTTATTTGTAATATAATACTGTTTCACCATATTTTATTTTAATTTTACTTTTACTTGCTGAATACTGCAAATAACCAATGATCATAAAAATAAAATTAAAAATCAAAAACATACACTAAAAAAAAAAAATTTGTTCAAATTAAAACCAGCTCTAATAATGTGTTGTACTTCGTCTGTGATTCCTAAAAATAATATTGGGTTGTGAATTAAATTTTCTAATGGAATGTTTTTTTTTTTTTTGTAACAATGAGTATCAAGGACTTAATAATTAGAAATAAACTGATGTAAAATAATTAGTTTTTAGTTTTTGATTTAAATCTCTGACCATAACTATGAAGTATTATTGATGTAATAAAAAATGGTAATTTAAGAATAATTATATTTCAGCTACTTAAATATAAAGTGTGGCCAGTAATTATAAATGTTGGTTGTAGTATAAGGTACTTATGGTGGTATCCGGGTATCGTAACAGCTCTAAGAAAAATACAACTTTCTTGTTTTCAAATATATTCTGTCTTTATGTTCTTAATTGGATATTATAAATAACTTCTATGCCTAGAGTAATTGTTTTATTTTCTTCATAAAAAGGTATCTTCGGTTGTCCAAGTAATGTCGTGGAGATAGTTGCATCACACGGATCTCTTTGTAAGACAAGCAACCAGAAAGGAAGTCAGCACACTCGTAACTGACTTCGTAGTAAGGCAGTTTCCTGATCCCTTGTTAGGTTTAATTCGAAGAAAGACCAACTATTGCAATTGTTACCAGGGCAGGACTTCCAGAAAATTTACACCTAGCTGTGGTCCCTAGAACCAAAGAGAGCGTGTGTGAGTGTGTGTCTTGTGTCACACTTTTATGGGCACAATAACTGCTGTAATTATTGTAAACCTGCAAAGTTTTAGTTATTATTTGAAGCCCTGCTAGAATGCCTAAAAAAACAAATTTAAATGGCATTCTGAATGCACCATGGGTGGTTTGGCAAATCCTGAATGACAAGAAACTAATTACAGTATTACAAGATTCAAATGATTCAGTCAACGCTATTGAACAGAAGGTCTATCAATGAACAGAAGACACCTACTTATTTATACAAGTGTGTGAAGTTCAGCCTGGAACCAGAAAATAACGTGGATTTTGCAGGTCTATAGTAATTTTGCACAAATTACTTCTAAACTGATACATGAAATATAGAGATGGAAAATCTTAGTCCAATTCCTTAAGAGAGAGTACTAATTAGGAGCTTGCAAGTGATTTAAAGGGCTATGTAAATTCTTTTCAAGTAGTGCCACAAAATTCTCACAGAGTGCAGTGTCGAAGCTGTCAATCACAGAGGATTATCTCTCGCCACTGTGTCCGAGGCAGCCAATCACCAGCTCTTATGACCTGAAAGTGATAAAACTGTGCGCATATTGTTTACCTGAACTTCCTCTTTTATCGCGAGCTTCTTTTTTCTTCAAGCATTGCCATCCACACTTCACCTGTAATTTTCTACACATAAGACTGCTGTTTATTATAAATTTTTAAAAATTTAAAAGGTTGATGATATGTTTTTGATTGAAACGTTTGTAGTGTGCTTGCACAAGATAAATTCATACTGAAGAGAAGTTTTGAAAAATATATAGATTTTGTTCTCAATATATGTAAGCAAATTATGGGATGTATCCTAATGTTTAGTTTACTATGTAGTAACTTATTTCATCCATGGTATTACTAATCATCGTAATGTGTATTTATATTTGAGTAATTTATTATATATATTACATAAACATGCATTTTGAAACAATAAATTTAATGTGTGTAGTTTACAAGCTTACATGAGCCTATATGTTTTAAAATGTTCAACGTAATAATACTACTAAGATAAATTAAACATTTTTGTTTTAAAATTGAATAATGCTACTTAATGTTATTTTCCTGGTGAGAAATAGTAGTAATAAGAAATAGCAAATAGTGGTATTATTAACCATGTAATTTGGGTACTAAGCAAGATTCTTTTATTTTGAAACAATGAAAATGCACCACAGCAAAGCCAGATTGTAGGTGTCCCAGTAAGTATTCTTTATTGCTTTACAAAAGTGTTAAACTTCATGGTTTAATTTAGATGAAACTATACTAATATTAAAATTAATTAATTCCTGTTCCTCTGTTACTCTGAGTGGAGTAGTTTGTATGAAAAACTAAATGAACGTGTTGGTACAATGAGTTGTCTAAGGAGATATAGTGATATCACTACCCAACTTAAGTTAATATCCTAAAACTTTTCCTCGACAGAGATGGTTCAAAACAATCAAAACACTATCACATAGATGTTTTATAGAAAATTTATAATGTTCACATTCAAAAATCTCTATCAGTATACTGCATAACTCCCAGATTAAAGTCATATAAATAGATATGCCAACTGTTACGGATATTCCGTAATTATTACTGATTTTAACCATAATTACGGGGTTACGGACGTGACAAAATTTCTACGGAAAATTCCTTAAAAGAAGAGACGAGACAGTCGATATATGTTATCGACTCTGACTTGGCTGTGGCTGTCACATGGCGATATATCGTATCGACTTCAGCGTGTGCGCCATTCAGTTGTGAGAACTTGCGTCTCGGCGTGTTGTGCTGTTAATTTTTTGTAATTTTAATGTGTTACGTGTTGCGACCGTATAGTGTGTGTATAATAGTATGTGTTAGTCAACATTTTTTGTGATAAATGTTCTCACCATTTTTTCAAAGCGGCAAAAAGTTCTTCAGAAATATAGACAAAGCTACACTGAAGAGTGGCCATGTTTGCATGTGTCCAAACGGTCTGAAAATCACGTGTGGTGTTCTGTGTGCGATTGCGACTTTTCAGTTGCTCATGGAGGTAGAGACGACTGTAGGCGGCACGTGAATTCTACTAAGCATCAGGACAACATGAAAATAAAATGTACATCGAAGCCGGTAACATCATATTTTGCAAACAAAGACGACACTTCCGTTACAAATGCCGAGCTTTTATTCTCGTCATTTCTGATAGAACACAACATTCCAATTGCATGCGCGGACCATGCGAATTCTTTGTTTCGAGCAATGTTTCCCGATTCTGCCATTGCAAAAAAATTTGCATGTGGAAGGACTAAAGCTACTGCTCTAGTTAAATGCATGGCTGATTCCACAACAAAGCATATTGTACAGCAGTTACAAAATGGGCCGTTTGGTTTGGCAACAGACAGTAGTTCAGATTACAATATGAGCTCTGTAAAATTGTATCCAGTTGTTGTGTCATACTATAATAGTTGTCAAGGCCGAATATGCACCTCGCTATTGTCTTTGCTGGAATCCACTGATAGTACAGGGAAAGGAATCTTCGATATATTGAATAAGGAACTGACTCAGAAGTCTATACCTTGGAAAAATTGTGTCTCCTTCGCATGTGATAATGCAAACACAATGGTGGGCAATTTAAAAGGAGTTATAGCTTTCATTAGAGAAGTTCAACCTTCTGTACTTCTGCAAGGATGTTCTTGTCATCTTCTTCATATAGCTGCACAAAAAGCCTCTAGTCAATTCAGGGATTTAAATGTTGAACAGCTTTTGATACAGTTGTATTATTTTCTTCAAAAGAGCTCGAAATGTAAGAACTGTCTAAAGTTGTGTCAAGCTGTTTGTGGCACCAAACCCCACAAAATTTTGAAACATGTGAGCACTCGATGGTTGTCTCTGTTGGATTCTGTTAACAGGATGATCGAACAATTTGAAGCTTTGGAACATTTCTTCTCTGGTGACAATGCTGATGTTTCCAATTCACAGTTTCTCGACATAAAGTCTCAGATTGAAAATCCTTTATGTAAACTGTACTGTCTCTTTTTCAGTAACACTCTTCCACTTTTTGTTTCTACCAATGTTTTTCTTCTACAAGAAGCTCCCCAAATACATGCTCTACAGAGGAAACTTGTTGCTCTTTACACAGATTTACTAGTAAGATTTGTTAAGCCTACAGCACTCAAAGATAGTACTGATAATGCATCTATTTTTGATGTTGACTTTCAAAGAAGAAAAAATCAGAAAGATGATCCTGACCTAGTGATTGGTGCTAGCACTAGAGCCTACATCCAAGGGAAAAATCTTACAGCTTTACAGATAAGTCAGTTTTATTCCAATGTTAGGGAATTTTACAAAGCAGGCTGTGACTACATTCTCAAGAAAATGCCCATTTACAATGAGTTTCTGAAGCATGCTGAGGTATTGGATGTTCGTTTGAGAAGAAAAGTTTCATTTTCTTCTGTTCAGTACATAGTTACTTTGTTCAAAAACTTGCCTGTTAATATTGGCCAATTGGAAACTGAATTTGCTGCTTACCAGTTCTCTGATTTTGGTGAAGAAGTTCTTGCTGCTCCTAGTATCGATGTAGCATGGCACAACATTTCCAGATTGCAAGATGAAAGTGGGCTGTACAAATTTGGAGAACTCAGCAAATTAATGTTAACTATTCTTTTAGTTCCTCATAGCAATGCACCAACTGAAAGAATTTTCAGCATAGTACGAAAGAACCAAACTGTATTTAGACCCAATTTATCTATAGAAACACTAAATGCACTGCTTGTGCAGAAAGTGAAGTCATTTACTCACAACACCATATGTCACCAAAACAAGTTTAGCAAAGAAGAGTTGGCTGCAGCAAAACGTGCCACAAAGTTGTCCCTGTCTGATGAAGGACAGTAATATGGGGTAAGCTACCTACCTTTGTTTACTGAAAAAACTATCATGTATAAACTATCAAAAAATGTTTTTATATAGTGTAACATCCAATATGAGATTTATCTTTAACATTGGATTATACTCACTATCAGTAGGTTCATAATGTTCAGTGTTCATAAATTTTTGTCGCGCCTGATTTACGCATGTGTAAAAAAAATTGTGATTACTGATTGTCTCACCTGGGGGTTGGCATCTCTATATAAAGATTGGTTAATCTATCAATGATTTTGCTCCAATTAAAGTATAATTTCACAGTCTTATCTTCCATATTTTGCAAAACTTTATCTATATTTAACAATAATTATAGTTTAGATTGAATTTCTCGTATTACTGATAATATATCATAGAGTCAAACCACACTTACAGCCTTTCTCAATGTCACAGATACACACCTAATTGTATGCAAGCTCTATGCAACAGAAGGATTCTTTCAAACAATAAGGGAGGGTTAGGCCCACCACGTGGGGCTAATGACACACAACAAACTAAAGTTACAGCACAATTTTCAGTGACAATTAATCCTAAGTTGCACTTACCATTAGGTCTTTAAACTCCCATGTTACCAGACCCAGATCAGTATGTAGTTTGTAAAAAGCTTCACGCAACAATACATTTTCTTGGATCAAAAGTACGTTGTTGGATTCAAATTTACTAATGATACTTTTGTACAGTTCTTCTTGTTCCACAGACCTGAAACAATTGCATTTTAGTGTAAGCTGAAAGAAATGTGAAAAAAAATCAAAGCTAAGGATTACCATAATTCTAATTCATTAAGTTCCATTAATAACCAATAACCAGGCAAATAATACAGGTACATTCATTCAGGGTTCATTTATTTGGCATACTTCATTATGGCTCATTCTATAACCCAATATTGGTTAAGCGCTGGCGTTTGATTTTTCGGGTGGATTCTGACATTTGTTTATCATGGAAGCAGTGTGATAACAGAGACTTATTTAAACAGTAACACTCATGTGTACATTTTATTGCCATATAGCTGCTTTTTACCAATTTTTTAAATATCAGTGTTCTGCACAAAGAAAGGAAGCATTCTGGAAAACACTGCTGAATGTGAAGAGTAAATTAGTAAAGTAGGTGCTAGTATATTTGATGGCAGGAAAGTTGATTTGAGGTTTCATTTGTGTAGTTTACTTTGTGTACTGGAGCAATATCAATATCCTAAGTACTGCTCAAATTCCATAGTATATAAGTATATAGTAATTAAATTATATCATACTTGTTTTTATTCCATTGTTTATATATTCTGTTAATGTAACAAATGTGTGTATCCTTAACATAATTGTTTTAATTTGTATAAATAAAATGTAAAAAAATTCTGAAACTTGTTAGCTGTAAAAATATGTTCATATTATTTTTTTTTGCAAATGTATATTTTAGTTTATCAAAATCTCACTTTGATTTTTTGTGCTTTTGGATATGCAAACTGTAAATATTAGGATTCATGTACAAATTACATGTTCAATGGCCTTATGGTACCTACTGTAATCAAAGGCTCAATGGAATAAATAAATAATTAAATAAATAAATTAGTTGATATTAATAAACAAACATTCTTTGGTATTCCCATTAAAACTATACTGACATTTAATAATCCTGCAAAATCGCTAATCCTGCACAGCCTTGATTTAGAATGCGGCAATTCCAGACAATTCACTGTATTCCAAAAAGCTGTAAATTTTCACGATGTAGTAACAAGACTTTTTGCCATCAACCAGCATACTTCAGCCACTGTTATTCTTATATCACCTACCTCATTCATCAGAAGCAAATGATTTGAATCAGCCAAACCATTGTCCATGAATGAGACACATCACTCTATCACGTGAAAACATTATACAGTCTCTGCTAAGAATATTTTCAATAGATACAGTATGAACATTGTGATACATTAAATTGTGTCCCAGGGCTATTTTTAATATACAATAAAACTAAATTAATTATAAGCTAATTATACATACAATTCCCGTGTGGCTCACACACTGACTGTCAAATCTATACAAATTCTAACCCACTTCCAGATGAGATAGAAATGTGGAATCTTACTACCCCATAGATCCCAAGCCATTACCATTACATATGGAAAAATTACAAAAGGTACAATTTTTTTTTAAATTTTTCAAGCCCCCAAAAAATTCAAAACTGCAGCGCACCTTTATAAACAGTACAGACCTCTTCAGAGACCCTTGTTTGATCGGTGGCCTTATCTAAATTTTAATAGGGTAAAATAACCTAAAAAAAATTATTTTCTTTGAACCCCTTTGTTCACCTGTGCCTCAAGTGTTTGACTTGATACTTTTGGATTGCCTGCTGGGCCAAAGTTAATGCATAATAATTTTTTTTTTAATTTTTTTTTATACATATTTTTTCCCCTTTAATATGGTGGCCAAAATACATACCAGTAGAATTCAATAGTTTTTTTTCACAGAGGCAAAACAAACTTTGTCACTTGAACCTGACGAAATTCCAGTTAGATGTTTAACTGTGTACAATTTCCAATCCGAAAAAACATGTTTTGGAGGGTGATCGCTGTCGCCTTAGGCCAACGCCGTTCCCATCACTTGGGTCAAATTTCTAGTTTATTTAATCATAACACATAACAAAAAAAAAACGTTAACTTCAGCCTGGCCTCGACACAGATGTGAAATTGTCTCTTCACTAATTCACTTCATATAATATTTTTGTGAGCTGCCTAAAAACACGACCAAGCGACAACTAGTTGAACAACATGACGACTTCACCTTACAATGGCATAAAGCATCACATAGTCCAACTTACCAATAAAAACACAGCATCCTTTACAAGGTCAGCTTCACAAAGCTAGTAAGATGTTCTGCAGCAAAAACGTTATACAAAGTTGTGGTGCTTTCTGATTTATTACAAAAATAACGTCCAGCGAACATTCTACTACAAACGCATACCTCCCAGAATTTCTAGGTAACAAAATTTTAAGTAATGTGAGCAACTAAAAAAAAATAAGCTTTCCAGAAGACAATTTAATAACTGCGCCATTACCTGTGGCTGGAACAATTTTCTAACATTACTGCAGTGCCAAAAATAGGTTTAAAATTACTCTAGATGCAAAGTGCAATAGTAATACATACTGAAAAGCATCGAAATAGAGTAGCAATGCAAAAATGTACATTACACACTGTGTTACTCTATCCCACAAACTTAAAATGTTTAATTGATATTTTAGTATCTAAAAAACCAAATATATAAAATGCCTCTACATGATACTAGATGAAACATGATTATCAAAATATAATTATAATCTTTACTAGAATACCTGCACTATAAAGCAGCTTAACATAATTACATTTCCATAGTGGATTTCCAGGGAGGGGGGGGGGGGCGGGTTTCCTGCAACATTACATCACTCAATACTAATCCAATTAACTGAGCAAAAACTTCAAATCATCTATTTTAAAAAAAACCTTAATACATTGAAAACAAAGTATATTTGGATGAAAATCACAATTAAAGGTATTCATGAATCTACTTTGCCTATTTAAATATTATAATATTCGCAATGTCAAGGTTTAGCTAAAGGAAGACATGACAAAGTTTCAATTCAAAACCACTGGAATTGATGGAATCAAAAATTCATAATCAGGATACTGTCAACACTACTAGTTACCTTACATAAGCACAATCCTGATACTCACAACAAGGGAGGACTTCTTGGTTTCCAAGGTGAGTTCTGTACTGCACGTTGCTGCAACTGATTCTGCAAATACTCTATCTCATTATCCTTCCTACGAACTGTGTGGGTGTGTTGGCATTCTTGGCGTGCCAATTTGCCTTTCAAAATTGTCACCTGAGAATCAAATGCCTTTTTGTCAGTCTGAATCATATCATTTCATATCTAACTGAAATTATACACATTTTAAAGATGTAAAACAATTTATGTGTTATAAAGAGTGTACAAGAATTTTTTTTTTTGTAATTTCTTGCATGCAAAGAATTTCATGCATGCAAACTATGTTTTTATAAAGAGACACACAAGACTTTAATTTTATTGCTGTGCCTTTTAAATCCTTTTGATGCTTGTCTTTTGCTGTTTTCATCATTTAAATTTGTTAAGTAATTGAAATTGTTTTAATAGTGTGAAATATACAAAAAAAATACAAATCTACAATCATCAGATTTCAATTTTTTTGATATGGTTAATAGTTTTTGACAAATCCCGACAGCTGATAACATGTTTAAAGTTACTTTTATTTTAAATCTTCTGATGTATGCTCAGCAAAATACAAGTTGATTTTAACTAGTCTTAGTATCAGTATTTTTGAGTTACGATAGTTACATAATAATTAATTTAAACAGTTTATTTATTATTTATTAATATCTATAGTTAAGTTTATTGATTTGGTGTACATTATTTCATTTGCTGTCTTCATTTTGAAACCTTATGAATTCTATTTGTTGATTTCATTATATTAAGAAAATGTTTGTCTTCTGAAATTTAAGCATCCCCTATTTTTTTTATTATTCTCCTTTCAGAGGTACTTTCACACTTTTTTATTTAAAGTTGAAACACTTAAAAGATGTGTTATTTTGATGGGATGAATGTGTACTATATTTATTAGGGCAGGTGAGTCCTGCTCCAGTACAGAAGTCAAACTTACTTTGATACCATACTTCACAAACTATACAAATAAGCACCATTTGGCCAAGCAAGTGTCTTCTCATTGGATTTGTTTTATTTTATTTTTGAACATCTCTACATTGCACCCTTTCTAAACTAAGCTTGGTTCTCAGTAAAATAGCATTCAGGTAAATGCATCAGCATTTAACATGCTAATGTACTGCTTTTATATTTTACTAAAACTCCTAGCCTATACCATAAAAAAAAAAGTCTAGAAAGATTTCCAGCTTCAATGACTTACTTTCAGGCTATATTTAACTGTCCTCACTACTCAATACTCACTACTAACTACATCTGTACATGGAACCAGTTTTACTTTACAACGTACAGGACACGATTCAGCCATTTTTATTGTTAGCTTAGATGATTCCAAAATGTATTTAAAATTAAGCTTCTAACATCTAACAAAAAGAATCTGAAATTTTTTCAGTCCTTAACCACTTGGTTGTTTTTTATAAGAACTTAGATATATACACGTATATTAGTGAGCAGTTCCTTAATACAACTCTCAAGTGTTTAGACGTGTAGTAGACATATCACAATCACTTTATAAAGTCCATGTAGCCTGAAAAAAAAAGAAAAAATCTAAGGTAACTTATCTATAATTTAATTTTCCAACTTAGCAAACAGGGTAGAGTCCAACTAATCTGGGTTGGATAGGACCGGACCATTTGTGAATAACCTAAATCCAGATTAAACATAATTTGTGTTAAAATGCACTTAATACAAGTTTTAGATAGGTAAAACTATCAAAATTGATAATTATTGTTTTAATATTGTAACGGGCGAAAATACTGTTGGATACCAGAGAAAGTTTTTTGTTTTTTTTTGATAAAGAATAACTAGCCAGACGATCAGGAACAGCGGTACACGATGAGGAAATGACAAACGCAGCAGGAAACATTGAAGGACAGGTGAAGCGGGAGTTGGGGAAAGTTTGCGAACGATAGCATAACACGGCCGCGGAAACAAACAGGGGGGTTGCCACTCGCGCTCTGCTGGCGCGACCTTGGTCACAGCGCAGCGAAACTCGGTCAGGCACAGGGAAGGAGGGGGAGTGTGTAATGACGTCAGAAGCGGCGCCGAAGCGGAACTGTTTATGTTATTAACAAACACACGCAAACAGGGTCAGGATGGGCTTCTTATACGGGGAGATTTTATTCTAGAAGGCAGAGTCACAGAGTCAGTGGGAAGCCATGCTACTCCGCTGCCGAGACGACGATTGGTGAGTGACCAGTCACGATGCGACGATGGTTTAACACTAGACAGCAGCACAACGGCCTTATGCCCATGTAGCTGGTAATAGTTGGTATCTCTCTCTCTCATTTCAAAAACTAAGAATACGCAGTTTAACAATCACGCGGTAGACATTAGGAATAATAAATTAATTTAAAACCGTCACGTAACTTGGGAGAAATTAGTCTGCAACAGTTGGTAACAAATGATAAACGATACAAATGAGGTTAAGAATAAGCTCTAAGAAATGGCCGACAGCACGGTTTATTTATTAACGACAGTATCCCTGATAAGCACGACTATGGTTCAGTAATTATGTGTTAATAATAGAATGTTATAAATTGTAATTATAAAGACCCAGAAAGTAGAGACTTGATATATGTGTTGAATAAACTGTTAGTTGAAACTGCGGAAACAAACATGTTCTTGTGGAAACGTTCACCCTTAACCTCTTTCTTTAAATGTTTTGCAAATAGGGACTCGTCACCCTACCTTAAGGATAATTAAGGAAAAACACGAGTGGTGGAACCGCCCCCAGAACCTGATACTCATGACAGGGCCGTCACGATATCAGGAACACAAACAATCCCGGTAGACTCACTTCCATTCCCTTTCCCCATCATCCTTCACGATTCATTTCATTATCAACTTTTCATGTACATATTCCCTTCATTTCCATCTTTACGGTCAACACAGATAAGAGTAAGTTGATGGCCGTAACAATATTACTTTATTCAATAGACATAAGTTTTTTTTAAACCCATCTGGATAAACCTGATGTCCAGACGAGTGGGGCCCGGAATAGCGGGACTCTAGGTACTGTACTCACATCTAACTCTAACTCCCACCAATGAAGATCACTTAAGATGTAAAGTCCAAATTCAAGCCTTAAAACAGAAAATAAAGAGCACACACACATACCTCTTCTTTGACTTTCTTCAATTCCATCTGAAGTTTCTCAAATTTAAATTTGAGACTTTTTGATTCAACACTCGCATGATCAACAGTTTTGCCTTTCTTTGATAACTCAGTTTTCAACTGCTGTATCTGAGCCTGTTGATTGACAGAGTTCAAGGTTAAGATCACACAACTGCAACAAGTGAAATCTCAGTCTAAAGCGAATACATGGATGTGGTGAGTTCATTCACTACTAAAGCGTTAAGTAATTGGATTGTGATTAAATCATAGGTGCATTATGTATTCAGTATCACTTATAGATAAGAAAATAAATATTTTGTTGTACTACAGTGAAATATTTTTCCAGTACGTTTGGAACCATAACCATAAGCAATTTTGTCAGAATGGAAAACACAAGAAATATTAATATACAGAAATATATAAAAATATACAGAACTATATATGTAGAAAGAAAAAATACACATGAATATTACTGTTTAAAAACGACTCTGATATCACGTTGTGTCCGTGATTCAGATCTCTTCTTAAAAAAATCATTACGGAAATATAATCCACTGAAATGAAAACCAAAAATAACAATGAACTTTGAGCTTACTAGAAAATGCAGGTAGTGCAGTAACACTACCTGGCTGTCAAGGTTAAAACTTTAAAGCAGAAATCTACAATCTCAACACAAGTGGCTTGATTAGTGCCAGATTACAAAATGTGCTAAACCATAACAGCCAGATTAAAAACTTTGCAATGTACTTAACCACTAATTATAAAAAAAAAAGCTTACAAATAGAGACCTTTGTCATGTATGTGTATCAAATTTGGAAGTTCTCAAAAGTAGACTGGCATACGTATCCCACAATGTTATACCATCAACAGTATTTGTAAATAACTTCATGTGGTTGCAAGAATTCGTAAAAAAAAATACATGATGTTTTGCAAGTAACAGTTTGGGAAAAGGTGAAACTGGTACCACTTTTCAGAACTGTCTAATATGAGACATGTTACATGATGCAGACCATAAATTAGACATAATGTGGTTTCTAATTCCTACAAAATTAATTTCAGTGGAAAATAACTATGGACAATCTCAATATCAGTTAATATTGTTAAATTTATTTTTTAAAGATGAAAATTGCGTGACAATTGCTTATTTTACCTACTAGGTTCTACAAAAGTCATGTTTTTCATTTCCAAAAAAAAAAAACACACACACACACATACATACATACATATATATATATATATATATATATATATATATATATATATATATATATATATATATATATATATATATATATATATATATATATATATTTACACACACACATACACAATACACAATGGTTTGAATGATGACAATAATTGCCAGCAAAGCAAATACCAAGATCAATTAAATGCAATTAAATGTGATGAACATAGCTTATTAAACACACATCATTCATTAATTTTTTTTTCTTCCAATGAACAGATAAAGGTTGTCAAATATCCTATTTTTTAAACAGACTAACTTCAATAAGAAACTGACTGTACTGAGGAGATTATACAATATGTTTTTTGAATGGTTCTGTAGCAACCCAGATTACAGCCTTCCTCATGCAATCCAGTAATAATCATTTGTTATAAATTTTGGTTATATTTCAGGTTAGATTTAAAGTTTTTCCTTTTTCAAAGTTATTGTGAAAATAATTATCCGGGTTTATTGTTTTCATTTTTAAAATTCACAAGTTTATTTTTCTCGTAATTTTTTGCTGGCCTCTTTGTGTGGGAAGGCATGCTGACGTAATTCTCCTTCGTTTTTTCCACAACCGAGGCTTTGTTTCACACGCTAGGCGCGTGAGTCACTGGCACAGGAGTGTGAGAAAGAGACAAAATCGCTACGTCGTGGGAACAGAAGTAAGCATTTCGTGGACGCTTCTGTTGCTATGCACCGTGATTGGCTGGAAATTACGTCAGCAAGCCCAGGACACTGCCCACACAAAAGAAGGAAGGCTGTAAAGATCAGTCATTGTCGGAACACCGGACCAGGCAGTCATTGTTCGAACACCGTGACAACAGGTCGTGGTCGGGCGATGGCTCGCATACTATTGTAATGTTTTATTGAAGTAAAACTTTGTGGCTACGGTCCGGGCGACGCCTAACAACCTTTTTTTTTATTCTCTTCGGACATTTTAATTAATTAGAAATTTGTTGACCGTAGTCGTAGGCAAAGCCCACAGCGAGGCGACAAAGGGTTTTGTCCAGCCGTTGCTGCCCGGAATTGATCCGGGCAATATAATGTAATTCGTATTAAGAATCTACGTGTTTTTTTCTCCTTTCTGGAGGTACAGTTTAAATTTTTTTGTGTGCTCTGTTGTATATAATATGGTGTGATTTTTACATGAATAAAAAATAAAACAGGTAATCCATCGAACATTGAGTAATAATTTCTTTGTGACCTGCTTCTAACCTGTATGTTCCACTCATCACCAAATTTGAGCTAGCCGGAGGTGGTGAGTGCTGAGTGGTAACAGTTCTTGCAATGGGGAGATTTATTTAAAATGTTTTTTTGGACACACACTGTTGCTTGTTACACTGCACATCACAAGAAACCTCCATAGCAAAAAAAAAAATTAATATGCAAATACAAAAAAAAATCCAAAATCAGATAACGTCAAAAAAGACTATATACTTAATGATTCAGTAACAGGAGAAGTGAAATGAGTAAGATGGAAAAAAAAAAAAAAAAAAAAAAATGGAAAATGGTAGAGTTGGTTGACGTAACCTGTAAACATTTGTTTTCATTAGAGAGAGTGTGGTGGTGAGTTTCAACATCCTCGTGCTTGCTGCCTGCCACGCGGTAGCGCTGAAGGATCTCCCAGGCAACGCTGACCAGCGACGCCAGCAGGACAACCAATGGCTTAGCTGCGAGGTTAACAGTGTCGGGTTCAACGCTTGGTAGCTGCGAGAAGCCAAAATATTCCAGTTCCTACAAAAACAAAAGAGAACAATTATTAACAGGTGTCTATAAATACCTTGTGAAACAATTTCATGACTTTTTCAAGACCTTTCAATTATATTTTCTTACAACTTTTTTTATATCATGTCATTTTTATACATACTTAAGCAAAATAAAATACAACATGAAATTGATCTACAGTAAATCCCTGTAAAGAAGTTTCTCAAAGTACTCAAAAATTTAGAATTATTAACAGGGAATACTTATTAAAAGGGTAAAATGTATGTATTAATATGTTAAATATTAAAATTTTAGACTTAAAAGGGTTTTAAATTCTCAGGAATGAGCTGCTTTTTTATGTTAGAAAGCTAAAACGTTTTCTGAGATAATTTCCACATTATTATTTAAATTATTTAAATTTTTTTGACACATACTGTGTTTAATATAAATGAGTGGTAAAATTCTGTTTTTCAGATACCTAATATATTGATGGCCAAATGGCAGCTCGCGGGCCACCCTGAAGAATGTTACAATTAAGAATCATTATCTGGCAAACCGTCTTGTATTAAACATCTTTGGTTGAATACATGTAGAATAAATTGTAAGTAGAGACTGTTACAAAGCCATGATATTCTCACACAAATATTGAAAAATATAAAGTTTTTGTCATGGTCTGTCATTGTTTCATGATAATTATTTTTAGTTTTAGAATTTTTTTTTTTTTTTTTTTTTTTTTTTTAGTTTTTGTAACTACTGTTTTTAAGTGAATTATTTTTCATTTCTGCATTACATGCTAATGTTGTACAAAATTTAATGTTTATTCATGTGTGTATAGCCACTCAGATTAGTTTCAAAAATGATATATGGCCCTCAGGGGTGCAACAACTAAATTTCCATAGGGGGGGGCAATATACCTTTTTATAAAGAATCATCGATCCCCCCTATTGAAGCGGGGGGTCCGGGGGTCCTCCCCCGGGAAAATTTGTGTTTCAAGGTGGAAAATTGTGCTATTTAAGCAGTTTTATTATATAAAAATTGATTACACAGCACTTTCTTTGCCCCCGTTCGCCCCCACTTCAAGGTTTCAGAGGGGGGGGGGGGGGCAAAATACCCTTCCCCCCCCCCCCCCTGTTGTTGCGCCCCTGATGGCCCTTGAAAATAGTGAAGTTCGCAATCACTGACGTAAAATATTGCCATCCATTGCTTGTTGCAAGAGATTAACCTTTACATCTTTTAAATCCTTTATTAAAATGAAAGTATGGAAACTCCAATTTTTTTTTTTAAAAGTTGGAGTTGATCCACTACTGAAATACAGGCCTTTACACAATATGAGACTATAAACCGAAGAAAAATGCAAATTAGCAAAAGGTTGCAGGGAAGTAAGTTTTGTGACGTGATAGCATTGTTAATGTACATTTCAGGAATATTTTGTGACTTTTAATGACCAGACCTTTATTTACATTACTTTATCTTGACTTTCGCAACCTGCAGACATTTTGATTAAAATTTTTTTTCTTAATGAAAAGGTTGATTTACATATGGTTAGTAAATGGCCAATCCACAACGAATATTGCTTCTTATAGAATGATGCTGGTGTCTTGCTAGCTTTCTGTCTAAAAATGAAAATTATTCCATTAATAATCTGCAAGTATAAGTTTCACTATGACAGCTAAAGAATGATAAGTAAAAAGTTTTGGGGGCTTATTAATGGTAATGATCATGAAGAAAATGTGTTTACCAATAAATGCATAAAAAAGTTACGTAGGTACTTCAAAGAAAAACATTTTAGATAAAAAAAATTTTTTTATTGACCTCTAGGAATTTGGAAGGGATGTCTCTCTCTATAATGCATCAACAAGAATCTATTTTGTTAAATATTTCAGTAATTTTTGCATTTTAGCCTTCAAATTTGAAGGAAAAAAATAACTAAAGCTTATTAAACCATTAAAACCATTACAAAAACGTGAAAATGCTGAAACATGAAAACAAAATTGAAAATAAAATGCACTGTGTAGTTACTAATAATACATCAGGATCTAAAATAATGTGTAGCATTCAACATGAACTAAGATTTTCTTAAAATTTTCTCTGTTTATTGAGCTCTAAATACAGACTCAAAGCAATGCTAATATGAACTTCTGAACAGCACACGAGACATAAAAATGTTCAATGCATCATAACAATAACCCTCATATTAAATTAACATAGCAAATGAAGGGAAAAATTCTAAAACATCCTTATGGTAAACTATTAAGCATCACTTATAAACTTTAATAGTATTCAATACTACAGTATAGTGTTGTAGTTTAAACAATAGTTGAGCCCAGTTGTTACGCTGCCTAGGTAGTGATTGGACGAGTGTAATGTTGATACAGTGTGGACCAAGATGGTGCAAATGTATATGCTGGTTGAGTAATGATTATGTTAATATTTTGACTTCACAATAAATTTCACTGTTTTCCCCCATGAAAGTCACTTTTCTCCATAACTTAACAGCTTGAACTATCTCACATACAGACTTACCTCCGACAGATCTTCAACAGAACCAACAACATTCCCCAGCCTTTGTAAAGAATTCTCGATTTCAGGCATTTCCTCTGGTATCGACATGATTTACATCACAAAAATTTAGTCCTACAAAATAAAATAAAAATTATTACAACAAACGTGGATGCTATTTTTTTTTAAATCTTAAAACTGGGCGGGGAAAAAACACAAAATAGCTTCTATACAAAAGTTGTCACATTAGTATGTTGTCACCAACAAACAAAACTAAACTTAACGTAGACATAAGAGATGTAAAAATAAATTTAAAAATCAGTCATTTGTCTCAGCTGAAACAGGAAAAACCTGCATAACAAGAGGCTGCTGACTCATTCAGCTGGTAGCCATTCAAGGGCAGTGTGTTGCTCCAGGTCAGCCTGAGAAGTCCACAAGCTGGGATGAGAGGCAAAGGAGGGAACACAGCAGCATAATGAGAACTAGGACTAGAATCACATTCGCCCCAAGGGGTAGTTTTAACCACATTACTTGGATTACACATAGTTTGAAAAATCTCGAGGTTCTGGAATTGAAGGGTTAAGGGCCCCTCCTACCCGAGCACACACAAGGTGTGCAGAGATTCAGAAGAAACCACGAAACTTGAAAACTGCTCTAAATGACCAAGTGGTGTCTGTTTACAAAAAGAATTTTAAAATGTGCTGAGGGCAGATGAGTTCTCTTTCCTTATTTTGTTTTTAAACACATGTTTTCAGAGTAATTTTTAGGCATGAAACACCCGGTAAAGATGCTTGAAAGCACTTGGACTTGCATTACATCTTTATCTTCATTTCTCCGCCATCTAATGTGACATCGTCCCGACCATGGCCTCTAAGCCCGTGCTCCGCACCGCTAGTACCAAATCCTGTTTTCGGAGTGCACGCCTAGCCCAGCGGGAATGAGTCAGGCGAGAGCCTCAGGCGTGACCCCACTAGACTCAAATGAACTTCAGGGCACGAAACCCCGGGGGCTCGACCCCATAAAACAATTAAGGAACAAGACATTAGGACACAATTATTAATTCATAGGCATTAAACAAGTGCGTCGTAGCTACGTTCCTCCCACCAAGTGTACTTTACCACTGCTCCTCTGTCCCTAGCCGGGCAGATGGCTCTGATGAATGCCATCTCTGACCCTTCCTTGGATGGGAAACAACACAATTTATTTTTTCCCAAAATGATACTTTAGCAAAAAATTTAAAATGCAAGAAAACCTATATTTAGGCTTGGTCTTGTTCACAAACTAGAATATATAAGCTAATGACTGAGCTTCAGGAAGAAATGTTATTTAGAAAATAATACAACACAAAAAATTAACTCCTAATGGGATATAAAAAAAACCAGGTAAAATGGTCTGCAGTGCCGACTACCTACCCAAGTGATTAGGATCTGATTGGCTAAGCTGCCTGTCATGTGACTGCAGATCGGAAGGGTAGAACCATGCCGGATTTATTAATTTTAATTCTTTCAGCATGCTGGACAGCTGCGGGTCAGTGGTGAGCACCCTATTGGCTGTCATGAGAGACACAAACCAATCAAAGGTGTGACAGATGTGTGCAAATGCAGAAACAAACAAGTACATAATAAACATTTATTTTTAAATATATACATTTTTTTAAGTACAGTTTTACTTAAAAAAAAAACCTGAAGTACGTTCACAAATGAACGTAAAAATTTAACTCCCATATATGCTAAAATATCTAATAAACACTCATGATATAGTGACAGCAAGCTACCAAGCCAGTTTGCAGGGAATCTGCAGTATCATTGTGGAATGAGAAGCCAGAATAATGGTCGGCAGGCATATTGGCTCACTGTGCCAGGGGCTTACAAAGATATTTGCTAGGCAAAAATTTGAACTATGAACATTTGCCTGAATTTTTAGAAACAGCAGATAATTTCTAGAATACACCTGGTGCAAATTTTAATAAAAAACAAACAGTAATATGCAATGTTAATACACAAGGCCGTCAAGAAGAAGGGACAGGGGAGAGATCCCGGGGACCTGGTTGGGTTTCAAGGTTTTTTTATGCCTGAGTGTACCCTGATAGTAAGACAAAAATTACAAGTCTAGTGCTAATACAATTTATTGGAAACCATAAGAATTGTACAATAAGTGTAGATTGCATTTACAGTTATGGCCGGTAATGTTTAGTATTTAGATTATTTTTTTTGTAAAAGGACCAGCAAAATCATTTGCTCCCACGCCCTTATTATCTCTCAACGGACCTTACATCTTTGGGTAGCCAAAACAAAGTGTACAACAATAGTTGTTTATGGGCATACAGAATTACGAAAAGGCTGTCTTAGATCATTTTAAGAAAATTTTGTTTAAGAGTCTGTTTAAATCATTATTTGACTTTTCTGTGGAAAAAGTTGTTAACTTTGCAACTGATTAGTGATAGTTTGTTTCCACTATGATGTCAGGATCTTGACAGGTGCTGCAACGAATATCCGGACTTCAGTAGCCTAATAAAGGTAATTAACGAAACACCACAAACTCATGTCGCACTAGACTATAATACGACAAGAAGCAAAAGACCCTTCTTGGATTTCCTGTGTGCATCAACTTCCTTCCCCTCCCATGGTGAGCCGGGATAGGGGTAGAAACCAACCATTGCACTCGAGTCAGCCTTACATGAGCAGCAATATAGTAACTCAGAAATTTATTTGATCACACATTTGGTAACTTAATCACATCCCAGCTTTTATAATATGCTGTCTAAACAATACTGTGTCCCTCGTAGTATCATGTATGTTATTTTTTATTGTTTAATATAATGATGTAACACGAAACTGGACATTTGTTTGAATTTATTGTTTACCCACAAATACGCAACTAATCTTCTTTTAGATGTGCATAAATTTAAAGGCCTTCGCAAAGGCATGGCTGTAGTTACTGTTATTAACAAAGTCTAATTTATGGCACAACTAAAATTTTTTAAATGCACCAATACTATACTGAAGTGCTTTAGAATCATTTTGAATGCATACATATATGCCATTTCACAGCATTGAAACTGGAGTAAAATGTCACCACACTGCGAGAACAACAAAAATTTGAAAAAGCTATTTGTTTTAATGAAAAACATTTTACTTCAAACAAAAGATTCACTTTCGTAAAATCCTTCTTTAAGTATAATGCTGTAGATTTTTGTTCAACTTAATACTATGAAAACCAATTTTTTAAGGAAATTTATCAGTAATTTATTCTTCACACACATTGAGATTTTTGTTAGGTACTTTAATATCATCTAGGTTATTTTCGGTCTTCTGATTTGGTTCAGAAATAAGCAAACTATTCAGAACAATGCCTTTTTCTATATATACATGCACAATAATTAATTATGTACCAGTCCTAATGGATTTGATGATGCCAATTTATGTATCTAAGCGCTAACAAGAAATTATGCTGTGTGTAATATGAATGTAATTTTGTCAAAATCAACTACGGTTCCGCCAGTCTTGCAAAATTTACATGTTTGTTGAAGATAGCACCATCCCCAAAGAGCTAATCAGACTTTTCAACCAAAATATTTCCCTTTCATTTGACATTTTTTCCCAGCAAAACCCTAGCTACAAATATCTCAAGTTTTTCTCTGAATTTTAAGCACTTCTATTTGCTTCTATTTGCTGTCTTATTTTTTTTTTTTTTTAAATTTTTAGACAAATTCTTTTAGAGAACAACATTCACTAATTTTTTCCCCGTCTACTTCAATTACTTTTCTGTGCTTTGTTTATTTTACCTGAGGATGTCAAAAAACCAAATTGGTTTAGCTCTTTTCCTTCCTCGTCAGAATTTGATCTATTGTTGATATTGAAACACATGTTGCAGCACTTGTTACTGTTTTAACACCATCGTACTTCAAAATCTTTAACTGAAACGTGTCAGAGCATTGTTAGGGTACATCTCCCGTACTTGTCCATTGCAAAAATGTTCTCGAAACAATACATGATTTAAATTCTGATGTAGAAGCTATTCTGTAAAAGGGATTGTGTAACCCAGGCTGCACCTTAGCTAGCAGGCAGCTGCTTGACTAAACCCCTCCATTTTCTGACGTGCTTATCACGTGACCGCCCAGTGACAGTGGGGTCTGCGCAGGTTTTTTAGTCTCTTGTCACCAAGCTTATTGTGTATTAGGAAAGTAACATGAGATTTTTTTTTTTTTTTTTTTTAGGATTAAATGTCAAAGTCTGGATTTTATTATGGCACTTGCTTACTTAGCTATATTAGAAATACCATAAAGTGTTGAGGATGGTTGTTAATGTTGGGTTAGCTACATTAAAAATATTTGGATGGCCAAGCTTTATACATTAAATATCCTCATAAATTTCAATACAACCAAAATAATGACATGAAAAGTCCATGGCATAACACATGGGGATGAAGCAGTCTCTTAATAAAGAAAGCTTCTATAGTAAAAAAAAAACTGTAATTCCTAACCAACTGTTTAAACATTGAACAAAACTTTTATAAATACCTAACCTAACCTAACAAACCATTTAACTATTTTTAATATAGCTAACCTAACCCAACCAGACAATCTCAAAATATCTCAGGATTTGAAATACATAAACCTAATTATTTGTTAAAATGGTAACTACTAGTAAACTAATTGATTTATTACAATGCCCTCTAAGAGAAATGTTGGAAAACATAACTATAGAAAAAGTAACTTTATGGAATTTTTGTATTTTATTTTTTTAGAAAGGTTCTCATTCTCTATTGCCTGATTATATTTATTTTACACGTTAATTACAACTGCCATTCACAGCTCTATTCTTGTCCCTTTTACCAAATATTAGATTCCAAATTTTAAAAAAATATTAAACATCGTTAAATCAAAAATAAAATTATTAACATTTCCTGTTACCTGAATTACTAACAACTAAATCATAACGGAGCAGATTTTGAAGGTGTGTTCAAAAGTTAAGAGCACTTGAAACTGTGTTCGAATTATTTAGATATAATTCTTTGTTGAATTGTATAAGCAATAAATTGCAATAAATTCAAGTCACCACCTGAAATTTTAAGTTTTTTTTTTTTTTTTTTTTTTTTTGTAGAATGTGAGGTTTCTCTAATTTCCCTTCCTACACGCGAGAACCGGCATTAAATTCATTGTAAATATTCTAGATTATCCCATTCATTTCATAAATAATAAAAAAAAAATTAAAAAAAAATTAACACGGAACAATGTTCCTAACTCCATAGAACAATGCATACTTAATGTAGTCTTTGATGTCATAGACCGATCATACCAACGAGTAGACATACATGAACCCGGTCATTTTGATTGGAAGCCATCAAGTTATGTCCCTGCCCGAACACGCTCGAATATTCACCTACGGCCAACCTCGGGTTTATTTATATATATTTATATTTCTCTGTTTATTTTAATGAAGCTATACTAACCTTACTAACCGTCCATAGTGGTTTAAAGGGTTTTAGGGCGGTATTCCAAGACGTTTGAGTAAGGTAGCGAATAAGCACTGCCTTGTTTGGTAACTGCCGTACCCTAACTCTCGGGTCATATTCCAAAATGTGTCCTAACTGAACCCTTGTAAGGTATCAGATCGGCAGCCGTTTTAATAAACGAGGAATTGTGCGAGGCTATAAACAGTTGTACTTGGTGGAATCCATCGTAATTTTAGCTTATTTTTTAAAAATATGAAATTATAATGTGAAATAAAATATTTAATTTTGGTTGTACAAGAATATACAATGAATTTTTTGCTGTATTTATGTTTGCTTTTTTTTTAAGATATTAGGGGGGGGGGGGGAAATTGTAATCGTAAAAGTTCCGTTAAAGTTCATTAAAAAGGAAAAAATATATATATACAGTTATGGATCAAATCGGCAACAGATAGGACACCAAAAATTAGTGCCCTAAAAATAAGGGACTGGCCGTGTCCTATCGTGCACTTGGAATATGGTTGCCGTCGTCCGGGGTCTCGGGCTCGAGTCCCGGTGTGGCTCCTAGTGGGAAAAGGCGGTTCTTGATCTGTGTTGTCCGGGTGGGCGCCAGACTAGCTCGTTTCTAGTCGTGAATTTGGGGTCGTGGATGTATGTGCCCCTGCGTGGCCCACTAGGGCCGGCGGCGGTGTTGCGTGAGATGATTTTAAATAAGAGACGTGGAGTTGAGGTGGCGGTGTCGTACCTTTTATTCAGAGGAGCGAGTCGTACACAATACAACACTCTACAGAGGTCCCCGGGGGGGTTTTTACTTGTTATTCCGTGGCGCCGTATTGTTTGTGTTCCGCGTTACGTGACCTCGGATGCTGTTATGTCTCAGACGTCTCACTGGGTACGCAGGTAACGTAATTTCGTAACACAAAGGCGGGACACAAAATACACTGAATTAAGGGGGCGCGTACAAGTTACGTGGCACTCATTACTCGGGTAACGTAAGTTAGCAATACAAAATACGGGATACAAAAATACACTGAATTAAGGGGGTGCGCACAAGTTATGTGGCACTCGTTACTCGGGTAACGTAAGTTAGCAATACAAAACACAGGATACAAAAATAAACTGGATTAAGGGGGCGCGCACACGTTACGTGGCACTTGTTACTCGGGTAACGTAAGTTAGCAGTACAAAATACGGGATACAAAATACACTGAACTAAGGGGGCGGGCGATTGGGGACGGCCAATCCCGTATGCAAATGTCTCGGCGCGGGTGTTGTGCCCACTGTGGTGAAACACGCACCGCAATTAAGTTTGTCCAAGTTCCCTTGCGGGTTGTGGTCAGCGCAGTGCGCGTGACCTTAAATAAAGTTCTGTACGTTGCGGGAGACGGCCCGTGCCGTATGCTGAAGAGCAGCCCCGCTGACCAAGTGTGGTGCGGGGTGTCCTTAAGTTGATGCGGCCGGATTAGGTCCTGGACCGAAAAAAGGGACCGGGTACTCACGGAGAGGTTAAGTAATAAAAGGGGTTTTGTTAATTAGTGACTATATTTACCGGACGTTACTTTCAATGTAGACAAAGGATGTTGCCTCTCCGTGGGACGTAGGTCCGCCCCGGTCCGTGAGCTGCGCTGAACTGCCGAACTGGCATGGCGTCCGAGGGAGGCTCGGCCTCTCTCGCGCCAGGCGTGACCTCATTACGCTAGACTCCAAACGGGTGTGTCTGGAAGAGATTTTATTGTCGCTAAAATCCTAATTTAATGTTTCAGGAGGAATGGGTACGGTTCTTCTCTTGTCTACTCAGGTTTCCACGGTTTTGCCTTTAATTGCTGTTCGGCTCGCCTGACTCGGGTGGGCCATGGCCAGGGGTGTGTTCCGTTAGCGGGAGCGTATACTGGCGGGTGCAGGTCGGGCTCTGGGGTGGTCGTCGGCCAGACGACGTCATGGTTAGGGTAAAGGTATAGCATAGTCAACACCTAAATCCTTATTTATTTTTGTGTCTTGGAATACGACCCTGAGGGGGTCTGTTCAAAGTAAAAAATTTTGGTATTGTAGGCACACCAAAAGTAGTACTTAAAATAACGTATATACTATCGCGAATAGGCATTTGCCATCTTAATTTTTGTTAAAACTTATAAACTTAATTTTTATGAAAGTAATACGAGATTTGGTATTAATTATAGAATTATTTTAATTTATAATGAAACGTGTATGTCTTTTCATTTTCAAAAATATTTTAGTTATAGTTAATTCGAATTACGCAGTATTACCATACTTTCTCTATGAGTTTTGAGTTCTTGAATGCTCATATATCTAAGCTCTTTTCCGTCATATTGATTATCAAACATGGTGAGAGATTATTTGATTTAAAGTTATCTATAATTTTATAATACATCCATTTATTTAAAGATGTTTTTTCCTGAAAATATACTTTTAAATAAATAGTTTATGAGTTATTATCTAAACTTTCAATTGTTAAACTTATCATACTTGCATAATAGTTTGTACTTGTTTACTAGTGAAAGTTCCATGTGACTTACCATTATTTTTAATTCGAATTGTGCAGAAACTACTTTTATATTGTACTTAAAATCGATTTTTACCACCGTTATTGTCTCGATTACTTTTATTTTATTTAATGCATTAACACACTTTAATAAGATTTTAGGTTTTGCTAATTTCGACTCTGAAATAAATTTGGCAAAATTAAACTGGAACAAGCTGTACTTCTTAAAATCTAATAAGTTTTTAAATTTTTAAATTATATAATGTTAAACCTAAGCAAATGTATTTACCCATTTATGAAATGATTACATTTGGCATGTTATATTTGCAATGAAGTAGCATAGGTTTTACCGATGTTGCAGTCACAATCCTACCAAAGGACTGAAATAACGATGAAACCTTCACCCTTGATGTGGCTTATCCCACAAGGCAAGAAACTTCTGACAATAGCTGTGAAAACCTGCTATCTTTTTAATTTCCTCCCCAGAAGCCATGCATATACAGAAGCAACTAATTAAGTAGTGTGCTATGATTTGTAAATATTGGTAAGTTTTTAAACGATTGTCATAATAAGTTTGTGTTCGTTGTGTTCTAGACGAAAGGTACGTCAAGTTTTGGTAAACGTCGCAATAAGACGCACACCTTGTGCCGTCGTTGTGGCAGATCGTCGTACCACATTCAGAAATCAAAGTGTGCGCAGTGTGGTTACCCAAGCAAGAAGTTACGGCATTGTAAGTTTTCATCTAGTGGTGTTCTTTTGGTAAATGTCAAGGAGCAGGGTAGACTTCCAGATAAATATTTTAAAATAAGCTTTTTTTTCCTGTAAAATGCCAATAGATATGTGTATAGCTTTTTGTGATAGAAGGATATGATTCAGCCCCATATTGAATATTATGATGTTTCTGAGGTTCCTATACTGAAGTTCATTACACTTAACTGATATTTTACATCTTTTAATTCCATCATTGGCTGGCAACAAAAATGCTGAACACACACACACACACACACACACATGTATATATATATATATATATATATATATATATATATATTCTCTCATAAAAATCAATTTGTAAATACTTCAGTAGTTAAAATATTTTACTAAACATGCAAATAAGTAATATTAAGTAATATTCTGCCATAGGGTAGACCTATCTGTATTATTCTAAAGTGGCATGTAGCCCTGCTCTGCAATAACTTGAGCTAATGGCTCTAATGTTCCAGTGAGTTGAAAGAAAACTGAGAGGGGGAAATAGATTTGTAGGGATGCTGTAACAGCACTATTAAAAAAGAAAGCAAACACCAGAATGGATTTATTTAGTTCCTTATTTTATTTCTATTTTTTATTTTTGTACTTCTAAATTGTGTTTTTTGTAATATTCTTGCAAAAACTGATTTTAGGGATTTAGTTTTCTCTGTCCTAAGTTCTATCCATTTTTTAGATCCATCAATGGTCAATCAATAATTTTTCATAGTTTTGCTAACCAATAAGTACTTAATCCTAAACAATCATAACCACAAAAAGCTCTGAATTAACTTTATTTTTAAAAATTGTTTGTTGTTTTGCAAGAATTCATAGGTCATTTAATAGGTTTAGTGTAGTTAATAACACTGGCAGTTTATTTTGATTTTCCATAATCTTTGAGGTTATTTACAGAATTTATTTTAAGTAGCGGTTTTATTTTGAAACATTTTCTTCAAAAACCTAAGTTGTAAAACATGTAAAAAAAAATTCATTTAGAAACAAATGCCATAGATATTATGTATTTAGAACTTAGGGCATAAGTTCTAGTATCTCTGATGAAAAATAAATAACACTGAATTTTTTTGTAGGTTATAGAACTTATTTTGTGAAGGAGAAAATCTGTAATATATGGTAATAGTTTGCGAGGGTTTTACAGTATATTAAACCGTAGCATGTTTGCCATAGTAACACTATGTTGTGTGTTCTAGACAATTGGAGTGTGAAGGCGCAGCGAAGGAAGACCACTGGGACCGGCAGGATGCGCTTCCTGAAGGTTGTCAGGCGGCGTTTCAGGTCGGTGCTCGCTAACTCCACTTTTTTTTATATTTTAAAGGAAAATAAGTAGAGAGTGGACGAGGAAGGGGTGAATGTTTTACAATGTTTCTGTAAGAGGGTGTTTTAATACAAGTGGTGAGGTTAGGTTACATATTACAAATACTGTGATATTGTGAAGGTGATCAGTTTAATTTATGTTAGCTACATTAACAATCCTGAGATATTGTTTGAACAATTGGTAGCCAACTTAAACTAAATAAAACATCTTTACTATTTTATAGTGTTTTTAATGAAAATAACCAAAATTTAACATCATTTAAAAGTAAATCTGAAGTAGGTAACCTAACCTAAACAACCGTCCACACTATCAAGTGTTTTTAACAAAGCTAACCTAACCCTAACCAACCATTCTCACAATTTTACTCTTTTAACGTACTTAACATAACCACTCTTTAAAATGGTTAATTACTGGTAAACTACTTGTAGCATTACAATGCCCTCTTAGGGAATAATTAGAAAACATGCCAGGAAGTAAAAAAAAAAATGAAGCTTGAATTTTTTTTTGAAAAGTGGCTCTTTAGAATTACTCAGGGGCTTAGCCGGGGCGGGGGGGGGGGGGGGTTTAGTGGTTCAACCCCCCCCCCCCCCCCCCCAGCACCAAATCTTTAATTAATTTCTTATTCATCATTCAAACAAATTTCATATAAAAATTAATAAAATTTTTACCATTACAATATTTAAATTTAAGTACCGAAAACTGCTAAAATAGCATTATTTTACACCTTAAAATCCAAATTTTCCCGGGGGAGGACCCCCGGACCCAATGCTTTTATACGGGGGGGGGGGGGGGGGCGTATGCTTCTTAACACCCCCCATACATAAATCCTGGCTACGCCACTGGAATTAGTACATCTTATTTTGGTAACTTATCTGTCTGCTGCGATTCATTTGGGTTACTTAAATAATTATGTAATGTTTTTAGTCTCTGTAATTTTTGTACATGGATAATAAACAACAATTAGAAATACATATATTTATATTGCCATACTTTGATTATAATTAAGTTCAATCTTTGTTTACTCATTTGTTGAATAATTGCAGTATGAAAAATGAATTGAAAGCTGATTAATTTTTAAATGCCGTTCAAAATAAGGATCAAAGAAAAAATCTCATCAGGGAAAATCTGGAGAAGTCAGGGAATTTCATTTGAGATTTTGTGTGGCCATCCTGTAGAAGTATTTCTTTGTGTTGAAGATAGTCTGTTAACCTTACAAAATGGATAAAAGAAAATAATGTGTTAGAATAGACATTGTTGATTCATCTTAATTTTGTTTATTTTGTGTTATCAGGTAGTTTTCTTTGTTATTTAGTTTTGTCACACTTTACAGCAAAATTGTTTGGAAGGCCGATAAAGAAGAGAGAATTGTTTGACTATGTTTTGTTTTACAGTAAAGTGTCATTCCTACCTGATAAACCCCAGAGTTGGGTACCTAATAATGAAAGTACTTCGTGCTCAACTGTTATAAATGTAAAACATTGTAGGGACGTGAAAATACAGCGAAACCCCTTATTTTCACTTTCATGGGGACAAAGTAAAAAAGTGTAAAAAGCGGGAAAGGGAAAAGTAAGAAATACGTTAAAGTTAATTAAAATACAGTCACATCCTGCAGCGTTCATGACAAATATGGGCTACATTACACATACGCATTGCACCACAGTAAAAAAATTTAAAAAAAGGGCCGCAAATTGGAAATTTATCCTCAATTTAGCGCGCCGTGCGCGGAGAAAGGTCATCGTACTCAATCAGCTGTTGTAATGGCGCGGCGTAGCCGCCGGCTGGCTCTCTGTTCTCTGAGCTGCGCATGCGCAGTATAACTCACTCAATGCTCCGCCCAGACTCGTGACGTTCCATCAGCAGCCAGCCAATAGATGCGAGCTTAGCGGGAAAAAATATAAGCTCCACCTCCCGTGTACCAGTTTTGTCCAGTTCTAATACCAGTTTATTGGTATACGCTTCAGTTTTCTCGCTGCCGTGACATGTTCAAGTTTACGTTCATATTGATGTCTTGATACCAATAATTAATTATTTACGATCCCCAGAAATAAATGGTTAGTTTAAAAAATATGCGTAACTGTACAATACTTCCGAAATTATAAAATACGTATAAAACAGTTACCAAGATTCCGCTCATTTTATCTTGTGAAGTTTATGTCTCGTACCAGTATTTCGGCTAAGTTGTGACATAAATATACAGGGTGTCTACTGACCCTGGAAAACCTGGAAAAATCAGGAAATATTGTAATCAGGGAAAAATCAGGGAATTTTTGTTTGGTAGGTTGTAGTTGGCAATATGTTTTTTTGTTTATTGATCTGCTTGCATTGACGTGACATCAAGTGAATCACGCCCCATTTTTTAATTTTTGAATGGAAAATAACGAACAGTTCCCACGTCCATTTTCTTTTATTTACCATCGGATTCGGAAGTGGTGTTAAATCACGTGATACAAACTGGTTCAAGCTGGTCTGTTATCCTGCTGACGTACTTACTGCAGCATGTGCTTCCCCCGTTTGGATTATACCGACAGGTGCATTTAATTTTAATTATCTGTGGATTCTCTCAATGTAAACTGGGCATTTTTGTTAGCTTTGAAAATACATACATATCACAGACACTTTTGGTGAAGATTCGCCATCGTTGCTACAAAATTGGTAGCTGTGGGCTTCATACGGTCCAATGTGCTTTCAAAACTGGAATTTCTGCTATACAATTGGACGTTGTTAGTTTTTTGAGGCACAATTACTATTTGTTTATGCATGTACCTACCTGCAAGGAGGGCAGATTACATTAGAATAACTGGATCAGAGCTTTTTTCCAAGAAATTTTGTGCAATCAGATGGAATACTGCAGTTGCTGAGCGTGCCATGAAAACGTTACCCCACCTAAAGAAATTTGTTAGTGAAGTTTCTATTTCATCTGTGTCTTTCAGTGTAGTGAAAAGTGCTCTTGAAGAAAGTAAAATTGACATTCTTCTACTCTTTGGCATCAGAGCTGGAATTGTTTCTCACAATGTTCCAAAGTGAAGCACCCATGGCACCTTTTCTCTATGATTCACTGGTAGACATTTTATTAGCTTTGGCAGGAAAGTTTTTGAAACCAGAGGTACTGAAGAGCTTTAGGGAGCAACACAATGTATCTCGATTGAATGTAGATAACCAGGAAAATCTATTGACTGCTAACAATATCAAGTTGGGTTATGCAGTACGCCATGTCATCAAGAAAGAGAAATTACCAGTAAAGTCTGTCCTGTTACTGAAAAATGATGTTAGGACTTGTCTAAAGGTTATGGTAAAAAAACTTCAAGACAAAAGTCCCCTGAAGTACAAACTTACCAAGAGAATTTCCTGCCTATGTCCGTCTGTGGCTTTAAATTCGGGTGTGAGGAAACAGTGTGTGAATTACAGTTTAGAATGTTGTCTTCAAAACAAGTGGCTATAAAGACAAGAAGCTGATAACATTGAGTGATCATATCAGTTGGTATGTTCCTCGCAAGATTCTGAAGCACTGTTCTCGTCTTTTTCTCGTGAAGACTGGCGCCTTGATCACTTGTGGATGCTCATTCTTAAGGCACATGCAGTAGCTGCCAAAACAGGCCTTCTAAAGTTTGTGAGGATGATGTTGGTACTTTCCCATGGAAATGCATCATTGGAAAGAGGATTTTCAGTGAATTCTAATTTGCTGACTGAAAACTTGCAGGAAGAAATACTGATCGCACAAAGACAGATGTACGACTTTGTTCAATGTTCTGGAGGTGTAGAGCATGTTGATATCACCAAGTCCATGTTACAGTATGTAAGAAATGCAAGTTGTAGGCGTAAGGAAGCCCTGCAAACAAAACAAAAATAAAAGGAAGCTACAGACAAGAAGAAGCAGAAAAAGAAGAGTTGAAGAGGAGATCAAGGCATTGCAGTTGAAGAAGACTCGAGTGTTGGATTTGGCTCGTTCTGAAGCAAGTGCAATAGACGCAAAAGTTGAGTCACCGCGAAATTGATGGGAGCTTCCTTTTACTTATGTTTTTGCAAAAGTAAGTGTGTGAAATATTTGTAGCAGCATGTTTTATTTGCCATCAATTGAGTCACTTTGGCCACGTCTGGAAGAAGGTATTTTTTTTACTAATTTAATTGAGTTGAAATACTTTGAAACCCGTCAATGTACTGTTATGCAGTTTTTTCAGTTTCGTGGAATGTCGTAATTGTGTTACAGAAAACCTGGAAATGTTCAGTTTTTGACCTGGAAAACCTTGAAAAATCAGGGAATTTCATTTACTAGATCTGGTAGACACCCTGTATAGAGTTTCATTATGCTGATGCATCATCTTCATTGTTGTCATCTTCACTGCTGTCGACTTCAGCTTCAATTGCATCTTCTTCCCACATGACACTATCTTCACTGCCATCCAATGCATTAGAAATGCAACATTTCTTGAAGCTTTTGATGATCACTTTCGATGAGATTGTGTCCCATGCAGCCTTAATCCACTGACACAAGACTGCTATACTTGGTTTTCTGATTTTGCCTGTTGGTGTTAGAACATGGTTGCCTGCCAAGAGCCATTCAGAGTACAGCACTTTTAGACGGTCTTTAACTCTTTTGGTGCAGCATTTTTTGTGGTTAAATTACCCTAAGTGCGTAATTATTTTTGCAAAAAAATCAGAAAATTAAAAAATAATAATTTTGTGGTGCAAAATAATTTAAGATTGATTAAAAACTTTAAATTTAAATAGATGTTATTTTTTTATTAAAATATACATTATTTAAAATTATTATAAAAAATTTTATAATTTATATAATTAATTAAAAATAATTTAATTTTTTTAAAATTTTTATATTAATAATTTAACTTAAAACAATCAAAACACTTAATTTTAAACAAATTGGAATTAATTATATTTTTTAAGATTTTTTATATAGCTACAACTTCAATAGTTACTATGTAAATACATATCAGTAGGTAGTTCACTTGCAAAAACACTATTAGATTATTACAAACGGGTCTTCCCCACTTAATTATATAACTACGTACAATCTTTTACATAAACATAAAAATACATAACAAACATATAATTATAACTTTAAAATATGTTATATACTTATTTTTTGGTGTTTTTAGTTCAGTTTCTGTTATTTATTAGTAGATATGGTTAGCAACATTTGATTCAATGTCAACTATGTAAAGTATAATCATAAACAATGAAGATGTGTTTAACAATTACAGGTAACTTTGTAACTTTTTTTTTGTGTGGTAGATTTCAAAACATGGTACAGTACACATTGCTGGATTTTCTGGACAATTTTTGCAGTAGAATATTGTTTGCTTCCTTTTGCACATTCCTTTGCCTTTCTTCTTGCACTGCCCTGGTAGTACGGAACAAACAATACAGTTTGGCTTGTGAGATTTATTTTCCTGTTCACCAATAAAATGTCGTTCACTTAGCCTTGCCAAAGGCATAGAATCACAGATTTTACGACCGCGTTTGGCTGCAGGTTCACGATTGTAATCTTTCAGTAATCCTGAGATTACTTCAGTTCTAAAATCACTTGCGGAGACAGATTTCTTATTTATTTCATTGTATGCAATTCTCCCATTCACCAATGCAGATTCAATAAGAAAATACCAAATTGTTTGGTACCATTTCAATTTTTTATGTTTGTACACATAGTTTGTACACAGTTGATCAAACTTGTCGACACCATTCATGTTTTTGTTGTAGTTTGCAACAAGTTTTGGCTTTTTCACTTTTTCGAATCCAGTTGCACTTTTCTTAGTTCTTCTGTCTACTGTCAAAATTTCAGAAGAGTGTACGGTGCTCAACATGTTAACACGACCAGTGTCTTGCCATGAACATGCAATCATACCTCTTTTATTTTGCCAGAACTTAGGTTCTTCACCTCGCTTTAGTGACAAAATTTTCATTTCTCCTGGCAACATTTTCCTGTTGCTTCTTACTGTTCCGCAAGCTCCAATTTCATTTTCTAAAAGAAATTGAAAAAGCACTGGACTAGAAAAAAAGTTGTCAACATACACAATTCTATTGCTCTTTTCAAATCCTCTCAATAGATTTTTTACAACATGCTCACCTAGTGTTTCGCCTGTTTTCACACCACTGCCTTTGCCTACATATGTGTCGAACTTACATAAAAAACCTGTTTTGCTATCACACAGTGACCACAGTTTTATTCCCCACTTTGTTGATGGTTTAGATGGTAAATATTGTTTGAACCATAGACGGCCAGTGAACTTCAACATTGTTTCATCAACTGAAACACACTTCCCTGGTTGAACATGTTGTAAATAAGTTTCTTTTGTCATTTCTATTATTGGCCGAATTTTGAACAATGGATCGTACTCGGGCAACCCTTTCTTCACAAAGTTTGCATTGTTGTTGAAATGTACAAAAGACCGCAACAGAAAATACTTATCTCTGGACATAACTTCTCCAAAATTTGGCGTTCGAAGAAGCCAGCTTGTTTCTGAGAAGTAATCTTTTAGAGATGGTTTTCGACACATGCCCATCCCTATCTCCATAGCTACCATTGCTTCGATGTCCTCAGTTGTACAGTCTTTCCATTTAGCATACCTCGATCGTGGTGAAAAATCATGCGTTTTGTCCAAAAACTGTTGTGCATACAAATTTGTTTGATCAGCTACATGGACAAACACAGATCTTGGCATAAATTGTGAAAAGGCACTATATTGGCTACTAAAATTTACAGGGTCACTTACAATAGTCAAGTAGAATGAATCACCACTACACAAATTCAAATGCACTGGAGTTTCTTTACTCACCCGGAACCAGGTATTTCTATCTACAGACACATCTTCATTTTCGTTGTCAGAGTTCGACTCGTTGCACTCTACGTCATCATCACTATCACTTTGACTGTTAGGGTTTTCATCTTCAGATTCTGAATCTGCAGCTAAAAGTTCCAGTAATTTTGTATAATCTTCTTGTTTTGATGGATCATATAAACGTTTACGGTCTGCCATTTTTTCTATCATATCATTAAAATCATTTTATTTATTCCTACAAAAATGTCACGCAAAATATCTCTTTTGTCTGTTATGAAACAAAAATCCTCTGTCGACACTGTATTTGAAATAACATCTAACCCATGTAGAGAAATGGAATCAAAAACACTTGTTTACACAAAGACGTATTACTTTTACCTGTCTCTTTGCTAAATGTCTACCAAAAATAAAAACGCCGAATATATATAAAAAATATAAAACAAAACATATTTAGACTAATATTTTGGCATAACGTTTACTGAAGAAAAAAAAGTTTATAGTAAGAAAGATTCAAAACAAAAAAAATATCACGGTACAAATTCAAAGACATCAGCAAAAGAACAAAGAAAATTTAATTTTTACCAACTGAACCACCGGCAAACTCAACGAAGTAGTTCAAGATTTCCTCAACAGATCGCAGGTAATGACAGAACAAGGAAAAAACCACACACGGGAATTAAATTGACTTCCGCACTGACTTGAGTATTGCAAATCGACATTTGTCGATCACAGCACTTTAAACAAAGAGGCAGCAATCGACAAGAGTCGATCACAGCACTGAAAGAGTTAAATGGTTTGTTGACACACACATCTAATACCTGCAGCTTTGAAGTCATGCCTCCAGGAATAATAACAAGGTCTGTGTTCATACCTTTTATACATGATTTCACCACTGGCGTTAAATGTCCTTTGAATGCATCTAACACTAACATCTTTCTTCTTTAAAAGTGCCCCAGGCCTTCTATCCCAAACTGCCTTTAACCAGTCTTGCATCAACTCACTTGTCATCCAACCTTTTTCTTGACATCTCACTATTACCCAGAAGGCAATTTTTCTTTTGGCATAGTTTTACGGTTAAGAATGACAAAAGGGAACAATTTTCTACCATCAGCTAACACTGTAAGCATCACTGTTATCCTAATTTTCTCATTGCCACTTGTCTTCACATTAACTGTTTTAGTTCCAACAGCATCCACTGAATAATTTGAAGGCATATCAAAATATACAGGCGTTTCATCAGCATTTAAAATGTAAATAACATAACTCGCGGAACCGTTCGTCTAACTTAAAAAAATAATCACAGCAAAGAAGTACTATAACCTACATTAATGTTTTTGTACAAGAAAATAATTGATAAGATGGGCGCCATCCTGTGCTATATAACATTCCAAAAACATCAGTCGTAACATGTGCAGCCAGTAACTACTGCACAACCTGAAAAAATTGACCTAAAATAAGTATGTTTACCTAAAAATCAATGTATCTGAATATAAGGCGAGCCCTTTGTTTTGAATTATAAATTATGGTAAAAAATGTCGTCTTATATTCGGGTAAATAGGGTATGTTTAGAAATTAAAGCAACTTTTCTTGTTATAAAATATGTATATTTTGCGATTTAAAATGTTCACTGCCGACTATAAAAGTTACGTTTTTCACAATGTTTTTAGGCCTACTATGGTTGTTACGTGAGTAAATAGCGAGATGGATTCGATTTTTGAGACGTAATTCGCGTGAAAGTATTGTATTTGATTAAATGGGAACTAAACGGGACCTGCAGAATATAGTGTTAATAATGGGAAAATGTAAATAACGGTAATGTAAATAAGGGGTTTCGCTGTATATACTTTAGAGTGAGGTACTTTCTAATGAGGTAGAACTTTAATTAAGTATGTTGGTCAAGACTCTTTTAGTTTTTGTCAATGTGTACACCATAAAAAAATTATTTTGCTGAGTTGTTAGGTTTTTTAGTAGCCATTTGTATTTGATGAATCTTCTCTGTTCCCACAGGAATGGATTCCGCGAGGGCGGCAAGCCAACGCCCCGTAAGGTTGCCGGATCATAAATTATGAAGAATTAAAGTATGTTAAGCATGCAAATTTAATTTCCAGTGCATCTGAAACATTAAGTATGTTTGATAACTACATGTATTTTACTTTAAACAGCAACAATGGAGGCACTGAAAATAAATCTGTTGTGTTTACTTTTGTTTCATTCCATTGTACACCTTCGTGTAAAATATGGGTCTGTGTAGATATGTATTTTGGTAATCATCTAGTTACTCCACAAGTATTAAAATACACGAATAGATAAATTTTCTGTTAATTTTTAGATGATATGTATTTTGGTAATCATCTAGTTACTCCAAAAGTATTAAAATACACAAATTGATGGGTTTTTTCTTTTAATTTTTAGATGATCACCTCTATTTTTCAAAGTGCAGTAAACTCCAGATTATCTAGTATGCTAATCAGGAAGAATGCTGCCCCTAATAATTCATAAATCCAGATAAGCCACTAAGAAATTACGTAGGGCTTATTAAACTCTCTTGTAACGTATGTTACTATTGTTTACATGTGATTATGAACATACTAAATTTCATGATGAAACAGTACTTTATTTAAATAGGAGACATCTTTGAGAAAGCATTTTCAGTGGCTTGTTGCTCTTAAAATAGTGGTTTATTTGTTTTAATTTATTTTCAGTAATAAGTTAGTCATCTAATCAAAATTATAAACCCTTTCTCATAAATCCCATTATAACTGGCATATGCTAGGTCACTGCAGAAGCTGTCAAGTTGGAAGTGACATCTCCACATTGCAGCTGCGCCATCCGTGATGTAACAGCTGCACTGCTTTAGTTGCTTGCTCAGTGCTCGGGCGGCCAAACACATCCGCTTTGGTACTGTGTGGAACACGGCTGATGACAGTCTAGCCTCTCGTACAACCAATTAGCCCCATGCCTATGACAGATCCGTGCCCTGCGCTGCTTAAGTGTCTCTCTACACACTTATGGGTACGACCCTATACCTGACGTCCTCACCAAAATGCCACATGATGCCTGGTTTCCTGACAACTACCTTACCATGTGGCCCCCTGCACCATATCCTTACCATGGACACACAGGCTGCATTCCATAAGCTCCTGGTTTTCATTTTTCATGGTTATCCAGTTATTCTATATTGCTCCAGGCTGTGCTGGGGTGGTTCATTACTACAGGCTATGACTAGGGACTAGATTTTTTGTTTTATGTATTTTGGAACTGCAGATTTCTGTGTTATTGTTTTTATTTTTAAAGATAGCATGTTAATACCATCAAATCCCATCAAATCCTTTGCATATTTGATATTCGAGGAAAGAGATTCAAAGAAAACTATTAGAGGAAATAAAGTAAATTATAAAATTAAAGCTTACAATCTTTGACGCTTACTACTTTTTCTTTTTCCTTCATACCTATCCTGTTATTCCCCAAGATATTGTACTTTTAATGTTTTAACATGTTATTAGTCAGGGTTGGAAAAAGCAAACCTGTTTTTTTTTTTGTTTTTTTTTTTAACCAGGATTTTTATTACATTGTTATGGTTCTCGGCATGTTAAAATGAATGCCAGACAACATCCAGCTTTCTGCCACTTGAACCAGAAGAGTTAAACGTCGAAATGAAGTCCAGCAAATCTGCACAACTGGGACTTCACCACAGAAAGGGTATTTACCCACAGGAGGAGGATTATTCTCCATAGAGTGGGTGTTTCCTACTGAAAGGGTATTTACAGTGTTGGGGATTTCCCACAAAATAGGAAAATTTTTTCTCTTTTTTTCTTCACACTGTTGACTACAATGTGCTAATTTAATTTTATAGGAGTATTTAGCGGGGTATAATTTACAACTTATTCAGATAATTTAAATTATAAGATCTTGATTAGTATATACATAATTATTTATACCCATAAAGGCCCTGCTACAATTGCCAGGTCCCTTGGTCCGTCATGGCAGTTTGTCCCATGCTCTCATGAAAATGTGCTGCCACAACAGTTATGTCCCAAGTTGTCCAAATGTAAACATTTCAAATACCACCACTAGAGTGCAGTCGTTTTGGGAGACATTTTAACGTTACTTTTTTTTATATTTCTGAACGTTTGTGGCCGTTTATTATATGAGAGGCCACAAAATCCCGGAAAAAATTAATGATTTGTAAACAACGAGCATAATTATAGTTTTTAAAGTTTCTGTCTTTGATGTTGAACAATTACGGCCGTAATTGAACAGCACTTATTAATATCTCGTCCACCTCGCCCGTACTTTTTTCCATTTTAGCTTCACAGTAGTCAATTCACAAACAATTCACAAAATTGACTTTGTTTATTTTTGTATACTACATCACTACTATTTTCCTGCGCGCTTATGTATTTACATTATTATTTTTTTCATTTCATCGATATTTGTTTACTTCTTTGTTTGCACGTTTTTAAAGTTCTTCTTCCAGCATGGGACACATCAATAAGGGACAAAATTATAAAAGTTCGCCATCTGCATGGGATACGGTGCGATAGGGACGAAGGGACAAGAGACATGACATCACAGGGTCTCGTGGACCAATCGGTGATTAGTGTCCAACGGAAATTTGCATGGGACAAGTCAATTGTAGCAGGGCCTTAAATCACAAGAAACAATGAGTAATTTATTAGAGTGGAATTAGACCTTTCATTAAAATTTATTAAGGTATTCTATTTAAAAATACATTTTTAACTAACTTGATTTAAACCAAAGTTTAAAATTAGCTTGTTCAATGATGAATGAGATAAGTTTTGTCGTAATTTTGCAACCGTAGTAAAATTACTGATTATTTGGTGTGTCTCAAATGCTGAGCAAAGTACTTGTTTAAAATTGTGCTTGTGAATATTTTTTGAACTGCTAAAAATTGTATGTTTTCAATGTGAAAATGTTTTGAATCAGTTTAGCATGCATTCCTTTCTTTGAAAAGAGCAAATAAAATCGGGAAACCGTTAAATGAAATTTCCTTCCCAGCTTTGCTGTAAATGTCATTAATTTATTCTTACTTTGTAATTTTGTAGTTAGTGAAGATTGATTGCCTTTATCAATTTATCTCTCGATTGAGCATACAATATATTGATTACACAATTTTAATTTGGAAAGGTATAGAAACTTTTATAAGTAGTAAACTCAAAATATTCTCAATGCTGTCTGATTCCTCTGATTAATTTTTTCCCCTGCATAAAATTTTTATGAGTCACAACTCCTATAGTTTTCTCCTTTTAGATACTACTATTCTTTGTGCTCAAGGAATTGCAGCGAGGCTGGTCACGCAACAAGCAATACAAGCTGAGTAGCACTGCTGTGTCGAGTGCCAGATACGTTGCAAGATGTGCGATTGTCCCGTGCTCATGAATGAAATATCGCGATGCAATGCACTGACTGTTTTAAGTTGTCCATGACCAAATATATCTGCATACCAACAACCAACAATTGTAAAAAGTAATTAATCAGGTAAAAATGTGAATCCTTTGACCAAGAATGTGTTAGGCCGCCATACTTTGTTTCCTTTGCTTCCTATGTGTGTGCTGGTCATGCAGATTGCCTTCAGTAAGTCCTGAGTAAGTAAATTATCATAAATTGTTCTTGCCATGTGTACCGGTTCAGCAAGCTAATAGTGTAATAGATATGTAGTAGTTTTGCCGAAAAATTCGGCACACACCAGCCCGGTAAAGTATGTGCCGCCAACTAGTATTTTTGGCACAATTTTAAATTTGAACTTTTAAAAAATAATATCACCAGTCATTCTTTTGCTACAAGAACCGGACACAATTCCAAGGGCCCTTTAGTTTTTTATAAACCTTTTCGGACTAGCATTGAACCACAAATTTGCACAGATCAGACAGCCAGAAATGTTCCTTTAGGACTTAAAAGATCCACCGTATTCTTGGACTGATACTCAGGAGCATGTTTATTGTTACGAATTTTATTTAAATTGTGTTTATGATCCAGCCCATTCTTTTAATAATGTGATTATAAATCCATGTTATATATATACATATATTTTTGTTAATTAACTTATAAAATATGTGAAAATAATCAAAAGTAAAATAAAAACAGAGGTAATAATATCTAGACGAAATCATCATTTTGCATTCTGAAACCAAAAGAACCACTAGTTACCCTCAGTCATCAGGAGAGTGAATTACAACAAAGTTATAAAATAACTTGGGTTTACTCTGTTGTGACTGAGGAGTGTAACACAAGTATTGAGACAGAATGCTTGGTGTAGCAGTCTTCAGTCTTTCAATGCTATTGCATTGGCATTGAACCACTTTGTTTAATAAAAAATAATGAATTTTTTATTTTGCACATGGATTGATAAGTAAAAATAAGGAACTTTTTTTATTGCAAATAGGAGTTTTGCAAAATCACTTCAAAGTGAACTTAGATTACTGAATCAGGTATGCCCAATATTTTGTACAATTGTATTTTTATTATTTAATTGTTGAAACTTTGTTAATGTAATTAATGTTGATATTTATTTCAAACATGCAATATTTTGCTGACTAAATATTGGGCATTCAATAAGTAAAAACTGGTTTATTTTTTTCATAGATGTATGTTGTTATTAAAATGACATTGATTTTAAAATATACCTACGTAGTTATTAAAATTACATTGATTTTAAATTGATTTAGGTCCTAACTATTTTTGGAGGAAAATTACTGTCTTCAATAGGGTGCGACAAGAACTAATTGGATTATACATTTTTATATCAGTTTTTCATTTTCTTCTATCCAGGAAAGGTAAAATATATACTTTAGGTAATCTGAGGCCAGAAGCATATTATTATCAAATGAATAAAATATAAAACTGAAATATATTTAATAGTCTTTGAAAGGGAATCTTTTAGGAACACCCATTTACTAATTAAAATTTAATTTTCTATGATTATGGTTTAGTTAATGTGCAATACTTTTACTTCCAGTACTTTCGAATAAAGTTGGTCAAATGTTAAGTGATATTACCATCAAAACTACAACTAGCGGAGTTATGTATGTTTGACTTAGACAAGTTAGGGTGCCCGTACACATACAGTTTTGTCTTTAGTTTGAACTGGCTTCTCCCCACACACCAACAGTCTTAAACTATCAGTTCATGATCATCAATCCACTTTGAGACTTTGACGAGTGAACATGCGCAGGAAAATTGCATAGGTTGATGAACTGTTAGTGTACCAAAAAACTTTGATACAATATCTTGTGCATATTGTTTATGAAACATACATTTGTGTTGTCAAATAGACGAAAAAATAATTTATTTGTGACTATCAAGGTGGATCTCACAAATCATTAAAAAAAAAAAATATGTTTGTATGAGAGAAAGAATCAAGCTCAATAAAAAATAACTCTGCTGAACACTTTTTTCAACCATGTCATTATAGTAGAAAAAAATGGTGGGGTGAAAACTGTTTTTCTTTGCTTCTATATAAACTTGATGCCGCCCGTCGGTGCTCCCTCTGGTCGCACAGGCCGTTGTGTGTCCTCAACACCGACTAGGACGTGTGTAACGAACGCGCCCACGCGTGTCGTGTAGAGTGAGTTAGGGCAGTGCGCAAAACGTCTGGAAGTAATCCGGTCTTGCAGTGTTGTGTGACGCACCCGGCCGGGTGTGGCGTTGCGCTATCAAAACCTAGTGCCTACGTAATTTTATGTCAGAAAAAAACTAAAACTTTAATTAATAAAGTAATGTTGATTCAGGCGCGTTTTCGTCATAATGCTGGTCATCACCATCTTCCCGCGCTCCGTATCTTTCCGCGGGAGATCGAGCCCCCCATGGCCGGGTCGCAAGGGAGCGGGGAGTTGCAGTTGAGCACTCATCAGGGCCGGCAGCCCTGCGCGCGTAGAGCATTCATTCTCGCGCCAAAACCGACATGTAGTGTTCAGTAGGTAAATTTTCTTAATCAGTTTTCATCCGTTCCACGGCCGGTCAAAACCGACCGTGCAATGTTTCGCGCGGTTCTTAAATAATTGACTGTGGCTCAGACATGAGCATTTTCTTGTGTTACGTAATTTCACTTAGTTAAGGGTACCATGCCGATGGGTCCGCACTTCACGCTTTAGTAAATTGGCTAGGAGTCTGGACTTTGCCCACGCGGGGCTGCTTAGTAGCTAAACGTGTTCAGCGACATTTATTAACAACTCAGTTTCTGGGATGTGTGGCGGTCGTGTGTGAGTTCTCCGTACCTTCGGTACCGCCGCGTCCGCGCCCAGCATTTCGTGTCAGCTACGCCACAGCGAGGACAGAACTCTAGTAACAATTACCAATCCAACTTGAACTGTACTTCTTTAATGGATTCACTTCGCTCCTCAGAACGCTTCCATGTCAAGCTTTAGTCATACGGTGGTAATTCTAGTGTTAGTTTCGGCCATCATGCTGCATGCGTTGTCTGCCTGTGCCAAGGGCGTGTTAAGTGTGGAAGCATCCGCCACGTGTATTTTGCAACTCCATAATTCTCTATGTTAAATTATAGGCATTTTAATTATTTATTCTTGTGTATTCAACTGCTCCGCCATCCGGCAAGTTCTTAACATTAGCTTCCCGATGTGTCACGCGCCGCCATCTTTCGTATTGCTAGTCTCGGGACAGCCTGCAACCCCTTGTTGGGTATTTCGCTGCTTTCCGCAAGACGTTAAGCAGTGCCGCCATTCGAGGGCTACATGTGCGGAGATTAAAAGTTAGACGAAGATGCGGCCAGTTGCGTGACGGCGCCATGTACTGCCGTCACCCGACCTATGTGAAAGGCCCGGGGGGTACCTGACGGGCGCTACGGGCGTCGCGGTGCTCTTGTTGTCCGGAGGGGCGCCAGGCTAGTGGGCTGCTAGGCCGTTGGTGTTGGGTCGTGGGTACTCTGCCCCCGCGTGCCCCGCCAGGTACACGGCTTGAATCTACCCTGAATGGCTCTCCCTTGATTGTGGAGGACGGGAGACTCCGGAAAATTAGTATACACGAGTTGGTGAGAATTACCTTTAATCTAGTCCCGCTACAAAACACTCCCACCAACACTTGGCGACGTCTAGCCGTTACACAATTAACACAGAAAAAACATAACACTACGCAACACTAATGGTTACCGCGGCAGTCTCGCGGGACGCGGGTCGATGCTCGCTGGAGACGGCCAGCGCCGAACATTAACGGGTGCAGGGGGGGCTCTATGAGCGGGCTCCTAAATTCGGCGAAACACTTACGTGAGTGATACGATCTGCAGCGCGGTATCACGATGAAGACGGTCGGGATAGGCCCGTTTCTGTAAAATACGCGCCGAGTCGACGTGGGCAGCTTATGAATTAATAATAGGTTTAAATTTAAATATTTAGTGCAGAATAAAATGATCACAGAAAGAAAACTTGGATGCTGCCCACGGACACACGTCTGTTCCCGGCGCGGAGTGGTTCGAGACTGCCGGACATGGTCGCCTCGCAAGGAAGTGAAACTTTCTCTTCTTTGTGAGTCGGCGTCAAAAAACATATATTAACTTAATTTGCTCTATTATAAGCTAAAAACATGTTCCAGGTGCTCAATTAAAAGGTAGCACCTGGTAATTGTGTGCTTAAGGCTTAACAACTGTTTTATAGTAGTATTTAATTATTTGAATTGTGGCATCAAGTTGGCGACTGTAAATTTATCAACATATTGTCTCACTGTGAGCCGTTTTAGTTGGATTTCTTCTAATCTTACACGATCATAGTCACGGGCATTTTAATTAAGGCCAGTGCAGTGGCGGATCCAGGATTTTGGTTTGGGAGGGGCTTGACCCAGCTGAGGCTAGGCTTTATCAAGGCAAACACTATAACAATAGTGAACTCAGATGCTTTTGGAGGGGGCTTGAGCCCCTTAGCCCCCCCTCTGGATCCGCTACTGGGCCAGTGGCCGCGGTGACTGTTAATGAAGTTTGTTGTCTATTGAGGTCACGCCCGGGGCGCTCGCCTGACTCAATCCGGCTGGGCAAGGGGCGCGCTCCGTAAACGGGATACGATACTGGCGGTGCGGAGCACGGGCTTAAAGGCCATGGTCGGTACGACGTCAGTACCATGTGACGTTGACGTCCCTCGGCTTCTGGTCCCTATTTCCCCGTTTGCTAGAAATGTGTGTTATGCCCGTACTGCTCTCGTCGGAGAGGTGTGGGTCCAGGCCGACGTGGCCGGGACCGGGAAATGCGGGACCTGGAGGCATGGAGAAGTAGAATGACAGGTAGATCGAAAGGACCACTCGACGTTAATCGTTCCACGAGCTCTTTTATTGCGTTCAGAGAGCTTGCCGCGGCCTGGCGGATCCGTCGCGGGGTGCGCGCCCTGTCCCCGAAGACCCGGACTTCCGGAGACCGTCTCGTACGGCCCGCTCGTACCGACGTGTAGGGTCAGTTTTCCCACGTAACAAAGGCACGTGACGCGTGCGCGGCACTTACGTACTGACTCGTAACGTCGGCGATGGTTCAGCAACGAGTAACTATGTCCCTCACAAAGACACGTGATGCGTGCGCGGTACTTACGTACTGACTCGTAATGTCGGCGAAAGTTCAGCAACGGGTAACTATGTCCCTCGCGAAGACACGTGATGCGTGCGCGGTTCTTACGTACTGACTCGTAATGTCGGCGAAAGTTCAGCGATGCGTACTATGCTTACGCGTCTTATGTTGACCGACTCGTGACGTAACTCATAACTCGGACACCCAATCGCGTGGGCGGCACAACGTAGGCAGCACGGCTGCTGCGAAATGCTCGTACTGTGGCGGTGTCGCCGGACCGTGAGCTAGACCCGTCTCGCGATCAGCGCGGAGCGGAGCGCACGTCCGCCGCTGCTCGAGTCCTGAGTTCAACTGCTCTCCCCGCCCGCCCGCGGGCCGTCGCGCGCGGGCTGCAGGGGAGGGAGGGGAAATCGGCCGGCGTGGGAGAGCGCCACCCCTCGCGACGCGGATGAGCGCCAGGCCGCGCTTACATACAGACACTGCGACACGTTTACAAGAATTACAAGATTATTACACGATAGTTAATACATGACAATTACATTATTTACACCCTTAAAACAAAGTCACGGTCATTTGGGAAGAAAATATATACACACAGAAACATTTACACATTAACACTGGCTCACTGGCGTGCTAGGGCGCACGCGGGTGCGTCCCTGGCCGATGCACACACTGGGGGTTCACTGGGGGGAAACAGGCCCCCTCAGGCCCGCGTCGGTGGTAAGGTACGGCCTCTGTATCTGGGAGGGTACGACGACTGTCGTCAACGTGTTAATAAATTCAGTTGTACTCAAGTGTTTTCTCTTAATCATCATGGCATCCTGGGTGGCCTAAACAGCCCGGGGGGTCCTTTGTCGACACGTCCCTGCCTGCAGCCACGAGGCAAAGAACCCCGCCCTAGAGTTAAAATTCCACATTCTAAATTCATTAATTCAGGATTCAGTCAACGGGGACTGTGTCACTATGGATACACAGATGGTGAATTGGCCATTCCCCACATGATAGTTGCGCCTGACAGGCAGCACGGCCTTCCAACTGAAATGTGGAAATTCCTATAGCATTCTCACGCATATCATTTTTGCCAGACAGAGAAATTAATTATTCATCTAATGTTTTAAATATATGTTGTGTCGCCCTACCGGTCCCTGCTACGATGTTGCAGTCGCTGAGGGCGCCAACTAGCCTAAGTTTAGACCCTGTGGGCCAGTTCACAGGTAGAGCGGAGATCCTCAGGGTTGTGATGTCGCCACGTGGCTGGCAGGGAGCTGTATCGGTAGAGGTGGTGGCCCGGTGAGGGCGGAGCTGCTCGGTCCCCGGCGGAACTGTTCACTTGCGAGGCGCGACACACAACTTGCCTGGTCCAGGTCTGAAGCTCGACTGCCGCGTTCCGCATTGCTGCGCGTCACACGGAGCCCGCTTCCCGCAAAAATGTCCCAAGCGCAGTAGGACTCCTCAAGCCGCGAACTACCCCCCCCCCCCCCCCTCATCCTTGTGAGGCGTCGAGGGAACATAACGACCTGTGTGAGCGAAGGGAGCACTTGGAACGATGTCAGTTGGATGGTTGACCAAATCTGCTAATAAGAACGGGTGCAAACGGAAATATATTTCGTTGCCAATTGTGTGGAATCTATAAAATGACAAAGGACATGTGAGAGATTAATGTGGTAATAAGAGTAAAATAATGTGAATGTTATTTATAAAATAGGTAATTACCTGTCACAAGTGAGTACTTACCATATTTATACCTATTAAAAATGAAGGGATTTCATTAGACACTATTCATAATGCTATTTGAAGTAACAACTATTTCTAAGGTTAAAAATGTATAAGAATCATTTAAAAGTCTTGTTTTCTATTAAAAAGTAATTAATTATTCTCAGTTTAAATAAAATAGAAATGTTTGAATTACATAAAATGTATTGGTAGTTTGACAGGTTTTTAAATTTGTTTATTGTTATTGTCCAACTTTATTTGATGGAGAGATTTGAAAGTCGTAGTTTGTCTAATATAACCTATTCAATATTGTGGTAAACTATTATTGGATATAGAATTTTACTGTGTTACAGGGTTTATATAGGTTTACTCAACAAGCATAATAGCAATAATAAGGATGCGAATATATATGCATTAAGTTACTTAATGTTTACTATGTTAAGGTAAAATTTTTGTCCAGTTGATACTCCACGCTTTATTGTGGTTCATTCTAAGCTCTTGTTGAAGTTAAATGTTTGCGTTTTGTAGAAAGTTTTTTAAAACTTCATTTTAAGCAAGTGACAGTTTTTACGAATATAATTTTAAATTATTCTTTCTGAATGCCAAACATGATCAAATACCAGTGCCACAAAGTTTTAGGTGTTACAATATGGCAATACTGAGTTATAAAATTGTCAGAATGAGTTATCTCCAGTCAATTCTTACTCTATGGTTTTAGTTTTCAGTTTAAAGTTTACTTCACAGGTAGCGCTAACAACGTAAATGCCACCTCAATGTTTATCTTCTTCCAAAGTAGGGTACTGGTTAGTCAACAACATTGAAGCGCGCGTCTAGAATGGTAGTTAGTTGGTGGTAATGTATCTGAATGTGAACTTTGATACATGGTTTTCATAGCGTGGTATTAATTGTTATGCGTGTGATAGTGTAATCAGTTTCATTTATCTCAAGTGGCGAATTAGTGATTATTAATGTATTAATGCTATTGAATTTTTTGTTTAATCTGCGTTTCTGCAGTGCAGATGTGAGAAGGCAAACGATTGTTTTGTCATTGACTAATATATAATTAACGTTGATTTAAGGTTTTTGTGCTTTAGTTTGAACGTCGAAATGCCTCTTTTTAACAAAAAACCTGCTATGAGAAAAGTTGGTGAAACGACCAGTCAAAACGGCGACTCAAATGAAAGTAGACAGCAGCACGAAAACAAAACAAGTGTCCACGACAGACCGGGAGATTCTTCTATTGGTCGTCCAAAATTGGTGTTCCATTGTCAACAAGCCCAAGGAAGCCCAACGGGACTGATTTCTGGGTTTTCAAACGTTCGTGAACTTTATCAAAAAATTGCGGAGTGCTATGAGTTTCCTCCTGAGGACGTAAGTTGTATTATTTTCCTTCAAAATATTATTACTATAATAGTTTCTTTCTTAACTTAGTGTTTCAGAGTATTATTTTTAATTAATTTAAAAAATATACGTCTTTAAAATAAAATGCGATGTTAGTTTGTAATTGCAATGTCTGTAAGTGCTAATATTCGGACAGAGCGGCCTTTTTTTTTTTTAGAACGGTTTAATCTTTGTTGCCTTCGCGACGCAATGAGAGAGACTAATTATTCAAGTAAAGCCAGAATTAACAATAGCCCGTCGCTTCCGTCCGTCAACGCCAAGCAATTTACATCTTAACATCTTCCGTCCATACTTATTTTCCCATAGTGCTGCCAAGTGCCAACAATCGCTGAAATTTATATTGATCCTGTTTGCTGTGTAGTGTTTTTGTTTTTATTGTATTAGCATATTTGAGAAAACATTTTGTGATTTAATTGTTTGGGCATGAGTTTGAGCCGCATTGTTATTATGCAAAACATTTGAACAGCTTAATTAAAATAGCATAGGCTCGTATTGTTGTGACAATTGACTTGACGCAGCCAAAACCATTGGTATAATCCATCCGTTCGTTGCCAAACTTGTGACGGTTGGATAGAATTTTTCGGGCCATCCAATTCGCTGCAGGTCACGTGACCGACGGATGGACAGTGGCAATTATAATTCCAGCTTTATTATTGGGAGAGCGACTGGAATGACTAGCCTACCATTTTACACAAGAACTGCGTTTCTCATTGGACCATTGGTAGTTTTTTTTACACCTTTCGAAGATAACTTCGACAAGAACCATGGACCGATGGACTATAGTGGTTAGTCACATGTGTGAAGTTCATTGTGTGGAAGCGTTAGCGCTTCCAAGTAGGCTATATGTATTCAGAAACAACTGAAATTATGCGAATGTATTTTTATACAGTTTTTTAATATTTTTTTCTTCAGAAAATTGCTAGGCATAGAATTGTAGGCCTATGCCTTAATTTTAAGTACCTACTATTTCGCTGTTATATCCATAATAGTAATTTTGAATTGTGGTCGGGCGGACCTGATTTAGTTTTTCTGCTGTTTCCGACAACCATTGCAAGCAGATGTTGGGCTGGTTCATGGCTATGGATGGGTCATTACAAACTACGATTCCTCTTCATTACGTTACACTGCTGGTCATGATTACAGCACAGTCTGCGGTGTACTCTGGATAGGCAGCTCATCGGGAAGTGACGTCGGTTGTACCTTGGGGCTTGGGCAGGGGTGGGCAGACCGCGGCTCGCGAGCTGCATGCGGCTTTTTTCATAGCATTTTACGGCTCTACAACTCATTGCGCTACGACAGCACAAAAAAAAGCCGAGCACAATCATAGCGCATGTCGTCAATCTGTGCTCTCGCAATCATACCATCGCACCGCATGCGCCTAAATGTGTGCTTTTTTTAAATTTTATAATTAATTAAATAATTAATGTTTTCTTGTTTTATTAGTAGAGCTCTACTAATGACTATCGTATTTTTTTTTTAAATTAACGTGTTTTTTTTCCCTAAGACTTGTGTTGAATTTGTGAATAAAATATTTTGATTTTATCTCTTATATTATCATCTAAAAATTACATGCAGATACAGAGAAAATACATGTTGCAGCTCATCTCACTCGAAAGTCTGCCGACCCCTTTCTAGGGGAATTAAGCATCGCTCTTGTGGGTTGTCGGAAGCCGTGTAACGATACATCTGTACCTATATTAAAACTTCCCTGTTAGCGGCTAGTCGAAGCTGTCCACGTTTGGTCGTTTTCCACAAACCAACGCTTTGAGCTCATATGAGCATGCTCATGTGCGTAGCAAAACTGTCTTCACTCGGCAGCTACAGTTCAGAGCGACGAAGCAAAATGTTGAAAAGTCGCATAAACCTGGGTTCTAGTACTCCCGTGTTGATTGCATCTCCTCCGTGGGGTGGCTGGGAAGAGTGATGGAGGAGATCTAAAGGGGAAGTACGGGGATTGGTAATTTTGTCTATGCCCACACGCATTTGACTAGTAATACAAACTTGTATTAATGTTGTTATGCATCGTACATAGACAGCATTGGATATCAAAAATGGTTTTTACACTCCTTAAAACTTTCTTTGAATGGTTCTTGCAATGCATCATTGCTGATGCACTCTATGTCATAAAAAGCATCCATGACTGGAAAAAAAAGGATAAATATGCAAACAAATCGAAAACAAGCCAAAATCAGGCGACTTAAAAAAAAATTTAAAACATAGACGATACTGAAATTTCGTGGAAGAAATTAGTAAAAAATTATTACAGCACAGACAGGCCACTTTTGACTTCTTCATTTACGGAATTTTGCAGGTCTATGCAGTCTATGTTTTTAATTTTTTGACATCGCATGATTTTTTGTTCTGTGTGTTAATGAAGTTTCTTATGACAAAACTACATTATTGAATCAATCTTCCCAATTACAAGAACCTGAACCATTCAAAGCCTACTGTGTCCATTCGTGCCGTCATCATCGTGTTGTCCAGTTTTGTCTGTTTCTTTTCATCGTTGCCTTGTCTTTGCGTCGCTGGGTTGTCCAAGGTGGTTGTTTTTCCATGTGTACCTACTGTTTTTCACGGAACTGTCTTGTCAGCCCAATGTGTTTCTCAGTGCTGTATAGGAATATAATATTTGACATCAGCTGTTATTGGCTTGTCCACCGTGTGTTTTTCTATTCATATTAGTTGCCCGTTTTTTAGATTTTACTTTGAAAATCAGTGTAAACCTTCACATACGTATGTCCATGAAATTATTTTCAAGATGTTAAATGAAATACGTATTTTTGGAAAGCTTGTGTTATTAGATGATACATGTTCTAATTTTTTAATTGTTGTAGGGTAATAAAAGCCCGTGTCCAATCTGTTTACAGTCATAAACTGCATAGCCATAATAATGCGAATAAGTTTCGCTGTGTGAGTTAGACACGTGAACACAATGAATGTGACATCACCACTGCGTATGTGTGAGAGAGATAGTGTTTTGTCGAACGCAGCTATCGCTTTGTTGAGGTTAGATAATCTATCCCTGTATTATGTCCAAATTTCGTTCCAGTTTGTGTTACATACTTCTTAGAATTACACACACACACACACACACACACACACACACACATACATATATATTTTAAACAAGAATGTGTCTGTTTGAGTACCGTTTGTAAAAATTAAACTGAACATGGCCTTGTTGACACCAGTTGAATTTGAGAATTCGCGGGTTGACACACTTACCTAATATAAAGTTTTTCTTTCTATTTTCATCGCGTCGTGGGCGCGAAGTTACTGAGATAAATATTAAATCGTGATGAAATGATTTTATTTTCTCTCAAACGGTTCCGTTAATAAACAAACACTTGCGAATGCAATGGCAAAACACATTTTATGTTTAGTTGTTTGTTTTTGTTTTTTGCGCTGTTATAAACAGCTTGTTCACGAGAATGCGATATTTGCTGTCGCACCGTGTCTTTCGTGCTATTGGGGTTCCAAGAAGCCAATGTTGGCCCCGTGCACCGGCGACAGGACTCTGTCTATAGCATGTCTCACGCTTAGGTTGCAGTACTCAGTAGAGTGCGACTACCGGTACCACATTTTTTGTATATCATTATTAATTATAATACGTTTTAATTTTACTGTTTTTTTTAGACTTTAAATTAGTGGCTATTACCTATGTAGTCATTTTGACATAAAAAAAAATCAATGCTAAACAGCAATTATTATTTCACAGGAGAAAATATTTCCAGCAGTCCGTCACTATTAATAACAAGGCATTCTTTAAATTATTTGCAATGCTCAAAAGGGCAAAAATAATTTAATTTTAAGTATACAGTACGTTGAAAAATAAAATTTGAAAACGGGATGGCGTCTTCCAATTAAAACTCCTTGGAAATAAATAATTTATATTACCAGATGATGCTCTTGATGAAATACAACAGGAAAATATATTTCAAAAATGTTCATTACATTACAAAGTTGTCGAAAACGTTTTTGCGCTGTGGCGTATATCTTTCAACAGAACACACCGAAACAAGGATAGCGCTAGTAACAGAAATCGTTCGTTGAAAAGAGATACAGTAAATGCCCATTTAAATGCACACTGCAGTCTATGGTTGAAACGTACTATATCCATCGTCGTGCTGGAATCACCATAGCGCGATGCGATGTACACGAATATTCTTTTAACCAATAACGTTCGACACATCTGTCACCTCAGCGCGACATAAATGGCGGTCGCGCGTTTCCCAATTAGAAAATTGTCAATTTCCATCGCCTTTTAACTTTTTGCTATAATATTATTCGTATTTTTTTTTTAATTTTCTACTAAATTTATTTGTGAAATTTATGTAATGTGTTAACGCACAGCAGGTTTTCAATGTAACATTTTAAATTTGAATTTCAAAAATAGTGAGCGGATTTATCAGTACTCGCTAGTGATGTGTAACATCTAACCTCGGTAACGAGCAAATTCATGTGTTCTCATGTTGCAAATCACTGCATAGTATAAAACAAAGTCGCCTCCCGCTGTCTGTCTGTCCCTATGTATGCTTAGATCTTTAAAACTACAACGGATTTTGATGCGGTTTTTTTTTAATAGATAGAGTGATTCAAGAGGAAGGTTTATATGTACTACAGTATTATACACTTTAAAAAGGTCTACAAAAAAGTCCGCGATGGTATATGTCTATCTCTTAGGGATAACCCACAATAACCATTTTTTATCCTTTACTTTTTACGAGAAATAATGGCTTATTTACGAAGTGATTTTAAGCAATACAGCATTATTCCTTATCCAATTAAGTACCTTAAATACATTGTGCATTTAATATAGACCAATATGGCCCTTTACAGCATGTAATTTAAATGAATATTTTCGGAGATATTAACAGATTTAAAATGCAGGGACATAGCGGTTGTGGCGGTACTGGCTGGGGGCAGGCGGCGCATTGCAATGACCATTAATAAATCGCAGGGTCAAACTTTTAACGTTGCAGGCTTAGATTTGAGCGTTGAGTGTTTTTCACATGGCCACTTATATGTCGCTCTTTCGAGAGTAACCTCTAAAGAAAACATGTTAGTATTGTCTAATGACAAAAAAAGCTGCGAACGTTTTATATAAAGACATACTGTAGTATATTTAGTTTCAGCATTGCACCCGTGCGAAACCGGGGCGGGTCGCTAGTGAACTTATAATACAAAACTCACAGACACGTAAATTTAACCTCGAGTTCACTAAAAGAATGTCCAGCGTTATAAATGTACGGAAGTTGAGTTTTCAACGACATTTCTTGACGCGAATCACACGTAGTTTCCGCACCCGCCGCTAGATGTTGCTGTCGTAGCAGTCACACGTAGAGACTGTTGAATCATTTGAATTTGCAGAACAGAAATTTTTAAATTGTATAATGAAACGGCGAAAAAAGACTTGGAAAAAAAAATACTAAACCCCGGTTTTAGACCTGGTTTTCAAACGGGAAACTCATTGAAATACTGCCCATCCCGTGAAAATTAATTATAATAAAGTTTCTCGTTTGTCTTTGTGAAGTTTGGTTCGCGATATCCGCCACATGCGACGACTAGTACCAAATGCCGTGTAGGGAGAGATAGAGAGCCACGGAAAGCTGGCCAGCATCGACGGCTGCGGTATGTTTGGTGCGTGTGTGACCGTAATGGTGGGTGCTGGTTGCTCTCCCGGGTGAGCGGGGAACACCGGCAGGGGTTGACCGCGGGCAGGAAGCGCGGGCGCCGCACATTGTTCAGGCGACAGGAAGGTGACGCTCTGCGGGAGGGGTGGAGGGGGGGAGTGGTGTAGTGTTCCTGGGCTCAGGGTCGTGTCACGCGCTCCACCGCCGTGCTATGCCAGCTCCAGATCCCAGTGCCAGACCTAGCTTACAACTTCTGGGAGGGTGAGTTACCGAAGAGTTGAATGGGGGAGTCCCAAATTAAAAAAAAAAAATCATAATGATAGTTTCTTAAACGAATTTCCGGCACCTTAAAAAGTAATTGTATGATGTTTTAAGAAACAATAGACCAAAAAAATTACAAATAATACATTTTTACACATAATAAAATACAACCAATATTCATCGAGTGAATAGAATGATTGGCATTGCATGCACCGTCTGTAGTCACATATACATCTATATAAATAAAAATGTAAATGTTCGTTGATTCAAATTCCTAAATCTCCTAAAGTTCTTTGCCGATTGCTTTAGAATTTTGACACAACGTTGCAGTCGAATACGCGTGTGTTTTTATATAGGTACCTATGTTATACCAGTGACAGATAAAAGGATATAATATATATATATATATATATATATATATTAATTTGTGTGTTCGTCTTCTTTTTTTTAAAGATATAGGTAGGAAGATAACAGATGTGGAGTTATAGATTATATAGATATATATATATATATATATATATAGATAGATAGAGCGAGGGATGTATATATATATATACGTATATATATGGAGAGAGCTATAGATATGGAGATAGATTTAGATGCATAAAAATAGGAAAAAAATTAAAAATTGAACACATATTATAAAAACTGCATTCCTATTGACACTGGCATATGGCCCTACAGTGGTAGCCGTAGGTGACGTGGCTTCTCTCACTCTAACATTGTCTTCACTGTTATTTTGCAATTTTTTTTCATAACTTGGGGAGGGGGGTGGTGGTATTTGCCCCCTGCGTCCGCTAGTGTGTATGTAGTTTATTTCGAACGCATGCGTGGTTATTGTTTTCCTATACCTGTAATGGTTTAATCTGTGTAAGCAGTAACATTGTTCGTTTTACTCTGGTTTCGTTTTAGTAACAACCACAGATAGTCATTGATAGATATAAAAGAAAGAGTTGGCACTATAACTCTGAAATGTGTTGGTTAAGGGGCCCGCCTGGTCAAGCGTATGTGCTGTGCTTCTAGCGCGGAGTCGTCACTTAGCGCAAAGCTCTGAACTGGGATGCGAGCGGTGACTGTAACATTATATGGCGGAGATATTAAAATAAAGGTGTAATGAAAGTCTCTTTTGAGTGCTTTCAACAATCTGCGACGAAAACACTTCACTCTTCTAAAAAAAAAAAAAAAATAGTTTAAAAACCTATCCGGAAACCAAAACACTTTTCGGTTCTCAGCCAATTCTTAAATTGACAGACCCCCACTCGGACATCTCGAGTAGTTTTGAAATCGCGTTGCTTGTCCCGGAGCGCTGCGCACCGCCGGCTCCGCCCGTACAGCTGGCAGTCGGGGCCGTGCTAGGCGGGTCGGGGTATTGATCCCCGGGCTCGCGGGTCAGCGCCGGACTGTCTGGCACTCGGCCGTCACGCCAGTCACCTACCCTCCTGGACACTTCAAGCATAAGGTCCGATTATAGACGAGGGGGATCTCGGTGTACTACACGCATGGGCGTCGCAACTGGGGGTGGACGGGGGACGGGGGGACACGTCCCCCCCCCCCGCCCCAATAATAAAAGTCTTCAATTTCGTCCCCTCCAATAATATATTTAGTTTCGTGGTTATATTAAAAATATGATTTCTGTGATATAACCCATATGTTGCGCATGGTGCATTTAGTCCAATCGTGGTAATGTGAGAACTGTGTTTTTACAAATTTGTTCTCTGAAAATATTTTTTTATAAAAAAAAAGTATATATTGCAACCAACTATAATTAGAATATTTAGGAAAGAAAATTGCCTTAAAACCACCTTTTTGCACCTTCAAACCCCAAATTTTCCCCGGGGGAGGACCCCTGGACCCCCCGCTTTTTTTCTTCCAGGGGATGGATATTCCTCAACAACTAAATCAATTGCAGTCCCCCCCAAAAAATATATCCTTGCGACGCCCATGCTACACGTACCAACATGGCGGCCATTTGTTTACAAATGTACCAGCTGTACCTGTATTAGAGGTTAAATTGAAAAAAAAAAAATTGTCAACTCATATCATTACATTTGTATTATGAAGATTCTTTTTGGACATTTTAATATATATGAACAGTAATATGTATTTTGATATAATTTTCTTCCGAACAGTTTAACTACAGTCTTTTAAAAAAATCAGTCTAAACGGCTTATAAAAATAAAAACAAACGTCCGCTATATTGGTATGTGAAAATCGAAAAAAAAAAAAGTTGGTGGCAAAAAAAAACTGCTTCATGTCAGACGGTTCAAAATTGTGCAGCTGTGAGTTGGCTATTAACGGTGTGCCCACAACCTGGAAAGTTAGGGTTGGAATTGTTCATGGAAATTCCGTCGTGCTCCACTCTGCCATCACCCAGAATGTGAAAGCATTTTATTGTTCAGGTGGTGTTTTAGAGTACACTGTCAAATACCATTTTTTAGATTCTGTTCTTCTAAGCCGGATATGAGGATTACCAGAAAATAGGTAAGCTATTTTTAAATAGTCAGGAAAATCTAATTAAGGAAAATATACGGTAATTGTATCACAAATTTGTGTGGATACGCTGTATATGTCTCCTATGAAACGGGCAAATTATTATATGGTATGGCAAATTCAGATCAGCCAAATTCTTGACTTGCGTCATTATTTTCCAGAGAGACTCAAATATACGTAAACGTATTTGCGTGCGCAACGAAGGTGCTACATGTGCGTTGGTAGGCTCAAGTAAGTAGGCAAAGTGGTTTTTTTTTTTTGCAGGTGTGTGAACTACAGTAATAACAATAATTTGCCAAGATAATAATTAAAAATACATTTTTAATTAATTTGTTTCTATGCGAGGAAGAGTGGAAGCGTGTGTGTGATTGTGGGGGTTGTAATCTGGCACATTTCACATCATATGATGGTGGGATATCGCACGGGTCAGGGCGATGTAAAGGTGATGAATTTCCATATTCTTAGCGTTGCAACGACGACGCAGTCGTCTAATCAAATATGCTCGATAGATTTGTCAAATCAATTGACCTAAAACGTATCGTACGGTAAAATCAAATCGATAATAATTAGCTTCAGTGTCCGTCAATCTCAGTATACGTCAAGCTGGAACCAGGAACGCGGAGTGCTGTTATGTGCAATTCATTTTTGGTCTGTTAGGAAAATTAGAAATTTGACCAATCGCTGGTCTGGTGTTGTCGTTAGCAAGTAATGAAAATGTTTTGTTAATAGATTTGTTCAATTTTAACATTAGTTTTTTTTTTTTTTTTTTTTTACCGTGGGCGTAGGTTGGTATATGTCGAGGGGGGGGGGGGGTGTTTATAGAATTGAAAGCCTCACATTTTTGGGGCACGCTTGCGCTTGCAAAATAATAACTGTAAAATGGGGATGATAAACGTAATTAGAACGCCAAAAATAGTTTTAAGAGAAACATTTTTGGTATAAAAAATTTTTCCTCTTATCGCATGCCATCAGACCTAGACCGCCGTGTTATATTGAACTTAATTAACTCCGCGTACAAAACTTTTGTCCCCTCTTTTCCCGTAACAAATTTACGTCACAGGTTGTGTGTTTGGCCTTTGGAAACTACAGAAAGTTTAAAGTATTTAAATATGCCTGTTGACTGTAGACCGCTGTCACAGAAGAACCAACCGACCATTTTCTGTGCGATAATGCCCTTTTACAACGAATTGCCCCGCCGAGACTTTTGGCGCGGATAGTTCGGTCAGTCTTCCAGTTTGTTTCACACTTGTTAATTAATTAAATAAATAATTACTTTGAAATTGGCCTGATTCCAATTTCAACACTTGGATCTAGCGTTAGTTGGAGGAGAGTAAAGCTGGTGTACAATGTAGATGTGAAATAATATACCAATAAAATAAGAATTCTGTAATTTGCTAGATAAATCGTTGATTTTTCTTGACACTCTTTCGTATGAACTTAAAAATAACACTATATTTTTTTATGAAATAATTAACTTTGATTTTAACTTATTTACGTATTGAGAAATCGTATGAGGTTAACCTAACGTGGAGGTGATTCGGTAATTTGTAAGTTAATGTGCCGACTTTCATGCTTGGAAGTTAACGAAACGCAAATTACAAAAATACCAACGTCGCGGTGTCTGCCGAACAAAGTCGCGCGTATCACGTGACCGTCCCGCGAGCAGAGATGGGGAGAGGTGCCGACGGGCGCGCTGATGCGGCAGCAGGCGCGTGTGTCGCGCCGGCGAGGTTCAAGGTCAGGCGGTGGCTCTTCTCTCGACGGGGCTGTGCCACCACCCTTCCCCCGCCTGTACCTGTCGCGCGGCCCCGCACCCCGATGTACCTCGGAGGTGACCCTGCGCCGGCTTCAAGTTATGCGAGACAGTACAGTTATGGCCACAGTAGCATTTACGTGTTTTTAGATTTTTTTTTTTGTGTGTAACATCTTGTCTCTCGTGCTACGGCACTTGGTTTTGAGTAATTTCGTGAATGGAACTGAAGTAGCCTGGAACGGAAATGTGTAACAACGGTGCCACCATCTGCGGCGTTATGTTGCCAACAAAAGTTCACAAAGCCAAAGGGAAACTTCATAGTATTAACTTTTTAGTGAATTTTAACAAGATGGGCAGGATCTTAATAAATTTCCTTGTCGAAAATCAAGTCCAAAGCCGGGGTTTAGTAATTTTTTTTCAAGTCTTTTTTCGCTTTAATCGGAATCGTTTTATTATACTTATAGTTTTAAATTTCGGTCTGCAAATTGAATGATTCAATAGTCGACGTAGCTGCTTCGGCAATGAATTCTAGCGGCGGGTTCCGAAAATTAATTGTGATTCGCGTCCAGAACTGTAGTTGAAAACACAATTTGCGTATATGTATCACGTTCGGCATTATTTAAAAAAATATCGAAGTTAAATTTATATATAGCTGTAAAGAGCCCCAATTATGTCAAGCAATATTATGATCTTTTTCGGTTGGTGGGAAAATTTGTGACCCAACAACAAATGCAAGGAAACTATCTGAATAAATTTATAGGAAAAATCCCTTTATTATTAGTATAATGTAAAGACAGAAAAAAAAAAACTAACTTGACTTGTGAGCTATAACCTTTAATTCACTTACGTAATTGACAACTTTAGACAGTGACTTTACGATAGTTGCCGCCATGTTGTTTCTTACGCAATCGACCTAGCAAAGTTGAAACGTAAAGCTAGTCAAGGGGTCAGATTGCAGAGAGCCAGTCGTAACCTAAACTGGCAGATTTTTCTGTGCGGAGCTGGGTGGGAGAAAATGTGTTATTTATAATTGAAATTGTTCTTTAAATAAGACAAATAAGTTCTTGAAATGAGCTTGTACAGCAAGCTATCGAATGCTGCCCGTAAGGTCTCACTAGCTTTCTCTACGACATTTATCTTCATGTTTAAACCTGCAAAGGCACTTCATGGTTTTTTTCTCTATATTTTTGGAAATTTAAAAACAATATATATAATTTCTTATGTAAACAAAATTTTTAAACGTTTTTAATTTTTCAAAATGATTTTACAAATCTTAAAATACTGGGGGAAAAAAATTGATACTGAAATCAGCCAAATATTTAGTATTTACAAAAATTATTATACTTTAAAAATGTGGGTTTTTATAATAAGTATCGAAAATAAAAATAAATTTATCTTGAAAACTAAATGTTGTATCGCAATGTTTTTTTTTTGTAAATAGGTAGATGTCTCGTGGTCTGTACGTTTTCATGAAATAACTAAAAAAAAAAAAAAAAAAAAAAAATCTAAGGTAATTTTATATGAAGTAAGCTTGTGTGTTTAAACTTTAGTCAGGCACTGCACGCCACTACAGGTGTGCCGAGAGCTCGCTGGAGCCGAGGCGTCGCCTGCAGGGTTCCCCCCCCCCCCCCCCCCTCCTGCCCGGCTGACCTCGTGCACCAGTGAGCGGTGCCGGTGTGCCGGTGTGACTAACTGTCCGGAGAAATCAGCCGTTGCGCCAGGGCGGGGCTCGCGCGCGCCTTGCCGCCAGCCGGGTTTCACCTCGCCGCCTTCTCGACCAGGCTCGGTGGCTAGAAGGGCAGGCAGGGGGGCCAACACGCGACCCAGGGATTTTGCATCCAGCCGACACCAGTCATCTCACCCGGCCTCTACAACATTCAATAAACTCAAAAATATTTTTAATAGCCAAATTAAAAAAAAAAACACCATAGTTTTGGCGTTATTTTTACATTCATCATCCTTCGTTTCACACGTACGATTGATTGCCTCCACATTGAGAGGCTTTTTAACTACAGGGAAGACCCGAGCCACCTCCCCCTCCCCCCTCTTTTCTCGTGATCCTATTCTGTTAATCTACCCCCTTGAAGGTTGCAACGTATCACCTCGTACTTTCACGTGCATGTCGTGACCCAACGAATTCAAATGTTTAATAATACAATACAAAAAATATCCATAGCCATGAAACAAGGTCCGCAGCAACTACATGCTAACGGACCCCCGTACATTCATCCATATGTTTTATCAGGATCGTTGGCAGCCGCGAGCAGCAGGATGTGGAGCGAGCTGGTCCAGGCCACCTAGCCAGCTACAAGCATCTTCGGATCACAAACTCGGCATAATCACTTCCGCAGCTTACCTACTGTATGGATGTGTGAGTGACTGGTGTTAGTGAAATGCGGTCTCATATGATCTTATTTTGGCAATGAATGACTTCCAATCATTAATTAAATTCCAGGTGTATGCCTATGCTTGATTCCGAGTTACGTATAAATTAGTTTTCTGTTTATCTTTTTATCTTTGAACATTTAGTTAGTACTCAAATTTGGTTTCTATAATCTTACCTATATTATCAAGTCTTTATAGTTTATACCATATTGTTTTCATTTTAAATATATGACAGTTTAAATAATTTTATTGTGATAGAGTGTAGTAAAATACGTAACTTCACCACCAACAAGGACGATAAGTACCAAAGTAAAAATAAACCATTGCATCCAAAATAACAACGTTTGAATTATTATCTTCTCATAGTAGTTTTCGGGTTCCTGGGACGTTTTCTTAAAAATAAGAAAACTTAAAAAATAAATACATTTATGCTTTATTTTCCTTTCGTGGTGATGTACTTTATATCCACCCCTCCCCAGAGCGTTGCCTCTTTGTCAGCTCCCCAGTATAGTATGTGCTAACGTGTTGCCCCCGTTGCGTCCTTGACATCATCTTCACGGATGGCGAACTTCTACCATGTGCTGGTGAGTGATTACAAAACGACCAGCAACACACGTTCTTTAGTTCATACCACATACAGACTGTGCATGCACAAGGTGTATCCACAAACTGTAGTCGCAAGAATAGGACATGTCAGTTTTTTTTTACTGTAATGGTTCAAACTTCCGCATACTTCTGCATTTTGCAATAGGCCGAACGCCTGGTAATGTATCGATATGTTTTTCATTCCGTGTAACATAACGAAAGTTCTGACACCGCCAGTGTTGAACTGGACTGAAAGATGATGAGTGAAGAAGGATAGAAGAGAAGGGGATAGGGAGAGAGGAGGGCGCTGGGTTTGTGATCTCGCACTTGTCGCCTGCGGTATTAGGTTTCTAGGGAGTTAGTCATAGCATTGAATATATATAATGTTATATATATTCAATGGTCATAGTGTCCTTCAGTTAATACACCGACAGATAATTATAAGGCCATTCCTATTTATTCGTGGTCTCTGCACGCTCAGGCCTGTACATGAAGTCTAGTCGCTGCAGGCTCTATCCTACCCGAGGGTCGAACCTAGGACCTCGCTCGCGAGCACCCTCCACACTGCGTACCGCGGTCAGGCTTGTGTCTTACCGACTCTATCCTACTTCTTAGTTACTTACCACATTTCTCTTACTCTTGGTTACCTCGCGGTATTGCACTGGACTGGCATCGGCTCTCTCTACCAACCATCTCGTGACCCTCAACTGCGTGCGAACCCTGACACGCCGCCACGCGACGTGGCAGCTGTCTCGAACACAATGTACTTCGGAACACACGGTAAACGCTAGGGCGGCAAGACTCTGCGAGTGGTCGCACGAAGACTGCTGATTCGACAACTGCACAACGCTGGTGCCTCCACAGATTTCAAACCAAACAAAACTTATTAAATTATATATTCACTTACAGTACTGATTTTATTAGTTTGTTTTGTCTGTTTTTTTTTACATAATCTATAAAAAAAACGGTAATTACTTGGATTTGGTTGGTTTTAGACCTGTAACTTTATCTAACTCTAATATAACATTAGTAATTAACATATGTATTAAAATGTCTGTTGATTTAGCTATTTAAGTTTTTTTAGAATGTATGAGAAAAAAGGCTAGGTTGTGACTTAAATAATTATGCTTAGGCGATGCAAATTGAAATAAATTATTTGTGAATTTTTTGAAATAAAAAAGAGAATGACAGGGTTTTCATAGTAATGAATATTTGTGTACGGAATGACTATAAAATATTCTAAAGGAGTTTTCACAGTCTCTGTGATTCAATATCGCAGAACATAGGTTAGTTTTATACTTGTTCGTATATCGCGGCACTTGAGCTAGTCGCAGATAGGACATAGTTTCTTATCTTATCGAAGTCGTATTCAAGTTTTATAATCCTTCGTGGTGGCCTTGGCGAAGCAGCACATTCTTGCACACATGGGTGTGTGGTATTCACAATGAATTGCGACTTTATGAAAGCAACTGTTTGAAAAAATATATATTCCCAATTATTTGTATTGGTACACCTACATGCGTAAATGAATTTCACATTATGGGTTTGCTATCTCTGCAGTAGCACTTTAATTAACATGTTTTTATCGCCTTTAAATTTATTTATTTTAATTTAGTGAATTAACATTTGAAATACGCGTTTTACTTCCCGATTACAACAAAATTATTATAATTAATTTTAAATATACATAGTCTTTCAAGCAAGGCCGTCGAGAGAAATGTAAGGGCCCGAGTGCAGATAATTTTGTCGGGCCCCCTTCCCATTATTAAATGTAAGTTACTACTTTTCAAATCCCACAGTTTGAAGAAATTGAAACATTAAAAACGTTACCGACTATAACTTGTCAACGTGATCTGCACGTATCGCATAACTTTTAAGGTTTCCAATTAATGCTATTAGTAGTAGACTTGTAATTTTCGTCCTAACGTGCGTTGAAAAAAATATATATCTCAAAGCTCAACGGGTCCCGTCGGTTCCCGTTCCCTGGGTCTCCCCCCCCCCCCCCCACCCCTTTTTTTCAACCTGTCTCTCCTCTCGACGACCCTGCTTAAAAAAAATAAACATGTCGAACTTATTACTTTTCTCGTGTTCTGTTGCGAGTGGGCGTGTTGATGAGACGTCGGATTGCCCACAAGTCCTTCATCCCCGCGGTGCTTCAGCTGTTTTGGGATGAAGTAGCAGCGCGCGACCTGTTCTTCCGCGTGACGACCTTCTGAAGCAGACAGCTTCCGTGTTGCCCAACTCCACTGGTGTCTGCTGGTCAAGCAAGTCAACGAAGTAGTAACTGGACTAGACGACTGGACGCGAAAATAACGAAGAACCGTTGTCATTATTCAATAACGAAAATTTCGGTCTCGTATTTGTATAACTCGTCCCAGGGAAATGGAAGAGGCCCTCCTCTTCGAAAGTGTCCATGGACTAAATTGTATTAAAGCTCTGTGAAAGCCTCCCCCCTCCTAATATTACGAGTTAGGGGCAACCCCTTCCAAAGGTGAAAATTCGACATTTTCGCAGCTGACGTAGATCGTGGATTGTACTCAGTTGTGGCGTGTGTCTTTTACGGCATGGAAAGCACCGTTTTTTTTTATTCCCTAGCCCGCGGTGTACCCTAAATAAGGAACGATGGTGCTAGAAGTAAAACACTAATTTACATCAGCCTTTTGCTAACTTTGCATTTTGTTTCTTAACGCACATTAAACATGAAGTTTGAGATTTGAGACTGGGTTTGCTGCTCCGGTGTGATGCGTGTTGGTAGTCCTGCGAGGACCGAAACTACGTTGAATTTTACAACAAAAAATCTTTCGTGGCATCTACAGTAACAAAAGCATGTTGAATTGTGAGCTACTACCACACAACAAATGTTGGGTTTAGAGGTGTAATTTTTTTTCGTGGACCTAGTAATGTAGAACTTGATTACTCACACGAACTTCGAAATACATTAAATCTGTTTGCTTTTTATAACGTATATTACAAGTAACAAATATATATATTTTTGTTTTGAAACAGAAAAAAAATATATGATGGGGTAGCCACTCAAAATAGGTTAACTAATGGTAGCACACGAAAGATAAATTATACTACTTTATACTAGTAGGCAAACAAACAGGTTTGAATAATCTGTAAAAGAAGGTTTCGTATTTCAAATGGTATAGTAAATTTAATTTCTGAACTAAAGTGGTAAGCACCGTTTGTTATTTTGTTATTTAAACTAGTGATTTTTACTAGCGGTAACAAAAAAAAGGAAAATTATTCTTGAGAAAAGTGACATGGTCCATAAAATTTCATACATATTGCTGTGGAATTTAATTGGCGTTTGCAGTGTGATTATAAGTAAAGTTGTATGTGTTTCCCAGCCGTAGAAAAACAGAAAAAATTTTACAACGCAATCTCAAAGTAGAAAATGAAAATTTTGAATATTTTCATGACTTTGTTTTGCAAATAAATAATATGTAGAATAAATCTTGCGTAAAAAACAATAAAAATTAAATTTCAATGCTTATAAAGTGAAACTTCGTAAGCAATTGCAAAAAAATATAGATGGTGACGTATAAAGGCAATAATCCATTGGAGCCGAGCCTTCAGTGACGGATCGAGAAGGGGGAAGGCTTAGAGATGACACAGGATAAGTTGAAAATAATTTTGTAGACTACAAAAATGTGTGAACTAAACGATGAATATAAAAAAATCATCTAATATTTTAATTCCATTCATTATAAATAATCATATTTTCAGTGGATTGGTATTGTCAACAAATTTCTTCAGATAGAATATATGACTGTTTATTGATCTGTTACACGTCTTACACAGGATTTAGAGACAAATATAGCAAATAACGCAATAGATGCAACGAGAGATGCTAAAACCTTAATTACATGAATCGCGGTACCGAAAGAAGAAAAGTATGTTTGTGAAGATGAAAATAGTGAATGGACAGCAGACAAGATACTTCGCACACTGTTGCTACAGATAATCGACCCAATTATTAGTGAGCTAATTAGAAGGTTCAAAACCTTTAGAACATCAACACTTTGTTTGGGTCTTAGCATTTGAATCAATCACAGTGAATGACAGATAAAGACCTCAAGGCTCTGGTAACAAATGTGACCTTAATAATGATGAATTACTGATAGAAGTAAACAGTTTTAAGTATCATGGTCTTGACTTAGCACCAACTATGACAACAGCAACACCAGCATAATTATAAACTCATCACGAAGATGACCTGGAGAATGTATACCCGCGTGTGACATCACTAAGAATTGTTCGTTTCAGCAGCTTCTAATGAAAGGTGTTTTTGCAATATGACACTTACTAAAATATAACTTAGAAACCATACAACACAGCAACGCCTAACTCACCTTAGTATCATTCATATTGAACACGGGTTGGCTTTTAAGCTCTTGTTTGAGTATATTGCCAATTCTTTTGCTTCTAGAAAAGCTCGTAAAGTGAAGTTTTAAGTCACATTAAGTGACTGAAAATTTCACCTTTCGATAATGCACAATATGTTCTAATTATCTAATTTTATGTGTATATATTCTTATGATAACCTTTTATTAGGCCTTAAATATGCAGGATTCAGATAATAAACCAGTAAAAGTATTTTATACTTTGTCAAATTTTTTTCTATTTTGTGATTAAACATTGTAGAAAATTTTTTTTGTATCTTTCGTGTTTCTATTGAACCTTGGAACACTATATTATTGCTATAAATACAGTAAGTGACACTGGTAAGTACACGGGTTTGGTAAAATTCAACTTAATAATTTACATATAAATTATACGTGGATGCAAACTGGCACATTTATTTGTGTGTCTGTGTGTGTGTTGGGAGGAAGGGGGCTGGGAAAACCTAATCACAATTTCTACCCCGGGCAAGGAGAGCCTAGATCCGTCTGTGCGAGCCTTAACTTGGCTTACCGCATCTGGGGCGCTTCGTGATTGGCGGTGTCGTGTTGCAGATCCTGTTCTGCACCCTCAACACGCACAAAGTGGACATGACCAAGCTGCTGGGCGGACAGATCGGCCTCGACGACTTCATATTCGTGCACAGGAAAGGTAGGAAACCAGAACACAGAACATTGTGTTCACAACAGTGGTGTAGCCAGGATTTGTGTATGGGGGGTGTTAAGAAGCATGCCCCCCCCCCCCCCCCCCCCCGTATTAAAGAGGGGGTCCGGGTGTCCTGCCCCGGGAAAATTTGGATATTAAGGTGTAAAATAGTGCTATTTTAGCAGTTTTCGGTACTTAAATTTAAATATTGTAATGGTAAAAATTTTATTAATTTTTAATATGAAATTTGTTTGAGTGATGAATAAGAAATTTAATTAAAGATTTGGTGCTAAGGGGGGGGGGGGGGTGTTTGAACCCCTAACCCCCCCCCCCCCCCCTTAGCTACGCCCCTGGTTCACAACCATGTGTACTCAGCTAGCGCGACGTACTTTGTAATTCTGTGTTTCAATGCGGTAAGTGCTTGACATCGCATTAATACTGCATTTAAATACGTTCTGCATCAAATTGCTAAATGTTAAATAATATTGACAGACGTGCCTGTGTGTCTTGAGTTCTATTTTGTTTACAAGATCACATGAGATTGGTTGAATAGCTGATTTTGACAGTTCTGTTGGAAACTCTTAACCCAATATTGACCCCGTGCGCAGAGGGAAGAATCTGTTTGCACTCTATATTACATCATATTGCTAAGAGAAAGTCGACCGGTCTGCTCTACGCGTGGGAGGTAGAATCGAGCGATTTGGTTTCTCTTAGCGACATCTTGCACCCTGGGCGCATTATAAAAGCTATTTGGTCCTTAATATTCTTCCGTTACCTATATACCGTTATATAAAACGATAAAATACTTATGTCACACTTATGTAAGTAATTTAATATGTTTTATCCATGTATCTTGTATGGAATGCGGAGACAAACGCCACATGTTCATTAGGCGTTAATATGTAAAATTTACACAACTAGTGGTTTTCTATTGAAAAAAAAATTAATGCAGTTGGTTTACAAGTGCATCGACGTTGAATTGGTAGGCTGCTCCGATGAGCAACGCGCGCAGTTCACATGTGTGCGTCTCAACGCATTGTCGCCGAAGGTAGCGTTTGAACTTCTACTGTAGTCTGTGAAGGCTGGTAACCATTACAGTAACCAATCATCAGCTCCTTCATTTATTCCACTTCGTATCCCCCGCCAGATGACAAATTCAACTTTGCAATGGGCCCGGTGACTTGTATTTGTGCGTCTATCATGTGGCTCTGTTAAATAATCACAACCATTAATACATTACTTCGTTTTTCACTAAATCTTACCCATATGTTTAATAATGAAAATAAACACATTGCAGAGCCAAAAATTTGGTCCTGTAACTACTTTTCTTGAGCTTCTGCCATATTTTCATGGTGTAAGCTTGCCGCACTGGAAAACACACTTCGTGGCCGATAGAGGAGTTTTTTTTTTGTCCGTACAGAACCGCCAAATCTTTTGTGTTGATAACAAAATAATTTTTAGTGCCCACTAAGCGGCTTATTAGTGACATCAATATTCTGTGGCTAGTTAATGATTTTGAGGATATTTTTCTGTAATTACAAACTATTTATGATAGGGTCTTTGTCTACAACTAAACTGTTTTTCCAGTGCTCGTTGGCATTGAATCATACGCAGTTACAGTTTCAGTGATTGTTTCCAAAGGTTTTGTTTCAAAAGTGTTCAGGTAAGCCTGAATGGACTTGGCAGGCGCGACTGATGAAATCTTATTTTCAAAACATGTCGGAACAATTCTTTTACCCATCTGCGGTTCCCGACTTCGTCGGTCGCATTACGATACGAGCGTAGTTGTGACAGACGGTTTCCTTTCTAAACCGCGAAGAATTCAGTTGGAGCACTCCAGAGATTTTGTTTCCACTTACTGCACATTTTAGTGATGGCAGGGTAATGAACGCATTCCGAAACGACGTGGCGTCACAGCATGCAGTGGTACTTACGCAAGATGCTGTTGCGAGAAGGGGGGAGGTTGAATTAGGGACTCAACTAGCGTGAATTGCTTTAGTCGTGCAGCAAACCGGTTTTTAGAAATTAAGCTTTTTTTTTCTGTTGGTAAGTCTAACCCAGTTAGTTTCACAGATATTCATTTTTGAACTTTTGAGAGCATTGAAATATGTACGTGGTTTGTTTAGTATGGATTTAAAAAAAAAAAAAAACTCAGTTTAGTAGTTCAAGTATTCTGTGTGCTTTGGAGGGAAGGGACAAAGGAGCAAGGGGGTGGTGGTGTTGGGAAGGGGTGGACTTGGAAATGACCGTTCCCATGCTTCGGCAGCCTCGTACCCTCCGGAATCTCATTAGTAAGTAGGCTACGGCAAAGGATGCTGAAGTAGTTGTTTCAGTTCCTCACTCTTATAAACTAATTATCTTTAAAATGGAATTGCAGTCCTAAGAAAATTGCTTCCATCACGCTATCAAATGCTGCGAAGCCAGAAGCATCGTGGCAATGTGCTGTAGGGAAACGGCTGTGTTTCCTCATCTGATTGCATGTCTTGTGTGTTGGTGGCATTTCCCGCTTACCTGGCGAGTAATGTGTACTGCAGTGTCTGATTACACGCTTTTAGCCGTGTAGAAATAAACTACCAAATAAATGTGTAATGCGTTCTTCTACGAAAAGAATATTATGAGTATAAGCGTCAGAGTAGTCTATGATCCAAAAACTTTCAAGCTATCGAGTGTGTAGAAAAACATGGAGTCTTCACGTCGGTGAATCGCTTCTGTGGGACTTTATAGCGGTAACAAATTTTTTTATTTTGGTTTATGCAGGAATATGAAAGATGACGGCTCCCTGAACTTCCCTTTATCATTTAAAATCCCGCGTTAAGAATTTTTATTGCCTAGAAACGTACGTGAAAACACCCGTTTGAGCCTTTTTGACAGTGAATGTCAAAAAAATACGCGTTGAACACGAAACCACGAAACGAAACTTGTATAGAAAAGTGCAATGGCTCTTAAATTCTATTCGTATTTAGTCACTAGTAAGAAATCTTAAGTGGTTTGTGAATGGTGCGTTGGCACCCGGATCTCTGCACGCCTTCTGGCGAGTACCTGAAATCAAATCTTTTCAGGGGTAACTGGAAAACGTCCACGCTGCCATCTCGTAAAAATTGCAAACGTAATTTTTAAAGGGTTAAGAGCCACTGAATTGAATTTCGATACAGTCTTGCTTCTGTGTCTGGAAAACGCGAAAGAGGTGTGGACAGGCGATTTCTTGAAGGAACACCCGTCTAGCGTGGAATTGTGCTGCGGAGCGTTCAAAATGCCCATTTGCAAAAATCTGCGCGTGTCACGAGACAGATTTCGTATGTATTGTGTCATGTTGAAGAGCTTAAGAATGATGTTTGAGATTTAAAGTTGTCTTACGACATCGTTTGACGTGGCTTTCTTTTCGCATGAAAACGCACACTGAATATATTTAAAAATTCCGGTGTCAACGACAACCATGGCACGAAGATCCGCGCATTGCACTTCTTGTGGCCCAGTGCCGGAAAAATTGCTATCGGAGAGAACTCTTTGTCATGGGCAAAATTACATGAATGTACATGAAACGAAAAGAAATGTAGTCACAGATAATGTTCTGTCGTTGTATTCTCGCAGTTATTTGATTAATCTTTAAACAATTAAATTTTTTTTTGGTCGAAATCATGTTTCTTATCAGTTTAAAACTTACACTTTAATTTAGTTTAGTGATTATATATATATCGCCTTATATTTTGTGCGTTTTATGTTTTGTAAATTACTTTTTTTCAGCCCTTTAATATTAGATATGTATATAAGTAACCAATAAGTAATCATACTATAATAATTGGAACATATCATTCGTACTTCATCAGTTTTTGATATATTACTGAATTCGAAAATATTCTTCTACCGCATTATGGTAATATCGCCAAAACAACAACGTTTGTCGGTTCACATTCGCCGCTACACGTTATGATAAAGGGTGACTAGAAAACACATTAAGGGGCCCGCCTACATGCAGTGCAAAGTGAGCTGCAGAGGTTTAACAATCAGTTGTTTTTATCGAAACTATTTGACATGCGATTACCGATTTCGGATATAAAAGAGATTAAGGTACCGGGCATGATCCTAAAGTTGTTTAAGATGTCTCAGACATACAGTCGATTAGTAAATGCATGCTGAATAAGCCTAATTAGCGTATTTTCAGAGGCACGCCAAGCTCACAGTTTTCATTACTATTGCGTAAAACCACTTTTGGATCGTGAACCAATCCTTTCTCTTTCGCTGCGTATATAATTTGCACTAGGTCACAACGGAAAATTTTGAGAAAAACCGTGATTTCTACGACGTGTGCTGCGCGAATGTTCTTCCCGGTATGTGGCGCCGCCACGGCCGCTTGACCTTGGATGACGAGGCAGGATGAAGGGGGTCTCCGCGCTGCCTTTCTTCCTGTCCTCTTTCAGTTGTGCTTCGCTTGCCCGGACTGAATACTCACCCCGGCTAGGGCGGGCCTGTGGACACCAGACCGGGCTGAGTACACGCGTATTCCACAGTTAGTTGTGTTGAGGCCGAACGACATTAGAATTCAGCGTGACTGCAGGCGGGGTCATAAGGCAAGGTTACGACAGAATGCACCTCGGAAGAAGAACAAAACCATTAAAGGAAGTAAACGCCAAATCGTTGGGCATAAGTAATATTTCATTATACAAGTGATATATTCAAATCGATTTTATATGGCTTTGTTAGTTACGTATTTATTAATTTTATTTTATATGTGGCCATTAATATTTTTAATGGTATAAATTTATATGCAATCAACACTTTTAACCAAAATATGCATTTAACCATTTTAAAAACGCCAAGTTGAAATAAAGAATTTCACGTAACATTTAAAAAAGTATTTTTTTTAACTTCAATTGTGAATGAACGTAAGAATAAGAAGAGCCTTTTTTTTGGAGGGGGGGGGGGTTCTTATTTGGTAAGCAGAATTTGGTGCCCAAAGCAATTAGCTACAAACTGTTCGGTGTGTGCAAACATGCATAAATATTGCAGTATTTCAGACAGTGTAAGTTTAATTTGGACATAGAAGCTTGTCATTATAGTCACAATTAAAACAAATAGTATTTTGCCGGCTGTCCATGGCTGACTGTGATAGTTTGTAGTGGGAACACCTCTACACATTTGAAAATTTTTATACAGAAAACAAGAATAATAAGTCATAAATAGCATTTGTTGCATGTTATTAATGGCCGTACGATTAGTACACACTTCTATGTTTTTTTCCGGTGATTCAAACCATAAACGTCGGAGTCTAGCAACATACGTGCGGTTCTGGAAGTTGGAAGTGTATGCGTTCGGAGACGTACACGTGTCAATCTCGCTAAGCTCAGACTCACAGTTGACAAACGGAACTCCGTGAGAGCGGTTCAAAAAAAGTATCATATTGCATTATCGCCGCTGCTAATTGTAAAACCTTGACGAATTCCACAGGTTACTAAGAGACGTGTAATGTGTAGCCGCCGCTAAAATAAGAAAAAAACGACGCTGTGTTTATACTAATATCTCGTGTCACTTAAACCTCTCTGTGCGCTGGCGTGTTACGCATTGCGGAAAAAAGTTATCGTCTGTGCACATACCGTTCCACTCGTCTCACGTCACATTCTCATCAAGCACCCGAGCCCGGCAGTCGGACTGCATGCCTGACATTATAGCCCGCAGAATAAAACCATTTGGATATAAATGTTCAATTTTTAGTTTCTTTTGCTTACGAAGAGGCGACGCCGGACGTTTCGGCATCTAGGACCTTATTCACAATGCGCAGTCCGCAGTTTGACAACTTGCAACCGGCAGGCGGCAGTCGGAGATAAACTGTTCCACAGACAGCAGTCCAGCAGTCGCCAGTCGAGCAGTGGGATATCATCTAACTTCATTTCGGACTGCCAGACCGTCCCGGAGCAATGGCATACAAGAGATCCCACGCGGAATGACTGAAGAGTTTTAACATCAGCCGTCGTGTTTAAAATCTGCATGGATGCAACTGACAAAGTATTTTATAAAATTGACAAAGCTATATTCTGGCTGCAGGCACGGCGGCTCAAACAGAATGGATAAGTTGTTTCTGGTTGAGGCAAACGAATGGTGTTTAACCATTCAAAAACATGGCATATGAACATCCGAGGCCAAACATCCTGATGCCATTAAGACCAGGTGACATCAGGATGAAAGAAGAAAAGTTAGTGCTCCTGGAATACCCTCACGGGTTCAGTCCTAGGAGGTGGAGGTGGTGAGGCTAGGCCGGGCTTTGGCCCGAAACAACTTGCCAGACCGCCAGCTGCCAAAATATTTTCACCTATCAGAAAATCTTTCGCGATGATGTGGTTTAATCAAATACTCCCTTGGTCATGTTATGTAATTTTGACTGGCGACTCCGGACTGCTGACTATGAACTACGTGTTGCCTACCGATGCTACGCTAACTGCAATCCTAAATTTTGCTTTGGAATTATACAAAAAAACATTTACCACCTAAAACCCTGCAATGAAAATATTTAGCAAATATCTCAAATTTTAAAATTGATTTTTTTATGTTACCTTCTTTAATATCGATATTAATGATAATACCAATTTTAAAGCTTTAATAAAACCGGCCCGTTGTCGTATATCAGGTTTTTTCTATTTACGAAATTCATGAACACTGTCGTTTTTACATGTTTTATGTATAACGTATTCTATATAACTAATATTAAACAATCGAAGGATTATCAGCATTTGTTGTGAAACTTTCCTATAATGTAATAATAACACGTGTAGGGCCTATTGACGAAACAATCGTTCGTTAAATTTTTGTAATACGTATATATGTAAATTTGAGGCAACATTCCTTTTAAACTTGCTGTGCTTATTCAAAGGAAACGTGCAATTAAAAATAATGCATCATTAGAAATGAAATTATTTTAGGAATGTGTATCTGATGAAAGACGATCCAAGGATGAATCTTTCGCACACACTGTATGCTGATGTAGAATGTAACGCCGACCCTAGTTGTTTCATGGTACGGAAAACTTAAAATTTTGTAATGAAAATTTTTGAACTGTAAATGGACCTTTCTTTTCCATCTACAACGACGCGTCTTCACAAAAAAAAAATATTTTTGTCAAAAATATTTAGTTAATATTTTTTCCTTAAAATATTCTCATCAATACTAATATTATAAATGCGAAAGTAACTCTGTCTGTCTGTCTGTCTGTTTGTTTGTTACCTTTTCCCGACTGAACGGCTGAACGGATCGTAATGAAATTTGGCAAGGAGATAGATTATATCCTGGGGATGGACATAGGCTATATTTTGTCTATAAAAAAAAAAAAAAAAAAATTAAACGTGTTAAAAAAATATATCTTAATTTTATGTAATGTGTGTCATAGATATACAAACTGTTAGTGTCATTCCTCTATGCCTGCCGTGCAATAGCTTTCAAGCCATTACGTTACGTTTTTCTATTGTAAGGAACTAAGTAGAGAGTAAGAAAAAAATAAAGATCTTGACAGTTTGTAGTGTCACCATATTTGTTTCAATTTTCAATACCGTTTTTGTATATTACAATTTAAATTGCAGAAAAAAATCATGTTTCATAAAAACATAAATAGTGAGTGTGTGTCATTTCTCTATGTCCACGAGGTCTTGCCGCGTCAATTTTCTCCTTCGGGCGAACCCGTCCGCTTAGTTAAATAAACAGCTTTTATCGTTGAATGATTTCATGATTTATTTCATGAAAATCTGCTCTCATAAAAAAGTAAGTTTTATAGTCATTCAATATGTATCTCTTTCTCTCTCTCTCTCTCTCTCTCTCTCTCTCTCTCTCTCTGAAGATCAATCTATGAATCGTTACACATTTATTTCCTTTATTTTTTTTATTTTGATTTGATACAATATGATTTCACTAAAAATCTATTTCTACCCCTTCCTATTTTCATTTCCACATTACGAAGTTTCACTTCTTCCGCGCGGAGGGACTCCACGCAATATTTTTGCATGCAATTAAAAACTATTTTTTAATGATGCCAAAGAAGTATAACTTCTCATGCGCGTACCTAAGTACACGCACCCATTTATTAAATTTAATTTCTTCTATATTTTTTCTCCCTACCTAGGGCACTCATAATTCTTTTAAATTTCACGTGTATGTTTTCAATGTCATTCGAGTTGTACAATTTTTTTTGTCAAATTGGTAATTATTTATACTTTGTTTTATTTTGGAAACACGTATTTTAGGTATTATGACAAATAAAAAAAATTAATTACACTAATATTCTTAGGTTTTTATTGTGTGGATAGGTTGAAGTTTAATATTAAGTAGGTATATAAATTCGTAAACTTATAAATTTCTTCGAAATTTATTCATAGGTTGGTAGGGCCTACTATTATTTATATTTGTATAGTTTGAAGTTTAATATTATGTATGTACGTAAATTCTTAAACATAGAGTTATTTATTAATTTATTTAGAAAATTATTAATAGGTAGGTAATAAGTTTTTCTATTTGTCAATATTGTTGTTATGGTAGATAGGAGTACAGTAAATGCCTACATTCTTATATTCCTTTATATCTCTTTCGTTTTGGAGTGTTCCCGAGCCATTCGGGGTCCTCAACATCACCCCTCCCCCCCCCCCCCCCCCCCAGGTGGTTAAAGCCCCAAAATTTCGAAAGTTTAAATTTTTTAAAAAATCTTTTTTTTTTAGATTTTAAGTGTTTTCGAGTCATTCAGGGTCCTCGAACACCCCGCCCCCCCTCTAGGAAAAAGCCCCAAAATTTCGATAATTTTAGGAATTTCAAATATCTATTCTTTCGAGATGGAGTGCTTCGAAACATTCGAGGTCTTGAACCTCCACCCCCCCCCCCCCCTCTCCCTTCCACAAAAGTGAAAGCCACAAAATTTCGAAAAATTGGAGGAAATTGTATTAAAATTAAGTCATTACGAACTAAAGTGTCCGGGGCATGGTGGAACTTTTACCCAAAGTCGACTTCCCACCCAATTTTGAGGGGGGGGGGGGGATGCAAAACCCCAAAATTTCGAAATATTTCTTAAATTTAAGAATACTTTTTTACTATTTGGAGTGTTTCCAAGCCATTCGGGGTCCTCAAACTACCCTCCCCCCACAAGGAGTCAAAGACCCAATAATTAAAAAATTTCGGAAAATTTTCAAAAGCCTATTCTCTTTCGATTTGGAGTGTTTACGAGCCATTCGTGGTCCTCAACAACACACCCACCCCCCTCAGGGGTCAAAACCCCAAAATTTAAAAAAATTCAAATATCATTCTCTTTCGATTTTTATTGTTTCTCAGCCATTCAGGGTCCTCAAAATCACCACTCCCCCTCTGGGGACAAAGCCCCAAAATTTCGAAAATTTCAGGAATTTCAAATATCATTTCTTTCGAGATGGAGTGTTCTAAACCATTCGAGGTCCTGAACATCCACTTTCCGCAAAAGTGAAAGCCCTAAAATTTCTAAATATAAGAATATATATAATTGGATGTTGGCATGTATGACGTCGATAAACTCTTACACCGTTTGACCGATCGCCATGAAATTTGGCACATCGAAGTGTTTTTATCATGAAGAAGGTTTTTATGCTATCCATTTTTTTTGTAACTCGCCGCTAGATGGCGCTGTAGCGCATCAACTTCTAAACCTTTCAACCGATCGCCATGGGTAAACAGAAAATCATAGGTCACAGATACACAAACAGTAATTATGTATCATTTCTTAATGTCCAACACACTGGACATATCGCTATCCATTTTGCTGTAACTCGCGGACAATATATCACCCGGTGTTCAGCCCGGGCAAAGCCGGGTACTGCAGCTAGTAAATATATAACCCTTATAATATCGTCGAATTGCATTCTTATTTCCATTATTTTTTTCACTTATTGTGACATAGTAGGCTATTCAAAAAATATGACGAAGTTGCATACAAATATATCGGGGCTCCTTGCGCTGCCTAATGTTTCAAAATGCTCTCGCTGAAAATAATATAATGACTTCATCTAACTTAAGAGCATTTATTCAACTTCTAAAAATCGTAAAAATCGTACTTTATTCATAAGAAAATAAACATTAATGTTTATATTTAAAAAAAATGTATTTCACTGGGTGCTTCATTCTGTATATTATTTTTGTTTTTATCTTCTGCCAGCCATTTTACAAAACAGATAATGCGCGTTAGATATTTTGACCTTGAGTGCTTTGCCCTGTGTCGTGCATCTCTGCGCCCGGCGAGCCGAGCCAGTCGCTCGGGGAGAGTGTTTATTAGGCTAACGCTATGTCACGTAAGTTAATACTGTGAAATGTTTTGTAATTTAGATTCTGAATTATTATTTTATTGTTTCCAAGTAAATCTGTCTATATGCCGAGTTTGATGTGCTCTTAATAATTAGGTACAGGCTGAGAATCTCGAACTATGCTATCTTACACCTCTGTCGTGAGGCACCTCTATCAAGAAGTGTGTGACTGAGTGGTATGTTTTGTGATCTAGTTGTAATTTTTGATGTTTAACATCTTGGCTCTCTGTATAAATGGATTGTCCGCAACCGAAATTGCTTTACATATTGTTACAGTAAAAAACTATGCCTGTAAGTACCATGAAGAAATTCAGTCAGTGTATGTTGGAGGATTGCGTAAGCAAGTAACTTTGCATACAGCAATATTGAACTACTTTAATTCTGAATAGGAAAAGCTTAAGTAAGTTTTAATATGACAGTGACACACAAGTTCCTTTCCTTTTGATTCGGGCTAAAGCATACGAAATAATTACAATTTATCTAGCGTAACCACATATTATATTTGTCGTTGTAGCAGTTAGAACCATACAGAAATGGGACCTGTAGAGTGTCAAATATGTAGTAAACAACAAAACAATACTGCCACATACATTATGAAACATAAATTTGGGCAAAGCATGAATCATAAAAATGAGATATGCCATGACTGATTTCCTACTGTTTATGACGTAAATTAGAGGTGTAGTAAATCTAAGTGAGTAATTATTTGGTCTAAATTTGGTAGATTTAAATTTAATTTGAACTTATTGTACTGTAAGGTCCCTTGTTTAAAATCACTGGTTTTTAACCAACTTCACAGTTGTACAATACATGTGAAAAAAAATTAACAATAAGAAATCTAGTTTTATATGCACACACACTTTATATGTATATATGTAAATGCATACACATATTTACATATCAAATGTATATATATACATTTATGATTGCGACCACTACGATGCCCATTCCCTTAGCAGTTTCCATAAAAATTTTCTGTTAGCGCGCCTGCTCCCGTGTGGGTAGCATTTCAGCAACCTTTCAAGGGGTTTGTAACTGGGAATAAAGGTTTTCATACCGAAAATATTAGCTAAAACCGTACTAGAACGTGTTCGATTTTTTTCTGCTTTACCCACGAGCCAATGTTGCCAAGATGATTGACCCGCGTGTAAGAACATAAACCTGTATATATTAACTTATGCAAACATTAGGAAACGTATTAGTTTCCCAAATTAAATTTTATGGTATTGGAGTATTCTGAAATATATTTGGTAAACTAAAATAGTTACAGCATTGCTCTACTGATAATACATAATCTCCTACAAAAGTTCCCATTGACTTTGTTGTGCGTCTATAAAGCGCGCTATTTTTCAACTTAGGTAATGGAATATAATTTTTTTTCGATAAAATATTACTGATTCAAAAAATATGCTTACAGCAAATACCTACTAAAACATTTTATTTGTTTATCCTATTGTTATAATAACATTAAATTTATAGCTTAGTCATTTGGTTTGATTGTTTAATACAAGTAGTTTTAACAAATAATTAATTATCTAAATTTATTAGGAAATTATTCTCCATATATTATTACTGAATAAACTTAGCAAATCATAGAAACCCCACACCTGTTAGTCTAAACGAAAATGCGATGGTTTTCCTTCACTTCAGATTTCAGTTTACTATGCGAACTACTACATTAAACTGAGCGTGTTTATTTGTCTCACTTGTTAACGAAAATTGTTAATTACAATTTCTTTTAAGTAGTAGAATAAGTTAGTAACCAATCAGTATGTACGTACGTATAAAATATGTGAATCGGGACCATTTGGAATTAGTACAATACAAATAGCACATTTAATATTGTGAATTAGTTGAATGAGCTGTCTTATTTATGTTATCTTATGAATATATAATAAATAAACTACATTTGAGCAAACTTCATTAATTTTACAATTGTTCGGTTTTTTTTAATACCGCACAAATTTGTTTTATTTTTTGCAAGTGAAGTCAGGAAGATTAAATACCAAGTTCATCCACCAGGTTACATTATTTTTAAATACACCGTGAGATTTTTTATATATTTTCAGTAATTGGTTGAATGGACAATAACATGTCTATCCTAGCCCAAAAAGCATGATTTGTCGGCAAATGCGTTGTTAGGTTTTCTGTTAGTATTCTAGGTATCGTGTGAATGGAGTAACTAATTATTTCTTCTCTTCTGATAGATAAACTTTTGCTCATTTTTATCCCCATGGGTATAATTGAAGGTATAGCATAAATTTGGCAGCTGTGTAATGGGCTTAATTTAAATGAAGAATATTCGGTCCTAACCTTCACAAACAATAACTGGAGGATTAAATTCTGAAGTGTAAGAAGTTGAAACGCCAACGTACGAAACATATGTTCCAGATTAGGTTATCAACTAAATTTAAAAAAAAAAATGCTTTCTTCAAAGTCATTTAAAAACCAATTCCAAAAATTCTTTTTCATCAGAAATTATGTTTACCTTTTTTACTTGCACATACTCCCCTTTAGAACAAGGTTTTTTTTAAACCGATATAAGTTAAATCTACGCTAAAGTTTAATGACAGGAAAATGTATTAAACTGGGCATGTTTATTGGTTCAAGCAGAGCTAGAAAATTTTATCATTCAGTTACCAGTAATTTAATAGGTCTGTACTTTTAGGTAATATTATATCGATCTTAAAAATTGCAAGACTTGTGTTTCTATAATAAGCAGATAGAGCATTATAATTTGGGAAACTGTTGGCGTAATATAGGCTTATACTGTGAGTCTTGTACGGGATAGCCTAGCGTGTGGATTATTCAGGACACAAATATGCATTGCTGTGGACAGGGAAGCGAGCGGTCGCCAGCTACACGTTCCTTATCACCACGGCCTGCTATCATTCTCTCATTCTCTGCGTCTGTCTTTTCCCCTCCTCCCGCGTTGCGTTCAAGGTCGCGTCAAGGAAGAAGGGAAGAGGAAGGTGGCCGGAGCTGTGTCCCCCCCACTCCCCAGCTGCCCTCCTCCCTGCTCAGTGTTTCTTCGACTCGCCACCCTGCTTGGAGGAAAAACTACAACTCTTGAGCCCGAGCGGTGAAAAAATCGGCCACGAGGCGGGCCCCTTAAGGCAAGACTGGTAAAATAAATGACAATCGCAGCAAGTAGCCCTAACACATGGGTTGGTATTCAAATCTACTAATGATTCGTCCTGACTTGTGGTCCAAAATGTGTCGTGGAAAAAAAGTCACAGAGGCGTCAGTGAAGCGGAAGTTTCGTGTCCAGACGCACGCCCGGCCGGAGGAACGATGCTGTCAGAACTATTTTCCGAGCCACTAGTGCTTGCTTGCCGCGAAGCTGCTCGGGATAAACTTCAACATCCGCCACTATTCTGGGAGCACAGCCGCGCGCACTATCGAGGTCAAGTCCACACCCCGCATCTGCCCGCTCCCCGGGTCTGGGGAATTTGTTAACAACAGGTATTCCAGATGGCCACGTTCTGGATAGCCAGGGATGACGAAGTTGGTCAGGGATAGTTGAGGAATTCATTTTAAAACCTGGAAAAATTAATGGAAATTCCTTATTGATAGTAATTTGAGGGGAAAACGTCATGTTCCGGTATGTCATCAACCAGACTGTGAACACTTTTTTTATTCCATGTGAGTAGATAGGTATAGTATGTTCTGGGGCAGTAGCTGGTGGCCGGGGATCAACGGCGGCCATCTTGGATTACGTCACCTCCAGAGGCCATATTGGTTTCCGCCATTTTGTTTTCTAGAACATTCCACCATAATTTGACGTCACATCCACCATCTTGAAAATCCTCAAATATTAACTTAGAAAATCGGGAAAAAATTTATAAATAAATATTAATAAAATTTTAATTTAAAAACTTGATGACTTCGTCATCGAGCTCCTCACTCCTGTGCGTTGCACTTTTCGTTACGATGCCATTATCATCAAGCTCCCCACTCCTACCCATTCATTATAGATAGTCTGTGTGGACACGCTGTTAGGAAAGTAATACTAGTGACGTAAATCAAAATAATTTTTGAGCAAAGATAGTTCAAATAAAAACAGTTTTCCATCTAGCTAGCCCAACATCGGAGGTAGTGCAAACCTCTGGTTTGCAAGAAATATATCCACTTGGCAAGATAACAAAAAAAAACTTACAATTCAAAACAAACCAAAAAATTGTCTTCTTGATTGGTATGTGGAGTTCTATTACTTAACTGCGGACAGTCAAATGGGAAACTGACACTAAATAAAGTAAGTATGTGTACTGGATTCAGTCTTTTCGCGTGGCACTCAGATATTCCGCGATACGGAGTTTCATCATACAGGTTTTAGCGGTGTCGGGTCTAGTCTAGTTGACGGCGGCCCTGATAACCGAGATTGAACACGCGGTAAAGCTTGCTTCAGCAAACAGCGCTATCACAGCGGTGTCTCTCCTGCTTCGTATGATGTTCGCGACGTGGGAAATGGCAGCACCCGACTGCTGCTCTAGTATACGCTCTGCTCTGGTCCACGCGCTGCTCTTTTCTTAAATGCTACAAAATAGTACCTTTTAATACAAATTATCTTTTTCGATTAACATTATAGATATTACTATTAAAACATTTCTAAATTCAATAGTTCTCTGAAAACAAACAAGAAATTGAAACCCGTTCAGAAATGGAAGATGCTAAAGTATTCGTCCATTACATTAACACAAACAATTTACAGTCACAGCAATTCAGTACTTGGTGGCATTTCTTTTTGAAGTGTTCGCTGCTTTAGTCATCATGGCATTGATTCTAAAAGTTTTTGTGTGATGTTTTGGGCCTGCTCTACCCCATTCTTTAGTAAATCACTCTTAAAGGTCTTATTTTATTTTATTCCGCATTTTCTTAGTATCTGTTTTATTATAGCAAATGAGTTCTCAGTGTGGATTAAGAGGCATCCATAGTAAATTTTTTTAGCGCGTTGGGCTACTGGCCACGTGCTACAGCTAGTGGACGGGTGGAGAGAAATATCTTGGCTTCAGGGGGAGGGGGGAGAATCAAGGGTTAGGCTGGATTGGATGGTTGGAGGAGAAGGTTCTTTTGTCGTTGTATCTGCTGGAGTCCAGTTGCTGCGTTACCTTCGGACAAGGTCACGGCAAGGCTGGGGACTGCCTACCGCGACATACACCAATATGAATAAATTCTCGTATCGCCTTGCTTGCTTTTTGACAGTGTTTATTACCCCCGACGATCCACCTTCCCTAACCGGGAAAACGATACGCTCTACACGATGATATACTCCCGAGAGCGACTGGCCGGGTTCATGAATGCCTGTGAAAGTACTGAGCTGTTGCATGCAGCCTTGGAGCTACACACTACACACCACGCCTGAGTCACACTTGGGTCTCAGCACAATTAAGCGTCACGCGGGTAGAGTAGACGGGATAGCAATTAGGGAAAGTAATACTATCCCTTGTACCCGTGCAAATGTTCCTTTACACTTTGCAAGCTTCTTAAGCTGACCACTACGACACTTCAACAACGCGCCAGTTAGCAGCTCCATCTGGCATTCTTTTCTTCCCTGCCGCACACTCACGCGTAAAGTTTTTAGCATTACGCACGGAGTGAGTTATAGCATTGAATATACATATTCAATGGTTATAGAAACGTCGGTTTCTTGTCTCACACTTAATGCCCCGGAGGGCAGAATGATGGATCAGCGAGACCTTTAGATGTTTCTCGCCTTTGAGGATGGCTGCAACGAGGCGTGCCGAAATGTCGGTCTCATAATTTTTTATGGACGTGGCCTCAGTTCAGGAGGCAAGACGTAGGTGTGTATCCGTGTTACCTTTGGGAAATAGATTTTGTGAAATGAAGGTTTCATCTTATGTTTCCTTATACATTATATAGTTACGTACCTATATATATGGGCGTAGATCGGGGGGTGTTTTCAGAGACTTATTGAAAACGTCGAGGCACATTTATTTTTAAAGTCACTTTTCATACCTCTGGCACTAAACCAATTCAACTTCAAAATTTAGGAAATTTTTGTATAGAAAAATAATATAAAAAAATACAAGTGTATATTATTTTTGGAGAATGTTTATGTATAAGAGTGAAAATGGCTTAAAACACTTTTTTTTTCAGAATACGTTTTAGGCCTGAAACATCCGGTACAGACTATTGAGAGCACCCACGGACATTGCATTACATACTTATCTTCATTTCTCCCCCATATGTTATAGTTATCGCTCAAATCTCATAGTTGCTCTATGCACGAAGTGAAGACAGCCTTGTGCTTAGAGACGATACCGCGCTAGAAGCACCTGCCAGCGTCGCACTTAAACGTCCCGCCTCACGAACACAGATAACACCCTTGACTTGGCGGGCAAGTTGGGAAAGTAAACGTCGCACTACGGATTCCGTGCCTTGAACCTAAATATTTTCTCTTAACATGCTGACTTTTATTTAATGGGGAAGTATGCTCAGCATTTATAGTGTAAACACGTGCGCTATAATGTGATGTGCGCGCGCGTGTGCTAGTGTGCAAGTGTGCCAGCCAGCTGGCGGATCCACGCGCGCCCGTGCCTAACGGCCGACCGCCGGTCTCTTGTCTCTTGTCATGGTAATACATTGACGAGTGCTGCGGCGGACGACTGTGTTAACGTGGGGAAATACACGTCCGAATTCTATGCTCATACGTTTCAAACATTTCGCCATGCCGATTTTGCCAATGACGGAAGTAATTGAACATGTCGACCTCGAGATATATCCTTTTAATTGTCGGCATCGAGATATTTCCCTATACGTTACGACCTCGAGATATCCCTTTGTCGACATCGAAATATTTCCCTCTGTGCGTCGACCTCGAGATGAATATTATTCACTTTGGGTCGACCTCGACATGCTGCTCTCAGGATAGAAATATAAATTCTTTAATATTTACTCGTTGACGTATGTACCTAATAACGTTGATATATACACGTCGATCAGACCTAATGACGAGCCGCCGCATTCTGGTCTACCACCCGTATGCCATCTCACACGGTGTTCGAGACAACCCTCGTTTCCCATCTTTCGATTTATCCACGCAGAGTGAAATTGATAAAGGGTGTTGAATCAGTGCAAACTAATTAATAAATCAGATTAAGAAAATTGCCTGTTCTCGATGAGAAACTAATCTTCGCCAAATGTATATACTGCAAATATTTCATTAGTACCTATGTCCTGCGCCAGGAGTTGGAGTGAGGATTGGGATTGTGTGTACGCCATCTTGGATTCTGATGTCAAAGCGGCCATCTTGGATTTTGATGTCAAGGCGACCATCTTGGATGACCTTGACCCTGTATCTTGACCTTCAAAATTTTCCAAAAATTACTCAAAATTTCCAGTTTTTAGGGGGGGAAATCCACCAAAAAAATCAGAAAAATTAAAATATTCCTAATTCGAGTGGAAAACACACATAATTCAAAAAAATTTGCATTCTAAAAATATAAAAGAATTTTGCCATAGAAAAAACGAAAATACATAATAGTCCACGTTTGCATGAACTGCATTAACCTAGAGAGTGTGTATATTAAATGCCACAATAATTACAAAAAAAAAAATATTGGTTGTGTACACAATGAGAATTCGTGACGGGCAACACCTAACGCGATTTCACGATTGCTGTGATACGCCTGTTTGGTCTCGTGGGCACTATTTATATTTTTGTATTATTGTTTACGTATTTCCTTTTCTTCAACATTATTTAAACAGGCACATAAATAAATGTTCGGGTAAATTAACACGAAAACAAGCGTGTGTGTGAGTTTTACTGGTCTCTTTATGATACTTGTGGTATTTTTAACTCATATTAAAAAGAACAAATTTACAAAAAAATACGAAAAAGGAAACAGCTTAACAAAACATATAATCGTAACTATTTTAAACTCGTTTTTTTTATGGGGCGAATAATTAAATAATATAAATTATTACTTTGACTAAATGTTATAAAAGGGGGGGGGGGGGGCAATTTATACGCAGGCCCCCCGGAAGACGCTTTCTCCCCGTTGGGGGTCAAAAGTGCAGCGAGAGGAGTTCTCAGGCCAGTTCATTCGTCAACTGTCGGATCCGGAGAACCCGTTCGCGGAGTGCTGTCCGGACCCGCTCAGGCTCCTCGTGTCCCCTAGCTGTTGGCCAATCCTGGGCCAGGCTTCGTCGCCCTTCACGGAGACCCCCGCACGGCGGGCGAAGCTCGCTGGGAACTTGTCAGTTCGGTATCAGCTCAACATTAGTAGTTTTCAAATTATTTCAGGGACATGCGTCTTTGCTGTTTTGCGCTGGTTTTCGTTTTAAATAAATAAAAAAAAAACTCGGGAATAGACAACAAAGATGAATAGGTACATAAACACACGGAGAACAAGCAGATATCAGCTGATGCTAGGACATTTGACATCAGCTGACATTGGCTTGTGTTTATGTATTCATCTTTTTTGTGCATTTTTGAGGTTTATTGAAATTAAACCTTTTTTATCAGCATCATAGGATAACAGAAGTGAGTAGGTAACGTATGTAACAATTTTGCTCAATGGCGCGGGGTTGAAAAAAATATGGTATGCAAACATATTTACAATCGGTCACTGGTGTCAGCAGCAGCGGAAAGACATTGTATACTTACCAGTACTTTTGTAAACTTTTACATACTTTCTCATACCAATGAATACTTTTTGCCTACTCTTTGCGTACTTTCGCATCTCACTCAACTCTGAGGTTAGATCCGGTTTGTAGACATTTCTAATGGGGTTATGCATCATAATTAATTAATTCTCGGATTCCATTTAATAAATGAACATACACTAGTAAATAAAGGTATATTTTCAACCCATGATTACGCGTGTTTCAAATTACAAGTATTCTAAAAATTTGCTACCCTTTTATCTGCAAAGTTTCACTTGTGCGTAGCGGCCACACCCCCATGTTGTTTCTACGACAGCCTGTGTGAATCAGCAATCACTTAGGCCCATGAAATTATTTTTAAACAGTTTTCCCAATTGCAAGAACCATTCAGAGAAATATAGTAGTGCCTACAAGTAGCACATTTAAGACTCACACGAGTTTCAGTCCCTCCGTTAGTGTGTGTGTGTGTGTGTGTGTGTTTGTTTACTGTGCTAATCATTGAACGTGTTCTTTCACAATCGTATTTCGGAGTCTGAATGCCGGTGGGCACTCGTCAGTGTGGTGATAAGGGCATGTATCAATTCCACACAGTGAAAAATAATGAAAATTAATGAGAAAAGGAACAATATATTTGTAACTAGCATGTAATTTAAAGTGCCGGTCTATACCTTTCGATTTCATTTAGGTTTTCACATTTGCGTATTGAAAAAAAAAATTTCAAAGATTGTATTGCCTCATTAAATTACGCGATTTCAACAGAGTTTGATCGGTAGAATTTTTGAGAACTAATTTGTGTATAATTTATCACGAAAGATTATTTAAATTTCTCAACCCTAATGGGCAAAACCATAATCGAAATTGAAGTTCCAGCTTGGCTTAAAAATGTTGTTTCAAAGTGATTTTTAAATTTTCCAGGGTGGAGCTCCCGAACGTCCTTCTCACTGGGGGCTATTCCTCCTCCCCCCCCCCCCCCCTCCTTCTAGGAGCCCGGTAAGGCCCCGCAGAGTTCAGGTCCGCTGCTGATCTCGCCTCCACCAGTGGGTATCAGTTTCGAGGCCCGTAAGATTGGGCGCACGCAGAATGAGGCACGACGCGACATTTCGCGATCAGGCATGTGGCGACATCTAACGACTGCTCCAACTTGGTCGCTAGCAGACTGTCATAGCTACAGTGTTCTGCGCATGTGCGAGCATAATTTTTTTTTTAACAAAGCGATGCCGTAGGGTGCATACTCTTTATTTACTCTATTGTAGTGGGTTTTATAGCTGACTAGTTAAATACTGTTTTAAATTGAGTAAGAATTCACTTGTAATGCATTGTAATTGATCCCCCCCCCCCTTAGTATGGAGCTGTATGCAGATCAGTTAAGTATGTTTATTACAGGAAATACCCATTTCATATGATTCATCTTTTATGGAATATCACGACAGCAATTTTATTTCCAGAATTTGGGAAGAAATAACGTAACGGAAATACGGCACGTCGCACAGCATTTTGTGTTGTCGCACGCCGTGACTAATTCTGGTCGGATTAAAGGTTCATTGTCGTTAGAACTCAGGTTTTCACAATTTTTGGAAAAATTTATAGTTTGAGATAGTAAGTGATATCCTAAAACTATAAACTATACATGCAGACTGTTAATTCAGAACTCTAAACTACCTTATAATGCTCTCTGGCCATGCTAGGATTGAAATACTACAAATAGTCTTTTGATGTTATTTAAACCATTAAATAAACACTTATTGAATTTATAAAACAATATGTTAATAATTAAGGAAACTAGTTCCGTAAGAACATACACTGTTTGTTACACGAGTATTGAACATGTCATAACCAGGCATATATAAACTATTTAAAAAAGGTCATCGTAATAAAACTTTTTTTAATTACTTAAAACTCTGAACTTAATAAAAAAAAACTAAATTTAATTAAAAATAATTTTGAAGTCCACAATGATTCATGCTATTTCATCAGATTTATTCATCAAACTTACAAATCATTTCTTTTTTTAATTGAATGATGTATTTATCATTCTGCGAATCAGTTGTATTTTGTAACTTTACTATCACAATATAAGTAATTTATATTTGAGTTTCTATTTTGGTATATAACTATCATAATATCTTCGGATAAAATAAACATTAAGTTATTCCTGGATTAACTATCTAAAACTTGTAAGAATTTCAAGTCAATAGCATAAGCAGTTCAACTAATCATTTCGTACAAAAAGAAAAATATTTTTATACCATAGGTTAGGTTTGGATACCTAATTAGCTAACAGGAAAAGTATGTAATATGTAATTATTCGAAAACCACATAGACAGCGTTTTTTTTACTTATTTTGATTTGTTTAAAATAAAACAGAGCCAATATTGTTTTCTATTTAATAATTTAATCATTCAATTGTTTATCGAGACTTCAAATACCAATAAAAAATAGCAATGACAAGCTAGTAGCGAGAAAGGTAGACACCCTGAAATCCTACACATTAGTGCATACTGTGCGCAAAGGTAGGATTTTCGTAATCAAGACCATTAATGTAAGTGTGACGCCATTGTGCTTACGGCGAAACTTGTGCGTCATCCGCGCGTGGTCTGAAGGACGAGCGATTCATGCGCTGACGTCATAAGTCGAGAACAATGTGCTTTTTTATTTTATTAATTTTTTTAAGAGGTTAGCGAGTTAACAAACAATCAATTGTATAGTTGATTCAGAAGGCCAAGTACACTTTCAGGTGACTATCAAGGTGATCATAGAGTGAATATTTCAGACACAACTTACAGTGAAGTATTTTAAAGCATGGGCGACCTTCATTTTGAGAACAATGTGATCAAGCGAGTGCACGGTAGTCGTTCCGTTACTCTTCTAGAAATCATACGCGCGGAGTTCCGTAACCACAAATCTCTGGTGGACGTGCCCCCCAGTCTTTATCTGTACTCCAGGGAGCTGAGCGAGTCTGTAGGGAACGAGTGGATTTGCAGACTCGCCCAGTGTAATTGAAGCCATATAATATACCATACACAATGGTGTGTGTGTTCCATGCAGCGTGATTGCGTGGGACCGTTTGTATGAGAGAACCTAATGTTCATTGACTCCGGGTCAGACTCTCAAATAATCCGCGTTCGTGCATTTTCGGATATATATATATATATATATATGCGTGTGTGTGTATACACACACATACAAGTGTGAGTACTTACACTTATATCTGTTGTTAAATTTAAAAAGTAGGTTAGGTTACGTGTGTTACATTAAGAAAAATCTTGCAATTTTTTTTTTTTTTTAATTTTTGAAGTTAAATTTGTTTACTGAGGGGCCAACAATTTTGGAGAGTTACGAAAATTCCGATCGTATAAGGTAAATAGTTAGGTACATGGTGGGGGAACCGGTAGATGAGGAGAGTGCGTCAGCGGCGACGCCACTCCAACGCATGCACTAGCGGTCGAATGGGAAGACGGCAAGAAAGGGGGAGGGAATAGGCACGTAGGTGCTAGTTGTAACGGCCGGAAGGGTAGACGGTAGGGAAGAGGTAGACATGACGCAGCAGTGATGCTACGGAATTCTCGTGACGCTGCTTGTGTATTTATACTCCTCAGTTTTTGTAACGGCTGACGTATTTGACGCTGCCATATTTCTTTTATTTAATTTAAAAAATCTACAATTTATTTATTTGTGTTGAAAAGAGTTTATTGCTTTGTGCAATTGAGATTATAATCATCATTCGTTTTTATTTGGATAGTTTGATCGAAAATGAAAATAATTTATCCCTATCTTTATCTAAATAGCAAGTGGACTCCACGCGCACAATGTTTTGAGGGGGGGAGGGGGGGTCTGACTGAGTTATGTCCAAGCACACAAATAATGCGTTGTTTGAGACTAAAAATTCTCTCAAAAAAATTTTAAAAAAGAGAGGATAAATTTTTGCTTGTCTAGGTGATATTAACTAAAATCAAGGTTGCTTCAAGTATAGAAAACATGGAAAATTAAGGAAAATTGTAATAAAAAACTTTTTTTTCCTGGTACAGCGAAATTAAACAGAAAATGCCGCTTCCTCCGACGTCTAGTCATAAAAAAATGCTATAAAATTCGGTTGTTTTTCACATTACAAAAATTCTACAATTCATACATGCATTTCTAATATGTATCCTTTCCTGGCGTGTCAGGATGTTTCGTGTAGAATACAGTTAATTTGAAACATTTGTAGCAATGTAGGCGGAATCATCAATGTAATTCTGAGAAAAATAGCACAACTGTGATGTTTAATTTGATTTCGTCGTGTTTAATTTACGAGTGCAAGTTTTTCAATATTGAGCCTGCTACACTCATTGCATGAAAATGTTAGCATGGTCGCTGATAACCAAAGGTAATCTTATCGACAGTGATAACTCTGCATGTACGAATCGGAATTACGGTTATCGCAATACAATTGTTTCCCAGTCTTTAGAGCTTTGTTGTCACATACATAAAACGATAATATATGTACATTATTTTAAAATTTTTGAGCGGGTACATGCAGAATTTTAAGCAGGTGTTACTCGCGAAATTGAACTTTTAAAGGAGATTAATATTACGCGCATGTTATGTAATTAGTTTTTTATGTTTTCCATCAGAAGTTTTTCTTCTAAAAAACTTTATAACGACATTCATACCAGTTTATTTTTTATATGTACATCTTAGCTCTCGGTGGTGGTAATTTCGTGAATTCGACAGAAGTAATGGAACGGAAATGTGTAACAACCGCGGTGCTGCCATCTGTGACGGATGGCGCGAACAAGAGTTCATTAACCCAAAGGAAAACGTTATAGTATTAACTGTTTAATGAAGTTGAACAAGATGGAAAGTATATTAATAAAAGTCCTTATCGAAAATTAGTACAAAGCCGGGGTTTAGTATTTTTTTCAAGTCTTTTTCGCTATCATCGGTGTCGTTTCATTATATGTTTAAATTTCGGTGTGCAAATCGAGTGATTCTATAGTCGACGTAGCTGCTCCGGCAGCGAATTATAGCAGCGGGTGCGGAACTGTGTGTGATTCGCGTCAAGAAATGTAGTTGAAAACAATTTATGCGTATGTTTATCGCTCGGTTTATTTTAAAGAATTCTAAGTTAAATTTCGTGTCCAAGTTTTGTATTATAAGTTTATTTGCAACACGAGAACACATGAATTTGCTCGTTACGACGTCGTACACGACAGTATTCGCAGCAAGGCTGCGCCCATTCGGGGCTGTTAACTGGGTCCGGGGCGTCTCGACGTCATTATGACGACCATCTGTTCATCCAGACCATCCTGTCTTCTGTATTCTGCGATGTCAGTGCATGCCTATTGCACCCTGCATGTCTGTGCCACGGGCCCAATCTGTCTCTAGTTAAGATAGGGGAGTAGACTTCACTCGCTGCCATTGCTGGCCAATCCCCTCCTAGTACAGGATGCATGCGACCCTCTCCCTGCATGGGTTTATCCCCAGCATGACTAGGTGTATAGGCTTCGGCCTGAGACGCACCTTGGTCCCTCCCTACCACTCCTACAAATACACGTAGTTTTGGTTAGGTTAGAGGGGAAACTGCAGTGTCTCCAACGCTGGTCTGAAGCAGCAATGAATGTGCTCGCTGCTGCTGATCGATGCTGTCCTGGTTTGGAGCTCGCTGATCGTAACGTGATCATAACTTTGTGATTGTTTGTTCCGGAACCAGTTCACTGCAATCAAAAGCATATTAAAAAACTAATTTTAATAAATAAAAATGGAAAAAATTACTGTACAACATACTAATGGTGAAATTAAGTTAAGGTAACAATTTTCACAAAGCAGGTTTTTGCACATTATACAATAGAAGTACTAGTTAGTATAAAATAAAATGTCAGTTCAGATTAACAGTTATATTTCTCTATTTTATATTAAATTTAAAAGAAAAATATTCAGAGTATAGGAAGGATGTTCTATAAGAATTTGTTAGACGTTTTTAATACTAATAAACTGTTTATGTTTATTGTAAATTTTTATGCTCATGTAATTTAAACAGTTCTGCAATTGCCTGGTGTTATGCTCTGATCTAAATTTTCTAGCATTTCTGGTGTTATATGTCAGAGTATCTTTTTTATTGTGCATAAAAGCGAGACGTGAAATAAAAAAAATCAAAATTAAGAGAGCATTCACATTAACGATAAAATAAACTTGTATTTTTAAAAGCCAATATACAGGAGGGCTCTTACAACAAAGTAGAAACTTAAGTAAATGAGCTGAAAGAAATACGGTTAAAAAATTACACTTGTATTAGGCGTTAAAGGGTTTTTCTCAGCTCGTACAAAAGCGTATGTTCAGGTAATAAAATTATCTTTTGGGGTTTTATTTGACCAGAAGGCTATACTGTAAAACACTTAAGTGTTTAAAATTTATTTCGTCTGTCTGCTTGTGTGTGTCTCTGAAACGCCCCACACTTCTCTAAAATACACTATAGACTAATACCGGACAGCTCCACGATTTTTGTGTGAAAACTTGACGTTGTCAGTCAGTGCGATAGATGGTAATCTGTATACCTGGTATGAACAATACGTTTCTTTGATACATAAGGTACCAACATGACAGCAAAAAATAACTTAATTTAATGTTAGAAAAACGTTTTTGAATAATTTTGCTGATTTATGCAGGAAATAAACCTCCAGCTCCAAATTTTTTAACAAAAAGTTAATCACGTTTGACAACTGAACTGTAATATATAATTGAACAATTAATCTCTAAAATATTTTTGTAGTTACACTTTTCCCATAGAACAAGGAGTACAAATCTGTTCGGTATTACTCTCTAGTGTATTTTTCTTCTCTGAGTCGGAACGGGAAAAATTATTGTAGTATTTGAGTTACCGGTTCAACTTGGAAACTCTTACTAGAGAAAGCAGCTCAAGGAAAGCTAACCGGTTTCGTTAGGATGTTCTACACAGACTAAAGGTACATTGGCCCACATTCTGTCAAAATGTATTGTTACAATTATTTAATATAATATAAATAAGGTATATAATTCTGAACATATTCGTATGCATTAATAATGAAATATCCAACACTTACTGTATAGTGCAACTAGGACAAACATATTAATATTTTTTATCGAAGATTGTATTATGGCGTTGCATTGAATGCGAAAATATACTAAATACTTGATCTTACGAACAAACTAATATTTATTTAATTCAGTTTATTTTGTTCGAGGACATGTGTAAATGCACTTCAAAATTTTGATTCGATTAAAATTGAAAGGCATTTCACGCACTATTCAAGTAGACAGTTGAATCATTAAAAAAATTGTTTCAATTTAAATATTAGTTTTATTTCTGTAGTTTTTTGTTTGTTTTATAGTAACAACCCATTAATGACAGAAAAGTTACGTCATGAGCCATCCAAAGGCTAGAGTTCAATAAATATTGAATGTCGTGCAAAGCAAAATATTGTCTTTTAAAATGGCCTCTAACCGCGGAGGACAAAATAAGACGTTCCCCGCGCTGCTAGCAGGTGCCTGAGTGGTACCCGGTCATGGACTAAATATATGTAGATTAAATCTTATCTTCTGCGCATGAGGCTATCATTGGCTTACGATCTGATATCGGAACTATCAGCATGAGGTGCTGCAAAAATTGGCATTACAGTTTGTTTACAACTGATACACCGACAAACGTGTTCTTTTTGTTTAAATAATGGAATATTCTTTAGTCATTTAAGTAGGACCAATTAAAATGCATGCATTAGTAATGAAAGATCAAACACTTAACTGCAGCGAAACTCAGACATACAAAGCGCAAAAGGTAGAGATGTTAGTTTTTTTTATATTTTTTATATACAAAAACAGTACCAAATTAAACATACAATTTGTCTTTGTTTACCACCTAATGGCTAAATTTTTTATTATAATTTTTTCGTGAATTAGTCATTACTATACATTTAGGTATACTCTCCAGTTCTCTACCTACTTTTTGACTTCAACGTTGTGAGTTAGTGTTTCAGTACTCGCCAGTGTTTTGTAACGAGCAAATCCATGTGTTTTCATGACGTTGATGTTCATGTTGCAAATAAACTTATAATACTACTAAACTCTGACATAAATTAAAAGTATAATTATTTAAAATAATGCTGAGCGTGATAGATATACTGATCAAAAACATATTCGCTTTTCAAGTACACATATCCGTCACTTACGACTAATTCGTTCCTAAAAATACTCGTGTTATTAGAAATCGCGTATTCTGAAGCATTAGTTTCCATAAATAGCAAGGCTAATTTATTTAATGTGCTCCAAAATTTTGCAGGAATATACTTTACGTAATATAAATGCGTTGAATAACACTCCACTATAAATATGTCACACCATTTATATTTATATGCCTCTCATCGCACATTGTATGACAAATACGACACTAAATAATGGGAAAATTTTTCCATGTGAATCATCTGTTCATTTCTGTTCCGGTATCTAATGTAAAAAAATATTCCCGCTAGTACAAACAACAGCATCAGACTTATATAAACTTTTGGTAAGAGTCCTTATTTCGTACGATTGTGCGCACAGTTGACTTGCTTAAAACTAAAGTGCGACCAACATAAGCGTGGCCTTCATGACAATCTGCGCGCCGTAATACTTCTAGTTTTGTCTCAAATACTTGAACACGATGCATTATGTGTGATCAAGCACGTACAGTTACCGGCAGCTGAATGGGCAGACGTTGCATTTTTTAGTGAATTCCCTGCCACTGGCTAGACTGAGTTCACGGCCCGGTCTGTGGCCAGGCGACAACGCTACTGTACGGCGGCATACGCGCGGACGTAAAAAAACATTTGGTCCTTTACACTCCATAGCCGCTATTTAACTTGCCACAGCTGATGTTTGTACAACAGCCGATAGCGTAGACAGACCTGCACGCGATTCTCTTTCCCCCCTTGTTTGGCTAAATGTATCCCACAGCACATGTTCACAGAAGTTGAAACGGACTTCGTGGCGTCGTGCTCGACTTTTTTTTTTTTTTCCTGCCGACATTTCGTGCTAACTGAAGTTAACAGATGTGCTATTTGAGACTGGGGCAGTAAAATTAAAATCTCGCTAAATGAATTCGCACAATCTGAAGCCGTGCTAAGTGGGGATAGGTGTGCATACCTACTTTCTGCGCCCACTGCTAGAATTCGCTTCCTGAATCGTAAACAGTGCTTGCTACCATCATCTGCAGATGACAGCACGAAACAAACTGAAATTTTTTAAACTATTAAAAACGTTCCCGATTAAAGCGAAAACATTTTGAAAAATTTCCGAAACCCCGGCTTTGAATCTGATTTCCGACAAGGAATTTTATTAAAATACTGTCCATCTTGTTAAAATTTATTTAACAGTTAATACTATAGAGTTACCGCACACGTTATAAGTTATATTTCTATGTCAGTACTAAAATATTAACCTAAAATATTTTAAAACACATAACACTAAGTTTATGTTTGTGTATTTGTTTTTGCATAAACGATTGAAATCAGTCTGTAAACGATCACTACAAGCAAAGCGTAACCTTATTGAGCTGAGTCAACATTATTATATAATATTATTAAAAAGTAAAAAAAACAAACATTAGAAACACTCCCTTGAGGTTATCAATCGCGCGCTCTACCGCTGTGCTACCGAGCTATAATCATTGCAATGTCGGCTATGTAGTTTTACTATCATAAAGTTTCATTTGGCACACACACTGTTTACGAAAGTGACTATATACGGGTTTTTGTTGCTACAAGTGGGTCCGCCATATTTGTGTCACATTTACGTTCATCGAATTCCGTTCCATTTTCAGGAAATTATCATCCAAGTGTCGTGTACCGAGAAAAAAAAAACTTCCAGATGTCTACATTTGTTAAAACTTCACACTATGTTGTGTATAGTTCTGTTGGCAGATATAAGTCGTTCAACCTGGGCCACAGACACAGTTGGTGTGTGTGTGTGTGTTGGGGGGAGGGGTGATGGAAAGTATAGGAAAGCAAACAGCATGCTTTGTGGTTCACAGCCTTACTTCCGAAATGCAATCCCTTGTTCGCCCTTGGACACGGAAAGGTGTGTAGCACGGAGGACGGAGGTCTGAAACACTGTTGGCCGCGCGGCGGGAGAAAGTGTGTGATTACTCCCGGGCCCCGGCAGCCGGCAGCTGGCAGCTGGCCGCAGGTGATGTCTGGGCCTAACTCCGGGCAGCTGCACTGGGGCGTCCCGCGGCCTCCAGCCTCCAGCCTGTTTCACACGCACGGTCCCGCAGTCGGTGGCCGTACAGTTGGGTGGGGTAGCAACTTTCTCTCCCCCCACCCCTCCTTTTTTTCGAGTAAGGAAAAATAATACAACAAACTTAAAAATAAAAAAAAACATGTTGGTTGTTCGTATTTAAACGCTTTGAAATAGACACTGCTACATCTGTGAGAAGTCATAAGTCCCTCCTCTCCTCTGAAAGAGGTTTAATCCCACAATTTTCCCTCACCCCCTTCCTTTTTAAGCTTGATGCGCGTAACTTAGGCCTGGGGTCGATACAACAATTTAAAGGTAGATAAGAGAATATGTCCTTATTCACGCGGGCTCATTGGAAAAAATGTCGGCAAATCTATTTTTTGAACTCTTCGGTGTTTCGTAATAAAGGTTAAGAGAACGGTTTCTGTGTCCGGAAGAAATCACTCTCTCCCCTGTGTTAGTATAAAGCTGTCCGGTGTTAGACTCTAGTGTGTTTGTTCACATGTGCCATTTTGATAAATTTACTTAGCGCGTTCTTGAGATATCTGTATTGTGCACTCTTAATAAAAGAGGTCGAAAGAATATTCAGCCCTAAAAGAAGATTTAGCCGCTGTGACAGAAACGCATCGTGTGCTACCGGCCTGTGGGTATTTTACAAAGATGTATGCTGCCGTGACCCGTGTACGATGACGGAAGGGCGAAGCGAAGAAGGGGCAGCACCCACACGCCTGTATAATCTGACTTTTTCGTTGTACGCCAGGAACATGCGGGTCCGGGGGAAATCGGGGCGGAGTATGGTATTCCGTTGCGATCTCGACACCCTCGTGCGACTGGTCTGCGCTCTGATTCTCCGTTCCCTTTTTTTTTTCTTTTTCCGCCGTCCGCTCGCGTGATGGGTGGCGTCGTGTGAAACAGGCTTTACTTTGGCGCCCGCGGCTTTTCTACCGCCAACACGTTCTGGTGTATTGTTTGCTGGTGGGAAGAAACTTTTTTTTTTATTCTAAATCAACGCGGATAAAGTTTTATATAATTTACGGCCCGCTTGTTTGTTTTGAAGGTTTTCGCGTCACACGCGCGATGAGTTCAGTCCTGGAATTCGTGATTATTAGGATAGCAGAACCCACGGACCACGACGTGACTTATTCTGCTTTTGACCTTATGAAAACATTGTGCGTTGACAGAATGACTGGATGGCGGAGACGGGGAGTACTCCCAACAAAACCTATCAGCTCACGCCGCAAAGGCATATTGAGGGCTGAGGAAGAAAGGGTGGTGTAGGGGCAGCTACACCGAAGTGGAGAAAACAAGGAATAATGAGTCTAGGAAGAATAATTTTGTAACTAATCCTCGCAAACGTGTTGGAAAATTAATTTTTGATAATTTTTTGTTCTTTTGTATAGTTTACTATTGCGCGGCACCTTGTATACCCTTCCTCCTTTAAGGAGAGAAAAAAATGTTTGATCCTTTGTCCATTAGTTGAGCGGAATACGTTGTTGCCCCACGGCAACGTCCGTCACGTTTCCCCACCCGCGGGAAAGCCCAGGCGTGACCCCGCCCCGGGGACCGAGCTGTGCTCCCCCTCGCGGCCCAGTTGCGCCACGGCGCGGTGGCGCGGTGGGTGGTGGAGCGCAGCGGCTCTCGGCTCTGCAGTCCCGAGTGTCCGCGCTCTGTCCCACCGACACTGCCCTCGCCACGTCCACGCGACTGCGGTGCTTCCCGAGGCTGGCAGCGTCCTAGAAGTTGCAGCCGAAGAAAAAACAACAATTTAATTGCAAAATAATGGAGAAAGTATTTTAAGATTAGAAACTAGGCATCCGGATGATGTTCAATCCAACAAAGTTCTACAAAACACAGCAAAAATTGTCGCTGTCCGTAAAATGATTTCGTTGAAATAACAACACCTTGATTTTCCACACATTATTTCCACGCCTTATTTTGTCGTGATGAACATACGGTCGAAGTTTATCGGTAGAATTCACTCATCCTGTAGGCTATATGTATACATTTTATATTTTAAAATAATTTAATGGACCTAACTTCATTGCTGCCTTACACCCGTTGAGGAAAGGAAAAAAAAAAACCCAAGGCTGGAAGAAAATGGTGACTACACAAACACACGGAGGACAAGCCGGCATCAGCTGATGTCAAATGTTACTTGCCGCGACAGCGCGGAGAATTCCGAGAAGTATCTAGTCGGAAAAAATTGCAGCACAGGCGAGCAGGGTAAGCTTGCGACTAGAGCTGTAAATACCGAAAGAAACAACTATTGGACAGCACAGCCAATGATAACGGCACATTCCGCCCACCCTCCTAAACCAACAATGCCCCCCCCCCCCCCTTTTTCCCTATTTAAAAAACCAACCTATCTAGGACTTAGAATTTGATGTCCAAACAGGTGGTTCTGCGGAATTTTTTTTAAAAATTAGTTTATCAAGATCGTTTTCAATGCAAATTTAACACTGAGCAACATATTGTACGTTAAGGGCAATTAATGTCACCTTATATATATATATATATAGATAGATAGATATATATAGATATATATAAAATTTCTTATTCCCCCCTATTTTTTTCAATGGCACAACTCGCTCCATAACACCACAACCCCCTCTCCCTTTTTTTGGTGGGTGGTCTTGAACACAGAAATGCGCATACAAACCCAACGATGAAAATCAACCAGGAAACCTGGACGACAGCGACACAAGCTTCCTGTGATAAAATAGTTGTGACGTCTCGGGAACTGGCATCATCTGTCGTCAAGACTGATTCCTATTGCAAAAATAATTGAAATAAATATGTTATGGCTTACAGGGGCGTAGCCAGGGGGGGGGGGGGTTTAGGGGTTACAACCCCCCCCCCCCCCCCCCTTAGCACCGAATCTTTAATTAATTTCTTATTCATCACTCAAACAAATTTCATATTAAAATTAATAAAATTTTTACCATTACTATATTTAAATTTAAGTACCGAAAACTGCTAAAATAGCACTATTTTACACCTTAAAATCCAAATTTTCCCGGGGGAGGACCCCCGGACCCCTCGCTGTAATACGGGGGGACCATGCTTCTTAACACCCCCCATACACAAATCCTGGCTACGCCACTGATGGCTTAAGACTAATTTAGTTTTATCCTTGATTCTATTTATTCATAAAGATAAGTGTATTTCAACATGTATAACACAAGAAGTTTTTTAATATCGTACATTCTTCTTTCGCCAAAATATTTAATGCAATTTTGACTGTAATACATGCTGTATTTTTACAATAAAGTAATTTGTAATAAGCTTATGTAGGACAGAATTGCTCAAAAAAAAAAAAAGGGAAAGTTTTATGAGTTTGAGAAATGTACGGACATCAGTAATAGGACTAAGTAAAGATAAATCTTTTCTATGCATTTAGTCCATAGATATATGTTTATACAAACTTTATATTTATAAATGACATTCATTGAACCAACTAAATTAAAATATCATTTTTCTTTGTGATTTAATTTTTGTTGCAATGCTGTTTTTAGTTGTATTTTGGTACTCTACGGTGGATTAACTCGCATTTCGGTGTTATTTCGGTTATCGCAATTCGCCATGAATTCTTGTCCCTAGTTGAAATATTGTTGTGTAATGGCCGCGTCACTGCACAAATACCTAATGTAACATATAAACTGTAAAATATTAGAAACGTGTTAGAAATTTGAAATGCTGTTTTCAGGGTAAATAGAGGAACGTCTGCAGTGTTAAAACATAAATTATTTGGAATTTTGCAGATTTTTTACGAAAAAAACTGCGACCCTTATATTTACCCAATCTATTGTAGTAGGTAGGTTTGGTATGTTCTGGGACAGTGGCTGGTGGTGGGGGATCCGCGGATCCGCGGCGGCCATCTTGGAATACGTCACTTCCGGCGGCCATCTTGGAATACGTCACTTCCGGCGGCCATCTTGGATTACATCACTTCCGGTAGACATCTTGGAATACGTCACTTCCTGCGGCCATCTTGGATTACATCACTTCCTGCGGCCATCTTGGATTACATCACTTCCTGCGGTCATCTTGGATTACATCACTTCCTGCGGTCATCTTGGATCATGTCACTTCCGGTGGCCATCTTGGATTGCGTCACTTCCGATGTCCATCTTGGATTTGACCTTGAACTTTGACCCATGCCGCCATCTTGGATTCCGCCATTTTGTTTTCTAAAAATTCCGCCATATTGTATTCTATAACATTCCACCGAATTATGATGTCACGTCCACCATCTTGAAATCCTCAAATATAAACTAGAAAATCGGGAAAAAATTGATAAATAATATTAATAAAATTTTAATTTAAAATCTTGATGACTTCGTCACCGAGCTCCTCACTCCTGTGCGTTGCACTTTTCGTTACGATGCCATCTTCATCGAGCTTCCCACTCCTACCCATGCATTATAGTCTGCTGGAGGCAGCCATCTTGTTTAGTGGAGACCACCATCTTGATTTCATCTTCCATGCAGCTTTTAAATATGAATACACAAACATGTTCCTATTTAAAATAGATACTTATCTACTTGTGGGTTAGGACTCTAAAATATTTCTGGTTCCTGTGACGACTATGAAGTAGTAAGTAATTAAATTTGATGGGAAAAAAAGGTTAATAAGTATTATTACTATAACCATCGCATCCGCAACGCTGAGACTTTGTTTTATATTGTTTCCGTTTTTTGATGTATAGTTTCCATTTTTTGTATATCTTTTCCGTTTTTGTATATAGTTTCCGTTTAGGTTATATAGTTTTCTTTTCTTGAAGATTTTATGTTGTGAAAAGCGTGGCTTTATTTCAATAAATATGATTTTACCTACAAATTGTTTATTATTTTAATATAACACCTGCATTCCGCAAGGTAATTCTATTTAAATTTGTCTCTGAGAAATGAAAATATATACGCAAACATTAAAATATCTGCTTCCATGCAGCTTTTTAACACGAGTACGCCAACATGTTACTGCTTAGAAGATACGTCAATAAAAATATTGTTTGAGAGTGAGGACTCTGAAAATTTTCTGGTCCTGAACGGTGTAGTATTGAGTAAATAAATTAAATTAACTAATTTTTTTTAAAATTATCATTACTATAACCATTTTATCCGCAACGATGAGACGATTATTTTGATGAATGATAACATATATCACAGACTATACATATAAACATCATAAATGATTATTTCTTTAAGAAAAAATGGTGGTCTTGAACAAAATGACTGTGGGTTTGACGGATGTTTTGTTTTTTTAAGGCTCATAACATAAATGGTGGTCACAACATCAAAATGACTGGATTTTGTGATTTATTTTAACATAATTTGTGAATTTTTTGGTCTATTAGGGTCATAACAACACTGGTAGGAAATATAAACTCGACCTTACATACACTAACATACTTTAGAAACCTACACCCGATGACGACATCCATCAGATGAAATCAAGATGGCGGTCTCCACTAAACAAGATGGCTGCCTCCAGCAGACTATAATGCATGGGTAGGAGTGGGAAGCTCGATGAAGATGGCATCGTAATGAAAAGTGCAACGCACAGGAGTGAGGAGCTCGATGACGAAGTCATAAAGTTTTTAAATTAAAATTTTATTTATATTATTTATCAGTTTTTAAAATTTTTTCCCGATTTTCTAGTTCATATTTGAGGATTTTCAAGAAGGTGGATGTGACAATTCGGTGGAATGTTATAGAAAACAAAATGGCGGAATGGGTCCAAGGTCAAGGTCAAATCCAAGATGGCCGTCGGAAGTGACGTAATCCAAGATGGCCGCCGGAAGTGACGTAATCCAAGATGGCCGCCGGAAGGACGTATTCCAAGATGGCCGCCGCGGATCCCCGGATCCCCCACCACCAGCCACTGTCCCAGTACATACCAAACCTACCTACTTTTAGTACACTGTAAGCTTTTTTTTTTCTCTGCACGCTAAATTGAACCTTGTGTAAATAAAAAAAGTTACATGCCACTGTATATTACAAGGGCGCCCATACCCGGGGGCAGGGGGGGGGGCCGTGCCCCCCCCCCCCTAGTTTTCAGGGAAGGAAAAATATATATAGTGTAGTCAGGTGTTTTACTTTAAAGAAAATTATTTAAATTCGGTATTATGTAGAAGTGGTTCAATACGAAGATATTATTCTATATCGGATTTTTACATGTCTACTTCATTTTTTATGTTAGTTCAAGCATTAGTTTCTGCTGCTGCGATATAAGGTGTTGTGTACAGGGAGAAAATGCGGGCAAGCTCAACGCCCGTGGTGAGTCATTCCCCTTTGTGATCCTGCCCAAGCTCACGCGATAACACAACACAACAGATTTAGACCAGTCAGAGTTAGACGACGCGACAATTGACATGTGCTTGCAGACGGCGAAATGTTTTGCTACTTTTTCGTCATAATAATGTGTATGTTCACAAATAACATCTCAAAACAGAGATTTTTCAATAGTCTTTAGGTGTACAGTTTTATGCATCTGGTCTAGATTTAGTTTAGTGTAGTCAGTCAGTATAAATAACTTAAGTGTAAATAAATCCGTGAAAAGTGTAAAGATAAAAACCATTGTTATTATGTATTTTCTCTTAGTTTTCCTCATTCGTCACAACCGCTCAGAATATTCATAATTTTTAAGGTAAGCTTACACCATTAAAGTTACTCAAATAAGAATTATTGTTCAGAAAAGTCTACAACGTAAAATTTATGTTGGAATTTTGAATTTAGAGGAAAACTTTTTTTCCCTTCAAAAGTTTTTAAAAGGATAAGGATTCCGCTACCTTCAGTAGACGAAAGCAATTCACACTGGAATCCCGATTTTACGTACGCTCCCGTTCGCTTGGATTGCATTCGTAAAATCGTTATCTTCATAAAATTTTAAACACCCCACCCCCTAAAAATACATGTTATAATTTATTGAACGGAATATATATAATATTAAATAGTAGAAACAATGACTGCCGTCTGCCCTCTGCCCACCCCTGCGTTCCCCTTATTATTATTTTTTTTTTTTAACATTCCATAACTTGCCTCATTGCACGAGTGATATAAAGTGACCTCACAGCGACTAACCACAGTTGCACCACGCATTGCATCATGTTAACTTTTGTGTGGTGACAGATACATCAATACTGACCTGCTAGAAAATTTTCAAAAGCAGAGAGAAAGCAATGACGAATTCAAAACCATTTTCGAGGCAGTAAAAGAAGATTGTAATGAGCTTGACATAGATATAAAAATCCCAAGATTGGCTGGAAAGCAGACCCACAGATGTAACGTGAATGTCCAGTGCTCATCACCTGAAGACTATTTCAAAGTTGCAATTTACAATCCGTACATGGATTCTATAATTATGTCACTTACTACAAGATTTGAAAGAGATAAAGGCATACCTTTCAAAGGTGGAATTCTTCACCCACATTTGATGAAAAAGGAGACGAAAGAAGATTTCATGAGAGACATAAAAAGTTTGCAAAAGTTTTATCAAATCGACAACTTGGAAGCAGAAGCCAGATTATGGTATGACGTCTGGACGAATAAGGAATGTTTGGAAAAAACAAAGCTCCATGATATACTTTCAGAAACAATGTTTTACCCAGCAGTAAGGCGACTGCTTATATTCTACCAAACCATACCCCCCACAACTTGCACAATAGAACGTTCTTTCAGCACACTGCGTAAAGTGAAGACGTGGCTGAGAAGTACTACAGGCGAGGACCGTCTGTCCAGCTTGTGCCTTCTAAGTGTCCACAGGAAAAGAGTGAAAAACCCTGGTTTCGAGGACAAAGTGCTTGACTTGTTCGGCAAGAAGAAAATAAATTTACAGTTTGCTTTTTCAGATAAATATTAGAGTCAAATCCGTAATCAAACTTATGCATAATAATTTATCTTAAAATTTGCTTTTTATGTCAATACCAGTGAAAAATCGTGTGATGTGTGCATTTTAATTTGTTTTCTGTATTAAATTATGAAGGTAGAGAAGCATAAGATACTGAAAACTAAATTCTTATACTTTATTCCTACTTAACATATCTGTTAACTTAAATTAGGTTAATCCTCTATGATTGTGTTTAGACACTGATATGAAATTCCTCTTTTTATCTTGGCTTGTTTCATAAAATGTTCATATTTTATAAATAACCCATTGAAATTCATGTGTTAAACAATAAATTTAATTATTATAAGATGAACTTGTGAGAAAGTTAATGATTGGCTAGAATATCCAGCGAATAGCGCTAGCTAGGACATTCAGCTTGTTTTGTGTTTTGACATCTGAAAGTCGTTTAAATAGCAAAGGAAAAGTAAATTCTCTAGAACGAAGGAGTATTCGTTCTACCACGGTTTTGTAGAGACATCGTTATTACCTACTTCTGATTATCCACGAGATATCAATTTTGCAAAATTTTATTATATTTTGGACTGGCATTCATGTTTTTACTAATAAAGCAATGTGGCTGAAGTAGTGTTAATGAATTAGATTATTGTGACATCAAATTTGAATCATCGTAGGCGATAAACTGCAACCACGATAGGGTTTATTCAAGATCTATTGCTTGCTTTGAAACGAACTATCAAATTTTCACGACGGAAACGAATGAAACCATTCAACTAAGTTTTCAGCCTGTAAGACTGATTACTGCCGCTGTTCAACGTGCTGTAATGCCAGGGATCAACAATTTTGACTGAAGAGAATCGAGCTGAGGAGAAGAATTTCTACAAGTTCATATCAAAACCGCTCCAGCCGGAAGGAAGGAAGGTCAACGATTGACCGGCAGTGGTGATATAGAAGCAGTTGAGGGCGCCGTGTTTCACACAGAACTTCGAAGTCGACCATTGGTGCGTACCGAACAAGACCTTTCCCACTGCGAGGAAGGATGCAGCGGCAGTGAGCAGCAATAGTTCCCGGACCACGCACAGCTGTGTTGCAGAGCCAGAGGTCATCTGTGTCGTCATACTTTCGCATGTACTGACGGAGGTTGGTTGTCGTCGTATTGAATAACATTTGAACAATTTTCGAGAGTCCCTTGAACTATCGATTATCAAGTACCTAAATTTTCTTTTCATACAATCTGAGATCACACTAATTTTCCAGAAGTTCATCTTCAATTTAATTTTATTGTGAATAATTTTTGGCATGAACTAAATTTTAATTTGTTCTAACTATAATGTTGATTTTGTGTCTGATCATATGGAATTAGAAGTTGCTGTTTGATTAATAACTTAACTTTGCAATTTACTTATGAGAATTTACCTTGTCCCTTAAGTGTAGTTCATATCCAGTGGTCCAATTTGCTGACACCATTGAGCAAAAATAGCCGTAAGCACTGTTTTAAGGCACTCATTGATAACATGATTTGAGCTGATAATAATAAATTGAGTTTGAAGTTACATGATTTGAAACAATTCCTTTTGATAGTAACTTCTATCTTATTTGAATATTGTAAACAGATTTCTCATTTGTAATTTGAAGCTTTACTATCACTAAATATACTTATAGTCCTCGACTACTGATTCCATCTGTGCTAATTCTAAATGATAAGCAATTATGATTCATATCGAAACATACTAATATTCATTTAACTGTGAATTTGTGTGATACAATATCGCCGTGGTAAAGTTAACAACAGTTGAAAATAAAAAAAATGTTTGAAACAATTTTTGACTATAATTATAAGCATAGTTCAGGCGTTACATTTAAAAACAACTATTTTCTTACTGTGATAACATATTTAAATCGTTTCTCTCCCAAAGTTAAATCTTTTGACCAACACTTTTTAAACTTTATAATTATTTTAATTTAATTTGTACGCGACATTTATTTAGGGGTAAAGAGAGCAATTAGTTGAAGGACTGTATTCTTGATATTCGTGTACCCGAGACGCTGCAAAATTATAAGGACTGTATTCCTGCATTTGTGTTGCTAAAAATTTACTTGTTTCAATAAAATAGTTAATATTTAATTAATAAAGTAGCCAATAAAGTTTTTATGGCGAATGAGTACTGTGGTCTAGTATTTTAGTAACAGGACAAACATTTTTAACAGGGTCAGAACTGGAACTATTTTATGGCTAGTAACAAGCCGCAGTTAGTCTTCCAAAATATTAAAAATACTTCATACCCCTAAGTCTGGCCCCCCTACAAATTATCATATGGGCGCCCTTGGTATATTACTTAGATTTGATACGTATTTTCTGCTTTACGGAACTCTCAAATTGTTTAATATTACTTTTAATACGAAAAATATAATTTTATTTATTTTTATCACATAACTGGATCTTGCCAAAGCGAAGAACACACAATGGTGTGGACACCGGCGTGGTTGCTGCAAGGAATCTCATTCATGGATCAGAATTTTTGTGAAATACACGTGAATGTGAGATGTGATGTGTGCAGTAGCACGACAGAAAAACAAACAACATTGATATGCTTTTCTTCAATATCCCATCGTTATATTAGCTAAATAAAATGTTACAAAGCCCTAAAAATAAATAATTCACGGCTGCTACTCCACATGCTTTCGAAAAATGTCTAGTTTAGCCATAAATTTTTGATAGAAATTTTAACTATTTATTGTATACCTACATATAAGGCTAACATTGAGACATATTTTTATATTTATAACATACCTCATTTATGTACTTACGATGGGTTTATAGTGTTTTAAAAGCATTTCATTTTTGTAAAGTTTGCGACTTTGCACAGACTACTGAAAATCATAGCATCGAGTGTTCATTCTGTACTAGCACTGTACTCTTATGGCCTTGCGTTTCGCAACATCTACGTTGTCGAGGTCACTGCTGCGGCTTGCGCGTACTGGTAAGTTTCTCGCTTAACGACCTTCAAGAGCTGTGAAAGTTTTGTAGTCTTAGACTATATCCGGTAGTGTATATAGACTTCACACGATATCTTCGCAGTGAAATATTTGTAGCCACACATCGACAGGCCTATTTGACTACAGAACAGTTACACGAGTGTCGAAGCCCTGCTTCGTTTGCGATCGTGAAAGAGCATCCCGCATCCTACATAAACTACAAATAATATTTACCTCAACACAACACGTGTTTCCATCTATTGGCAGGAATAGGAACTTCTTGCAACAAGTTTCTTGAATGAGCTACATTAACTCTCGCAGCTGAATGGAGTCAAAGACAGTTGGCGGCTTGTTTTTAGGATTCTTAAGCTGTTTTTAGGACATTTCATGCCGTTCACATTTTTGAGGAATTTTTCCTTCGATATAGGGAAAAGTGTATTATTCTGAGTTTTTGAGATCTTTTCCGGAATTTTTTTCTCCTGAAAATTGGAAATTTTGGCAAATTTTTGGAAATTTTTGAAGGTAAACGTGAAGGGTCAAGGTCATGGTCATCCAAGATGGCCGCTGTGATATCGGAATCCAAGATGGCGGACATCGGCTCCCAACTCCACACTCATGCCGAAGGAGGTACCAATATATACTACTGGCCCCTTGTAGGGATGTATCATAGTGTTCAGAAAGGAACCATTCCTGCACTTGTCTCCGCGCACCACCGAAACCAGAGTGTTGCGGAATGCGAGCCCCGGTTCACTGCTTCCTCTGTCTACTCAAAGATTAAATTAATCCTTTGTTTGGACCGGTGCTGGCGACTGCTTGATAACGCCGCCGTTGACAACTAGGCAAGTCTTGTTTGATAAGCTCTAGGACGCTATTTATTGCCTCCGACCCGTGTTCTTGGCGCTGCCTTGCTATTTGTTATCGCCAGGGAGTGGGCGTGTGCATTCTTTGCCATGATAATAATTTCCGTCAAAATGAGAATGACCCCCACACCCACGGTGTTAGGAAATGTCAGGAGACTGCATGCTGTGGCGTAGTTGAGTCACTTTTTAACCTCGCCTTAGCCACACTGTCCCGGCCTAAAAATTGTGTAAATTGTTGTTTGATAACTTCAGATGATGGTAAGTAAGCATGAATTAGAATCTCCGTCATTTTCATAAAAATAGTCATTTAAACCTGTTTCCGCACTGCAAAACACTACACTTCAGTCATTATTTTGGGCTTCTAACAATTATGGCGCAAAATTAGTTGAAAGAAAAAAAATTACTTCACACACCACGTAATCGTGCAGACTTGCCTACCCTCTGCCACACCCCTATTCCAATTGGATAGCAATACATTATTTTATTGTTAACACTGATTCCTTGCTGATTTCTTAAAATCATTCTTTGACAATACCCACTTCACTATGCATGTTTACTATTCTTCCTAGCAAATGTCTTTCAAGCTATTAAACAATACTTATAGCATTAGCATTTATACAGCTATTTTGTTTGCTAAGCAATACCTTCGTGTTTATAATTCTTTAAGAATTTACTCAGCCGTTACACCTTTCGTCTTGGATTTACTATCATCGTTCCTGCTGCAACGATGGCACAGCTAGTACGCTTATCCTTAAGAAAGAATGTCTTATAAATGAAAAAAAAAGAAACTAATTTTAACTCATTTTAGTGTGTAATCTGGTGTAGACAAATCTTTTCATTGAACGTGGCAATTACAGTCAGTATTAATAGTCAGTAAATACTGTCATAATTAACCAAAAAATTGCATAGATTTGATCACATTGTTTTATGTGGAATAATTTTTTAATGTAACATAAGTTGCAAATAAAAAGAAGTGGGTTCAATTTACATTAAACAAAGTGTCGGTGTTTTGCGCTTCACTTGACTGCCGTAGTTCATTATTTGAATGTATTGTTGTTTCGTTGGCCAAATTGTGAATAGTTATCGTTTACTAGCGGCCGCCTGATCTCCTTACTATGGGATGTTCTGTGGCCCCCTTGCACCCCGGATTTGACCACCTGTGACTTTTCTTCTGTTTGGCTGCCTCAAAGATAAGTTTACGAAGTTCGACCTTGAACAATGGAAGCTCTGATGGAGGCAATTGAGGAATTTCACAAGATATGCTGGCAAGAGTGGGTAGAAACTTTGTGGAACGGCTCAATAAGTACATCGCCCGCCAAGGCCACTACTTGGACGATATTACATGTAATATTTAAGTAACTAAATGGCGTAATATGTACTTTCAAAAATTAAAACCTTTTATTATATCTTGAACTGTTTTTTTTTTTTTTTAAATTATAATTTACCAGCCAAATCTGCCCCACACTGTATTTAAGTTTGAATGTGTTCGTCTGTGCTGTCGTCGCTGTTCTGTCGATAATAGGTTCATCGTTGGGTCTATCTGTTTGCCATTAGCTGATTTATGTTTTTATTTATTTTGCGTTTATGAATTTTTCCCATGACAAACAGTGCAGAACTGCAATTGCGTATGCCCAAGTGAAACGCCCCTCGTGTCCTTGTTATTAATATTGACAAGATGTCGACAAAACAGGCCTTGGAAGTGGCGGGCAGAAATGAAAAATTAAGAACAAAATTAAACATCAGAGGCGGACACGGGGTGGGTCCAACGAAAATTTGTAAGCTCCCTATCAAGACCTGAGATCATAGTATGGATCGTTATTGCCTTAAGTAATAAAAACAAACAGTTACGTTTATAGGCATCCTTTTATTTAAGATCAAAGTTTGTTTTCAAGACTTTCTGTTACAAGCTGTAAAGAGAAAACACTTCTATCATTTAACCATTATTAAAGAGATCTCAGTTTACCTAATCATTTGCCGACCCGGGCCGCGAATAGAAAATTATTTTTCCAACCCATCATTCTTAAGGAAACCGTAAAGTTTTAACATTTTACAATAATCTGTAATCACCATATTAGCTTATCATTGGTTAATTATAACCATTTCACATATACAATTTCGAGATGGCTGAAGAGACCAAAACTGTTAAACTGGTTCGAATCTGATATCTGAAATTACATTTGGAAATTAACAAAATAAACTTTCACTGGCACTCGCTCTCACAAACTGAAGATTTTCTGGCGGTTCGTAGCTAATGGCGAAAAGGCCGGGGATGAGAGCTTCCACTGGCGAAACCACCAATTCAAAATTGGAGGTCGCCGGGCTTGCTTTGTTCCCCATTATGGTTGATTTCTCTTTGGGGTGGGGGGTGGGGTTTCTAGGACCCTGTCAAAACAGGGTAGTAGTTGTTAGGCACAGCCATGTTGGCTGGTAGGAAGATGGAGGGCGATGCGCGGCCGACGTCGCGGTTAAAAGAAAAAAAATGCGGCACCAAACCAGAATTTTGGTTCGTGGAGAAACTGGGATTACTACGTAGAGGCTATGCTGAGATGACTAAAATAAAAAACCAAAAGGTAAATAGGGAAACATCCCTTTTCTGATCAGACTACATCTTAGTACTGTTGCTCGGCGTCAGCTTTGATTTAACTGGACGGAGCCCGAAACGCGATCAGCGGACTACCGACGCGGTCGTTCCAGGGTGCTGTAAGAGTCTCCTCACATCCGCGCCGCGTCGCTAATTAAACAAGGACTTCGTCCTAGAGGGTGGAGGGGCGTCGGAAACCTTCGGCAACTCTCGTCGTCCGGCCCGAAGTGAACTATCGTAAAAGACTTCCCTCTGTCGGAGTTTGCGCGCACTAAGGTCGACCAGGGGCGAGTCGCGGTACAGTCGACTTAAAAAAAAACTACCCCCTTATGAAACCAATCTATATGGAAAATAAAATTATTTCCAAAAATAATTTTAAAATTATGATAAAATTTAAAAAAAACGTGCTGAAATACCTAATTTCCGGCACACAAGAAATTGTATTAAATCATTAATTTGAGTAATGCCGGGGACGGGATCCAACCTGCAACCTCTGTTATACATAAGCGTGTTTAACGCCCCACCTATTCGGGTGCACACACGGTGTGCAGAGCTTCAGAACAAAAAACACACTATTTGAAAACTTATCTACATATCCGAGTGATGTCTGTTTACGAAAAACATATCTGAATACGCTCAGAGTTGAAGAGTTTCGTTTTGAAACTGTATTTTTTGGAGTGAAAATGCCAAAACGCGTTTATTCTGTTTTTATTTTTTATTTTATAGGAATGAAACGTCCTGCAGAGATTGTTTCTGTAAAAAAGGATATATTTATATGTATTACTATTTGAGAGAAATGCTGTAAAATAATAATGGTTTGCTTAAACAATCACATTTTCACAGAAATCGTTATACATTTTAGTAACGAGCCTAAAAGAACCGGGCATAAATGACAATGGTATGTTTGTTTTTTTAATCGATCGTTTCACGCGTGAACATAGAGTTGACACCCACGAACGTCATTAAATACATAAATCTTTGGTGATCGAGGAGTCAGGATGAAACACCATTGAGGTTTCAGGAAATAAATATACAAGTAGGCCCCTTATTAAAACACAGGATCACGAAAACAACTTCTATAGCCGGTATGATTTGTGGTAGTAATTTAAATACCCCTTTATGTTTTGGTTCATAGTTCCCAATTAAACGGAGGGTGTTGCATTATGTTCACGTCTGCAACAAAAAACATACAAAGTATGTATTGTTATGAAACAAAAATACATACTGGTCAGTGAATGGCTGCGATGCATGCCTGCCGCCGTGGCTCGCACTGCTTATCGACACGTTCGTGGCCTTGGGAATGTATTAAAGATACAAGCACATTTACGCGCGCGCGCTCACAGCACGCACGCAGATGCCAGGCGCGAGCTAAGAACTGTTTGTTACGAAGCACGCTCTTAAAATATCGAAATTCACCCCATATCTCATGACACCCCCCCCCCCCCCCTCCGGGTGGTTCTCCGCCTAGACGGCTCTGTGACAACCACGTCGCTTGATGAAATTACATTATTCGTTTTCGCTATCAGCCGGTCGCGACAGGTGATTGAAGTCGGGCCTGCGTTAATGAATGCGCCTGGTTATAATCCACGTTTCAGCCGTCTGATAAGTTTGCAAACCCCCGCGTCAGCTGAAAGGAGGCTTAGTGCCGTTAGTGCCGAGCCTCGCCAGAGCCAGTCGCACTCCGCACGACGAGAAAGAACTCGGAACGGATGGTTGATGCGACCATTCGCGGTGATGTTAGACAGTTTCAACAGGAGCTCCCTCCTGCTTCACATCAGTGCGTTTGGCGTTCAGGTCGGCGTAGCTCCGCTGGGAGTCTTCCGAGTCATGTTCGCGTCTATATTCAGGGATTAGGAATACACACATGTATTTCTTCCCGAAGTCAGGAATGTACGACCTTTTGTTGGAAGTTTGGAATAAAATAGGATTGAGTTAATGTTTGGTTCACACCACTGATCATAGAATAATCCTCATAAATAAAAAGGATAGATTAAAGGAAATTAAATAAATCTATATATGGTAAAAAAAAATGGATGTGTGGCCTTCCCACGCGTTATTAGTGTGTGGGTAGAGAGAGATGAAATATGAAACACTTGTACAAGTATGCAAGTATACAATCGTTCAGGCGAGTGTATACGAATGTGTGCAAATATGCGAGTGAGCTAATATACAAGTGTGAAAGATCGCAAGTATTCAAGTGTGTTATAATTGCAAACATGCCAATGAGTGTTGCTGCTGCCATCAATGTTTTCAGCAAGTAATTTGATTCTAAAATTTGAGATTAAAAAATTCGCCTTCACAATTGAGGTTCACAATTTTATCAAACGTAGCTACGCAAAACTTGCAAATAGTTTTTCATTTTCCAAGCTCTCTACTATACGTTATTTACCCCTTTCCCCATCCCCTATATTCCTTAGAACGCCCCCATTTTCGATCTTCGTTAAGCTCTGGTTAGTCTTCGCTTCAGCTTACCTTAACGACTGTAAAGTAGTTTCACTTAAAAAAAAATTCAAGATAAACATGACTGAACACCGAGTGTATGTTTTCAATATGCGAATACATAATTGTATACCATATCGTTCCTGAAACTGACATACCACTGACGCACAAGGGGAGTTAGGCTACTCAACACCGATTTCGTCCTGATTCATAGTAGGCCTACATGTACTTAGGGTTTGACTAGACATGAAAGTGGCGCAAGTGGGAACGAAATAATGCTTATTGTATTGTATTTATTTATATTTTTATAAGAGGCATAGGGCGTCGTTATTTTAACGGGTGCATAATCATAGAAAATTAGATATTGCGAATAACTTTTCAATAAGCAATTGAAATAAAAAAATAGATAATGACGCCCTATGCCTTTTGTGAAAAAAAAAATTACATTATGCATTATTTCGATTCATTTGAGGCGTAAAAGAAAGTTTCCGCACGGGGACTCAAACCCGCGACCCTAGCATTACGAATCCACACTCTTGCCGCTGCTCGGGGATTATGCCAACATAAATAACTTAGCTTACGTACTGACCGATCCGCGGCAAAACTATTTTTTATTTCCTGAACGCTTGGCCATCTGGAGTGCCCACTTGCGTCACTTTCATTTACAAGAACCCTTCATATTCAGGTGTTTTAAATGTTAATTGCATATTTAAATATTAGAATATTCGTTTTCTATACAGCCTGGCGATGAAACACACAGCGACTGGTGTAGGATTTGCGAAACTGTGGGCTCCGAGCAGTTCACTTTTGCGGGGGCATTGCTTGGGGTAATTGAATAACTCCCAGAGAAAAGGTGGACTAAAATTCAGAAAGAAAAAAAAACTCTTTAAAACAACATTTTTAACCACCGTGTAACTCTTAATTTTCGACGATGTTATTGCTAATTTTTCATAATCGGCATGAGCGTAGCCAGTATTTGTGGGAAAGTGGAGCCAAATGAAGCTATAACAGAATGTTTTTTTTTATTGGCTAGGATTGGAGGGGGGTGTCGAGGGAAGTGGTATGGTGTGCTTCCCTCCCGCCCCTCCTCCTCCTTTACCGTCCGGACCATAGAAAAACTTCTGATGATGTGTTCCTCCCCAGAAAAGTTTTCAAAATATGATACTTTAATACGCATTTGTGGCTATCTGATGACCTTCAATAGCTTTTTTTTTGTTTTTCAAAACTTGACCCTTATGAACGATATATCTTTACAGCATGTACTACATACTACTTATAGTTGTGCCCTAATACACGTTCAAAGAGGAGGCTACGTACTCTTTAATTTTTCATTTTCACTGGCCATAAATTGACCCATATATTCGATCGTTATTTTGAGCTCGTTGATTAGTTTCTTTAGGAAGGGGGGGGGGGGGCTTACTACGCCCTTGTTAATCGATACCAAATTGGTTGGCGCGGGGCCCTGGTTCTTAGAGCTGACGAAGACTTAGCATGAGGGGGGGGGGGGGAGGCAGGTGTTTCCAGCCACGAAGACGTGCGTGTGGCCTCGCGCGAGGACGGGACAATTAGCGGTATCTTATCAGGAGCGCCTACTGCTGTTGCGCTGTCAGCAGCTCGCCCCGGCGTGGCACGCAGCTTGGACCAGTTCCTTTCAGGGGTGTGATGCTCCCTGGTGCTTCTGAGCGCAAGGCTTATCGTCGTGCGTACGACAACCATGTTTTCTGAGTGGTAAACACATAACATTATGTAGCGTACTGCAAGTCCCCTCTGTGTGCTGGAAAGAACCTGTGCCGGGTGTTTCATGTCTATAAATAACTCTCCAAAGTACACAGTTTAAAAACAAAATACGGAAACAGAACCACTCATCCCTAGAGACATGCAAAATTCGCGGATTCATTTCGCGATAGGCTAGCATCAAAACAACTATACCTTCGTACCGCTTCTGCGATTGGCCCACATTTTATCTGGGGAACTGTGAGCCAATGGGAAACACTGAACCAAGAAAGTGCCGAATTACGGACAGCCTAGTTGAGACGTCTCACGCGTCAGTAGCCAATGAACAGGTGTCATTTCCGCGAGTATTTAAAGGATTGTGGAGTCTATCCTAGAGGTCAATGAATCCGCGAATTTTGCAGGTCTCTCATCCCCTCTCAGCGCATTCTTTAACGCTTTTAGTAAACAGACGCCCGTTAGGATGTCTTGAGCGGTTTTCAAATAGTTTTTTTTTTTTAACTCTGCACACCTTTTTGTGCCCTGGTGGACGGGGCCGGAGTCTTTATAGAGCGAAGTCGCTGCGGTGGAGTTGAACATGAACGTAACAACTTCACCGCCCGCGTTCAAGCTACACGAGAAGTGATGTGTCAAAACGATGGCTGATGAATCAGGGCGTGACTGTCTAGCAGCGGGGTGCTGTGTGCATTTTCCTGACGTACAGCCACACAGGAAAAAAAAAAGTTTGTGCTATTACAAAAGATTCTTTTGGAAAACAGTTGCCAAGAAATAGTTTGTATTACTACAAGAGAAATATTTTAAATGTTTACAACACTTGGCTATGGTTATCGTTAAATAGTACCAAACAATCCGCGTCTGTCTGTTCGCTTAATTTTTTCTAAACTACGCAATAGATTTTTATGCGGTTTTCACTATCATTTAGATGTGTATAATCCATTCATTGAGGAACAAGCTGTCAACATTGTTTGCAAAGAAATTCATTAGTTTATGAGCAGTATGTGTTAGTATGTATATAATTTTTGAAAACACCGGACACTTACGAGAACTTGATACTTATAAGTTGTTATTAAATCCAATGACGCCACATTAGTAGATCGCATCCGGCGAAGTCGGGACGGATCGCTAGTTTTTGGGAACAAAGATTTTTTTAAACCATGGGAAAAAAATTAATGAAATAACTAACAATTTTGTTTCATTATGCGTATTAATGTGCACAGTTAATACTTTAAAACTATTCAGGGAACTGTTGACTAATAATTTTTACTAATTTAGGTACTGGGGCGACACATCATAAATTACTTTGCAAATTTTTTGTTGCAATACAGTTGCTTTCGTGCAAAAATACAAATGTACCAATACCTGTCATTCCTCAAGATTATTTTAGTTACATTTACAAAAAAAAAATACAGTACAAATAAAGTGTTTTCTTTATTGCTGTTAAATTTCGTGTCCTAGTTTTGTATTATAAGTAAATTTGCAACATGAGAACACTTGTATTTTCTGGTTACCGAGGTTAGATGTTACACATTACTGGCGAGTACTACAAGACTAGCTCACTTTTTGACATGAATTTCCGACGGGAATATGAATGTCTGTACTCTCGGGTTAGGTGTCACTTCGGCTAAGGATTCGACACCTCTTAAAACTATGAAATTTTCAGAGCTGAAGTAAATATATCTTAGTAGAGCAGACTTTGCTCTTGCCCGGTTAACGTTTGCAGTGATAACGTAATGAGCGTTGGTGGGGAGCATCGAATTGAAGTCAGTGAGAGCTGTGACTCCGAAAGTAATAGACCGATTTGCGTGATTTGAACTTTAATTTCCTCGTGAATGAGCATTGAGTGGTGCTAGTTGAGTGGAATAACTATAAAGTTAATAACTTTGGTTTTGGAGCCATTAATAGCGAAATGCCTAAGGAAAACAGTTTATGTTGGAGAAAAGAAAGAAAATACAAGCGGAATCGCCCGAGCAGAAACAATTAAAAATGCAGAGTTGTCGCATTGGTATAGAATGGGGCAAAAAGTAGCCGAGAGAAATGAGTCAGTGGGACAAAACGATCTCCCGAACGAGGCGCGAAATTTGCGCTCGAGCGAGCCTCAGCCGTCTACCTCGCGAGAAGCGACGGGGCATGCAGACAATTGTTTGGTATTGAACATGGATATGCTCTCTGGTGATCCTGATGTTGATATGGAGTCAGTTGAGCCAGTGGTTGTGAACGATGGGCCGAGTTTGTCGCGGTTTGGTGTGGCAACTTTTTTGTCAGCCGCCAAACTCTCAACAAAGAGATCCGCGAGGCAATGGAAGAAAGGCTGATAGATTAATTCATTAATTCATTTATTTATTCAAAAGTCATCAAAGAAGGCTCCAAGTGTGTGGCGAACCTAAATTACCATTTATATAAATAATATGAAGTTTTGTGTGCATGTTTGTTAGACGCCGTAATGAATTATGTAACGCAATTTCATTTATTTGCCTACCATTTATAGTTTCTGAATTACAGCCTCTGCAAAGTACATGTTTTTGGTGTCACAGTTTTTCTGGTGTGGCCGCCCGACCGTCCAGTAAGACGTTCATCGAATTCACGTCAAAAAATTAAGCAACGTCAATTTTGTTAAATTATTTTATTTATTTTATACACGCCATTTCCGTTCAGCGCGATGGAAATTCATGTATTCCAAAATACGGTATACCCAGAATTGGTTTTCTTGTTTTCGTTACATTAAAGACTGTTTGAATTATTTTGCTAACTGGCCGTGTGAACCCCTGGGAGGCGATGCGAACTTTGAGAGAAGGGGTGAAGAGGGTTTCTTCCCGTGCAAAAAAAAAGAGGGGGTTGCGTCCTGAGCTAAGCCGGTGCCGTCTCGTGGTCTTAGCGTCCCGTGCCAACACCACCGAGACCTGCCGTTGTGCAGCGCGCCTTGGCCGAGTGGCAGGGCCAGCAGTGAGGAAGAGCGTGGTGTCCGGCTCGTGCCGGTGTCAGCGGACAGACTGCATTTCCCGCATACTCAGTCATCTCCACGAAACATACAAACTGCCAGAGGGTATAACATTATCTGTCTCAGTAAGAAATAATGAGTAAAGTTAACAAATTTTAATGGTTTAAAATTCTAAGCTATATGCACGGTAGAACCTTATACTATTGTTGTGTGTTCTTTGAATGATTCTTGCAGTGGGGGAGATTTAAAACATACTTATGGACATACCGACTGTTTCGTCTGTCGCTGTATTGTCCAAGGTTGTTTTCTGTCTTCGTTTTTTTCTTCTTTCTGTTCGTGTCATTGTCAGCCCGCTGTATTCGTCTGTGCCCGTGATGTTTTTGCTAATTCCTTCCACTGAATTCTCTGTACTGTCTATTTATTTAACATTGGCTGATTTTGGCTTTATTTCCCCTGTGTTTGTGTATTTATCTTTCTTTTCCGTTCTTGTGATGTCTCAGTGAAATACAGTGAAAACCAGCAATGGCGTATGTGCATGAAAATGGTCTGAATCAAATTATTGTTGTGAGAACTGTACTGTTTTTAACTATTCTCATAAGTTATTTGTGGTATTCCCTAGTCACAGTATTTTAGTCATAATATCGATGTTAATTTAACTAGAACCAAGTTATTATTGTTCAAACTATAATACTTTAACATAATTTATCAGAAATATAAAAAAATCTATTACAAAAATTGTAATATCGACAAGGGTATAGTTTTTGAATTTTTTATACTACCATATTCTCATTTAAATTAACATGAGGAACAGAAATACGAACTCATATCAGGACACCAAAAGACCATTCGTATTTCAATGACACTCAAAAATATTCTAATAAACTCTAAAATATAATTGTTTGAAATCAGTATTTTCGTATATCAATTCACAGAAAGTAACTATCGTAGAAAGATAATTTTACCATGTAATTACAAAAATAGAATAAAATAAAGATGCAATAATATATGGACAAATATTGAAATAAAATCCTAAATCAACACAAGTTAATGGACCATTAAAATTACTAGCTAATCTAGAGCAATTAAAATCTTATAATTATCTCAATTAACGTCCAGGTATGCGATAAACATGAACACAAAGAAACAAAGATATTTACAAGAAAATATGAGACTTGAACTTGAAACTAACATTCATATCAACTAATGATACTCATGAGAACTAATTACTAGACGCATTCAACAAATTAACCACATACCTTTTAGAAGACTTCTTACATACCAACATTGCAGCAACAACACAGTTTAATCAGGAACATCCTATCATATGATTGTAACGAGGTTCCAACGTTGTCGCCTATATGTCTGTCATTGGTAATTATGGTTACTCTTCACTCGCAGTGTTCATAGTCTCCAAGAAGGTAATTCCTCACTGAAGACTTGACGATCGAAGGCGGGTTACAGTCTCTGGTAGAATTCAGGTCACCAGTTATGAGATCGTCGTTGCACTCCTTATCGAAGTCAGGATAACGTCTTCGAATTGTTGTCGATACTCTAGCCGAAAATCCAGTCTGAAGTATTTTAATTATTACTTTGAAAAAAATGTTTTTTGATCTTCTTTTATAGCAAATACAACTTACAACTTCAGTGGTGGATCCATTCTTGGGGGGGGGGGATAGCGGAATTCCCCCCCCCCCCTCTTTCAGAACCCAATAATTATTAATTTTTCTTCTAATTCCTTTTCATAGTTTATCACACTTAAGTGGTATTTTCTGCAGTGCTAAATATAACAGGACGTTTTCGAACCACAAATAAAATGTACTAAATATTTAAATTATAAATGTACTAAAATTGTATTAGAAAATTTAATTTGGCCCTTCCCTGACCATCATTCTGGATCCGCCCTTGTCCAACTGTCACGTAGGCTTAATGCAGAAATTTAGACCAATATTTCCACAACTAGAGTCGAAAATAAATCAGTTTCAACGTAGAAATATATATTCGCCGTCAAATGCTGACCAAAAAAAAGTTTAACAAGTAAAAAGTGATGTATGTAATAAAAAATAACATTCCAGGACGTCTGCGTACGTAACATCTGCGTCTTTAACGGAACACCTCACTTTAAATATGTAAGGCGGAAACGCAATCCGAAATGCAAGAAGTTGGAGGTTGGCCGACGCTTGTTTTTGCGTCTTGCGTGGTTTATAAACGGGTATTTGAACACGTTGTAATTTAACGTTTTGCGTGTTGCGTTTCCTGTGTAGTTAATAAACCAGGCCTAATGCTGGGGAGTTTAGCGGGAGACAGCCCGCGTTATAGGAGTTGCCTGTGTACTTGAACATAACCAATCCGGAAGCAGAATCGCACTTCAGACTAATCCAGTGCTTAATTTCTAAAGTTTTAGGTGTGGGAACTCTAAAGCGGGATGCTCAGACAGGGGGGTCTGGAATACCCCCCAGGAAGGAGGAGGGTCCGGGGGCCCTCCCCCGGGAAAAAGTTTTGAAAATTATAACTGTAAACCCGCGTTTTTAGGCCATCCAGACATAATACTACAATTATTTTTATAAAAAATTGATATTTTAATGGTGATTACTTTTTAAAGTGCTTGATTATGATGTAAGAAAATAAAAACATGAATTTAAATTGAGTTCACCCTTTGCTCCATTAACATCTTGTTGACTACTTTCACTGACCATTTTGTTTGAAGCAATGAAGCTTACCAATATTACTTTTTTAATGAATGGTAAAATAAAAACAAATAAAGCCTTATTTACAAGTGCGTTCCCTTGCGTTCCGGCACTCTTGGGAGGTAAGGGAACGCCGTTCCCTTGCGTTCCCACTGAAATTAACCCCTGGACTAATCACTTCCTTGCCGGTCCGGGCAGCTGCGCCTGACTTATCACACGCCCGAGACTCTTATCCAGTCGCGTGCTGCTTGCAGTTGGCGTGGATAAGCCCAGTGGAAAATCTTATCGTTGTAATATTAGAGAATATTGAGTACGTTGCACCGATTCTTTAATATATGTATTTAACTATTCTTCACACACTCGATATGATTTTTATTTGAACTCTGCATTTATGAAGGAAATCTCTCAATTATCCCCCTGAAAAACCGTTATATTAAACTTCGGTTATTTGGGTAGTCAAGTTATCTGTCCACTTACGACATAAAGTCTTCCGATATAATTGATAAAACATTTTTTTTTTTTCATGGGGTAGTTCATATCTGTTTCCTATGGTTTTATTATGAAGGTAAAATTAATACTGTAAAATACGTGCAAATAAAATTAAATTGCTGTTTTTCCTATCCAAACAAGTATCAATGCTGGATTTCGCATTATGTTGCAGGGCAGAAGAAGGAAGTGGAGATAACCAAGACAGCGGATGCGTTAGGGCTGACCATTACGGACAACGGTGCCGGCTATGCCTTCATCAAGAGGATCAAGGAAGGTAGCGTCATCGACAACATCAAATACATCCAGGTAAGTCAGACACTGTGTTTTTGGCTTATTGATGTTGATTTGTGCTCGTTTGAAAACTTTTGTTCTGAAGATTTTCAAATTCCTGTAAATTGTCTTAAGGTGTTTTGCAGTTGTATGTAATCACACTGAATGGCTGCAAGGTAGTATAAATGGGAAGACATGAACGAATATTAAAAAAAAAATTACATGACAATTAAAAACTTTCAAATAAATAGTGTCAAAAATATATATTTATAATTTTTCTTAAATTTAAAATCACTTCTTTACTGTTACAAATACAATGATTTTTTTTATCAATTTTTGGTGATCTTTTTTTGTTTCAATTAACTGTTGATCAGTGAGTGCTTAAGTAGAGGGAAATGTTTGAAAGCAAGTTAGTGACATACAGGTTATTCTCAGCAAGCCTGGGAACGGATATGATGTGAGGGTGGGTTGGAAAGGGGTGTAGCTGTGACAAGCTAGCAAAGAGAGGAGGGTGGATCACTGAGGGAACCTCCCACACCACATCAGGTGACTAAGTGAGACTCTAAAGGTAGCAGGTTTAAAGTGGAGAGTTAGCTATTAAATGTACTTGATAAGTGCAAATATTGTCAGTAAAATAGTTGTTTGCTTGGTTGTGATAGATATGTTTCAGCTAATTACTTTTATGTTTTTGCTCATTGCTGTTATTTGTGAAGAATTGTAATTAATACTAATATTGTCAACAAAAACCTATTGTGCATTTCATAGTTTTTGTATGACTACTTTTTTTTTCTTGGTTATTGTTAATGCATGAATAGAAAAAAAACCGAAGGGCTTGCTAATTTGAAACAAGGATGGAAAAATATTCACATGCTTCATTTGAATATGCCATGAACACATCCAATTTTGATAAATTTCTCACCAATGTATGTATTTCAATCTTTCCAAGCCCTATGATGTTACCCTCAAAAACAAATAAAAAATGTGTTATTCCAATAACCAATTACATATTTTAGACTTGAATTCAGTATTTTAGTTCTTAATTCTGCTACACAAATCATAAAATTTATGGTTGAGTCATGGCTAGTGTTGAATTATGAACTATGTTCGCTCTTCATGTTATAATACAATCAGTTCCAGTAATACAGTTTATTCTCTTATTATGTCCAAGGTTGTACAAGTTATAATTATTCTATACTAAAGGGATAAATAAATATATATACAGTGATGGTAAATACAGGCTGGTTTTATATAGTGAGAAATGTAACAGTTTTAAGTTGAACTGTGGTATGTTTAGTCTAGACTCTTCCATGTGTGAGAGTTGTTAACGTAGCCTGTCTGCCCTGACAGGTTGGAGATCACATTGAGAAGATAAACAATGAGAGCCTGGTGGGGAGGAGACACTACGAAGTGGCCAAGATGCTGAAGGAGATTCCTCGAGACAGCACCTTCACGATGAGGCTGATTGAGCCACTCAAAGATGGTTTCAGTATGTCGGTTTAGTCCAGTTTCTTTTCCTCGTGTGTTTATTATCAGTGTTACAAAGTTGGATTTCAATGTTTTGAGAAACATGACGAATATTCTTCTAGGGTAACATTTCACTTTTTTTTATTATTGAATCCTTACCAGTAATTGCTGAAAATGGTAGCACACTACATAATATTTTTAGGCATTATTTTTAAAAATCTTTCTTCTTTTAAACATTTTTCTGCATTCTCCTTTGAGGAGGCACAAAAAAAAAGTAATATATCTGTTCAGAGGGTATCTTAGCATTTATGTGACCTCGGAATTAAATTAAAAAATAAAGCATAGGTACTTATAATAAACTATTTTTATTCAGTTAAGATTTTGATGTTTGAACTGATCCTGTGACGTATTTTAAACTGCATACTTTTAAGATTCATAATTAAATTATAAAAAAGGGTAAATAATAGGTTTTAAATCCAACTTCCATTTATACTTAAAATTTGTTTTTACATTTTCTTGATACTATTTCAAATGGAAACCATTGTAAAAATATGATAATTTCTTCAAGAAAATTTTTGAGAGGTATGTGTGTCTCATCTTCCCCATGCTCGTAGCTGCAAGTAACCAGTTGCAAACATGGTCAGCAAAGCTCCCACCACAGTCAGAAAAAATCCCATTTTTGCACGTCTTTCTAAAATTAGTTTCTTGTAATTTAGAATAACAAATGTAGTAATGAATTACTGTGTCCAAATATTTTCAAGTGTACAACCTTTTTAGGTATACGACCATGTTTTTTTCCTCTCTCCCCCCCCCCCCCCCCCTTCCCTCCTCTGAGTGAGACAGGCTATTCATGAGCTGGATGAACTTCAAAGGTTCTTAGTCAGTCATGAACAGATGCAATCATTTGAATCCACCTTTTGTCTTATTTTGCTGACAAGTCCATTCCTAATGTCTGACATGATTTTTGTGAGTGATGTTTTTGCTCATTTTGATCTCTGGAGAAAGTATAAAATATTACTTCATTGATTCTAACATATTTTTAAGCTCTGCAGATCTTGACTTTTGTTACAAGAGCTTCTGAACTAGCGTTTTAGGAATCCCACATTATTTATTACATATATGTTGGCTTGGCAGGGTGTTGGTGATAAATCAACAAATTACATAATAGATTTATATAAATAAGTAACTGTAAAATTACATCATAAATTCAGGTTGTTTGTTATTATAACGAGGTGCTGTATTGTTTGGTGTGTGTGTGTGTTTGCAGTAAATGTCGGGCCAAAGAGCGATAGCAGGAAGAAGCAGAATATTGGCTCCGGAATGCAGACGCTGAGGTTCAGGTCGAACGGGCAAGCTGAAATTCAGACTAAGGTAAGGACAATGAGTCATGTGTCATGTCTAATGTGAGACATTGATTTAAAATGCACTTTATCAAATAATCATAAATTTGTGGTTATCATTTGCACGTAAACCCAAACAATTCATGGAAGTCAGTTTTGTACTAAAAGGAAATTTTTATTGCATAAATCAATTTGCATTAGCTAAGCTTGAAGTTTTTTGCTGCAGCAAAATGGAAAAATAACACAGGCTAACAGTAGTTTTGGTGCCGGCGTATTTGTAGCTGATTTCATAGAAATTGGTGCGCTGAATTCAAATATGGCATTAGTTTTTGCCTAGGAGGTCAAATTTCTTAGATATAACGTTTTAGTGAAATGTACATTTTACATTATTTTAGGTTAAATTCTTGAATCAAATCTAAAAATTAAATATTAAGTTCTTATTATTTAATTACACAAATATTATTATATTATAAAATTATAATTATATTATACAAAATTATTATTATATAATAATATTATATATACAAAGATAGTACCAAGTTATTGATGGAACCAACTAGTCATTCAACACTTCGGAAGCTTCTTTTTTGTTTTGTCTCTGCTATACCAGAGGCACAAGAAACTAGGATATTTGGTGTGGCCACTTTGCTGTCCAAGGAGAAAGTTTACCATTTTTAAGTCCACACAAATCACAATACCTTATCTTCTCCAAGACCAAAGCTATGGTGCTATATGTTTCTTTCATTGTCGTAGAGTGGGAAATTGCTATTGCACCATATTAGTTCCCATTGTGTAAAAGAACGCATTTCAAGCTTTGCTTTGAGCTCTCAATAAATAGGCGCCAATCATCTGGAAAATATTCAGGAAGACTCATTTTTTCCAGGTGTCCTCTAATATTGTGAAAAAATACAAGATTTTCTTCTTGAGAGAAGAATGGTATCAGACTTTTTTCTTTTGTAAAGTAAAAAGTAATTTTGGTTCCTTGTTCCAGTAAATATTTTTCCTTCAACCTGGAAGCCAGTAATTCAGAAGCTTCTTTTGACAGGTTAAGATCTCTGACGAGGTCATTTAAGTCATCGTGGTTGAAACATTGAAGAATTGTTGACATCTTCTCATAATCACTGTCACCTTAATTAGTATCAGAAGGGTGGTTATAGGGTCAACACTCGTCCTTAGAAAGCTCTGGAAGCTGAGTGAGGGACCGGCCGTCTTGCAGAGACTAAATCAGGATTAGTCCACTTGCTACAGTTGTTTCGATTGATCCCAGTATATTTACTAAGGCAGTCATCAATGTAGTTTTTGGGTGCTCTCCAAACCGACTGTATGCCAAATTTCAAACATTTTCTTTCCCCGCTAGTCCACTGGTGTAAATGTTCTGTACAAGTTTTACGAACTTGATGCGGTGCCCAGGATTTATCCTGATCATCGAGCTTAACACCAAAGTATCCATGATAAGCTCTCTTTACAAGGTCACTAACAGTCTTTCTGTTATCTTTTAACGTCCCAAGATGTAGCAAAACTCATCAGGATTATTTACACAACTTCTTCTGGAACTCATTTTTTTCAACTTCAATCTATCCTGCACAGCTAAAACTCACAAACTGACCTCAAATTTAGTTGCAGCATTGAAATGAAGGATGGGATTCCCAGCCTGGGGTAGGTATCCCTGTGACGAAGTGGCTTGAGTCAAGCAGGAGGTTTTACTTCTTTTTTTCACACTTATCTCAAAAAGTAGAGCTGATAGAAAAAAAAAACTAATTTCATATTTAGATTCAGTGCTCCAAGTATGGTTCCAAAATCCTAGGCACAAAAAAAAATTTCTTGTTGGCCTGTTTAATGCTTGTAGTCTCCATCTTAAGGGTTAGCGGTCCTCTACTCTTTATATGGAGACTAAAATCTCAACTAGAATGTAGTAGAATAATTCTCCAACCTTGATGCTGTACAATGCTCAAGCAGTCAAGACCAAGGTAGGAAGAGAGTGGAAGGGGGGAAAAATAAGAAGATACGAGGGTCATTCAGTAAGTGATGAGACAAATTGATGTAGCTAAAAATGGGTTATTTTATCCTATAATCCCTCCCATAATTTATACACTTGTCCCATCATTCCCTTAAGTTGCTTATGCCCTTGGCATTCTTCATTTGCACCTTAATCTTGACTTCTTTTTTGGAGCCTAATTTTTTGGCTGCGTAGAGCCTCCTAAATGAACCAAACACATGAAAGTCAGAGGGATGATATCTGGACTGTAAGGAGAGTGTGGAAGAATCTCGCAGCCCAGTTTTTGAATGCATACTTACGTTATCTGTGCTTTATGCGGCCGTGCATTGCTGTGAAGCAAAATCACACCTTTTGTCAAAAGTCCACTATGTTTAGTGCAAATTGCAGGCTTTACTTTGTTTTCCAGCACAATAGTGTAATATTGACTGTTTATTGTTCGTTGGTCTTCAAGAAAATCACATAAAATAGGGCTTTTTGAGTCTCCGAAAAGTGTAAGCATCATTTTACCAGCAGATGGCTGGGTCTTGAATTTTTTACGTGTTGGAGAACTTGTGTGTCTCTTCTACTCAAGCTCATAATAGTGAATCCATGTCTCATCACACATACATTACAATTCTTTTGAAAAAAGCTTCTTTCTCAGTGGAATATCGAGCTTGCAGCTGTTTACTGATTTGAAACCTCATTTCTTTGTGAGAGTCCGTAAGTAGTCTCGACAGTCATTGTATTGTATTGCATTGCATTGCAGTTAATTTTGAATGATGTTATGGACAGTTCCAACACTTGTTGGCACCTTTGCAGCTATAATTTCAACAGTGATTTTGTTTGTCTCTGATTACTATCACGTCAATGCAAGATTCAAGGAAGGAAGTGGCAAATTTGACTGGTCGGCCACTTCGCTGCTCATCACTGATACTTTTGTGGCCACTTTTAAATGGTTCTACCCAATTGTAAAATTTCAAATGGTTGAAACAATTGTTCCCGTACATTTTCAACATCCTTGCGTGGATATCACTACCCTTAACACCTTCTGCGACTAGAAATCAAATCACGGCACGTTCGTCTTCCTCGGTGATATTCTCAATTAGACTTGACATCTTGAACTAGCTTATTTATAGGTTATGTTGACAAAATCTTATCGAACAGCTGATCAGAAGTCATTACAAGGATGCCAACTTAAACTTTTGAAAGTTTTGAGCTATAAATCAATGATTTGTCTCGAAGTAGCGCCCTTATCCGTACTTAGCGTCCATAGTGCTAATAAAATTCAGTTTTTCCTTAAGAGTGTGTTAATGAAAATAATTTGTTTTCCACCTACTGCAGTGTTAGTTAGAGACTGCTCACGTTAAAATTAATTTACATTATTAATTATACATTTGAATACATTTAAACAAATGTTCGAATTACAGTTTGAGAATAAAGTTCCAAATTAAAATTACAATGTAAATATAACCTTGGGCAGAAATGTTTTTATAAGACCTTGTGCATAACAAAATTTCTGAGCTACAAAATTATTACATAATTATTATAGAAGCGTTGTTGAATGTCTGGGAGATTAAATAAGAAATTTTCTGACTATTGTTTACTAAATGCATGACTCCTCTTGAATCACTAATCACATGACTTGCCACTTGCATTTCCTAGTTGGTGCAAGCTAAACTAACGCTGATATTTTGTATTATTTCTCACCAAAGTTGCTGCTTACTTGCAAGAAAGCATAACAGAAACATTGCTGAACACACATGGGTGTCTGATTAATAAGGCTCAAAAAAAAGTGCACTGACTGAAGCAAATAACTATTAATGATAGGGTAAGCTATAGTTTTAGATTTGTCGTATTACCAATTCAGTGCATTATGTTTAATGTTGGCCAAGTGCCATTGCTATTGTGCATGCAAAGAAATAATTTAATGTAGATAGAAAAAGAGCACTACTTTGAATCTTTTACATGCTTCTTCAAAATATACTAATTTCTTTTTGTTACTTTCTTTCCAAAGAACATCTCATGAAGCAAGTTGTAAACCTGGGATGACTTGTCAAATGTCATGTTTTCAGGGCTGGATATCAGCTATGTTGTAGTATTTTAAAATTTGCCGAGAATATCGCAGCCAAGCCTGGCTTCTGTCGTGCATTGGTAGTTGTGCCCGTTCAGCTGCTAGATGTGTCCCTTTTTTATTCTTTAATTATTTTTTGTGTATATGTTTCAGGATGACGGACAGGCTGGTGGAATAGAGAATATCAACAATCTGCTGGAGAACTTCATGGGGATAAATGATGCGGAGCTTGGTAAGATAATGATAGTAACAGTAGAGCTACACACAAACTATGGATTTACCCACGGAACATTCAGCTTGAGAAAAACCACAGCTGCGAATTTAAGAGGTGCAATGGGGAACCTTACTAGCCCACATGTATGTTTAGGACAGTTGGTTATGTGTAATGATCATGTTTCAGTGTCTCACATTTTAGCATTTTGTCTCACACATGCTATTCTTTGTTATTCATTTACTGGAACACTTTCTTAAACAAATATCATAATATTACATTTCAAATATGACATTTGATTTTTCTCAAAAATTAAAAATGGAATGTACATTTCTTTTCTTATTATACATATATAGGAAACTAGGCCAAACGAGACATGATACTGCAGCATATTCTTTCCTTAGGTTTAACAGTAATATATTAGTTTTTACACATAGAGTGTATTGTTTCAACAAGAATTAACTTGCCAAAAATAACCTAGGCATTGTGTAGGTATACATTTATATTTACAGTAATTTGTTTATATTTAGCCATCAAAAATTTCGAAATAAGTATTTAATTTACAAAAAAATTTTGAATAAATGCAACAGTTGCAAAGTAAAATATTGTGTACGTCTTGAAACGCTTTCATATTATTTTTTTAGTCATGTGCTTGATTTAATGTCAGAACAATTTAAGGTAAAAGTACCTATGCTTACAATGATAGTGATTCTATCAGGCCCACATGACAGAATAGCATTACTGTTGGTTTAGGAGGTAACACTAATATTTTAACAGGTAAGTGTGTTCAGGTAAATGACGATACCGAGCCGATGGCTGCAACTAGCTAGCAGGATCTAGCATGCACACACAGCAAGGTGCACAAGGTGTCATCAGTGGCCCTGTATAAACTTTCGTAACTGCTGTTTTTTCTAAGTCGGGATGTACGTGTCGTGTCCATTGGTTTTAGCATTCCGAATACTTGGGGTACATTTGCTTGTTTAATATGTTATGTGTTGATTTGTTTTAAAGTGTTTAAGATTGTTTTACTTGGTTCTTGTCATAATATATTCATTAAAACTTTTTAATGTTTTTGGTTGCTCAGGGAGATTAGGCCTAGTTTTATGCCAAATTGTTTTATAGATGGATGAGTTTGAAAATTTATGGAGTTGATTTAAGTCCAGCAATATAAAGGGAGAGGGGGGCTGGGAGCAGCTGGGGACTAGGATACTCTGAGATGGGTATAAAGGGCGGAGAGATCACGGGTGGAAGTTCCAGAGGACTAGAGGTGAACAGAAAGGGGTAGGAATACTTTTCGTGGCAGGACAGGAAGGGAGTGGAATGGGCTGGATGTAGAGATGCGAAGGGTGGGGGGGGGGGGGGGGGGGGGGGAGGAAAGTGAGTGAAAGGGGAGGACTCTTTGTCACCGGGTGAAAGTCCAATTGCGAGTGTGATTGTCATTTCAATGCAACATAAAGGATAGTTACTTTTTTTTTTGTTCATGGTGAAAGTTCTTCGTATTTATACTACTTTTGGTGTTCAGAAGTAGAAACATGTTGTAGCAGGATTGTGCTAATTTATACAACTTGTAACAAAAAGAGTTGGAAAATAAATGTTACAAACAGTGTAGAACTAACCCATAGATGGAAAGAAACAAAATTAATACATTCCTTATTATTACTGTGAGATATGCAATTAATTATCGGACTTTATTTAGTAAATTAGTATTTAAATAAAAATATAAAATTAAATTTTTACTCCTAGAAATAATTGTGACAACCCAACTTAATTTGCATTTCATATTTACTTACACATGAATGAGACGTCACATAAGACGAGGTCAATAGGGTGTTGATGTGTGAAGTGAAATGAATGACAGTGACAATGAATGGGTTGGGGAGATGCGAGTACCCTAAGAAAACATTCTGGCTCATTGTCATGTCTGCACAATTTTCCACTAGAAAAAATTTGGATTTGACCCTTCCAGTGATAGAATCTTGATGAAAAGTGAATGATCTGACCAATCGCCCTCTGTGGCTCCTTTAATTATAAAAAAAATTGGGGAGTGGTTATATTTTCAAATTACGACTCATCCATTGTAATAAGATAGAAATGTAGATCAGAATGTCAAATAATATGTATTTTTAATATTCACATTCACTAATGAATTAAAAATTATCATTTGCATTGATAACATTACAGTATCACTTCTATTCATAAAATATTCTTGTTTATCAACAGTCCACATCCAGAACCACAGAGAGAGAGGGGAGTTTGTGTGTGTGTGAGAGTGAATGAGTACGAGATAAAAAATTGCAGTATTTTTACTGCCTTCTCAAGGCATCTACACAAATTATCTTGGTTTGTACATTTTTTTACAATCAACATATTAAAAATTTTCATATAGAAAAGTTTTTTGTGCTTTGAGTAATGTGTGATTTTTATCTGGATTTATTTCATGACTAACTTGCATTTCGGTGTTGCATGGTGTAAAAACTTGATTTTCTGTGTAGTATTTAGCATATTGGTGCCCATGTTCTAACATACTCTGCACATTATTTTTACTGTCATTACTTGTTTGTTTTGCAGCAATGTTGATCTGGGAATTGTCGGAAGGTAAAGCAAACAGCATGGACTTTGCTGAAGCCATTGACAACTCAGAACTGGAAGAGTTTGGTTTCACCGATGACTTCATCATTGAACTGTGGGGAGTGATCACGGATGCTCGAGCGGGGCGTCTGCGCTGAAAGAACTGACTGACTGTGTTAGTTGTGTCACCATGAGCCTTAAACCTGACATTTAAGTATGTATTACATAATGTGTTTTTGTTGTTACTGTACCATATCAAGATGTTTTGAGCTTTATTACATTGTAAACTGAACATGTTGGTTTAAGCTCACCAGTTCTTGATTTTTCATACTACAGAACTTAAAAATTATAGTAAATAAACTTAAAAAATCCACTGCAACTTTCTGGATTTTATAGAATGTTTTAACTAGTATCCATACATATCGTTAATAATTTAATTCCATGGTCTTTTAAAGCAATTATCAAAAATGCTCTTCAGCTTGCAAGAATATTTGCCATTTACTTTTAATTGCTATAGCTGTAGATAATTATTTGAAAGGAGTCTGCTGTAATGGTTGAAAATAAATGTTATTACCAAGCAGTATCATGTTAACTGTTTATACATAAAAAAAATTTATCTGTAAAACTATTCATATAAACATTCCTTCCAGTGAATGTCAGCCACAGTATTCTTTCACATACACGTATGTTGCGGATTTTTCCATTTGTGGAATATTTATAAGATTTGTTGATTATTTATTATCATGATGTAGGATTAGTCTAAATGAAACATGTTCATTAAAATAATGAGGTGGTCAATTAATGTTAGTGAAATACCAAAGCTGATTTTTAAAGTTGTGTAGTAACTTTTAAGGGTGAGAGAGAGTAACTGAAGAAGCCATATTGGTTTCAACAGATTCTATGGCATTACAATTTTTATCATTTCAAATTGAAAATTTGCCTTTGTTAAGGAAGAGCTCACACATTAAGAGATTTTAAAACCAAGAGAAAGAGTTGTAGTCATTCCCAAAAATGATTCAATATTAAATACTAATGATTTAATTGGAAAAAAAAAATTATTTGTAACAGTCTGTCACTATAAACTTAAGACATCCCATTAAATTATGTTCTATATTTTAACCAAGCTAAATTTTGGATATTAAAAAATAGAAAATAGTTACAGCTTAAAAACTCTTGAACCCAAGATGGCTTTATTCTGTTTCCATCACACTTCCCCTTTTAAAAAGTGTTGAAGTGTTGCGGCTAATAAAAATAATTGTACGTAGAAGATCCTCATGGCTTTCAAATTTTTCGCTTGTATAAAAGTATTTTGGTCGTATTGAATTTGAAAAAAAAAAATATTTCTGCAGATTTGTGTCATAGTGTAAATAGCAAAGCAGATATTTTTCATTGTGGTCAATTTTAAATAAATATTTTCAGAGAAATGAAAGAGTTATTTTTCTACAGTTGGTATTAAGTAAATGAAGTTCTAGTACAGTGTGGACACTTGATGCTATTGAATCTCCGTATTATTTTTTCACAGTTGCTGTACAAAATTGCAGCAATTAAGTAGTTTTATAATGTTTAAAAAATACAATAAACACATAAGTCAGTAAATGAGGCATGGGCTTAAATCTCAGGGATGCTGCCTGGACCTTTCCCTGGAATTTAAGTCATGAGGGGGGCCCCGCATGAGCTTGCAAAATAATAACTATGAAAGAGTAATGATAAACATAATTTATGCTCCCTTACACTCTCCCCTCCCATCTCCTTTTCTCTCCAAGGATACCTTCAGATTTATACCCCTGAAATAAAGTATAGCTATATAAATAAAAATGTAAAAAGTTCATTCAAAATCTTAAATTTCCGAAATTTCTTCACTGATTGCTTTGAAATTTTGAAACTATGTTGTATTCAAATACACATGGTTTTATAAAAGTATGTCACACCTGTGACAGATAAAAAAAGGTAGATAAAAATATAGATAGGTAAAAATATATATAAATTAATTTTTGTGTATTTGTCTTGTAAAGATATACAAGGGTTGTCTAAAAGTTTCTGACCTCAACATGAAGATGGTAGTACTCGTCAATAAAAATTGGGGAATGTGTTTGCTAATGCTTTGGAACAAAGCCTCTGAAATTTCAGCAATTTTGGACGGCCAGTTGTTTTTAACAATTGTTTGCATGAGTCTATGCAAAATAGTTGTTTACAAAGGTGATGGCCTCCTCATTTGAAAAAAATCTCTCCTACGAGAGCAAATTTTAGCCTAGGGAACAAAAAAAAATTTGATTGGGTTTAGATTTGGGGAGTAAGGAGGATGGTCAAGCAGTTCAAACCGTAATTCATAGATTTTCGCCATGGCAACTGCTGGTGCATTGACTTGGTAAAATACATTTTTTTTTTCCCACAACTATAACCTTTTTCTGCAATTTCTGCCTTCATCTTGACAAGTATTGATGTGCAGTATGTTCCTGCCATGTTTTTCGTTTTTCAAGAAGATTAAGATTGTTCTATGACTATCCTAGAAAACCGTCGCCACCACTTTCCCGGCCAAAGGAACAGTCTTTGCCTTTTTGGAGCTGATTTCTCCTTCACAATTTTTGGTGTCGCAAAAGTTCGTCGCCCAAGCTAGTACGGCCATGTTAGAATTCAGCTGTCCAAAATATTACTATGGTAAATGGTGTAGAGTTCTAGTATGTTAGTTTAGCGTAGACGTATTGCTTTTCAAAAAAAAATATTCAATGGCATCTTGATAACTATTTTCCATTTTCACAAAAACCATGCTCATCAACTCACGTAATTGATTGTTAAAAACAATTGCACATCCAAAATAGCTGAAATTTTAGAGAGTACATTCCAAAGCATTCAAACACATTCCCCAATATTTGTTGACAAGTGCTGCCATCTTCATGTTGAGGTTGGAAACTTTTCAGACAACCCTCGTAGATAAGGAAGATGTAGAAATAGAGAGATAAAGAGAGAGAGAGGTAGAGTTGTGTGTGTGTGTGTTGCGCGTGTGTGTGTTGCGCGTGTGTGTGTTGCGCGTGTGTGTGTTGCACGTGTGTGTGTTGCACGTGTGTGTGTTGCACGTGTGTGTGTTGCACGTGTGTGTGTGTTGCGTGCGCGCGTGTGTGTGTGTGTGTTGCGTGCGCGCGTGTGTGTGTGTGTGTTGCGCACGCACGTGCGTGTGTGTGTGTGGCGCACGCACGTGTGTGTGTGTTGCGCACGCACGTGCGTGTGTGTTGCGCACGCACGTGCGTGTGTGTGTGTGTGTTGCGCGCGCATATGAATGAATAATTTTGAATCAGCTCAGTAAGATTAAGATTTGTTTGTAGGTAGTATTTACAGACTGATTTCAGTCATTTAAGCAAGCACAAATTTAAAGGCATATACTTAGTGTTATATGTTTTATTAAAATGTTTCATTTTAATATTTTAGTAATGCCATATTAGAAGATATACTTCTAAGTGTGAAAACTTTATACAATTAACTGTTTAATAAATTTTAACAAGATGGACAGTATTTTGTTTAGATTCCTTGTCAAAAATCAAGTCCAAAGCCACAATGTATCGGAATGCAACTTTTTGTTTGAAAAATACCTGAAAGATAGCGCCACGTTCGTAATGCTTTAGAGAACCAACAATATTTTAAATATCTTTGACACCATGTTTGTCCTAACACAATTTTCCTGGCTAATAAATTATAAGTATTTTTTAAGTTGTTATTTTTTCTTATGACTTTTCATGTTTACAGAATGTTTCCAGGATAGTTTCACTACCATAAATTTAACTTTGGCACACCAATATGTGTAATATATCCCCTGATATTCATGAAACATGCACGGTGCATGTTGCTCCACGTAGGTCCGCCATCTTAACGACTTTGGCTCGTGGCCATAGCAGTTTCTGCATGCATGTTCATTAGACTTTCAACCTGTTGAATTTCCATTGTGTAATGGGCACTTATTTCATTGCATTTCTGGTGCATACTAATTTCACCCTCAGCATGTCTAAAGAAGGATAACCTCAAAAATGCAGGTTACGATAACTCCGGTCTAGAGGGAAAAAAAATCACATGTTCGGCATTGAGGTACTCTTGGTGTTTGGCTAGCCCTGAGAAATTAACAGTAACAGAGAATTATAGATACAGCTTTTAAAAAATTTCAAAATGTTTACAGTTTTCTCCTAAAATTAATACTTTTTATATATTTTATCACACACTGCGTTATTTTTAAAGATTCTTTGTTAAATGTGAGGTTTGTGTTATAAGTTTATTTGCAACATGAGAACACATGAATTTGCTCGTTACCAAGGTCGGATGTTTACACATCTCTAATGAGTACTGAAATACTTGCTCACATTTTTTATTCATTGCTATGTTTCGAGACACTACTTTAAGACGAGTTTGACCAACATAGTGATAGAGTCATGTCACTGTTGGGGGTCTTCACTAGCTTTTCCTGCTGACATGGCCTGTTCATGTGGTAAAAACTGCAAGTTTAAACATAACCCCAATCATGATGAACGTATAAGCACACAAGTCTTGGTGGTCCTGTCCTCTTGAACATCTATTGTGAAACCATGCATTTACTCTTACCTTTTCTGATCTGTTTCACTTCAGCAAATGTTGTACTTCGTGAAGGTACTGTGCTTAAAGTCAGCTCATTTCTACTTCTTCTGGCTTGACAAAGCAGTTGCTTGGGACCTGGAAATGATGGAAAATGTAAATGAATGTTGCTAAATTTTCACCATTGCCAAGAAGTATTTTACTGGCTGCTACGGTGTTATGCTCCCATGTTTTCATACTTGCATATATCCCAGAAAGATTAGTGTGTTTAACATGAAAATTTATTGTGTATAAATTACCTAAGTTAATAAATTGTTAAGTTATGAACTGTAAAATACAATCTTTTACACAAGTTAAGGACCATAATTTTATATGATTTCATGTAATGTTTCCTGGTTTGAAAATGAGTTTGTATTTTTATAATGATTATTTAGTTTGTGTGTGTCTATATATAAATGGAAATTGGAATATAGGACGTTAAAATCCGACACCGTTTGACCGATCACTATGAAAGTGGGCACATCAAAGTGATTTTCATGGAGAAGGTTTTTATGCTATCCATTTTTTTTGTAACTTTTCACTAGATAGCACTGAAGTGCATCAAATTCTATACCATTCAACCAATCGCCATTAAATTGGTATATAGTGATTTTTACTGTCTTTAATCCCCCAATGAACAAATAGTAATTATGACTGTGATTAGTAGTGAGTTTAAAATGGAATACCATTTCAAATGCTTTATAGATTCTAGATTACATACAAACCATCCAATTAAAATAAATAGATATAAATAAATGAACGAACTCTGGCAAGACATCTGCCAGGTTCTGCTAGTATTTATTTTTGCAAAAATTTTATGTTAATGGTCATAAAATATTTTGAGTGCGTACTAAATAACTTGGTTTTATTTTAGTGGCTATTTTTTTACAGTCATTCTGAGAGGTGTAATATTATTGATTAAAAACATACTTACACTATAGTAGAGTAAGTAATATATTTATAAATTAGTATAACGCCTGTTATCTTTCAACTAACTTACCACGCACATTTACACACAAGTATGAAACAATGCCTATATCTGTGTTTTAAACAAAATAAGGTCACACAGTAACTTTGGAATACTTGATATCCAGTCATAAGTATGCGATGAGGTAAGTCATCAGTCACTTCATTACTTACCCTTTGAAACAAGCATACATGCTTTCACAGGTTGTAAAAAAATTTTTGGTAAGAGTTTTAACAAAATAATATAACTTATCAAAATACTAGTTAAAATAATGAAATTATGCAATATTGAGTCATCATTTAAAAATAAGTCTTCCCGTTAGTTGTTCTAATATTAACCTTTTACAAGGTAAAGATAACCTCCTTACAAAGAATAAAAATCCCTTTCGGCACAGTTTACAGGCATAGTTAAGATTTCGAAGTACCTATTTATTTTGAAATATTTTGGAAACTTCTAGAACATTTTAAGAACTTAATGAACATAACATATTTATGTTCTCCAATATTACAAAATAATAGATTAAAAATTTGCCCATTTTTTAAAATATTATGAATTATTTTAATTAAATGTATCCAGCATTAAATAGTTTGCAAAGCAGCATTGAATAAATAGCTTAGAACGAATTTCATGTTACATGCCAACTAACGTAAAAACTTAATTTTTTTGACCTTCAAACATTATTTTTCATCCCTTGCATTAATAGCGTCGTCGTATAATTTTTTTTTCCACCGAGGTTTCAGATAATATTAAAATAATTTAAAATATATTATTAAAAATTGATACTAAGAAAGTTTTCAATTTTTTTTTTAAATTTCAACCCATGTTTATACATAAATCATTAATTTCATCAAAAATTGTTTCAGCCAAAGTTTTATATGAAGTTTAGGATTCATACAATAAATTATAACGGATATGATAGAATATCTATTTAAAAAAGGAATTATTATTTTTTACTTTCATACTTTGTATTTTAGTGTTAGTCAATATTTAGACAGTTAAAAAAAAAAAAAAGAATGAAATGTATTGTACTGTTTAGGGTAGTTTTATTTATTTTCTCATTCCAACCCCAGGTTTTTTCAACCCCCTGCAATAATGGTTTATATTATCAAAAATTATTTCAGACAAAAGTTTCAGATAAAAATTATAACAGTTACAAACAATTTGAAAAGATTTCATAGTGCCCTTACTCAGGGAGTTATAATTTTTTTTTTTTTGACTTCCAACCCTTGTGTTCACTTATTCTTTCAGTTATGGTTGTTCCAATGGAAAATTATTTCAGCAGAAAGTTTGAGATAATATTTATATGCGTGTCGAGAAGATGCGCCTTCGGCCGTCTCAGAGGCACGCTGAGATGCTATGCGATCAGGGTTCTCCTGGCGTCGCGTATCCGCTTGCACCAAGTGTTTAGTCACTCGAGCAGCTGCCTGGCGATCCACCTCTCCGCTGTTTTGCACGAAGCAACGTTTCTTCCTGACCGACTATCTTCACAGCTCGATCTTTTTGTGAGCTCTACGAGTGATTCGACTTGCGTTTGCAAGTCATGATAAAAATAAATTCAAGTCACTTATAATACTGACCTATAACCTACAACCCTATCGATAGATAACAAAATCAGCTTAATCCAAAACAAAGTAGATTTCAATTGTTTTAGAAAGAGAGAACTTTCATTTTCCCATTTGTTCTCTAGCCGCCAGGACCTGCAACTAATTGGTCGGTTCTCATCAAGGAGAAGGATATGAAGTGGTAAGACCTTACTACATGATCACGGACATATAGAAAAGAGACACGCTCACTACTTGCATGTCTATTGCCTATGATTTACTTTGACTAAAATTTATAAATCGCTTTTTACTTCATTAAGGAGGAATTTTATAGTAATATGTGGCCTGTGTGTTAATCCAGGTTATGAGGCAGCTGTGTGCCAAATCTCATCAAAATCCGTTCAGGTGGTTCGAGCGTTATTGAGTAACGAACATACACATTCCCGCACAAACTTTCGCTTTTGTGATATCAGTGATTGTAATTATATACCTACTAGCTTTAACCCGCTGCTTCGCTCGCGTTTATGTCCTTGATTAAGCATCAAAGATCATTGCAAAGAAAAGAAAATAATATGGCAATTGGTTTTTTTTTAATTGCGTGACTGGGATATCAGTATTTAAAAATTCGAACATACAATTTAGCATAAAAAACTGAAAACATGCTTTATTGAAATATGTTTCACTATTATAAAAAATAAATAATTTTAAATTCTAAAATTTTAAAAAGTTCAAAGTATTAACATATAATAAATTAATTTTTCTTTAAAAGAGCTTAAATCAGAGTATTATTATAGGATGATCGTGTATACTATGTTATATATTTTTCTGTCAGGTGCAAATGTGTAGATTTCGTGCATTGGACACACGCGAACAGACTACATATAGTTGGCCATGGGAAAAGCATGGCTTTTCCAAATGCACCCCTGCTACCTGCAATGTTTGCCCTTGCGCTTTGTTGATGGTAACAGCAAAACTAAGCCTCACGGGAAACTGAACTCTTTTGAATTGGAACTGTAGATCAGTGAGAATAATTGGAATTCGAGGTATGATAACACTTTCCTCTTTACAGACCCCTGTTAAAATAGTGGCACCAAGTATATTCTGCCCGAATTCTTCGATCCGAAGCCTCGTTACATTATATAGACGAGGAGCATCTAGATTTAGCATAAGCATAACTTTTACATTTAGTTTCATTTGAATTTAAAAACTCCGCAGGATATGAAGTTTGTTGTTCTGTATCCATGATTGTATCTATTAACAAATACTCCATTTCCCCTTGCACCTATTTTAAAATATAAGTTGATATTATTAACGATATTTTTTTTGGCGCCAATATTTCTCTTGCGCACAACCACTGATCACTATTCAAATTTTGTTGCAAGTAATAAGATTAACATAATTTTTTACTAAAGTACAAAATTCTCTTGAAATTAAAATACGACCTTTAGCATCAACGTCCAAACAACCAACACCGAAGAAAATAAACAGACACCTAACCTCAAAAATTAAAAAAAATTAAGTATTGCTTGGCGGTGACAGAAAAATAAAAATAAATGTGGAATCAGATGCTATACTAAATTGAATAGTGAATTGACCGCCGGTATTACAGTATTAGATTAGCGAATTATTTTGTTTACTTATTGAAACGCCAGATGGCGTTAAATTTCAGTCAAATTACTTAAACTCTCAGTTGGACGATCATACATACAAATATCAATTTTTGTACCCTTCGGAAAAAAAATATATTTTTTTAATATAAAGTGTCCTATGTCCTTTACTATACCCTTGAAAATATGCGTACAAAATTTCATGATCGGTTGAATAGTTTCCGCGTGAAAGCGAAACAAACCAACTCACATTCGGATTTATAATATTAGTAAGGATATATATCATACATACATATGTGAAACACTAATATACTGAGCCCAGTTTATTTTTTATAATGTTTTAAACTCTACCCTATTTTCGTTTCAACTTTTCAAATTAGCATCCCGATTTATAAAAATTGTTCACATCAACAATAAATATTTTCTTCAAATTCTCTCTAATAATGTTAAGAGCATGTACGTGTTTTCAATACGTAATGTCAGTTATTCATACGGCTCTTCAACTAGACAGACTCGCTCGCAATGAAACCATGAGCCTTGCAAAGCTACAACCGCTCTCAGCACGCGTGTACAGTGGGTTGCGTACTCGCAGGCGCTATCGTGATGCCCCAAGCCCCATACACAACCTCCGTTCCCTACAAGACTCCTTCCCGTCTGTGTTTATTACGTCAGCTACAATCACATTTTCATCTTGAAAATTAATGTCTAAACTATCATCACGTTTGCAAACTGTGATTACACAGTACGCCAGAGAATAAACGTGTATAACTTATTTGCTACGCAGACCAAAACAAATATATTCTTTGAATGGTTCTTGCAATTAGGAAGATTTATTTTGGACAAAACGCCATTGATTGTTGCACTGTATGTCAAAAGAATACTCAATGATGGACAAAATAGATAATATACAAACACACAGACAACAAGCCAAAATCAGCCGAGTCAAAAAAAAAAACATAGCACAGAAAATTCCGTGGAAGAAATTAATGACAAAAATATTTCAGAATAGGCTGACATGGTGGGCCAACATTATGACGGATAGAATGGTACTAAAATGGGTTAGGGCTTTTAAAGATGGCCGCACGGATGTTCATGATGAGGAACGTGATGGGCGACCCTCTGTCATTTCTGAAAATTTGGTGCAGAAAGGTGACGAAAAAATGAAAGAGAAGAAACGTTTTAAGATTTTTTTTATCTGAAATTCACTGATCTGACGTAGAATTTCAGCCGCTGTCGCGTCTTTAGCACTAAGAAAAGGAACCAGAGCGCGTATTTCACAGTCGGCGGGATTTCCAATCGGCCGGCGGATGCATTTTAAATACTAGCAAACAAACGTGAACACGGTGAAATGTTTCCGTAACGGCGTCTGTGGCTTGCGCGGAATGCCGACCGCAGAGCTGCAGTGGCCTAAATTCAAAACGGTACTTACTTAAAAAAAAACACGTCTCGTAAGTATATAAAATAAAATATTCTGGTAACACTATATTTTCATATTTCTCTAAATTTTCCAAGTCGGTATCAAATAGCTGCAAGTCTCAGATAACAGATACAAATATGCATAAGTATATAAAATAAAATATTCTGGTAACACTATATTTTCATATTTCTCTAAATTTTCCAAGTCGGTATCAAATAGCTGCAAGTCTCAGATAACAGATACAAACATGCGAACATACAACCAAGAAATGCTTCAAGATCATAAGCATTTGAGTGTTGTTAACATCCTATCAGAAGGGAAGATGGAGAACTATTAAAAAAAAAAAACACGCGAGCGAGTGGTCTATTAGCACTCGCCAGAGATGTGCAACATATATCCTCTATAACAAGCTAATTCATGTGTTCTCATGTTGCATTACGCATATAATACGAAACTCTTTCACGAATTATAACGTTTATTTCTTAAAAATAATTTCGAGCGTGATAAAATACTCGCGAATTGTGTTTTCAACTACATTTCTTGACGCGAATCACACGTAGTTTCCGCAACCGCCGCTAGAGTTCGCTGCCGGAGCAGCTATGTAAACTATTGAATCGTTTGATTTGCAGATCGAAAGGTTTGAACTATATGATGAAAAGTCTTCCGATAAAAACGAAACATATTTGAAAAAAATACTAAACCCCGGCTTTGTACCTAATTTTCGACAGCGAATTTTATTAAAATACTGCCCATCTGGTTAAAATAATTAAACAGATAATACTATAACGTTTCCCTTTTGACTTTGCGAACTTCGGTTCGCGCCATCGGCCACAGATGGCAGGACCTCCGTCCCATTCACGAAATGTCTGCCGCCGAGTGCCGCACGTGAAGGACTCGGCGAGTCTCTCGTGCTGGAAGGGAGTTGGCATCACGCACTTCCCCGAGTAGTCTGCGGGAAGAAGGGGGGAGGGGGAGAAAGGTCGCGGGTCGGAGGTGCCCAGCGGCGCGAGTGAAAGCTGCCGGGATGAGGCAAGGCGGGGCGCGGCTCGGGGGAGGGCGAGGGGAAGAAGAAAGTAAGAGCCACACACGCTAGGAGAACTGTCTGTCGGGCCCACCCCCACCCCAGTCCGCGAGGGTTCACGCTGGTCGGATCACGAGCCGAGCACGACCAGTTCCCGGCGAGAGAAGCTCACCTCCTGGTGTCCCGCGGCCATCTCAAAGCGAGACCCGCCCTCTCCCGAAATTATTGTTATCGTTTTCCGCGCGGGAACCAGGAAGCGCTGGTTCGACCTGTTGGCTCGAGGCTCGCAGCTTCTGGCTGGTGAACCGTAGGTCGCGGGATATTTCTTTCCCGGTTGCAGGATTGAGTTTGTGTTGTCCCCTCGCCCCTACACGGCGGAAGGCTACGGCAAGCCATCGCATAATCCCAATTTGTCCTAGTCTGGGGTGTATTTGTGTTAGTGGGCGGGATGATGATTCTAGTGCGGTTTCGCCTCTGAGTACAAGGCTCTGAACCGGGGTCCCGTCTTCTCGTCGTGCATATGGCAATGATAACCATAACATTATATGGCGGAGAAATGAAGGATTAATGTAATGTAAGTTCATTTGTGTTTAAGAATCTCTACCCGGCCTAAAGATTATTCTAAAAACACATGTTTTAGCAATTTTCACTGTCCTGAAACTACAGTTTAAAAACCAAATGTGGAAACAGATCTATTTATCCGCCCTTGTCGTATTCATAAATGCTTTTCGTAAATAGACACAAATCGTCTATTTTAATCGGTTTTCAAATCTCGTGGCTTTTTTTTTCTGAAGCCCTGCACGCTGTATTGTGGGGCCGAGCTAGCACACGAGTGCCAAGGACTCGTGATCGGGAGGCGCTAAGGGCGACTACGGCACGCACATCCAGCGCCTGGTCCTCCCTACGCGCGTCGCGGTGAGCGGACGTTGGAGCCTCTACGTCGTGCTACGTGCGCATATGAAGATTTTAATATCTTAAAATGTCATCGTTAGAAAGTGTGTAACGTATACTTCAACACACGCGCCTTGGTCTTTTCGAAGATCATCGGCTGTAGGTTTTAAAGTAGAGCTGTTGTCACTTTGACCGTATTAAAAGATAGCGCACTTGGTACACCTGTAGCAATCACTCTGCGTAAAAGCAAAGTCCCACTTGATATAACATGTTTATTTCAAATTTCGTGGGGTGAGTACAACAACTTGAGTCTCAATTTGGATTGCTTAATTCCCCCTCCTAACTGTTATGTTCCAAACAACAAACGAAGGATATTCCGTAAGTTCTTGCGTTGCCAATGTATATTTTAAAATGGCGAGACCACTGTTAGAAAATGAATCTAGTTAAAAGAGACTTATGATCTTATGTCTTTCGTTCTGACGACACAAATTCTGCCCGGACTCTTCGATACCGCCAAAGCTCACAGTTACGTTACTGTTTACAATTCGCTACACATACACTACGTAAATTTTATAACTGCAGCCTTCCAATAAAAAAAACTAAGTCCAAACTGCGCCTAATTTCTTCTATCACCAAACCAACGTTAGAGTTAAGAGTGACGAAGAATTCACAATTGGAGGCAGGGCTTATACACCCTGTGAGCGCGGCCGTTAACTGGGCTTGGAATATTGATACCTACAGACCTCACGAAACTTTCGCACTTCCAGCCACTTGATTTTTTTTATCTGTGTTGATGCACTGCTGGTTGCCTGGCCCCCAGGCTTCATCGGTACTGCGCACACCATGCTCTTGTGCTTCTGCGCCGCTTGCTGTCCGTATACGGGCGATACTTGCGGGACAGGCGTACCCAGGTACAAAAATACAATGTCGTTTATTGTATGTATTCACCGTTCCTTTTGCAACTACCTTACCTTTGTCAGCCCACTGAATTCGTGTGTGCTGTGATATTTAAATTCTGACATTGGCTAATCCTGGCTTGTTTTCTGATTTTTTTTTTTTTGGTAGTAATCTCTCTGTCCGTTCTTAAGGTTTCTCTATGCCATACAGTATAAACCAGCAAAGGCGTATGTAAAAACAAGTTTTAAGTCAATATGTGTACCGTTAGGTGTACCCTAGTATTGTACCTATTCATAAGTGGGTTAGCAGTCGTGTTCATTTTAAAAGCGACCCGTTGTTGACGGACTTGTAGGCCACACTAGCACACATAGTGAACCATTAGGGCAGGATTTTTTTTTTTTTTTTTTTTCCTAACCTAACTAAAACTAAGTGTATTTTGGAGGGGTCCGGGTTAGGGAGGGACCTAGGTGCGTCTCAGGCCGAAGCCTATACGCCTAGTCATGCTGGGATTAGCCATGCAAGGAGAGGGTCGCATGCATCATGTGCTAGGAGGGGATTGGCCAGCCATGGCAGCGATTGGCGCCATGACTAACTCCCCTCACTCTTAAATCTAGACTATAACTAGAGATAGGTTGGGCCCAGGTAAAACCTGCATAGACACAGGGAAAACCCTGGGCACATTCATGCGGGATGCAAATTGGCATGCATTACGTGTAGGAGTTTACAGGAGACAGAGGATGGTCTGGATGAAGTGTTGGACAGAGTAGAAAAGAGTCTACCATGCGGGGGTTGGGAACTTGGACTCGTAGTCCGCTTTGCTTTTTATCCAGGACTGGATTTAGTGACCAGGGACGCAAGCGCCCCTGGTGGTGAGTGGTTGCACTGACCACTCACTCCGCCGCCAGTCAGCACCTAAAAAACTAAGAAACTAAAACAGAAAAAAGATAAATGACTTACAAACTAGGCATTTCGTTACGAAATATGCAAACACCCAACTCAGGGATGGACGTGCAGTGCTTAAGATAAAACTAAAATAAGAACTAAAAATATATATATATATTTTTTTAATTTTTTTTATTTTTTATTTTTTTTAGATTTTTTATTATTATTTTAGAAATATATATTTTTGATGACTATTACTTAGTATCTAGGGCTTATTACTAATTTACAAATCTCTAATATCTACTACTATACTACTAGTTATATATAGAGGAACTGTCGGTGTATAAAGTTACAGGTGAATTAAGTCAAGACCTATTCGCATTCTGGCATGGTTGCAAGCTTGTAATTCAAAATCCCATGTCTTTCAGAAACACAACCGGCACTGGAGGTGAAGCCTGCCAGGCGGGCCATGCCCATCGTACATAGGGAGTCAGCCCTAACACAACAGGCAGTGAACTCCCGGGAGCCGAACCTACACCTGCGTGCTTCGGACCATTTTGAATAAGCAAATTATTCGTTAATGTCTATAATTTAAGTTTCAACTCGCGGGAGACTGATTGGCCGATCGCTCAGCCAGCCACAGCACACTACGGAGGTCTGTGAGCCAAGATTGAATTTGGCATTTTATATTTTCCATGCAACTCTGGATCTTGTTCGCCCAGTGATGAAATATATGGGTTTCTGCTTATGGCACATTTATCATAGAATTTTTGCGCAGTTCGGAAATAATAATGTTTTAAAAGTTCGAGTTTGAGCTCTCTGTGCATAGCCCTTACGGGGCAATACACAGGCGCATCTGTCGCAATACGAATACTCTTATTCTGAATTCTCTGTAGCTTGATTAAGTGAGATTCCGCTGCTGTTGCCCACACCGGCGCTGCATACGTGATTATTGGTTTTATTAGTGCGTTATAAATTATTATTCCGTTTTTAACAGAGCTACCTAAACGTTTGCTCATGACGGGGTAGAGGGTCATGAGCCTAGTGAAAGCTGTTTTTCTTTTCGCCTCTATGTGATCGCGCCATAGTAGTTTCCTATCCATGTGTACGCCTAAATATTTAACCACATTTTTGTGAGGAATTTGCTCATTGAAAAGTGTTAGTCGTGGTCTATCTTCAAGTGGCGGGAGATGTTTACGCGTAAAAACTATAGCTTCTGATTTAGTAGGGTTTACCTTAATTCGCCATTTTGTGCACCACTGTTCTATTGAATTTAACGCGGTTTGTAATCTGTCTGCTGCGAGTTCTAGAATACTAGATCTGCTAAACAATACCGTATCGTCCGCGTAGCAGCCAAACTGAACTGATCGGTGTGCGGGCTTAGGCATATCGTGGATATAAATATTGAATAAAACCGGCCCCAAGATGCTGCCTTGTGGGACTCCTGCTTTAATTATTTTTAAATCGGACTGTGCTCCTTCTGTCGTGACTCTAAACGATCTATTTTCTAAATACGAGGCCAGTAATTTAATATAACAATCGGGGAAGCCAGTTTTATATAATTTATAAATTAAGCCTTCATGAAGTACTCTATCAAAGGCTTTTTCTATGTCCAAAAACGCTGCGAGATTATAGCTATTCTGATTGAACGCAGTTATTATTTGTTCTGTCATACGGACCAGTTGATGCGTTGTTGAATGCGCGATGCGAAAACCAAATTGTTCGTCCGGCAGTACGTCATTTTCTTTAATGTGAGTATTTAGTCGCTGTAGAATTATGCATTCAGCTACTTTTGACAATGTACTCAGCAGACTAATGGGCCTATAATTTTGGGGCAGTGTCTTATCTTTTCCGGATTTATGAAAAACTATCACATTCGCTTCTTTCCACTGCGATGGAAAATACTGTAGTTTAAGTATTCCATTTATTAATTGAGCTAGGTATTCCAAAATTTCATCGGGCAGTTTCTTAAGGACTACTGCCTGAATGCCATCGTTTCCCGGTGCCTTACATGGTTTCATACGCCTGATAGCCTGTTTAACTTCCTGAGATTGAGTTAAGTAAGGTTTTGAGGTTAAAGGCTGATTAAGTTTGATTGTAAGGTCTCTGTATATTCTGGCATTAAATTGCGGGTCACAGGGTTCGATATTAGGTTGAAAGGCTAATTCAAGGGTATTCGCGAAGGCTTGTGCTTTGTCTGTCGGTGTAAAAGCGAACCCAGTGCGTGTTTTTAGCGGAGGTATTTTATCTATCTTATGAAGGAATCGCTTTGTCATACTCCAGGTGCTACCATCTTGCACCTGTAGCTGAGAGACTTTCGTCTCCCATTGGCTGCTCCTCCATAGAGTTATTTCATCGGAAATTATTTTCTGTAATTCATTAATTCTCGCTTTAATGTCGCGCTGCCTACGTCGAGTATATTCGCGCCTTAATCTATTTTTCTGAGAAATTAAATCCCTAATATACACCGGCAGTTCATCTTGCTTAAATCTAACCACCTTTTCTGGGATGCACGAGTTAATTGCAGTTTGAATTTTAACTGTAAGTTCAGTGACTGCTGATTCGATGTTATCTTTTGTTTTGAAGTTGGCAGCATCGGCTGCAGGCAAATTATCGACTAAATACGTCTGAAAGCCTCTCCAGTCGGCTTTCTTGTAGTCTTTAATTTTTCTCGGAGGACTGATGTCAGTGTCCACGTCATCGAATAGTAGATGTACTGGAAAGTGGTCAGACGACATTTCGTGAAAGACTCTGAGTTCGAATCCCGTTTGAACTCTCTTATTTAATGCAATATCTAAAATATCGGGGTTGTGCCTTAGTACTCCGCTATCGTGAGTGGGCTCTGAGGGAGCATGTACTTGATAATTTTTGTTAGACTCGTGTCTTTGCAGCATTAGGCCATTGGCTGTATTGCTCCGACAGTTCCAGTCTTTATGTTTGGCATTAATATCGCCGACTGCTAGGAATGTGGGAGCTGAGCCATATAAGATGTCCAGCTCGTTTTCAGTTAGTGACCTGCCCGGTGGTGCATACATCGAAATAAGCACAATTTGTTGTTTATTGACTTTAAAAGTAATTGCCACAGCTTCTAATTTATTAAATTCAGGTAAATGAAATTCACTATGTTGTATACTTCATTAGGGCAGGAATGCGGATATAGAAGACGAATGTGACCGATCATGGTCGATTAGTTCCCGATCATAGGCATCGAGTGGCGGACAAGCCCGAACACGGCCGTATCCTCACGAATGGAAAGGCCACAACTGATCAAGCCACCAAATAGTTGTCCCATAAGAAATACATTATGTCCATAAAGCAATGTCCCAGTTATAAATTTCAATTGTGTCAACTGTGAGCGTTTTAGAGTGTTGGTTCAAAGTCATGATTAAAGAGTAACCCAGCTCGTTTTAGATAAGCGCATTCGCGAGTACTGCTTTTTTTTCCAGCTTGCAGCGCCACCTACGCAAAATGGCGACTCTTGAGCGTAAAGGGTTGTGTGTTCTGCAATTTGCTAATAGTGAAGTTGTAATTTCAGTTCAACGTGCGTTTCCATTGGAATTTCTTTATACGAGAGTGGCTGAACGTCGAAGTCCCTGACCGTTGGATTGGTCGTAAGGGTCGAGACGTAAGAGGTATTTTTCGCTGGCTTCCATGTTCACCTGACATAACCCCGTGCGATTTTTTTTTTCCTTTGGGGCTTTATAAGATATGTCTGCTTTCCGCCGCTAACTAATGATTTCCCAAAGTTGATACATATAATTTAAGAGGCTTCCATTACTTCGGACTTGTTAACCAAAGTGTGGGAAGAATTGGACTTTAGGTTGGATCTGGCACACATTTCAAGTTTCGGATATGAACGTGTTCTATCAATTTCGGCCTTGATTTTACTCAAAGCTATTGCCATTTATACAAACACGTCCTGTGCATATACTTAGAGTATCCTATTGTTGATGTGCTGGCGAGAACGCGTAAATATAAAAATATTCAGTCCTGTGCTACAAATAATAGTTGAGCGCTCGTACCTGGTGCCCACGTGAGGGTTCACCTCTCATGAGGCATGGAGACATGAGACAGCTCGTCCAGCAACCAGCCCCCGTCGGTCACTGAAGTGCGTGCGACACACTAGGGCCGGTATTCTAAGACACACATGCTACACCTGTTCCCTAACCATATTCCTAGTGCACGATAAAACACCGTTAGTCCCTTATTTTTAGGGAACGGATTTCTATGTCTTATCCGTGACCTATCTGCTTCCCAAATTCCGCGCATGCGCAGAGCTCACTTTTTCGTTGATTTCGTCCAGATGGCGGACCCACTTATGGCGCCATTAACTCTTTAAGTCTCTTCTCAAAATGCTGAATGTTCTGAGACATAAAAAAATTAGTATGCTCCAAAAGTATTCGGAAGCAAGGATGAAATTTTTTTACGTGAGATTCATTCAATAGTCGATTCATCTCGGTAAATTAGGCCTGTAACTACAAGAATTTATAGCATTTGTATAGCTGTGTTAAATGTTATAACGCTTTAGATACCTTACAAGACATATTATAGCGTGTGTTCGCACAGTTTTTCACTTACGTCATAAAATATTTTATGTGGTAAGATTTAGTTGACAGTTTTATTTTATCTTGCAATTTGGTGAAATTATTGGCTCTGCTCATCTGCTTAAGTGGCCTACAGTTGTTTTTTTCTTTCTTCTCACGCTCTTGTGATATATTTTATTTATAGCACGGGTTTGCGTCCTACGTTGAAACATGTTCCGAAGAAGTTCCGTGATACATCACTCCAAGCACTACTCTCAGAGTTTTCGAAACAGTTTATCGATTCGCTTCCATTCGAAAAAGCCGTCCTCAACCGGCAGCTGCCGTGCTCGACTTGATTTACCGCAAGGTGTGTTATGTCCGCTGCGGTACGAAACGGAATTTGTGGGCGAGTGCCATCAAAAAGGCTGGTAATGGCAGTTCAGTCAATCCTTCAGCCAACTTCTAAATTAGGGACGTGTTAGGTAATTATACTAGCGTATTCTACACGTTTTTTTGGACCTCCGCAACTCCAAGAAAAAATAATTCGTCATTCATGAGCATTAGTCGGTGGCCTTGTTCACAGCTCACTATAATCGTGAAGACTGAACCGTGCCAAGCCTTAATTTGAACAGCCATTCAACGTAAAAACCTAAATTCCACTTTTTTATTAGCCTACTTATAAACTAGAAGCGTATTCGAAAGGAAAAAAAAAGAAACTTGGGATTTAATTTTACTAGTATATAATGGCCGAGTCTGGCGCAATGTTATTCTTATGGGAGTACGATTTTGTGGCTGATTCTTGTGGCGGCTGCCGATCGTAAGGATTCGGTCAAGTTCGGGCTTGTTCGCCTCTCGATGACTATGATCATGAGGTCGGCGGCCATTTTAGATGACTCCACATCCGCCTTCTTGGAATCCTCAGTTTTTGAAAATCTGCAGTTATTATTTAAATAATCATTGATTCGACCCTTGCTCGATGTAAAAATTGAAATATAAAAAAAAATTGGTTAAAATATAGTAAAAAATCCTTAAAAAGGTATAAATTCATCATCTACCAGCCTGTAATTAGTTCGATTTACACTTGTCGTTGGTTCGATGTTTGCTTGATACAAATAAAAAAGGTAATTTTATGTAAAATAAAAACCTTATCTAAATATATTCTGACAAATCCTAAAAGAGGCATTAATTCTTCATCTACCATCCTCCAATCGATTCAATTGATTCCTGTTCATGGTTCGATCCTTGGTAGATGCAAAAAGTTTATTTTAGAAAGAAAAACTTATCTAATAAAACATGGTGAAAATTACTAAAAAAAAAACTGCTTAACTTCCTCATTCACCAGCTGTCAGTAAGTTACCGATGCCATCTTGGCCACTATCTTAGAAATACCTAATTATTAACCTATAAATTCGGTAACAATTCCAAAATTAACAAATAAAAGTCGTTTGTTAATAATGACTGATTCAATCTATAACCGACCTTGGATTGATCCTTACTCCGTGAAAAAAAAAAAGATAATTTAATTAAATTCACCCAAAAGTGACATGTTCGTGCAATAAAACAACATAATTACAAATTAAAAAAAAGGCATTATGTAATTTCTACAAGAACAAAAATAAAACAAGCAAATTTGCTAGCGTTTCTCGGTTTCTACAATCTTCTTGGAAGGCGAAGCAAGTCCTTTGCATGCCTTGGCGTGTGTTTTCAGGACAGTTCTACGCGGCAGTCGATTAACCACGCACGTCCAATCAGTGGCCAGGCACATTCAGTCGGTGACCATGTTTGGTCAGGTACGCCCAGTTAGTAGCTAGGTACGTCTATTCAGTGACCAGGAACGCACGTCCAGTGGGTGGTGAGGCGCGTCGAGTTGGTGGTTAACTACTTCCAGTCTGTGGTCAGGCTAACACTATATTTTGGTGGCCAGGCTCGTCTATTGAGGGGCCAGGCACATCCAGTTGTTGGTTAGACAACTCCATTATGTGGCCGGCACGTCAGATCGGTTTGTAATTACACATTTGGTGGACAGGCACATAGTTAGTAGACAAGATGTGTAATATTTCGTTTAATAGTATTATATATATATGATTCATTTTATTTCAGCTTTACGCCACATTGACAGCGAGGTCATTAGTAACGGTAACAACAGACACGGTCAAGGATTCGGGGGGGATGAATCAACCATAGCCTTTTAGATAGCAACCATCATAACATTTTGCCTAGAATGATTCCGGGAAATCGTATGATCGGACCGGAATTAAAACCCAGGTCCTCCGGAATGTGTGTCCAGTGTGTTACCGCTGCGCCACTTCGCTTCCTATTTCGAGAGTTGAACCCGAAGCGCTGCCGTTGAACAATGCAACTGCTGCTTCGCTAGATGCAAACCGCACCACTACAACGTACTGCCAACATGATAAGTAATATCGGCGGACAGTACATAATAACGGGAATACTTCTTCCTTGCAAGACGAAGCTCTGTTCGCAGTGCAACGAAAGAGCTCGTGTGTAATGCTTGTACGTAAAGCAGCCTGGCTTTCTTCGGAAGACCTAGAGGAGGAAAAGAGTTTGTAATTACACTATTGGTGGGAGCAGTTTCCTACGGCATCCTATTTTCTGCCATTAAATTAATTTCATTTTGTATGTTAGTACCCTGTAATTTTTATGAACTCTCCTAACTCTCTCTCACTCTCTCCTTCCTACTTCTCAAACTGTAGCTCCTAAATTGCCAGAAAACTGCTTCCTTTCATGCGTGGCAGTTATCGCGTCGTGACGCAACATTAGTCATCATGCGGTGTAATTTGAGTTGATCGCACGGAGAACTAGGCTTACGTAACTAATTTCAAGTTGAGTAACTTCATTACTACTAGGCTTTACGACACCAGCAGGTCCATCCTTGTGACTAAGCAGATAGAAAACCACTACACTTCATCCATGCTGACCCTGCCCCTTGCGGGCACCACGTTGATAGACCAGTTTCAGCTGTGAGTTGCCTACCAAACTAAGGCTTCGTTCGAATTGGCACAGTTTATGGACAACATTGTCACGTGATCCAATTTGGTGTACAATAATTACAGTTTTTGTTCATTCGTTTTTAGTTCTCTAAAAAACCACCATTTGATCCTAAACTTTATAATAAAAATATCTTCTTTTTTTCATGTTATTGAATTATTCTAACCTTATAAATTAAGTATGATGAGCAAAATAATTATTATAAATGAAGTTATCTGTGAATATTGACTTAAAACGTTTTTACTATTATTTCAAGAAAAACCATGAGTGATGAAATAATATAGTATTGCTTTTGAAAGGCACTTAATCGTTTTTTTATTCTTCCATATATTAATGAAATTACATTATGCTACGATTTATGCTGTGTAAACTTCAGAAACGTGTGCAGTCAGACCTAAAAAAAAAACACGTACATTTATTTACTTGTATTGACTAACTAACAATGTACCTGTACTAAAAAAAATCAAATGCCACAATGGAAATGTGATGATATAAAAAAAATTCAACTTTTTCGAATTTAAGTTTTTCGTTATTATATAACTTAGCTTCACATGATAAAACTTTTCAAATTTAAAAACAAAAATCCAATCGTAGGTATAGACTTGTTCGAAACTGTGAATTTTACTTTCATGTATTACAAATGATATTTTTCTCTTATACTTAGTAAAGTAAATAGTAAAGTCATATTACGACAGCCCAGCAGCTGTCGGGATCTTCCGATCGGCGGCTACTGAGAATCTAGACGCCACACGTACGTAACCTAGAACACCAAACACGTGAAATGGTCCGATAATCATCATTTTGTGATTGGGAACTCATTTCCGAGTAACTTATAACAAACCCCAGAGGTTAGAAGAATAAAGACGCCGTGACGCCAGACGTCACACGGCCTTAGAAGGTAATGACTTACCAACATATAAATGCGCTGTAAGTGCAGAATGCCGTAAGCTACCTAAACATGGGACCGTTCCAAGTCAGGGTCTTCGCTGCGGCGCTTTGCATTTTCCACAGGAACGTGATTGTAATCTCATAAATAACAATTATTTTTATGACTGCTGTTTGCATGGACGAACTAAACTTAAACTAAATAAATTTTCAAATGAATTAGAGTTTCTCTTTTTAAAACGTTTAAAACTGAAATGCATTATTTTCTCTAGCAGCCTTCAACGAAGACCATGAAAGCATTACAGTTCTATTGCCGGAGGACAAGTTTACCATAAAATGAATATGGTCGCTCATCCGACGCAGGAGAATTCTAACGACCAATATTTTCGAACGACTATACTTTTTAAATTCTGATGATGCTATAAATGAGAGAATAAATAATAAGCTTCATATTAAAAATATTATTTATGCTTGGCATGTAAATAAAAGTTTACAATAGTTCTATAATTAGTACTTGCACAATGTTTTCATTTTTAGTTACTTGTACTAAAAAAAAAATTGAATGCAGCTGTAGCTACATATATTTATGCACATACGAACTTAAATAGACTTCCAAGTGAAGTTCGGTCATCCAGATATCAGTAATTAATGCAGGTAAAAATAATGCATTCTCAAAAGCGATTAGAATTAATGCACTCTCCAAATTATGAAGAAATATGTCTGATATCCTTTTCTTTACTATGAACATATGTGAGATGTGAGCTTGTGTCTGAATGAGATGGAAGCTACTTGCGTGCAAAGTAAACTCGTTAAATATACCACTCGTGGAAGTCATGAGTTCAGCTTCAAATCAACATACCAGCCAAGTACCACTTGTTGAACGTGACAGCTAATGTATTTTTTTTTTAAAAACTACGTCAGTTATTTTCGTTTTGAAAAGAATATTGTTTTAATTTTCAAATGTGCCGATAAATAATTAAGATCTTGTGTTACATTCAATTTAGCAAGATGTTCCTTGAGTAAACTGCACGGGAATTTTCGTGAGACGAATATCATTTTCCTCTAACTCAAATGCAAACGTGTAGATACGTAAAAACATTTATAGGCATAAAACAGAAAACTTGATGTTAAATTTTCCTTGTTTCTTGGTAAAAGATCATACAATGTTGTTTTCATTTGCAAAAATAATCATAAACAAAATGTGTTGTTCCACATTTTTAAAGCCTCTGAACGTTTTGTAAAGGCTCAGTCAAACAGAAGGCGGACTGTCCGCGCGGGCGGAACGACCGCAGTCCGCCGCGGACTAGGGAAGCCAGACAGAATGCGGACAAGTCGAGGCGAACCAGTGTGAAAACAGTTGCAGTGAAACAGTGTGATATTCAATTCTCTGTCTGGAATTCGTGTTTTCTTGTTGTCATTTCAAGATGTCCAGCAGTTCATCTGACGAAGAAGAGTTACTTCTTATGTTCGCTTTGAGTAAAGCAAAAAGAAAAAGAAAATGGGTGCATGAAATAAATGAAACAAGAGAGGTGTTCGGCGAGTTTCACCGATTATGCTGTGAGTTGAGTTCATTCGAAGACCGATTTTTCACATATTTTCGAATGTCTCAAGAACAATTTGACAAATTGCATACCCTCCTTGAACATAAAATATCAAAAGTGGCCACTAACTGGAGGAAACCCATTGGGACGAAGGAAAGACTAGCTATCTGTTTAAGGTAAGTAATACAATTACTTATTTAAAAATAATTTTTCTCTTTAGTTTAATTATTTGTACAATAACTTTACACTACATTTTTTTACATAACACAATACAATATCCGTAGACAGCAGATTTTGAAATTTACCTTTACATGCATTTACATAATTTTACATGTGTCCTTGGAATGTTTCGTACCATTCTTTTGCCGAATCGCCAGAGGTTGCATGGATTCCAACAAACGGTGGCTTGTTGGTATAGTTCAGATTGGTGTAATCCACTACCCCGGAGGAGGTAGCAGTACAGTTCGGTGGCCACGATGAACTACTTGAATTTAAAGGGGAGGATGGGTGTGAAGTTTCCAGTTCGCGAAGTTCAGCCCGGCCAAACATTTGAGCCATCTCCATTTTTATAACTGCTTGTGTTCTAGGTGAAAACCTTTTAAATGTCTCCGCATAACTTAAGAACAAGTGGTCAATACGGTCGAGGTTGTTCCTAGGTTTGTTGTCCTTTTTGTTATTTAGATACTTTATAATCGCATGAACATCTGTGCTAACGTCCTTTGGTTTGGATTTTTTCTGGGGCGGTGGAATTTGGGAATCATCTGTCGCACAGCTACCCTCGTTGCTAGCTTCTTCTATCGGATCGTCTGTTTCACCCGTCTGTGGTATATTTGACGCGGTTACCCGTGGAGAAACTGTATCTTGAAGGAATTCCAAGTTTGCCGCCCAGGGCCAATTTTTAAACTTCTTTGCCGAACCTGTAGCTCCCTTCAAGAACTTGAGATACTTCACATATGAATCCCTCAAATTCTTCCATTTGAGTTTAACAGCTTCACCTGTACAAAACAGTATACAAACATCATTTAAGCAGAACGATAAAATCAAAAACAAGTTTGAAACATAAGTAATAACTAAAACTCACATTAATTTTAATGTATAATAAATGTTACAATAATTAATTCTAATATATTATTCTATTTATGAAACTGTTCATGCTTCGTTTGTATTGTTTCAGGTATTTGGCTACAGGTGATTCCCATCACACTATTGCCTTTTCCTTCCGTGTTGGACGCACTACTGTTTCCAGCATAGTTAAAGAAGTGTGCGTCGAGATATGGAACGTTCTACAACCGTTGTACTTGGCTACTCCAACAGAGGAAGTTTGGAGGAAATCTGAAGTTGGCTTTAGAGAACGATGGAACTTTCCCAACTGCATCGGGAGTATAGATGGGAAACACGTGGAAATCAAATGCCCTAACAAGAGTGGATCAAGTTATTATTGTTATAAAAACTTTTTTTCGATTGTTCTTTTGTCCATAGTTGATCCTTACTACAATTTTATTGTCGTTGACATAGGTAGTTATGGTCGGCACAGTGATAGTGCCATTTTCGAGAACTCCTCTTTCTATCGCGATTTTGTTGATAACAAAACAATTCTTCCTCCAAAACCATTACCCGGGACAGAAACCCCCGTCCCTCATGTGTTTGTAGGTGATGAAGGGTTCAAGTTACAAACTTATTTGATGCGTCCGTTCCCAAGAAAGGCGGTCGTTGATAATATAGAAAAAAGAAGGTACAATAAACGACATTGCAGAGCACGACGTATCGTGGAAAATGCCTTCGGCATTTTAACTCAAAAGTGGCGTATATTTTTTAGACCTATCGAATGTAATGTTGATACAGCTGTACACGTTGTCAAAGCTGCTTGTTGTCTTCACAATTTTATTAGAGCTAACACAGAAAATGTCACAACTGATGAGCTAGAATTAACAGACGATATAACAAATCAACCCACCAATGCTTTCTCAGCCACTACTCCATTGAAAGAACGATCTAGTGATGCTGCCCATGCTGTACGAAACCATTTCGTTAATTACTTCAACTATTTAAGTTCGTGAATCATGATGTAAAAATTGTAAAAAACTTGTAAAATATTATTACATATTTATATTACTGTTGCATTGTATGATTAAGCTCTTTGTAATGTTTCGTGTTAATTTGTAAAGTATAAATAAATATGTATACATAGAAGATATCACATTAATGAATACATAAAATACAAATATGAATAAAAATAAAATAATATACAAACAATATAATATGAATATAGTGAATACATATAAAAACAAATTATCTTACTACTTTCATGTAGTTTATCCGCGATATCCTTCCATGCTTCTGCTTTCTTCACTACATCTTTGTAGTCAGGATGACGAACATCATACAAATAAACACACTCCCGCACAAGATCTATTAATTTTTCCGTCTCGTCAGCCATTGCTGTCCGCGCGAACTTTGTAGAAAATGACAACTGCTCCTCTGTCCGCTGCGGACTAGACTGGTCCGCTGCGGCAGACCGCCTTCTGTTTAACCAGGATGATGCAATCTAAGGTTACACTGTGTCCGTGGCGGACGGGCGGCCAGGTCCGCGCGGACAGTCCGCCTCCTGTTTGACTGAGCCTTTAGCGTAGAGTTTATATAAACTGCCACGATTTGGTGATAAATTATGAAGATTAAACGGCTATTTAGTGTCGCCGCGTTGTTTGTCTGGAACTCCCGGGAGGAGATGCGGAAGAGTTAGACCCTCGTGCCGATGGTGGAGCACTCGGCATAGCTTTTGAAACACGCCTCGTTCCCCCGAGCCTGGCCCATGACTGTCCGTGGTACCCCCGTCGCCCGTCCCGGCTCGGCTGCAGGCGGGTTACTGACGATTAGTTTCGGATGGCTGATGTTTCGCAAACACGTTCCTCCTGAACGACCCGAGGCAATTCTGAGGCTGGAGGCACTAATAGCCGTGTTCTTGCTGCGTGCTTCCACGTGCACGCTCGATTTGCTCCGAGAAGACGGTGTCTCATCACTACCCAGGCTCGCCTCGCCACTGCTAGTTTACAAACTAGTAGTAGCTACTTCAAATTACATTTTCAAAACGAGCTCTTAGTTAATTGGTTACGGTGATGGCTTGTGAAGAAAACGAGAGAATTGCGTGTAGGTATAGGCATGGGCGAGCATTTTTCGTGGGGAAAAAAAAATTGCGAGTGCCCATTTTACTGCCAGCTGTTTCTTCCTTGTAATTGGAAGCCGTCTGCAGGAGAAGTCATTGTCTTATTTTACCAAGCCACTCAGGACGCGTTTTCTCCCGCGCTGAATTATTGTTGTGATTGGTGTGCAAACAGTAGACATGTACCTTGAAAGAAACTCGACCAATCACGAAACACAGACAATGGCTACAATGTTTTAACCTCTCGGCTAGTCTCGAAAAGACGATGAAGAAGTAGAAACAGAGTAATAAGAAGATATTCATGACGCCAATTGCTGCATTTTGAACACACGTGGGCCTCCAGTGAGGTAAGGAGATAGGAGATGGTCTGTTCAATCTTGATGTCCCAAGGCTGACACCGCAGTTGGATCGCACCAAACCCTTGTCCGCCACTCTGATGTCCGCTGATGATGTCAGCCCACCTGATCCGCCAGAATATGACATGCGCCGCGGTCGATCCGTCACATTGCCAGCACGGGGCGTTTAGTGTGGCGTCAGGCCAGAAATCCCGAGGTTTATACTTCTCACTCTGTGCACTCACTGTATTTCAAGATGAACTTCACGCTTCTGTGAAATCCGCTGGATATAAGGGCGAGGCGCGTGTCCTGTTGGATAACTCAGGCACGAGCACCTGCGTGTGCGCTGGTTTGTTGTGTAGAATAACATCCTCATTACTGCTGCTCTTATTCAGAAACAGGACCATCATCGCGTTGAATCTTCATCGGGAGAGGAGCGTTCCTCGATACTTCCCCATCGTGCTGTGTCAAACAGGGTCGTCGAGAAGAATGGCGGGGGGAAAGAGGGGGTGGTAAAATCTCCAGTCCCTGTCCCCCAGGGCGAAAAGGAAAGGAGGAGCCAGTGTAATTTTGAGATTTCTTTTTTTAATGTTTGGGTTTACAGTGACATGACAAAATTACAAATCTAACCAGAATTCATTGTCGACCTTACAACTAATGCGTAATGCGGTACGCACAGATAATATTTATGGTAATGGTCACAGTTTCGTTTGCAGTCTTAGTTGTGCGTGAAGTGATGGGGAGTCCAACGCGCCTCTTCGATGCGGGGCCCAGCCAACCCGGAGCCAGGGTTAGGAAAACAATTGGCGGAGGTTGCAGAGGCGCGTCTTCCTCCGACCTTTGCCCGGGCACGACGCGGGATGGAGTCGTGACCGCCCGCATCGCGCCGCTGCTAGATCCCCGCGGAGCCAGCGACCTCGTCCGGACACAGTCACGAATACAGCCCGTACTCCAACACACTAAAATAAGGGTTTAGGTGTTGAATATGCTACACCTGTACCCTAACCGAATTCCTAGTGCACGATAGGACACAACCAGTCCTTTTCTGGTCCCTACATTTTAGAAAATAAGTTTTTAACGTGATATTTTTTTTTTATAAATTTAAGTATTTATAATTCGTTTTAACATGTGATGTAAGGTATTTCATTTTTTTATCATTACTATTTTTAAGGGGATATCCTATACATTTATTACCTCAGCTCTTAGCATTTTTTTTCCCTCAAATTTTGTAACAGATATTTATTAACATTATCTGATAGTGATAACATGTCACACAAGTGTTTATAACTATGATCGCGTGTGACCTTCTACAGCTTCTCGATCACGTTTTATAAATATCTGGTAAGAACGTTTATTACCAAATAGTAACAACAAGAAAGCTATCAGAAAAAGAAATGTACAGTAAAAATTCTTCAAATAATATTAATAACAAATAATAAACAATCAAATAGGTGAGTGAGTCGGAGACTTAAGCAAGCTATGGCTAGTCAAGTTGCCTAATTGTAAGAGAGGAAAAGGAGCAAGATAAACACACCCTTTGTTGTTCTAATGAAATTCTGCGTAGGATACTCCTGTGAAAATCTAATTTCTTATTGGCTGAGGCCCACACGATTCGTCCCTTCTGATTTTGTGGATTTGAAAATTTTTCGAAAGTGAGAGACGTAGTAAACTATTTCGGGGTGTTTCCACTCCCCCCCCCCCCCCTTTTTTTTTTTTAACTCATTCATTCCACAAAGTCTCTGATGACACCGATGTCGAAAATACGTTAACCCATAGCTCATTCAGTCATTGATTTTGGTTCTCAATGTTTTGGTTCTCTCGAGAAGGTGTGGTTGTTTACGGCGGGCGAATGTACACGCGAAAATATTCCCGCATCTGTCCAACTGTATTCGGAAACTTGAATTAAGCACAACTTTGCGGCGAGGCCAGGGAACCGGCTCGTTGTAGAAAAATGATTATCGACACGAACTCGAGGGTTGGGTGAGGTCGCAGCGTGGAACCGGTAGTTTGCTGCGAGGCAACAGAAGGTCCATGAACATTACAACTCATATTCTCTCTCTCTCTCTCCCGGGCCTTCTGTCTCGGGTAGCTCGCGCGTGCTTCTCACGTGTTTTTTTTTTAACATGACCCGTGTGATATTTTTTGTGCAGAGGGAACGAGAGAGGGTAAAATAAGATGGGAGTTACGCAAGCTCCCCCCGTGTGTTCCCAGCTCCGTGTGCCGTTAGCGGCACAATGTTCCCAGATCTCCCGCTAACGCGGCGACTAAACGCGCCTGGGGGGGGGAGGGGGGAAGCGAGTGAAAGCGCGGGCTGGTTCGCACACGGTTACGAGGCGCAGCGCGTCCGCCGAGACGTCGCAGCGTCGCAGCGTCCCAGCATTCCTCCGCGCACTGAAACTATTCTCGAATATATTTGGTCAACTAAAATATTCATAGTAAAAAGTAATTTTATGTTTTGAAACCTCAAGTATATTGGTATTACAACAAATATCTATACTAATATTATAAAGCTGAAGAGTTTGTTTGTTTGTTTGAACGCGCTAATCTCAAGAACCACTGGTCCGATTTGAAAAATTCTTTCAGCGTTGGATAGTACATTTATCGAGGAAGGCTATAGGCTTTATTATATTATCAATAACATTAGGGATCCTTACTAAAAGTCCAATTTAGAATCAAATGCGTTGGAGGGGGTTAGATACAACGTGCAGTGCACGTACGAAGTGTGTGTTGACAATGCCGCAGGAGCTAGAAGTTTATTTCCTATTGCCTATTAACATTGTTGCCACGCACTAGATGCCTTATCATTCTTAATTTTCCCATACAAGTAAAAAACACCCGTGTGATATTAACAACGAAGCAATCAGTACCCTCATAAGGGTTCAATTAGTATTTAAATACTTTTTATCACTTTAAATCGCAAACCTAAACTATTGTTTTTTTTTCCTCTCTCTGTGTTTAATTTGTTTTTTATTGCCCTTTTTTTCAAGTATATATATTTTACAGACTTGAAACTTCACAGTAATGTTCCTTATGTTACGCAGGATGACATTTTCCGAAAATTAGATCCCATGGGTGGTTAAAACCAGGCAACAGTGGGTACTTTGTCTGCATGAGAACAGGATTTTGCATTGTTCATGCCTTCTGCGTCTCCATGGCAACGGGCATCGCGCGGCAGTGGCGTACCCACATGGAGGGGCATGTATAATGAGCGGCGCAAAGTGTAGACTGCCGTAGCGAAGTACGGGTACATCAGTTGTACGTTGCGTGCACGAGTCGGGAAACCATCGGTGCTATTCATTTTCTCTCCGGTACATTATACAGCATTGTAATAAATTTTCACTGAATTTTTTTTTATTTACCATTACTGTAAATGGGAGATGTGGCTTAATTTGTTTCCATTAGTATAGCCGTGCGAAGCCGGGTCGGGCAGCTAGTAATATATATTATCTTCATTAACTTCTGTCAGGCTTCGTAGCGCAGTGGTTATAGTGCGAGGTCACTAGGCTATGTTATTTAGTTTCTGAACGCAAGATGGCAGCCAATCACATTTAATTTTCTGGTTTTTAAGGACTCGTCTATCTTTGGAAGTTGTTTACATTGATCGATTGTTTTCTGTTTATTTACTTTCTTATGTATGTACTCTGTTTTTTTTTTTTTTTTTTTTTTTTTTTTTCAAATTTTTCCTGCAAATTTTAGTGAGGATATTATACCCGAGCCAAACGGGCCTGGCCACACCACCACCTCATCATCAACTTCACCAACTCACGAAAAGAAAAACTTCACCACTCACCAATCATAAGCCCCCAAGGACTCAATTGTTGGGAGGGGCCCAGTGCCGTGTCATGTAATATACTGTAAATATATTTTTATTGTATTCAAATTTTCTCCTCCATATATATATACTTTTGTACCTCTCATGTAAATAAAATGAGTGAATTTTTTTGGCGGGGGTCCCCCATTAAAAAAAAACTGTTTTGTACTATAACATGTAAATAATTTAAGCACAAAAAACTAGGATAGTTGGACCGTGCCATTTTCTTTGCTGTTGGTTGTTCATTGTAACCCTGTAAATAGGATGATAAATCTTTTACTTACTTATGCTGGATTCACAATTGAAAAAATAACAGTAACAGTAACAGTAGGTTGTGTGCATAGGATATGAACGCCACGTTTCCTAACCTAACGATTCACAATAGCAGAAAGTTGGTCATGTGCATGGGAGCGAGGTCTTGCGCATAGGAGTGAAATGAATATATTTTATTTCGGTCGCGTACGAATGGCACAACAGCCAATGAGAGAAGAGCAGGGTGCTTTTTTGGCGGGACTAGAAATATGTTTATATTTACTAACCATATTTTGGTAAGAAAATGTCGAGATAATAATAGTATTATCGTTATTTTTAACGTTAATATGTTTATTTACTAACACTGCTAACAGATGTCGCATAGTTCGCGACATTTCATTGGCTGAAACTAACAGTAAGAATTCATTTGTGAACCGATTTCGCAGTTCGCACAGGTCGTGTGCACAGATCGTGTGCATGGCTTGCTATGCACTCGCTTAATTTTTTTAATTGTGAACCCAGCCTTACTAGGCTGCCTGGATGTAGTTCAAAACTCGGCAGTGGATTGATTTTTCTTTAATTTACTTTTTTAAATCATATATTACTGGATGGGCTTTAAGCGAATATATATGAATACATTTTAGTTGTTTATCGTATTGCTATGATATTATTAAATGAATAGCTCAGTCATTTGGATTGATTTTTTCATACTAGGTAGGCTTATATCCACTATATTTTTACTTAAAGTAATATTAAATTCGTTACGTTTGTTAGGAAATGAATTTCCATTATCTTTGAAAGATTTGTGCAATGGGGGTGCATGACTTGATGTAGGTTTTTGGACATACGCCATTACTAAGAAATTTTTCTGTTGAAGAAAAACTAAAAACTAAAAAATAAATAAATAAGAAATATTTTTTATTTTTGAATTTTTGAATTTTTATTATTTTTTTTTTTTTTTAAGTTTTTAGTTTTTCTTCAGCAGAAAAAGTTCTTAGCAATGGCGTATGTCCAAAAACCTACATCAAGAAATTAATTTCCATTAATAATATAAGTAATAAAACTAAAACTTTATAATAGTACAACTATCCTTCAATACTTAATAATTTATAGTCTTCTAACGTGTATGGAAACGATATAGTATTATTTTTTTTTATAAAATTTTAACAAGGTGGGGCAGTATTTTAATGAAATTTCTAGTCAAAAATTAGGTCCAAGCTGGGGTTTGGTATTTTTTTCAATTTTTTTTTTATCGAAGAAGTTTCATTTTATTGTTTAACCTTTCGCTCTGTATACATAATGATTCGATAGTCGACGTGGCTGCTTCGGTAGCGAATTCTAGCGGCGGGTGCGGAACGACGTGTGAGTCGCGTTCAGAAATTTAGTGATTGATATTGAATACTGGTCTATATAATTAAAAACATTTATTTAATGTGAATATTATTGAAAGAAATTGTGTTTTTAAACTTTTTCAAGAGTGCATTCAAGTGTATTTGTATAAGTGAGGTTATTTTCCCGGATGATATTTTTTTTGCATAATAAATTATAAATTTTAACATTATTATTTGACAAATAATTAAAATTAATAAATGGGAGTAAACATTCAGCATATGTATTGATTTTCATTAATAATTAAAGATTATCTCAATTATTTTACAAAATTAAATTATTCTTTTTATACACATGTTTATAATAATATTGAATACATTATATTTATTTGATAAATTTTTGCTACGATACATTTCAAAATAGTTCAGTGTTTTAAATGAAAAAAATAAATATAACTTCTAACGCGCGTACATAAGTGTGGCGATTTTTTTTTTTATTTGGGAGGGGTCCGGGTTAGGGAGGGACCTAAGTGCGTCTTGTGGAGGGGGCAGCGGGGATACCGCCTCCCTGGAACGCAGACGCCACGTGACGTGTCAAGGACCGGGCCCACGCCGGTAACGCGCTGGAAACACACATACGTATTTACGACCGTTTTCTCCTCCACGCATCATCCGGCACGCACGCGACACGTGTTGCGCAACGGTCGAGACGGCCCGCCCGTTTCTCCCTATCCGCCGTCATCTAGGAAGAGCACCCGAGCCTCTGACGGCCGACTTCCGTCCACTCGCTTTCACGCGCACGTAACCGCGCGGATGAACACAGCGCTTGCGCCTGTCTCGTTTGAGTAGAGCCATGGGCGTCGCAAGGATATATTTTTTGGGGGGACTTCAATTGATTTAGTTGTTGAGGAATATCCATCCCCTGGGGGGGGGGGGGAAACGGGGGGGGGCGGGGGTCCTCCCCCGGGAAAATTTGGGGTTTGAAGGTGCATAAAGGTGGTTTTTAGACATTTTTCTTTCCTAAAAATTCTAATTATAGTTGGTTGCAATATATAATTTTTTTTTATAAAAAATATTTTCAGAGAAGAAATTTGTAAAAACACAGTTAACATATCTGTATTCGGTATCGGACCTGATTTTGATTTTACACGAAGATCGAATTAAAAAGTGCTCACATTACCACGATTGGACTAAATGCACCATGCGCAACATATGGGTTATATCACAGAAATCATATTTTTAATATAACTACGAAACTAAATATATTATTGGAGGGGACGAAATTGAAGACCCCGGTTGCGACGCCCATGGCAGAGCCCTCGGTACACAACAACTGTGGTCGCCTCACTACATTTCATTTACGTTTTCATTCTATTACACGTTACAATTTATTTATACCTACTAATACTATAAATGCGTAAGTGTGTTTGTCTGTCCTTTCATGCAGCAACAGAGCAATGGATTGACGTGATTCTTTGCATATAGAGAGTTTATGGGCCTGAGAGTGACAGAGATTACACATAATAATGAAATTCCATCCCTAAGGGAGTGAAAAAGAGATACATTCTGTTTTATAATAGATAATCATAGGCGGTAGGCAAATTAATATCTACAATATTTGCGGTAGGTCATAAACACACAAAGAGTGAGTTTCTGTCATTTCTCTATGTCCGCCACACGATGTGGCAACTTAATCTCCTTCTCCTTGGCGAAACCCATCCTCTTATTAAATCTCGCGGTTTATAACTTCGTTAATAGATGGCGTTGTCTTGAATTTGTAACGCGCTATCGTGTCCGTCACGTCTTTCCTAGGGTTGCCTGCCTTCCCACATAATTAAGCTGAGGAGTGGCATCTCGGTTTTGCTGATGCGTAGCCTTGATGCACCGAGACTGTACTGACCGTGCTAATGTGTCTCGCCGAGTTCGTGGACAATTGCAGGAAGATGGTTGGGAAGTTTTGAAGCACCCGCCATAGAACCTAGACCTGACACCCTCCCATTTCCATCTGTTTGGACCCAGGAAGAAATTCCTCTGACGACGAGCTCAAACGAGCCGCGTGAATGTGGCTCTTCTCGCTGCAGACGGAGTCCTACGAGACCGGGATTTTCAAACTGAACCATCCTTGGAACAAATGCCTCAACATGCATGGAAGTTACTGTTTCATATCGTCATTATTTTTTTTTCCTTTTTGACATTATGTACCTTTCTTATTGTTACGCCTTCGCATATTGTTTATTATTCTACTTTCGAAATAAACTGAAAATCACTTCAATGTGCACATGTTACGTACATTTTTCTGTGCGTACACGTGAAAGCACAATACAAATTATTCATTGTGCAGTCATATAGTAAGTACTTTAAGGCATATCATTAACATTTGGTGACTTTCTGGTACATTCTCCGCGTGCAATTCGTAGGTGGTATTATTTTGATGTAACATTTCCTTTGCCAACACCATATTTTAAATGTACAATAAATATTCTACGGTATTTAAATTTGCCAGTTGCGAAAAGTTTTAGTTTCTCTGTAGCACTCCCTATTTAAGGGGCCTCAGATTCACTGCCGTCCTGCTGAAAGAAGTACACCGATGGTAATCCCATCCCGTGATCACTTGACTAATGGTGTTATAGACAATATCGCCCGTGATGCCATCTATACGCCGAATGTTCCCAACTCCACTGGACGTCACGCAGACCCGGAAGATTACGGAACTTCATGTTTCAGCGGGGAGTGTGTTCGCCATCGGCCGTGCTTTTGTTTTCCTCCGCACATTCTGGATGCCTTCGTAACAAAATATGTTAGTTTGGGTTTTCACTGGCCACATTACACCTCTTCAGAACTCTTGAACCTCATGTATAGAGACCTGAAAAATTCGCGGATTTATTTCGTGAAATGCTACAATTCAAATAATTAAACCTTAGTGCTGCTTCCGACATTGGTTCACTGTTAATCTGGAGTAATTAGGGCCAATTAGAGACCCTCACTCATAGAAGTGTCGAATCACAGGCTACCCAGTCGAGACGACTCACAAGTCAACAGCCAATGAACAGTTGGCATTTGCCCGAGTGTGTAGAGGACAGTGGAGTCTATCCTGGAGGTCATTGAACCCGCGAATTTTTCCGGTCTCTACTCATGTACATAGTCCCTGATACATTTCAACATAAGAGTCTTTTCTTTCGTTCATTGGATGGCTAAGAACTTACGTGCACGCTCAAAAAAGGCACATAAAATGTGTACGATTACTTAATCGTTAGTAGACATTGTGACTGACATTTCGAATGATTTAAAAAACATTTTTGTGGATAGACACCATTGCTGGTAGACACTGTATGACATAAAAAATCTCAATAAATGATAAAAAAAATGATAGTACAAACAAAAATCAAGTCAAAATCAGCTGATGTTAGATGTTAAATGTATAGACAGCATAGCGAATTCCGTTGAAGGAATTAGAACAATATCACAGCTCAGACGAACAAAGTGGACTGACAACTGAAATTTGAAACAAGAACAATAAATAAAGGCATAAAACAACCTTGGATATCATAGCGACAAACAGACGAACCCAGCGATGAAACTAAACATATATACTGGGCAACACAACGACGACAACACAAAGGAACACATTAGACTTCCTAAGACAAAACAGATACGACGTTTGAAAAACTATCATCTTCTCTCGTTATGAGACACAAACGTCGAATTTTGGTTTGTTTTCTGTATTAGTGTATTAATCTTTGTACGTTTTTGAGTTTTCTCTATGGCATACAGTGTAAAACAGCAATGGCGTAGTTCCACAAATTCTTTCCTATTACAAGAAAAATAAAAAGAAAGTTAACCATACAAACTTACTAACTTTATACAATCTATAATATTATTCACTATACAAATACCATATAATGTGTATTAAAATTACAAATATATTTTAAATATATTCTAGCGTTCAGAATTTGGTACTTTATTTATTCCACAGCTCTGAATGCACAATTAAGGTAAATGAATACACACAACTGGACGAAGAACGTCATTTTTAGCGAGGCTGTATCAAACCTAGACCTTGAATAACAATACTTAGAAACAAACGCACTGAGAAAAATCACCCCTGTTTACAGGAGTTATTTTAAAACATAAATGAAACATTTCGTTTTTATTATTAATTTTTTAATGTACATGCTCGGTGGATTTTTTTTACAAAAAAAATACATTGTGTATTTATGGAATTGTTACATCTTTAGGTAAGTTATAGGTTTGTAACAACAAGTCATGACAACCGAATGACAATTACGATACATATATGGCATATCGCAGAACGTAACGGTTTTATACTGGCGTGTGTGTCGTAATACTCAAGAGGCCTACGTGCGTTCCCACGACTTTCACTTGCACACTCCAAACTGTACCAGAAGGTTCAATTTGGCAATTTAACTTTTCTTAAAATAGGATATGTTATGTGTCCACAATATATGTTTTTTTTTTATGAAATCTAAGTGAAATATGACTTACCTCGAATATAATAATTATATTTTAATCCTGTCTGAAAAATATGAAACTCAAAATTCTTTTAAGGATATTCTTTACTAATTAATTAATAAATCTTTTAGAAAGCTTTAAGAAAGCTTCACTAGTAATATTTACTACCTTTTGATAGATAAAGAAAGAAATGTAACAATTTCATGATTCACACATATTTTTCTAAACTTGTAATGTTTGTATTATTGCAGAAAGCATTTATAATTATTAAAGTAATGTGTATCAGTACTAGAGGGTAGTCTTTTATCTTAAAAAAAATCTTGACGTGTTTAGAAATAAGTACTTACCACACAGTTAAAAATTACCGAGAAAATTTGTGTTGCTGTGAAAAAAAATATATATATATTTTTTTTGATTAATTTAGTTTGTGTGTTAATACCACCATTGTAAGGTTAATTGATTATGTATAGTCATCAATGTCTGATTTTAAACGAAAAAAAAACCTATTATCAGTTTTTTTGCACGGTATTTTCCGCAATGTATATTTTTGTTGGAAAGCATTCACCGTGTCACGTGGAGATGATAGCGGCCTGCGAGCGGCGTGCCGTGAGAAACCCCCCCGCCTGTTCCGCAACACGCTCGTTACTCCTGCCCCGGCGATCCGACACAATGGCGCGCCGTGGCGCAAGCCCGCCGGATGGACGCCGCTCTGCGTGGATGCACAGCGAAACGACGGGTCCTCTTCAAGAGGCGCTGGAGTCTCTCTCGCGCTCACGTTTCAATATTCCTTCATTTTAACAAGACAGTTCCAGAGATTCCGACAGAAACAAATAATTCAATGCTAAATACCCATTACAGGAGAAACTATTAATTAGTAGTAATCAAAAGAGCCGAACTATTTAGTATTAAATGCTCAATTTCTGATGTAATACTTCTTAAGGCACGTTTGGAAATAAATATTTGAGTGACTTTTACGGTGCACAAAAAAGTCTACATACCTACAAATAAAAATTATGTATGTGCTTTCAAATCTTAAACTTTTGTGTTTGATATTGGATTCAATCCATATAAAATTAAAAGAAAATTATCGATTTTGAAATAAATTGTGTTTGTATTTATATAAGTGAGGTTATGTTCTCGTATGTATAACGATGTCTGGTTGCTTATAAGCTTCCATTGTCGCTGGCAGGGAGTGTCTGTGGAAGGTTTAGTAGTCTCCTGGTCTTTTTCATTATAAATTGTAAATTATTAATTATTTAACAAATATTTAAAGTTAAAAAAATTAGACTAAACGAAGAGCATAATTATTGATTTTCATTATTGATTAAAAGTTATCTCATTAATTTTACTTATTTCGATTGTTAACTTTATACATATTTTTAGGTATATTAATATTGAATACTGAGTATATATTTAAGTGCTTTAATTTGTTTGAATACAAAAATTCACCCAAGTATTTATAATATGACTCCAGGACTTTTATTATTTTATTTCTATTAATTATTTGCATGCAAATTGAAAGTTAGTCTTTTAATACGCCAAGAGAGTATAACTTCTAACGCACGTTAGTAATACACGCGCCCATTTTTTGTAAAAAAAAAATTGAAACCAAAATGATGAAATTCAGTTATGACTTATTAGGAATAAAAAATTTAATACTATCGGATAATGCTTCTGATGAAATACAAGAGTAAAAAGTATTTCCACGTCCTCTTTTCAAATTTTACTTTACGAAATACAGTGTTTCAGGTACAATTTAAAAAAATTTCGTTACATTACAAAATAGTGTCTAAAACTTGTGCGCTCTCTGGCGTAATTCTAGCTACAGAACATACCTAAAATAGACTAGAACTAAAAGCAGAAAAATTGCACCAGAAAGAAAGAAAGAGAGAGAGATAGAAAATGCTCATCGACACGCTGTAGGCAGAGTCCACTGGTATCCGAATCCATTCTCATCTATTTATTTTCTCCCACTTCGTTTTTGAATTGACCTAAGCACAGCGTGGGATCCACTTCCGACCGAAAACCCGCCCATTTACTCAACCCAAACCACACACTTAACAGTCATTAGCATCCTTAATTTACATCACGATCTAAATCTAACTGCTATTGTCATACTGTTATGACTCGCTCTGAGCACTCTGGCAAGCGGCTTCGAGGCTCGCCCTGAGTCAAACACGAGGTGTCAGCAGTTTCAACACCGCCAGCGAAACAGCGACGCGGGTCGCCGCTGCGAGAGAAAAGGGGACAACACGGAACATCAACACGGACGCGGACGGAAGAATAAAAACGACAGCCACCGTCGAGAAGGGGCTTCTTCTGGTCACCGGCGACTGGACGGCTGAAGTCGTGACGCCGGAACCACGGAGCGCCGTGTCCTCGGCCGCCGCAGTCCGTCGTCGAATTCCTGCCGCGAGCGCGACCCAGCACAGCGTGGGTAAGGAACCTGCCGAGGTGTGGTAGCGAGGCTCCCCGATAATTGTCTAAATTGGTGACCGCTAACTCTATAATAGTACGTGACATTAAATCAAGTCTCTATATTGAACTGTCTTTCATTGTTAGTCTTGAGCCCCCTATCACCCTGTCTTAGAATAGTAAATAATTGAGATCATCTTAAGGTTGAATCATAACAATGGTGGAGGCGCCTTAAGTTTCCCACCTCTTGCTGCGAGCTATGAGTTTATCACCCCACCAACCACCCTTTTCTGTCATATTTTGTTTTTCGGGTGTAGCCAGACCTATCACACCTATTAAATAGACATAGTGCTTATATAAAATTTGCATGCAAACTAACCTCTTTTATGCTGATTTGCTTATACTAACTCTAGTATTAAGAGTGTAATTTGTTAGTAATGTTAATATATGGCGAATGACGAGGGACCACGACCTATTAAAAGTGCAGCCAAGCGATTGTTTGAAACACTGTCAGCAAGCCCCGGCTCCAAGGCTAGCGCCTCGCAAGTACGGCTGAGTCAGGATACAAACACAAATGCCACACAGGATTTTAACTCGTTAGTCGCACGAGCACAGCAGCTTGTTACCACTAATCCAGAGGTGGTACAACAGTTGGATCACACAGGGAGACGTATTACTCGAGCATTCCTCAGTAAACTTGTTTCACAAGGAGTAGAACCAACACAAAACACTGACATAGAGTATGACGACGTTCTTAACCAGATAGATTCAGGAAAGTCAACTGGGGAAGACAACGGTAGGATCACTGTAGACATAAAGGACAAACACATGGAAACACACACATACGATAATAACATGGCACAGCAACCAATTAAAGTTTTCCTAGAGTCACAAATACCTATAGGTACATTCGAAGGCAAAGCGTTCGAAGATATAGAAGAGTTCCTACACAATTACAATACAATTGGAGAAATCAACGGATGGACAGACCAGGACCGACTACAGCGGTTAGGACTATATCTACGAGGTACAGCCAAGAGGGCGTATGAAAACTTACAGACAGTACAGGACTCAAACAGGACGTGGCAACAGACGGTCGAAAGATTAAAAGACTTGTTTACGCCGCCAGACAAAATTAATAGACGCAGACAAGAATTGCTCTCTCGAAGACAACAGACAGACGAAAGCAGTCTCTTGCATGTAGAAAATATAGTGTACCTAGCAAAACGCTATAAGGCAGATATGAAGGATGAAGAGATTTTGGACATTTTGTGGAAGTCACTTTTACCATCTGTTGTGGACAAGTTGCTTTTGCAAAACATTCATACGTTAGATGACATGAAATCATGCTTGAGAAAAATAGAAATAGGAAATAGTAGGTACAAAGCCAACATTGAAAACACAACACTTAATACAGAATCATTAGAAAAGGAAATAAGTTATTTAAAAGAAGAAATACGTAGTCTAACAGTCAACAACGCTAGCACGAAACACAACATACAGCAACAAGACACCCACGAAAAAACAAGAAAACCACAGTACGGGCCAAGGGAAGTAAGATACAGGGACAGAACATTTATAAACAATAGATCGGGATATAGAAGCAAACCTCCACAGTATGCTCTTAGTAATAGTTGCGCACAGTGTCAGCATGCTCAAAACTTTATGCGACAGACACATTACAGGCAGTCGCCGAGCCAAAATAACAGTCATAGAAGAGAGCAGCGTGCGAATTATGACAAAGCTGAGAATATACGAAGAACTGAAAAGAGACATGAAGGTTTGAATGGGAGAACGTTCAATGAACGAAGACAGTACGAAGACAGACAATGTAGGAATAACAATGAAGATGATAGGAGCAAGAGCAGATACATAAACAGGGATAACTGGCAATACAGAAATAAGAACAGGTCGTATGAGCAACATTCAAAAAACGAATATTGCAGGGAGTGAAAACAGCGATTCCCGCGCTCCCAAAGCAGAAAAAAATAAACGGAAATCAATCAAGAATAAAAAGTAGTTACGCCGAAGTTAGCAAGCGAAATGCTATGCCTGATAATAAATGCATTTCGCTGTATAGAAACCAATATAGAGCAATTATTAAAAAGATGCCTAAAAGAAAAGAACACGAAGAGCCAAGGTGTGAAATAAAAATTTCAAGAACGTCAATAGCACAAGAGAAACAACACTGTGAACGTGCAACTAGGAGAAAGTCAAAGGATAAGGAAGGTCAAGAAATTAATGGTCAAGCGCAAATAGGATCTTATAACCGAGACACAGAACAAGAAGTCGGAATAAATGTAACAGAGAACGACAGATTTAAGAAAGTAGCACAGGTAAGAGGACCAAACAAATTCCAGGATACATGCGCAATGTGTTTTTACACAGGACATCATTTAGATAAATGCCCATTATTTACCAATCAAGATTTTGAGTGGCACACAAATGTGTCAGAAAGGTTCAAGGAATTTCAACGTAAGTTTGGTTTGCAAAATAAACAACCCAACTTGCCTTGGAGAGAGAACAATACACACAGGAAGTATCGCAGCAAACTTGATGACGCGGCGACAGCAGGCGCGCGTGCACCGCTACAAATGCAGAGTAAGCAGGGTGGTGGCGTCGCTGACAAACAAGGTCGTGACGAGGAAGGAAGAGAATCAGCTGACCACATGCGGGAAAAAAATAACAAGACACGAAGAACGCCCAAGGTCGCTGTCAAGATAGGAGAGGCCACTAGAATTGCATTAATAGACACAGGAAGTACGCGCAGTTGCATTGCGTCTACTATCGTCACCAACCAACCACTAGAACCATTGAAGGAAAAAATCACACTTGTGGGAGCCACAGAATCACTCCCGACTCCGACACACCAGGTGAAATTAAAATTTAGTATACAAGGATATTCATACACACATACATTCCTGGTAATCGAACATTTAAGTTTAGATATAATACTTGGGTGTGACTTTCTACAAAATTACAACGTGGTCCCATTTATGAAAGAAGGTATAATTGTCATGGAAACAGCAAAATCCCAGAAAATGATTCAAATAGAAATGATAAATGAAAACTTCCAAACATATGCAGGTTCGATTCAAGAATGTACTCGTAAAGTAGAGGAAATGCAGGACGAACAAGCGAAGTCACCATATGAAGGAATAAATAAAAAGTTATCTCAGCAGGAACAAGCAAAGTTACGACGACTTATTAAAGAAAACGAAGATCGCTTTGCATTTAAAATACAAGATATCACAGAAACTAAAAATTATCACATAAAAATCGAACTGACAACAGACAAACCGATCCACACAAGACCATACAGAATCGCGCCAAAAGTTAGAGAAGCTTTAATGGCACAGGTGCAGCAAATGGAGGCAGCCGGAATTATCGAGAGGTCGGACAGTGCGTACGCAGCACCATCACTGGTGATACAGAAGAAGAACGGAGGAATACGCTTCTTAACAGACTTTCGTCTCTTAAATAACTACGTCAAGAGAATGTCATATCCTTCACCACGAACGGACGATATATTACAGACGTTACAGAACTCGCGATACATAACATCACTGGACCTATTTTCAGGATTTTACGCTATACCCGTAAGGAAGGAAGACAGACATAAGTTAGCTTTCACTATTGACAAAATAGGGTTATACCACTACAATAGAATGCCAATGGGACTTTCAAACTCACCAGGTTATTTTCAAGAGTTTATTGATATTTTATTAGGACCACTGAGGTGGCACTCTGTGATAGCATACGCGGACGACATTTTTGTTATGGGAGACTCATTCGAGGAACATCTACAAAATTTACAGGATGTATTTAACAGGTTACGGCAGTTTCACGTAAAAGTCAACCCTGCAAAGTGCAAATTTGCACAGGATGAAATAAAAATATTGGGACATTGTATAACACCGAATGGAATAAAACCAGATACAGACAAGGTGGAAGCCATAAACCGTATGACACAACCAAAAAACATTAAGCAGTTACGGTCATTTCTGGGCATGACTTCATACTTAAGGAGATACATAAAAAACTACGCAACAGTGGCAGAACCATTAATAGAGCTTACAAAAAAACAAACGAACCTCCATTGGGGGGTAAAACAGCAAACTGCTTTCCAACAGTTAAAACAGGCAGTCTCGGAAGTACCACTACTAGAAAAATTTGTTGAAAACCGAGAAACAATTTTAGCATGTGACGCATCACAAACGGCAATAGGTGCAACCTTAATGCAAAAGGATGAACGCGGAAACCGTCACATTATAGCTTACGCATCAAGGAAATTGACATCCAATGAAACTCGTTGGTCAACAACAGAACGAGAATTAGGCGCCATAAAATATTTCTGCCATCTGTTTAAGCAATATTTATATGGCAGACATTTTATTATTGAGACAGACCATGCTAGCTTGAGATACTTAAGAAGCATGGCGGAACACAATACGCGAATACAAAAATTTGCCACATCAGTTTCTGAGTTCGACTTCGAAGCAAAAATAGTGAAAGGTGCGAACAATAAAATTCCAGACGCTCTATCACGTGTGCCGACGACAGATGAGGAATACATAAATAAGCGCGTAGGAAACAAGGAATATATAGTAAGAGCATGTCACGCTCGAGGTAATTCAATTTTTCACTCTCTTGCTGACGCAATATTTCCGGAAGAGAATAAGGAAAGTGAGATACAAACAACCATTGCTAAACACATCCACAAAAACTGGGGTGATTACAAAACATTTTACGAAAACCTGGGTAGCCCTATATTGAACAAAGAAAAAATTATACTAATAAACATGAGTAAGGACGAGGTATTAAGTGAGCCTATATTACACGCAGCCGTGGAAATTTATCAGATAAATATTAAGATAATTGATATAGAAACAGGTCAAGAAAAAACATTCGAAACTAAAATGCCTACTCACACAATAGTGCTGCTCAAACATAACAAACATAATAAACAAGTATTCGAAACAGTAGTGTTGAACTCCAGGTACGATATAGGTATTGAACGAGATGAAGATTTACTATTTTCAGTGAACGACATTGTAAACACATCACCCTTCCAAGGAGAATATAGTGAAGACCCTCATATTCAAAAATTAAAAGTAGCCCTTACAGACCCGGAACATGCGGAGGGAAAATACATCAAATTAGCTCGGCGTTATGGAATGAAAAATAATGGGGAAATATATTATAAATTAAATACACCGGGAGGAGAAATTCAACTGACATTAGTCCCTAAAAATTTTCAACGGGAAATTATACAAGCCCACCATGATGCACTTTTAGGAGGCAGCCATTTCGGCATATTTAAGACAATTGCAAAAATACGCCAGGCATATTATTGGGATACAATGAGTAAGGACGTACAAAATTATGTCAAATCATGTGAAATTTGTCAAAGAGCTAAACAAGGGCGTGAAAAACCATCGGGTCAATTGCAACCAATTGAACCGCTACCAATATTTAAACAGTGGGCACTGGATGCCAAAGGTCCACTTACTTGTACCAGGAATGGGAACAAGTATATTCTTGTTATGACAGAATATGCATCAAGATTTGTAGTTGCTAAGGCAGTACCAAGAATCGACGCCGAGACTTGTGCAGAATTTATCAAGGACGTTATTCTACGTTTTGGATGTCCAGACAGGCTGCTGACGGACAGAGGAACGTCATTTAATAACGAGTTAGTAACAAAACTTTTACAAAAACTGCAGATCAAGAAGCTCCAGACAACAAGTTTCAATCCCTGTTGTAATGGATTGGTGGAATCTATTAACCGTGTAATTGGAGAACAGCTGACAATATGGGCAGCTGAAGACCCCCGCGGATGGGATGAATATCTCCAATACATAATTTTTAATTATAACACGACAGTAAATTCCAGCAGTAAATACACACCCTTTTTCCTTGTACACGGGGTTGAGGCCATGCAACCATCACACGCTGTGCTTGGGAAATTTCCACGTCGGCCGGTAGATTGGGAAAAACACTTGCGTAGTGATAGAGAGCAGGCAAAAATAAATATCATGCACAGTCAAAAAACACAGGAAACCAATTTTAATAAGAAATTTAAAGTCAATACATACAAGGAAGGTGATTCCGTTTGGCTTAGACGTAAAGCTCGGCATAAGTCGCTATCATTTAAATACATAGGTCCTTTCCAGGTTGTCAAGGTGTTGGGGCCAGCGACAGTAGTGTTGAGAATGAAGAAAGGTAATAAAATGATCAACGACACAGTGTCAACACGTCATTTAAAGCGAGCATACATAAACCGACAATTCGTACTGTTATCAGAGTGATAATGCTCGGCCTAGTAATAAGAATAACGATAACAATGAGACAGTAAGGCAAGACAAATATATAGGATACTGATATAGCATAGTAGAGTATGTATGAACCTTATGGCATGTGTTTTATTACAGGGGGAGGAGCCAATCATGGAGTTCTTTCAGGGAATTTGGCACCTATTCATACTCAGCATGTTTGCAGTCAGTGTCGTCAGTAACAATATGCCTAGCTTTTGTACTTAAGCGTGTGTGTATTCGGAAAAATATATATATATATAAGAGTAGGTAAGTATAATAATACAACAAGACGGCCGCAAACCCGTTCCAACCAGCAGCCAAGGTACAAGTATATATGAAGAAAAAAGCACCTATATAGGTGAGGTAAAATAGTAAAATAGTTAATAAATCCTTATCCTATAAAATTCCCTCGCCATGGTACCAATTTTCACTCCCGGGAGTTCACGTTATGTAGCGCTACAGTGGACAAGAGTTAAGGGTCGACCCGTTTTTGTAAAATAAAATAATGGTATAAATATTGTAGATAAGTGTCCATGTCAATAACTTACTGAGAATTCGGATATGAGGAGTGGTTTGATAAAATAAATTATGATATTAGTAATAGTTAATACAATAAATTATAACTTACAGCTTATAATATAGGAGGATGACATATGCTATAGATAGTAGGGTAATGTTATTAATTAGATATACGAAAGAAAAGGATATGTATGTATATATATAAAATAAGAACATAATTATATGGAAATTGTTTTTATGTCTCCATACAAAACTTAATTTTATATTCCATTTGTGTCAAAGATATGTTCCTTTTAGATGATATAATTATTATCATTCCTTTATCAATGTGTCTGTATATTTTGTTGTCCAAGCGGTTTGTATTGTAATTTGTATATTTTGTTATAAGTTTGTCTTAATTTTGTTTTTGTATTTATAATTTATTTCACCTTATTTTATATATTTTGTATGTAGTAGTTGTCTTGTATGTCGTGCACAACGTTTAGACTCACTTTGAGTGTTGCTGTGAATGTAACATTGGATAAATAAATAAATCAATGATAGAGTAAAATTACGAAAAAAAAAAAAAAAAATCTGGTTACCACACATATAGTCAGAGTATGTTCATATGAATTGTATTGATATATTTATAATACAACTCACATGTATCAAGTTGTTAACACGTTGATTATACTAATTTGTGTCTTGTTATGTTATATCGGTTGTATAAAAAAAATAAAAATTCAATGTAATCACAAATCGGTACCCTCAGAATACTAAATAGAAATGTTATAACAACTATAGAAAGTCTCGCTGTCACACCACGTCAGGAAAGCGAATCGATCCGCGTAACCGACCGCGAGAGAAGAAAGGACACGCGGCGCTCCGAGCGTGAAGGCACCTACAGGAAGATCGGGTCCGCGGCCGATGCATCAAGACACCTACGTTCCCGCTCCAAGATGCAGTTCCAGTGTCCTCTTGAACTAGGCTGAGGACAGCCTCTTAATCCAACCAGGGGGAGAGTGTTATGACTCGCTCTGAGCACTCTGGCAAGCGGCTTCGAGGCTCGCCCTGAGTCAAACACGAGGTGTCAGCAGTTTCAACACCGCCAGCGAAACAGCGACGCGGGTCGCCGCTGCGAGAGAAAAGGGGACAACACGGAACATCAACACGGACGCGGACGGAAGAATAAAAACGACAGCCACCGTCGAGAAGGGGCTTCTTCTGGTCACCGGCGACTGGACGGCTGAAGTCGTGACGCCGGAACCACGGAGCGCCGTGTCCTCGGCCGCCGCAGTCCGTCGTCGAATTCCTGCCGCGAGCGCGACCCAGCACAGCGTGGGTAAGGAACCTGCCGAGGTGTGGTAGCGAGGCTCCCCGATAATTGTCTAAATTGGTGACCGCTAACTCTATAATAGTACGTGACATTAAATCAAGTCTCTATATTGAACTGTCTTTCATTGTTAGTCTTGAGCCCCCTATCACCCTGTCTTAGAATAGTAAATAATTGAGATCATCTTAAGGTTGAATCATAACAATACGTGGATGTAGTGGGAGACTACCCGCGGCCTGGCAGCCCTAGCGGGCCCGCGGTTCCACGTAGTGACGTAGTGACGTAGTCAGGGGGGGGGGGCAGCTCCCCCTTCCCGGATTAAATAAAAAAAAAACACAAGCGAAAACAGAATAAATCAAATCCTGAGAAAGGAAGTTATAGAGCATTGCGTTTCCTTCAACAGTATAACAAATTTGACTACATATGCTATCTTCAACCGTTGAAAAATTAGAGCAAGTTAAACTTTTTTTTTGTAAATTCCGAGATCCTGCAGAACAATGTTAACTTTCGTATTTGTCGTTATTCTACCGCTCTAACTGTATGTATAAGCCAGTATGTACGTACTTATGTGTGTAAATAGTATTTACCATATATGCGCGACACGTTTAGTCGGGGCACTGCGACACGCTTCGACCCACGCACGGTGCCGGAACAATGTCGCCTGTCGCCGGAGCAGACGGGAGAAGGGGGAGCTCTGTCGGCGCATTACCGAACTAATGGCAGGGCGGCGGCAGACAACACGCGACACCGCGCGGCGGGGCGCGGCAAGAAAGTGCCTGCTACGAGCTGCACGAGGGTGTGCGTGTAGAAACAAGCTGGCTGGAAGTAGGGTGAGGGGAAGTTAAATGAACCCGAAAGAGGGATCCGGAGAAGGAATTCCGAAACTGTGAGAACCGGTTTGTGTGTGATTTGCGGAAGGGATGTGGGACGGCAGCAGAAGTTCGTGCGAGTTTGGTTTGTTAGGGTCTTTTAAGATTAATCATTCGTATTATTCCAGTCCGGCTCTGGCTGAATAGCCGGATCAGTTAACGATTCCGAAGCTTCTTCCTCCGTGCACACACGGATTCACGTGTCTCCTCGCAGTGGGCGACGTAAAGCTCCAGCAATCCTTCAACTTTATCTGCGGCTCCCATCCAGGGTCTCCGGTGGATGCGATCGATAACCAGACGTTGGCACGTGTGCACATGGGCACGAAGGACACGTGGCGAAGTTCACGAGTTGCATTCCAAACACCCCGACGTGACTCAAATTTTCATTCAGAACTATTGTAACTGTTCACAATAAACTCCTTTTATATCGTCGTAAATCTAAGCTAAAACATATATATATATATATATGTTTTAGCTTAGATTTATATATATATAATGCCCGGTATGCGTTGCAATGCCTCAAACAATTTTTTTTTTGTAATTTTTTAAACGTATACTAAGCATCTCTCTTTATCTCTCTAATTCTCTATCTCTCTATGTATATCTCTATAACTCTCTCTATCTTTCTATTTATATCTCTATCTCTATATATTTTTCTACATATATATCTCTATATATCTTTCTAGCGGACCCGACAGACATTGTCCTGCCCAAATGTACATATGGCGGTAAGTATTTCTACGCTGGACATTTTGTATCTTCTCATTATACATACCCCTCCTCTCGGGCACGCCACTGCCGTTACCAAAAACCTTTCCCATGTTTACGCAGAAGGCAACAACAATGCAAAAGCCCGTTGCCATGGAGGCTAATTATCAACAATGCTTAGTTTTTTTGCTTTTAAAGCGTGTTTTTTAGTTTTTTCTTAACTCAGAATCGAGATAAAATATCTAATTGTGAATCTAAACCATCCTCGAATCCCCGTGAACTCACACAAAAAATTTCATCAAAATCGGTCCAGCCGTTTAGGAGGAGTTCAGTGACATACACACGCACACAAGAAATATTTACAAATATTACCGTAATTTTCATACTGAAAAATGAATGTTATTGTTACATTAACCTTCCTTTTCTAAATCCAATTTACTGAACATATTTCTGTTCATTACAAATTACGTTTTAGTAAGCCATCAGTCGGGTATTCTGATGACACGATATTTCGGAGCTGAATATTATCCCTGATCTTCCCGAGGAGTTCATCAAATTAGGCCAATGACATTCGAAAGTAATTGCAAAACTTGTTGCCGTCCCATCGAAGTTCTCGAAGAAACGTGGCTTCGTTGCGCCTTCGGCAGATACGCTGGACCCGATACGTTCCGGTACGTTGGCGTTTTTTGCCGTCGAAGACGGAGTCGACGGTAAAGAAGGTGCACAGCCACAGCACCTGTAGGATCCATGGCGACGCTTACTTTGCGACTGCGCAATGGCCAGCGCCCTAGCCGAAAGGCTCTCCGTGTGAAAGTGGCCTAAGGCACCACCCCCGGACTCCGTGGGACAGAGGTGTGGTGCGGCCCGCTAATGGGGGTCCATGTACTGGTGGAAGTACGGACGAGGGAGCGAGACAGGCACTATCCCCGCAGGCAGGCAAGCCTCGTCTCTAGCCCATTGGCCTACTGATCAACGGCGGATCCATTATTACAGCTGAAACCAGCGATCTTAAAAATAAGTATAAGAAAAAGTATAAGTATTCCCAACGATCATTACTTACGCTGAGTGCTGCCCACGCACCCGCCTAGAGTAGCGACCAGGTTGATCTACAACATATCAATTCATAAGTACGCCGAAGAAGACCGAGTTAACCAAATTTACGTCTTTATATATCCTCGACATAACGTCGGCGCATGCGCAGCGTGGACAGGTCCAACTCAGGAGGGGTAAGGAAGGAAAAATCGGACCTAGAGGAGGGGAACTCAGCAGTCCCGCGGCGGGCACTTCAAAATCGAAGTCATTATGTCGGGCTGCCGGCTCACAGCAACTAATTTACAAGTAGCTCTATTTTCTTGTAGTGGACTGCAGTATTTTGCGTCCGTTTTTTTTTTGTTAGCTATCTTTGAGCCGGTTTAAAATATAAGAGTAGCTACCGGCAAAGCGACATTTCACTCTGCATTGAAGCAGATATCTCGAGGAGTATGGATGAGTATCCGGACAAGCAACGCTCAGGGCACGGTTCAGGGTGTGGAGAGGTCGCAGGCATCGCGGCTGTTAGCAGGTTAGTCCGGTGTCGATGACGCATCTGAGAGAAGAAGAGTCTAGGCGAATGCATGTGGAAACCAGGACTCTAGAGAGGTGGGTTTTTTTAAATTCTACTTTTCCCCATGTATTTTGTGTCTGTTTATAGTGTGTTTTATAATGTATCATTTTGTCTTTTTGTGCTAATCGATTATTACCTCTGCAAGAAGAGATAATTTCGTCTGGAATTGCTGTTTGTTTGCTTCGCAAGGTTTGTGTGTGTAATATTATCCCTACTGTATATATATTATTGGCCTTCAGGCCTCTGTAATCACAATACTCAGTGAATAAATAGCATTTATGAAAACCAAACCAGGGCTTTAGAGATGTGTATAGGAAGGAGCTGTGTGATAGAGCTCCAAAATGCTGCGTTATACTGCAGTAAATTGCAGGTTTCGGCAGGGATAAAGTATGAATTTGATAGCATTGGGGTGGATAACATTGAAAAGATGAATGAACAGTGATTTATGTGCCATTGGCCGGTGGCACCAGCCAATGGGATGATAGCTGTTGTATCAACAGACAATCGCCCCATGCGGCCACGTACATAGTTTTGATCACAATGTTGCTGCAGATATTCTGGTAAAGTTATCGTGTACCTCACATGCCAGGATGGGGAAGAGACTCCACACCAGTGGCGTATTTAGAAAACATTCAAGGGAGGGGCACGCTATGTGTCCCTGTTATGTGATACATCTTAATTTCACCTGACTATATATATATATATATACACACACACACACACAAATTATTTTCCAAGTGACAATGAAAACGTTCACGTAGGATACAACTCCCTTTTGAACAATACATAATACGACAAGTTCATACAAAATTACATTTCAGTATATTTCAGAGCTTAAATACGTATGCATTGAATAATTTTTTATGTTATGATATAAACCAATAAATTTATATATTTCCTTATGATTGACGCATAATTCTGAACCAATTAGAATAAATAATGCTTGCTAGTATTTTATAAGTAACGTAATTCTTAACACATGAGAGGCCTGGAGTAGATAGTTGCTGTTATCACACCACCATTTTTTTAAATTTTAGTTACAGGGTTTATGAAACGATAAAGGGAGGGAAGATTCAGAACGATCCAAGTCTGAATCAAGGCCCAGCCATCATGATTTCGATTTCCTGTCATTTTTCGAAATCACTCCGAGCGAATGTTGGGATGTCCCTGCGGAATTTGTGGCCTGAGAGACGCGACTTCCCCCTCCTCCTCCCCCCTTCCACAAAAAATATTAAGTTTAGTTTAATTTCCCTTACGGTTTTAAAACATTTGCGAAGTGTATCTGAGACGCTGAAAGTTCAGGCTTCATGCTTCATGCTAAGCCGGCTGCGCGCAGGCGCGGTACTTGGAAAGCTCCCAGCTGTTTCGTCGTCCGCGGGTGACTCACACGTAGAGTAGACCGCGAGCCGTTCACACAGCCTCGACATCTAACAGTGTTGTATGTTCTCACCTCGAGTGACAAAAACATTGTGGCTGTGTTCTTGGACTAGTGTGGATACGAAGACGATTATTTTTGCACAAGAAAATGCCGAGTATTCTGTTAACAATAGTTTTGTATTTTATAACTGCAATAGTAATAAACGCAAACACTCAACTTTGAGTAAGATTTTACTTAAGAGAACAATAACTACTTTAAAACAAAATATAAAAGTCATATTTTTCTAAACAAAACAATTTGAAAAACGGATATGGTCACAGCATTGAATTTTGATGAGTTTGCAGAAAAATACTTGTTCGTTTCGCACGAGACTCAACTTATATCAAAGAATTATGTTGTATGTTCTCTGCCAAAAACCTATTGTCTTTGAACTGTAGAACACTATTAACTGCTATAATTAAAAAGAACTGATAAAAGCGTGTGTAATGGCAGACGAATAAGGCTCTGATGAATCGTAGCACTTTGTATGCCCTAATTCCAAAGCAGTAATTGTTTGACATTTCTTAACTAGTGCATTAAAATTTACGTAATTCCTCACATGTAACAATTACAAACAAAAGAAGCCATTCTTAACTAAACGGCACATTTAATTCTTTACATCCGCTAATTTTTACAGTTATAAACTCCAAAAAAATTTGGGTAACGTTTATAAGAATGTAATGAAAGTTACTAACCTTTAATGATTGAATGGAAACTCGACCAGTCAAATATGGCATCTCTCTTACATTTGTTTAGGGAAAATTAAATTTATAGGAAAATTACCATTTTTAAAAGGCAAATTTCTCGAGCAATTGTATAAATAATGACTTCCATAACGTGTTTAGGAATGTAACCAAACATTCTTTACAGTATATTGGCCGTGGGCACCCATTTGTATCACTATATGGACACTGCGTGAAGCCGCTTCTTGTTCAGCTGATGGCGCGCGCCAAAGGGTGAAGTGAAATGTTGCGTAAACAGTTTTACAGTTTACAGTGTTCGTCGACATAAATACTATTTCGTACTTAACAACCAAGAGCACCAGTTCCGCAATGTTTCGGGTGTAGCATCATGTGAATCGTGAGGTAAAAAAAAAAAATGTCTTCAACTTCGTCGCAGCATGTTATCTCCATGGTTGTAGCCACGCGCGGAAGACAAATAATCCGTCTACATCATCATTGCTCTATGTATCCTCGACCTCGCTGTTGCCCGGGACGACCCCGCGCGCGGGGAGGGCAGTAGCGTCTCCAGCCTCCGGCGTCGTCGCGTGTGACTGCACGACCCTGGAGGGCGTGACGCAATGGATTGTGGGTCACCGGGCCGTCCGGGCGGAGTGCGTCAGGGAGCCCCGCCCGAAGGGGCACCTACCTGGGCCTGTGAGTGTTTTCATTTAGGTAGAAGCCACGAGGCTGTAAGAGTGACACCGCCCCGCACATCACGTCTCCAGTCGTCCCTACACGCAAGGCGTTCTTTACGTCGTGCAGCAAGGAACTAAGCGGGGCCCCGCCTGCCTAGATACACATATAGTGTGTAGAACTCCAGGAGGAAAAAAAAAAAAACACGTGATTTGAAAACTGTTCAAGATATCCAAGTGGAGTCTTTTTACGAATTCGCTGAAAGCGGATGAGTAGTTCTGTTTACGTAAACCGTGCTCTTAGAGGAGTAAACATTGCTGAAGCGCTTTTTATCAGAGTTTTTTTTTAGGTTATAAAACATCCGGTACAGATTCTTACGACTTGCATTACACCTTTTCTTCATTTTTCTTCCATACAATGTAATGGTTACCTCTCAAATGACATAGTTACTATGTGCATGACGAGAAGACTGCTCACTAGTCCACAGACTTGAACTTAGAGGTGATATAGCGCTAGAAGCACAAGGGAGCGTCGCACTTATAATCCAATCCCACCAACACATACACCTCTGACTAGGGGGTCCATTAACCTACAATGTTATTGTTTAAAAAGTATGTTACATACAAAGTTCGATGGGCAGTTCGGTAGATATTCAGTTAATAAGAAAATGTCCATGTTGGCCATGTCGAAGAGCCTGAAATAAACATTGTTACAAAAGGTGAAAACGGGTTCGTAAGAATAGCCCAATTAATTTTATACTGTTTTATTTGCTACTAATATTTACATTACTAATGAAATCACCACACTTAATGTCTGTTCACACATCACTGAGTATCTGTCCAGTCTACAGTTCACACTCCTCACCTCGCACCTGTCCGGACACACACGGTCTCGCGCCACTCGGTCACACACGCACGTCGCGCCCAACTCGCACTTCACTCCACTCGCCTGCTGGAACTCTCGAAACTCCTGCGGAGGCCGGCGTCGCCGCTTTTATACCCTCGGCAGTCTTTCCGGAACAGACTGGAGTGGTTGTGACGTGTCGGGTCATTCCGGGCCGACACGAGGCCCGAAGTATCCAGAACAGCGTCGTAGTCACGCCACTCCACGCGGCGGCCTCCGATATCCCGCAGACGTCGAGGAAGGAAAGTGCGGGGGAAGAGGGGTGACGAGGTCCCCAGCGGTATGCGCGCACGACGTCAGTGGACGTGCGGGCTACCCGACGAGCCAGACTACCGCTGGAAGGCCTGCCCAGGTGCCTGGCACGCGTCGCAGCCCTGCTTACAGAACGCTTCCGAACAATGTTCACCCAGCGCTGAATTACTTTAAAGAGGACATCCCGCGTAGTCTTAATAATTTGTTGTTTTTTTTCATGGGTAGACGGATTGTGAATACGTTCTCTAGTTACCTGTAAAAACGTGTATTTCAACCCCCAACAGCGCTGTCTCGTCCCAGGTCTCCTTTCGCTAGAGGTGCTTTTGTGTTAGTAAGGCGGGATGATAAATGCGACGTTCGTTGGTGCGTCTAGCGCGGTATCGTCTCTTAGCGCAAGGCTCTGAACTGACGCGTAGGCTTTTCCTCATCTGTAAGGAGATTATAAGACTGACCGGTGACACATTTTATAACGTAGAGACGAGGATAAAGGTGTAATGCAAGTTCTATGGAGCTTCCAAGAATCTACACCCAAAAATTTAGTCAGTTACTTAGAAAAAAAAGTTGGAAAACGATATCTGAAAAGAGAAATGCCATTTTGACTTCAAAATTATTTTTTTTTCGCCGACACCACTTGAATGTCAAGAGCAGTCCTGTTCTTCTAAAGCTGTACGCGCCGGGTTTTTTTACTTACAAATCTATATTCTGAAGCACCTTTAAGTCTAATATCTATTAAGAGCTACTATAAAGTTTTGGCAGACAATGCCAAAAAATTCCTCCTCCGAAATAAAATCTTGACTACGCACTAGGTCAAAACAAAAAAAAAGTTCTTAAAAATTATTACAAAAAATTGGTTACCAGAATACCAAGAAATGATTACCAGTTATTTAAAAACATTACCTTGACAGAAATTTAATATAGTTTAGATATTAAAATTTAAAATTTACTGTAACCCATGGAATTATACTAAAAAAACAATAAAAAGCTAAATCATTTGGGAGTCCTTTGGAATCAGTTTTAACAGTTTTGTAGTCAAATGTCTTTATTTGTATTAGTTTGGCAGTTTCATATTTAGAGTACGCGCAACAAAAATTAATTTTCAAATTAGCAAAACTAATAGTTTACCAGCTGATACCTTCAGTCAAACAACACATTTTAACTTCAAGCCAAATCATTGGTTACGTTAACAATCAATTTCAATTTTCACTCAGAAATGCTTAAATTCTGTGAGGCCGAAGTGAACCAGTATTACATAAATATTATATTTAAGCATGGTTCACTGTTAGTGGATTTACGAATGACTCCGTGAGTAGGATGTAAATTAAGCTTAATTAACATTTATAAATAAAACATAAGCGAATGCACAGCAGGTGATGATTACGAACTGTGCGAAATTGTTTCACAATTTAATTTTTATGCATCAATTCCAACCAATGTTAGTTCGCAATGAATTTAAAATATTGTTACGAACGTTAGCAGGGCTGCGGTGCGCAGGTGCAGCGCTAGCTAGCTGGCTGACAGGTGGCCACTGCAACATGAGACGTGCTGCGCGCAAATGGGTCGCCACTTCCCCCCTCCTTCCCCCCGCTCCCCATGCGGCGCTGTTAGTTTGACATCCGAAACCTGACAGCTGGGAGTTACGCGAGCCGCCGACACGTGTTTCGAGAGATTTCTGCTGTCGGGTCGGCGCGGAATGACGCGACAGGCCCCAGCCGCGCTCGTGAGTTCTAGAAATGGCGTCTGTGATATATAAGATGAGGACGCCGGCCTCAGAGTTCAGTTCCGTGGAGTCGGGAGTTTTCCCGCGGCGGAGTTTCCGAGCGATAGAGCGGCGAAGTCCCTGTACGAAGGTTCCAGGGCGAAGAGTTCAGTTCCGGGCGATAGTGTCGCGGGCGCGGCGGAGTTCCGAGCGACGTTCCGAGCGAGGCGTCGAGTGGGATCTCGGCGAAGGGGAAGTGCGACGGCGGCGGCGGAGTGCGGCAACGGAGGTGCACGAAGGGTGCTGCGGCAAGAGTTGCGCCAGAGGTGCGGCCCAGCGAGGTGTGCGGTGTGTAAAAACGAGTGACTGGGGAAGCAACATTTTTAAGTACAATTGATTAATTGGCATTATAAAGATTATTTGCTAGTAATGTAAATAGTGGTAATAATTAAAACTGTGTGTGTAATAAAATCTTTAATTGGGTTATCCTTTACGAACCCGGTAAATCGTAACAATATGTTGGTTGTGTCTGTAAATATATATTTAGGATTTTACTCCTATAAATGTCCAGCATCCAGTTAAAAAATTTTAACTCCTAAATTAAATAAGGGTTTGATAGGTTATGCTAAACGTTTTAGTGAACTATATTTAATAACCTTAAAAACATTTTTAAGAATTTCATCATGATTTACTTTAACATAAAATTGTGAATATTTATTATACAAGCAAAATTTACTATATTAATGAAGTGTCTGCAAATTCTTGCCACAATATTACAGATAAATATAAACAGTTTCAAACTCCCGCCAAAATTATTTAACACGCTGCTAGCATTGGCAGTTGCTACTTGAGTACGTAACATAAAAAAAAATGGGTGCGTGAACTTATGTACGCGCGTGAGAAGTTATACTTCTTTGGCATCATTAAAAATAGTTTTTAATTGCATGCAAATAATTAATTACAATTAAATAATAAAAGGGCTGGAAAAAAGATAATCAAAACAGTCAATAAAGATCAGTTTAAAAATGAAAAATTAAATAAATATAATTTAGAGAATAATAAATATATATGACATAATTTGTACTAAATATTATAAGATTATTAATTTTAAATATTTATTATTGATTATTTAATATTTTAAATAAAATAAAATAAATGTAATAATAAATTTAAAAATTTAATTTAAGTTTATTCATTTTTTTTAAATATTTATTATTTTTTTAATTTAATATTCACTTTTCAATTTTATCTAAACGTTTTCATTAAATTTGTTCATTAATTATTATATTTATTTATTCAAATTAATAATAATTATTAAAAATTAATATTTTAATTTGATGTTCGATTTTAATTTTTATCACAAATATTTTATTAAATGTTTTATTAAATTTATTTCTTTATTTCGTAAGTATTAAATAACAAATAATAAATATTTAACATTAATAATTTAATAATATTTAGTATAATTACATTAAATAATATTTTAATTTATATCAATAAATAATACATACGGATAGTTAACCTCAATTATATTGGAGCACTTGAAAAAGTATAAAGGAACAATTTTTTTTACTAATATTTACGAATAGTAAATAATATTAATCAAAATATTCAGTTTAAATCACTACTGAATATAATTTATTAGCACATATATAATTCGCACTTGTATGAAACTAAAACACGTGTTGTGAATGTAGAAACTAGAAACATGTGGATAAATATTATAAATATGAAAACAGTGATCAGAGGTGACGAGCGTGCCAACATGCGCGACTAATAGAGGTTCTATTTCTATTTTGTTGGTAGTTTTTTTTTCGAGACTTAATGAGCGCTTTAGCGGGCAGCTTCAACCTGTTAATTTTGTGTTACAGTGATGCGCGCGCATCTTAAAATTTCACTCTCATCATTTTTTCATAACGCGCCTAAAGAAGTATAACTTCAAAAATAATAATAATTTTCCTCCTAAGCGAAATACCATTCTGTGCGTTGTTGTGAAGCGGTAGGTTAAAAAACATGGCAGTCGAATCATTTTCGCGAAATGATTTCTAGACTAGCTGAAGAGTTAATACACTGTGTAGCATCGTTGTGTTTCGTGATCGGTTGAGTTTCTTTGAGGAAGAAACATTTGGCACGGGCATACCTTCTTTCAGTTTAATGAGCGTTCAGATTTTTTCGCATAAAATGCATGGCCCCACCCAAATGTTATGTTTCGGTTATATTTTGAGTTGTGAAGCCACTTACCACATTAAAACCCTAAACAATTTTTGAAGCAAAATTTCTTTACAGCCGGTTGGGCAAGACAAGGCAAATATATCATAAGAGCGCAACTTAAAAGCGTAACGAAATATAAGGTAATGCTTTGCAGGGTTTCCATCACCATTTGTAACAATTGTGAACCTCCAGTGAGAAAATCTAGTGTGAACCTCCAGTGAGAACCTCTAGTGTGAACCTCCAGTGAGAACCTCCGATGTGAACCTCAGTGAGAACTTCCAATGAGAACCCCAAGAAGTGTGGCCCTATAGTGAGAACTTCCATTGTGAACCTCCAGTGAGAACCTGCAGTGAGAACCTCCAGTAAGTACGTTATAATTAAACTTCTTGCTGAAAACACAGATGGCAGCAGCAGCAGCAGCAGCGCTCGATGGCATATTTGCATTACAGTTCACTTGCATACTTGCGCACTTGTGTACTTGTATACTTGCTTACACGCACACTCAATCACTTACACTTGCTCACTCTCTAAATGCTTATGCGCATACTTGCTCACGCGAATACTTACACGCATACTCGCTCACATTCATACTTCCGCACTCGACTTGTACACAATCTTATAAACTCGCGTAACTGTACACTCGCTTGTCTGCTTGTATACTTGTTTGTGTTTTTAAAATAATGCACCCTGCAAGTGTCTTATCCCGCCAACAGGAAAAGGAGAAACAAAGCGTGTGGGACGCGCTGCAGATATCCCCCACATTGCTCAGATACTGCATCGCTGGCGAGAGCAGATGGCCGAAGCACCACGTCTCTCCATCTTTCATTCCATTCACTGCCGCTTTCTCTCAGCAGGCATTCCTCCGTGGCCTCACGGGTTCCGTGTTGTTATTGTTGGACGACACGTGACTAACGACCAGAGACCGTGGATGAGAAATAGCACGGGTTGAGCATGCTAAGATTCATCAACCCCAAATCAGGCGGTCCGAATAATCCATGTACATATGTACGCGCATCTACGATAATTTTTTTTTTTTTTAAGTGTAACATCTTATATTTCGGTACGTAGCATTTGGTTGGAGCAATTTCGTGAGTGGAAAGTAAGTCGACTGGAACGAAAATGGGTAGACACGGTGCTGCCATCTGTAGATGTCTCAGAAATCTCGAAAATATGGCGACCCTTGTGATTCATCCGTATATATATTGCTTTCGTGAACATCGCAGAACTTATACCGCACATAGGTACTAAAAAAATAAAACTTTATAATAGTACAACTATCCTTTAATACTTCATGTTCTCATTTATAATCATTAAAATAAATAATGGCAACTTAAATAAATACGTAAGAATTTTAGAGATAGCGCGGCGTTCTCATACTGTAGAGAGACAACAAATTCGACACCATGAAAAATAAAAATAAAAACTTTATTTTCAAATTTGTAGTGTTAAATCCTAAATGTCGAACCAGCTCAATAAGGTTAAAGTTCGTTTGTAGGAATCATTTACAGTCTCTTGTCAGTAAATTGTATTCTCGATTAGTTCTGTTACATGAACAAAATACTCGAAAAAAAAACTCGTTCTGAATTTTATTTTCTGGGTGGCGGGTTTTCGCACGTCTGTGTGAAATTATAGCTAAAATCATAATTATATATATTAGGTAAACATTAAAAATACTCTACAATAGTAAAAAAAAATGTATTGTTTACTTTGTGCGAGCGGCGAACTACGAGTGAACATTGTTACGACACACGCGCGGGGAGCCGGCCTCTAGAGTCGTCAGTGCGAGGTGCGGCTGGCCGCCGTCAGGAAATGGAAAGAGGGACAAGAATGTCGCCAGCACAGCCGTTGACCCGCGAGGTGTCGAGTGCGGCAGCCACGCCCGAGAGAGGGGCTCCTGGAGAAGCCCAGACGACGGCGCCGAGAGCCAGCCGCGACCGCCACACAAGCACAGCGAAGGCGATCACGGCGTGATAGCGAGGCGGTCGAGTTTACTCTTTAATTATAAGAGTGCTAGGGTGCAGGGCCGGCGCGTCCATATAGGCGAACTAGGCAACCGCCTAGGGCGCCAAGTAGCTGGGGGCGGCGCAGCACGACACATAACAGCTCATATAATATGTTTAACGATTATTGAAACTAGATGAAAATTGATTTTTGTAACAGTTTGGAATGTTTATATTGATATGAGTAATTATTTAAAGTCCACGGTGACCTGTTTATGATTTGTAATAAGTAAAAAAATAACAAAAAAAACACAAGCCTGCTTACATTTGATTGTTGACAAAATCTTAGGCTTACGTGATGTATTTTGAGGCAAGGAAAATTTTTTTTTGGGTGTCCGGCTGGTAAGGTGGGGGGGTCATTAAGGTTTTTCGCCTAGGGCGCCAATTTACCTTGCACCGGCCCTGGTGGGGTGGCAACTGCGCAGACGGGTGACACTAAGAACTCATGTACTAACCTGTAGTCAAACCTGACAGTGAAGTTAATGTCGAGCCTTTCCTATTCTCTTGACTCCCCACGAGACACCAGCAGGTCGAAGAGGGTAATAACGGCCACCCGAGGCCGCTGGGTAATGCAGCAACATAACCACTGTTGTGTTCGGGACTGATCGGGGGTAAATGAATCTTGGTTTTCCCAGCACTGATCGGCACCCAGCCTACTGGAGTGTTTCCTTCACTGTTAATCTCGATATATGTGTGCATTTTGATCAACAGGCTCTCACAGGAAAAAAAAACCGTAAATAATTACGAGCATTAATGTGATTGTTTGTGTAAAGAATTTAGGGGAAACGAGCGGAAATGCTGCCATGTTTACGCAGTAACGCATCAGTTTCTTGGTTATGAAAGAAAGTTATTTGGACATTTAGTCACGTGTCGCTTGTACCGATTCTCATGAATTACTTTTTGTCTAATCGTCCACCAAAATCGATTTAACTCACACATGCACTATCAAACTGTCGTATCAAATGTACTTGTATTGGAGGTTAAATTGGAGAAAAAATGTCAGCTCATTTCATTATTATATTGTATTATAAAGATTCGTTTTGGACTTTTAATATAAACAAACATATGAACCAGTAATATTTTGATATAATTTTCTTCCGAACAATCTTTAATAAAAGCATGCAAGAATAGCTGAACCAAATATAAACAAGCGTCCGCTATATTGGTATTTCAAAAACAGAAAGAAGCGACTTGACGTGTGACGGCTAATGCTCTGGCGCGGAGGGCCGGTCCAAGGAGGTTGCGTGCTGTCCGACCTCCTTGGGCGTGACCGACCGCTTCCCCGCGCCGCGGAGCCGAGCATTGTTCCCGCACGGCGCACGCGCATTGTGTCCGCGCCTCGCTGCTCGTCCGCCTGGCTTCGCTCGGGCACCTGTCCGAGCGGACACTCCGAACCGTCGCGCATCGGGCACGTCATTCGCTACCTCCAGAGGTCTGGAGGCCTCGGGGCAACAGAGGAGCGGAGGCCCCCTGGCCCCAAATTATTTTACAAATAACACGAACAATTTTTTTCAGTCGAGTTTTCCAATAAATAATTTATTGTGAAATCAAGTAGATTCTCTTAGTATTTAAAAAAAACATACATAAATACAATCGGAGACAAGAATTATATGAAATTAAATTTTAGTGTTAATGAACGGAACCTCCCGAGCTTTTTTCGCCGACAAATCGTTGATGATTTCGCTGAAATCCAATTCCCGGAGTAAATCGCTTTCAATGGTCAGGAGAGAAAGCTTCGATAAACGGTTTTTTGTCCCATCGTGGTTCGGAGCCTATTTTTTATAATTTTCATGTCTGAAAATGAGCGCTCTCCAGTGCAATTTGAAACAATCAAAACCAAATACATTCTCAGTGCAATTTCAAAGTTTGGAAATGTAGCTCTGAAATTTTGATCTGCGAGAATTTGGTCGTAAAATAGTTCCGGAGATTGGTCTTTTCCATAGTCGTTTTTGTATGAGTCCGTTTGTGGGAGCCCTCCGTTTGTGGAGGCCCCGGGGCTTTCGCCCCGGTTGCCCTCCCCTATATCCGGCCCTGGCTGCCGCTTAGTGGGAGAGTGACAAGAAAAAAAATGTTTGTTTAAAGAGTTACTATGAGTGCCGCTTGGTACGAAAAACGCAGTTAAGCATTTTAAATGTCGCTAACATAACCTAACCTAACCAACGGTTCAGTCCAATTTACAGTATTTTATATGTAACTTTAACTAATTCAACCAACCGTTCAAACGATTAAGCAGTATTTCAAATGTAGCTAACTTCAACTATTCATACCAGGTAAACTACTTCAAATATCGCAATGCCGTTTTACAGAAAAATTACATATGATTCGAATAACTGTAAAATACAATTTTCAGGTTTTTTTTTCGAAAATACCCTACTCTACAAAATTACCTGTTATAGTTAGTACAAATGATTGCATTGATATTTATTCCCATGCCTTCAAATGAGGTCTTTATATAGGCTATCCAGGATATACATATACTTATTGATAGTCCAATTATACCTGATCATATTCCTAAAATGGTTAGATTTTTATGAACTGTGTGGCAGCAGCGTAACAAAAACTGCAGAACTGTAGCGTCGCTTCACCAACGTTTGCCCGAGAGTGAAGAGTGGGGCGCTCAATATCCTTTTTCCCTTCTTTGACATCGGTAACCTCATTCCTGATCGTTCAATTTTTCGTTACTTTATGATGAGTTGTCGCCTCGACATAACTCCACCGACCGCAAAGTAATTTCAGTTAAATAACTATTGAATTACGAGCGTCATATAAACCGGAATTTCGTTAATTCGATTGGAGTAGGAGACGGGATAGGCAACGGCTCTCACATTCACATCCGTCATGCAAGTGTCGCTGTGATAGTACCAGCGTCAATTGCGAGACGCGTTATTATTCGTTTTCCAGCCGAAGGTGTGAAATAAAGTCAAATTATGAGGAGACTCCAAGCACAGTTCGGTGATGCTACCCTGTGCAAATCCCAAGCGTTCGATCGGGCCCAGAAGTTTCCAAATGGTCGTGATAAAGTGGAACGTCAAAGCCGTAAACGGCGTCCGGCAACCTCTTGAAACACCCACCATACAGTCCAGGCTTGTCCCCGTGTGACTGCCACGTGTTTGGTTCACTGAAGGAGGCATTCGGAGAGGAAAGATTTGCAGACGACGTTTCGGTCGAACAGTTACGTGCGCAATCAGCTACTGGCGCAACCATCATCTGTTTTTTTTTTTTTTTTTTTCATGAAGGGATCAAAAAGCTTACCATCCGATGAAGGAAATGCATTTCTGTCCAAAGAAACTATGCAGGGAAAATAAAAGGTACTTCTTTTGTATTTACGTAAATCACCAATAAATCGGTATGCAAATATTTCTGTTTACGTTTGAATGACCCTTTTACATTGGCTCCCTGTTCAGTTCACTGATCCATCAGCTCATTGTCATTCTGTGGTTGACACGCTACGCGGTCGTCTGAGGCAACACCTCGTCACAGAGAGCGTGGTGGTACGATCCAGGGCGGCTTGTGTCGACACGCGACATGAGAGGCGGGTGACATCACGCGACCCAGCCCCTTCCAGACAGTCGTGTGAGAAGGGGGAGGGGGGGATACAGCTGGGGCGTAGACAGCCTGCGCGGACAAGAAAGTCGAGCTCCATTGTCTTCATCGTCTCGAGTGATTCCCTATTTAACTTCAAGGCCTTCCAGCCTTGCCCTGTAGTTCGAAGCATACCAGTCAATATACCTAAATATACATAAAAACGATCTCGTTTCGTTGCAGTCACACTAAGCAGTTGAACAGGAGCGGTCACAAGGTTTCTAAAATGTGATTTCTTCTGAAGCAGTTTTTTAAACGTTCGTTTTTTTTATCAATTTACTTTGTGTATTCTTGAGAGACTTGCACTGTACAATTTTTACTTTGTAACAAAATCTGAAAGTTTATTTTTACCTACTTCTAATTGTCGTGTCGATTTGAAACTTTGCAAAGTATATGTAATCCGGATGACGATACAATAATTTCATGACTATGACCAGAAGAAAGAGGGTCAGAGGGGCGAATAAACACTACTTTCGAGCTATGGGTAAAAAAAAACACACAATTTTGAGCTATGGGCAACAAATAACCATGTTTTTTTTGTCTATCCATGAGGCCGGGGCGCGTATTTCGGAAATGCACATGGAACGAGATGTTGTGGCGCGTCAGCCAATCAGAGACGCGCCTGACGCCATGCCCGCCCCAGACGCCATGCAAGCACGCATGCACACACTCCTTTCTCCTCTTTTCAAGAACCCTAGGCAGACGTCGCGACAGGAAGCAGTTTAACATTACGCGGCTTTCGTTTGGCTTAGTGGCATGTGTCCACACTCGAGCCAATTTTAAGATATATGCATTGTTGGAGCAGTAAAAAGAGTTTAACAAAATTAGCGTGAAATTATCAAAACAACTTATAATCTATTATGAGGAAGTGAAATATTGTGTACGCTGTACTAGAAATTAACTGTGGCAAGCCTCGATGCAAAAATAGAATTTGATCACTAGGCATAACGGAAGATTATATTTCACACGTATCCCTACAATGGTGCATAATGCCCAAAATAATTAAGTTAATTGTTAACAGTGCGTCGAAGTTTAGCACACAGTCAAATTTTCTCGTGAATACATGCATCTCAGTCAATTGCCTATATACAAAATATTAGGATTATGGATCCGACAGAAAGCAGTTTTACATACGAGTCTCAAAAAAATATGTATACAACGTATCTATTGAATTAATATCAATATTGTATTCACTTGGATGAAAAATGAGTACAGACAATAACAGCAAATGGCTTTGTGTTTGGCTTAGGTACCTGTCAGTTACTCGAACCAATTTGAAGTAATGCTTGGTTAGAGAAGAAAAATAATGTTTTTTGCAAAATTAACGTTAAATTATTGAACATTCATCCAATTATTAAATCACTGTATATAACATGTTTATTTTTTATTTTTCAAGAAATGTTATGCGTCTCATTATTACTATGAAGACGTTAAGTGTTACATCCTCCGTAACAAATTTCGTAACAGTACAACTACAACTTTCAGTAGGTAATTTTACATTCGTGTCCTGTCATTTTACAAAATTACTTCAGTTTGTATTATTTTACGCAAATTTCCAGCTGGCACCTGGCTTGCACCGCGGACTTGGTTATAGCACGCGTTGTCACATTATGATTAGTATAATGATGTCTCCCGGACCCAATGCAAATCGAACAATCGAAACAGAAAAGTAAGGGTTAAGATAATTTTTTTTTTAAGTCGCGCGATAGTAGGCTGTGCTGTGCTTTTCCCCACTCAGCTACTTTCTAATATTATTATGCTAGATAGGTTTGACTGTTGGTTACTATTACTTTCTGCCGATATTGATATCTATATATATATATATAATTTGTAATAGTGTATAAGGGTAGGTCAAACAACACAGATATTATTCAGGTTCTGGTAATTATGTGTAATATTTAATTACATGTGTGGCAATTTATTACATCGGCGCCTATGGCTGCACAACGGCCTAACCCACTTAACACAAATGAGAATTAGACACAACACAAAACATAGGTTAATATGACAGGTTCATTCATATCTCGGTAAATTGGTAAGGAAAATTAACATACGTTGAAACTTTATTAATTGCAAAAAATTTTAAATAAAATATTTAAATAAAATTTATTATCAATAAATTACTGAACTGGGTTGTGGAATGACTATCATGTTCGTTAACCATCTGGATATTTACGTCGCACACATGATTACGATACAACAGTTCATTTAGGTCCATTCAAAAATACGTAATATTATGTTGCACTTTTGCGTGATCAACGAGTTAGCAATCCACAAAATCAAGTATTAAAATAACAATTTCAGTTCGTTGTAGAGTTCGTGTACCTAGGCTTTAGCTCAGTTTTACGATCGGTAGAACACAAAACTATCTCTCTCGTTTCACCTCTGGGTTAAAATTGATAAATTAGATAGTTTACAATTACAATAATCTTTACTGTTTTTGGTTATTTAAAGTCTTTTAAAATGTTGATAATATAATTTAAACTCAATGTTCTTTCAATTAGTACGTCGCTATAACAACTTTAGTATGGCGCTGTTTCACATGGTATGGAGGGTTTTTACTTACATAAACTAATCACTCCTGGGTACATATTCGTCAGAATATGCCCTAACAAACTAGTAAACATTTAACAACACGACGAAAAAAAACTCATCCTTTGTTGCGGATGGTCTGAAATAGCTAATATCTTTTTTTCTTTTGAATTTTTGACAGACTCCGCGCCCTTGCATCTCACTGGGACGCCATCTCTTACATAACTCTCTCTCAAATAGAAACGTTCCAGACGCCTTCTACTTGAAACATGGCCTCTGATTGGCCGGGGCGGAATGCTGTTAACGAAATTTACAAAATCACATCTTGTAAACAAAAGGTATTAACAAAGTTGCAAACACAAAACTGAATTAAATTTAAAAACAGAATTTCCAACAATGCCACATCCTTCGTATATGACACGTATAATAACACAGTTTATACGTTTTGTTCAATTGGTCCTTAGAGGGGTATATCTAATTGCCGGTCCATATATGTCTTCCCCACTACATAGAGCATATCTCTCATAGATATACCTAATTAATAGGAATATATATTTAATAACTTTTGCGGGCGAACAATATACAAATTAAATAATAAAATTTCATAATAATAATAACAGTCAATATAATAAGTTTTTATAAATAATAGTATCATTAAAATAAGTCATAACTTTCTGTGCATTCTGAAAATAGTAACAGCACAAGGCAGTTCAGAAAAATGCCTAATCGTTCAAATTAACGTCTATGACTCACGGCACTGTCCTTTCAGACAGAGTAATGAATTGGGTATTTCACTATTTTATTATTTTGTATTATTCTTAAAATGACACACATATTAATACTTAATATAAATTTAAAAACGATCTCCATAATTTAGCTTGATTATGCTATACTTAGAACGATTTGAATCAATGGTATCGTAACATAATTATTATTTGAGTGTGTCCATTTACTTTTTTCCCCCGCAATGCAGCCCCAAGTTCTGAGTAAGCTACTGGATTATGGCCACAGAGGACCTCAGTAAAGAATGAAATAATTTTATAAGTCCCCTTTTTATGTGTCTCGGTGAACTCCAGAAACTGACATTTGTTAATTAACCTCAATTAAGATAGTAGATGTTTTTGCGCTAATGTTCCGTATCTTCAGAAACATTACGTGAGCCCTGCCTGTAGTTATCATTAACTTGAATTGATTGGTAATGTACTGTATTATACATATCTACTATAAACTTCAAAAGAAAATAAATGAGAGACACAATATTAGCTTGATACTAACTGCGGTCGTAATCGCATACTTATTTCACATTGCGGTTAGTTGTAATAGCAATGATGATTAGTTTTACCCATTACAGGCAATGCTACGGTGACTACCCCATTATATGCCAAGGTAGAATTATGTCGAGATGGTTTGTCATTGCCTTCCGCGGGATGAAGTTGAAAGTGACATCACAAGTGAGAATGTTTGAAAAACCTCATCTGCCAGGAATAAACCCACCAACAAGACACGCCAGTCATTATATCAAGTGGTCGGACTATAGTACTTGTAATAATGGGACACTAAACAGTGCGTACAACTACAATAAATCGGAGGAACACGTTTTCCATATTCGTTCATTTGTTCTTTTTAGCCATTAAGGTCAGTGTGTCAGACTCGTGGCTCAATGGTGGAGCTTCTGGTTGGTGAGCCAACTAGCCAGGAGTGTATCTGTTTTACTGAGGCGGGATGATAAGAGCGACGTTCGCTGGTGCTTCTAGCGCGGTGTGGCATCTAAGCGCAAGGCCGTGGACTGGCGCGCGGTCTCTTCGTCGTGCATAGGGCAGCTATGAGATTTGAGCGGTAACCATAACATTAGTTGGCGAAGAAATAAAGATAAAGGTGTAAAGCAAGTCACTTGAATGCTTTCGAGAATCTGTATCGGCCGTTTCAAGTCTAAAAATTATTGCGAAAAAAACAGGTTTCAGCCTTTTCGTGAACTGACACCACTCCGATATCTTGAGCAGTTTTCAAATCGCGTGGTTTTTCCTGAAGCTCTACACACCGTACATGTGCCCGGATAGGAAAGGGCCTTAATGGGTACGGTACTAAGTGTTGTGTTGTCCCTTCAGCTTCACACTTCGGAAGGCAACGGATAAACCATCGCCACATTACCACGGTCAGCCTCGGGTGCGTTGCGGCTTCCGACCACGGCGTTACTTGAAGTCGCCACGTGACACAGAATGTTCGCAAAATATCGGGACATAAATGTAATGAGTGGCGGAGAATGCCAAAACCAGCATCTTTTGTGGACGAACATCTGTCCGGAAAGGAAACCTCTGCAACGTTACAGGCGCGAACAGTGGTGCGCGAATTGGAATTTGGCGGGCTTCAAGGCACTGCATGATTGGCTGAGAAGACGTTGGATCGCAGCGCAGTGACGTTCAAACGATCCGCGGGAAGCAGGCGACGAACCGGACTCAAGATGTTTAGAGTCAGCCGTACGCAGTCTGGTGTACATCGCCCTTCGAGGTATCAAACCGCCAGTTTCAGGCAGTCGCTGGTTAAAGCTTACTGTCTCCCTATTCGGTGCACATATGTTGTGAAAGCGCCCTTGGTAAATCACACACTGCTCCTACCGTAATTTGTTTCAGTTGCACATAAAATATCGGCCTTCTCTGCGAATGTAATATCTCCCCTACCGTGCCATTGATATATTACAACCAAGCATCCACTGTGGTGTGCACCAGGCTGCTTACTGGTTGCTGGTGCATCTGACTGACTGACTGACTGACTGACTGACTGAACGTCTGAGCCTTGTTCGTCGCTTGCTCCCTGCGGAGCATTTGTACGTCACTGCACTGCGATCGCACGTCTTCTCAGCCAATCGTGTGGCCCCCTGGAGCCCGCCAAATTCAAATTTGCGCGCTACTGTTCGCGCCTGTAACTTTGCAGGCTTTCGTTTTTGGGCACATGTTCCTTAACAAAAATTTGCTTGTTTTTGGCGTTCCCTGTCACCCATTAAATTGATGCCCCGTAATTTGCGAAAAAACAATGTGTGTGTACGTATATATATGTATATAACTATATATACATATTTTTTCTACGCCAAAATTTGTTCGACCGTAATTGTAAATAAACAATTTGTATGGCATAATCATTTCATACAGACCTTGGTTCCTTGGTTCAGTGTTTTGAATTGAGCAATACATCCACTGGCAAAGGTCTGGAAAGCTTTCAAGACGGAACGTCACGAAGCACTACAGAGCACGCCTCGTGTTGCCCGCCAAATGGCGTCCTTCGAGGGAGGAGTCGCGGGTCATCCTCGCCTTGAAGCGGACAACATTCATTTATAGCTCCTCGAGACAAACAACTTTCTCACGCACAGGCATGCAGGCGTCGCTGCTCGCGGCCGGTCGGGATGTTGGGTCCGTAGTTTCTGGTCGCTGCTTGCGGTCGAGTTTTATTTGTCATTCTGTATTCATGCCCCTCACGGGCGTAGATCATTGTGGGGGGGGGGGGGGGGGGAGAGAAGGCCCTGCCTGGAATAATAAGTCCCTCACTGAGGCGGTTCGTTTGCGCTAGCAAAATAGTAACTGTGGAACGGGGTGGATAAAACGTCAAACGTCAAAACGAGGTTTTATGGGAAACTTTCTGTATATATTATAAAAATTTTCTGATTATTGCATGTATATTGACAAAAAAAAGGGACAGTATACAACATACAAGCATCCTATTCTGTGATGACTTGTGTAGGTTAACCCCGCACCAAAAACTCTCGGGTCGCGCGTCCCCCCCCCCCCCCCTTTCCCCCGTGAATTTCCGTGGGTTCCTCATTTATAAACCTACAGATTTACGTCCTTGATGCCTGCCACATCGACCAATGAGCACTCTAAAAAGGCTTCATTACATATAGGCAAGTTGAGTCTAGCCTGGAGTGAAACGAATCTGGGAAATAATCGTGGTTCTTCTTTATATGTGATCAAAGAGAAGATTTCCCTCTACATTATTTTCATACTCAGTGGGTCATAAATTCAACCAGACATTAGTCATTATAAGATGGTTAATGAGTTGCTTCAGAGGGGCATGACCCCTCCTTCCCCTGCCTGATTACGTCCTTGCCAGGGACGTCGGAACAGGGGGGGCAGCAGGGGCGAGTCGCCCCCGTGCTGTTATGCATGGGGGGGGGGGGCGAGAGTAGCATTTCGCCCCCCTCCTTTTCCCAGAATAAATGTTTGGTCCTAGTAGTATTTTTTTCAACCAGTAGTTACAAAAGTTGCATTGGTGATCACATTGATTAGAAAATCAAATGTATGATTGTCAATATACTGTAAAATTATTGCAAATTCCTAAATTGTATTTTATTTAAACTGTACTACATCTACTGTCAGAGTAGTATTTAATACATACTACGTCATCAATTTATTGGAATGGTATATTTAATATTTTGGTTCGGAAACTCATTAAATAGCACAATTTTGCATCTAAAATTCCAAATTTTCTCGGGGGAGGGCCCCCGGACCCCCCGCTCTAGGACTGAGGTAAGTGTGATACATCTCTTTGCCCCCCCCCCCCCTCCACTCATGAAAACGTTCTGACATCCCTGGTCCTTGCTGCCTCTGCGAATATCGTCTCGCAGTTCTTTAGAAGATCTGTGGGAAGAGTGAGACCAAGGAGGTTGGAAACTTTATACAAGCTCCTTGGGCAAGACGTTTGGATAAGACGGCTGCGTCCGAGCACTCAACGTCTACCGCTGAAATTATTCATGGACATTTTGTAATTTTTGTAGCTATTGAAGCTACCGCCTTTGTTTGCGTCGTAAATATATTACATGAATCTATAGTTCTGAACTCACGCTGGAATAATTTTTGTTCAAAATAAAGACTTGGCTAAACAAGACTCTTCTGTTGTAAGTAACATCCATGACCTACATACCCTTTCTCCTCCCTAAATTATACAGCCATACCAACCTTCATACTGTAATATACTGCGATATATTTCCGTTTGGTGATGATTTTTGTATAGAGATCAACCCCAAAAATATATAACCTTGGGAATTTATAAGTATTTCCTTTTGTAATTTAAAGAAAAAATATAACTTTAATGAAATTTATTCCTTCATGTTTAATATACGTATTATATGACTAGCAAATCAAGTATTTAGCGACAAAATGTCTGGCGAGGTCGATTCTCGATCGGGCCGGAAATGTTTCAACATGAAATACTTTTCGCTCCCTTATTGTTTATGTTTTTTTAATTACTTCAGAAGCTTACATTTTCATCCAGCGCAAATTATCATATAACGTAAACTAAATATATACCGAAAATAACTCAACCCATGAATTTTTTTGTCATTTATTTTATCAATTCGCTTAAGCTGGAGTCAAAATGCCACGACCTAGACGACACGACGAATCGGATTACACGTCGTACATCGTTCCAGCACGACCCCGTAAGGTCTCATTAACATTACGAACGATAATATGGTTGTCGTCAAATATTCCCAAGTCAAATGTGTCCATAAAATACAGTACAGAATGCGTTAAAAGCAGCGTAGGCCTGTAGAAAGCTTTTATTTCCTGTTGACAGTTGAAGTGCATAAAACATAATATTTAGTCGTCTCTGGCACGACGTGAAACTAAATATATTTTACATACAATATATGTTAATAAGGGACAGAAAAAATAATCCTGCTGTTTGCTATGCGAATGAATAAAATTCAATCTTGATTAAATGTAGAATAATATCGTTGACCATAAACACGATGACATTTGAAGGCACACTAAAAATATGAAAGTGTACCCACACGTAAAACGATATTTATTTTTTCAGCATAAAGATTTACCTGTAAGTAAATATTGTTGAAGTTTAGTTTTGTAAGGTTACCGTTTGGTTTTCCGTCGTGAGGCACGACATGACGAAATTAGAAATAGAATCTACTTCTTGCGGGACGTCGCGGCGCGTATTTCATTGTGTTGACGTCACAGAGCCCTTGAATTTCATTGGCTGACGAGCGTGTCGGGACTGTCGAGTCGTGTTCGTCGTGGCATTGTGACTCCAGCTTTACGAATTAAAGTGTAAAAAAAAAAAAAATATATATTGTGTTGGACGTAAATTATTACCTGAAAGTACAGCTTAACAACCATTACTAACGTATTCCTTTAAAATGCGCTATTTAACTACGAAGTATTTTTATTTCTAATCCGACGTAAATCAATACCTGAAAGTACAGTTTAACAATCATTACTGACGTATTCCTTTAAAATGCGCTATTTAACTACGAATTGTTTTTATTTCTAATTCTCCAAGCGAATAATCCTGGGTACGCCCCTGATCAGTTCTTAAACTTCCTCAGCGTGGTACTTGCAGTAGTTTGACCGGCTTGGGGTTGACAATATGGCGATGACGACGTGACAAATGCCGTCTCCTGGCAATTTCTAACTCCGTGCACAAAACAGTGAAGTTTTGACAAAGGCTTGTTTTCTTCACAGACTTCTTTCGGCCTTCGTCTGTGATCACGCTAGGTGACCCTTACGTCCTGCGAGAACTCATTCACAGAAGCCACGCAGATCTCCCGCGCTGACAGCGACTCGAACACAAAGGCTTGTTCATTACCGCGATGACTAGAGAAGAGTGAGGCTGGTGTTTGGAAGTAACTACTCGTCACGAGGCAATGACTCTCCTCGGCATAGTTCCGAGCACCTAACAGGAGGGTGACTACCTTCAAGGTACGCGCGTGGCGTTTGTTTGGACGAAGCTGAAAGGAATTCGTTGGCTTAGGTTTAATGCGGTGGGTAATTACTCACTTTTGCCTCCACCTACAGCAAAAAAAATTTTGCAATATTTTTGCGCAGGAGCCAATCACAGTTTAAATCTAAAGGTAATGAGCCATGGGAAGAGAAGTTGGGTAAGCACGTTCTATAGGTAAGATTACGACGGCCTTATAACTAAAAAAAATAATTAAAAAATAATTAAACCGATTTCTCCTTACTTCACTAAATTTTGTCAGGCATTGTGGCCAAAAAAAATATAAACAGTATGTAAAAGTGTAAATCCTCCTATTTAAAGTGTATTATCGTAGGCGATGAGTTCTTGCTGGTTTTATGTTGTTATGTTGGCTACGAAATTATATTGCCAGAAATATAAAATTCATAACCATAATCGTTTGGAATAATTAAGTGATTTCCAGTTTTATTTATGTTTTAAATTTGCTAACCTATTTTAGGAGTTATACTTAACAACAGAAAAGTGTAAAATGTCCGATGTTTTCAGCCAGCTTATTGCCGACATTCAAATCAGTAATGCACAAGGATTTTCACCTGAGACTAATAGTGAATGGTAACTTCACCCTGAAATCTACGTAAATGCTCCAAAAAAAGAAAAACTGTTTCAAGATGATTAAAAATAATAGCGGGTAGTAGTATAGGTAAGTAAGGACTGGCTTCCATATTCGAAGTGAAGATTTCCGAAAACTTTTCTAACATGTAGACTTTAGGTGGATAGAACTGGATTTTTTTTTACATGCATCGCATTTTTACTTGTTAAATGTTAGTAGTACAGTTTAATAAAATAACACTTTCAAATCAAATTATTGTTTGTTTTTGTTTTGTTTTCGTGATAAATATGAATTGTCAAAAAAAGCCCGGGGAATAAATGTTATACTCTTGGGTTTCGTGTTTTCTAAACGACTGTAATTTTCTTTCGTTGGTTGCGTGTAACGTTGCTGCGACGTTGCGTTCCTCGCGTGGTTCAAGGCCTATCTACAATGGCGATGTACCAAGTTGTGTCCGACCAACACGCGGTTCACGAGACCATCTGACATCATGGATGGTGTGGACAGTTATATGAATCTCCCTGGTATGAATACATTGGTCAACTTGAAATCTTTGTCCCAATCAGTGTCCTTTCGTATCATAGAAGAAGCATCCTCAAGATATTTTCTGTTTCCCTATTTTAAAAAAATTAAAAAGAACTATCCTCACGTTCTTTGAAAGACTGATTTTCAGAAACAGAAATACAATCGCGAAAAACCAAAAACGGCTTAACACACGAATTCATTTTTGGCAGTGCCATTATAATTATTTTATTAGCATTCAATATTGTCTTACCGAGTAATTAAATACATATTGTCTAACTCCCAAAAATTCCACAAGTAAAATAAATATACAAAACTTAGCTACGTACTCAATTAAAATGCACGAAAACAATCGAAGAACACTTATTTGGGTGCTGTGGTGACTTTTACGAATCGGTGGACTGGGACATCATTCACACTAGGATAAGGACACGGACCATCAAGTTTCACGAACCCGGCCTAACTGCACGGCGGAAGAGATCCGGAACGGCAGGTGCGCGCGCGCCGGATCTTGTTCTCTCAGGGTCGCCGGTGACTAGCTTCGCGCATCGCGACCCTGTCGGCCGCCGAGGCAACTAGCGGCGCTCACCGCGACCCTGGCGGCCGCAGAAGCAACTAGCGGTGGGCACGGTCCGTCACCGCACAGGTGGCCGGGTGGGGACGAAAGACGCCATCTTGGTTCCAACAGTTTTTTTTAAATGTGTAAACATCTTAAGCTCTCGGTGTACGGCATTTGGTAGCAGTAATATCATGAATTGAGCGGAAGTCGCATGGGACGGGAATGTGTAACCACGGTGCTGCCATCTGAGGCGAAATGTGCGAAGTTCGCAAAGCCAAAGGATTACTTTAAAGTATTAACTGTTTAATATATTTAAAAAAAAAGTGTTTTGATAGAATTCCTTTCGTAATTTTCTGAAATATTTTCCGCTTTTATCGGGGCCGTTTCATTATATAGTTTAACCTTTCGCTCTGCAAATCGAATGCGATAGTCGACGTAGCGGCGGGTGCGGAAACTAGGTGTGATTCGCGACCATTAATGTAGCCAAAAACACTATTTGTGTATACTTATCACATACGGCATTATTTCTGCGTTACATTTCGTGTCCGAGGTCAGAGTTTCGTATTATAATTGTATTTGCAACGTGAGAACACATGAATTTGCCCGTTACCGAGGTTAGATGTTACACATCATTGGCGAGTACTGAAATACTCGCTCACTTTTTTTTTGTCATAACAATTACCTATTGTTTGATTTTCTATTTAATGAAATAACTGCTTCAAACCGTTTACTCTGTGATGTTTTTTGCATTTGGTATTGAATGCCTTTTTTTTGTAATGACTACAACTGTAATAATTCCCTCAACAGACAGTTTCTTATGGGTATAGTTTCAATTTATAAGGTTAAAAAATAATTGTGGCATAAATCCCTTATATCAATATGGCGTATTTTGGTCCCTCTCCCTCCCTCTTAAAAGAACGTAATAGGGAAACTCTATACTAACATAAAGAGTACAAGGATGCTCATTTAAATAAATTTATTTTGTTTCTCCGCGTGTAGCAAGCATTAGGTGGTAACCCGGCAGTGCTGTGAACAGAAAGTTCGACTTGCTACGAAAGTCCGAGAGGAAACAAGCGATCGGAAAACCTGCAGTCGAGGACGAGTAGCTACATCCATCGACACCCTAGCTACACCCCACCTCACTCACGACGTAGGTTAATTTAGTGTGTATCTTAGCTTTAAAGGTAGGCTTACCAGATGTTTTCCTAGCCTTGCTTAGAGCTATAGTGTAGTGATGTTCGGGAGGAGACCATGTTGCGGAGGGGTCTGTAGCGTCCAAGGGCGGATCCAGAATGATGGACAGGGGAGGGCCAAATTAAATTTTCTAATACAATTTTAGTACAGTTATAATTGAAATATTTAGTACATTTTATTTGTGGTTCTAAAATGTCACATTATCTTTAGCACTGCAGTAAAATAATACTTTAGTAAGTTTTATAAACTATGATAAGGAATTAGGAGAAAAATTGAAATTATTCAGGGTTCGGGGTGGGTGGGGCATGCCGCTATGCCCCCCCCCCCCCCCCCCTTTTCTGTATCCGCCAGTGAAAGCGTCTCAGGCCTAAGCTTGTAGCAACCAAAATGCAATTGGACCATGACCAACTTCCGTACGCTAGCTCCGGCTGCCCAGGTATAACCCGCACACACACAAGTAACCCCGGGCTCAGTCATTCGGGGTTCAATTATGCAGGCAGGAGATGTAAAGGACAAATATTAAATATAATTTCTTTTGATAGTATTCCCCACGAAAATTGTATGAGCGTAGCTTTAGAGAGAGCAGGGTAAATACTAACATGTGTTTATTTGCCTCGACCACAACCCACTCATTAACTGCCATGAGGAAGTTCAGCCCGTTTAAACTAAAAAGTAATAAATGCATTAAATATTGTTACGAACGTGAGCAAGGCCGCGACACGTGCAGGTGCACAGCTGGCTGACATCATGTGGCCGCGCAACATGAGACGTTCCGCGCGCACCTGGGTCGCCGCTTCCCCTCCCTCCAGCCCTCAGCTCCCCGCGCGGCGCTGTTAGTTTGACATCCGAAACCTGACAGCTGCGGAGTAACGCGAGCCGCCGACACGTGTTTCGAGAGATTTCTGCCGTCGGGTCGGCGCGGAATGACGCGACTGGCCCCAGCCGCGCTCGTGATTTATGGAAAGCGTCTGGGCTGATATATAAGACGAGGGCGCCGGCCTCATAGTCAGAGTTCAGGCGGGAGCCTTCCCGCGGCGGAGTTTCCGGGGCGATAGTGCCGCGGGTTGGGCAGAGTGGCGAAGTCCCTGGACGAAGGTTCCAGGGCGAAGAGTTCAGTTCCGGGCTATTGTGTTGCGGGCGCGGCGGAGTTCCGAGCGAAGTTCCGAGCGAAGTTCCGAGCGAGGCGTCGAGTGGGATCTCGGTGAAGGGGAAGTGCGACGGCGGTGACGGAGTGCGGCAACGGAGGACCACGAGGGGTGTTGCGGCGAAAGTTGCGCCAGAGGTGCGGCCCAGCGAGGTGTGCGGTGTGTAAAAACGAGTGACTGGGGAAGCAACAGTTTTAAGTGCAATTGATTATTTGCCATTTTAGAAGATTATTTGAAAGTGACATAAGTAGTGGCCATCAATAAAACTGTGCGTGATAAAATCTTTAATTGGGCTATCCTTTACGAACCCCGTAAAATCGTAACAATATCATAAACATACAAATTTCATGGTATAAATGAAAACTCACAACCTAACAAAAACTCTAAAGTTTGTATGTAAAATTACTTTCCAACCTACTGATATTCAATATGTGATTGCATATCTAAGGTAAATCAACAATATGTTGGGGAGGGGAGGGGGTTGGAGGGCGGGCAGGGGTCACAAGGTAATTTATGACTATGCATGTAATGTGTAAGTTGTATGAAATATTACAAAACAAAATGACTTTTGACTCCAGTACGCTTTGAGGACCACTGTATTGAATATTTCTGTACATCGAGACCTCCATAATGAAAATATCTACATAGCTGACAAAACCAACCCCATCGAATTCTGTGAAATGATTCAGAATATATTATGGTTTTTATATTCTCGTCATGCGACCATTCCAATCCTCTTAAGGTTTGGTCCCACAAGCCATATTGATTATTTCATTTACCTGTAAATTATGCATGTTATGTTTCGTGTCAAATCGTCTCAACATATATTAACTAAATATTACCTAAAAGCGGTACAAATTCTCGCAAGTATTTGTAATTATGATCACTTGCGTTTCCTTTTAAAGCTAATAATTATTTTTTGGTAAATATTTTGTGAGGACATTTGCGTACCGACAGCAAATTCAGGCGCGCTATCGGAATAGGAATACATAAAAATTCCTTCATTAAACGTGATAACAAGAAAACGATGTAATCTGTGTGTGAGACCGGGCCTTAAAGCCTCAAGGACCCCGTCCAACTGCAGCTATTTCACTAATTTAAGGCATTGTGGCAGAAGACTACCAAGGCCGTTTCTGTCACTCCCGTCAAATGCATCATCATCTTTATCCGCACGACACTGAACTGTCAAGAAGCGCAGCGATCGTGAGGCGCGTGACCCCGAGACAACTGTAGAGGGGGGGGGGGGGAGGGGAGGGAATCTTTCAGCACTCGCCAGTGATGTTTGGGACGCACCACAACGCCAAAATACACTCGCCGAAAAATGTCATTGCAGAACAGCCATAAAGGTTAGGTTAGGTTAGACTAGGTTAGGTTAGGTTAGACTAGGTTAGGTTAGGTTAGGTTCGACTAGGTTAGGTTAGGTTAGGTTAGGTTAGGTTAGGTTAGGTTAGGTTAGGTTAGGTTAGGTTAGGTTAGGTTAAGTTAAGTTAAGTTAGGTTATATTACGCTAGGTAAGGTTAGGTTTGGTAAGGTTAAGTTTGATTGTGGTATTTCGGCGTTAAGGTACATTTAAGAAACACACACAAATTCATTCAGTTGTTATTTCGGCGTTGTGGTACACAGCAGTTTTCTAGCTGTAGGCATTGTGGTCAATTTTGACATTCGGCGTTATGGTATTTCGGCGTTGTGGTAACGACCCATGTGTAAACATCTAACCTCGGTAACCAGCAAATTCACGTGTTCTCACGTTGCAAATAAACTTATAATACGAAACTCGGACACGAAATTTAATGTAGAATTCTTTAAAATAATGCCGAGCGCGATAAATACACGAAAATTTTGTTTTCAACTACATATCTCGTCGCGAATCACACGTAGTTTCCGCACCCGCCGCTAGAATTCCCCGTCGGAGCAGAAAGTTCAAACGTCTCTGTTGCCACATACATTTTGTGTGAAAATACACTTCTTTTTTTTTTCAGTGAGCGTTAAATGTAGACAGCATTCCTGTACGTAAAGCATGGCATCAGAAATAACTATCAAATAAATAGTAATAACTTTTTATCGTTTCCAAGTCATCTTGCGACAATTAGTGTACGTTTACACCTGAATGCGTTGATTTATTGTGTTCAGGTAAAACTACTATCTAAAGTGTTAAAAGTAAAATTGATATGGTTGGTAAATTCAGTGATATATCAATTTACTTTGCCTTGTAGTACTGGACACACATGCAGGTACCGTACCTGGTTTTCTGTTTTCAGACACACGCAAAAACATAGGTTTTCTGTTTTCAGACACACATGAAAATGGTTAACACAATAGGATTTGTTTTTATTATTCATGATAAACAATTGGAGCAATTTTACAATCCACGCGCTACGCTGGCGGTCTGCTACTTAAGCCGAGGCCACACAGAAAGCTACGCTATGTTCGCGATGTTCGCTATGTTCGCGGCGCCAGGCGGCCAGACAGGGTAGTCTAGTTCACGACGTCAGAGAGACTACATGCAGTGGGATTCGAGTGATGATTCCGACGATGATAATATCCTGCTGCCTCTCACAGTATGTGAAAGTAAAATGAAATGGGTTCATGAATTTAATACAAAAACAAAACAATTTGAAGAATTTTTCATAATTTGATGAAGCAGTTGCTAGTGAGGACGAAACAAAATTTATGGATTATTTCAGGATAAATTCAAGTCAGTTTGATAGCATTCCCTTGGAATCAAATCCAGGCATTGTCCTGAGTACCCTGCCTTCTATATTCTTCCATCGATTTATTCCATACCTCTGAATATTTTCTTAATCTTTCAATTAACTATTCCGTCGACTTGACTATTTTAAGCACATTTCTAAAATAAAATGAACTTCATAAAAAACAAATTAAGAAGTACAGTACAACTGCGCGCGAAAACAGATGTTTTTCTGCACATACGCCAAGTCAGCGACGCGACGTTTATAGAAATAGCTGGAAAGCCAAAAACTCGGCGACGTCGCCAGGATCGCCAACATAGCGACCACGGCTTCGTGTGGCCGGTGAAACCTGAGATGCAGCGTAGCCAACATCGCGGACACAGCGAGAATAGCACCCTGCGTGACCGCAGCTTTATCTCCGCACCATAGCTCTTGTCATGTAACTTGTTTCAGATCTGACAGTCCTCAGAACAAGTACTAGTGAACGCTTATTTCCCAACTGTCACTCATAAAAAAATAACGCGTTATTTGTTCGCGAACACCATTGACAGAACAACAGTAGTAGAAGGATGCGCAAGACCACTGGTTTATACTTTTGAGAACTGGGACAAGTTTCATGACACTGGCTGTATCCGTATACTCAGGGATGCGTTCATTACACACACATTCCTACATCCCTTAGAAATTCAGCCGCAATGTAAATGACGTATTTCTAACGGATGGCTAGTATCAGAATACATTTTCTGCCAGCATCACATGTTGGTAGCTGGTCGAGATTAATGTGCACGTAACCATTTTGAGTAGTGATGTATACGAATATTCATCAAAACGCAAATAATGACCAATTTAATAATAATAATAATAATAATAATCGAGCATGGATCTTATAAATGTTAGTATTCAAGATAAAAATTTTGTTTTTAAACTTAAAATATTAAAAAAAATACTTATAAAGAGCGTTAAAAGTTTAAGTTCACCTTTTGGTAATTTTCATTAACGTTTTTATTTGTCTCTATTTGAGTTATTACTTACGATTATAACGTTTCAAACAAACACCATGCCAAAAATGTTAAGTAAGATTATATATGTACAAACAAAATAAAACGCGATTCCGAAGCTAAAGGCTGTAGGGACGCATACCGAAGTATCTCGAGTTTAGTGGACGCATGCAGACATGCATCGGCATCCCTTGTGGGAATTCGGAAGCAACGCAAAGACGGCCGCGGAGCATCCAAGCGAGCAGCCTTCAGGCGCTGGGAAAGGAGCGTCACAAGAACAGACGGAGTCCAGCAGCACGACTAACGACAGCGGCGGTGAAGGGAGTCCCACGGGACTGCTTGTTCATCTGGAGTTACACGCGCTCACGCAACATGCCGGTCTCTGCGATCATTCCCACTAAATCCGTCGTTTTTGCAAATTTTACACGTCACAGCATTGTCAACGATATGTAACACGAAGGGTATAATAAAATAGCATGCGTGGAGTTAGGAATCGTCAGAATATGGCATGCTGTGACGTAGTTGAAGTCACTTTTTATATCACCATCGTCATATTGCAACACCCAAAACATCGTGAAAATGGTTTTACGCGTCTTACGTCTTAAATGTTTTTCGAATGCACTGACAACGGATGAGTAGTTCTGGTTCCGTATTTTGTGACTGTGGAAATGGCTAAATGTCAGAGTAATGTTCAGGCATGAAACATTCGGAACAGATTCTTGAAAGCACTGAAGGAACTTGCATTACACGGCTTTTATTGTACAATATTATATTCCAGCGCACTATTAAGGTGGGTATACACATGTTGCAAACGACCGTTACGTAACCAAAATGTGCACGTGTGGACGGGACTCGTTGCAGTGTTGCGTGTCAAAACTTGACACGAAGATACGCAACGGACTCGATCTGTCATTTGTCTGTCTTTCGCCGTCACATCAGAGGAAGTCACAGCTCGACTGAAGAACCAGTGTGGACAGACGGCATGTATTTCTTCTTCATTTTTCGGGCCAATCGAACACAGAAAAAAAAATTCGAATTACGTCGGATATGCATTCTCGTAAAGTTCCTTTACGGTCCACTGCCTGAAACTTCAAATAAGCCAACAAACTCGAACCACCGTACAGCTTCCTACTTGCAAACCCACTTATGATGTGACTTTCTCTTCTTTTCGACGTGAGGTGAATAAAACGAAGGGCGGCCGCTGCAACTTAATCTGCGCACATGGCTACTGATAGACTGCCCTTCTGGCGTATCTACGGGACGAAAAATTTGTTTATGATACGGATACTCTGTAACAGATGAATGACGCGGTACACCATGTATTGCCACTCGGCGGATAGCATGCAAAATGTGGATACCCACCTTTATGTTGCACGTCGCATATCACGATAAGGACTGTGGCGGCCGGGGTCAGCCAGAGTTCGGACGAGACGTGGCAAATGCCACCAATAACCGCCGCTGTGTTTCGCAACGTCGCGTCGTGACTACGCAAGGCCGTTTCCCCCTCCCCCCACACACGGTGCCGCGTCTTCATCGGCGCCTGACCCGACCGGGAAGCAGCCCTGAGACACTCGGAGGTCCGGGAACGAACCGACCACAAACCTTATTCTGCGCTTATAGAAATGCGAGTGCGGGGAAAGGACAGCTGCAATAGGTCAACCAGGTTGCAACGGTCAAACACCGGTACCGGCAAACAGACTCATATGTTAGGAATTGTCAGGAGACGGCATGCTGTGATGTAGTTGGGCTTTTTTTTTTCTAACCTCACAATCTCCATATTGCAAAGGTGGAAACACTGCGGAAACGATGCTTGGCCACGCCAGATTGATGGTTTTAGAATTTCTTTCGTAGAAAAAAAAAACAGTAGAATACAGTTATTTTAAAAATGTTAATTTGTAAATTGAAAATAAATATTCAAATAAAATTACAGAAAATTTTATCTTTTACCTGAAAACAACTGCATAGCTACACCACGCGTAGGCATTAAAAATAAAACTTTATAATAGTACAACACTATCTTTTAATACCGTGTGTCATTTCGTGTTAAATATTTTACTGTTAAATCTTTAACATTAGTCAGCTCAATAAGATTAAGGTTTGTATGTAGTAAGTATTTACAGACTGATTTCAGTCGTTTAAGAAAAACAAATATACAAATACATATATGTTTAGTGTTATAATGTGTATTTTTAAATAATACAGATTAATATTTTAGTCATGCAACAGAAGTATAACTTATGTGTGTACAAATATTTTTTTTTGTATACGAAATATTTAAATTTTAACATACATTTTTCCATTTTTTGTTTTAAAATCAATAATATACAAAATGTTTGAATAAGTAACAAGGGACAGATATGCCAACTATTCTGATTTCATCCGGCACGAAAATGCATGGAAGTAACAACGTCTTACAAGAAGTCGTTCATGCACTCACGTAAACGGAGGTATGTATTGCCAATAAAAGGAAGGGGAAAAAAAAGCCAGTCAGGAAATACTTGAAGGAAATGAAAACAACCAACCGAAAATAATATTACTTAAAATTTAGTAGTGCAATATGTATTAAATATTGGTTAATCATGATGTATATATATTATATATTTTTTCTAATGATTGTTTTTAGCTTGTGTGTTGAATACAGGTACAAGAAAACAGCATCTTAGTTGAGCTGCACGTGGGTGAATAATAACTAAATAGGGAAAGTGTACGTGTTTGAAATGCGGCTATTCAAGCAGCACGTATCCCGGTAGGGATGTGGCCCCTCCCGCGGAGGGGGGAGAGGGTGGGGGGGAGGTCGAGGGAAGGTCGCAGCGCGCGTCCCGGATGCCAGGGGAGACGTCACGACGCGAGCCCTGCTCATCTTCCCTGCACCTCGCTCACCTTCGCGTTGCCACCCGGCACCGCATCAAAAGTCAAGGTCGAACACCGCAGCCTCGCGCGGCCTCTCATTTTAACCACTTTTTTTTTTCTATGTTTCGCGGTTTCCCCATCCTCCCCGCGGGTCAAGATGGTTTATTCCTGAGCCGATGACAACTCCTCGGGGCAGACGGAAACAACGGTGACGCGGCCACGGCATTGGAGCTGAGCTGTTGGCAACCTTGCGTGTTGCGTTATTTGCGGGGAAGAGTAATATTTACAGTTGCCGCCAGGTAATGACAGACCACGTGCCAGGAAAAAAAAAAATCATACAAACATACAGTTGCGGCTTGCAAGAGATTCCCCCCCCCCCCCCTCCTTCCCCGTCAGTGGTTTAAGTTGGCTGCCTGACTGGGCCTCCAGACAGCGTGCAGAATTCCAGGTGCTAACGCACCAATTACAAACCACCTAACTCGCTGAATGAAAAATTTTACAAGGAGGGAAGGGAGGGAGAGAGAAAAATATAAAACTTTAAACTCAATCCTTACTATTATTAAAACTACTAGTGTGAAAAAAACACGCTTTTATGACAGTTCATTGCATTACAATACTTGCACGAACGTTTTATATTATTTGTTAAGAGATTACTAAAATGGGAATTGAAAAATTCTCGGTTGTAACATTCGGAAAGGACACAAAGAAAAAAATTACAAAAAAACTTAATGTAAAAATTTGCAATATTGGAGGTTTGTTAATTAGGTTGACGATGAAATATCAGATTTAAACGTATGGCGGATTTCTATGCACATTCAGACAATAAAAAACATCGTTTACAATAAGTTTACAGTGTTAAGTTGCAAGTGTTAAAATCGTACTGATTTGTTTTTTCTGTGACTGAATTTCACTGATTAAAAGGGCCCCACATGAGTAGCCACTAATCCGCTGTACATATTTCCAGCCCGTGGGAGGGAGGAAAACAAAAATTTCGTACGATGACAGGACACAGCTTACTAAAGAGTACCACGAAAGTCTCCCGCTCGACGTAATTAAATATACGTAGTTCGAATGAACATCAAAGCGTAACTACAGACCACTTGGGGAGCTGTTATGTATCAATAGCCTGTAACACCGGAAAATTGGTTTGTTCAAAGCCGATCAAACCAAGCTTTATCTTCCTAACACTAAGTAGATATCTCAAAATGTATGCTAATTGAAATAAAAATGGAAACAATAAATTGTTTTGTAAAAACAATATTTTTGAGATTGAAAAAAGTAAAAAAAAAAAATTAAACTACACGTTCCAGTTTTCAGCAAGTATATATTGCAATAAATGTTTTGTTTTTTTAATGTACCATAATCTACGTTAGTATAAAATTCTAAGAAACGTTCACGAACCGAACGAAAAACGTCCTCGGTCTGAAAGCAGGCCAAGGAAACCGACGGCACCAGGAGGATGATGGAGTGTCTTCACTCCCCAGCACGTCATGTTCTGTCCGGAGGATCGTGAGCGCCGGGGAACACGACGCCGCGTTTAGCTGCGCAACGGCCGTTTTCCGAGATCCGCCTTCCTTTACACAGGAAAAAAACATTTTCTGCACTTTTACAAAAGATTCCTTCGGTAGCCAGTTGCCAAGAAACACGCTGTTAGAAATTACAGTAAATTTACGAACTTTTCAACGAAGAAATTTACTGGAATAAACGAAGATAAATATATATATATTTTTTTAATTTCAGATAACTGAATCTTCGTATAAAAAAAAAACTACTCCGTTTTCGACTTCCTAGTTTTCTGATCCGCTGTAAACAGGGTAAACAGGCAAAAGTAGGGAAGAACGGCGTTCTTGCTGTTGACTTAATTGTTTCTAAATGTTTTTTTTATTGTTTACCAATATGATTCTTGTAGATTCGTGCTGAGTGTTAAGCGAAATCATTACCTGTTACTTTACAAAGATAACCGCAAATTAACGATAATTAGTGGTAATTTTTAACCAGCGTTGTTCGTAAAATTAAGGTGAAAATTTTTAACACCGTAGATGGTAAAACTACAAGAAATATATCGTAACTTTGTACAACACATGGCTATGATTATTTTTGAATATATGAAATACGTTTTTCGAGATAATAATGAGTATTGCTTACGAAAATTAGCGCATAATTTAATATTTGAATTGGTATTTCATTAAAGCATAAATTTTTTAAACCATGTAAAAAAAATTAATATTCAAACATTTGACTATTTTGTTGTATTACGTATATTAAAGTGTGCAGTCAATATTAGAAAGCTATTCAGGGTACGGTCTACAAATATCTCTAACTATAGGAGGTACTGGGACACCACAAAGCAAAATGCCCGGGAAAGAATCAGAACCCAGTATTACTGAGAAACCCTATTTTGTAATGACGAAATGCAATGCAGCACCTTCAGACACGCAGAGCATTCATGATGCATTACGCTGTGAGATCTCTCCACGAACAGTGGTGAATGCTAGCTAGCTAGAATGCATAGTGTTCATGATTGGACCACAGTTGTTTGAACACGCCCCTCTGCGACCGTGAACCAAGTAAGCGAACGAGTTAGTCCCTATTAATGAGAACAAAAATGTTCACACTTAGAAAGCAGCCAATGGAAATACAAAAATTTGCAGAGCAAACTTGAGGCTTTGGAACTTAGCCCAACGCCAAACTAACTCGCGAAATTCCCGGGTCTCCAGTGAACGCCATTTGAGAAACTGCTGAGGTGCATGCTTTCAGTATCGCCCCCTGCTGGAGCCGCGACAGCGCGACGCGACGGCGCGACGCGACACGACACGACGGCCGCGACGGCAAATATCGCGTGAATGTAAACAAGTGGTTCTCATCCACGCGACAAACAAAAGTACACGATTAAAAGAAAAACAATTCCCCAATACATACGTAACAATCATACAACAGCAATCAACGCTTGCTGATTTTTTTTATTGACATGCTTGAGAGAAACATGTTTAACTCAAATTTAACATTCAAAAAAATCACTGTACGTGAACACATTTCAGAGATTTCACACAAAAAAAGATTTAGAAAACAAAACGTCACAAATGTATGAGTAATAATAGTAGGTACATATTATCAACGCTCCTGTTTAACCATCCATCGGAAACAATATTCTGACGTTTATTTCAGTAACGGTGGGAATAGAAAATATTTCTAACAGAGAAGACTGTCGCATCCCGAAATTTTAAGTCGCACTGACGGATGTGTCGAACGTGATTGGCTGTGAAAATATTCGCGTTCGTCGCATCGTGCCCTTCGCGCCGCTGAAGTCGCAGCGCGATTCTGACCAAATATGAGTTGAACCAAAGCTAATTTAACGCTCTCTGTATTGGCATAAATATTACACAACGTTGATGATAAATATCAAAACCAAAGCTAAGTTTACACAGGCGATGAATGTATCAATTTTATATTTAGAAGCTGAAAAAAAAACTCACGAAGTTAAGCTAAATTTACAACGTGGTTCGTGTAGCTTAACACCAAGTCAGTAGTGTAGTTATACATCGATTGGTGTGTTAGAATACACATACGCATGTTGGAGTGAATAAAATAAATATTTTTTTTGAGGTGATTTGTGCTGCCACCAATATTCGTGTAAAAATTTCACTTTTTTACGGTGTAAAGTGAAGCCTGCCTGTAGTCGCAAGCACGATGCAGTTGTGGGAACCACAAGCCTGACTACGTGTTCGTCCTCTGCCAACTTCCAACTTGCAGTCGACCTGTCGCGGAGACTGTTCCCCGAGCCAAGCAGATCAGGCGGATAACGGCGCCATTGTTGTTGGCGTCGTCTTCCGGCGGGAGAAAGCGCCCCTTCGACACAACAACAATAACTACAGCCCGTCCGCCATCTGGAAGCACTAGGCCAAAACTGCGTTGGGACAAGAAAGTGGCCATTCTTCCTGCTCGACAAGATTCTTACTAAATACATTCAACTTTGCTTTACGTCTGTCAAATACGAAAGTATTTACACAATCAACCAGCAAACCCCACGTTCTACGCCAATTTTTTTTTTTTTAATATTGAAAGTGTCTGACCTCACCATAACCCAACACTCTTAGATAAAATAAAAATATTTAAAAATAAAACATTATTTGGATGAGTAGGGAACGAGAATAGCATAAAAAATGGTAATACTTAAATTTAGACGAGTGTCTACATAAACAAAATTTAGGCATGTGGATGTTAGCAGAATATCTACTTGGCTTTTGAGACTACACACAGTCCAATATGGAGCAGCAGCCGTCAGCAAGACGTCTGAGAAGACTGAGATGACGTCTCCCAAGTTTCAATGGTAAATGAGGTTAGGGTTTGGCAAGGTACTGATTGTTAGGTGTATGAAATGATACCTGGTAAACCCGTCTGCCTTACATGTCAGAACATGATTTAACTTCTTCGGCCAACCCGCTACCCGTGCCTTACGCACTGTTACGAGTGGGGGGAAAAGGGTTCATAAGGATTGCCCAATTAAATTTAAATAGTTTTATTTGTTGCTAATATTTACATTACTAATTAAATCACCACACTTAATGTGTGCTCACAAATCACTAAGTATCTGTCAAGTTCCACAGTTCGCACTCCTCACTGGAGCTAGGCTCGACAGTGGTTCGCCCCTTACCACCCGCCTGTCCACACACAGTCTCGCGCCACTCGGTCGCACAATCACGGTCGTGACGGGCACTCCACTCACTCGAACACACGGCGGCCGAACTAGGGCTCCCTCGCTGGCCGTGATCATCAAGGACTCCGGCACGCCGCGGAGGTCGAGTCGAGGATCGTCCGATCAGCTACACCTCCCTCCTCTCATGTTACACTGCTACACTCACCACAATCTAAGGCACATCAGCTTATTCAAATATTAAGTTTCCGTGGCGGTACAACTTGTCTACCAGTCCTTGTCCTTTTCCCCTCAGTGAGACTGACACCTGGACTAGCAGAAAAGGCAGTAGGAATCGCAAAGAAAAATAATAACTCGCTCAACACATTGTACTTATTTGAGACGTGGTTCCTGACTGCGAGAGGTCCTCGGTGGCCAAGGAGAAGCGCTGTGACGGAGCATCCCAGCACCAGCACGAGCGCCGGTTCGGTGTCCTGGGCCGGTATTCCAAGAATAAGCACCGGCACCGCATTGTTGGGATGCAGCCGTAACCTAACTCGCGGGCCGTGTTCCAGAACGTGTACTGCCCGTATCCCTGTAAGGTATCAGATCGGCAGCAGTTTTAATAAAAGGTGCCCTGCGCGAGGCTAGAAACTGGTCCCATCGCATTCTAACGGACGTTTGGCAACCATCGATACACTTGTTACGGCAAATCTCCTATATATATAGCACGAATTAAATGGTGTTATTCTAATTTTCTCAAGTACTTTTTTGTTGCTATTATTTCTCGTTATGACCATTAAGTGTACAAAATAAATTCCAGGATAGGTTCGCCACCTAAAGTTTCATATGGCACAACAATAAGTTTGGTACGTTACCCGATATTCACGAAATTGAATATATACGAGTTAATGACACAAGACGTGGGACCGCCATCTGGACGAAATCAACTAAATGAGCTCTTCGCATGCGCGGAATTTGAACAACAAATCGGCAACAGATAGCACACCAAAATCCGTTCCCTAAAAATAAGGGTCTGGCCGAGTCCTATGTGCACTAGGAATACAGATTATGATTTTACGTTTCTTTAGGAGCTTCGTATGTGTTTAAAGAAAAACAATGACATGTAATTTTGCCGCATTTGTAAATAAATTTGAAGTAGCTGAGAAAGTATAACCCAAACAAAGGCATTTGTCCCATAAGAAAGCATGTTTTAAATGTTAAGCGCGCATTTTAATCCAGGATATTCGTGCGTTATACATTTTATTCTTCAGGCAAGGTTTATTCTCTAACATTTTTTTATCCAGTATTTTAATTTTATTTTATGTAGATTAAGCAGTTTAATATAAACAGTAAAACTTTTACTAGTTTATGAAAGTAAAGAAAACAATTTTTTGCACACTTTCATTAAATAATATTATTGGATCACATAAAAATAACAGTTTACAAAACTAAATAACAATGCTTGTATATACTGTCTTTAATACTCACTTGACATTTGATACATGCTTTCGTATGGGCGAAATACACTTGTTTAGGTCCCGCGTTGTCAATTAATTTGCCAAATGCGACAAAATTACAAGACATTGTCATGTATTTAACATACATAAAGTTCCTAAATAAATGGAAAATCAATATCTGTGAATGAAGTTTTAAAAACGTGATGGAATACGAATAATATAAATTATGTACGTAACGCCCATCCAATACAATGTTATGATTGGGTGTATCGACTACTAGCGCCGTTAGTTCAGAAGCCGCCGCGAGCTTCACGAAACTGACAGATAATGAAGGGAAGTTGCCAGTCCTCTCTATAAGACCGTGCTCCAACGAACGAGATAGTGTTTCATGGAGTGGGTGTCTGTGCTAAAACTGAAGTCAGTGTGGTTAGATATTGGCCAGCCAAGCATACAGTAGCTTTATGAAGGCTAATACTATTAGTTCAACAGCTTGTAAGGAACTTGCTAGGAGGAACCATAAACATGTTATCATGAAGTGGATAATTGTTAAACAAAGATGTGAACAAAATATTAGCAAGGAATTGTTCAACTTCATTGTAACCACAAAAAAAATTTAGCTGTCGTTCTCTTTCTAACTCCAGTCATCAACATACCAAAGACTGCACACACTAACCTTCCAAAATCATCTTACCACCAAATTCAGAGTTATTAAATTCAAAGCATCAATTTGACGCAGAACATAAGGTAATGTGTTTCCGATGGTAATTTGGGCAATTAAGCTGTCTAATACAGGGCCTAAAAATATTTAAACTGGCAAACCCGCGCGCTCATTAGTCTATGAGCGAGCGATGGAAGCTGATGAAGTAGAAGGGAGAGGAGGGGGGGGAGGCGGTCAGCAGCCAGTTGGCGGGGATAATGTCGGCGGCCGCCCGCGGCGAGACGAACCCGGTTGGCCGTGAGATAGCGCCTCGGCCCCGCCGCTCATCCCCAGGGACCGCTTTCACTTTCCTCGACCCTACCCCCACCCCGCAACCCTCCTTCCCCTACACTGCCCCTCCCCTGCTCCCTGCTCGCCTGGCACGCACTCCGCCACTCCGCGGTGGGTACAGCGGGCCAAGGGAGCGGTCCTGTGGGAGCCTTGTCCATAGGAGGGCATGTTCGTGCTTACTTAAATACCTGCAGTCGTGCGTTCAACTTTTGACGTGAATACGTCTTTAAAATTGCTTCCATAGTGGGAGGAAATACTAAAAACGAATGATGACAAAATCGGGGGATACCGTTTGGTGTCGCAGCTACATATCTTATCATCTCCATCCAAAATTTAATTACACCACAGGATAGCTAAAGATTCAAAGAATTCGTTACGCTAAGTGAGGACTGTGACGCATCGCGCGCGGTGGAGGGCGAAACGCCGCCATTTTGAGGTCACTTTGCTGCGTTTCGAGATTTCCATTTAATATAACTTTTGACTCGGATAAGCTAAGACGTTCGTTTGAGTCAGCTCTCGTCAAAATCTATCGATTTCATATATAAAACTATTATGTAAAACAGTTACAGTGAATATATATGGTGTTAAAATAAAAAAAAAATAGCGTATTTTATATTTTGTATAGAAAATATTACCTGTTACGTACACGTATTCACGTTCAACACACGGCCGTGTCCATGACATAGCCACACCCCATTTTTTTCTTTAATCAAAAGTGGTATTGAATTACTGTTGTTAGATATTTTAGAGACAATAAGTTGTGTGAATATTTCGAAGCCTACCTCCGACTTAGTTATTGTAATTTCTGTTTGTACGACATCTCGCGATAAGTCTTCCTAGAGCAGTGGTAGACACAGAAATTTTATTTTTCGTGGGGGGCAATTGCTTCTACACAGACTCGCTGTGATGTGTGTGCCGAAGGTGTGGGTGCACCTAAAGGGAACTCGACCGTTCATAAAACACAGACGATGCCACAGGCTTTTAACACGCAGGTGGTCTCTAAGAACATGACCCTACTCATCATTGCGCGCAGCACGACGAGAATACTGCACGCCCGCTCACCGCCTTGCTCACAGAGGCGACTGCGTGCTTGATGTGCGTGCCGGAGTCGCCCTTAGCGCTTCCTCAGGGCTGTCCAAACCAAGAGCGTGTACAGTATTTCATTTCGTTGAAAAGGGGGGAGAGTATAGATAACTTTTCCCGCTGTTTGCTTTCAAATTATTTCCATTTGTTCGTATGAATGATGGATGTTTCAGGACTTCGTGGGGAGGGGGGGAGATATAGAACCCACCCCATCCCTTCTTGCGTACACCCCTAAGATGTGACGTTATTGCACGTAACACATTTCATATTCATCTAGTTCGCTCAGTTATCACCAACGGTATTTTACACTAGCATTCTAAATATGAAAAACGAAAATATAAATAACATTAACTCCCAACTCATAACATAAGAGAGCAAAGAATTTTCCAATAATTTTAACCACGATTCTTGCTGATAAATTACCATGATGCACGACTCAAATGCATGCACTGTCGCACGAAACTCTCCAACCTGTTTCAATCTCCTTCCCTGCCGTGACCACATCCTGCCGGTACAGTCGGTCCATTATCACCATAGATACACGATCCCTAGAAATGCTACCTGCATAATTTAGGGCCGACAACAGGTTACTGAATATTTAAGTTTACCTGTCAGGGATACGAGGAATGCGCGAGGCACCACTACGAGAAACTTCTGGTTATTAGTACATCCTCTCTTGTCGCAGCAATACACTGCAACGAAAAGAGCTACACGTGCATGTCACTATATTTAACGGTCTTTAATCCGGGATACCTGTGGTTCGCGTTCAGATGTTTGAAGTGAAACTTCTTTGCTGAGGGGGTAATAATTTTCGAGCATCTGGTGAGGGAACCGGGAGAGGAGGGGAATAGTTAGTTATATGGGGGGGGGGGGGGGGGGGCGATAGAGTAGACGGCATGGCACAAACCTTTGCACCCACTTTTGCACTACTTTTTGCTCACTTGCACCCTTTTACTCACTTTTGCACAGACTTACACACTTGAGCACTTGAGCACTTGCCCACCTGCGCATTAGAGCATTCGCACCCTCGCGCTCTCGCACACTTGCACTCGCACTCGCGCTATCCTCACTCCGGGGCCGTTGGCGCTGTCGGTGATCGCTGGAGCAGCCTTGAGCGGGCTCCACGTGGCGGCATGCGGCTCAGGTTTAACAATGCAATGCTGTAGTGAAACTGTCCTTAGCCCTCCATAACAAGAACAGTAACGTCCCCGATACTCTGTGGGGGGTCTTAAACAACTGGCAAAAATTATAGAAATATTTACTTGTAACTCGCGCAGAAAACCAACTCGACCCAAACACCGCCCACGATCCAAGAGCCGGGCCAATTAATAATAATAGCAGAGATCTTAAAAGCAGAATTAAATTGTAACGCAATGTGTTCACCAAACAACACCTTTAGTAGGGGCTTGCTAAATACTGAAATAATTTACAAATTAAATGTAATTAAATGCTTATCTGTAATATTTTTTTCTATAGGTCAGCTTATTAAAAATTGTTTTTAAACGCCAGAGAATTGTACATCAATTTTTCTTTGGTATTTCCTTTACAAATATGTATATTGAAAGTAAATAATCAGGTAAAGTCGTTAATCCGGGATGGCCGTTGCGTGGTTTTGAGCGTACCGGATTAATGAACTTTCTCTATATTTTAAACCAAATCTGTAGGAAAGCGGTCCGTTGAAACTATTCTACTGGCAGTCCGGACAAGCAACAAGCATCCATCAAGATTCCCAACCTGCTTGATGTTTAAGTCCCTGTCACACTGTCAAACTTTCGCTTCCAATACCTTCCCATATGTTGAGTCAAATAAAGTTGGAGGGTTATGATGTCACCGAAAACGTTACTAGTGCAACCACAAGTTGGATGACTTGAGTTTCCAAAAAATATGTAACACAACACATAGGACGAGTTCTAAAATATGTTGGATGTTAAATGCAATCAGCCAATCAAAATAGTGCCTACTGAAAAAGTAAATAAAGTTCGTTTCCGTCACGATTATTTAAAATAGCGAAGAAAACATTGGTGATTAAAGAGGTTATAAAAGGTGCAATCACTGAAATATTGTTAGTATAAATGTTGTGTGCGAAATATATTTATGTGTAAAAAGGACATTATGTGTCTATAACTTTAAAAAATCACTGGTCATCAATTTTATCATGTAAGGTATTTTTGTGTGTTAAATTCATAGCTATTTGAAAATTTAAAAATGCTCAAAATGCATAACAAATTTAAAAAAAAAAAAACATCCCGCACTGTAATACATTATTTAATTTCAAAATAAGATTACAATTCAAAAGTCCGAAACAGCTCAAACCAAAAATAAACTTTGATAGTGTTACAGGATTTAAAACATATTTGAGGTTATCTGTCCGAATTTATTTAATGGAGAAAAGTTGGAAGCCATTTTCTATCCAATACTACCCCTTCAACTCTATTGACAAATATAGTTTTAGACAACAATTTGACAGTGTGACAGGGTCATAAGCGGGGGGTGGTCCTCATGGGAGGGGCACTGCCCCCTCCTCTTCGCCATCAGCCCCCCTTCCCCGTTGAGCGACCTAGCCTCGCGGCTGCCACGGCTCGTTTTTCCTGTATCAGAATACACGTCCGGCGCGATCGTGGGTCAGGTTTCACAGGCAGATACAGGCAGATCCAGGCTGGCCCCAACACCTGGAGAATACACCAGACCACCAAGTCATGTCGTTCATCGACAAAATAAATTTAGTAATTTAGTGATTCGCTTAACGTCTTAACGTCCAACGGTGCAGGCGAAACATCAGTTGCCATTGACCATAATTACAAGTTCGTAGCTTTCTCTCTCTTTTCTCTCTTTTCTCTCTTTTCTCTCTTTCTCTAGCTCTTGTCTCTCTCTCTCTCTCTCTCTCTCTCTCTCTCTCTCTCTCTCTCTCTCTTCACACACCTACACAAACACATTTATAAATAAAATTAATGAAATGGTACAAAAATAAATGTTAAACTGATTTAGCATTAAGGCACCCAACTTTCAGATGTTTCAACTACGTAAGTTGTTGTAGCAAATGTTTTCAATGCAAAATTTTTCTGCTATACTGCTGTGTGTAGTATTTTGTTCAAACCTAAGACTTTTATCAGTTTTAAATTCATTGAAAATAAAACAAAAAAAAGCATTTAGTTACACATAAAAACACTTTCGTCTCTGTGAAGGAGTTTTTTTTTTTAAATCTAATATAAGTTAGAGAATTAGGACTGTGGTTAAATTACGTAATTTTTTTTTTTTAGTTTTAAACCCATTGTATTTATTATTACAAGCTTTTTATATGCTGCAGCCTACTAAAATTTACTTTATGAAAGTATTTATCATGTAATCACTTTAGAGATATACAGTTTAAATAAATTTACATTGTATCGTATTATAAGAAACTATTAACAGTTAAAAAAATTTTATGTAAATAGAAATGCAAGTGTGTATATGTATGTGTACGATTATTGCGTCTTTTGTATCCCATATTATTCGACACCATGTGAGATCTAAGGAACTAGTTAAATAAAAATAATAACAAAAATATATTTTAAATATTCTTATGCATACAACTGCAGTGAACGTAACGAAAAACTTCCAGCATATAAAATAGTAATCCCGTTGTACAAAGCTGCACACCGCACTACGAAAAGACGATACTGTACCAAATGCTCCAGCGAGCGTCACCCTAAGCGCTCTGCCGATTCGTTGTCACACTCCCGCGATGGCGGAGTTCCAACAAGAAACCACTCGAACTAAAACATCCAACGCAAACGATACAAAAAAAAGAAGAATAAAAAATAAAGACTTGATATCACAAGATCTAATGACGTTAACACGCGCCAACCCCCGAACCACATCCTCACTCCCTCATTCCCTTCCCTGTTGGCTCTATGGTAGGGCAGTAATTGAGTTCGGTGTGTCTGTTGGGATCTCTTAGGCCCCTATATAACACCCTCTTCACACACCGTCTCCAACGAGCAGAGTTCCAGCAGAAGGGTCGGGAATATCTCGACGCAAAGCCTGAAGATATTTGAGTTCCAGGAATACAAGCATTTATCACACCTTCAGTGTTATTTCGCCTAGAGGTACATATTGTCCTAGATATCCTAACTCTTGCTTCGGGACTGCATCTGAGAAGTAAAGATAAAACGAAGTAAACTTTGGCTGAACTATTGGTCCATTTCTGGACACAGCTTCCTTTAGCTCGACACGACAGTGGGCAGTGTCATCGGCGCTGAGAGAGTCCGCGCCGAGCAGAAAAACACTGCCAATTTGTATTGGGGTTACGGGCCGCGGTGCCCAACTGCTGGCGTGAATTAGGTCACGCGTAACTTGAATAAAGTATGAAGTTGCTCTTCGTTTTCTTGGAGATTGACTTAATACTTTAAAATGGTTCCGGTAAGTGGTTCTGCTATGTTCATCGTTCCCAGTACTTCGCTTTCTAGGGCGAATTAATAATGCCCCTCCGCGCGATTCCATTTGATCACTTTTGGAACTCTATTCAGTAACATTGTTTGAACAATGAAGTACATTTAAGTACACGAGTAAAGCCAGCACTTCAGAACCCTCATGTCCACTCTGGAGGAAGCTACTCGCCGGCGACTGTGAAGTGAATAAAGGGTTTTAACCTAAAGCTGGCCTCAAAATTATCCGTCGCGTCTGTCCGTCACTCGTCCGTCCGTCAACAAGCCGAGCGATTCACAATGATCCGGACGCCCGTCATAATATTTTTCTACTTGGATGCTGCAAGGCTTATATTTTTGAGGAATTTTATCTTGCAAAGGTTTGCCATTTTGACGATCATGAACGCTAAGCACATATAAATTATAAACTCTTAAATATATGAATATATATTTAAATATATTTTTGAGTTACCGTGCATTATTATTTAATTTTGTGTTACAGACAATTTTTGTTTCAAATATCAAACCTAAAACGTTTTCGTAAGCAAGTTAAAAATGTAATACGAAAGCAGCTTAACAAACAAAGTAAAAAAAAAAAACTTTTAAAATAAAGACAATGCTTTTCAGACATTTTTGAGGTTTTAATTTCATCCGTCCATCGAAAGTTAAAAGCTTGGCAAGGTTTTGATGGACGCATTTTATTTTTCGGGCCATTTGATCGGCTGAATGTCACGTGATTGACGGACGGATGAGCCGGTTCATTGCGAGTCCAGCCTAATTGTGCAGGACTTGCTCAACCAAAACATTTTCTAGAACTCTTGCCCCTCGGGTATCTCTCAATAACTGTGCAGATAAAATAATTTCCTAGCTATAAATTTTAATAATATTAACTGTAAGCTTTGTAGAGTTTTTGTTCAAGGTCACAATTAAAGAGTAACTCAAACAGTTTTAGAGCATGAGCGAGGGCTGCTTTGTTGTTTTCTCGCTTGCAGTGCCACCTGCGCAAAATGACGACTCCTGAGCGTAAAGAGTTTTGTGTTCTGCTATTTGCTAAGTGTGAATCTGTCATTTCAGCCCTCCCCATTTGAATCTCTTTCTACGAGAATGGTTGAACGTTGAAGTCCCTGACCGTGTGACTGGTCGTAATGGTCGAGACGACAGAGCTCTTTTTCGCTGGCCTCCACGTTCACCTGACATAACGACATGCAATTTTTTTTTCCTTTGGGGCTTTATCAAAGATCGTGTCTACGTTCCACCGCTACCTAAGGATTCGCCAGAGTTGAGACACAAAAAAATTGAAGAGGCTATTGCTTCCATTACTCCGGACTTGTTAACCAAAGTGTAGGAAGAATTGGACTTTAGGTTGGATGTGTGCCGTATAACTAAAGGTGCACGTATTGAAAATTTGTAAAAAAAAAGTTAGTATGCCTTCAATTTGAGGTATGATTTGTCGTAAATAGTGTAAATTAAACTGTTATAATAGGCCATTGTAACTGAGACATTTTTTTACGGTCACCTAGAATTATGGGAGTGTGTATAACACATCCAATCTGCAGAGGTTACCAGAGTGCGAGGAAGACGTCTGGCATCTCGCCAACATCCCCGCGGCTGGGGGCAAAGACCCCTACAACCCCCCTCCCTCCCACCCTTCATCCCTCCGGCTGGCCTTGAAATGTTTCTTTCGCAGTTTTGTTTCTCGTCGTCGCTACAACTACTTCACACCGCAGAAGACACCTACACTGTTAAATTCTCGAAGAACGCAGGTTACACATTATCTAGGAACCTTCGTAAATTAATCGTTATCTTCGTCAATTAACGAGTACTAAGTTTTCACTTTAAACGTGAATCTACAAGAATAAATTTGGTATACAAGCAAAACATTCAAAAAATGGTTCGAACTACTGCAAAAACACAACTACATATTGCCTCCGCGTGAGTGTTAGTGACACCGAACATACACGGATTTTGAATTTCGTTGTTTGTACGAATAATCAGTTATCTGAAATTACGACGAACTCTTTGTTTATTTCAGGCGAATTGTTCATTTAATGGTACATTTATTAAATTTACCAATGGTGTAGCCCAGTCGCTTCTGCCATTTTGCATCTTCACCCTAACTTCTCTGATTTCATTTTAACTTTGTTCATAGTATAGGCTACACAGATTCTAGATTTCGTATTTGTAACTTGCAATAGGTGCCAGCCTCGTCAAAAAATATATTGCCGATAGTATTTTTTTAAGTAAGTAGTTTTCTTCTTAACTTCCTTCTAAAAATTTTTTATTACGTAAATCATAAAACTAATTTTGTCAAACTCTAATGCGAAAACTACGAATAACAGAAAAAATACAAATATCAATTTCTTGTAATATTACAGAAATATTCTGAACATTATTTATAAATGTTATGAGTTTTTAAGTGTATGTTATGTTTTGTTTTGGAATTCACCTATGTGTTAAACGTCCCACAAATTATTCACAACAACGCATCACAGATCAAATTAATAAATATACATATATCCGAAACTGAGTAATCTGTTTTCATCACGATAACGTTATCTTCAGCACAATTGTGTCGATGTATTTATACAATGATCATAAATAATGATTTAAGTATTGTACATGTAACTTAAATAACACAGGCCTGCATTTTTCGAATTTTTGAAAATTGTCTCACATTTGGTGGCTGAACTTTATATTTTTAAGTGTGCTGAATACAAATATGACCATGGTTTTTTTCCATCACGTAAGGTTTTCCTACAAAATGCAAATAAAAATTAGGAGAAATAATACAATTTTATAAATGATCAAGAAACTTCACTTTATTTTTATTTATCATAAAATTTATTGTTCATAAATCACTTAGAGCGCTTTTAACACCATTTACTGTATGATATGACCAATTTGTATGTTTATTCGTCTTCATTATGCCTCATTCTCTTCTTTTTGAAGCTCCTTTTATGGCTTTCTCGTTTGTAGACTTTGTCCGGTAAGTCCCTCTTCAGCATCCAACAGTAGTCAGCAATCATAGTAATGTTCCATCGACCTTGATACCTCCTTTCCATTTCTTTCACGTCTTGGTGAAATCTTTCACCCTGTTCCTCACTCACATCTCCTAGGTTTTGTGGGAAGTAGTCAAGATGGGAATTCAGGAAGTGAAGTTTTAAACTCATCGAACAACCCAGATTTTTCAGTTTAGTCAGCATATTCTCTACAATGAACATGTAGTTAGGGTCCTTATAATTTCCTAGAAACTTGGTTATTACCTCTTTCAAAGAAAGCCAAGCCTCTTTTTCTGTTATATTCATTTTCGTCTCAAACACATCATCTTTCATCAACTTACGAATATCAGGGCCGACAAAAATGCCCTCTTTCAATTTCGCCTCAGACAATCCTGGAAACTTTTCTCCCAAGTATTTGAAACACGGGCCATCTTTTGGCAATGCTTTGACGAATTGCTTCATAATACCCAATTTAATGTGGAGTGGGGGCAGAAGAACTTTCTCTGGTTCGACAAGATTTTCTCTTAACACGTTTTTAACTCCTGGTACTAATGCTTCTCTTCTTGGCCACTCCTTTCTAATCCAATGTGAACTTTTGTCTCTACTGTCCCATTCACATATAAAGCATGGGAATTTTGTGTACCCTCCCTGCTGTCCCAGTAACATCGAGATCACTTTTAAATCTCCACAAATCGTCCACATATGTTCATTATAATTAATCTTTGACAATATCATTTCTAAATTTTCATAACGCTCTTTCAAGTAAACAGAGTGGGCTACTGGTACTGATGCATACTTATTAACATTGTGCAGAAGTACGCCTTTAAAACTTCTCTTTGACGAGTCAAGGAAAAGACGCCATTCATTGCTATTATACTCAATATTAAACATACCCATTAACGCTGTTATATTATGGCAGTAAACCAGTTCCTCATGCTGAGTGAAGAATGGAGTGAAATGTTTTTCACGGTTTCTGTACCAGTAGAAAGAAGTACCTGGAGCTAATAAATTTTTTTCTTTCAGTCGAGAAGATAGCAACTCAGCAGATTCTTTAGATAAACTTAAATCCCTGATCAAATCGTTCAATTCACATTGGGAAAACAGTTGAGGTTCACTTTGAGGTATATAGAATTCTTCATCACCTGAAACAGTGATTTCTTCTTCAGATGTTTCTGGTAGTGATATATCATCTAATGACTTTGGAGCAACGGGTACTGGAATATCTGGACCATGGGGAACAGGACGCATAGCACTCTGAATATTTGGATAAAAAATCTGTTTCTTATTAATCAAATTGTAACCTTGAATATCGCAAGAACAAAAATAGCAATCATCTGAATGATTACGAGGCTCTCTCCAGATCATGGGGATTCCAAATCGAAAAGATTTTTTCTTACCTTGGGTCCACTGACGAAGTTCTTCTACACAAATAGAACACACTTTATGTGGTGCCCACGATTTGTCTTGGTCCCCTAGCTTCATACCAAAATAGGCAAAATACGCTGTTTCACAAAATCAGTAATATTTCTCTGTTGTTTTTTCACAATAAAACTTCCACAAATATAACAAAACTTATCAGGAGAAACACGACATCCTCTGGAGGTCATTTTATAAATAAATAAATAAGTCAGTGGTCAAAAAAACAAAAAACACACACAAACAAAACCAAGAGCAAATTAGATTTTATACGACTGTAAGACCACGTTAACTGTGTCAACACCAAGGGAACCTTCTTCTTCTACCTTGATAGTTATGGCCTTGGGGGGTACCCGTTCAGCCAGAAATGAGCGTGTCCTTATACGAAGCTTTTTTTCTTTTATCATATCTTATCAATAAAATCTCTGTACAATTCGTCCATATTCGAATCATTATCATGCCCTAATCAATCAATTTGTAGCTTGTAAATAACACCCATGCCTTACCCGGGACTCGAACCCAGAACCCCTCGCACCGTAAGCCGGTGTGCATCCGACTACGCTACGGAGGTCGGCACACCAAGGGAAGAATGATAGAAGGAAAGTAAGAAGTGCTATGAACGAGAAGGACAGAACACGAAAAATCCTGTTAGAACCTGATTGAACATGTTCTTGGCTGTCTGGCGGCCAAGAACCTCTTCACCCTGGCTGCTCTCATTCCTCTACCGAAAGTCATCTTTATCACCTGCTCTTGAACTTTAGTAGTATAGGAAAGTATTTCCGGGCGCACGGCGCTGGCGCGTGGAGCCAGAGCCGGTGTCCGCCATCTTGGATTGTGACGTCACGGCGGCCATCTTGGATGAGCGTAACGGGACACAGCGTAACGGGACAAGTTTGACCTTGACCTTTGACCCTCAAAATTCGCCAAAATTGGGCAAAAATTGCCCAAAATTCGTCAAAATTTACATTTCTGTGGAAAAAAATTCCGCCAAAAATTTTCAAAAAATTCCACAAATTAAAAATTTCTCTTTTCGAGGGAAAAATTCCCATTTCGAGGGAAAATTTCCCGTTTTTATTCCTCAAAAATCCCAGCGGCTAGAAATGTCCTGATAGAGGCTTAAGCATCCTTAACTCAAGCCTCAGTTAAGCCTCTGACGTCATCATGGATGATGATGTCACCGCTGCAATTTCCGTTACGGTCGCCATCTTTAACTTTTTTATGTATTACCCGATTTTAATGAAATTTTTTTTAAAAATTATAAAAAAAATTAAATAATAAAATTTTAACAAAATAATTATAAAAAATATACTTTTACGACACGGAGTTCGGAGTCCTCGGTTCGAACCCGACGAATGCAAAAAAAATTAAAAATGGCGACAGGCTCCTTCCTCAATGGTGGTTGCAGGCAGACTGACTCCCACCACTTTTTTCAAAGCATATATATCGTCACCCAGTATGACGTCACGTCCACCATCTTGAAATTTGGACGCCATCTTGAAAATCTTTATTTATTATCCGAATTTAATGAAAAAAATTCCAAAATTCATCAAAAAATTAACGTATTTGAATTCTGTTTGATTATATCGATGTACCTCCTTGGTTCGATTCCCGGCGAGAGTAAACGGTCGATCCTTCCTCCATGAAAGCTACCTAGACTGATCTAACACCAACAATACCAAGGTATATATCGTCAACTGGTATGACATCATGTCCGCCATCTTGTCTTCATCCGCTGGAGACCACCATCTTGTTTTCGTCTGCTAGAGTGTGCCGATACCATGTAGTATAATTATCTGGTCACCATACTTTTGTCCTCAACTGTTGACATTGAACATTGACCTTGACCTTGAACTTTGACCTTGACCTTGAACTTTAACCTTGACCTTGAAATTTGACCTTGACCTTGAAATTTGACCTTGACCTTGAAATTTGACCTTGACCTTGAAATTTGACCTTGACCTTGAAATTAGACCTTGACCTCGAAATTAGACATTGTCCTTGAAATTTGACTTTGTCCTTGTCGACCATCATGGATCCGACATTTTATGTTCAGTACATGCTACCAGGAGCTACCACCTGCTGGAGTACGTCATAGTGTGTGTGTACTTGTATTATAGAGTACATTTCCATCTGGATAATTTTATTCTAACCCGCTACAGTGCAGTAATCATTTATTATGGAGGTGCCCTCCGCCATCTTGAAATTCGGCCGCCATCTTGAAATCATGTAATAATGTAGCTAGAAAAGCGGGAAAAAATCCAAAATTCATTAAATAAATCACTCATTAATTTACATATTGATTCGATCGATTCCCGTCCTCGGTTCGATCCCTGGCCGATACAAAACAACTTTAATTAAAAAAATACTAAAAAAGTGTTAGGTTTGAGAAAATAAAAACACCACAAGTTCTATTAAAAAAAATTTTTATTAAATAAATTCAATACACTACTACAAGTACAAAAAAACACTGACAAATTACCAAAGCCTTTTGGATTCCTCGATTCAAACAGTCTTCTTATTGTACGGACTAAGCCTTTTACATGACTTTAAATGTCTATCCGATCCGTTCATCACCGCAGCCAGAGACGGACTGAAGTTCATAGCACCTATATATAGTCTCATTAGCCGATACAACACATGAGTCAAATCAATAACCATGTTCATTATACTTCTCGGAGCATTTTTTATAATGACGATGTAAGCTGTCGAGACGTGAAATTAGTTTATTACATTTTATGCACTGAAATTGTATTCTTTGAACATTATAAGAACAACCGCTTCTTTCATGTCTGCGAGCATTTGAGGTGATAGTAAATGATGCACCACAGTATTTGCACTGATGCGAAGTACGCTCTTCATTAATTGAAGTATTCAATGCTGATGAAACTTCAGCTGATGGTGGAACAGCACATATCGAAGTCTCCTCCAGTGTAGTCAGAGACGTTGCCAACGGGATCTGCTCCAACATCGTCGGCGCCGACGTCATGGTTCCCGTAGTCGATGGTACATCATCCATCGAGTACGACGTTAAAGTCGGTAAAGATGCCATCGAAGTCTCAAGAACAAGCAATTACACGTCTTATGCACCAGAAGAAACAAACTAGGTGATCCGTACACCGTCGACGGCAGTAACAAACTGAGTGTCCTGCTGTCTAGGACTCGTTTATATACATTAACCGGTTTTAATAATACGCTAGTCAAATCAAGAACATTTTACTAAAATACTAGAGTCAAAACAACATTAAAAAAATAGAAGCACCATCAAAAAAAAGTAAGCACACTTGGAAGCACCTTCAAAAAAGGAAAAACAATAGGAAGCACCGACTACGAAAAGGCAGCACATATGGAAGCACCGACTACGAAAAAGCAGCACATTTGGCAGCACCGACAACGAAAAGGCAGCACATTTGGAAGCACCGACTACGAAAAGGCAGCACATTTGGAAACACCGACAACGAAAAGACAGCACATTTGGCAGCACCGAAAACGAAAAGGCAGCACATTTGGAAGCACCGACTACGAAAAGGCAGCACATTTGGCAGCACCGACAACGAAAAGACAGCACATTTGGAAGCACCGACTACGAAAAGGCAGCACATTTGGAAGCACCGACAACGAAAAGGCAGCACATTTGGAAGCACCGACAACGAAAAGGCAGCACATTTGGAAGCACCGACAACGAAAAGGCAGCACATTTGGAAGCACCATCATCGAAAAGACAGCACATTTGGAAGCTCCATCAACTAAAAAAAGGCAACAAGGAAGCACAAGTTACGAGATCTAAGTCTTAGTTAGAAATCAGAATACAAGAAATAAAAACATTAAATTCTTATAATTTAAATTATTTATTTTATTGCTTTATATTATACAAATGCAAGTAAAACAAGCCATTATTGTATGTAGCCAGCATTCCTCAGTTCCTTGAGTATGAAGGATATTTCTTTGATGCACGAATAGTTTCCTGCACAAAGCGAACCATGTAGAAGTCTTAGCCGGTCAACCAATATGTTTGGATCTTTCCATGATGTGTAATCAATCTCTTCTACCACCATCTTCCTTGCACCTTTATAAATATTATGATCTCTGGTGTCTTCCGTTTTACCACTAACCTCAGGGTAACTTTCATGTTTGAGACGGTGATCATCACAAGCTTGATCAGATTTATTTAATATATCACGTCGTTTCCACCGTTTCGGTCTCAGGACACCGCCACATTCTTCGATCTTGGCAGCTTTAGGTGCTTCATCATAGTCTATGTCTTTGTCAACAGCCTCAGAGTCACTGTAACAATCACCGTAGAAGGAATCGTCTTCACCCAATTTACCGTAATAATTCGATGTTGATGATGTTGAAGTGTCTTCATCGTCTTCATGCTTCCTTTTTAGGAGTCCATAATTTTTACAAAGTAGGAAAGATCTACTTGAATTCGGCTGGAATATATTCTCACTTTTCACGTTAAGGATTCTTCCATTGTCTTCATTCTTCCGTAAATCATCAACCTCCTTAAATTTAAGTTCTTTGTCGAGATCGGAAGAGCCAAGAAAATTATTGTCGTAATGCAGATCACTCTTCCTTAGGATGATAGATTCATCGTTGTCCTCTAGCTTGTACGCAGGCTTGGCGCTACAAGTTCTGCCATGTCTTTTTAGGCTCTCTCTCCGCGTAAACGACTTGCTACATCGAACACAACTTATCATATTGCGCAGTGGATTTTTAACACAGTCATTCTTTTCGTGTTGTCTTTTATTCTTTCTCAAGATAAAATCTTTACTGCAAAACTTACACCTATGTTCTTTCGATACAGCGTCAGATCCCAAATCAGAATTCATATTAGTTACTGAGACTAATGCCAGATACCAATTGAGTGTTTTAAATTAGATCCAATACTTAAATAGAAATTTTTTCATATTTCATCAGCGAGAATTAATATATCTCCTGCAAAAGTACTTTATGCATGTAGTTCTGCTTTTCAACAACAGATGTCGCCACATGTTGCTTGCAGGTAAATAATATTTAGTTATTTTATGCGGGATGCGGGATGCTCACTAACGATCGCAAAAGAAGGATGGCTTCGCTAGACTCCAAGGAAAAGGAAGTTCGTCTTGCATGTTGGTGCTCCACAGATGTCTCATGGCATAATATTAATTTGACTGAGTAATGATATGTGTTAATTCCACCTTATAAAAATATTGCAAGTTTTGATTTAGTAGCAGAAATTATCGAATTAAATGTAACTCCAAATAAAATGACATGTCTCATTAGACAAAAAAAAAATCCATGCAGAGAGCGGTTTCTCAGAATAGTCAGAAACACTTGAAGAAACCACAGGAATGATTGCAAGAACACGAGAAAACCCATCAAAATACTGACAAGAATAATGAGGAGCACACAGAGAAAACCATCAAAATATTGACAAGAATATTCAGGAGTACACGGAGAAAACCACCATAATATTGACAAGAATAATCGGAAGCACACGGAGAAAACCGCCACAAGTTTTCTTTGTTATCATAAAATTACAGAAAAAAATTAAAAATAAAAAAACACAACAAATTCAAAAACTGATTCTGGCTTGGACTAGAACTCTATCTTTGCTCAACAATGAGAAGTTCACAAGCTAGCATAATCAGTTTTTGAATTTGTTGTGTTTTTTTATTTTTAATTTTTTTCTGTAATTTTATGATAACAAAGAAAACTTGTGGCGGTTTTCTCCGTGTGCTTCCGATTATTCTTGTCAATATTATGGTGGTTTTCTCCGTGTGCTCCTGAATATTCTTGTCAATATTTTGATGGTTTTCTCTGTGTGCTCCTCATTATTCTTGTCAGTATTTTGATGGGTTTTCCCGTGTTCTTGCAATCATTCCTGTGGTTTCTTCAAGTGTTTCTGACTATTCTGAGAAACCGCTCTCTGCATGGATTTTTTTTTTGTCTAATGAGACATGTCATTTTATTTGGAGTTACATTTAATTCGATAATTTCTGCTACTAAATCAAAACTTGCAATATTTTTATAAGGTGGAATTAACACATATCATTACTCAGTCAAATTAATATTATGCCATGAGACATCTGTGGAGCACCAACATGCAAGACGAACTTCCTTTTCCTTGGAGTCTAGCGAAGCCATCCTTCTTTTGCGATCGTTAGTGAGCATCCCGCATCCCGCATAAAATAACTAAATATTATTTACCTGCAAGCAACATGTGGCGACATCTGTTGTTGAAAAGCAGAACTACATGCATAAAGTACTTTTGCGGGAGATATATTAATTCTCGCTGATGAAATATGAAAAAATTTCTATTTAAGTATTGGATCTAATTTAAAACACTCAATTGGTATCTGGCATTAGTCTCAGTAACTAATATGAATTCTGATTTGGGATCTGACGCTGTATCGAAAGAACATAGGTGTAAGTTTTGCAGTAAAGATTTTATCTTGAGAAAGAATAAAAGACAACACGAAAAGAATGACTGTGTTAAAAATCCACTGCGCAATATGATAAGTTGTGTTCGATGTAGCAAGTCGTTTACGCGGAGAGAGAGCCTAAAAAGACATGGCAGAACTTGTAGCGCCAAGCCTGCGTACAAGCTAGAGGACAACGATGAATCTATCATCCTAAGGAAGAGTGATCTGCATTACGACAATAATTTTCTTGGCTCTTCCGATCTCGACAAAGAACTTAAATTTAAGGAGGTTGATGATTTACGGAAGAATGAAGACAATGGAAGAATCCTTAACGTGAAAAGTGAGAATATATTCCAGCCGAATTCAAGTAGATCTTTCCTACTTTGTAAAAATTATGGACTCCTAAAAAGGAAGCATGAAGACGATGAAGACACTTCAACATCATCAACATCGAATTATTACGGTAAATTGGGTGAAGACGATTCCTTCTACGGTGATTGTTACAGTGACTCTGAGGCTGTTGACAAAGACATAGACTATGATGAAGCACCTAAAGCTGCCAAGATCGAAGAATGTGGCGGTGTCCTGAGACCGAAACGGTGGAAACGACGTGATATATTAAATAAATCTGATCAAGCTTGTGATGATCACCGTCTCAAACATGAAAGTTACCCTGAGGTTAGTGGTAAAACGGAAGACACCAGAGATCATAATATTTATAAAGGTGCAAGGAAGATGGTGGTAGAAGAGATTGATTACACATCATGGAAAGATCCAAACATATTGGTTGACCGGCTAAGACTTCTACATGGTTCGCTTTGTGCAGGAAACTATTCGTGCATCAAAGAAATATCCTTCATACTCAAGGAACTGAGGAATGCTGGCTACATACAATAATGGCTTGTTTTACTTGCATTTGTATAATATAAAGCAATAAAATAAATAATTTAAATTATAAGAATTTAATGTTTTTATTTCTTGTATTCTGATTTCTAACTAAGACTTAGATCTCGTAACTTGTGCTTCCTTGTTGCCTTTTTTTAGTTGATGGAGCTTCCAAATGTGCTGTCTTTTCGATGATGGTGCTTCCAAATGTGCTGCCTTTTCGTTGTCGGTGCTTCCAAATGTGCTGCCTTTTCGTTGTCGGTGCTTCCAAATGTGCTGCCTTTTCGTTGTCGGTGCTTCCAAATGTGCTGCCTTTTCGTAGTCGGTGCTTCCAAATGTGCTGTCTTTTCGTTGTCGGTGCTGCCAAATGTGCTGCCTTTTCGTAGTCGGTGCTTCCAAATGTGCTGCCTTTTCGTTTTCGGTGCTGCCAAATGTGCTGTCTTTTCGTTGTCGGTGTTTCCAAATGTGCTGCCTTTTCGTAGTCGGTGCTTCCAAATGTGCTGCCTTTTCGTTGTCGGTGCTGCCAAATGTGCTGCTTTTTCGTAGTCGGTGCTTCCATATGTGCTGCCTTTTCGTAGTCGGTGCTTCCTATTGTTTTTCCTTTTTTGAAGGTGCTTCCAAGTGTGCTTACTTTTTTTTTGATGGTGCTTCTATTTTTTTAATGTTGTTTTGACTCTAGTATTTTAGTAAAATGTTCTTGATTTGACTAGCGTATTATTAAAACCGGTTAATGTATATAAACGAGTCCTAGACAGCAGGACACTCAGTTTGTTACTGCCGTCGACGGTGTACGGATCACCTAGTTTGTTTCTTCTGGTGCATAAGACGTGTAATTGCTTGTTCTTGAGACTTCGATGGCATCTTTACCGACTTTAACGTCGTACTCGATGGATGATGTACCATCGACTACGGGAACCATGACGTCGGCGCCGACGATGTTGGAGCAGATCCCGTTGGCAACGTCTCTGACTACACTGGAGGAGACTTCGATATGTGCTGTTCCACCATCAGCTGAAGTTTCATCAGCATTGAATACTTCAATTAATGAAGAGCGTACTTCGCATCAGTGCAAATACTGTGGTGCATCATTTACTATCACCTCAAATGCTCGCAGACATGAAAGAAGCGGTTGTTCTTATAATGTTCAAAGAATACAATTTCAGTGCATAAAATGTAATAAACTAATTTCACGTCTCGACAGCTTACATCGTCATTATAAAAAATGCTCCGAGAAGTATAATGAACATGGTTATTGATTTGACTCATGTGTTGTATCGGCTAATGAGACTATATATAGGTGCTATGAACTTCAGTCCGTCTCTGGCTGCGGTGATGAACGGATCGGATAGACATTTAAAGTCATGTAAAAGGCTTAGTCCGTACAATAAGAAGACTGTTTGAATCGAGGAATCCAAAAGGCTTTGGTAATTTGTCAGTGTTTTTTTGTACTTGTAGTAGTGTATTGAATTTATTTAATAAAAATTTTTTTTAATAGAACTTGTGGTGTTTTTATTTTCTCAAACCTAACACTTTTTTAGTATTTTTTTAATTAAAGTTGTTTTGTATCGGCCAGGGATCGAACCGAGGACGGGAATCGATCGAATCAATATGTAAATTAATGAGTGATTTATTTAATGAATTTTGGATTTTTTCCCGCTTTTCTAGCTACATTATTACATGATTTCAAGATGGCGGCCGAATTTCAAGATGGCGGAGGGCACCTCCATAATAAATGATTACTGCACTGTAGCGGGTTAGAATAAAATTATCCAGATGGAAATGTACTCTATAATACAAGTACACACACACTATGACGTACTCCAGCAGGTGGTAGCTCCTGGTAGCATGTACTGAACATAAAATGTCGGATCCATGATGGTCGACAAGGACAAAGTCAAATTTCAAGGACAATGTCTAATTTCGAGGTCAAGGTCTAATTTCAAGGTCAAGGTCAAATTTCAAGGTCAAGGTCAAATTTCAAGGTCAAGGTCAAATTTCAAGGTCAAGGTTAAAGTTCAAGGTCAAGGTCAAAGTTCAAGGTCAAGGTCAATGTTCAATGTCAACAGTTGAGGACAAAAGTATGGTGACCAGATAATTATACTACATGGTATCGGCACACTCTAGCAGACGAAAACAAGATGGTGGTCTCCAGCGGATGAAGACAAGATGGCGGACATGATGTCATACCAGTTGACGATATATACCTTGGTATTGTTGGTGTTAGATCAGTCTATGTAGCTTTCATGGAGGAAGGATCGACCGTTTACTCTCGCCGGGAATCGAACCAAGGAGGTACATCGATATAATCAAACAGAATTCAAATACGTTAATTTTTTGATGAATTTTGGAATTTTTTTCATTAAATTCGGATAATAAATAAAGATTTTCAAGATGGCGTCCAAATTTCAAGATGGTGGACGTGACGTCATACTGGGTGACGATATATATATGCTTTGAAAAAAGTGGTGGGAGTCAGTCTGCCTGCAACCACTATTGAGGAAGGAGCCTGTCGCCATTTTTAATTTTTTTTGCATTCGTCGGGTTCGAACCGAGGACTCCGAACTCCGTGTCGTAAAAGTATATTTTTTATAATTATTTTGTTAAAATTTTATTATTTAATTTTTTTTATAATTTTTAAAAAAAATTTCATTAAAATCGGGTAATACATAAAAAAGTTAAAGATGGCGACCGTAACGGAAATTGCAGCGGTGACGTCATAATCCATGATGACGTCAGAGGCTTAACTGAGGCTTGAGTTAAGGATGCTTAAGCCTCTATCAGGACATTTCTAGCCGCTGGGATTTTTGAGGAATAAAAACGGGAAATTTTCCCTCGAAATGGGAATTTTTCCCTCGAAAAGAGAAATTTTTAATTTGTGGAATTTTTTGAAAATTTTTGGCGGAATTTTTTTCCACAGAAATGTAAATTTTGACGAATTTTGGGCAATTTTTGCCCAATTTTGGCGAATTTTGAGGGTCAAAGGTCAAGGTCAAACTTGTCCCGTTACGCTGTGTCCCGTTACGCTCATCCAAGATGGCCGCCGTGACGTCACAATCCAAGATGGCGGACACCGGCTCTGGCTCCACGCGCCAGCGCCGTGCGCCCGGAAATACTTTCCTATACTACTAACTTTAATGCTTTTATACCAGAAATCTTTAAAACAATTAAAACTAATTAGACCCCGCAATTATAATTATAAATATACAAAATCAGAAAACATTAGTGTATGCATTTACTCCTGAGGGGAAAATTGTAATATAACAATTGTACGGTAAGTATATTTTGTAAAAAAACTGTACGTGATGGACTTTTTAAAATATTTTTCCTGAATTGAGCACACTAAAATACTTAAGAATCACCCTTTAAATTCCAAACAATTTTTTCATCGCAGGCCTGTGTAATTATCTTTAGTTTTTACAAGCTCCTATCAATGCTTTGGTTGGTAAATAAAGTTGCACATTGAACTTAAAACGTCTCAAGCTACTGTGCTCTTGTAAGTATTTTTGTCCTATGTTCACTACCTCCAGAAGGTTACGTTACGTCATGTACTTGCCACATGATAGACCCGATACCTTGTTCCCACTGAGTTGCTTTCTTTCCCATGACCTCATCGAAATACTTGAACCAGAGTGACGTCACTGAAAAAAATGGCCCCATCTGCGGAACACTTGGCCTTGCAGAACGACCACAAATGAGCACAGTAATCGCGAAGAGATACTATTTTTTAATAGTATACTATTTATTGTACTATATGTTTCTGACTTGTTTTAATTTACAAAAAAAAAAAAAAAAACCTAATTGATAACATGGACAACTCTGCCCCATTAAAAAGGTTGAATTCCAATAAAATAACCGTCAACCGCTTTTCGGTTTTGAGCTGGAAACACCCTTGGCTCAAAGGCGGCTCAATGAAGACTTTTCGGAAGGGGCTATCATACAAAGAAAATAGACAGTTGCAAAACATGATAGACAGGGAGGAATTTGGATTTTTTTTTTTACAAATTGTGGTCTCAAATACTGAACTTCAAAAAGTTTCATAAAACAACTGACGAAAAGAATTTTAACACGTGAATTCAAGTTATTGAGTTAACATTAATATACACTCCAAAACAATTGAGCAAATAAAGTTGTGGCTCGTTGAGCTCGGAAGGGGGGGGAGGGGGGGGTCTACCGCACTAGCGCCCCTGGAGCCGCGCATGTCTTGGCTGCACAAGACCCGTGCTGGTGCATTACTGAGTAAGGAGACATCGAGGAATACAAACAATATAAAATATATGAAATATTTAAAAAATTCTGAATATAAAAAAAAATAATTACATTACCTTGTGCTAGCTTGTGAACTTTGTACAGCAAGGATAGAGTTATAGCACAAGCTAGATTAAAGGTTTTTTTTTTCTGATTTAAACATTTTTTTATTATTATTTTATTTACTGATCTAGATTTAGGTAAATGTGAGTTAGTTTTCTCAGTGGGCTCCTGCTTATTCCTGCCAATATTTTGATAATTTTCCTTGGTGTCCGGCGGGCCCGTGGCGGCCAGCGCTCCCGCGTGTGTGGACGAACAAGGGGAGGCGTCGCCGGCCGCGGCAGATGATGCGCGAAGGCCGCCGCCGGTGCCGCAACGCGCGCGCGGAGGGTCTGTTGGCCAACCTGGCGGGAGATCCCTCCGCGATGCTGCGCCTTGCCCAACGGCGAGGACCACGCGGGGTTCTCACGCCGCCTGAGTCATCGCTCCCCCTCGCCCGGGGCTGATCGGCGGGGGCGGGAGTGACGGATGGGGAGGGCGTGCCCAGACCGTGGGAACCGCGGCGGACGTCCTGCCGGCTGCCTGCCGCGTCTTCTCCTCCCGCCGAGCCCGCGTCACAACCTCGCTGCACGCTTACTAATCCACCGGTACTTAAGCCCACCCCACACGATGCCCATTTTCTGCTATAACTTCTGTTATACCCATGGGTATAAAAATTTTCATAAAAATTTGTATAGCAGAACCGCAGAAAGATTTCTTAACTCCATACACACGATACCTAGAATGCTAACAGAAAACCAGCCAACGCAGTTGCCGACCAAAGCAAACATATCAGGGGAGGATAAACCTGTCGTAGTCAACTTATCAAAATACTGAAAAAAAAGTGAAAGTTACACCTGTTTGTGTTAAAAATTATGTAACTTGCGGAAATATTATTTGATATTTTATCTTATATTTTTCATTTGCAAATAAATAACAAAATTGGTTTAATATTTAAAAACAAATTAAGAGCAATTTTGGAATTACAAATATATTTTTAAGTTGTAGGTTAATTTCAAAATCTAAAAATATATAAATTTAAATGATACAAGGGACATTGGGTTTACTAAATGTAGTTTATGTACGGTTTAAATTCTAATATTAATTTAATTATACAGTTAATCAAGCTAATTTCATTGTAATAGTAAAAAAATGATTCATATATGTTATATATAAGATTTATTGATTACTTATATATTTAACTACATAATTAGAGGAATTGTAACTAATATTTTTTGTAACCCAGTGAGACAAATAAACACACACACATAGCGTAATAAATTTAAATCTTAGGTGAAGAAAAACATTTTGCATGTTTTTTTTTTACCCTCACAGGTGTGTCGCTATGAAGTATCAGTTTATTCATTATTAATTTATGGACACTCGTTTCTTAATAAACGTTGGCGTTTTAATTATAAAATTAACTTTTGGTTTAAATTATTTGTGAACATGTGATTTTACTTTACTTTTTTAAAAGTAAAAATAAATCTAGGTACGTAGTACTATGAATAAAATCAATGGACTGAGACACCTAAATGTAGTTAATAATATTATATCATAAATTAATTCTAATAATTTATATTTGCAGAAAGCACAGTATGTACAATTTAATTATCTGTTATTTAAAAAAAAACTAAAAAAAAAATTGGACTGATGAGGATTCGAATCACATTCAAAATCACCCTTCTACCGCTGCCATCGTGCCCTTCGCCACTACGCTACCGCAACTTCTACGAATGTAATAGGAGATAATGGGTAATATAGAATGCAACGTATTTTCATAACGTATTTTAAAATTTCCGATTACTTCTTTCTGTGGCAATTTCAGCTTAACAAATATATTCCATAGTAGTTTTACTATTATAAAGTTTCATTTGGCATACCATTACATTTGTTACGTCCCTTAATGTTGACAATACAGACTATATACGGGGTTATATTGCAACACGTGGGTCCACCATCTTGACGGCTCCAACTCGTGGGTATAGCAGAAAAATAGAACACATTCTATTACGGTTTTGGCTAAGACTTCGGTTATGAAAACTTTTATACCCAGAGCCAGACCCTTTGGAAGGGAGCTGAAATGTTACCCACACGGGAGCAGGCGCGCTAGCATAAAAATTACATGAAAACTGCTAAGGAAATGGGTGTCGTGTGGGGCAGGCTTTAGGGGCATGCATATTTCGCGAAAAAGATTCCCAGACCAGTTGAAAGTTAAAAAACACTGTAGCATCATCTGTGTTTCGTGATTGGGTTGATCCTATTGTCGATCGTTTCATAACCGATCACAGCACTTCAGTGCTCAAGCAAACGCGTCCCGAGTGGCTCGGTCAAACGTGGCAACGACTTCTCTCTCTCTCTCTCTCTCTCTCTCTCTCTCTCTCTCTCTCTCTCTCAGACGGTCGCCAAACACAAGGAAGAAACCGCTGGTGCGGGTACACATTTTTTTGCAGCCTATTAGACGTTCAGATGTTTTCGCGAAAAATGCCTGCTCCTACCAATACTTAGTCCGGCACCTTCAGGTCGCGGTACCGCGCTGCCGTAGTTCCTGGCTCGCCCTGAGTTCACCCTCACTGATTTCCATTTCAGGACAGAGTTTCCTGTTCGCTGGCCGGTTACATTTCACTTTTCCACATTTTCCACTATATTGACGTTCGATAATTCGGCAAATTTTCTAGTACGGCATGAGAGTGGTCGTGAACAAGCCGCACTGAAGACCTTCCAGTGTTGTTATGACGCTGAGAACACTTTTGTCTTAGTTGGCAGTGTTATTGATTTATTATCGTCTTTATTGATGGAAAAATTATGGCGATACGCCCCGTTTTTTTACACTTAACCACATTTTCCGCTATTACATCAGAAATTGAAATATTGCAAAAATAAGCATGACATAATCATAATAGATGATAAAATAGGTAATAAGATAGAAAGCAGAAATTAAAAAATTTAACCGAAAAGCTAGTTTATATGTAACTAAAATTTATGCTTTATGCCTACACTTGTTGAAAAGTAATTAACACCATAGGCGTGTGCAGGACTTCAGTAGTAGTGGTGCCAGATTACACAACAGCCCTATCATTCACGGACCCGAGCCTAAAGCGGGTAGGTCCGGGGGTCCTCCCCCGGAAAAATTTGGATTTGAAAGCGCAAAATGGTGCTATTTAAGGTGTTTCTGAACAAAAACATTAAATACACAGATGTAAAAATTTTAACATTTTTAATGACAAATTATGGCTTTGAACGTTATAATCGCCAGGAAAACTATTAAACTATTTACAGTTTTAAGCTTTGTTGAGCCATAAAGTAAATTGCACTAATTGTTTGCACGGAATTCATGCTGGTGGCTTTGAAAAACCGTACTTACATGTTTTCTGAAGACGCCAAATAAATGCTAGAAAAAACATTCTCAAATGTTAAGTTTTAAAATCAACAAATCAAGGGAGTTTTTGTAACATACCTCAAATATGTAAAATATTAAAATAATAAAAATACACAAATAAGAGTGGGCAAAAGGTTTAACTTTTGGAATACAACAAAAATGTTTTGTCGGCGACTGCATATAAGTCATCGAGTAATCCTTTTCGGGATCAGGCTTTTCAATTGTAATCACCTATTTATACATCATACAGACATATATATATACACACACACACACAGCAATTAACTAACCATAACAACTGTCAACTAGTGAAAATAAAATGATAATTAATTAATGAGTGATCATCGTAACAAACACAGGCTGTACTCGTGTACTCATTAGAACAGTAAACTGACGAGTAAACAGTAAGAGTAAACACTGCACAGTAGTGCTACCTGGCGGACGGCGGCTATTATTCCGTGCGCCTGCCGAGTGGAGTGAACAGTGGACACCGAGCGCGCATTCTATGTAATTCGAGGAGAACTAGGAGAAGTATTTACATTTCAGAAGTTTTGCAGCCGCGGCCCGCGTGTACAACACAAGTAATTGCACCTGGCTTGTTTCCGTGTGTATAGTTGGTTCGATTGATATACTGATGTGTTATGAGCACATATATGTAACTCGACACGATTGTAAAACATATTTTTTTTTTGGAAACAATACTTTTTTTTTGTAAATATGTATTATTTCTGCTTGTAAAAAATAAAATAACGTTAAGCCTAATGGTGGTGCCAAGGCACCTGTGGCACCTACCGTGCGCACGCCTATGTCACTCCAGCGTTGTCAAAACAAGATAATAATAAGTAATGTTACATTAAAACCTGTTACACACACTTTCACAAACCGATTCAAGCAGAAAGTAAGTGGGAAGTAGGTGTTCCAAATATTTCTTTATTCGGTATGGAATCGCTTTGTCAGCTTGGTTCCACACACTCTCGCCCTGTCAGCTCAACCAAGTGTAGTTCAAGAACTGACAGCAGCACACCCTAGCAGTTACCTGGCACGCAGTATGAGGGGAGTCCAAGCCCGGGGTCGATCCCGGAAACCAGTCGTTACTCGTCATGTTATGAGCGCTGGGTCGGTGTCCAGGCGGTGCGGAACGGGGACGCACCACAACGCCGAAATACCACAACGCCGAACGTACAATAACGCCGAATGCCAAATTGACTACAACACCAACAGCTAGAAAACTGCTGTGTACTACAACTCCGAAATACATTAACGCCGAAAAATGTCATTGCAGGACTGCCACAAAGGTTATGTTATGTAAGGTTAGGTTAGGTTAGGTTAGGTTAGGTTAGGTTAGGTTAGGTTAGGTTAGGTTAGGTTAGGTTAGGTTAGGTTAGGTTAGGCTAGGTTAGGCTAGCTTAGGTTAGGTTAGGTTGTGGTACATTTTTCGGCGTTACTGTATTTCGGCGTTGTGGTACACAGCAGTTTTCTAGCTGTCGGCGTTGCGGTCAATTTGGCATTCGGCGTTATGGTATTCGGCGGTATTGTACGTTCGGCGTTGTGGTAACGACCCGTGCGGAACCACTGTAATCTTACAGGTCACTTCGCCTTAAGCCTGCGAGCATGACCGTGCAACGTACAACCCTGTCAAACAAAACCTTTCCCACTCTTTTTCTATGGTCGCAACGAGCTTCTGGGTTCGCCACTGTATTCAGGAGGTAGGAGTAACAATTTTATTTTACAGCATCAATTTAAAAGTCGCATATAGCGAACTAAAAAAAAATTAAGCTTATTTAAATTGTTTTTACACTGCTGTAGGCAACTGAAATTTGCAAGTCATGGGCCCAAAAATGTTGTGATTTTAAGGGTAAATTAAATGTGCCCACTTGTCAGTACATTGAAGAGAATTGAGAAAGAAAAAAAAACCAAACCTTCTTGAGCTGATTCAACATTTGAGATTTGACTGTAAAAATTTCATCACGAAATTATTTTATTCAACATGGCGTCGAGTGTAAGTAGGTTAACAATTTCTTGTGTCTTATCAGTATGACAAACGCTGCGCTATCCCTGCATTTCAATGTTAACTAAGGCTTGTCAAAATTGTAAGACGTATTTTTTTAGTTGTAATTATTTATTTCTATTACTATCAATTGTAACATTAAGTGTTATAGGATATTTTTGCTACTATAAAGATTTATTTTTTAATAACTATGCGCGGTGTAAATTCTGTGGTGTTCACGAAAACTAATGGATACTGATGAATCACATGGGCCCGTCATCTTTTCGACATTCCTGAGACTACCACAGACGGCAGCATCGCGGTTACGCATTTACGTTAATTTGACTTCTATTCCATTTATGAAATTAATCCTACCAAATTCCATGCACTAAGAGCTAAGATTTTTGCACATAAAAATAACTGCAGATAGAGGGGGGAAAAATCGTCAGAAAGTATGTCGTTTGTTTATTACAGTGCAAACATGGCTGAAACGCAAGTAACAGTCCTGTATTTCATTTAAGCTCAGCAAGGAATTTTCCCTCTCCATGCCTGCAACAGCATTATTTGAGGCAGGCAATTGTATTTTCCCTCTCCAACCCCATTGCCCTACGTTTTCAATGCAGCTACCATTGTTTACTTTGAGAAAAAAAATGCACATATAGGGTTTACGTTGCAAGGTTATGCGCATGTGCTGAAGACAAATGGGCCTCCAAAGTTATAAGCTGTGAACCACTTAAATGTAAACTCTGAACTCATGAAATAAATTTAAGTCACGCTTGGCAGCACCATAAGCAGTCAGTACCGTCTAATTTCAGCAGTATAGGAGTTTATTGATGTGTAAACACTCTCGATATACGGAATTCGTGAATGGAACGGAAATGCGTAATCACGGTGCTGCCATCTGTGGTGGATAGCGCTAATTAATGTTTATAGAGACAAAGGGAAACGTTAAAATATTAACTTTTTAATGAATTTCAATAACGTGGGCAGTAGGTATGTTAATAAAATTCCTTGTCAAAAAAACAGGTCCAAAGTCAGGGTTGAGTCATTTTTTCAAACCTTTTTTTCGTTTTTATCGGAGCCATTTCTGGTATAGTTTAAAATATCGCTCTGAAAATAGAATGATTCGATAATCGACGCAGCTGCCCCGGAAGCAAATTCCAGCGGCGGGTGCGGAATCTACGTGATAAATGTAGTTAAAAACACAATTTGCGTGTATATTTAACACGCTTGACATTATTTTTAAGAATTATAAGTTAAATTTCATGTCGGAGTTTCGTATTATAAGTTTATTTGCAACATGAGAACACATTAATTTGCTCGTTACCGAGGTTTAATGTTTACACATCTCTGGCGAGGACTGAAAGAATCGCTCACATCCATGGTAGCTCTACTGGCGAACATGTAATTTATTGCTGAGAAGCAATTTTCTTTTCTGCGAACCTGCATAGAAGTCATAAACCAATGCTGAGACAGACGACGCCTGCAAAATGCACGGTTACACGTTTTGGGCCCACCATTGGACGCCATAACTGACAAACATGTGTCATGGCGCACATCGTGGGAATACGGCTTCATTCCGCAGTTTTCCATTATTTGTTAACCACAAGTGGTTAACTAGTGAATGTTGAATGACTGTGAATTTGAACTTACCAAACAAGTTACATAACTAGGATGACCATTTCGAACACCGCCATAACCATGCAATTTCAGCCAAAAAAAACAACAAACAAACAAAAAAAAACACAATCAAGATTGCGCACCATAGAGATTACGTAAACATTTTCTCTCGTCCACGTAGTTTAAATTATGTTTATCCTTCACTATTTTAGTAACCTCTTTTCTTTATTTTCCCCACGCATTACTGCATGAGCTTCTGCAGAATGAATACTTATACAAGTGCAATATTCTCACCTACTATGCATGAGTCTTGTTCCTTCCCAATTCTTCACGAGCAGCCGCTACTCCCGGACAGCATTCCTCGCCACGCACAACTGCCAGTGCTGCCACACGTGCGACATGCAAGCTGTGTGGAGTGACGTGTCGAGTCGCGAGTCGAACAGGGTGCGTGGGGGGTGTTCCGTTTCACGCACCGCTCGGCTTGAGGCAGTGTCCCAAGTTAGCTCCTAATAGTTCATGTTTTTGCACATGATTTTAAATTAATCCATAATATAACCTTATTCAATCGTTTAAAATAGGCTTTTTCTATAGTAGACAATTCTTTATTTTATGTTTTATATGAACTTATCTTTTATGTCTGCCCTAGCATTTAGCTACCTAAATCATGTAATCATGTGGTATCCAGTTTTAGAACACCTTTCATGTGTAGCTTTCGTCGTAAAACTCTTTATTTTAGTATATATAGCATTCATCAAAATAAATTTAATATTAGGTTTTTCCCAGAACCACAGAAACATTAATTTTTTAAGGTTTTTGGGTAATCCTCATCAAGGGTGTACCTATTTGGTGTTAGTGAGGTGGAATGATAATTGCGACGGTCGCTGGTGTAACCGTAACACTATATGGCAGAGCAATACAGATGAAGGTGTGCTTTCAAGAATCTGTACCGGATGTTTCATGCGTTAAAAAAAAATATTTGAAAACACACGTTTTAGCCATGGTCATTCTTCTAGAAATAGGGACAATTTAGAAACGAAATAAGGAAACAAAATTACTCATCCGCCCTCAATTTCGTAAACATGCCCTACTCCGCAGGGGCGCAACAACAGGGGGGGAAGGGTATTTTGCCCCCCCCCCCCCCCTGAAACCTTGAAGTGGGGGCAAAGGGGGTAAAGAAAGTGCTGTGTAATCAATTTTTAGATAATAAAACTGCTTAAATAGCACAATTTTCCACCTTGAAATACAAATTTTCCCGCGCTTCAATAGGGGGGATCGACGATTCTTTATAAAAAAAAAAGGTATATTACCCCCCCCCCCCCCCTTTTGAAAATTTAGTTGTTGCGCCCCTGCTACTCCGGTATGTTGAGCAGTTTTTAAACAGTACAGGTGTTTTTTCTGAAGCTCTGCACACCGTACGTGTGCCAAAATGCAAAGACACGCACGTATAGTAGTTCTTGCACACCAGCTCATTCCTGCTGATCTCATGTGCAGATCGCGAGCGAGCTCGGAAGACCCGGTCTCCAAGAGGCTGGTGACGTCACGGCTGCGGAGCGGCGAGGGAGATTACGTCAGCGGTCCCCGCAGGTGCGCGCTCCCAGCGGTCGGCTGGAAGCGAGGAGCGATGGGTCTGGACGCGGGAATGTGGAGGGGAGTGGGGGGACAGTGGGAACGCGCGCGGGGAGACGGTCCTCTGCCGCGCTTGGAGGAGGGGGAAGAGGAGACGCTATACCTTTCACTATTGTTCGCGGCCGGGCTATAACGCACTCGGCCCGCCAGCCCATCAGTCGAGCGTCCAGTGTGGAGGAGCCCGCGTCGTCGTCTGCGTCCAGGTAAGTGGCTCTCCTCTACTCGCGTGCGCCTCAGTTCCACCCGCCAGCTATTACAACGTGGTCTCGTACGTGGTTCACGACTTCGAGGAAATCGTGATATTTATGTAAACTATTTCCACTAATTGAAAACGAAAGTCTTATTTTGAGCCGTACTCGTAACATACGTGGGATTTAAATAAAATAAAAAACTATTAATGGTATCATTTATCGGGAGCTTTTAAAAATGCTAGCATGTTCGAAGACTATAAATGAAGCTTTGCTAGCTTCTCAAGTTGGTCTTGTTAATGTTCCATAACATGGTATAAGGCTAATCAGAAGAAGGGGGAAGGATTAGTTGTATACTAAAATAACGTAACGGAAAAAGAGAGGTACCAAAAATGTCATGCTATTGGTTTCAGCAGTTTTTATGTTTTGATAATTTTTTAATGTCAAGTATTGAAAATTTGTTTTCATCAAGGCAGAAAAAAAAACACATTTAGCTATTTTAAAAGTCATTATATTCTATTCTATTACTGTTGTAGTCATTCCCCAAAAATGAATTCAATTCTAAACGACGACTCCACAGAGGAAACTATTTGCAGCAGCCAATCACTATTAACTTCTGGCATATACTTATTAATATACTATGACATAACGAAGCCATATTTATGAAAATCAAGCAAAATAAAATTGTAGTGACCTAAAAACTGTTGAAACAAAGAGGTCGTCTCGGTTCCTAACTGCCGGCCTAAACTTTGACATAAAAATTGCAATACATAAAACACGAAATATCCAGGAGTCGAACCATATCCTAGCGGTAAAGCTTTTATTACTCCAAAAGTGGAGGCCACTTTCTTAATTTTTAAATAGTATTCACAAAATTTAATTCGCTTAGCATAGTAAGTGTGAAAAAAATCATTTTAAGTGAATCTTGTTTTAGTTACACAACCTTTCGTTCTCTAAATTGCCCCGACATTTTCGCACAATTTTAAGACCTCACTCGAAATCGGAGTGGGACTTTCAAACTGGTTGCCAAGAAATTGTTTCTTGATAATACGTGAAACAAGCCAGGCAACGTTTGAAATATTTGAATGTGAACGCTAGGCGATATATCGCATGCTGGTTTCTGAAACCGCTAGAGGAACTGGGTCGCACGACCGCTACCCCATCTTGACGTCAATGAGGCCTGATGGGCAACCACCACTTTCGGGGCTTAATAAATAGTCTTTGCTGTTGAAAGTATTGTGATGGTGTTCGCTGGTAATTAGCTCGCAGGTTGCTGGGCTCTGTGGCCTCAGGTAGCACGGTGGGATCACGACCGCGAAGCAACTGGCTACACATGTACTTAAAAAAAAATATTGCGAGGCGGTTACCCATTGCCTTCGTAATGTGGATAAAGACCACCTCAACCGGTGTTGTATCCTAAGTATCGGCTCCTTTGTGCTCACAAGTCAGGTTACCTCACCACAATTTTTTTTTAAATTTAGTAGTTTGTCATTTATTTGGGTCTTTGTAGTTTTGAATGATGATTTTTAACAACGTTAATTTTATATACGTGCATCAGGAGCTTGCACAGGATTTAATTGGGGGCGGGGGCTTGAAGAAATTCAAATAACGTAAAACTACCAAATTTTAATTTCATTTCTGAGGAACGCATATCTCACAAAAGAAAAAAAAAAGCCGATGATCTTCCCTGGAGAAAAAGTGATTTCAATGTGCAAAATAATTATATTCAAGCATATTTCGTACCTAAACATCTAATAAACATAATACAAAGGTTTATATTGAAATATTTTATTTTGAGAAGATTTGTTTTGTAAACAGTTTTACGAAATATTTGCAATTTAACACAGACCCACAAAAAATTATTTATTTTAATATCAGGTGAAACGTAAGAGTTACGTACTAAAATTTAAATAAAAAATGCATTTTTGTTAAGTATGTATTTAAAAAACGACTTAAATATACTCAAACATCGATTATTCTATAGAAATAAACTGTGATAGCAGAACCTGCAGCGCTAAAATTGGTTTGGTGTTTGTTTTCAATTTTTTTTTTTCCTTTTGTTGGTGGGAATGTTAGATTATTACTTTCTAGCGTCTCGAACCCAGAACCATTAGCACTGTTCTGTTAGCTTCTGGTGGGCTACTCAGTTGAAATCATGACCCACTTATTCTGAATTTATAGCAAATAGAAAATTTATAATGTTTTAATTGGTAAAAACAGAGAAAGTTAAAAATAAAAACATTATTTAACAGAAATTTTTTTAACGTGTTGAATGGGTAGAGCACAGAAATAAATGTTAAAATGCAGTTATTATTAGAGCTGAGCACAACTATAAAACAACTGTAAATATTAGTTATATTACAAAAAAAAAAATTGAATCGGTCCATGCTGAAAGGGCTTCATTCACTAAAAGATTTTTCTCAATAACGCATATTTACACAAAACCTGTGTGATTTTTTTATATACATACATACACATAAATATACAGTTCTATACTTACATGGCATTATAAGTATTGGACATATCGTTAATGAAAACTGTAGAATAATTTTTTTCTAGCGTCTCACCCCCAGTGCATTAACTTATTTAATAACTAATTTGATCGCGTCTTTATTCCTCTCTCTCCTGAAGCCGTGTGAGGCCTCGGGGACTTCACTGGCTAGAGCGGCGACTGGTAGAGTGGCTGGCGTGTTCACGACTGCCCACCATTTATGTACTTGGCTGTACGTGAACCGTTTTTTTCGTTATGATTCAGAGTTTTGTAGAGTGCATAAAAAAATCATTCACTTCAATTACAAGTAGTAGCAATGGAATATGCTGATGTTATATGCACGATTTACATGAAATGATCACCCCCCCTTTTTTTTTTCCGCAAAAGTATTAATAAGGATAAAATTAACCCTTCCCCCCTCACCTGCTCATACCCACTTTACCAGTCGTCACTGCTTACTGTTGTATAGGCCAAGGCTGAGACGCACTTAGGTCTACCCAACTCGGACCCATCTCATATATCACCACAATATAGAAACAATGTGGAAAATAATAATAATAATAATAATAATAATAATAACCCGGGAGTCTCCCGATTGTAAACACGTAGCTGCTAGCGCCTGTAGTGCCGCCACCCGCTCAGCACAAGTGTTGCGTTTCAGGTGACATTCAAGGCGCTGCAGCTTAGCTGGACAGGGCCAATAGATGTTTCATTCAACCCGGACTGATTCTGGTTTTGAATAGCAATATCCCGGCCTTCAAGCTGTATGTAATACATGTTATGATTATACCAAACTATAAAATACTATACGAATTTGAAATATATTATTATTCTTCACTGACTTTCGTGCAGAAAAATGCTTGCTCCTCGCCTGCATATAGAGGCCTATTCGTTTCAAATTATATCAAAACATACTAAAATCATAAATATAAATTGAAAAATAGTGTTTATGTATTTTTCCCGTGGCAGCTCCAGCAAGGGTATCGCTCATTTCTGACATCTAAATTCGTTTTACACACACAAAAAAAAGTTAAAATGTTTTCCCTTTGCCGAATACCACCTCGCCAAATCAGCTGATCAACTCGTGTTTTTTGTACGTGCATTACCGCCACTAGGTGTTTATAAGTTTTCTAATTTTCTTAAATAAGACTCTTTTAAAGATTTGCACCTGGAATTTTCATTGAACATAACGTAATTATATGTTAATGGAACATCGTCGGAATGAAACGTGCGGAAGGAAACCAACGGCTCCCGGCAACGCCTGCCATGTTTCCGAGTTGCTGTAAATTGTGGTTTGACTTCACCGAGTAATCGAACCCGGGTCGCCTTGGTGGGAGGCAGAGAAGTGACCGCAAAAGTCTCCAATGTATTTATCCCTTTTTAGCAAAAAAAAAAAAAAAAAAAAAAACACGCTGTTAACCCACATTATTTTAGTATCATTATATAGATAATTGTTTTATTATTGAGTTTAAAATAGTTTCTATAATATTATTATTGAATATTTGTCTGCTTGTTTGTTCGAGTATGGCTCAAAAAACTACTGGACCGATTTTGTTGAAACTTAAAAAAAAAAAAAAAGCCTATGATTAAGAATTAAAAACTGGTGTATATTTTATCTCGTTGCGATGACGGGAGCGAGAGATATAACAATAAAACCACAATTTTGTTCCACAACCAAGTGCAGCCAATATAACGTGAGCTGCCATTTCCACCAACACCCACTACTATGTGCCACATACAAAATCTAATTTATGTGTCCTATCACAATCAACAACTATTACACATTTGGGGATAACTTTTTTTATTACATGATGTGGTGATTAAAGAAACAAAATTCACCGTGTCTTTATTCGCGCGGGGACGCACACTAGTTTCAGTTTCATAAATTCTTTTATTTATCGGAAGGAGAGTACAAATGGCGGAAGCCAAGAAATACAACAACCTTAGTAGACGATGAACACTATAAATACACACGAGAGCTCCAATGCCAGACGCATCCATTGTCTCTTCTTGCAGTACTTGACACAAGGGATACCATAGCACACAGGATTACAATGCACGATGAAATATACATAAAAGCATGGGGGGAAATCAGACCAACAAACCCCACAAAAGACGCACACTCGTGTTACTCTGCGGGTCGGACCGATGGTGGAGACAGCGGGGCTCGGGGCTCGCGGCCCGTACAGCGGCTAGGGCTTATCTGTCTGCGCGATCCCGGTTCTCGAGTGTGGCGCCATGCCTGCTGGGGTCGAAGCGGGCACAGAGCGCGCGCGGACGGGACAATGGGTGTTGCGCCATCTCTCCCTTGTGTAACGGCCGCATTAGAATAGTGCAGCGTGTTCGAGTAGCCTCGACCGCTCCCCCCTCCCTCAGCACCCTTACGTGTTTGTCATTCGGCGTGCCAGTCTTTTTTTTTTTTTTTTTTTTTCGGTTTGGGAGTACTGTACTAAATATACTCCTAATAAGTACACAAAATAGTACACAAAATAATTTAAACTGCCGTGTTTTCTTAAAATGTACGAAAATGATTCTTTAATGGTTTATTGTGAGAAAACTTAAGTTAAAGGATGTGTCTGTAATAAAATTACATTGATGTTAAATTTTTTGACGTGACAACGTCTAATAAATCGATGAACGCTGGCTGCACGCACGAAAAATTGTCCCACTACGGATGTGTCCTGTTTTTTTTCTTTTTCCTAACCTAACTAAAACTAAGTGTATTTTGTTTGGGAGGGTTCTGGGTTAGGGAAGACCCTAGGTGCGTCCCAGGCCGAAGCCTTTACGCCTATTCATGCTGGGTTTAAGCCATGCAGACAAGGTATGCTAGTTAAAAGAAATTCAAAAAATATCGTGCGTGGAATATTATTAATTTAGAACATCTGAAACACTAATTTCCAATATGGCCTCGTGGCTGTGCGGTTAGCATAGCTGACTGCCAATCCATAGGATGACGATTCGAATCCCGGCCGAAGCGAATTTTTTTTGTACTTGTAAAAATAAATACGACGCGCCCTACACTTCAAAAGTAATAAATATATTTGAATTAATGAATGCAAATAAAAGTAAATTTAATAATTAAATTGTACATTTCATTTCACTCCTTCTTTGTATCCATACAAAATAGTGATAATTCAATAAAAATTATTCAATTTTATTCATAAAAGTATGCAGAGGTAGATTTTATCATACAAAAGATAGAAAAATTTAAAAAAATTCTTCCTTAAAGAATATAATATTTTTAATGCCTAAATGGTTTGTTTGCAAAAACCTATTACGGCTCAGTCTCAAGACGAATATGATATTTCCTTTTCTTCTGGATCAATCATTTCATCAATGTTTTGTTATGACGTCACATTAAACTATCGTCCGTAAACCGACTTTACAGACAACCAATTTTTTTTCTTTATTTTTAAACTTAATTTTTTATGTTGAAATTTCTCAACCACGCCATTTTTTTCAGTGGCTATATTCCTCGTGTTCTGTTGCTTCCCCCCTCCCTGCTCGACGCTAAGGCCGGTGTGGCGAGACGTCCCGCTGCCGAACATTTGTCTCCGACTGTACTTGGCAGTATAGTTGGAGGGGGTTGTACTGGACAACAAATGGCTAGAGACCGGAAAAATTCGCGAGTTCATTTCGCGATAGGCTAAAATACAAATAGTTATACCTCAGTGCTGCCTCTGCTATTGGCTCACAACTCACCTGGATGACTCTATGGGCCAGTGAGAAACACCCGACCAAAGCTTTATAGAATCACAAGCTGCTACGCTGGGACGTCTCACAAGACAGCAGCCGATGAGTGGGTGGCATTTGACCGAGTGTACGTAGAACTGTGGAGTTCATCCTGCAGGTCATTGAACCCGCAAATTTTTCCGGTCCCTACAAATGGCTTCCAATTTTATTTCCCCTCATTAAATAAATTTGGACAGATGAACTCAAAATATGTTTTAAACCATCCTATAATATCAAAGTTTATTTTTGATCTGGGCTAACTCAAACTCCAATTCTAATCTCATTTTGAAATTAAATACACATCACAGTACTTGTTATGCTATGCACTTGAACTTATGCTATTTGTGTATACATAAATTTGTTTTAACAAACACACATATATATATATATATATCTTACAGTAATATTCGTTACGTAATAAAAATAAAATGTTCAGTGATTTTTTTTTGTAAAATATTTAAATCCACGCTATACGTATTCTATTTCTTTGAATGCATATTACTGCATTCTTAATAATTACAATAATTATCTCAACCAATATTTCTCTTCATTATCCAACCCACTGACATGTGTATGACCTCTGAATTTATTTCGACCAATGCAGCATGCACAAACATGTTTATTTTTCTAATGCTTGAGATGTGTAACATTGATGTATTAATTGTAACTCTTATTCTGTATTTCAGGTTGTGATTTGTTTGATCAGAAGCAAACAGCGTAAAAAGACCATGAGGTCGTTAATATTAATATTAGGTAAGTTTACTGCTAATATTTGTACCATAAATTAAATTATCATATTCAGTTTTAAGGTGTCGACCTCTCTGTCATGGAATAAAGTATTTTTGAGAATTCATTATTTAAAACGAAACAACTTAAAATGTTTGTCTGTGTTTGTAAATAAATGACACTCATCTAACACTAGTTGTAACAACTTCTATAAACTCTTGCATAGCAAATTAATTTAGGCTAGTTTCTACAAGCTTATAACTAATTTTTGATACTAATTTGATCTTTGAGGTAGATTTTCCACCAATAAAATGAACGAATCACCAGTTTACCTCACAATTAATAAATGTCGCAGGCTTTAAAGTTTACATTTAACTATGTACTAATTAATTATCTTTAAAACCAATCCACATATAGATTTTAATTAACAACATTCGTAACTATTTACCCCCCCCCTCCCCTATATTTTGGATTCCACTAATAGTAGCTAGTACAAACATCACATTTGAAGTTCCAACACATTTTTTTTTCGATGTCCTAAATTATATTTGTTCATTATACTATCGAGTATTTTATGCAACATCATTACTTATATTGTAGAACATTTTGACATGAAAGCAAGTACAGCTTTGGTCGGGGAATTTCCTGGAACGTTGATATCAAAATTACTTCGATCATCAGGAATCTATGTTTGTATTAATTAATAGTATTTATGTTATTTAGCTTATTGACAAATTTTTTATTTAATTTTTTTCTGCTAGGTAAGTCCAGAGGGGCAGCCTACAAACTAAACTATTCTACAAGATAATGTTCGCAGGCTTTCACGGCCATTGTCTGGAGTAGCTTGGCTTCTGGGTTGTAGCCGCGTCCTTGGCGAATAATTCACCAACGTTTCGGTCGACATTGCAGTAAACCATCATCAGGGAGCAGTTGCCTACTGTAGGTAACTGCTCCCTGATGACGGTTGGTGAATTATTCGCCAAGGACGCGGCTGCAACCCAGAGGCCAAGCTACTGTTCTACATGACTATTTGAAAAGCCAGGCACGTGCATGCCCAGCCGGGATTCGCACCCAAGTCTGCGCTGCAACCGAGTGTCCTGCGGAGGTCGGTGGCCGTGGTCGCTAAGGCGTCACGCTCGTGTGGCGAGAGCCGTGGGTTCGATCCCGACCCGCTGGCACGACTCCAATCCCCGAGCACCGAGTCGGCACGCAAGTGGTTGGCGACGAGCCATTCGCCCGTTCTTCCACTGGCGTACACGACTTGTACGACACGTGGACTTTATCCAACTTTGGAGTGTGCGAGTCAGTTTGTATATTCTAGTGATCACCCTTTATATTTATGGCAATGAAAAAATTTATAATTATATATTATAATATAATAATAAACGGAAGAGCTCAGCATTTCCGAGCTAGTGCGTATACGGGCCCGTCTCCGTCTGCGTGCCATTTGTAGAAACTACTGCGTGCCATTTGTAGAAACTATGTTCCGTGAGATCCGTCTCTGCCTGTTTCCGTGCCATTGTTGAACGGGCCTCAGACCGGTTTACAAACTACGCAAGGAACGTAACGTCACAGTAACGCAAACACGCAACAAATGGAGAAAAATTAAGATCGTTTATAAAGCACGCAAGTCGCAAGATGTTACCAACCCTTAACTAAAAAAAAATTTTAAAACAGTAGGAAACAACACATTTCTACCCAGGGCTTCTTTTGATAATTATATTTATCAAATTCATCAAAAGATACTGTTAATAATTTTATCTACGTGCTTATTTTACTGGGTGAAACGTTGTGTACCTATATAATAAACAGAACATCATGGACAATAAAATTGTGCGTCTTCAACAGTTTTCGTAACACTTCTCACCGAAAACGCTGAGAAGTGGGAGGCTGCTGGTAGCCTGGAATGTGTTACGTGGTGTAAAGCAGGCGTGACCCCTGGCTGCAGGCGCGGTGCTGGCCGCGGCGGCTCAGAGGCGACCGCCCAACTACAGTCAGGAGTACATGCCGGACACGAGCTTCGACTGCCGCGACAAGATCCTGGGCGGCTACTACGCGGACCTCGAGACCGACTGCCAGATGTTCCACGTCTGCGTCAAGGTCCCCGGCGTCGGGGTGAGCACCGCATCCGGTAGCCTACAACTCACGTAGTTTCGGGTTCCCTAACACGTTCGTGCAACTTCGGATTTCTCTCCAAAATTTAAATTTAAAAAAAATATCGAAGGGTTAGGTTAGGTTAGGTCAGTCACAACATGCTTGTTTTCATTGGAAACTTCTGATTTAGCGGCTGAAGTGGCGTTGATACCAAAACGCAAAACTTCGGAAATCTTCGGAAATTCTTGCAGGGAACCGAAACTACGTGAGTTGTAGGCTTCCCGCATCACATCACCCGGGCCGCGTCCGCCATCTTGGCGTGGCGCTCTCGACCTACCTCGTCGCCATGGCGCAATTAGTCAAACGAAAACGGAATTTATGGATACTTGTCTGAATAACTGATAGCGTGTCATGGGTGCAGTGGAAAAGGGAAGGACACCCCGGTAAATTTTAAAAAAAAAATCAATAAAACGTTTTTTTTTTTTTTTTTTTTTTTGCTAGCCGAGGACTCGTAAGACCCTCGCCTACCCGGGAACACACACGGTCTGCAAAGCTTCAGAAAAAAAACACGTGATTTAAAACTGCCCAAAATATCTGTTTAAGATATTCATTTAAGAATGCGCTGAGAGCAGATGAGAAGCTATGTTTCCGTATTTCGTATTAAATTTTTTTTAATATGAGAGTAAAAATGGTTACCTTGTTTTTTTTTTTAAAGATTTTTTAGGCATGAAACACCCAGAAAAAAAACCTTGAAAGCACTCATGAGACTTTTTCATCATTTCTCCGCCATATAATATTGTGGTTACCACTCAAATATCACAGTTGTCCTAAGCACGACGATAAGACTGCGCGCCAGTTCAGATTTGGACTTAGAGGATATACCGTGCTAGAAGCACCAGCGAGCGTCACAATTACCATCCCGCCTCACTGACACAGATACACCCCTGACTAGGCGGACCTCTGAAGTGGTTCTTCAAAACCTGACATTCTTAAATAAAGATTGCCACTTATGAAAGGTACATCCTTGTACTGCAATTGCTAATTATTATGTTTTGATAATTATTTAAAGAGGAGGCTACTCTCAATTCTACATGTTCAGTGGTCATAAATATGGAGCCAAACTTTATTCATGTTAAGCTGATAAGTGAGGTGCATTATTATAAAAAAATCTGTCTCTAGGTGGGAGGCCTAAATCCGCCCTGCCCTTTGCTGACTTAGCCCTTGTATCAAGATAGCAAGATAAGCATGATTGCAAGTTATATGTAACGAAGCGTCTTTATATATTGCCCCTAAAACAAACTTCATGAAAAACAAAACCCCTACCAAACAAAAACTAAAAATTTGTCTAGTCCAGCAGCTGTACTAAATGGATACCATTGCAGGTAAAAATAAGTAGTAGGCCTATATTTGAGCTGACTATTAGACAAAAAAACGCTCGACTTCTGCATTGTGAAAATAAGGGATGGTCCAGTCAAATCCTTAGTATTCAAAGGATTCAATATTCGAGGAAAAAGGTTCAAAAATTATTGGAGGAAATAAAGTAAACTAACAAATTCAACACTGATAACCTCTGTGTTTACCAGGTCAAATTTTCTTCATAATTGTCCTGTCACCAGTCCCCAAGATAGTGTACTTTTAACATGTAATCACATAGATAAAAATACAGTATGTATTGATACTGGAAACTCAGCTTGTGAAACAAACATTTGAAGTGTTGACTGTTTCAATACCATAGTTAATATTTTTAATTTCTTACACATGATTTAATTTTTGACCTTTTTGAGGCCTAGAATCGGATTCGAGGGGTATATCGAGATACTCTTTGGGATTCGAATTCGAGATTTAGATTCGAGAAAATTGGGATTTGGCCCACCACTAGTAAAAATATGACTGTAGCAATGAATTTGGGTACTTGGGCGTATAATTCTCATCAAGGACATTAGAAACCAGTTCGTATTATATTGCTAATGAACTTTTAGCACAGAATTTCACTGTTGCAATGTTCATCTTAAATTTATTAGGAACGCTGGTTTACCCAGAGATCTTCGTAATTTTATGAGTATTGAGTTCACTTCCTTTTTTTAAAATGAATCAATAATAATATTCTTAGTATGTCAACAAAACATTCAAAAACGTTTAAAGTCTACAGCAAAAAAGAAAACTTTTTTCCTTCCGCGTGTCTGCCTTGTTTAGAACGAAACACACAACTTGAAAAGTAGAACCGAGCATAGATTTTTTTTACGAAGATTCAATTACATATCTGAGATTACAAAGAACTCTTGATTTATTTGAGGTTGATTCTTCGTTTGAAAAGTTTGTAAATTTACTGTTATTTCTCGTGCCGACGGGACAAGCCATTTTCGACTGTTGCTCTAACAGGTGCAAGACTTCCGTTTCCTGTGCCCCAACGACACGTCGTTCGACCAGGAGAACCAGATCTGCGCCAGCTGGTACGAGGTCAACTGCGACGCCAACATCCTCTTCTACAGCGACAACTTCGACCTCTACCGCATCGGTGAGTTCCCCTGCCCCTCGGTCCTCGCCTCTCCCTGGTGTCTCCCTAGGATCACGGTAGCGCGAACATTCCCAGCCAGTCACGTTCGACACATCTGCGACGTCAGTGACATGGATGCCGGAAGCGACAGACTTTCTGTTTATAGGCCTAAATATTTTCCATTCCATCGCGGGTGTTGCGGGCGCCAAATCACAGCATTGACGAACCTGGTGGGTTGGTAATACTATTGCTATTTGTGTATTCACAAGGGTTTTGTTCACAATATTTATCCGTGCAAGTTCTGAAATGTGTTCGTGCACAGTGGATTGTTCCAATTCAATGTTAAATTAGTACTAAACATATTTCCCTCGAACATGATTTGATAAAAAAAACCTGCCGTATGTATGGTACGTAAGTAATGGCAAGAAACTTTTTTTATTATTTAATTTTCTATCTTCGTTGGTCGCGCGAGTGAAAATCGCATGTTCGCATTAACACATTTTGCTTTCGCGCGTCGCAACCTTTGCGTTGCAAGGAAAGAGCTGAATGTTGGGTGGGGTTAGTGAAATGCCAGCAGGTAAAAAAGTTGAATCATTAAAACTACTTTCTAAGAAACGAGGACCCCCAAAACAATCCACGGTTGACTCCAAGCTGATAAGTTTTGATTTCAGGCTCTAAGTAGAATGGTTTTTGGCAGTCATTTTGCTTAATTTGACAGTTTTTATTTTCCACTTTAACATACTGTTAAAAATTTTCAACTTCAATTTACGAAACACGCTGGTTACAAATCATCAAGAGATCTTCGTAAATTCACTGCTTTCTTCGTAAATTTAAGAACACTTGTGTTCATTTACTTTGAACGTGGTTTATTAACAAAACATTACAAAAAACTTGTTAAGTACACACTTATTTTGTCAATGTGTGTATTTACCTTATTGACGTGACAACGTCTAATAAATCAATGAACGCCGTCTGCACGCACGAAAAAGTGTCCCATTACGCACATTGTTCCGTTACGCTGTGTCCTGTTACGCTCATTGTTCGTTCTGCTGTGTTCTGTTCCGCTGTCGACGAGTGCAGTAATAATAGTTTATGTTACAATTGACTAAAAAATTATGGTGATTCATATAATTGATGATAGATATTCGATTACAGTTAATTTATATGGAAACTTGTTCATAGTTATATTTAAACTTTATAGCTAAACGCCAGTTTTTAAAATTAATTACAAGTCATCTACACGTGAACTGTTTCGTCGACTGTTTATAAAGTGAAGTGAAAAGTTAATGTGGTTTTCGTTGCTTATTACAACAACAATTTCGGCAATAAAGATTAATTATTCTTGCATTTAAAAAAAATCTGATTACTGAAATAATTTCAAGTATTTATTCTTTTATTATTAAAATAAAAAAAATGATTCAATTTTATTCATAAAAGTATGCAATCATTTCATCAATGTTTTGTTATGACGTCGTCACGTTAAACTATCGTCCGCAAACCGACTTTACAGACAACCAATTTTTTTTTTTTTTTTTTTTTTTAGAACGAAACATACAACTCGGAAGTCGAAATACGGCGTAGTTTCTGAGAAAGATTCAGTAATTTGAAATGACGAAGAAGAAGAACTCTTGGTTTATGTTTCGGTTAAGTTGTTGTTGGAAAGTGAGTTCCGTGGACGCCTCGTGACTTGTAGCAGCGCAGTGACGTGCCACGTGCTCGCAGGCTACTCGCCCAGCGGCGCCGCCCAGCCGAGCAGCAGCGCCGCCCCCATCGCCCTGGGCCCGTCGACGGCGCGGCCGGCCCCCAGGAGCCGCCCCCAGGCCCGCCCCCAGGCGCGCCCGCGCGAGGACGAGGAGGAGTTCTACCTGCAGCGCAGCGACTCCGGCGACCGCCGCCTGCAGCAGGGCAAGGACCTCAGGTGCCGAGCCAACACCTTTCCCGGCAGCGCCAGCGCCAGCGCCTCGTGTCGCCACTCTTACACGTATCTTTTTAATTCACCTCAAAATATACACAAACAGATTGATACGATTCAAGTTAAATAGTATGCGAGAAAAAATACCAATTTTTAAATATTTGACGATATACCTAGATGTACACATCTTTCACTAAGTACAAATAATTCAGTTAATACGTCCTCCAACATTTTTTTTTCTAACACTACGATATCCAAGTATGTACATAATATATATACATACATATATAATAATTACTCTGCCGGTTTAGCTGCATGAAAAAGGCGCCTAAAGCACATGCCCCATCAGCCACCCCTCCCCCCACCCTTTGCTAGGTATGTCACGGCTCGCCATCTTGATTTAATAGTTTTTTCATTACCTTTTTTAGGACAATTTATATCATTTTAACTACATATCTCCCTCGCATTCGTTGTTCTGCGTCAAATATTTTCAACCGATATTTACTAAGTGAATAGGTATGTCGTGAGTAAAAGAAAAAAGAAACAACACAAGTGTTCGTAATTATTATCACTCGCGTTACATTTTGCAGCTCGAAAATAACGTTTAGTAAATCTCTGGAGAGAAAATTTGTGATCCAACAACAGATGAAAAAAAAGCTATAGGAATAAATTAACAGGAAAATCCCTCAATTAATAATGATGACTTCTGGAGCTGCCTTCTCATCACACCACCACATACATAGCACACAGCATGTCCTGAAGACATGTCTAGATCTTGGGATATTTATAAGATATTCTTAATATCTGTAGTGTGTCCCACATATTCAGATATCCTCTGATTATAAAATGTCCACATTTAGAATGTCTCGAGTTTGTCAGTAAATTCCATGGATGGAATATTTTGTGCTGCATCTATGGACAGCCTACTAGGATATCCTGGATCCATTCTCGAGGTTAGCTTTGTAATATTCAAAAATATCTTCAGGATGTCATGCAGAGTCAGGGAATAGACCAATTCAGGATATACTATAAGATGTAATGTGCTATGTAGGAAATGATCGTACTTAATAAAGTAATATGTTATAACCACTTTTAGTGTACTGAGTTAAAGGATTATAACACTTTTCAAACGCTCAATGAGTAGGCCTGTTTCATGAAAACATTTGACGTTTTACTAGATTTCAGATAAAGTTAACTTCCATAATGAAGACTGTGTCCAGAATAAAATAAGGGCAAAATATGTTTTGTGCCTGCCTTTGCTGAATGGGCAATAGTGTTCGTTTGGCCACCCCTTGCAGTTCCACTCCATCTTTAAGACATGTAGACTCGAGTAGCATACGATTTTACATCCTCATATTAAATGCTCCTTTGTTTTGTATGTGAAGGCATCACTCGTTTTTAGATTATTGTAGAAGAAGCAGGTATAGGTACCTGATGTAAGCCTATTTCTTCACGGACGAGGTTGAAGTCTGAAGTCCTGCTCACTCTGGTTCGCAGGAGCAGCAGCAGTAACTACTTCGGCAGGAACAAGGGCAAGGAGGAGGACTACAGCGCAGACGCCTACCTGAAGAAGACGGCCAAGCCCTACAAGCCTGTCGCCCCCACGACGGCCGCCGCGCCCACCACGCTCGCCGACGCCTACTCCACCGCCGCCAAGAAGAAGGTGGCCGTGCGCAAGCTGCGCAAGCGACCGCAGCAGCAGCAGCAGCCCGAGGACCCGACCACCGCCGCCTACGACCAGAGCGCGTACCGCGGCCAGCAGGGCTACAACGCGCCCAGGAACTACGACTACGTGGCTCCCGCCACCAGCACCACCTCCCAGGCCCCGGCCGACGTCTACAGCACCTACACGCCGCGGTACAACACCGTGCAGCGGAACGGCAGCCCCCCGTCGACCACCCAGGTCTCCGCGGCCTTCGGCTACGACGGCAGCTACCAGCAGGCGGGTGCCCAGAACAACTACAATGGCAACAACTACAACTTCGCGCCGAGGGCAAGCAGCGCCAGGGCCACCGACTACCCCACGACACCTGCGCCCACGAACAACTACCAAAACATCCAGAGGAAGACCCCAGAGTACCCAACGACCACTCTGAGGACGGCCGCCCCGAGCAACTACTATCAAGGGAACGCCAACGCCGCCGCCTCCTACCAGTCGACGCCCAACTACGAGTCCACCGAGTACTCGAACGGCAAGAACTACAACTACAACTTCAACGGCGCCTACACCTCGACGGCTGCCCCGGCGTCCTACGACCAGTACAACAACTACCAGAGCGCTGCTCGCGGCACCAAGCAGGCGTCGCCGAGCTTCCCCGCGACGACTGTCGCGCCGGCCTACAGCAGCTTCCAGACGACCAGCGAGGCCTACAAGTACAACAACTACAACTACCAGAAGACCGCGCAGCCGCAGTACGACGCGCAGCCCGGCTACCAGCCGGAGGCAGAGTCCCTGAGGACCGCGCAGAGCAGCAACTACGGCCCGAGCAGCTTCAACAACTACCAGGGCGCCTCCGACGGCAAAGCCAACGCCTCGAGCGCGACGCCCAAGAAGAGCCCCGTGGCGACCGGCAGCTACGACTACAGCGCCCAGCAGTCGACGACCCCCCAGGCCAGGGCGTCCCCGGCGGCTTACAGCCCCACGGCGCCGGCCGCCCGCAGGCGACCGCCCACCACCGCCGCTCCCGTCTCGTCCACCAAGGGCGCCAAGGACGTGTCCTACGACTACGCCTACTACGACGAGTCCAACACGGAGTACGACGGCCTGGACCCCATCAGCGACCACCACTTCGGCAAGGGCAAGGAATCCTTCAAGGTGGCGAGGTCCGCGAAGCCCTAGGACCTGCGACCGGCTGCCGAGTCGCCGTCTGTTCACTTCATCCGCCCGTCAGGACTATTGTTTCTAATGAAATGACACTGCCTACTGGTTAAAGTCTTAAGACTCATTCGCCAAGTTACATATGTATGTACTTCAGTTTCATGTCATTGTTTTTGTGGTGGGGCAACTCCTGTATTTTCCCATGTAAAATAAGTAATTGAAACTTATACTTTGATGCCGATTTTGGAAATAAATGTGTGTTAAATGCTGTTTACTATCTGTAAAACATCAGGCAATTGTTGAGAATTAATACTTTTGTTTTTACTGATTGCATCATTTTCACTCACCGACTGTTTTCTGTTTCCACAGCTAGATGATTCATATGAGATAACATATAAGATTACATTTTTAAAAGATCCTTGATACAAATATTATATTAAAGCAGGGTAGATGAGACGAGCCATAAGCATATTTCAGGAGCAAGGAGATATCCACATTCATACTCATTTCAGTAATATCATTACTTACCAAAAAAATTTCCAACATATAATGGCCAGTACTTATTGCAAGAACACAAAATTTGATGACTGTTTGTGTTTATATGTAAGTGAAAAATAATCATGTAATTATACAGCCAAATACCTGTGCTACCCTAATTTACAGATGATGAAATGAAAACATATATTGTTGTGTAGGTCTTCCACTGTTATTAAAATAAAATATTGAAATTTCATTATATTGCTTTTATTTTTAAGTTAAATATTCCTGTATGTGTATATATAGAAAACCGGCTACCGTTATTGAGAGAATTACTTGAACTTATTACTTAAAATTATGTTGTGTGTGTTGTTACAATGTTAAGTTAATAAAAATTAAAGTTCCATACCAGAAAACTGATTCTACACTTTTTGATTGTTGGATCAGTAATTCGAACTTTAATGAGACCAAACCTCCAGTAATATGTAAATACAATGTAAACATATTTGTAAAATAAATATTTTGTAAGCGGAACAAAAATATTTTCTGTGACTGTCTGCCTAAGACGACAAACTGGCAAACCATTTTCTGATGTGTTCTGCTCAGTCACAATACATGTAACTTCCACAAGAACTGCCCGTTTAACTCCGTTGCATTTGCCACTGAGAAGCAAATTTTTGAACCTACAATACTGTCTGGGTCTAAAATGAGCAAACACATCTCTCCAGATAGAATAGCCCTACTACCATCTTGTATTTATTGGCACAGTTAATCACAACTTACTATCTTTTCAAGATTTTTTTTTTAATATTATCATGGTCTGGATGAGTAACATACTCCCATATGGCAGGAAACAAGATTTTTTCATGTGGTTGACTGTAGGTGATGTAATTTTGCACGAAGCAAAATGTTGACATCAACAAGAGTACAAAGCTTGGACCTGTTGTTTTTCGAGCAATAAAACCAGCATCTCAATAATTACGAATAATATCAGTCATTTAAGGTACCCATCAAAATTCATTCCCTTATTGTGTTAAGCTACCAAGCAGTCTTTCCACACACAAGTGCTGATTGTCCCACAATCCATCTTGCAATCTGTAAACAATAGGTTACTTTAGCACTTGTGACAGATTTTAGTTAAGTGCCTTTATTCAACAGTTAGCAGCCCTGTATTTTTTGTTGCCTAATTTAAAGTTTTTATTTTCTGTTTAAAAACTTTTGCTTTTTAAATTCTGTTTTAATATATGTACTGTCAAAAATTTAAATTATAATTTACACAAAAAAAACTAGTGAAATGTCTTGGTCACTAGCTGGTTGGTTGTAACTGTATACATGAGCAGCATGTACATAGTACATGAGGGGTACAGCAGTGAACATGAGGAAACTAAACATAAACCACTTCACCGTGTTAAGTGGGATAGCATCATAAGCCAAGGACACCCGAAGTTCCCCTGTAAATAGGTAAGTTATGATACAATGTTTAGTTTTCCAGCACGTGACTTCCGCCAGCAGCACAGTGATTCTTTGCTCATTACTCCTTCCCGTTCCGGCGCCGCCGTATGTCGTACCTTGAGTCTGTTAGTGCATCAGAATGGGAACGGATCTCGGTTCCAGAAATGTCCCAAATGCTTATGTCTGTGCTGTCATCGGGGTGTCACACTATCTGTTTGGTATCATCTATAGGTTTGTCTGTGCATGTGTTTGTTGGGTTGACAAATATATTTTTTGTCTTTATTTACTGTTGTATCAGCAACTGTCTCGTCATTTTCAGCCCCTTGTGTCTGTGCTGAAATCTTTTTAAAAATAATTTCTTCCCCTGAATTTTCTGCTATGTTTTTAATTTTTGACAGTGGCTGATTTCAGCTTGTTTTCTGTGTGCTTGCATATTCATATTTTTTTGTCCATTGTAGAGGTTTCTTATGACAGCAATAGGGCATGTTCCAAAAGCATCTTAAATCAATCCTCTCCATTGAAAGAAAACTATTCAAAGAATGAATTAACCAAATCACAATATTACACTATTCATATAATTATTCTCTTGTGGCCGGCGTGTGTACTGCCCGCTCGGCACACGGTCGGCATGGATCACCTTGCAGCTCTCGTTGGGCAAGTTGTCTACAGCCGTTTTGAACGCATGCATCAAAATATTATTGTCAAATAGGACTTGCCATGCTTCCAGTACAGCTGTTCGTTCGACTCCCTGAATAATTTGACACAGTCTCAGTTTCCGCTTCTTCAACTACCATAAAGTAAACTTGTGTAAGTTGTGTCTGACCGTTTGGCACAGGTGGTGATGACCATATTCTATGGTAAACTTTCTCCTGCACCATAAACGTAGGTGTAAATTCAGGCATGGCAAGAACTCTATCTGCCCCGAATGAGATCAAGTGAAACATGAATTATATTTTATCTGGTTAAGGAAGTGCCATGATTCATCAGTTTCACCAGAAAAAGGATCTTTTGAAGAATCCACAGGCTCTTCCAACGTGGGAATGATTACCTTGCCCCCAAAACAACACATTCCCGCTGTTTCTTCCTTCCATTTTAGTGCTCCACAAAATCTGCATGCCTTATTCATTCTGTCAATTTTGATAGTCTAAAGTTAGATCATAGTTCAGAGTACATTTTTAAAAAACACCCCACCTGTTCATTGCACATGTTTGCTAATGCTGAGCTTGTTGTTGAGCAATAGCGCACCCGCTCACATCTGCCTCTTCAGCCGTCTCAGTGGCACGCTGAGATGCTATGCGACCAGTGTTCTCCAAGGTCGAGTATCCGGATATCTGAGTGTTTAGTTCCACCTGCTAAGTTCTCCGCTGTTCTGCATGAAGCGATGTGTATAGATATGAAGGTCTTCATAGCTCTGTGAGCTGTACAAAAGATTTGACTTGCGATTGCAATGCACGGGCCTCACCGAGGATATAAAGTTACCAGACCTAACTATATGATCGTGAGAAATGACACACACACTTACTGTATGTCTATGACCAATGATTTTCTGTTATAAAATTATAAAATGAATTTACTCCTTTTTCACTCCATTAGGGTTGGAATTTCATAGTACTATGTGGCTGTGTGTTAATCCAGGTAATGAGCTAGCTGCATGCCGAACCTCATCCAAATCCGTTCAGCAGTTCGGGCACCATTGAGTAACAAACAGGGGTCTGCTAGTCTGCTGCTACTCGAAAATTTTGAATTGAATAACTACATTCGATTCATCATTTTGAATTGAATAGTTTTTCAAATTATTTCTTACCTAAGCTACTAAAATAGGCTACAGAAGTTTAGTTTTTATTAGCTTTCACAACTGTCCATAACATCGCATTATAAATCCTGGTGTTTCGTGTAGTAAAAAGTACAGTAGAACCTAATTTTTATGTACCTGGGATTTACAATTTCCCATGATTAACATATTTTTTTCGCAGTAATTTTTCCTTTAATATTAATGCATTACACCTATCCCTCACTTAGCACGACTAATTCGTTCCTAAAAATGCTCGTGTTATTCAAAATTGCATATTCTGAAGCATTAGTTTCCATAAATAGCAAGGCTAATTTATTTAATTCCAAAATTGTGTAGGAAAATATACTTTACGTAATATAAATGCGTTGAATAACACTCAACTATAAATATGTCACACCATTTATCATTATATTCCTCCCATCGCACTTTGTATGACAAATACGACGCAGCATAACGGGAGATACGTGGTTATGTACTTTATCGTCAGTCGGCTGGCTGACTTGTCCGCCCGGGCATGACCTTCAACTCACGTCGCGTACCTTTCCAAACCATCCTTTACTGACAGTAAAACCGATATTACTGTCCCGATAGTTACATTTTAATTTTTCAAAAATTAAAGTCCATATTCATTAACCACCTGGTTAATACCAATCCTGTCAGGCCAATGATGATTTTTTTCATTGCAACATTCATTTAACAACCTTTTCCACATGAATTATCTGTTCATTTCTGTTCCGGTATCTAATGTAAAATATATTCCCGCTAGTACAACCAACAGCATCAGACTTACATTAACTTTTATTAAGAGTCCTTATTTTGTACGATTGTGCGCACAGTTGACTTGATTAAAACTAAAGTGCGACCAACATAAGCGTGGCCTTCATGACAATCTACACTTCGTAATACTCTAGTTTTGTCTCAAATACTTGAACACGATGCTTTAGGAGTGATCAAGCACATACAGTTACCGTCAGCTGAATGGGCAGTGAATTCCCTGCCACTGGCTAGACTGAGTTCACGGCCCGGTTTGTCGCCAGACGACAACAGTATGGCAGGGCGGCATACGCGCGGACGTAAAAACATTTCATCGTTTACACTCCATAGCCCCAATTTAAATTGCCATAGCTGATGTTTGACAACAGCAGATAGTGTACTCTCTTCCCCCCTTGTTTGGCTAATTGTATCCCATGGCACATCTGTTGTTTACATAAGTTGAAACAGACTTCATGGCGTCGTGTTAAGACTTTTTTTTGCCTGCCGAGATTTCGTGCTAACTGAAATTTACAGACCTGCTATTCCAGACTGATGCAGTAAAATTTACATCACGCTAAATTAATCCGCACAATCTGAAGACGTGCTAAGTGAGGGATAGGTGTACTTTCTTGCTTTATGCCAAAGCATTTTCCGCAATTTACATTGCAACAGCGCTGCATTCAATAGCAAATCAGAAAAGTTTAAATGGAACAAGTTGAAAACGAATAGTTTGAAGTTTATTTTTTATATACATTCTGTGTGCGCTTGCTATCACAGCAGATTAAATTTCCTTTGGAAACAACTTTATTTGTGTCACTTGCCATGGCCATAAATCTAAAATTTGGTGACGATGCAAAAATTAAGTTCATTTTGATGTCTCTCCCCTTTAAAACTTTAATAAATAATGCATTAAAAAAAAGTTGTATACTGGGGATTTTTACATAAATTTTTAAAAGAAGTGTTAAATCAACATACAAAATCATATAAATATGGCATCATTGTGCATGTTTGGAACTGTTCTTTTTACCACCTCTAATATTTAGGAAAGACAGACGGTAGCACCGAATTTCCAAAAATTGTATTGTACACGTAATATCAAATTATGATTTATGTTAATTCCATCAGTATTATGTATATTTACGGAATTTTCAGACCTATTCAAATAAAAATTAACTCATTCGGCCTGTATAAATTATGATTTTTTTTTTACATACTTGTGCTATGGGCATGATTAGTTACTACAGAATGCCCTTATTTTATAAATTCTTACTTCTATTGCATTTTACTATACAAAAAATTAGGCCTAAAAGTGTGATTTGTTTCAGTACCTATCTATCTATCTAATCTATATAATCTATCTATCTAATCTATCTAATCTATCTAATCTATATAATCTATCTATCTATCTATCTATCTTTCATTTACAGAGTTTGGAATACTTTTTTCTTGGACTCTTGAGAAGAGTAAAAAAAAATTTAACATAATTGTTGTATTTAGTTGAAAAGTATTTGTTATTCGTGAATAACTTGATATTTGATTCAAATTGGGGGAGGGGGGAGGAAACAGTATTCACAGAAGCCTAGTAACAAACATTCCTACACACTCACTCAACTATCATTCAACAAACCACCTATGTTAGGACCACAAACTTCATGATCTTTTTTCGCTCAGCACCAACGAGGTACAGAGAGACCAAACACTACTGCCAGACTCCAACCGGTCATACCGATCTTCCCTGCCACTGGCAAAACCTTTGAAAAAAGTTAGATGACACATACAATTTTCTTTCCGTTCATTGTTCATCTCACAAGGCAATAAAGTTTTTTTTTTTAAATTTAGATATTTAAAATGTGAAGGAATAAGAAAATAAACAATCTAATTACTCTCTCTCCAGTTCGTTTTAGGATGAATGCTTATAAATGGTGATTTCAGGGGAAAAAATTTGAGTTTTTGTTTAAGAATTATTTATAACTAAGGTATAAAAATCTTTCAAATTCAACTCTAAATTAGCCAAGCATTTCATACCTTAGCTTAATGGACATCAAACAATTTCAACATTACAAATTTAACTGGCCAAGCAAAGTTATTTCAAACGTATACAGAATTAAAAAAAAAAAAAAAAAAAAAAAAAAAAAAAAAAAAAAAAAAAAATTACTGCACTGCTTTCGAAATACCTTAACATTTCAGTATCAAGAGAAATTAATTTTGGATATATTTATAACATTCTATTATTTAATATTAAACTGAGAATTAATTTCATCTACATACAAAACAATAAACTTATAAATACTAATTAACTTTAACAGAGCTCATTTTCAAAATCATATATTTATTAAAACATTAGAAACAAATATACAACACAATTAATAACAAGTATTTAGCAGCATCTTGTGTATGTAGGTATTATATTGGCATCGTAATTAAATATTTAAAACATAAATTAAAAATGCCATAAAAAAAATAAAACAAATATCAGTATACTGAAAATCACATTATGACTAATTAAATGTGATGTTATAATAAAAAGTACAAGAGCAGAATTATATCTTGTTAAATTTACCTGTTTAAATTATGTAAGCAAAAACTGTAATGTTAACTAGGTCCACAAAGTGAAAAAGAAAAATAACATAATAAAAATTAGGTACATACCTACTGATATTCAGATGTTGCAAGTACCCTATCATATAACTGTTAATTAATTATAGGGATTTTCGGCCACACGGCAGAAACCTAACAGTTGCAATAGAATGGCATGAAAATTAAATAATTTAAATATTTTAAAGTATATGCCTACCATAATGGTAAGCACAATACCAGATAATTCAATTTGCTCAAGATGTGTGAGCTGCAAGAACTTCAAAACATTCTTTGGAAAAACACTATTTACAAATTACAGTGCCTTGAATGTAATCAAAGCTTTCTTTATTATTTTATAATGATGAAATTCTCAAAATTTACAGGTCATCTAATTGAAATTAAATATGTATGTATACACACACACAAAAATAAATTTCACTAATTTTCTAAATTTGACTGTTTCTTTGGTGTCCAAACTATACAACAAAAAATTTAACCATGCAAGACACAGTAAAAATATACAAACATATTTTGACATTAAACTGCATCAACTAGATGACAATAAAGTATATAATTTTCAACAAGTGATGTTTATTACTAACATGTTATGTATACATCGCATGAATTTAGCACATATATGTCCGAATATGTAAATTTATGCATTCAGAATTTTAAGCAAAATAAAATTATTTGTGACTGTGGACAATTTAAAGAAACAAAGTAAAGTACATAGCAGGTAACAAAACAATTACAGACTTTAGCCTCTATGTTGTTAAAAAGAAGAGTTTCAGAAATTTCACTAAAGCAAGAGAGAAAAAAACATACTAAAAAAATACTGATGGTTAACAACTAATACCTGTAAGAGAATAAAAAATTATACACGTTTCCATTACTTATTAATCCTTATTTTCTTTTAGGCAATTTTAGCAAGTATAGTAAACATAAATAATAACTTCTAAGTACAATTATGAACTTCATTTGCTATGACTTTACAATACTTCTAACCAGAATAATGTACCATTTTCTGAAACACTCCTGCAATAAATATTACAAAATTATAAATGATTGCTTTTCATTCTTAAACAGGCAATCGCTTTAACAATAAAATAATAAATTTTCCTTAAATGGTGATTGATTACTATATTAGTTTTAGTTACTGCATTCAACACCAACAAATAAATAGGTTTACTACTAGCTGCTTAGAAGTCAGAGGTAGGAAATGATTTATTCGGAGATGAGGCAAAGCAAAACTTCATAAAACTATGTACAATCTAGCTAATAAACATCATATTATTTGCTCAGAATCGCAGAATGGGCAACAGTTATTATATTTCAAATAGCAATTATAGAGAAACAACTACATTCATATTACCTGTTTCATTCAAAGCCTTGACCAATAACATAAATTGACGATGACGGATTCAACAGCAATGTAATAAATTAAACTGAATGTGAATTTTGGTCGTATGCAAAGTATAGTCCTAGACTGTACACACAAGAAACTTTTCAAGGCCAACACTGACCTGCTTATTTGTAGACAGAACGGTAAAAACAAGTGTCATAGCCGACCCAGCTAGCTGGCGTGTTGTTGAAGTTACCTATATCCCACATCACTTTCTATGTCAGAGTTATACTGCAGTAGTAAATATTTGGTATTTTAAAACACTAATGCATTTAAATACCATTGGCATAAAATTACTAATAAATGTAACTGGCCAAGCAAAGTTATTTCAAACGTATACAGAATTAAAAATTCAAAAGAGCATGTTTGTTGGAGTTGCATTTCAGGGCATCCACAAAAATTTGTAATAAAATTTCTCCGATATTCATGACCAAAATTACAAATATCCCGTATTTTTTTTATTAAATTATTTATTTATTTTCAATTTTCTGAAAGAAATAAAGAAAATTCAGCCTCTTCAACCTCCAAGGCTCAGTTCCCTTTTTCACTTTATTTCAAACAAAACCTCACTTGCGCCATTTCATAGTGTGTAAAAGCACTAAAATACCATCTGGAAAAAAAAATTATAAATATTTGCTTTCACGGTTTTGGTGATGGCAATTACATTGTACCCTCAAATTACTTTCAATGAAAGATTTGAATGACTTTTCCAGGATTTCAAGTGAATTCTCTAACCTTTCCCGACCAACTACAACTTGCCCGGACACCCTCCTGCATACAAATGCACAGGACAATGTTGGCGGAGCACAAGACACTACGTCAGTCCGTGGCGAGGGAGAGCAGCTAGCGCAGGGGCGTCGAGAGACTGCCGAGGCTGCCGAGGCTGCCGATGCCGCTCTGTCCGGATGACATGTTCAGCTTGTCGATCTCCTCGTCCGCCTGGTTGTTCTTCAGCTCCTGCAGCGTGTACATGAACTTGGTCCACTCGTCGTGTCGGGGCTGGGCCAGTTGCTGCAACACCACGGCCGATCAGTCGCAACATTGCACGAGCCCGTCCGCGGCAAGTCACTTCACCACTTTGCGAGCAACTGATAAGGGAAGCAGTTAAAAGTATTGGCTTCATTTTTGTGAACTGTAAATAAAATATGTGATTACAGATTTTTTCCAAACTGCAATTAGTGTTGAATTACAGTATGTCCAAAGGTTACTAATTCAAAAGACTTATGAACCGGCTGGTATTGTGCACGAGAACAAAACACAGATACGAATATGCAAACTTAACTTTATTAGTTTAGAGTTAAGTCAAGCTGCCGCTTGTTACATCTTCATTTATTCACAATTCATAAATGATCTATGCCTCTGTAGTATTATAATAAAGATTGCACAACATTCAAGAGTGCCTTTATAACTAAAGGCTCTTTAATTCTAAACTGCCCTAGGATTACATTTGCCTTATATTCAAAGTTATCATGCTTGAGTTTGTCTTACATTTTAATCTAGCATCACTGAATCAAATCAATATAACCACAGTTAAATTTTCTTAACTACTTCTGTGTGGAATTTGATCAAGTTATGATCTGTAAAAATTGTACTGGACACACACCAAAAGGAAACAATAATTTTGCAGCGACTACCGTGAGATGTTGTGAAACACTGATGCACTCATCTGGAAGGTTGAGGAGGGGAGCGTGATCTCACCTCGCCGACGTCGTACACCCATATCTTGCCCTGGTCGTCGCCCACGGTGACGTGCAGGCCGGACGGCGTCCACGACACCCGGTTGAGGGCGGGGTTGCCGTCCACGGCCACCCTCGCCGTGGGCACGTCCGTCTCCTGGTTCAGGTTCCACAGGTCCAGCAGGCCGTTGCCGTCCACGGTGGCGAACAGGGCGGGGTGGATGGGGGACCAGGCCACGTCGTACACGTAGTCCCCGCTGTCCTCGAACGAGTAGAGCGGCTTGCTCTCCTTCAGGCTCCACAGCTTCACGGTCCAGTCGAAGGAGGAGGTGAGGAACAGGTGCGAGAGGTCCACGCCCCCTTGCACCGTGTTGGTGGAGATGCCGGTGACCGGGCCCTGGTGCCCGTCGTACGTCTCCACCACGCCCGCCTTGCTGCCGTGCCTGCACGCTGGGGGACGGCACCGAACAACACGTTGCCAGACGCACAGAGGCGTGCGAACAAGGCACATCAAGTCTCGATCAACAGGGTTCATGTGGACCGTGACAACCTCCGACAAGCAAATCTCAGATAACATGGTTTGAATAAGAAAACAGTCATGGTTTTTCAGTTGACCCAGTGGTTTCATTTTTCAGGGTAACATTTTCCCAGCTTACGTTTGGTGTTGATTCTTTCACTCAACTATCTTTAATGTTAATTATTTTTATGTTTTCGACAACGGTCACATAATTTTTTTTAGGTCCTCAAGCAAATGTTTCACAGTTTTTGCCGGAAAAGGCGCTGTAGGTAGGCTTTGTTAAAACATAACTCACTTAGCCGGGTACCTATGAAGCACAAAACTGACCCATAAAACCATTTAACAGCCAAATCTGCTACACCTTTTTAAATGTTAACAGCAACTACCAGATCTGATACATCTTTTTCAGTGTCTAGGCTACTGAGAAATGTATTGCTAGATATCACTTAGCAGATATGCTGTATGCTACACAGCACACACAAAACACTTAACTGGTGTTTTACTTTGTCCATTTTTTTAACGTTTGTCCATTCACTAATAATCAACATTCTTATTTGTCTATGCAAGATAAAAAAAAAATTCATGATCATGTTCAGAAGAGTTTAGAATGCAAAAGTTTCCAACCTGAACAAACAAAGTTTTTTTCGTAGGTTACACTACATGAAATCAGATTTTCAAATTAACAAATAAATTTGTCAAATAAGTGACTATTTAAATAGCAGTGACAGATACAAAATAAGTGACCATACGTGAATTAAGTGGCCATTTTTGACCCCTGCATTTGCCAAAACCCCAGGATAGACCTCGCCAGGAATCAAACCCAGATCACCGGGATGGGCGGCATGGGATCGGACCACTCCGCCCACTGCAGCCTCTCTCTCATTCCGGAGCTCACCCAGAACGTAAAACTGGAGGGGGAAGGGAGGGGGGTGCACGAAATGTATACGACAAGACACCAAGAGTGTTAATAATGACACAAACAGACTGCCATTCAGAAATCATATCACAAACCTATCTAAGGGCTGCAGCCCTCTTTACTCCCCATGCTCCCAATGATTTTCTGCTCTCTTGATTATTAACGGTTTAACTTTTGATCAATTCTCCACACACAGCACAGTGGGGGAAACTGGAGAATGTCGGGGCACACCCGTGGCTACCGACCCGAGTACACGGAGCCCTCCTCGCTGCCGACCACGAAGTTGTTGACCTCGTTGTGGGGGAAGCCGAGGCAGGTGACGGCGACGGCCTTGCCCTGCTTGTGCTGCAGCTCCAGAGTCTCCTGCGGCTGAGACAGCATGTCCAGGTTCCACGAGCACAGCTTGCCGTCCGTCGACACCGAGATGAGGTTGTGGGCGTTCTGCGTGCCCACCACGCTCACGCAGTACACCGGGTGCTGCCAACACGACCCGCCTCCAGTCCACTCCCGGGCAAACACACCGTCCAACACTTGCATGAGGTGCAGTCTCATCACAAGTTTACAATTAAATAGTTTTCATACATTGCAAGTTGAAATAAGGCTAAATTTATCATTTTCTCGTGAAACTTATTACCAGGGTGTTACTGTATTTAATGTGTTATTAATCAAATACAGAAGCAAAGGGCTTGAGCAGGATTATATTTATAGAGGGCAAAACCTATTTTTTTTAAACTTAGCAGCGTAATTGTTTTTTTTCCCTAAGAATAATCCATTACCCTTAAATAAAATGGAAAAAAAAAGTTTTTAAGTGCGATTTCAAATGCAAACAGTAGCTTTAGTCTAGAATTTTGGGGGATGGGGATATGAATACATCTCAATATCCTACACCTGTAAGACTAGAAACAAAAATGTTCAAAGATACTATGAATAGTTGCCTTCCACACACAAACTAAGCAAAGTGTGTGTGTGTGTATACACACACATACACATACACACAACCCTAATAACACCCAAGCTTCACTGTCTTATCACATCGTAACATACTAAGACAAATACACAAACCCACTATGAAAGACTGCCTTCAAGCCATCCCATATATTTTACAACCATAATGTAGTCTATTTTTCAAACCACTGTGCTTTTTATTCACTCAACCAAAAATCTTACAACCCAGATTTGAATTCCCTTGTACAATACATGTAATATGTTGTATTTTAATTTGTGTTAGTAATAATGATGTAAAAGATGGCTTTAACTCAACTGATGTGTTCAATAAATTTTCAATTCAATGTGCATATGTTTGAAAAATTTTGGCTTTTGGTGTTTACCACAGCTCTGTCTAAGAGCTAGCAAGCAAGAGACCAACAGCAATAATAATTTCATATTTTCAGAAAACTACTTTGAACTACATTACTAAACATGTACAGACAAACCAAACCAAAAATTTGTCCCATATCTTTCACCAACGCACTTACAGTGTGTGCAGTAGCAGATAAGGGAGTTCGTTGACTCGGAGTCCGCTTCTGGACACGATTGTCCCACAACACTATCTGGCCCGAGTAGGTTCCTCCCAAGATGTAGTTGGGATGGAATCTAAAAGGCAGAACAAAGAATATCCTAAGCAGCTCAAAGCAGTTTTTAAACTAAAACCTATATGGTATGTAGAAAAATAAGAGCTAAAAATATATTTGTGGGATATATATATATATATATATATATATATATATATATATATATAACATTAACATATCCACGAATAAGAGTACCTCGCAAATGTCGAAACCATGACAGGTGACTGACAGTGGAAAATGTATTCCGGAGTGGTTTTCTTGAACTTGGTGTTCCACACCAGGCAGACGCCATCGGGATCATTAGGCGAATCGTCATTGTTGTGGTAACTGGCCACGAGCAGCTCCGGGAACTGAGGTGACCAATCCAGCGACGTGACGCACCGGTTGCGAGACCAGCGCTCGTCGTAGAACCAGCGATTCAATGACAATCGAAGGTGAGATTTCTCATCTCTAACAAAAGAACACAAAAAATTGAGTTAAATAGAAATCTTTAACAAAGTAGATTTAAAAATACAATGTTGGAACATATATTAGATAATAACAAATATAACAAATGACCAAACATTTATAGGGATAGAAAATATGTACAAAACATCACAAAAATAACAAAAACACAATGTAAAATATTCATCATCCTTCTAGCTTCTCATAATGCTTCTGTTTCCCTTATACATACTCCTTGCTCTACTTATTAAGCCTTCTTTAAAACTAGCTTCTTTAACAACTTGCCAAACACACTGTTGTATGCCTTCACAATATGCCTTCGGAATATCATTACTAGATCTTCCCAAAATTCATATCTTTTCTCCATCAGCTGTCGTATGGCAAAAATCATGTCTACGGCATACCTCCCTTCTCTGAACTCAGCTGTTCCTCCTGCCATTTACCTGCCTGCCATGCCCTTTCTTATCTTCCTTTCCAAGATATTCATATACACCTTTGGACAGTGGCACATCAAAGTGATCCGCTATAGTTCTCACATCTTCTCCCGTCTCCTTTCTTAAACGTTTAACTACATTCCTCTGGTATCCTCTTTTATCCTAAAATACACATCACTCTATACAGCCAATGAATTCCTACTTCTCCGGCTGCTATTAACACTTATACTGTTAACTCATTCATCCCTAGAGCTTTGCAATTCTTCATCCTTTTCAGTACTTCCTCTACCTTTCGCTATGTAACATCCTCATCAATCAACTCTGAAAATAAATCCTGCTCGTCTGTTTCTTCTTCATTGTCATTTCCATCTTGATTCAGCAGCTTTTCAAAATAATTACCACACATTATTTTCTTATTATTCTTCTTCTTCTTCTTCTTCTTCTTCTTCTTCTGTCTCCTTCATTCTTCCTTTTTCATTCTCATTTTAACTGTATGACCCTTTTCTTTACTCCTACTCCATGCTTGGCATATAACAGTTTCTTATTTCCTTCCACATCCTTTTTTAGCATCTCTGCCCATTTTTGCATCAATTTCTTTTTCTCCTCTTTTACCACTTTCTATGCTTCTCTTCTTTTCCAACGAAGTGGATCAAACAAGCTAACCGAGTGAAGCAGGGTAGTGCATTGTCCCATACTATTTATTATAGTGTTGGAGAGAATTATGAAGATAGTGGAAGAAAAGATTGAAGATTGCTGATGATTTGATGGTGTGGGGAGAAAAGGAAGGTGAGGTGCAAGAGCAACTAATGGCATGGAGTGAGGAAGTGAGGAAATGTGATATGAGATTTAGCACTAAAAAGAGTGATAGTCATGACAAGGAACAAAAAATTAAGTCAGGACATGCATTAAATTAGATGTGGAGTTAAAACAAGTAGAAACCTTCTAGTATCTAGGAAGTGTATTGAAGAGAGGGGCCCAAACATGGAGAAAATAGGAGAGGACAACATGCATTCTACAGGTGTGAGAGAGATTATGTATGGAAGGTGTCATTAAAATGGAAACCACTGTTGTACAATACTTACTACGTGCCCATAGTCATGTACGGAGCAAAGACTTGGACTGCAGATAGATGCTGTGAAGATCAGAGCAATAGTGAGAGAATAGTACTAGTTATCACTGGTTGACCACGTAAAATTTTCCAATTCACTAAATGAGTAAGTTCAGTGATACATTTGAGCAGTTCAGGGGCTGGAAAAATTAGTATCTGTCCCAAAATTAGCATCTATTATTGTGAAATTGGCATTTTAAATGCAACTTATTATAATTACATTTTAAATGTTTATTAAATAAATAATCACATATGCAAATGTCTACAAATAACCCTCTAGTTCAGTTTTGTAAAAACTCCCCTCCCCCCCATCAATTTTTTCATGCCTTCCTAGATTAAAACCACAAAATTATTTTAATTTCTATTTTACTTAAAAATTGACAGTGCTGCTAGCACCATTAAGTTACAGATTTAATTCTGCAATATTTCATCAATCAACTGGATTAATTGGGTTGAGTTATATTTTGACATTATCTCAGAATGCAGTTATAGCGATAATAGTTTAAAAAGATTATTTTTACAAGTGAATGATATTTTAAACAAATTTAGCCAAGAAAAGCATTTATTTTGAAAATTAGCTAAAATAGCATTTATTTTGGAAATTAGCAAAAAATAGCATCTAAAGTATAACTTAGAAAAAAACTCTATAGCAAGATGGTAATTTTTCCGGCCCCTGATGCATGTTACCACACACCCATGTCCAAGACGAGTACTTACAGCCCTTCTTCACCATCGTTAACACCTGTGTAGTCCGTGTAGATGTCGACAGACTCTGAAAGAGCTCTCTCCATGATTCGAGTTGCTCTGTCGAAGAACCGTTGGAATTCTTCAGACAGGATTATCATTTGTTTCTCTTCTTCTGACAGTTCCCTCACTGCAAAGTCACAAACTATGGTTGCAAGAAGCGTACAAAGTTATATCACATTAAAACACTAATAATGGGATTTTGTAAGTAATTACATGGAGGTTCTTAAAAAAAATCAACACACCCAAATTGTTCAAACATTTTAAAAATGGCTAAAAATTTAATAATTTTCAAATAAGAGTTTAAAAAGACATCACTCTACTTTTGTTGGTTTGTTACAATGATTTTAGCTTAGGGTATTCACGATGTTAATTCAAACTAGGTTTCACGAATTTGTGACAACATTAAGATGTTTTCCGGACTCTTTTACCATTTAAAGTTCACAGTATATCACGCACAAGTTTCTAACTTCTGTGCAATGTTAACACATGCTACAATAACTTTGAAAAATTTATTTATAAATCTGTATGTAAAACAAAGTTAAGATGTTATTGGATGCTCTCAAGCATTAACTATTAAACTAAAATATTGTATTAATGACTATGTTTCATAAAATTTAGTTTTTCTTCCTTGTGTTTAGTAGAATGGTACAAATAAGTTAATTTTCTAAAAAAATTAGCTGCAATACTGTAAACTTTGCAACACCTCATATTTCTTTCATTGAAATTGACATGAAATTTATTTGTGTCTTATTTAAATTTATTTCATTTTTATACAAAATACTATTACATAAGTAGTAGCTAGGCTTCTGGGTCGTAGCCGCGGTCCTTGGCGAATAATTCACCGACGTTTCGGTCGACACTGCAGTCGCCATCATCAGGGATTGGCCCACAGCTGCAGCCAATCAGGAAGCACCTTCCCCTCAGGCGGCAGTATACAAAGGCAGGATAACTTGTAAGAACATCAGTAGGTAACTGCTTCATGATGATGGCGACTGCAATGTCGACCAAAAATTCGGTGAATTATTCCGCCAAGAATGCGGCTACAAGCTACTTCAGGCAAGGGCCGTGAAAGCCTGCGAACATTATACTGTTACATAGTTGATTATATATATATATATCATATTCTTTCATTGGAAATTCAGCTGTTTGTACGGGTGAACTAATGTAGCCTCACCCTCCTTGGGCGGCTGCTTGGCCTGCTCCTGCTCGAGCGCGGTCACCGCCGGCTGCACCTCCTTCACTTGGGGCAGGCCGTGGGGAAGGATGCCCGGGGGCAGCTTGCTCTGGAACATCCCTCCCCCGTCGAGGTGCGGCAGCGAGCTCTCCTCGTCCTCCGCTTGCGGGTCGTCAAAAGTGAGAACTGCGGTGAATAAGCCAGCCCCGCCGCGCCCCCGCACACACGCACTCACTCTCACGCCATCCTCGCCCGAGCTGCTACCACGAGCGACAAGCACAGACACGGGACACGTCCGGCCACTCGCTAGCAGCCAGCTCGGCAAGCACCGAGTCCCCGGCTGGAACGCTGCGCGACTCGTGGTTGCCGAAACAGGCGAGATCTACCGACGGTAACTTACGTCTCTCCACCCCAAGGTCCAGTCACAAACACACAAAGCATTCAAAGGACTTAAAAAAAAATTCTCTGCACTGATGCACAACACTGTGTGAGAAATAAATATTGAAACCTTTTATCCCTGGCCAACACAGGCAAAAAATTTTGACACTATTATTTTCTAACTTTAACATAAAATGAATAAATATGGTTCACATGATGCGAACTAAGGCTGACCCATGGATTTCAACATGCAGCTTTCTCATTTTAAAATCGTTAAATAAATTATAGGTCACCAAAAATAAATTTTCGTAACAAATAACATACAAAAACATACACAGTCCTAAAAATGTTGATACGTATAGAAGCCTGACAGAGAATCCTTCATTTTTTTTTTTCCAGCCAGATGTCACTCTCTTGATATATGAATTATAACAAGTAACAAAAGCAATCAATTTATCTTCAGTTCAGTTTCTAGAGCAAAAAAAAAGGCAATTAAACTTCAAAATTGTTTTTTCTAAAGAAAAAAAAAAAAGGATAATGCTCAATGGTTGTATTGGCAGTATAAAATCATGGTTTGTGTGTTTGTGAAAATTTAAACTTCAAATAAACAAACTTGCACAAAAATATTCCTGAAGAATCACACATGTAGCAACTTAAACAAGACAAATTAACGCAACTTCCTGTGTACACTGAGTAAGCAAAAATTTGGATCACAAATAAATCCATAAAGATAAAGGAAAAAGAAAATTAATGTTAGCAGTAAAGAAAACAAAAGCGATGCAAATGTAAAAGCATGATTCTACAAATACCAAGCTAACAAATAGTATGACGTAATCATAATCACCAATGACATATATTAAGCTAAGTCTAAAAAATATACCTCATTAATAGAAATAAATGACTCTAATGCCAAATATTTCATACTAAAACAGAAGAAATGTAAAGGAAATTACTAACAAGCAATACCACTTAGAATATTCTAAATTTATTAACTAAGGCTTTATTGGACCATGTAATTTAAAATAGAAAAACTTACTGACAAACCCAAGACCTTTCACAGTAAATATGCAAAACTTAATACATTTTTAACTGCAACTACTAAACAGAAACTAGGAACCCTTTAGCGAATGTACAAAACTTGAGCTAATAATTTATTACTTTAAAACCACTCTTCCCTTTAGTTAAAGGACTTCATATTAACAACATAAATGATAAAAGTTCAAAGAATTCTTTTTAAATTACAATATTTCATTAATGAAAACTTAAATATAGAAATTTTTCTCTTGGACATTCACATTGTAAAGACAAACTTCAAATCAATCAGATCTGCTAACAAATGTTGCCCAGAGATTTTAGTTGCATTTAGGTATACAGTGATATTGTAAAAAGAATTCCTACACATATATAATTATACCAACTGTTTTTTTTTTTTAAATACAAGAGCATAATTTCTCTGATAATCCCAAAATTACTTGTACATATCTGGAAAACTTATGACATTTCACTTTTATAATTTTAATAAAGACTACTACTATAGCCTTTGGTGAAACCACCAAAATAATATTTTGCTACTGATCTGTAAAAGAAATTTAAGAAAAAAAAATTATATAAACTAAAAATTTTACTTTCTATTCTTAGCCTGAGGTTGCAAAACAGTAATGAATAAAACACCTCCATGATTCAAGAAGCAATGTCAACATTTTTAAAACCACTAAAATAAAAAAAATTTATAATAAGAAAAGTCTTGGGTTTAAAGTATAATGTTCACTGATTAATCTCAATATTGTATGGCAGTTTATAATACTGAGATCAGAATCGTACAGCAAGACATAACAATTACAGGATAATCTAACACACCATTAACTCGAGAGAACCACTGTCTGCCACATTCCCTTCATGCAACTTATGCTAAAGGAAGGCTACAAACTAAATCATCACGCCATCAGTGGAGCATGCTAGCTCGTCTGATCTGTGGCATGCTAGTGGAGACAGACTGTGGACCTACCTGTGAACTCGTCTTCCCATTCTAACCCTGGATTTAGATTGTACTCGTCTTGAAAGGATGGAAAAAGAAAAACCAAATCAATACCAACGTGGATTAACATCAGCCAATATGTTATTAAGATATATAATAAGTAGCTTAGTGAAATTCAAATAAAAACAAACTTGGTCTGATGATGGACCATAGTTTGCTCTTATTAAATTACAAATACAATATATATATATATTTTTTTTTTTTAGTTTCAGAAATAATTTTAAACATTATACACAATTTCTGATATAAAATTTACACACAGCCAGATCAAGAAACAAACAACCAATCGTGGAAACTTTGCGGACGGTATAGTGTTGCAAGAAAGAAACACCATCACATTTTTTACAAAGCAAGTACAAAAGCTTCATTTGCGCTGATGGCATGACAAGTTGCTCAAACAAGATGTACCGTGTTCACATTGCAAAACTGGAATCTCCAACATGCTCTACTTCCCAATTTCAGCCACTACAGGAGGAATCATAATTAACTCAACATCACCCAACATATATGAACAGCTTTACCAGTCACGTCCGAGTAAGTCGTTTTGCAGGTTATGAAACCTCCTGCCTCAGCTTCAGAAGCTGGCTTTATTTTAATATTGTAAGGAACTACAAACACACCACAGAAGCATGCTGATTGAAGCACTATCCAATACAAGAGGGCAATGTTTCCTCTCTGAAAATGTAGCACTTCTTTATCACATGTGCACTACAAGTAGCCACAAAAAATAAGTAGCCTTAATTTAAGAAGCATTTGCAACTATTACCAACACCAACTTTACAAAAAAAAGCTAATAAAGCTATAGTGTAATTGAATTAGTACATAACACCAAAATATTTAGAATATTGTTAAAACAATCAATAAGTTTTGCCTTACTGAAAATTTTTTCTGCAAAATAATTATTTCTGGGAAAAACAAATTTTTAAACAAAAATTGTTACAAGTGTACATAATTTTATAGTTATTTTAAAACCTATAATACAAATAATGACAAAATATTAATAACTGCAAGGTTATATGTATGGTAGCTACTGTTCAAGCACTTACATCATAATTATTAATATTCCTACTCTGTGCAAGCCAGAAACTCCATACCAGAAAATCAATGATAATGAATTCTCTAATAGCATGCACTGGAAGATCATTTGAGGATAAGTACATATTACATGTTTGTAACATCTGATAGTTCAATTTTTATGTGTGGAATGTAATGCTCAATACAAGTAAACTTTTATACTCTAAAATATTAAAATAAAATAACTAAACTCTATTTGAGTCACCATCTACAAAATAGTTTAAATGAATAAATATACAATATTGTAATCTAGTAAACGTTCCAGCAAGAATTAAGCTAACAAATTAATTTTCTAATTTTCCTAAAATAATTTATAGGTGTATTTTAAAACTAAAAACAGGAGAAAAATTAAATACTGAACTGGCGAAAATTGTGCGTTTGCAATGTATTTTACCTAGAAACTTACAAACTACTGCAGCTATTAAGACAAAACCTTTTGATTTGTAACATATTAGCTCTCAGTTACAGCATTTGTTGGGAGTAATTTTGTGAACGTAACAGAAATATTTAACAGGAAATTGCTGTCAATTGTGTTGCTATCTATGGTGGATGGTGCAAACCACAGTGCATAATATCAAAAGGAAACATTCTCGTATTAACTATTTAATCTATTTTAACACAGGCAGTATCTTAATAAAATTCCTTGTCAAAAATCAGGTCCAAAGCTGAGGATTAGTATTTTTTTTAAATTTTATGAGGTATTTTTTTCAAGTGCATTTCAAAACAGTTTAAAATCTATTTCTGATAATCGAATGGTTCAATAGTCAATATAGCAAAAGTGCTGCTCACTGCATGTGATGGTGGCAAGCCACTTTTATGAATTCTTATTGGCAGGAGTGGAAATTATGTTAAATTTGCATTCAGAAATGTAGTTGAAAACACATTTTGTGTATATTTATTAAGCTTTGCATTATTTTTAAATAATTCTACATTAAATTTCGCGTCCAATTTTCGTATCGTAAGTTTATTTGCAACTTCAAGACTAATGAATTTGCTCGTCACCGGTGTTAGATGTTACACATCACTCGCAAGTTCCGAAAGACTCACTTTTTTTATAATTACCTTAATGTATGCAATATAGTTTAACATGCAGAATTTTTCTTCTCGAAAATCATGTGAATTTCATGTGTGGCAGTTATCCCGAAACAAGCAATATTTGTCAAGGAACAAATGACAGGAAATGCAACTCTGCAAAGTTAAAGGAGCAAACACAAGCATGCAAACTTGTATGTTTCACACATCTAGGCACCACTTCAGTAGCTGAGAGGATGCACAATCACAGTGCATTAAGTTTCAAAAATTTTTTTTTTAAAAGACGTATGATTACCCTGAAAGGCGATAGGACACAATTACAAGTCTATTGCTAATAAAATTCCTTGGGAACCTTATAAATTATGCTACATGTGCAGATCACATTTATGTAAATGGCCATGTTAAATTTTAGTCTTTAGAATTTATTTTTATGCAGGGTTTGAAAAATAGAACATTAAGTAAGAGGGAGAGGAACGGACCAAATTATTTGCACCTGGACCCTGGTCTGCAGGAAGCAGTCGACGAGCGAGGCACAGACGTTTATTTAGTCGAACACACTAGCAATTAGCAGTCTGCACAGCACAGTGGAAGGTCGATTGTGGTATGTTTACATGTTTGGCTTTGGGTTATTAGCGCAGTGTATGGTATTATGCCTATCTCCACTTTCTTGAACTCTCTCCTAGAGCTGTTAAAAAATGTGCTACTAACATCTGCCTCTCACTTGGATTGCGGTACAGAGGAAATGGTGCCCACTGTTGCCAGATTGATAGATACCATCCAGCTTCTTAATTTATACACTATAGAGAGCTATAATAAGTTTTAGTATATTTTTAATATTTGTTGATAGACCAAAAATAGTATCTTTTGATAGTATTATTACCATTATATACATTCTGAAAGAAAATGATTATTGATTCTAAACACCAATTATTATTTCAAAGAAGAAACTATTTATAGCAGTAACTATTAATAACACAGCTTTCCATTAATTAAGTCATAAGATCAAACCGAGCCAATTTTTTTTATATTAAACAATGTAAAAAAATTCTGATGAAATAAAACGGTGGCATCCAAGCTGGAATCTTTCAGTTACGTTTTCTTGGAGGTAAGAAATAATTTTATCACATTCTGATCAGGATGAAATACATTTCCGAAATTCTGAATTTAGTAAAAAAAATTAAAAGTTAAGTACAATTGTATTTTTGAATACATTATGTATTGTTTAAAACTTTTGGGTATATCTGGGAACAGAGCAAACTGAAACAAGGACAGCACTAATAGCAGAAATAGTACATTGTAAAAAGAGAGTAAATGCCCATTAAAATGCACGCTGCAATCTAAGGATGAGACAGACACGTGTCTCTGCCCACTTCGCAAGTGCCGTGCGATCGCGTGACCCCAGACCTAAAACCTCTGGACTCCTGTGAGCCCACATTGAAAGTTAACACAATGCAAACAAGTGTTCACATGAGTCGCAGGTTGAGGGTGGCACTTCCAACCTCGGTCCACAAGCCCACGATTGTGCCCAGCAGCCTGCAACCCATGTCACCCTGTTCCCCTTACGCGCGATAGCGCATCTTCTCTGCCACTGCAGTGGCACCTAGAAGTGCGACATTCAAAAGGTAACTTTCCGGGGTCGTGTTTCCGGATAAATGTCCCTAAACAAATACCGCTTGTTTCAGCATTTACGTCCAGCTATTTCTAAACAAGCTGTACAGGTTACAATACATGCCATTACCAAAAGTTATCAGAAGAATTAATTTAAACTTTATCTTAAATTTGGATTGTGTTAAGTAATATAGCCTTTCTATCATTGTAATAATATTATCATTTCAAAATTAGTTATTCACTACTACAGCCATTCTGCATGATTAATTTGGTGTATTGTGTAAAAAAAACTTTCAAGGTAGGCTTCAAAATCATACATAAGGGCTAACAGAAAACAACACACATTACTAGTTGATTTTTCCATTAATGGAAAAGTGACTTTTGTGTACAGTTTTAAAGAATTTATTTGCATATACAATTTTTTATTTTACAGAAAAATATTATACTGTTTTTTTACAAGTTCACAACATCAAGGGCTACGCCCTTCCTAAACCCGATGTACTTCGCCACCTCAGACTACTTCTCCCACTATCACCCTCTGTTCCAAACTGCCCGCCATGCTTGGGCATGTGTATGTGTATGAGAGTTTCAATAGTGCTCCAAAAATTACAGCAGGAGGGCTCAGTAATCTCAGTGCTTCGTTTCGTAAATTAAGTAAATAAATAAATATTTAACTTCTTGTATTTGTTCCCTAGTGTTTTGTGTTTCTAGCAGACAGAGTACCATTTCAAGACTGGTTTTAATTACAATGCAATAAATATTCAGAGACCTGAACATTGCTGAACAGTCCCAAAGCGGACCTTGATTAATATTCTGTTTATTTTAAATAGTTTACTTAATCAGTCTTATTGTTTGCAGCCATTGGGCTAAGTGTAAGTAAGGTTTGTGTGTAGTCATTCCTTTTCTCAGTAGCATGCTTTTCCAAATGTTTGTAACAGTCATCGGCCAGAAATGGGCAGGTAACTGCCTCTACGGCATGCTGAGAGGAGTCCAGCTGCTACCCAAGGTAAGGAGCTCTGCAAATCCATCGTTTTCTACTTTGCAACTCTCTGATCCACGTCCATCGGTTTGCTTAAATTATGTAGATCACTTTTACGTAACTTCAGGGCTTACCTCGGGTAATAGACGGCTTTGCGTAATTATTATTTTTATTCATTTTAATTCTAATTCTGTTCAGCACACACAGTGCCCTGGATCAACTCTTAAAACTATTTGCGCCACCAGCTTTTTAACTGTGTAAAATGATGTGGTGGGAAAACGGACGTATATCGTGAACGAATTCATGAAATAGGAATAGTTGTTTCTTTTGTGAGTGTGACCATGTGCAACAACATCAAGCAGACTGAGGTGTGTGGGCCGCCTTAAAGAGTCTGATCATTTACCTTTTAGTATAAATATAGAGTGGACGTAGTGTTTTATTATAAATTGGGTATGAGCCTTGCTAAACAAGGTCAGCATCATGGCCCTGGGACAGGAATAGCTGGGTCCATATGCTTAGAAACATATGTGGTAGTGCCCTAGGCATAACACATCTAACTTCATTCAAAACGACCCCCCGTGCAATAGCAAGGTTATTAAGTTATTTTTCACTGTGATACATATACATCCTGAACCATAATATACTATACAGCTGAGTGCAAGGGAACCCTTTGAAACTAAAGAAAAAAACTATTTATAGCTAATTTTAAACATTTTTGGTAGTCACGCAGAAAGTAAATTTTGTCACACTAATTTATTATTACGCATACTTTCCAAGATGTGCATCTAATTATGACATAAGACATGTTTTTAAAAGAATTTTATAACTTTGAAAATAGTTTCTCTTTCACAATTTTGTTAGTATCCTACATTCCCAGGTAGTCTCATCTACATGCAAGACTGAATAGAACAGGCAAATTAGTGATGTACCAACAAAGGATATAACACAAAAACAGACATGGCTACATGACTAACAGTGTGAGGAGACGTGTTTCCATCAAGACTTATTTATTTAAGCAAGGTCAAGTGCTTCAGCATCATCATGTAGCAGAGATTACTTGTACCAACTATGTACTTGTCTTATACAGTTACCCACCTTTCAAGCCATACCATTATTCAAACCAAAATTACAGTCACCATGGAAAAATACATTAAATTAAATTTTAATTTTTTTTGCGATGTATTATACTATAGTAAGTACGAACAGCATTAGTTAAAAAGGTTGAGCATGCATCTTGCAGCTATCATATTCCTTGCTGGACCTGTAATGTATGAAAATATTCCAGTCTCACTCTTATATTCAGTGCCTCGCGCAACTAGCAATGCTTAGTTTTATCTATTAAATACTGGACTTTTAAATGTGATAAAACACGATACCATTACTGTATAATATTGGGAAAAAATAAACACAATAAATATAAATATCAATAATAAATTAATATCAATAAATATCAATGTTAATAATAGATTCCCAGCAAATTACATGGAACAGCTAGCCTTGCATGAAGGTACATAATGACTATAAAACAGTACTGGCAGCAAGGACAATGAATGTATAGCATATATGCAATGCTTCTATGTTGTATTATTTATTACCATTTTTATTTTGAAACATTATCTCAATAATATCATAGTTTTTTTTTTATAAATAAAATCAGAGGCCTTGTTAATATCGTAAAAAGATTAAATTATAGATCATGATCTTGGGCACTATTTTTGTTTTGTCTCATCAAAATTTTGGGCATAACCGCAGATGAAAACTATACTTGGTGGGAGGTCATTGCTAACCACCATAGAAAACCACAATAAACATGTGTTTTGAGGGGAGAATTTCATTGAAATTATGATGTGTTTAAGCTAATTACAAAATCAGTTTTTCAGACTCAAAGCATTTAACATTACATACAATTTTTTAAAAAATTTTTTTTATACAGTATTAAATGCCAAATAACTGGAATCAACAAACCAGAAACTACCACTACAAATAGGCAAATCAGAACAGAATAACACTTTGTCGTTTTGGAAAACTGTAAACTTAACTACTGGCATCGCTGCATGCAAAAACCACAAGAAAGAAACAGAGGAATAAGTGTTTAGGGTCTATTGTAGCATTAATTTCAAAAATAACATTCTTGCCATAATTTCCATGCATTGCTCACATACAAATATATAGTACATTGTGCATAAAACTATGTTTGTGCTCCACTAGATGCCATCACAACTTGCCAGCAAGCTTCAACGGTAGGGTTTAACACTCTCACTGTTGAGGTGTGTGCCAACTACTTCAGCATGAAATCTCTCCTCTGTGCTGTAGTTTACTCACTACTCTGTTACGTTCTATTGCCAGCATAACTAAACTGGTTCATTTGAGAACAAACCACAACAAGCCTTACAATTTTTTTTTTGCTGCGCACAAAAGTATTTTAAGTACTTCACTCATTACGTCATTACACATCACTAGTACTGCACTCAACTTGGCTATGGCAAGAATAATGCCTGAAGGAATACGTAACAAATATCAATAGTTTGGACTGACTGCGAGCACAAGTCTTGTGGCTAGAGAATCCCTGGAAACAGTTTGAAAATAAGGTACATTTTAATTTTCAAATTATGGGTAGAGTTACTGTATCACAATATGGATTCCAAAATTATTTTAGAAAAATTAGATATTTATGTGGCATATTATTTATAGTTTCTAAGGCTATCAGTTGGAATCATGCCTAGAGATGCACTATCCACAATCACCAAAAATAACTTGGTTCAGTTCTTATTAACAACAAAGACTCGGAAGGTTACTTTCACAATAATTTCGGCCAATAACGACAATGTAGTCCTGCAAATGGACCCCCACCCAACACTACTTGTGGCTCGCCACCCGAACTGGCCCGATCCAATGTTCCGGGGGGCCCAACATTACAGGTAGCCCACGGTATGGTTCAGGTACGGAAACACCAAAAAGTGTGATTGCTCACAATGCTAAGCGTACTGCCAAAAAGAGCCCCCTGGAATTTTTAAAGCACGTGGAAAATAGAATTAACAGGTGTTGGGAAAATAAATTTGTGTACTCTATTTGTTAAACTGGCCATTTATTAAAATTAAAATACAAATTTTAAATTATCAGGAATGGAGTTTTTTTTTTAAACAGAACTTAAAGGAAAGAGTTTTGCTCTAAAATAAGAGATTACATGATAACACCCACAGACCTCATTGACAAATACACATTGATCAAAATCACTTTAAATTAACAAGGGATAAAATAAAATAAATAAGCAGTAGATAGGATGACATAAGGTTTCCCACTAAAATAAAAAGTTCACGAGATATTACACACACACTTTATGAATGAAGGAATGATCTTAGTGTCTGAATTACATTGCAGAAGATTACTTGCTACTCACCTGCAAAACATCTTGTGCACATGAGTTTGTGTATTGTTAATTTAGCGAGTGACAATTACATACAGAAAATAAAATTTGCTTACTTATTCATGAAAATTTTTTCTCTAAGTTATATTGTTATTCTTTCATCATTTAATTTTTTGATTGATCATGTGTATTAATGTTTAATATTTGTGTATAATAATATCGCACAAAATAAAGGTATTTTTTCTTTCTTTTTTTCTCTAAACATTTCCTATTTCAACTGTTTACCAAAAATTAAATGACAAAAACACAGCAATGAAAATTGAGTAGCGAGAAAAGTAGCCATGATTAAACCATTCATTGAGATTACATTGAGTGAGTGTGTCTGCTACTAGTAAATTCGTAAGGTAAACCATTCAGTGTGACTACATTGAGTTTATGTTTGTTACTAGTGAATTTGTAGGTGAATAAACCACTCAGTGTGATTAAATTGAGTATTTATGTGTGCTACTAGTGAATTTGTAAGTAAACCATTCAGCGTGATTACATTGAGTGCATATATTTGCTACTAGTGAATTCATGGGTGAGTAAACCACTCAGTGTTATTGAATGTGTTCACTACTAGTAAATTCATGTGTGACTAAACTCTGTTTATGTAGTTACTGTAATGTTTATCTGATTATTTTTACTGTTAATTCAAACCAAAAATAATTTTAAGCAATTGTGAACTTTATTTAATAGTAATAAGGTTTATGTGCAATATTGGTTGATTACGTCATTTATAAAATGAATCCTTTCTGCTTTTCTTTTGAACCGTTTAATTAAAAAATATTTTGAAGGGATCTTGGCCCTTATATCCATGTGCATAAAATCTATAAGCAATATCTCGCAAGCTTTTGATTTTAGAGCAAAATGGTAACACAAAAATGTAAAATTGCTGTAAAATAATTTAATAAAATAAGTAGTAAGCAATGAAATAAGAAGGGCAAAAAGGAGTTACTGCTCGAAACTCAATTTACAATAAATCACACTTAGCCCTTAGAAATTAGTGCATAAGAAAAAATTATTCTTTGAAACTTTTGTTATGTCTACAAGAAATAAACTAAGAATAGTAAGTTGTACGTTCAGGGTTTTCTGAAGATGAATTTTATGCAGCTAAGTTTTTCAATGAACTATTCCTATACAAATTGTCAAAAAACCATTGTATAGCATTAAAAAAAAAGTCTAAATGAAATGCTACTCAAGTCGGTGACTAGCAAAGCCTGAAGTGCGTTTGCCAGGATGCTCGTGCCATGCCTGTCTGAAACCAAACTGTACCTGTCTGAAGCTCGACATAACTATTAATGCTTCAGAGACTGTACACGTGCATCAATGAATGCAAGTCAAATGTGCCTGTTCCCCAGAGCACATGGTTGGCTCTGGAGGCAAAGTACCATGTTCCATCTCAGACCCCAGCAGACTGCAAATTTTCCTAGCGGCAAATCTTAAGTTGGTAGCATGGCAGACACTTCTACGGTAATGAAGTTTCCCCCACACTATAATAAATACTGCCACCACACAAACCTTTTTCACTCCCATCTCGCGTGTATGGTCCGGGATAAAACATGTTGTGACTCTCTTGCTTTCTCCTGTGGCAGCCAATGCCCCCCCTCCCAGCATATCTAAGATGACTCGGCCTCAGATGGGCACCAACTAATTTACTCCCTCACCTCCCTTGGCTAAACAACCACATTAACGTTACACTTATTTCTGCAGTCTATATTACACAAAACTCTATGTCTGTGGTAATTAGACAGTACAGAAGATTTAGTCCAACCCAGCCACAAAACTTGTGTTCCAAGGCTTGGTTACACACACCATGCTGAATTATTTTCATTTTATTGTCATTACTATTATTAAAGGGCTATTTTTCTAACGTTTAACAGGATGCCAGCCTTGAACTTATTGTTTTGTCACAAATATTTTCAACAGATGTTCACTAAGTAAGTGTACTATAATGGGTGTAAAAATTTGCTCAAGTGATAATAATTATGAATACTTGTGGAACTCTTTACACCCATCATATTAAATTTATTGAACATCTAAAAAGAACCAATTCAAGGGAGGCAATGTTAAAAATTACAGAAATATCCCTTACATGACAGTAATGATGATTAAATAAAAAAATTGTTATTTAAACTTATTAAATAAAATTAATAAAATTTATTAAATTAAAATTATTGAACATCTAAGAACAAATTCAAGGGAGGCAATGTTCAAAATTACAGAAATATCCCTTACATAATAGTAATGACGAAATAAAAAATCAACATGGCCTGTGAGACTCAGCATTAAAGTACACATTAAGGCAAAAATACTACCCAAATAAATCTAAAATTTATTTTTTGCTCAATTTTTTTCTAACAAGATTACAACTCATCTTTTATGACATATATCATTTATTTTGAACTTCAGAAATCTTAACTGATAATGCTCTCTTCTCTTCGCATAACTAGCTATGATTAAAAACAACAGCTCCTCTTGTTAGAAGTACTATACAACTACCAAGCACTACGTTATGTACATCATGGGTGGACAGTGAGGTCTTGAATGAGGTAACTGGGCTTATAGCATTAAAAAATGTTAGCATTCTACAAATACATGCAACTCAACAGGTAAAATCCTAACAATGTAGCCGACAATGTTTTTTCTATCACATTATAAAAATAGCTATTTCTAAGGTTACAAATTTTTACACTTAACTACGACATGAGAATTTTCCGTATATAACTGCCAGCACAAACTAAAATATTTAAAAGAACAGTAAATTATTTGTATGTATGTCATATGCCAAAATTTAAACTATAGCTCCATTTTAAACAACTAAAACTTATAAGATGCTTAAAACATTTACCATCCCGCTCTTGACTCGAGAATTACCTAAGGCTGAACCTACCTATTGAATTTTCATGTCATTACTTTTGACATAGAGTTATTTCTACATATGTTTCACTATATAAGCACTGCATTTCAATTAATTACTAATTTGATTGCTAGATATTGGCTAAATATTATCTGTCATTTGTAAACAGTCAGTCTAGTATAATAACCACAACTTTATTGTTGACTAATTGCCTCGTGACCACTCGCTAGGAGTTAATTTTCTAGTTTGCACATCTCTGTAACGTGTAAACATTTACTTCTGTTGTTCCACTTTAGAAATATTTCTTCATAATACTTACTCTGGAATCAACAAAAAATGAAACACAAACTCCTACGTGGCAGAGCCATCGATAGGGAGGTGCGGAGGAGATCGGGGGACGGGAGTACAAAATCCCAGGGCCCGCATACCAGGGGGGAGGAAATTGAGTTAAGAGAATTTTTTTTAATGCTTGTGTTTACCCTGATAGGACGAAAATTGCTAATAGAATTCACGAGAAAACTTACAAGTTACGGATATACGCAGATCATGTTTACAGTTATGGCCACAAGTAAAAATCACAGTCTTTAGTTTATTTTCATAAACTGTGGGGTTTGAAAAAGTTGCACATTAAATAACATATTTGCAGCGAGCCCTTGGTTTCCCTCGATCGGAACTTCCCGTGAGTGAGGGCCAGCCATAGCCCAGTTTTCTCATGAACCACGACCACACAGTCCACCACACGCTGGGTATGACAAGAAATACCAGCTCCAGCTGTTAGCTTTGTAACCACAGCACTCTTTGAACAGTATGAAATATCATGTTAGTTACACATTATTACTTAACATAACAAGAGGTGCAAAAACATATACAATTTAAATAATAAAAACTGTACATAAATATGAAAGTTCATAATTTTGCCACACAGGGTCTCGGGAAGATGCGTTAAGTTGTTTCACAATTACACATTCTCATGGAACACACGCACTGGGGCCCAACAATGAGAAATGCAATAAAACACACTAATATTTTTTAAAAAAAAACTAGATTTATAAGAAATCATGGTAAACATTACAGGCCTTAAGGTGAAGAGTGAAACGTAAACAAACAATAGTAATATGCCACTTTATTTAGGTATGCCAAGGATGCAACACAGAGTCCAGAACTCATGTTGGGGAAAATCATGCATTAAATTTCTGTATTCAGGCAACTACATTTTCCAAATGTCTCTTCCAAACACTAAAACTTTTTTGACTGAAAGTCTTGATAATATTTTTCATGCCTAGTGCAAAGGTTGTCTTAATCAACACTAACAATAAAATTATGACATATTTAGCATCCATAGAAATACATTTAGTTTAACAATTACATTGCTTGGCATTCCTACTACCAACAAAGCCCTAAAGAAAAGAAATTATAACCAAAAGTAATCATTAACTTACCGTAGTAGTCGGTTGCGTGAGCTGGAGGGGGAGGGAAAACAGAAAAAAAACAAACGTGCTACAAAATTATTAGTGGAGGTAAACAAGGCATTATCTATTAACAATAAAAAGAAACAAACTTAATGAGAAATGTGCATATGATTAACTATACTGCAATGTTATTTTTCATTGGAACAAAACATATACACATTTCTGAAAGACACTTCTAAGACATAGGTACATATGAAATGATTTTAAAGTGTGAGATTAATCAATAGAAAACCAACCGTGTTACTTGGACTTGTTAATCACAAAAACCCATGCACAGTTATCAGTGAGATTGTCTCTCTCAGAGCTGTTCAATAGTGCACAGTGCATGTTCATAATAACCAATAAAAAAAAATTCCAAACATGAAGGCCTACAATAAATGAATTTCTTTAATGATCCAAAACAAATTATACCTTTTTTTTTTTTTTTTTAAGAAACATTTCCGCAAGCCAGAAGTACTACACAGTAACATGCTTAAAACATTGGACTTGCTAAGTTATGAGTAGCTTATAATGCCTCTGATTTACAAAAGCTGTCATAGGAATATGTATGTGTAGCTCGTCAGGTAGTCATGAATACTACAAAATTGTTACCCATTTATTTTGTACACTTTATGTCAGTTTATGAAAAACAATAAAATTGTCACATTGAACAGCTTCACTACATCTGAACAGTACTTTGGACTTGACTGAATTAAAAACTTAACACATAAAATGAGCGTTTAAAAAATTGACTGAGCAGGCCTGAAGAAACTTACATATTCTCTGAATGTACTCACTCTTAAGATACACAAAATATGCTCACTTGGTTGGAAAAAAATATAACTGTTTACTTGGTGTTTATATCTACACTAAATTTTGCCGTATTTAAATACCCCCCAACATACACAAAAACCATTTGACATACCAATTAGGAAGTTGTGCAGAAGATACCAGTTTTTGCAATCTGATGGTACATTGTATTATTTCAATATTAGTAGAAGATGCCAGTTTTTGCAATCTGATAGTACATTGTTTCTTTAAAAATCATTTTTCAATTAGGTACATATAAAGTAAAGTTGAAACTAAGTTAACACTAATAAAATTCACATTTAATAATCATAAGATTAAAATGTTTTCAAATTATATCACTAAATTAAAACAATACATATGTAAACTAATTTACTGAATCAATTATGGCTACACAATATGTAAAAAAAAACATATAAAAATTAAATTATACATACAGCTAAAAATTTTTAAATATTTTTAGGTTGTTTTTTCCTTCATTTAATAAACTAGCACTTTTACACATACCCTCCAGTAAGCCATCATAATAATTTGTATAACAAAATTAGAGTAATTCCCACAATGTTTTGAGAAACTTGTGCATTAACTGATTATTTCTATAAAAACCTATAATTTCCACTTTTACACACAGTTAAAAAAAAAAAAACAGTTTTTCACCACTAGTCAGAAGTGTGTCATTTCTCAAATCAAGTACCACACAGCTTTTTTTTAAGATCACAGCCAAAATATTTCTGAAAACACTCCAACTTCCAACCATTCAACATGCTCTTGATAAGGATTAAAATTAGAGACAATAGTTCAAAATGATTTCAGTGGAGAATCCATTAAAACTTAATACTAGACTGCGAACAATCCCTGACTGAGCCACTCAACTGCTTGTCAGCACTAAATGTTCAGTACACCTACCTATCCCTCACTTAGCACGTCTTCACATTGTGCGGATTCATTTAACGTGATGTGAATTTTACTGCCCTTGTCTTGAATAGCACGTCTGTAAATTTCAGTTAGCATGAAATCTCGGCAGGCAAAAAAAAAGTCTAACACGACACCACAAAGTCTGCTTCAACTTCTGTAAACAACAGATGTGCTGTGGGATACAGTTAGCCAAACAAGAGGGGAAGAGATGTGTGCGCAGGTTAGTCTATGCTATCGACTGTTGTACAAACATCAGCTATGGCAAATTAAATTGCGGCTATGGAGTGTAAAGGACCAAATGTTTTTACGTCCGCGCGTATTCCGCCGTGCTGTAGTTGTCGCCTGGCCACAAACCGGGCCATGAACCCAGTCTAGCCAGTGGCAGGGAATTCACTCAAACACAAGCAACGTCTGCCCATTCAGCTGCCGGTAACTGTACGTGCTTGATCACTCATAATCAGTGGTGGATCCAGGATTTTGGTTTGGGAGGGGCTTGACCCAGCTGAGGCTAGGCTTTATCAAGGCAAACACTAAAACAATAGTGGACCCAGATGCTTTTGGAGGGGGCTTGAGCCCCTTAGCCCCCCCTCTGGATCCGCTACTGCTCATAATGCATCGTGTTCAAGTATTTGAGAGTAAACTAGAAGTATTACAGTGTGCAGATGGTCATGAAGGCCACGCTTATGTTGGTCGCACTTTGTTTAAAGCAAGTCAATTGTGCGTACAATCGTATGAAATAAGGACTCTTATCAAAAGTTCATATACATAAGTCTGATGCTGTTGGTTGTACTAGCGGGTATATAGGTACCATTTGACATTAGATACCGGAACAGAAATAAACAGATGATTCACGTGGAAAAGGTTGTTAAATGAATGTTGCAATGAAAAAAAAATCATTGGCCTGACAGGATTGGTGTGAACCAGGTGGTGATACGCGAATAAGCACTTTAATTTTTGAAAAATTAAAATGTAATTATCCTGACAGTAATATAGGTTTCACTGTCAGTAAAGGATGGTTTGGAAAGGTACGCGACGTGAGTCGAAGGTCACGCCCGGGTGGGCAAGTCAGCCAGCCGACTGACGATAAAGTACATAACCACGTATCTCCCGTTACGCGGTGTTGTATTTATCATACAAAGTGCAATGGGAGGCATATAAAGATAAATGGTGTGACATATTTATAGTGAGTGTTATTCAACGCATTTATATTACGTAAAGTATATTTTCCTACACAATTTTAGAACACATTAAATAAATGAGCCTTGCTATTTATGGAAACCAATGCTTCAGAATAGGCGATTTCAAATAACACGAGCATTTTCAGGAATGAATTAGTCGTGCTAAGTGAGGGATAGGTGTACTGTTATTTGGCCTCGTTTATGAGCATATAGAATTTTTTTCTTCTGTGTTCTTCATTGCTTCTTTGTTGCATCATTCAGAATGGTTTGCCTGTAGTCAGTAATTAAATACTTGTGACTCATCCAGTTTCTTAACTATTTCATATTTCAGTAGTTTTCCATTTTTTCTCTTTTTTTATTTACCAACATGATCCCATTTTTGCAATTTTAACCTACTTCTTTTTGACGACAATAACTCCCCTGCTTTTCCACAAACCACAACAAACACCATGTCAGTGCCCAATGGTTACTAGTCAATGCAACACCACTATTACAGATTTTTTCTGGACTTTAAATAAAATTTACTTACAACTTTTATAGAACACATAATAATCAGCAAAAAAAAAACATGAGCAAATTTAATAAGAAATAGATGTACTATTTGCAGGAATGTACCCATTTTTGACGTAGAAACCTAAAAAAAATCCTTTCAGAGATAATTTGCTCATGATTAAAGGGGACAGTCTCCAACTAATTGTATTTAATGAGCAACTATAAAGTGAAGGCATCAACAAAACTAAATTAAAGTTCAAATGGCTGGTGGAAATTAAATTTTCACGACTTCAAGCACAGTTACGATTTATTTCTGGATTTTTGCACGACTTTCATGACCAGTATTTCAGTTTCCTTTTTTTTTCCATGGTTTTCTTAACCTGTAGACACCCTGATCATAGTCTGTTCTCTTAGTTACAGCTCAACAGCCTCAGGTGTCTACTGCAATTCACCCAGCAATTGGTCTACAGCCCACATTACATTGCATTATAACAAGTTTTAAAAGCTGAAAAAAATTAAAACTATCTCATACATTTTAAGGGAAATCATACCCCATCCTCTTGCAATTTACAATTTTGTTTGCTATATTTGTTATTTTTAAATATACACCCTAATTAATGGACAAACTTTTATATGCAGTTATTTGCTGCTTCTCAATACTAGCCTTAGCTAAGGGATCCACTAAAAGTGCATCATAGTTGATGCAGCCATCTTTGTGTTGCTTCTGAATTCCCACAAGGAATCCCTACATGCGTCCACTGAACTCGAGATACCTAGGGATGCGACAGTCTCATCCACTGATGCGGCCATAAAGCCATTAGCTTCGGAATAGTTTCACTGTTTCAGAGGTTTGGCATAAGACATGTTGAAAGCAATATAGTTGAATTCATAACTCAAAAAGAGACAAAGAAAAATGTAAATAAAAGTATTAAAAGTACGTAAAACTGATTAGCGTATTAAATGCTCATCACTAGTATTTTTAATATTTTGGAATCCATAAACACATTTTTATTCTCATCATTAACCATTTATAACATCAACCCTACATTCAAATTTTGTGCTTGTATTTAACAATGGTCATCGTTATTTAAGTTTCGCTGAATCTCGGTGGATATCATAACTCAAAATGGCTGTGTTTACATTAGTATGAACAACTATCAACAGGTAGTGCTAGCAGTAAAAGCATTTGTATACCATCCATCCCTCAGAAATGAGTCCTTTACATTGTGGCTGCATTTGGCAAGAGATGTAGAGATGTGTGTGCTATGGACGCAGCTATATGTATTTGGGAAAAGCCTTTGTCAGGTATTAATCAGCATACTAAAGCATGTAACCAAGAGAAGGAAGTAACAGAATACATCACGCAAGCTACAGTTGCATTAAATCACACTGGGCCACGAATCAGAACGTTGACGCCAACAAGCAAACATTCAAAACTGTGGTTTGTCTGGCCACTAATTTCATAAACACATCAGTACTACTTTTAAAATGCAAGATGAATGGGTATTATGCCCCTTAAAACCCTTGCTTCCTGCTTGAGCTCAGGTGAGTTAAATGCAATTTCTGTCGAGAAGATTGGATGCAAATGTTTGAATAGGCATTCAAATACTGAGGTGGCACTGTACGTTATAAAAGTAAGATATTTGTCAGTTTTAGACACGTGCTTCTCATGATAATTAATATATATTAACATACCTACATATAAGATATCTTCTTACCTATTGAACTTGGTGTTTAATTGTAGTAATTGCTAATTGCACATTATTGTAGAAGCACAAAAAGCACACACAAAAAATAGACAGTACAAATTTATTCATACACTGCTTAAATTTTAAAATAGAATTCCCAATGCCAAATTTACCAGATAACACTGCAAGGTATGTGTAAAATGCTACAACGTAAAGGCAACATTAACTGGCACCAAAACATGTTAGACGTGACTGTACAAAATATTAAAGGTCAGCTCATGACAACTTAATGTTATACATGTCCCAAAACTTATGTAGTATGACTATAAAAAATACATTTTTATATGCACAAGCTGTTTCTGAATCCAAATATACAAATGCTAACTAGCTAAACTCTACAGTAGAAAATTCAACTAAAATTACATCTTTTATACCGTATTTTCCAACGTACAAGACAATAATTTTATGCAATTTCGAAAAGCATAAAACTGCTACTCATCTCACATGACATTGTCTTATGTCACTGTTGCATTAAGCTTTTTTTAAACCTGACAGTATTATGCTGTTGTACTAAGGAGAACTGGGATGAGATATATTCGTAATGAACTGACAGTTACAGATGGTGCTTTTTTTTTTCCTTGTAACCACACTTTCAACAGCTACATGATGGCATTCTGTATTTCACGTGTTTAACTTTAAGATATGGTCTCTTTTTCTATGCTGCAGGATTGAAAAGCATAGTAGTTAAAACTGACCTCTAGCCTTTTGTCAATAAAACTGCTGGACAACAAGTTCCAGGCACCAACCCTTCCCAGTGAATAAATAAACATCCCACCCTCTAGCCTCCCTTCCTGTTCATCATTATTGTTTAATCCTGAGAGTGAACAAAACAATAGCTGTCTTTTTTTACTGCTTCCCTACTCACGTATTTCACTCATAAAATGCCACCATAAAATGTTTAAGCTGCACGTAAATCAGCAAAAGTGTGATACTTCCATGCCCAATACTAAGTTACTTTAGATCTAATATGATATGAAATAAAAATTTACAGTAGTCCCCTGCTAATTCGTACCAGATAGGAACGGACCCTGTCCGGACCACCAAAAGTCTAGATTAAACTGCAATTGCCTTAAAATGTCCGTAATTTAATTTTTAGATGTGTAAAACTATATAAAATTCAATTTTTTTTTCATTAAACAACTTTTCATACAGCTTTATTTTAGTTTTAATAGTATTGCGTAGACCTCGGTTTTTAACCTACTAACTGATGTAGGATTTTAATAAAACAAAACATCTTTGTGATCAAAATCCCAATTTATTTATTGAACAGTACAAAAAAAAACAGTACATTTCTTTTAAGAATAATTTTAAAAAAAGATATGTTAACTCAAATAAATCTCATCCAGATGAACCGGATTAGCAGGGCTCTACTGTACTTTCAAATTTTCATTGCTGAAAAGACTGGCCTCGTCTTACATGCTTATTGCATAAATACGGCGGAAACTACGGTACTTGAATACACAGCCACGTCTAACCTTTGCTACGTGGTACGTGCCAATTGTAAATTGCCTCACCTAACATGAAATAATCTGAGACAGAGTAACAAGCGTAGAGAGTATGCAAGCGTCGTGAAGGCAGTAACCCACCTTTGCGAGGCCGCCACCAGTCCTCGAAATAACCTTTGAGTGGAGAGGAAGTCGATGAGCACGATCCTTGTGCCGGCGGTGGCAAAGGAAGGAACAACCACATGTCAGGAGGAACCGTGCATTAGTGCATCGCGGTCGTGCCCTGCCACAACCTGTCTCCTCTACCCCTCTTCCCATCACACACACAGCCAGGCACGTCCAACCAGCACTCTCACACATGTTCCAGGCCCTCAGAGGCCCGTCACTGCATCACGCAACACACTACAGCACTTCTCTGCACACCTGGTCACTTCTACACTGGTTAACTACTCCCAGCAAGGCCTTGCAGCTAAAGGATTGTCGCTTACAATCTCCAACATCAGCAAAAACAGTGAGCGACAAAGCATACTTTGTTTTTATTTGCACTACAGTGCAAAGAAAAGTGAGACAGAATCTAATACAGTAAGTTTCAGGTTATTCTAAACTTTCAGTTGATTTAAATTAATTTTTTTAATAGCTTAAAACAAATATGCATTTATTAAAAATGAATGCCGTGAAATGTTCACAGCTTTAGTAACTCAGAAGCCACTTCACTAGCACAAAATTTTATTGATTCTTGAATGTACAGTGTTCAAAATGCAAGCGACCTCCTGCTAAATCTTCAATTTGAAATGCTCGTAAATGAAAATGTATTTAAATATGTGAATGATTATATGTATTTAATTAAGTTGTGATTCTGTGATGAGAAATTTAGTCAACTTAACAAACACACTTAACTAGGACATCAATTTAATTCTTTTAAAGGGAATATTTATGATTTATTACTAATATAAAAAATTCCTTAAATTTTCTTGTATAGTAATAATAATTATTCCCAAACTAATGTTTATCTGTAAAGATACTTTTTAATGTATTTCCAAAGAAAAGAATACCTTGCGAGATGTCCCTCACAAAACACTACCTAAAAGCAATTAATAGGTAAGATTAGGAAGATAAATATACAACTACATAAATCTTGCACTATGTTTTAGCGAATGATGTTAGCATTTGATGGGAATATTTTCTGCATTAGAAGTGTAATTTTCTTTATGTCCTAAACTGATGTCCATGTTTTGTGCTAACTTCTTTACCAATACTAAGTTTTAAATTAAAATAATATAAACTACATAAAGGTTAATTTTAATTTCACAAACTTAAAAATGAAAATCATACATATAAATAGGGTCGGGCAAAGCTTCTAAAAATAAAATAAAAACTGAACATTTTTGCTACTAGACTTTAGATTTAATTCTTTTAAGTGATAATTAAGATTGCTGAATTCACCAACAGTCTTATGTAACAAGCATAATTTCACTTCAGTTTCTGCACAACTTCAAGATGAAAAAAATGTTTTGAATAAAACATAGATACTAATTGTGATGTGTTTAAATAAGTCCTATGAAAGTCATTTTTAATATTACATTAGCTCACAGTATGTTTATTTCTTACTCATATACATTTTTTCTACTAAAAAAAACTATGATTCTAAATTCTACTAAAATATTTATTCTACTTCAAAATGTTTTGGCAGTATTTGCTTAAACTTGGCTTTAAATGAAAAATCCAGCTTCACACACCCCTAGTATATTAACAAATAAACATAATCAATTGTTCTATAGTTGAAATTAAGACTTCATAAATGCATTAATGATTTTATTAAATTAAATTAATATTAGTAATATATTTCAGCTAGACACACAAGTGAATTTATGCTCCGAAATAAGTCCAAATATTTATGCAAAGTTTTAGTGTGAAATTTGGAAACATACTTCCAGCACTAAGCAAATTAAGAACAAAATTAAAATTCTATTTTGGCAATAAAACTTAGAAAAGTGAGATTAATGTTATTCTCCATTAAAGTTCATACACTCCATCATTAGTTAAATATTAAATACTGGAATTGACACTGTACATTCACAGAGTCTTCACAAAAATTTTGATGGATAAAAATCATCCCATTTCTTTTCTATGACAGCCAAAAATGTCAGTGGATACATCATAACTGTAAAATGATCCATTCCATGTAATTTATGTTATATAAGACAACATATTTCAACTAATTTTGACTAGGCAGAGTGTGAAGCACAAGTTATTCATTTCCTTCTACAAATATTAAAAGCTATAGCAGCTGCAAAAAATTCACAAACTGTTTCTATCACAATCCCAGCACATTGTGCTAACCTAAAATGAATCCCATGAATTCACACTTACCTACAGCAACAAAAATTAACGCACAGTGACATCCAGAAATTATTTATTCAAATAACAATTTTTTCCCAAATAGCATATCTGGTGAAATTAACATATTCTAATAAATTTTGAATATAATAATTTTTCATACATAAAGGTAGAGTTTATCTTCTTTAGAAATAAAGTTGAATATTTTTTATGTTTTTATATTTTTAAGGTACAAAAATTTAAGATGGCAGATAAAAATATCAATTCATTCTTTTTCTTTTCCTCCTCATATATTTAAAATTGTCATAACACTGTGTCTACAAATACCCAGTGAACCAATCTCAGGACGTTTTCAAGATGTTCTGAAATATTTTCTAAAAACTGTTTTTAGATTATAAGATATTATTACTATTATTATTATATTAAATGTAAGCAAATGTAATATTAAATATATCTACTATACATAGGAACACACAGATATTTACATTGGAAAGCTAAACTTTTTCCGTGTTAATCTTCCTTTTTTATAATTAGGGACAAGATCATATGGTGAATTGCTGTAATATTGAAATAACACCACAAAGCATGTCCATACAACAAAGTATAGGTAACTAAATTTAAAAAGAAAATTTCTGTGGTGACAGTTCAAGTTAAAATCTAAGTGGACAAAAAAATTATTTCTTTGAGTGTTCAGCTTGCGAGTCTGACATGCCTATTAAAACAATATGTACATACTAATTTTGCTAACTCCAAATGACTAACATTTCAAACAATAGCAAAAAATTACCAAAATGAAGACAAAATTAACATTTCCAGTTTTTCTTGGATTCAAGGTTATAGCTTACCATCCTATGAACAATTTACTAAAGAAAATAATAAATAAATAGAAAGGGTTACTTTACACAGAGATGTAGCCATGCAAATTATCCTAAGTAAACAGAGCAGGCATTTTATTCAACAAGCACATGATTTCCTTGTAATTCGCAATAATAAAATGGCATTTTCACATAATTACGTGACAGTGTGAATTGTTAAAAAGAACCATATAATTTAATGAAATTCTTTGGTTATTAAAATGGAATTCACTAACTATAGTTATTGTATTCAATAAGTAAAAAAAAAGTTTGTAAAATTGTACTGTATGTATACAAACCTATATATTCAACATAAACTTCAAGTCATAATTTCTTTTGTATAAAAAGTAAGGTTGTAAAAATTTAAAAACTGGCACATCCTATAAGATAAATTCTGTGTTCTGGATGTCACTGTATCTATAAAAGCATAACAACTGAAGCATAGCACATTCACAGAATATGTAAGTTTCTAATTAAAATATGGGTGCTCGCAGAAAGAAGAAAAAATGATAACACATTTCAAGCAAAAAAAAAAGTTGAAATTTTCAAGCATTTATGCCACATCCTATACATCACTTCTAAGAAGGTAACAAGAAAAGCATGCAAAGAATTCTGAAAACATGCAGGTTTGAAGAAAAAGATGGCATGAGAACAAAATAGACACTGCAACAACAATAACAACAACTGTAAACAATGCTTCATTTTATTCTTTGTGTGCATACTGAGAGATCATGAGAAACCAGTACAGTGCATCATGCATCACACACTAAAAAACAGGAAGACGACAACCAAACTTTCTCCGGCTGAACAGAACTACGACGAAAGAATCCTGAAGGTTAGGAATTCATGTATTATGCCTTTAGCACGATCGACAGCCAAGGCTCTAGGCCTGTCAGCTTACTCACTTTCTTTGTCTATACTTACAGTAGTTGTATATTATGCATTTTTTGACACTTGACAACCATTAAGGGCCGGTTTTACCACCTTCTGTTAAATCTAAAGGATGGCCAATCTTCAAGTTAAGTTACCTCGGGTCGAAGGTTGGCTAACAATACTGGCGAAGCATGAGATGTAGAACTGGATGTATTGGTAGTAAAATGAACTAGAATTTGGTTAAGTTTGTGTTTTAAGTGTTGCAAGACAGCTCTATCCTGTAGTATGATAGCTGTTAGATTGAATTACTTGCAAGGCAGAAAGATAGTATAGGTTTTTAAGATAGGGAGGGGAAGAAAGAATAACCTTTATTTTCAAAATTAATTAAAACCGGGCAAAAGTGACCCATGTCTGGAGTTGTTTGAAGTGCATTTCAATCACGGAATAAGATTACATATTTACGAATAAATGTGCATATATAATACCACGACAAGTTCCGGTAGTTCATTTACAAGCTATTTCTCATGAAAACACAAATTTTATAAGTTGGAATGACCCTTGTCTTGTAATTTTTAAATGCAGTAAATTACACATGTTTTTAAGCCATCACATGCTTAAGTTATATGAATTCTAGTTCCTTTGGGATTAATTAAAGACAAATATAATATATAACTCAGCGATAGGCCTACCTAAATTATCATCACGTAGTTTTAACCAAAGTTTGATGAATGGAAAGAAGCATTTTGTGTGCAGTAATAAATTAGTTCATCGAATTTAACTCCATTGGAATTTCACAAATAGCCATCCTCACTATCATTGTCAACAACTAACCTGGCCTGATCTCTCTCACCATTTTATCTTCTGGTACTGTTAACTCCAGGTTAACCAGCTAGCCACATGTTCATCCACGGTAAACTTTAACCGAAAGTATCTCGAGAGTCAGACGTTAACCGGGGGGGCCATAAGCCAAAAATGAGATCTATCTAGCAGTTAAATTTTAGCATTAGGTTTGACCGAAGCTCTAAGTAAATTATTTTTGTTACATACATATTTGTTCCTGTATAAGGCAAAAAAAACACTACCTAATCTATATATATATATGATATAAATAGAAGTGTATGCCAGTATATTTCAACTTGCAATCACAACTACCCACTAGAGAGAACTGGTTGTTTGTATGTGGTAGTAACATCGAGTCTCCCATCATGCACTGTGGTGGTCACGTGTCAGTAGCTGTGGTAGTGTGTGAGATATGGTGGTTGAAAGTAGTCTACCTCTGCCATTTTCAAACATTTTGACTTAAGTGTTTTACGAAATGTTTGGAATCCCCTACACTGTTCAGCAGGATTTCTCCAGTTTGGTGTCTGTGGGCTTGCATGTTGACCGCCCGCGACCGAACAGCTACCACCGATCACCACGCATTGAATGAATTAGAATGTACTAAAATAAACTGGACCACTGGACCAGAAAGAACTACACAGATGTAACACTGCGAAGCATGGTGTTGTCAGACAGCAGAAAATAAAAGTTCTCAAATATCCTGTGATATACTGTATGTGCATATGCCACAAGCAAACTCATAATCAGTTTAAGGTTTAAAATTTTTACTAACGTGTTCCAAACCAATAAATTCATAATAATCAATACTATTCCATATAATACATCAATTATTTTTTTTATTAAATAAATCTGGTACCGCTCTCATTACGGTTAAAGACCACAAATTTCACATCCAAATAACATCAATATTGGTAATTAGAATTCCTACTACATATCTACTTAGATTACACCCAATGCAATGTAATACCTTACAGCCCTGGACAGATATTGAAAAAGATAATAAAACTCATGATCTTTCATTGCAAGATAAACAATTACAACTCACCTCTGCTGAACCAACTGCCACGTCCACTTTGTATGCCTACACACACATTTTGTTTCATAGTGAAATGCTAAAAATTAATTTAGTTAAAGTGTAAAACCTTAAAGCACATCAACAACTACTGCAAACATTAACAGTTCATTTAGCTGAGATAACTCATAAAATAAAGCATTATAATCATCAGAACTAAATAATTTGCTTTCATAAGCTATCATTTGTGGTATCTTCGGCAATAAAATTTGAACATTAAATTATACTGCAATATTTTATACATCTTTACCTAGAAACTTACCAGAAGCTCTACACATTATGAGCATAAGTTGTTGTTCAGTATTTTTTCTGAATTTTCAAGTACCATTCTATTCATAAATAAATATTAATGCCAACATAATATTTAAACGCAGAACATACTAACCGAAATTAAATACTTTTCAATCTCTAAGCCTTCTACTAAAGAGTTCCCTAGCTGTAAATTTAATTATTTAAAAAAATTAACAAATTAACATGAACACAAGTACCTGTAGGATGGTAACTTGAAAAGTGACACACACACACACACATGACAAAAAAAAAACATTTTAACATGGATGTGCATCTGCACAAAAAAAATTTTTATGCACAAGTTTGTTTACGAGTACCAACCTGCCAGTCCTTGTGTTCTTGTAATTATTTCTCTTTTAATTAATAGTCTTGTGACCTATGTCAACCGAACCAGACTGTCACCAATGCCAACATGAACCGCTTCTTCCCTACTAGCTAACTAACATCAGACACTGTCCAGCCACTTCTGCTATTTCAGAAGTTAACTTCAAGCAATACATACACCACGTGCTGTCTCTCTGACTAATGAATTACGCAATGCCAGACTATAAGTTCCCAACTTCTCTCAGAGGGTTTAGTTCCAACATCTACTGTATATTCCTGGAATTGCTGGCTGTCACATCCTATTCTGCAACAGGCTGACTTACAAAAATTAAGTTCCTCACACACTTCTCTAACAATCATTGAACTGAAACTCGTAATGCTTACTGCAAAAGTTTCTCATGATCTACCATTAACTCATGAGTGTAGCTTATTGGCAAGTTTTCTTGGGCTTGATATTTAAGTAACAATTTCAATAAAGAACAAATCAGTACCACTAGTAGGCATTAAACAACTATATCTATTAACAAAATATAAATAATGAATGACTGCAATGAGGATTATTTCCAATCATGTAAGTTACAGCAACCTTACACAAGCAACAAACACACAACATTCTGACAACGAGAATGAGGCAATTGGTAGTTAGCAAAGAAATAGTTAAGAACACAAAGACAAAGGGAAAAGATGATTAACACAAAAAAAAAAGAAGACAAAACCAAATGTCAATGCATTCCAGAAGACAGTCACAGAAAAAAATAACTAGTTTAAGTCTCACTAACTAAAAATTGTAGAACTGCCTGAAAAAAAATTTATCTTAGTTAAATTTGTCACATACTTTCAAAGCTTACAGGACTCCAATTTGGTAACCGAATAAATTTGGCAACTGTATCCTGCCATGCGCAGTAACGTATTTTATTATAAAATGCAGTTAGATTGCTAGTAGTTGAATTACTAATATAATTCCAGTGACAGTCGTAGCCAATAAGCTACACCCATGTGCACGAGAGTCCGGGCGGGACGGACGCATACTACTGGTGAGCTCACCGTCCCGCTCGTGGCCGGAGGTGGCCGTCTGGGTCTGCTTGGTGTAGCTGACCATCTCCTTGGGCGGGATGCTGGTGCTCTGGACCGTCACCACGCTCAGCTGCGGCAGCCTCCTCTTGCTGCAGCACGCCAGCGCCACAATCACCACACACACATACAGCTGGGCTTTAGTCTCTATGGCGACCAGCAGAATGCACTGCTGCTGCCGTTCTCTTTGGGAGAAACAGATGATTTCTTCATCAGCTTAATTAGAAATACTTGTAACTACTTTGCACCAGTTTTTAAATTTTTTCATTAAGTTTCTCAAATTACTTTGTGTGTGTCCTTTCCAAATTTCCCGATGTAGCAAACCTCTTACTCCAATGGTCAAAAAGTGAATTAGCAATCCTAGTAGATCCTAAAATTAATGTTATTTAATTATAAATGTAAAATGTAAAGGTTTTTTTTACAGTACGCAATAAAAGTGCATGTTAATTCCGACTTACATAATTAGTATTTCCCACAAAAATTAAAACTTAGGAGTTACGAGATACACATACAGTCAAAATGAGTAGTAAAAAATGTAAAATTTTTGATTTTTCTCTGTATTGTTAAATTTATCTTCAGGGAGTTACGATGTTTGCTAATTACACAGACAAAATGCTCTTCAGTTAGCCTGTTGCTGTGTTTTATATGAGAATCATTTATACTTAATAGTTATGATAAATTTTAATATATATACCTTTATATTTTGTTTTGTACAATCTGAGCTACTGGAAACAAACATCAACCAACAAACGAAACACCCTACACAGCTACGCGTGGAAAAATTTACAGCAGCAAGACCTCTCTATTCGTCTGTGGACTCTAAGTCTGCGCGTACTGCCGCAGATTGGAACTGAACCATTAGCCTTTGCCTCGCTTCCCGAGCGTGAGGCCTTTAAAGTATCTTTTGTTTAACATAACTTTGCGGAACAGTCAAGGCAGAAGATGCACAGAAAGGTAGCTTCTCCATTTCTGTTGAGACCATGCTCTTTGCACAGTAAAAAAAGTACACCAGTTTTCAGTTATTTTTAGAGATTTTAACATTATCGGAACATATTTTTTGGTTGGTGCTTCTATTAAGATAAGTCAGATTTTTATATTTCAATCTAACAGAATCTTTTAAACATCATTTCCTTTCAGAGTTTTAGCATCTAAAATTTTATCTAATCTATTAATTTCAAATATGGGATTAAAAGAATATATAATTTTCAATATATTTATTAAAAGAGAGCAAAGAATTCACTTTACTTTCCCATAAACTGTCAAAAATAACAATATATATCATCAAAAATATTTTAAAAAATGAACTAAATTATACAAGAACACAAGAATTGACTTACTTTCAATTTCTCGGGTTTCAGCCTTCAGTATTGAATCTGGCAATGTTATTCAAATAAAAAAAATCTCTCTTTGTATTCAAACTATCTATGTAATATGAAATGGTTGTATCATTGATTGATAAGAATAAAAAAAAACTATATTTTCTTGTAATTTTAAAATTTCAAGTTGTAGGGTTGGCTAGGCTACATCTCGCAAATAAATTATAAATTAGGCCTTATTGCACAAGAGAACTGTGACCTGGAGGTAATTATTAAGTTTAGGATTTTCAAACAAAAAAAAATTATTTTCTAAGTAATTTTTCATGTTGCTAATCTTTATTAATTATACTATGCAAAGAGCCATTATTAAAAAAAATTTGCCTCAAGAATGATGATGACAGTATCCAAAAACAGATAAATTATTTTGTTGTTAATATGATTCCTCTTAATTTCCTTCAACTGTCTGACATCAAACTGTTTGGGAGGTGAAATATGTTTTGAGTTGTGTATTAACTGCAGGAATCCTCGAAATTCAGTATATTTGCGAAAGTTAATAAACAGCTGAACTGTCACGAACGTCAGCCTACGATAACCAGCTTCCTTCCGAAGACAGACAAACAGTTAACAGGGGAGGCTGGCCAACGCCACAGTTGGCTACGGCAGCATGCTTCAGGGGGTGGGATCAAATAAAACGTATTTCCCAAATTCTCATTGAAAAATGTTTCTCCACAAAATAAATATGAAGTCCTCCCCCGGGAAAATTTGGATTTTAAGGTGTAAAATAGTGCTATTTTAGCAGTTTTCGGTACTTAAATTTAAATATTGTAATGGTAAAAATTTTATTAATTTTTAATATGAAATTTGTTTGAGTGATTAATAAGAAATTAATTAATAATTTGGTGCTAAGGGGGGGGGGGGGGGGTTGGAACCCCTAAAACCCCCCCCTGGCTACGCCCCTGTTCGGGTGTGTCCGGCAACGGAGCACTAAGCTGACCTGCCGGCAGCGCTGCCCTGCTGGCCCGTGCTGACCAGGCTGGTGTCCGGGGTGTTGTTGCTGCTGTGCTCCGGCGTGAGGGACGACATGCTCGACAGGCTGGACAGCACCTCCGACACCGGCGCCACGCCCATCGACGACAGGATCTGGTCCAGGTCCTTGCGGCTGTCCTTGTCCGCGCCGGCCACGCGCAGTGGGGACTCCTCCACCTGCCGTTCACAACCATGCCCACCGTGTCTGAGGCTTCATCGTGTACAGCTTGTGCAGGGACGAAAAATAACACAATAATAGACACTATAACAAAAGACTTTATATTATATTCTATACGTAACAATATCAGAAATTACACTCTTTGTGTAGAGAGGAATAGTCAAAAAAACAAGAAACTCTTCACGATAAAAATTCGGTATATGTCTTTTGACCAAAATAGGATATCAGAACTGGTGATATCGAATGTAACTTGATAAAACCGGGTTTACGTTGGGCACGTTGGTTTTTAACAAAAGCTCGCTATCCCTCGTACACTAACTTTTTTCGGATAGTTCCAGTTTTAATACTCGCGCGTGATGTAGAATTTAAATAGGTGTTCCTTTTAACTTGCTACGACTAGTTTAGATGAGCCCAGGGCATCAGATCTTTTTCCAACAAGATCTCTGAGTGTACAACAGTCCTCACTGTAATCTAGATGAATTATTAAAATAAAAATATTTTACTCTCAATTTTTTAGAATTAACATCAAATATAGGCAATAATATTCAGTTTGTAAAAATGTTTACTTCAGATCAATAGGACTTGCTGTTATGTAATAACGCCCCTGGTGTCACTTAGGCTGTTTTTGCTAGATGTGATGGGTATAGGAGGAAATAGGGACTTACAAAAAGTTTTTTAACACTTGAAATCACTCCTAGGTACATCATTGGGCGCTGCCTGTATATATCTAGTTTTAATTTACTTAGTACTTGTCCCTAGCCATCATAAAGGCGATGGATGCTTATATATTTAGCTTAATTTTGCTGATTTCCGAAGTACTTCTGATGCTACATTATATCATGTCCCAGCACAGGAGAACTTATTTAATTTAAATTGTTCAAAAGTTCCTCTTAGGTATCGAATAAGTGACGTTCATTGGTGCACTGCTGTGCTAACGTCACAGCGACAGATACAGCAGCCACACAAATGGAAACGTAAACAATAAGGATAAAGTTGTGGAAAATAACCGTTTTAAAAAAAATTATTGCCAATATTTATACTAATAATAAAACAGTAAATAGAAATCAATCATGCCAATACTTCTTAGATAGGTCTCAGGGTCTCAGTAAAAATGGATGGAGCAGGACACTAATCAAACAATGATTAAGTTCTTGAATAGAGTCGACTTAAGTTCAGCACAAAATATTATAGATAATGTCCAAAAAAATATAATTGTCAATAAATTAATAATTAAATGTTTAAATACATTCTGTGCATTTGTATCTGCATAACAGAAACTACATTTACTTAATCTCTAAGTTTTACGGATTAAAGCTCAAATGTTTTCAGCACCAGATGGTTGGAAAAATAATTATTTTCACTACAGATTGCAGGAGTAAAAATTTTCTGGTCTTCACTAATTTTCAACACCCCCAGGCTGGGAGGACACCAAAATACCCTAAATTTTATTCTTATAAATTGACAGTGATGGAATCAATCAAATTCTAACTGCACGTCGAGACAGCACTAATAATAAACATAAAACAACATGACGAATTTTTAATGTTATACAAACTGGTCAAAATATTCTCAATTAATTCAAAACACAATGAACTGCAGATTTTTCATAAAATATAGCTTAAAAATAATAGGATTGTAATTTTAAAATGTACAATATTCAGGTATTAAAAGATCAACAAAACAAACCCTTCGAGAAGGTACGCGCTTGTAGATGGCATTTTCCTATATCATAACAGTTTTTTTGTGGTTTGTGTTGCAAAATGACAAGTCACTGTTCACAAATAAATACCATATTGTTATAGGTGGGAAAACAGGTTCGAAAAGGATAACCCAACCAATTAAATACAGTTTTATTTGTTGACTACTATTTACACTATTACAACACTGAAAATGTCTGTTCACAAAACAATTACGCCATAGTTTACTCTCCCGATTGGGGCTCAACTCCGACAGTGGCTCTTCCCACTGCTCGTCTCTTACCTCACACCTCTGTCCCAACACACTGCCTAGCACTACTCTCTCATCCGTCGCACACAACACAGTCCCAATGCACAAGTCTCTGCACTCGAAGCCAGTTGTCATGATCAAGGGGTCACTCGCCCTCTTCACTTCACTGCCTCAGAGGCTGGTGTTACCGTTTTTATACCCTCAGCCCCCTTCTGGAATAGTCTCGCACCCCTTTGAAGTGTCACGTCATCAGGGTTGACTTGACACCCAAAACACCCAGAACAATGGTGTTCTAATTATGCCACTTCATGCAGGCGGGGCTCTGGGAAAGTTCTGAACCCTTCAGAGCCTTAGATAGTTCAACGAGATAGCGCTGAAGATTGGAGAAGGGGGGGGGGGTGATAGGGGAAGCGGGGGAAGGGTGTAGTGAGACGCTGTTGCTAATTTTACTGGGGGTATAGTTAATGGACCGCGCCCCACCCACAGGCTAATGGGCCAGATGGTTGGCTAGTCGGGCCACTAGGCAGCCTTGTGGCCTTGTCTGTAGTATACTCGTAACATAAATAATAAACAAACTATTATCTCTCGGTAATGCTGTAGCATACAATGTCTTTTTTCTCTAACAAAGTCCCCAAAAACCATCTAACTCCTTGTAATGTGGCAGTTTGAATGTTTATTTGCAGTTATACATACACTACAACATTATATAATTTCAAATATTGCATCCAATTGACGTCGACCAGGGCTACGCCCTCCCTAAGTCCGATGTGCCTCACGCCACTGCCGACACCCTCTGTTTCAAACCTCCCGCCAACAAGTGCGTGTGTGCGTGTGTTCAGTCGCCCTGCGCGAACCCTTTCAGCACCCACCCTAACTGGAGCAGTGGAAACTGCATGTTTTTAAATAATGTATTTCTTAAATATCTGTATTATTTAATCCTTAAATCTTAATTAACTTGTTATTTTTAAAAGGTTTTAATAGTTATGTTTAACTGTATTTAATATTAATGTACTAACGGTAAGTTCAGCACTTCATGCAGCCATGACACCCGGGGCCCGGGGCAGTCTCTTCCGTTTGCAGTGCGGGGTAGGACGCATCTCAGCACCTCGTCGACTTCAACTTTTGCTTGTAATCGATCCGTTAACATCTGCTGTCGTAACTATTTTTTAAACCTTTTTTAATCAACCTTCGAGGCCTACCCCGGCGGCAAACTGTTTAACTTAATTAATTAAAGTTCCCTGGAGCGTTTTCGATTAATCTGCGGACTTATACTTGCGGGGCCAGGCCACACGGTGTCCTGGTCAGCATGAAGGCTGGGCTATGTGCTGTTTTCTGTGTGCGTCGTCAATGTACGTGTCGGCGCCAATAAAGCTCAATATTCACCCGACTCGTTGCACTTAATTCTCGCCCACGAGTTTTCCAGCACAGAGACGGAGGTGTGTGTGGCGCCTCAAGACCCCACCAGCAGTAACATAGCATGCCTGCCGCTGAGAGCGGGCCGGTGAGTGCTAGCAGGGGGAAGTCGAGCCTAGATATACATGGGTCATGTCATGGCCCTGGGACAGAGTCGGTAGCCGGGTCCACGTGCCCATCCACACGGTGGCGCCCAAGGTATAAACGTGCGCCGATTCAAAAAAAACCTCGCGACACAATAATTACAAAACCCACCAATATAATGCTATTCATGTAAGAAACAATTGTGGGATTATTAAGGAATAGCAATAAAAATGTAATTTACCAAAACTTATATAGGTAAACTGATTACAGTACTATTTTTGTAAAAAATAATTTTTCCAATAATTATGTAATAAATATATATTTCCTAGTTTAATTCTGCTAGCAAAGAAAAACAATTGTGTGTATGTATACATACACCTTAGGTTGAGTAACTAGCCTAACTTTTGTCCTTGTGGCATACGAACGCAACCAGTTGTATTTTCTCTCTCTTATGCATACACCCAACCAAATAACCCCCCCACCCTTTCCAACCGTTTTGCCCTAATTACTCTTTTACATACACAAAATAATAAAACCATTTTCATGTGCTGATGTGAAAAAAATTAATATATTCTTAAATAACCTGATATAAAATTTTGAACCATTCTTAAATAAAATATATTTTCTTAAACTAGGTTGTGTGATGTGTTTGTGTGTGTGTAAATGTGTGTGTGTTTGTGTGTGTGTGTGTGTGTGTGTGTGCATGTGTGTATATATATTCCAGCCTAGTAAAAAGCATCCTTAGATCTAACAAATGTAAAATAATTCAGTGATAACAAATTATATACTCAACCGTATTATTAAAATTACTCACATCTTTCTGTTCTTTCTCTCTGCGACGACGTTCTTTCTCTTCGCGAATAGCTTGCAGCTTAGCTTTCTTTCTTTCCAGTTCTGCTTTACGATCAGCCATTTTCAGTAATACCAACTTTGGTGAGTATACCTGCAAATATATTTGTGACACAACAAATCAAACACACAAAAAAATATATAATTAAGTTTTTTTTTATAATCATGAATATGCACGACACTGATTTTCTGAATGCAGCATTCTCTCTTATTTGTAATCTTCATTAAAAAAAAAAGTAACAAACGGGAACAAAGGTGAGAGTTCCGAGTGAAATCAACCAATAGGCTGAACCTTACCATTTCAGATTGACAATTTTTGGTACACTTATACCCATGGAACAATTAAAAAATTTGAAATTTAAAATTTTTTGGGGTAATAGTTTTTTTAATAAGAACTGTTTAAAAATGCAAAAAAAAAAAGTTTTTTTGCAATATTTAGGTACAGTAAAAATTGTATAACTTAAAAACTATTCGGCATAGAGAGCGCAAACTTTTTTTATTCTCTTCAGCTTTTAATGGGCTCTAACCTAATATATAACATGACTGTCTTTCATCAACTTCTTCAGTTTTTTCCAAAAAGGTTAAAAAAATTTAATTTTTTAAAATCTCAAAAACACCCCTTTTAATTTTTTTTTCTTCAAAAAAGATAAGTTATATATATACAAATAGGCTACCTAGATACCAAGTTTCATAATGGACGAACAATGGACTCGTCTAAAAAAAAAGTCTTAAAGTGCTTAAGCCAAAACTTGGAAAACCATTTCTTCTCTGGAAGAAAGTAAAGAAAGAAAGAAGAAAAATGTGAGTGAAATTATTGAAAAATAAAAAAATATTTTGCCCAAACAACTAAGCGAAGTGAAAACATGACTATTTTATCAGTGTTACCTACCCAAAAGTTGGAATTTAAAAAAAATTGAAGAAGAGTTTGGTTGTCACTAATTATATGGCTCGAGCTGTAAAAAAAATTAGAATGTGAAAAGGGAGTTCTTTCATCTCCGAATCCAAAGGTTGTTAAAGATTTTTATCAAGAGGATGAATTAAGTAGGATTAACCTGGTAAAAACGATTGTGTTACAATGGGGAATAAGGGATTGAAAATTAAAATGCATAAGCGTATAGTTTTATCTAACCTAAAAAAAAAATATCAATCTTTTAATGAAAAACATCCAAATAAACATATTGGATTTTCCAAATTTTGTGAGTTAAGACCTAAAAATTGTATTTTAGCTGGTAAAAGTGGTTAGGTTCACGAGGAAGAGGAAGGTAACGAGGGAAGTGTACATGTGAAAGGGGCGGGGGGATAAAGGAGGCCGAAGTGTATAAGTACCTGGAGGTGACCCTACAAAATAACCTGGGATGGGCAAAACAGGTTCAGCAGGTGGTTTTAAGGATAGGAGGGTAAGGGAGAAAGCATACTACACATTGGTCTGTCCAGTGATGGAGTATGGGCCTGTGATCTGGGACTCCCTACCCAGTGACTCAGGTAAGGGAGCTGGAGAAGGTGTAGTGTAGAGCAGTGAGGTGGGTGATGGGTATGTGGTAGAGAAGGGAAGGGCAAGACAGAGAACTGCATAGTCCTACTGAGGTAGAGTGGGAAGCAATACAAAGGAGAAGGGTGGAAAGGTTAGTCAGACTGTATAAGGTGATAAGCTGGGAGCAGCTGGGGACTAGGATACACAGAGGTGGGTATAAAGGGCGGAGAGATCACGGGGAAGCTCCAGAGGGACTGGAGGCCAACAGAAAGGGTTAAGAATGCTTTTCTTGGCAGGACAGGAAGGGAGTAGAATGGGTTGGATGAAGAGATGCTAGGGAGTGAAAGATGCAAAGGATCTGAGGAGAATGATAAAAAAATGGGGGGGGGGGGGGAGGGTTGCGTGTGTAAATAAAACAATATTAGTATTACTCAATAACCTTATTAAATATTTTTTTTCACAAGATGTTTTAAATTCCAAAGTTACTACAGCAGGTTCATGGGTGTTGAAATCAAGATCAGTAGCACCCAAAAATACCAATTTTGGGATTGTAGTTTTATGTTTTCAGAAAAGCCCCTAAATTCCACAAATAACATGTAATCAACAAAATAAACTAGTTAAGATGGATGAGGAGCAAAATAATGTTAAGAACAGTATTAAAATGCATTGGTGGGAGAAACAAGATGAGTTACCCTATAAAAACCCTCCACTCAACTACCATCACCCCAATATACTTGTATACCAGACTTCTTCAGGTAGCCAATCATGAGAGACCTCCATTCATTGGCTCCCCTGCCATTGATATTTTTTTTATTAGTCAAGATATAAAGCCTTATCTCTATTACTTGTAGGTAATTCTGAGTTAGAACTTGTATAGCTTCTCTCTTTTATGCTTTCTGCTGTTGCGTTCTTTTCTTAAGGGGGCCGTCCGGTCAGGATGTATGTATGTTAGTGAGGCGGGATGATAAGTGTGACACTCCCTGGTATTTCTAGAGCGGTATAGCCTCTAAGAGCAATGCTCTGAACTGATGCACAGTCTTCTCGTCATCACAGAATAACTGTGAAATCTGAGTGGTGACCGTAACATTAAATGGCAGAGAAATGAAGATAAAGGTGTAAAGCAAGGCCATTAAGTACTTTCCAAAATCTGTACCGGTTGTTTTACGCCTAAAAATTAATCTGAAAACACATGTTTCAGACAATTTAACTCTTCTAAAACTATAGTTTAAAAACTTAATCCGTAATAAAAAGTACTTTTTGGCACTCTGTGAATTCTTAAATGTTTTTCGTAAGTAGACCCCAATAGGATATCTTGAGTAGTTTTGAAATCGGGTTGTTTCTCTTGAAGCTCTGCGCACTGTATTTGTGCCCGGGTAAACGGCGCCCTTAAAGCCTAGTCCACATACCTCGTCCTCGGACCGTAGTCCGCGGACAGCTAACTGCTGATTGGTGCACGTGACCCTCTGACGTCACGTCCCCGTGTCCCAATGTCCCATGTCCCAAGATCATTCACAATTTTTAACTTTTAGTCCGCGGACGAGTCAGAGATTTGTTTGACTCGCGGGAGCTGAAAGAGTTGGGAGCAATTTGACCTGAAATTAAAAAAGAGTTGGTCGCGAAGAGAACGACTTGAGGTTAATGTTTGTTAACATTTTCTTTGTTTTACACTGTGGTTTTACATGCAGACGTCTTGAAAACTATATGAAGATTCGTCTGAAGTAAAAACTGCTTAGGCAATAATTCACCACGTTGTACCACGTATGATAAAAGCTCAATTATATTATGTTATAATATTTATGTATTTAACATATTGTCAAAATTAATGTACAAAATATAACCTGCAAACTTAAATTTCAAAACAATTGAAACAAAATAAACAATGCATATGTAAATCTAGCAGACGACTTTAAATGAAAACAACTCGATGTAGACAAAAGCAAAGCCTCGCACATTTACTGCACTCTGGTGTTATGACTGCTAAGCTTCACTTCGGACCTGCTTCGGACCAGCAGCATGTAGACAGCACAAATGTGTGCATTCGTCCGCGGACGTTGGGCGTCCGCGGACCACTGTCCGAGGACGAGGTATGTGGACTAGCCTTAAGTGGTGGCCATGTGTTACTCAGCTTATAACTACATCCTATTGTTTCGGTGTTCTACAAAACTGAGAAAGTTGGTTGTAGGTAGTGACAAATATATAATGCGGCAAGAATGGTTTCCATTCTCATTTTATAAAATACTAACAAATTTATACACAATTTTAGAATAACAAAACTACATCATCATTCAAAAAAAAAATTTGTCTTAAGCCACAAATTTAAAATAAGTTTATTTGATGGAAAATGAAATTACTGGAAAGCCATGTCATTCATATCTAGCATATCTGTATTTAACATCAGTGTTTAAATGATTGCAACGTACAAAACAAATATTGATGTACGCCATACTTACTTTTAACAGGGTAAGAAGGCCTACACCAAATGCATATTATTCCATTTGTATTTCAGAAACGCGTTGCAGGAATCATAATCATCACATGTGAACACATATTCGTAATTAATGAAGAACGCAAAACTGTCTATTATGACAGATGACACACAAGGTGTACACCTGACACACGGATCACGGAACTGAACTGCGATCAATTATTCGCTCTAAAAAATATTTGGGCGGTGTCTCAAAACGTTCACAACGCTGCACTGGTTTGCACTCTGTACTAAATTATTGAAAGAAACTGCTCGAGAATTACATCCTTGCACCTAATGCATTCAGAATTTTATAATTTGTAAACTATAGGTATGTTAACGACATCCACAGACAGGCCCATAGACAAAGGCCTTCAATTCGCACAGACAGCTATGAGGCATCGCCGCCTCACCATATCGTGTGTGATCCGAACGCGCCCTCAGCAAAGCAAAGGAGCTGATTAGTGCAATGCCAAGAACGCCAACCACCACCACCGACGTATCGATTGACGCCAGTACGGCAATGAAGCAGTAATTTTGCTCCTCGTAATATTATGTTGAGTTAATTAAGAAATTTTTTTACAATGGTGTTACAGGGTAAGACAAAGAACTAATAAATGACAATTGATATTTTAGCCCGACTAGGCTGGGAAGAGGACTCAAACTACACTTTTAGCATGTTTTCGCGGGATGCCGGGCCGTGGAAACTACTTCAAAAACAAAAAAACTAGGGTCTCAGTTTCGGCATTTACAGTTTCTCCCCCATTATACCAGATGCTTATCGCCCTGCAGGGCCCACCATAATTTGTCTATTGATACCTTCACTGCAATAGCGGAAGTTACAGAATCTTTGTGATTCAGGCCCTGTGATTGGCCTGCATTGCATGGCCTACTTGACTCATCTGCTACATAACGTAAATATGTGTGCTCTGAGACCTTTTATCACGTACATAATTTAATAGTTTACTCAAGGCACGGGTCGCATAATAGACCTCATATAACGTTTCATAGTCATCACAGGTTCAGTGTCACCCATGCAGGGCTATTGGTTAGGCGATATGCGCACCCACATGTTATTTTCAGTTAAGACTCATGACATTTGAGACCCATCTGTCCAGTGACGGAATTAGAGAGGAGACATGATGGCACATGCCCCCCCTTCCCCCTCAAGAAAGGTAAAATATGCACTGGATAATATGACCATCAAAGTAATAAAACAGGTATCTATACTATTCCAGACTACCGGTGCCCCATTTAGAAGTCAATCTTGGGTCCGCCTCTGCAACTTTTATTAATCCCACGTGGCTTATTTATAGTTTAAGGCCCGGCACCACCATTATTTACTGTGTACTACGTATTTCTTAACCACCTACCATGTGGATTTTCATGTCTCGCCAAGTCATGTACATTGTATTAGCAGTAGTGTGACCATTGGTGGATGGCCGCTACTCGTAATGTGTAATTGTAATTATATTAAGTCGTGTGTAGCTTACAGTTATCTAAGTATGCCAGGACTTTGTCTGCAATTCAATGCAGGATGCCGAGAAAATCTACCCCAGCGCCTCTTGACTAAAGATCAGGGAGACATTATTTACCTTGAAACCAATCCATACACAAAACTACATGTGCAGTGTATGAGCTGGGGAGGGGGGGAGGATAGGTACATAGTGTAGCATGCTATATGCTAGTTGTAACGGCTGGATGTGGAGACAACAGGGGAGAGGTAGAAATGACGCAGCAGTGATTCTACAGAATTCTTGTAACGCTGCTTGTTTTTGTCAACTACTCGGTTTTCGTAACAGCTAACGATTGATGGTAATACCTTTCTTTTATTTAATTTAAAGTATCTACAATTTTTTATTCGTGTAGAAAAGTCATTGATTTGAGCAATTAACTCTATAAGTAACATATATTTTTGTGTGAATAGGGTGATTAAAAATGTAAAAAGGACGAATATACTTAAGAGGTTACCTTTAGCTTGGTTAGCATTTTAGCTTGGTATGTGAACACTGTGATATGAAATGTGAAAAGGACTAACAGACTTGTGAGATAGACTTTAAAAATGTAATTTAAGTTCAACTGGAGGTTTTTTTTGTTCTTTCATTATGTTCAGCTGGAGATATAGATTTAATGTCATGCTTAAAAATAATAAAAATGCAAAAGCAGATAAAAGGTATTACCAAAGGCAACGTGGGAATAAACCACCAAAAGAAGCACCTCAAAGTGGAAGAAAATGAATGTGAGGGTACAGGGTGTAGAAAAAGGCATGTCTTCATTTGAGATCATACCAGAATCCTTACTATTTTCAATTACTTTTCTCAAGTACTATTATAATTTGTCTAATAATTTCTCTCTATATATATATCTAATAAGCAAATGTTTCACTTCTGTCACACGTGGACTCCACACACATATTTCTTTTTCAGGTATGCAGAGAAAGACTGATTGCTTTTTATTTTGTTTGTTTTGTTGACACCACTTCTGCTCCGTCGGAACGGAAGGGACGTCCTTGTAGTCCCTGCAGGCAGTCTTGTCCGGGCCACCACCGAGGCCAGTACGGCCGGGAAGCACTCCACTGTCTTTTTTGTTGCTTATTTGTTTTTCTGTTATTCTTTATTAGTTGTATGTAATCTTGTTTCCACCGTTACTACGCGGACTGCAAGCAACGGCCACTTAAGTTCGAAATTCCTCTGTGTGTTGTTGTGTGTGCGGGTTCAAGTGGCGCTGCCAAGTGCCTGGTGCTACAATAAAGGACTAGTAACATCGTCACTGAACTGTAAATATTTCCGATGTGTTCAACCCATCCTGTTTTCCTTTCACTGTCCACATGTGTGCGAGAGACACGTGAAGGGCGGGTCCACGAGCCGGAACGCATGCACCAAGTATCAAGGCCAGCCTTCTGCTACTCGAGTCTCTCCCAACGCAGTCATGTGTTCAGTGGTCACAGGGGCCGTAGGGAGGCTGCTCTCAAAGAGAGCTGGCGCCGGGCAAAACAGAACAATCACCGACCACGTCTTCCCACCCTCTGTGGAGACCAGCCCGCGTCAATACAACACAGAACCAGCTCTGGTGAGAAAAACCAGAAGCTTTCAGGGCTAGTTTACCTCACTCCATCGTGGATGCGCTAGTAGCAAGTCAGGTGGATAATTATTCATGGCACATACACATTTACTTGGTAAACAACAAGGTCCAGGATTATGTTGACAGGTTAAAAACAGAAACATTAAGTTTGTGCTTCTTTAACCTTAGAATTAAAATATATCTTCAATATTAATAACATTATTTTGTAACTCAGAAATGGTATAAACATCTTCTTAGGAATTATATACTATGCCCAAAACGTTAATGTAAAGTGCAACCCTTAATTGTTTTTATAGTGTAATTAAATTTTAGGATTTTTTTTTATCAAACATATTTCAAATTTTTATTCAAACATACTATAAAAGTATTTCCACATAAAATGAAAATTGTAAATTGTTTTTAACGGACACATGTACTAATGAAAATAGTAGTCAAAAAGCACACTTCCCTGGTTGGAAAGGAATTATTTTATTTACATATATTCTTATGGCAAAAACGAATTCAATTAGAGCTGTGTTTATCAGCGTACAACTTTCCTGGATAGAATTAGGGCTTTACTTCAAGAGGCAGGTGTTCTTATTAAATGTTTTTTAGATGTGTTCAAAATTAATTAATTCTATAAACATAGGCTAGTATATAAAATTTTGGTTGATTAAAATGAAATAAATTTCCAACAAATTAATAATACAATTAAAACAATTTATTGAGGAAAAAAATAGTGAAATACATATTGAGTACCAAAATATTCAGTAAAAATAATGTTTGTAACTGACTCACTTTCCCCCAACAAACATGACCAATTCACTATGGCTCTTCAGCTTGCTGATCGATGAACTGTTGCAGTATGGTGTTTTCAATGGGGATCGTGAGCATTTCAGTTCCATCAATACTACGCCGTGACTTCACGAGATGGTGGTCCAAAAATTCAGACAACTGTGCACGTAGCGCAAGGTCAGAGCTGACTAGGAGATTTTCGCGGCAGGAACGGTACAGGTCACGGAATGCGATACCTGAGGGAAAACAGTTTTCAAAGATCTAGTTTCACAAAAACCAATTGCAGAAAGAAAAATAAATAAAAAAATTGTACATGTTATATTTTTGGGTACAAATATTATAAAATCGTGTACTGAAAGGATAAAATAAAAAAATATATTGACTCAGTCAAAACAGCATGATGCATGCAAATTAGCCCCTTAAAAACAAACTAACAAAGCAGTACTATTGTAATAATTCCCTCCATTGGTGTAAATCCTGGGAGGGAGGGGGAGGGGCATGCCCAGGAATCCCTGGGATTAAAGCCCTCACAACTGCGAAATGGGAATGATTAACATAATTTTCCCTGGTCAACCCAATCCACACTATACCCAGCAAATCCTACAAATTTTCTTCCCTGATTCCTTCTACTAATTTTGAGATACATACTGTATTTTTAACAAAGCATTTTTTGCTACAGAATGAAATACATAATATAACACTGTAATACAATACAAATATATTTATAACAAAAAATAAACCACTAATAGATAATTGGTATATTTTAAAGTGTTATATATATTAACATCAATTCTCACAGCACTTAACTAGTGAAAACACAAACCCAGAGAAAGAAAACACTTTTTTACACGGTTCGACAAACTTTCTTGTAAGTTCCAGGGCAACAGTAGCGTACATTTTATGAATGAGCAATTATGCTATAAGATGACTACCAAATATCCGAACCACTGGGTTTTATTGAGAGTTACCAGCAACATGGGACCTACTGTATATCGAAAAGCGGGTCTCATAAATGTTTTGAGGACAAATATAGGTCAACATAATTATAATTATAATTTGTGTGCCAACCATTAAAGGCTTTGTCCTGTTAGTTGGCATGTTACAATTACAAATAAATAAATAAATATTGGTAATGAGTCAATCACCTGTGTAGCTGGCATTAGACTTGTTAGTGAGCTGATGTCTTACAATCAGGAGGAAAATCTCTCTGGAGTTGTTCGTGAGAGAACGGAAAACATTCCTCAAGGAAGACAGGGCCAGAGACCCGGTTTGTTGGCCCAGCAGTGAAGTCTCGAACGATGTCTCAGCCATGTATGGTAACAACGTTGTTGCATCCCACCAGCGGAAGTTAAAAATGCTCAGCTTTCTTTGGTCCCAAACTGTAGGAACATTAGACATTACTCATCTTTAACACGTAACGGGTGCCACATGAAAGACTGGTTTACTTTTATCAAGCAGTAGCTGAACCATTGGTAACCAAATAATTATTATATACCTTGTAAAGGAATCTTATTAATTAATTTATTTATTTTTAGGTCAATTTTGTTTATTAAACAGGAGATTTCTGTATTGATGTTTTAGGTAGATTACAAAGAAATATTACCTATTGACCTATTGTAACAATTACCATGGTACAACTATCGGAGATTTTTATATAGTTTTTCGTTTTATTGTAACTATACCCCAAAAACATTGTCAACTAAAAAGTTTATATGTATATCTGTGTGTGTCAGTGTGTGTGTGAGCGCGCGCGTGCGTGCATGTGTGTACTTCGAGATCTACCTACGCCTATAGGCTGTGCCGAAAGGAATTTAATTTATTTTAATACATTGTCTTAATTCATTAAAAAAGTGTATTATTTAAAAAAGTGTATTATTAAAAAAAATGAAAATAAAGTATTTCTTAGTACTTATTTCAACAAAATTTTCGCATTTTTAATGACACACGACGGAGTAATACAATAAAATCATTAGTATAAGCAATTCCAAAATAGACCCACTAAAAAATATAAAAACAAATCAGCAAATTTTTGTGTTCGACTAATGTGCCAAAATCATTAATGTAAATGTGTTTTAATAAGAGATGCTAGATAAAACATCATACTTAATTTTAATTTTTTTAGGCAATTTATTTATAAGTTTTCGGTAAAATAATTCATGCTAAATAAATTACATTTAATAAATTTACCACAGTTTCGTTTTTTTTTTTTTTTTTGGGTAATTTAAGTTACATTTTTTAATTGCTGAGCGATTTCATTTTTTTAGTTACAGTTCGGTGCTGAATGGAGAATTAACTTGCATTTTGGCGTCGTGTTGTATTATCTTGGCTTTATCGCAAGTCAGAAGTCACAATATAATATTGTCCCCACTTATTAAGGGAATTTGACCATGACCAATATTACATATAAATAAAAAAATTGGAAAGCAATAAAATAAACAAAAGTATTATTTAATGATAGAATTTGGCAATCTATAAACATATGGACAATTTATTACAGTACCCTTAGTGATAAGCTATTGTGTGGTAACTTAGCACCCTTATACCGTATTTACTCGCATATAGGTCGCAGCAATTTTACCAGATTTGATGGGAAAAAATGAAGTGCGACCTATAAGCGAAAATTTTTTTTTTTTTAATTTTTGAGGAATTTTTTTTTGCAATACAGTAGAATCCCGCCTATGCGACCCCCCTCTGATGCGTCCATTCCGTTTATACGACCGTTTTTTGAGAAACCGTGAAAAATTTGAGCAGAGAAAGTCGAAAATTTGAGTAAAATCGGCTGAAAAATAAGTCTGTTACACTTTGTTGGGCGCTATGTGTTCACGTTTATCTTGGCGAGAACTGTACTGTAAGCAGGCAGGCATACAAAAGACGGCTAAAAATAGATACCACCCGTCTAGACTGTCCACGCGGCAGTGTCTAGCCGAGCTCGGCGCGTCCACTATCTGCGAGAGAATAAGAAACTCGTCCGGCCAGGCTGGCGGTAGCGGCGGCTTGACGTCATACGTGACGTGATGCTTACCTCTCCCATCCCCTGCTAATTCTTCAAGGCTCATCCCTCCCAGAGCCACAAACCATGTAAAAACACCCTCCCCCCCTTTTCCAACTAACATTTCAACACATTCCCTCCCTATTTCAACCTTCTGCGTGAGAAACTGTCAGCATCCTCCTCCCCTCCCACACCGCGTGCGACAAGCCAGGTTGTACAGTCCATTCTCGGTAAAATAAATATTTTTATGGGCTTATACGACTGTCCTTCGCCGTTAATAAATACTTTATAAGTTTAAGTTATTATGATACAATTTGTTTATCAGTCACACAGCAGTTTCTGCTGAAAAATCACTAATACCTCAAATTTTATTGAATAGAAAAATTTAGCAGGGCCGTAAATATATTTATTATACTGCATTGTTACTTTTCCATCTGCATATGAATGTGTTTTTTTTTTCTTTTTTTTTACGCTGTGAAGGGTCGTGGAAAAGATAATTGCTTGGCTGTCAAAATAAACATCGCTGACGGCAAGGGCGGGAGCGCATCCTGTCGGTCTGTCGCTGTGATTATCTACTCCAAAAACATGTCACAGCATTTCAGGATAGCATTGTTCTTATATCTTTCGTTTATAGCCGAATGTTTTCTACCTGATCCACACAAGTTTCTTCGCCACGTTTTGAACGAAAATAACAACCAGCCGGCTAGCATAGCCGAACTCGCGCGACGTGAATTCACTTAGCGTGAGTATTTATCGGAACCCATAACGAAAACCGCTGTAGATATAAAAAACCATAACAGGCCTTTTTTATTCGTAATTAAATTTACTACAACTTTTATTCTGTGCATTTTTTCAATACAAAGCACTGTTTTCGAGTTATAGTCTACAATTAAGACATTTTAAAAAGTCAGGAATCTAACTTGACTTCAATTTTCTATATTCGGTTATTACGAGTACTTGTTACAACAATTTATCACGTCATTATCAGCTCTCATAGTAGCGGAGTTTTACAGTACCCGTTAACTCTTTCGTGCACGGCGCGCCGGCCGTTCGCGTCATTAAATTGCTGGTGCGACCTATATGGGGGGAATCTTAAATACCAAATTCAAGACCTCAAATTATGGGTGCGACCTATATGTGATGGCGACCTATATGCGAGTAAATACGGTACATTCAGTACCTGCAAGTGGTTATAATGTTGCAAAACAGTTTTGTACTAAGTATGTACTTTCCATATCTAGAATCAAATTAACATTTTATTGGTGTAATATGAGCTTTTACTGTGCACTACAACCATAATTCAGTTCAAACAAAAAGACAAAAGTAACACATTGAAAGACAGATGGAAGCTTACTCAGAGGAGCATTGATATGATCCACAGAAGCCAGCAGGTAGATGTTCCTCACGGCTGCCAGCCTGGCCAAGACGTCTTGTACCTTGTGGGTCCTCAGCGTCGGGCCATCGATGTTGTGGACGATCAGGTACAGCGAGAGGTTCTCGTCCGACTGGAACTCCCTCTCAATGAGACTGAGGCAGTCTGCGGTGCTTCCTGACCAATCCAAACCAAGAACACTTTTCACAACGGAGTCCAATATCTGAAATAGAAAAAAAACGTTACTGTAAGCACAAAAATAAATATACAGAGGAGTCCCACAAATCCAAAAATAGCTTATCTGAACCAGTCGGGGTGGTTGTGGGGGGGGGGGGGGGGGGGGAAGGGAGGGGGGGAGGGAGGAATGAAAAAAATTTTAATATTTATATTTTAAAAATTATTTTTTATGTCTTGATCCAATTATCAACATGTTTAGTGATTTTGTTCTTGCAGGATGTGATACGAGCTTAGAGAGATGTATATTTTACCTTACCTTGGCAAATCATCTGAAAAGGTCTTGGCTCAAATTAGTTCAGACAGGTGGGACTCCACTGCACCTTTGATGTCTCTCTGACACTGAGGTCACTTGAGATTGACAAGAAGTCAAAATATGACAAGAAGCACTGATATAATGCACTGGTACAAGACATGAGAGCACCTTGAAGAAATTCACCAGTTAACACCAATGTCTGCCAAATTTCCCACTCTTAAAATATTCTGGATTTGATCAAGCTGGGAATCAAACCCTGATCATCTAAGTGGAAAGCGAATGATCCAACAAATAAACCAATGTGGTCCCATGCTGGTGTGCCCATCCCTAGTAAACAATTTCAAGCAAATGTAAAGTTTGCTGAATATTTGAAGCAAATGTTTAAGTATTTTTGGATCCTCAAATTTTCTGTGTACAAATTTTGCTTTTTTTCCAATATTAAATTTTTACTTGCAGGTATAGTCTTAGCATAGGTGTGGATAATATGGGCACCATAATAACAATACTAAACAAAAAAGCTACAAGAGTTTATGCAAATAAGCAGATTGAGTGATAGCTAAATGCTAAAATAAATTTTTATTAAAATCTGTGTCTATGTAAACATGAAATAACAAAGTTATAATATTAAACAATTAAATTTATAATAGAGTAATAAAATACTGTAATTTGAAAATTTATTCAGACCAAAAATAATTTGCACTTTTTTTAACTTACTCCTTTAAAAATAATGTTAAATCTAATTATTCACCTCTTTAATAGTAAGACTAGGAAAAAATCCATTGACGATCAAAACTGTCTCGTGGCTGAGGTATAATTCTTGAAACCTCATCAGCAGGTTCCTTTTAGAGCCAATGCCGTACAGCATTACACTGAAACCTTCCCTAAAAAAAAGTGATAAATTATGATCCATAAACTCACAATGCGCAATAACATTAAAAATATAACAATTTTTTTAGAAATTGATCAATTATATGCATTTTCTTCCACAAATTTACAGTAGAGGAAATCAAACAATGAAATAAATGCTTGAAAACACTCAAAAGTGCCAATTCATAATCAATTATATACACATGTTTCCTTGAAGCAACATTTACCTACTTTTACACAGAGCATCGTAGTTTTCGACTGAAAAATGATTGTAATAAATTTCTAACATTAAAATCATTTTCCAGAAAATTTTTGGCTTACACAAAGACAGGACCCTTAATGTAAAATACTTGTGTCTAAATGGACCAGTAATAGGTATGGCTTACCAGCAACCATTTTGCTAAAGACACATCCACATGAAAGAAAACCAGAGATTATTTTAAGGTGTGCACATGCTGAGTTAAAAGAGAATTTTGAACCTGAGATGGGCCAAATTAGACACGGGGACAAGTATATAGCAACAAGCAGAAACACACACCTCAAGCAGATCATCCACTTTGAAAAGTTGGCACAATGCTCCAAACTCAGGGCCTGCAGATTCTCTTTGTGAAGGTCCGCAACCTGTCCCAGTAACTCTCGCACTTGGTCCTGGGCCAGACGTGGGTTCTTCAGGCGACGTAACGTATGGTTCGACGTAACTGATTTTGCATTCATTGTTTGGAAGTAGTCATCCGTTACGGGAATCTACGGTCAAATAAAACCTCCATATACATTCATGCAAAAGTCATTTAGTTATTAAAGGGTTAAACTCGCAAGTCAATGGTCAAAACTGTAAATACACAAACTTTTAAAAATTCAGACCTCTCCTGCTAGCTATGGCCTGAAATGATGCACAAACATAAAGAATTTGCAAAATTATGTGGAGTGACGTTTCAAATAAAAGAGTTCATAGCAAATGTATATTTATTTCCCTTTATCGAAAAGTTTGTCACAGTGTCCACAAGTACACCAAATCTATTCATGGTCATGGCAACTCATATATAAGCACAGAAAAAAAAATGTGTTCGAGGTAAGTAGAAAGGAGAAATTACTGAAATTACTAATACTTTATAGACAAAAATTTTCTGCAGTCCCTTCTGAACACAGTACGACCAAGAAAACACTATGTCCTTGGGGGATGACACAAAAGTTTTTTATTGTCCCATCACTGGATCTGACGACTGCGGTCAGCAAAAAATTCAAAATAAATGTTCTAAAAGAGTTGATCATCGGTTCAGCCCGAGTACAGCCATTAAATTTGTCTCGCATCAAAATGTTAAATTCATGAGCCACCGATCAGTGAAACCTCACATGGTAATGTCTGAGTGATGACAGCCAGACAAAGTACAGTACAAAAAAAAAACACAAAAGAATACAAAATGGCAAATTCAAAGCTACCTTCTTATTGGCTAAAAAAATATTTCTTACAACTACAAACTCCCGAGCCGACATCTGTGGAGATACTAGCGAAAGTCTCTGTCAAAGGATGATAAAAAGATTGTCTATCATTACAGCTCTTAAGCATGACACGTTTTTCTTTCATTCACTAAAAACTGTTCCATATTAACACATTCATACAAAATAATCTGAGAAATACAATTTTTTTTTATGTATACACAAAATAAGTCACTATATTTAAAACCTGTGAATAACGACCTAAACAGCCTTATAGAATTTATATATATAGACACACACACACCCGCACACACAGAAAAGTATTTATACATAAAAATTTTTTACAAAATAAATAAATTTCTAAATTTGATTTGGACTTAAAAGCTTGTCGACAGTGAGATCATTAGAAATGGAAACAAACAACACCAAAGAGAATAATTGGGAAAAGAATTGGCTATGGCCTATTGCAAGGAACTATGTCAGTAGTACCTATTTGCCTTGGAGTGATGGCCGGACCAATACTCAAACCAAAGTCCTTCCGATACAATATCAAAACATCAATCACAGTAAACAACACTACACCAACCTCTGTTTGTATTTAGATGCCAATTTTTGCAAGAGTTTTTCTTTTCATTTCCAGTTTAAAAAAAATATATCAGATTGTTTTACAACCACAATAGCATGTTATTATTACAACAGGCATCCACACCATTTCAGGCCATAAAACCTAGATGAGTTATTGTCGTGTTTCAAAAAATTATGTAAATTTGTTTCGAATTCTAAAGAACTTCTAGGTCTCTAATTCTCTTTAGTTTCCGAATTCACTTCCTTAAAGTTTGAACTATAAGGTAAAATATTAAATTTTGTGTGTTCTATGTGTAATTAATATTATTTTAAAAAGTCCCAAGTCGAGTGGATTCATATTCTATACTTCGACTTTGAGATACGACCATCCAGGAAGTATGTGATTTCCCAAAGGAATTAAATCACTGACATAACCCATTGGTTATCAAAAAGAGGATCATCAGAACTATGTGTGAGAATTAGTCCTCAGCTAGGCAGGCTCCTAAACAGTGCAAGGTTGAAACAGCGACTCACAAAATTCAAATCTTTCCTCTTCCTTGCACTCTGCCTGGGTGTGCAAGAGGTCTTGAGATCTGGCGTGCCCTTAGGAGACTCTTCAACTTCACTGTCGCTGCTGCTTTCAGTGGAACCTTCCTCCGACGAGATATCATAGCTGCTCTCGTCCGGTGATATATCGCTATCTTCAAGCAACTCTTTCTCCGCCATGTGAGATATAACTGTAAGATTAAATTCAGTACAAATCAGCACACAATGTTAGTAAGAGGTAATCACTAGATCAGTGGTTCTCAAAGCAAGCACCAGGGCCCGCTGGTGAACTCTAGAAGACTTCAGAGTTCACTCTGTGGAATTACAAAGAATTGTGTTATGGCACTGCAGGCCCTTACCCTCTCAACATACAAAACATTGACATAAATAATTTTATTAAGTTTTTTGATAATTTTCAGTACTTGGTTAGGTTTTCTGATTCAGTGTAAATAACGGTAGAGTTTTTTTTCATTTCTTATAACTTTTGCTTTGATTGGTTGATTTTTGAAAGTGTGTCTTAAGCTTGTACGTGATTGGTTGTGAGAGACACATAATCACATCCCTCCATGGATAGAGGTAGTCAGATTGGCCCTTAGTAGTTGTCGTGTGTCCAAGGCACCAAAAGGTCGCGGTCGGCCAATGGCTCGATATTAAACAATTATGTAGTTGAGAAGCAAATTTCGTGGCTGTGGTTTAAGCGGCACCAATTTATAAACGTTTTGGACTTTTTATTTAGAATTTTTTGACTGCAGTCATCGGCGTTAAGCCCGCAATGAGACTTTAATTTTTTTTTTTTAGTCGTCGTTCCAAGGAAAAGGTCCATTGCTTATACTGTGAGTTTGTGTGTGCCTACGGATATTAAAATAATTAATACATCTTCGTTTTATCAAACATTTCGGTACCATTTTAAAGTAAATTGTTTTCTTGAAGCAGCAAACCTATTTTGTAAAGTTTTGCATGTAATCTGGAACAGTGTTGTAGCCGGAAGATGGCGGTTATTGTGCTAGTGTGAATTTTTGTAATGGATAAATAAAAAACAGTAAAAATCAGTAATTGTTTTCGAGGGGCTTTATTTTCATCATGAATATAACTTTAGAGCAATATTTTCATGAAATTTAAACTGTATTTTCAAACCCAACAATTTCTTCATGTGTTTTTATGTATGTGCAATCTAGACCACTTTTGAGATCCGATTGAACTGTGTGTCCCAATATAAAAATAAATATAGTTACTCTCTTTATTTTATTGCATTATTTGTTATATAATAATTGACTTAATTATTATAACATTTTCCCCAGAAATTTGTCAATAGTGCACCTAAAATTATTATTAGGATTATCTCTTCAGTTAACTAGCCATAACTGATGATAGGCATGTTACAAATAAAAATAAATAAATGCACCTGACTTAAAAGAAAAAGAACTAACCAATCAGTCAAACAATGTGATTTTATAGCACATATATTATATACTTGTAATGACTACATAAAAATACTTACACTTTTTTACTTTAGTCCGTAGAGAGTAGGGCGTGTTATTTACACGTGCCACCTCTATAAGTGATCCATGGGGTGTGTGCGGGGTGCGAGGCGTCCCAAGCTTGGACCTGGGTGTGCTGTGGGTTGACTTCGGAGTGCCACAAGCCGACTTCGGCGTTCCCGTCTTGGATTTAGGCAGGCCTTTCGGGGTCTTGGGGGTGAGGGAAATGTTCCTGGCGGTGCCCGAAAGTTGGTGCTTTGGCGTCTTGGGACTGGGCGTGCCGACAGACTGCGCTGCTTTCTGCGCCATTGCATCTTTCTTTTTCGGCGTCTTGAACCCAAAAATTCTCTGTCCGGATATGTTCCCCCTGTCGCACAGGACTGAAAATACACGTTTATGGATAAATATTAATTGCGTTGTGAATTAAGCATAAAATTTTCACATCATGTATCCAAGTTTACTTATTGATCCTGATGGCATGATCCTGTATTCACTGATCCTGTGGTTCATGATGTTTGCTGTTTTAATTTGGTACATTGAAAGATTCTGAACATAACAAAAAACTTGTGATGTAACAATGAATTATGATCGTAAATTGAATACCTACGAAAAAAAAATTTTTTGCACAAGTTTTGCTTGGCCAGCAGTCAACGTACAAAATTAAAACAGCAAGCATCATGAATAAAAGGTTCAATATTGCACGATAATGCTATCAGGATCAAGGGATAAATTTGGATATGTGATATGGAACAAGTGCTGAATTAAGGACATTACATAAATAAACATAAGATGCACCTAGTTTACAAACAGTGACCAATCAGTAAACATAGTTTGGCTTCTAGGTTAAGACTACTTTTGATGCTTACTGCTTCCTGAAGTTTCAGCATGCTCTGTTGCAGTCATTTGCCAACGAGAATGTTTGCAACATAGCTTACTGAGAAGTCGGGGAAACAATTGCCCGAAACCAAGATATGCTGAGTACAATTCAAGCTCAATTTAAAAAAAAAACTATTTTGAAGAATCCAATAACTGCTGATGGGTGATGTTAGTGTCGCTGCCAGACCCTACACCCAACACCAGGTGATACAGACTCATTTTCTGCGCGTGGCCAATGAGAAGAACGTTGCTCTGTACCGCTGGGTTTAACAGAGAACTGCAATTTCCCCACCTCATTTAAAACTTAATTCATTTTCCAGGCTGGTTGAGAGCTAAAGATCTGTCTTTTTTGTGTACGACGGTAAGTTCTTACTACATGCCCTCTATTTTTTCATCTAAATTAAATTAATTCTGATTTGGCAGCCACTGAAATCTGGTATATTCAGATCTACACCAAAATAAGAACTACCAAGAAAATTAAATGATTGTATTTATAATCATACTATTATTTCATGTGACACTAATACAACACAAACTATTAGGTCCACACCAATACTAATTTTTGTACTCAGCAAAACAATATATTTTAAGAGGTGAAATTAGAAATCTGCACATATTCCATAAATGCTCTATTAAATGTGACTCAATTAAACAAACATATTAACGAATACTATTTAATTTACTAAAGTAGGCTCATGTTCCAAGCACATTTACTGTAAAAATACACAGTAAATTGTCTATCTAGTTTGGCTTGTGACCACTAGGTGCGCACATGCGCAAGTGTATGTACATAACTATATAATAAAACAGTTGACTGTGTGACCTCTAAAGATGCTGTCGTTTGTGTTGTTCCCGCCTGTAATATATTAATTTATCATGGTTTGTGAGAACATGTTAATTTTGTTTGTAAATACATGTTATTGTATCTTTTAAAGTCTAGTGTTTGTGTAGCTATGAACTTGTCACATATGTATATATTTTTAATAATTTATGGTCACACTGTACTTATGAGTAAAATTTACATTATATTTTTTTTTATCTAGCACTACATTTGCTGTGAACCAAGAGCAGTATGGTGTATGGCTAGGTCGATTGAAACGAAAAGCATAAACGCAATCTTTTCTTGAACTGCAGGTAAAGTTAGTTTTTATTGCCTTAAAAGTAGATGACAGTGGGCTTAAAATTTTATGTAGTACATATGGTAAATTGTATGTTGTAAAGTTTTCCTTACTGGTAGAGGAAACGTGCTGTTTATTGAATGTCGAAGACCTGTGGCACAAAAGACTTGGCCACTTGAACCGCCATAGTTTGAGATTAATGGGACTGCCATCATCGAGCAAAGTGTGTGATGCTTGTCGTCAAGGAAAAGCCAACAGACAACCTTTTCCGAGAAGTAGTTCACCCAGGTCCTATAGGATTGGAGAGTTACTGCATACAGATATAGGAGGTCCTGTCTCAACTCCTACAAGTAATGGTGAGCGATACTACCAGACAATCACAGATGATTACTCACATTTCTGTGTTGTGTATTTGCTCAAGACTAAAGCTGAGGCTGCAGAAAATGTAATCAATTATATCAAACGACTAGAATCCCGTTTTGGAACAAATTGTGTGAGTCGCATAAGATGTGACAATGGGGGTGAGTTTTCTTCTGGAAAATTCAAGTCATTTTGTTCAGAGAAGGGTGTGCAGTTGGAGTATACGGCACCTTATTCACCGCAAATGAATGGTGTCAGTGAAAGAATGAATAAAACACTACTCAACAAAGTAAGGTCAATGTTTGTAGAAACAAATCTACCGAAGCATCTGTGGGGGGAAGCCATACGCACTGCACCATTCCAACTCAATCGTTCCCCAACTACTGCACTTAATGGAAAAATCCCTGCAGAACGTTTTCTTGGAAAGGTGGACCTTGCAAAACTGAAAATCTTTGGCGCAAAATCATGGGCAATGAAATTGCCCCAGAAAAACAAGATTGATCCAAAAGCAAAACCTACAAGGATGGTTGGCTATAGTCCAAATGGCTACAGGGTATGGGACCCTGTATCAGATAGTGTGCAGGTATCAAGAGATGTGACTTTTGATGAAACTGATGTGTTCTATAAAGTAGAAGAAAAACAGGTCCTACTAACAGTTAGATTAGGTGAGGAAATCTCTAAACATGTCAGCGCAGGTTCGGAAAACGAAGAAACACTTCCAGACAAAGAAACGCCCACTGTGGCAGAAAGTGACGAGGAGTTTTATGGATTCGCAGATGATAATGAGTGCACTTCACCCACCAGATCTAAGAGGAAAATAACAAAACCAAGGCATCTAGAAAATTACGAGCTCTACGTTGCCTACTGCTTGTTGGGTGAGTGTGATCCACAGACTTATGAAGAAGCAGTACAAGAAAGTGAGGACTGGAGAAATGCGATTCAGAAAGAACTAGATGCTCACAAAAAATTCCAGACATGGACTACAGCTGACCCACCCAAGGAAATTCAACCAATTGAAACAAGATGGGTTTTCCACACCAAACCAGATGGAACCAAGAAGGCTAGGTTGGTGGCAAAAGGCTTTCAGACAGGCAGAAGTGAACAAGTATATGCACCTGTAGCAAAAATGCCCACTATCAGACTTGCATTGTCTTTCTCTCTACAGAAAGATTGGACTGTAAAACAAATGGATGTTCCTACAGCTTTTTTGAATGGGACACTAGACAACGATGTGTACATATTTCAACCAAAAGGAGTTAAAGAAAAGACAAAAATCCTGAAACTTCAGCGTGCTTTGTATGGGCTTCGTGAGTCACCGCGTTGTTGGAACCAAAGATTCAATCAGTTTGCAGCAGAAAACAACCTGAGGAGGTCCAACTTTGATGTCTGTTTGTATATCGGAGATAGTTTGTGGTTGGTCTTATGGGTTGATGACATTTTGCTGTTAGGTGAGACAGCAAAAATAGAAGAAATATCTACACGACTCAGAGAAGAATTTTGTGCCAAGGACCTAGGAGACCTGCACTGTTTCATTGGGACAGAAGTGAAAATAGTTGGAAATCGAATGGAAATAGGTCAGCATAATCTTATTGAAAAAATGACAAAGAAATTCAACATGGAGGGATGCAAAGGGGTTCCCATACCAATGGAAGATAGGTTGGAAGACACTGACACAGAAGCTATTGTGGATGTTCCCTATCGAGAGCTAGTAGGCAGCCTGATCTACCTATCGCAGATTAGCAGGCCAGATATAGCATTTGCTACATCATATTTAAGCCGCTTTCTAGATAGACCAACTCGTCCGTTGTGGAATGCAGCTAAGAAGGTGCTTCGGTACGTAACGGGAACCATCAACAAAACTTTGGTGTACCAGAAACATCCAGAACAGTGCTCTCAGGTCATCATGTATGCAGATGCAGACTGGGGAGGTGACAAGAAAGATTGCAAAAGCGTCAGTGGGATGGCAGCCTTTCACTGTGGGAACTTGGTGTCGTGGAGCTCAAAGAAGCAGCCAGTAGTTGCTCTGAGCTCAGCAGAGGCAGAGTACACCTCATGTGCCCTAGCTGCATCTGAATTGCTATACTTAAAAGGGCTTTTGTCAGAATTTGTAGGAGAAGCAGGGTATGTGAAAGGTGACTTAATGGTAGACAATCAAGGTGCAATTCATATGATGAAAAACTACGAAAATACAAAGCGTTCCAAGCATATAGATATAAAATTTCATTTTCTCAAAGACATTGTAAACAAACAGATGATTAGTGTTGGGTATGTGGAGTCTAACAAAAATGTTGCTGATATATTTACCAAACCTTTAGGCGCTACTAAATTTTATCTGTTAAGAGATATGCTTTGTTTGAGTTGATGTACACGTTATTGTGTTAACCTAGGATGTAGCTTTATGCATTTCCAATTTCAAATCTCTTCTTTAGGATATATTCTACAAAGTGTTGTGTGTTCAGTAAGGACCAGTTATTTGTCTTTTTATATTTGCTGTTATTGCATAAAGAGACTTGAAATTGACAGGGGGTGTAAAAATACACAGTAAATTGTCTATCTAGTTTGGCTTGTGACCACTAGGTGCGCACATGCGCAAGTGTATGTACATAACTATATAATAAAACAGTTGACTGTGTGACCTCTAAAGATGCTGTCGTTTGTGTTGTTCCCGCCTGTAATATATTAATTTATCATTTACAACAAAAAAAAATAACAAACCTATGCTTTCCTTTTTTTTTTTTTGCTTTATAACTTGTTATTTTTCCATTAAAACTGTGCCTTTTTACTCTGAACTAGAAAAATTGGGAATTTATACATTTTTTAAAAATTCTGCTAACTGAGATCCTGAAACTGGAAATGTATTTAGGATTTAATGTTTGTTCCAACAGTGTATTAACGGTTAAATAATACAAAAATGATAAGGATTTCTCAATAACAGTATGCAATACATAGATTATAGTGGGGTCCTACTTGAGAAATCACTTGGTGCTTACAATTGAGTGATAACTATGCCAAATTAATATGAAACCTCAGTAATAAAACCCACAAAGGACAAACTTGTAAATTGTGTCAAGGCATGTTTTACTCATGGCCATCTTAAGCCTAGGGGTGTTTCATTAGGGGGGGGGGGGGGGGGGGCAAATTCCCGGGGCCTGGGCATCAGGTGGGCTCGCTTGAGTTTTTCAAGATTTTTTTTCTTAATGCATAAGTTCACCCTGATAGTAGGTTTTGTATTTTCTTTATTTATTTTCATACACTAGCCACACACATTCACAGCTCTTGTCCGCCATCATGCCTACTACACACCCTCTACAGTCCTGCCAACCTGGCCCTCCTTACATTCTCTCTGCACAGTCACTTTCCCTACACTTATACACTACAGTAGGATGAAAATGACAAATCTATTGCTAACAGAATTCATTGGAAATCTTACAAGTTGTGTGATACGTGCAGATCACATTTCCAGTTTTGGCCATGGTATTGCTATGTACAAAATGTATGGGATTTTTTTTTAAATTGTAGGGGTTTGAACATCTGTAGGAATACATTAAGTAATGGGGAGGTCGAACAAAATTATTTGTCCACCGGATCCTTAATTGTTAAAAAGCAAGAAACTTAGTTAAAACTATAGGCACTATACTACTAACCAAAGATATGAACATTAAATTACTGTACCTGAATGATTCTTGAGACTTCTGGTAATTTCACTTTCTGAGTCACTTTCTGAGCCATTTCCATCTTGAACTCCATCTTTCATTTTGGTGTGCTTCACTTTACTGTGCTTTAATTTAACTGAAAAGAAAATTTAAAAAAAACATACCTAGGCTTCATTGAAAAAAAAACATACCTAGGCTTCATTGAAAAAAAACCATGTAAGACACAAAAAGTGCTGTCAACTCAAGGTGATCTTAGCACTATTTTGTAACCAAATTAAAAAAAAAATTACAAACCTGAACGATTAGGAAAACTCCTAGCAGCTTCACTTTCTGAGTCACTTTCTGAGCTGGTTTCCTCTTCGTCATCTTTGGTTTTGGTGTGTTTCACTTTACTGAGTTTCAGCTTCACTGCAAAGATTTTTAAGAAATATTTGTAAAAGAAAATTTCTTATGTTCTTCTAAACTAACACAAATCAATTTAACTTAATTTAAGCCCACCGCACACGGTACAATATTTTCTACTAGTTTGCTTACTAGAATGCTTACTGGTTTCTGTACTGTGTAGGCTACAAGCTGAAACACTAGGTGCGCTACAAGTTTCTGCTGCACACAATTCTAGCTGCCTTACTAGTTTTGTTAAGAGAATATTCTCCACAACAAATTTTTATTATTATAATTCACATTTTTTACTACATACAAACAAAGCTCTTCTGTGTATGCATTTATTAAAACAAGGAATTGGTCACTAGTCCACTTCCTTTCCGTCCATGTTTATCACTACATGCGCGCTTAAAAGTGTAAACAACCCCTCATGCTGTTTTCGTGAGTTCTGATTGGCCACTCCTTAAATATTGGAACACACCAAGCAACGAAAATAGGACGCTGTCTATTACGCAAAACCAGTAGCCCAGCTCGTACAGCTACTAGTATCCAGTTTGAATTCTAGTGAAGAAACTAGTAGTAGAGCCAGTACGACTCCTAGCTTGCAATATTGTAAGGAATATTGTACCGTGTGCGGCGGGCTTTACTCTCCTTTTAAAACAACCGAACCCCTAAAACCTCTACCACCCAGTGGCGTAGCTACGGTGACTGGCGCCCCTGGCCAGACTTGAAAATGGCGCCCCCTCTTGGATTAAAACAGAGGGGGGGAGTGTTCAGTAACGCGAAACCGTCGCGGCAGCGCCCCCCCCCCCCCCCCCCCTGCTCCAGCGCCCTGGCGGGGGCCATCCCTGCCACCCGCTTACTACGCCACTGCTACCACCTAACCTAAAACTTGTCCATTCCATCCCAGAACTCACCAAGGAATAGTCCTCCAAAGCCTATAAAGCTTCCACCCACTTTCTATGCTCTTGCAGTTAATTTCAGCCCATAGATAAATAATGGGCACTAGAGACTAGAACACTAAGCACTGCAACCAATATATTCCGTTCAGACAGATGTATCATCTGCATAGATGCATGAGGTCCCCGCCTACCCGGAAACACACACAGTGTGCACAATTTATGAAAAAACCTCGCAATATGAAAACTGCACAAGATATCTATGTGGTGTGTTAAACAAAAAGCATTTAAGAGTATGCTGAGGGTGGATGAGAAGATCTGTTTTCGTATTTAGTTTTTAAATTGTATTTTTAGAACAGTGAAAAAGTCTAAAAGTGTGTTTTCAGGATAATTTTAAGAAATGAAATACTACGTATAGATTCTTGAAAGCGCTTAAGAGACTGAATTTCTTTGCCATCTAATGTTATGGTTACTACTCAAACCTCATAGTTTCAGAGCCTTGTACTTAGAGGAGATACCAAGCTAGAAGCACCAACATGCATTTCACTTCTTACCCCGCATTGCTAAAACAAATGTACCTACTACTAGGTAGGCCCCGTGATAAGACTTTGAGAAGGAAATCGACAAGGTGTCACATGGTACGCTGATGAGGAAAATGGGCATGTTGGTAAACAACATGAGTGTAGTAAAATGGATGGGAGATTTCTTGCTGGCGAGGAGTGGGAAAGAAAGTTTTGAGATTGTGATTATTACATCAGGTGTCCCAAGGGCAACTGTTATAGGAGCACTGATGCTCAAGATAATGATGAACGACTTAAGCAGGGATATTAATTGCAGATCAAAGCTTGGCTTCGCCCGCCACATCGAATTTGATTAGATTTTTTTCGTAATTTTCTAATTTTTTGAAGAAATAATAAAAAAAAATAAGGTTGCAGGGTAAAAGTTCCATATCATGTATCCGAGTACATCCCATGATCCTGATGGAACGATCATGTATACATTGATCCTGTGGTACACGATGCTTGCTGTTTTAATTTATTAGGTAAGTTAAAAACTCCTGGAATTATGATCGTAAGTTAATTACGAAAGCAAAAAAAGCATCATGTACCATAGGATCAATATATACACATACCTGCCATAAGGATAAATGGATAAAAATGGATACGTGCTACGGAACAATTACCTATTGTAGAAGCAATTCTGTACATATAACCCATATGTGTAAAATGAAAAAAAAATTTAACTTCTAGTGAAAGTCCACTATACTATTAGTCAGGTAAAAATTTTAATGATGAATATAAATGAATTTTAATAATGAATAATGGATATATTTAGCCCCAAAATTTGCTTCTGAAACAAAATGCATATGTTATGTAGTGGAACACTAGAAATTATGGTATGAAAATGCAATAAGTTAACATGATGGACGGAGCCAAGCCTTAAGGCCCCTGCCTACCTGGGCGTACATACAGTGTGCAGAGTTTCAAAAGAAACCACACAATTAGATAACTGCTTAAGGTATACTGGTAGTGTGTGTTTACGAAAAGCATGCAAAAATATGCTGGGGGTGGTTGAGTAGTTCTGTTTACATAATTTTTTTTTAAATCTGAATTTTTAGGACATTGAAAATGGCTAAAACACATGTTTCATAATAATGTTTAGACATGAAACACCCAGGTACTAATTCTTGAAAGTGCTCAACGGACTTCCGTTACGCCTTTATCTTCATTTCTCCGCCATACAATGTTATGGTTACTTCTAAAATTTCATAGTTGTCCTGTGCACGACAAGAAGATTGCACACCAGTTCAGAGCCCTGGGCTTAGAGGAGATACCATTCTACCCAGCGAACGTCGCACCTCTCATACCATCTCAGTAACACAAAAACACCCCTGTCTAGGCAGACCCCTGTGTCAACTGTGTTATGTATGAGAAACCGGAGGAAGGGTGGCATTTCCAAGGGGACCTGTGCAGGTCTGAGCAATGGAAAGATGAGAACCGAATAGGATTAAATGTAAGCAAGATGAATACTATTAACTAAGCACTAAAGGGTCTTATGTTGGGTGAGGAGTGAAGGGAGGGACATTATATAACCCTCCCCCTTGAAAACCTAAAATAATCTATTATTTCCAAAACCAAATAGAAAAAAATTTGAAAGCAAACACTTGAAATGAAATACAGGCAGGAGGATATATAGAGATGGTTATAAATATCTGAGCATGTCTTTGCAGAAGGATTTTACATTCCAAAAGAGATTGCAGAGGGCATTGGGCACTGGAACTGCTTGGGAGATCCCCAAGAAGATGGCCATGAGCATAAATGCTAAAGCATCAATCACCTCAGTCAGAACGGTGCTGGTGTATGCAGCTGCAGCATGGAAACCATATCCAGAGACACAGGTGGATGACATGGAAGAAGTGCAGCAAAATGAGTTGGCTGGTATATTCAGATGAAGGGAATTAGAGGAAGGGGAAAATGTACAGGAATAAACCATGGGTGGAGGCTTCTAAGGGTTTGAAGAAGAAAAGAAAGAGACAAGAGGCACTCTTTCTAGATGAGGAAAGGAATGAGAGTGATAGAAAGGTGGTAGAGATGAAAGGGGCATAGGAGTTTTAAAAGGTGGTTAAAGAAGGTTTTATTTTTAAGGTAGAACTTCCTTGCACCAGGCTGATGACTAAGTGCAAGGATTTTCTATCATATATCTAAACTTTTTAATTGAGTAAATGGCAATGATAACATTAACAAAACAATTTTTTTAAAGACCATAAAGTACAGAACTAAGTACCTACTATAAAAATGGTATTTATAACATGTTTTATTAGGCTTTTCAAATTTTAAACATATCTTACAACTTGTACAAAAAATAAATAAAAATAATTACTGAATATGAAACAAGTTAAAATTCTTTTAAGAAACGTAAAATCAGTTTACAATTATTATTTTAAGAGCTGCGAATTTTTATTACTTTTTTTCAGAGAAAGCATTAATTTAAATTCCTAAATCTCCAATAGTCAAATATGCTTAAAGGCTCTCGGGGAGTGAATTCGAACATTTTACCTTTAAAAAAAATGTTTTTTTTTTTTCAAATACCTACTCATATATGCAGCATTTAACAAGGCATTGAAGTAAAAAAAATTAATGAAAAAGAACTTACTTTGAAATGGCATTCATATAAAAATAGGATTAACGACCAGAAATGTGAATTCTAACAAATATTGTAAAAGCCAATAAGATTTAACATTGTCATAACATGACATTAACTTTCCCGCCACTTTCACAGACAGAAGAGCAGAAGAGACACAAACTTCTAAAGCATATACATGTAAGATAAAAAATACCTTACCGATCAAAGAGATAATTATTTTAATACAGTATTCAAAAATTGAAATTAAAAAAGGATAACCATTAAACAATAATTTATGGATCAAAGATACTTGTTATTTAATGGATAAAAATCCATTAAATTAAATATAATATCAGAATATATTTTGAATCCCCAAATCATAGTGATCTTACAACATTTAGTAAAATCATATAACATTAAATCGATTAGGTAATTAATTAAGATATGAAACACATTTTATTGCAGGTAGTCAGACAGAGAGCTCGGTTGAACAGTACCCGCGAAAGCAATATGCAGAGCAAAAATTTCAGAGAAATGTTTATTACATAGCAAAAAAATTTAAGTACGGACAAAAAACAAACAAACAAATAGTCGCATAGGCTATTATGCATCATCTCACCCGAGCACTTGCTATACAATACATGTAAAAATGAGAACGCATACAGTGCAGCACAGTCCATTTCAGTGACATCAGTCAGACATACGACACCACCTTCAAGTTGATTGTCACCCGAGCGGCAAGCGATTAGGATGTTTTTTTCCTGTATAGTGGGTAAAACTATTTTATGTAACTACAATAATAGCATACTTTATAATCACATAAGGCAGACAGCCCTTGCTCCTTCTGTTGGCTCAGGCCATTTTGCTTCGCTGACGCCTCAAGCTGATGTGTGTAGTTAGAGTAGGGTAGTGCAATGCAACAAGTGCAATATACTTGAACACCGGGTTGGCTATCGCCCACACGATAGTTACCGCAGGAACTATGTTCTGTGTTCCTTACTTATATCTTTATTTACAGGAAATATTAAAAGACACCCGCAAATGTAATCGATTTACTAATATTGAAATAAAGGGTTTATTCGCTTACATAAATGTGACCTAAACCTGACCTGAGATTAATGCGAGTCTCCCGCGAAAATTACCCCTGGTGGTGATCACTCTCATACAGTGGAAATAAGTTTTGATTCAGTTACCACTGGGTGCGAATGTATCTCGCATAATGCGGGTCCTTCAACATTCTGCAAACATCATCCAGTATCATCCATAGTTAGTTTTTATCTAGTCGTGGTTTTTCAGACCAATGGTCCCGCCCACACGACCCAGTTCATATATGGGTCACCTCCCATTTTTCCCACCCTTCTCTAAATGAGTTCACTTAACTCCCTGATTGTATTTACTCTTTAGGTGAAATTTTCCTCGCTGCCAGTGAGCACCTGCTCAAACTCACTCTTTCGTCTGTTCCACTCTCTTTACACCCATTTCCCTTTTCCCCTATAATAAATTTCCTATACAGCAGTTCCTTCAGCCAAAATTGCATCTATACCCAGCTGTGTCGACATTCCACATTCCTCCCAACCTCACCCTCTTTTGACCCTGGATACTGTTGCACGTGGTTCGGAGTCGCTGCCCAGCTTCTCCGGCAGAGAAGGTTCGTGCCACGTGGCAAGGGAACTAGCCTAACTCGGGTGAAGTAAAAGAGTTTATGATGTTAAGTTGTGTTTACTGCACACGTCACACACTGCACATGAGCTGTCAAGACCCCCATCTGTGACAGTCCATCAGGGCGAGGCCCGGCTCCACGCACTTTGAGCGAGACACGACACTAGCAGTGACCCGACTGGCGGTGACACGACAGTGATGCGACTGACAGTGGTGTGAATGATGGTGATGTGACTGGCAGTGATGTGAATGACGATGACACGAAAGACTGTGACGTGACTGCCGACGCGAACGATGGTGATGTGACTGACAAAGACACGAATGACTGTGACGTTACTGACGACACGAATGACGGTGACGTGACCGACGAAGACACGAATGACAGGGGCGTGACAATGGTGACGCGACTGACAGTGTACGTTCTGCTCTCACTCACAACTCCACGACCGCACTCTCTCATCCCACTCAGGTGACTGAGTCGACGAGTCGACCCGCGCTCCGCGACGTCTCAGCGGCCTCCCCCCTTGCCGCGCGCACATGAATCCCCTCCTTCCCTTCGTGTGCGAGTGCGTGGAGCCCAACATGGTCACAGGCGAGGAGACGTTACTCAGTCGCCCGGGAAATACATCTACAGGTACACAACAACACAAATAGATATTTACACACTCACATAATTACATATACAAAACCCTTATGAAAAGACACATCACTGTTATGGTGGCGCCTATGCAGGGCGTTCCCCTCTCGACCAAGGCCATTTTTGTTACACTTTCGCGCACAGGCGCATTCGGCGCACACGCAAGCCTGAAGCAGCAACAGACAATAATGGCCTCAGCGAGCCGGAGGAGCACTTGGGACGACGTCTATATATATATATATATATATATATATATATATATATATATATATATATATATATATATATATATATATATATATATATATATAGTGAGAAAAAAAATTGTCAGTCGAACATGTATTAAAATGATAATTTAAAAAAACTACCTAGTATCGAACCCGAGTTAGCAGATTATCAGTGCATACAGTTTATTACTACACCACGCCACTGACAGAATCGTACAAGAAAAAATATATCGGTTAAATAGTATCTTTTTTAGATTATTACTGACTAATGTGGCAAAGTTACAGGTTATTGTTATGAATTCAAACTCTACAAAGTTTCCAAATTAATTAACATCTTAAACGTTACCCGGCGTTTGAAACGAAACAGTTTATTTTATTTTTTTAAGATATACCTACGTTTATATGAAACTACTATTTAATTAGTTCATAGGCCGTCTCGAGTTTAATAGAGTTTCACAAAGCTGACTAGACACACAAAAGGAAAGGATAGGAAGTTGCTTGACCTATCTTTATGACCGGGTTAAAGACTAACAAACACTATATATTTCTAATATATTTGAAATAAAGTTTTTTTTAATGGGGTTTGTATTGTGAGCTTAACATGTATTTTCGCATGTATGCGTTAGATACGGAAAATTTCTTTGGCTTTAATTTGATTTCGAAAGTAAATTTAAATTTACAGTCTGACCAACTTACTTATTAGAAATTTTCGTCTGCTTGTTGACTTTTGGTTGAAGGCTAGACAGGGGCTCAAAGTTATTATGTGATCAATTAACGTAATCAGTTAATGTTTGTTATTTTATGTAAGTGGTATATTATTTAATCTAATGTATATAATAAGTTAACCCAGTCTTTATATTTTTAGTGTCAAAGTGGATCATATACAGATTTAACCGCTGAAGGTACGGAATTTATTTTGAAGGTTATCACATTCTTTTTCCTGTAATTTTTTTCAATTAAGCGTGCTATTGGTGTGAGAGCTTCTGTAACATATTTATACATCATTAATTTCATGCAATAGGTGCTACTGAAGCTGTAAGTATTCGTTTGAGAAAAATTTTGAATTTTCCCTTGTAACTATTCCATATTTATTGGACATTTGTTTAAAGTTTCAATGTTGGGGCATAAGTCTGTTTGTGTTAGATGATGCTGTTCCGTGTTCAATAGGAATGATCTTTCGTGGGTGCGAAAAACGCATGTGACAAGCCCTCAAGGGTAAGCTGACCTTGCATTTATCCTCTGCCCAGCTGGTTATCATCGCATGCAGTTAATGTTTCGGTGAGTTAACCTTGAATTTATCACGTTTCTAAGTAACACTACGACGTGGCAATGTCATCTAGTATTGCTATGTATGCAGAATAGAGGTTTGAATGTTTTAAATTGAGTCTACAGTACTAACATAATTATATTTTATTTATCTATATTCTATGCTTTTATCTTTTGAAAGTATAACTTATGTGTACCATGATTAAACAATGAGGCACCTTTCTGTTACAATAGTTTTTTCTTTTAAAAGTATTCTTGGCTACACACATCTTCTTTTTAGTATATATGTAAAATAATAATTTAAAAAAATCAGCAATGAATTTTTATTTTTTTTAAAAATTTAGTGTTAAGATCAATTTAATGTCATAGTATCACTGCTGTCATCTGTCATGAAAATAAAAGGTTGATATCATCACATTTATCTGTAAAATATTTTACTGATGTCAGCCTGTTTTTAGAGCATTTAGTTTTTGTCTTTGCTGATACATCAGCTATCTCGACTTGTGTAAAAGTGTGTAGTTTTTGTTTCATCGTGAGGATAAAATATTTGCATTTATTTCCACATTGGGTTTAGTATCTAAGGGAATAAATAACAAAAGTCTACAAATTGTTGGTTTTCAGAAATATTGACCATTTTTGATTGAGTTTAACATGAAATTCTAATTCAAGTATTTGAGTAATAATAAACTAGTAATTATATATTAATTAATCAGTAACTTAAAATAATTATTTTCTCTAGATTATATCAGAATAATGTTTTTAAGACATACTGAAACAATTTTTTGAAATAGGTCTATCATTTTTCTCATTAAACCAAACTTTATTTATTCATTTAAAAAATTTTTTTGAATCAATAGTGCAGTGCCAATTTATATATTTGTTGCTTAAAAACATTTTTTAATTCCTTTGTGTAGCAATATTAGAAGTAAGCAGTTACTCAAAATTGACAATAAAAGTGCTAAAACATTATATATGTTTTATTACAAATTTAGCTATACAATATTGAAATCTCATAAACAAAATTTTCCAATTTGCTGTTCAATGATGTCTCTAAAAATATTTATTTATTAGTAGGGTATGTTTTTAAAAGTGAAAAATATTAGTTACCGATTGATTTATTTAAGTATTTAACTCCATTTTTAAATGAACTTACTATTTCATACAAAACGCTTATATTATTACTACAGTTTTAAATTCTTTTCTTAATTATTCCTCCTCATAAAGGAACATTTGTCTGTAATATAAGCTGCAGACAGTAAGAAAGGTTAGGCGACCAGTGTTTAAAGTTCCGCAGATATATCTACAAGCATTGAAGTCATCATCACCATGAACTGCTTGCAGCCTGTGGTTGTGTCGCTCTCTACTCCAAAACTGAGACTCTCTTACAGCTAAAGGTCCTACACTGCAAATAAACAATCAAAGACATTTTAACTCACTTTTATGAAATTAATTTTATTCTATACTCGGGACCTCCGGTGGTTCTAGGTAATAGGTTTGCATTCATGATGATGGTAAATTTAAATTAATTTATTTAAAAAAAATTTTTTATTCTTACCGGTTATCAAAGTTATGGTCTTTTTTTGTTTAATAAATCTCATCATCTCTCAAAAACAAAACAAAATTAATTTTTTTTTACTCAATTACATTTTTTTAATCAGTGTTTATTAGTTTTCTTTCTAGCTTCTGTTTACTGGTGTTGCTAAGTCCTGCTAGTCCAGTTGTACGTTAAACAAATATATTCTGAATCACCACTGAAGGTAGTGTAAGTAAATCTGGTATCTTACAATTGTTTATATTTTTTACCACATTAATAAAACATCTACATACCAAACAGAGTATAATTAATCACTTGTGTAAAGATACACCCATAACATTTGAACCTTTCCTTTATGCGTCCAATAGTCAAAGCATTCCACGTTTGGCGTTTATAAATAAATGAAACACTCCTGTGGGTAGTGAAACTGACTAATTCCACTGCTTCAGCGATTCCATGTCACGACATCTCTTGTATACTCTTAACGCCATGTTGTAGACATTTTGTCCATTGGCTCATTAGAACAGATGTAGGCCTATAGCTTGTCATATTTTGTGAGAGTATCAAGGCATGTGAGATCATATTTTACTAATATTTTTATCAAGTAGTAAGTTTTTGTCTTTATAGCCTAGCAATATTGCTTTATTATTCCTACTTTCCTTAAGTTATTTTTTTTCCCTTGTATTCTAAAAACTATAATTTATCTTGACATTTCAAGAGACAAGTTTATGTATTGTCACTTAAGAAACAACTCTGCCTGAGTGACATTTTTTTAAAAATTTTATATATGTATGTGTGTGTGTGTGTTTTTTTCTCCATGGAAACGTAAGCATTTAGTGTCTTCTGAATTTAATGAATTCACTGAAAATCCAACAGAATGTGTTGCTATTGCCTTTTTTGTAACACCGGCTGTCATTCAGTTCCAGCATGGTGCATTAAGTAATTAAGTTCAGAAAAATTCGTTTTTTGTAACGTTTGGGGTATTGTTTCTTAAGCAATGATATTTCAGATTGGTGAAGTGAGCTACACCGATTGAAAATACAGAAAAGATTCTTTGATTCTAATTTTTTTAGTCACTTAGCTTAGGATTTTTGGTTATCAAATGATGAATAGAAAACTAGAGATTATCATCATAGTACACCAGGATGCTTTGCTGCCCTACCCTTCTTAGGGTGGTTCACACTATGCGTTTCTGCCGCTGCAACTAAAACTTAAGCAGCTCTCTTTTTTTGTTGAATATTCTTTCAACCACTTTAAGTAAATTTAGCTAACTCAAACATGTAAATAGCTGATATAGAAGAAATCACAGAGTAGAAACTGGCAACCACATGTGACACCAACTCATTCTACGTGCCATATTGGTTGTATTATTTTCATGTCCATTACTATTATTTGAAGGCTTTTCCTGTTAGTTAAAAACAATAGCTCTTGAATGTTATTTTATTACCACAAATTTAACACCACATATTTACTTAAGATTATTTCATAATTATGATTCGTAATTATGATCACTTGTGCGACCTTTTATAGCTAGAAAATAAAGTTTAGTAAATGTCTGGTGAGAAAATTTGTCACCCAAAAACAAATTCAAGAGAGTTATTGGATTAAATCCACAGGAAAAGCCCTTAATTAATAGTAATGACAAGAAAATAAAATAACCAACTTGGAGTATGAGTCTGAAAATCGTAAGAGCTACTAGAACAGAAGGTTTTCTGCTGTCACTCTGGATACCACTTGCTGCACCGCCTTCCCCTCCCCTGTACCTTGACCGTGCAACCCTGGGCAGGTGTAGATACCTGCGATTATTTGTGCGTTTTAACAAGTTGTGACTATCTAAATGGCATTTCAGTCTGGAAAGCTGTTAAATCTGCAGATAATCTGTCTCGTACAGCTCCTTTTGGTACAATTATTTGGATTTGTTTTTGGAATCGATAATTGGAACATAAATTCAAGCTGAAGACTATTGTAATGCCAATTAGGTTGTATTTGATACATGTAAAATAACTGTTTTAAGAACACAAAAAAAAAATATTTAATTACTTTTAAAATTTGTGATCTTAACAGTCCGTTACACCTTTCCTTCTTTGCTTACTCTTTACTTAAACACATATGTTTGAAAACTATCATTCATACTCTTTGTTTATGTGCTAGATTTTGGTTTTGTTTCTAAGTTATAGTTGTGTTTGGGGATTGGCACATAGACCCAAAGTTAGACTTATTAATTTTGTTACGTCAATAAGTTATTTAGATTGTATATACTACCATAGTCTACTGTAATATTCTATACATTATTTATTAATAATTAATCCCATGCTGTGTATTTTATTGCACTTAGAATGATTAAATGAAAAGGCTAATTGTAGCCTTTGGAAGGTGGCCGATGTGTAGCAATGTGTTTGCATGCCCTGTGTTCTGAGATAATGTAGGCACTGTTTACAAGTTGATGTCTCAGCCAGCTAAAGATGAAAACAAGTTTGTTCGGCCCAAACGCACTTTGAAATCTTAACAAAGGGTTGAGTTTGTGTGTGTGTCCCGGGGATGATAGCAGTTCCTAGAGACTGAGAAGCAGACGTGACCATGTGACCAGGACGATGGCCGTTGCTCTTCAATCTTTGAGATTGTGATGCTCGTCGACGAGACCTTGCAGCGTGAGGGAACCCAGGGCCGCCTAGATGTTTGGTTCTGCCAGGAGGTGGATAAGACTTCTTTCAGCCATGTAACCGAAGACATTAGTTTTCCCGAAAAGTATTTGTGGTCAATTTTTCCGGTAATTTATCAATACATATCCTGCAAAAACAGGAAAATTTTCCAACCAGTAATACTATCGCAAGAACAAATTTTATCAATTTTTTTTTTCCATACAAACAGAACCAAATAAAACATACATTTTGTTTTTCTTTACCACAGAATGGCTTACTTGACATTTGACACTTGCTACCATCTACCAACTGACAGAAACTGAGGTATTTGCCGTTTGCCATAACACGGATTGTGTTGAGATCGTTTTTTACATGCGTAAAAGCGTAAACAACAACTGAAGTCGAACTATCCATTAATTGATTCGCCCTACAGTATAGATTGGCTGACGTGATGGCAGATAACCTATGTTCGCGCCAGTGTGTTCTGTAGTTAGTCTGATTACGGTCTTAAGTTAGTTTTGTCCTTAGGGGCCTTTGCTAGCGATATGACTTGTGTAATGCTATACTATTATTTGAGATAAAAAAGTAACCGGAAAATAATATAGTTGTGTTTTGATGTTTTCTTTTTTCTTATGTGGTGAAGATGGGGAAGTGTCGTTTTCGTAGCGAGAGGCTAGAGAGGCGCGATGATAATGGATATATCATTAACGAGTGGGCAAAAAAACGTAACGATACTGATGTTTTTTGTGCAGTTTGCTGTGTCACAATCAAAATATCAACCAAAGGGTATCAAGCACTATCTCAGCATGCTACTTGCGAGCGACATAAGAGTGAATGTCGAAATAAGTTGGCTCCTAGTCAGCTAAAATTCACGGTCGTTCGACTTTTATGTTCAGCTTTCACATCAAGTGAAGTGTCCTCAGAAAACCATGTTAAATGTCTTTACAGTGTACGAGATAGTGCAACAAGTGCAGAACTGAAATGGGTAATGAAATGTATTATTTCAAATTATTCAGCATCATCTTGTGGAGGAATAGCTGATGTTTTTAAAAGTATGTTTGGTGAGGGTGTGCCTGAGGACTTCAGCCTGAGCAGCACTAAATTTAGGTATCTACTAACAGATGCATTAAGCCCATATTTTCGTAATGTTATTTTGAAAGACATGGATGGTGAATACTATTCAGTGTGCTACGATGAAACAACAAACCACACAGGTAGAAAGGAAGTGCAAATTGCTATCAGGTCACCTTTTTAGTCACTTATTTTCCTGGAGATCACTTTTTTCTCACTTTTTCTATCACAAAGGTCACTTTTCTCACTTTTTTCCAGTGAATAAAGCACTTTGAGGCCTGAGATGACATTACCAGTATCTCCTGATAGAGGAGCCTTCTATTTTTACATGTCTGTCTGTGGAAACTAGTAAGATATGTAGATAGATGCAGATCCCGTAGTAACAAGTAAAGCTCTTTTTTTTAACATACTTTTATTAGCTTCACTTGTAACTAACTATGTAATTGAATCTTGTAAGTCGATATTAATCTACTTTTAATTGTCGTATCGATTTTAAACTTTGCAAGTATGTGTAATCCCTATGACAATACAATAATTTAATGACTTTGATCCTAACAATTTTCGCTTTATATTAAGGATGGGCTCTGTCGAGAGTGTGTAACTTGAATAATCTGCGGGGAAAAAAGTTGTTGACAGTACAAATTGTGTATGCGATTTACAAAGTCAGAATGGGTCTCCATTATACCGGCAGTCTTATAATCGTATTTAAATGCGTGATTTGTGTTATTTAACATTTCAAGTGTTTTTTGTACGCAGTTAACATTTTTTCCTTCTGCAAGCATGATGAATTGTTTCAGTGGATTGCACGATTAGACAGTACAATTTTAATTGTATGTTGCTGTAGGAAGCACTTTTAAGCAAAACATATTATTGTCCATCGGGTGGCGAAGATTTTTCTTTTCCTTTTCATTTTGTGTGAGTTTTAAAGAGTCTTAACAAGCATTGTCAGACTGCATGTACAGTTCAGTTGCAACTATAAAATAATTTGGGGTTTATTTGATGAATGAAAATGTATTGCCATTTTTTTATCATCACTTTCAAACGTATCATAATTGGTTTGATCTCTTTGTTTGGTTTTTCTTTGTATACTGTAGTTTATCTCACTCTTAGTTTGCAGTACAGAGTAAATGGCGTCCACTGTTGCCTGAGTACCCAGCTTCTTAACACTAAAAATCTTATTTTGAATACCATTGTTAATTATATTTTAATTTTACCATTTGTTGATTTTTTTAAGACCATAAAACATTATCTATTTACAGTATTATTACAGTTGTAGTCATTCTAAAATAAAAGGAAAATGATTATGGTAAACACCAACTACTATTTCACAGGATATGTTTCAGATACATATAAAAAAAATTATCATTACTTAATAAAGTTATTTATAAAAATTTAGTGCTCTTTATCTGTCAACAGAGCACACCAAAACAAGTAAAGCGCTAATGGCAGAAATTGTGCATTGGAAAGAGATAGTAAGTGCCCATTAAAATACTCATACTAACTAAGGATGAAACATGCTACAGTATAGTTGCTTTATTCTTCCATAGTTAAGTTATTTGAAGAAAAAAAATAATAGAAGGTACTTTTTCACACCAGTCATGGTTTTTAGACAGTGAGCTAGGATCATGATGATGTCACACATTAATTTAAACATCATGGGTAAGACATTTAGCAATATTTGTAATATTCTGTGTATGTCAATGATACGTTATATGGTCAACCGAAGTAACATAAAATGACTTTATTAGCGCAGTCAGTTGAAGCAGCAGCTAAGTTCGGTGTAAAGGGTTCTGAATTCGAATTCTGGGCAGGACGTGGATGTGTGTGCCATCTTTACCTCTTCTCCCTGTTGTGAAGTCGAAAATAATCCCTGAAAGAGATAATGTATGTGAAACCATTGATTTAACAACGTAGGTACCTTAACCGAAAATCACTTTGACGGACACAGGATTGGGGGATAAGGGGAAAATTAAACTTCCCCGCTTGCTGAAGTTATATAAAAATATGCGAGCTCTCGGTGAAGGCAGTATGTTATCTTGAATGATGCATGGTGAACTGTTACAACACCTGGAATCAAAAACCACGAAGGCAGTGATGTATGTTGAGAATGATAATGTAACTGGCTAAACCCCTTTTTGTTGATGTAAGTTTTTTTTAATACAAAAATTCTGTTTTTAAAGTTATACTTCTTTACGTGCAGTTTGAAAAAATTGATGAGAGTGAATTTTTACGATGTGCGCATGCACCATGCAACAAAATTTTCACGGGATGAAGAAAAAGCTGCATAAAAAGGCTACATACAAATAAAAATCAAATATGTTCTTTTAAATTTTATACTTTAGTGATGGAAATTGAATACAGGTCCATATAATTAAAAACATTTATTTATTGTAAATATTAGTATAATTATTATTTTACTTCTATTTATTATTTGCATGCAAAATTAAAGTTAGTTTTTTTTATTACACTAAGTAATTGTAACTTTTAACGTACGTACGTACGTACGCGCACCTATTATTGTTTTTTTTTTGTAGTTGCCCTCCCGAAATTAATTCTTGTGTCCGTCATTGGGCATGGCCGGATCGCGCGACCTATGCTGAATAAAGTCGCGCCGTTCTCGAGTGTCTTGCGAAATAAGTAGGTTGCGACCCCTCCCCTCCCCGCTTCGTTCCCCCTTCCTTCAGCGTGGCGGTGTATCGGCTGTCGCGCGCGCTGCTCGCTGTGGAGACAACCTTGCGCACCCGTCAGCACATGGGTCAGCTGCGAGGGTCGTAGCCTTTAAAAAAAAATTAAAAACAAATCAAAATGTCGTGTTTTTGAACACTGCGTACGTTCCTCTATGTACCTCAGAAACAGTGTTAACAAATTCCTTTTTGTTTCTGAGAAATCTCCGTTTATATGGTGCGTTAGGTAGCCTGTGGCCGTCGCCATTTTGTGTTTTAAGTAATGTAGCCGAGACTGTTTTCCATGAGAAATCGTCGCCGCTCTACCGTTTACTTGATACTAGCTGTAACTTATTCCTGTGGTTCTTTTGCCTCCGTACCCTCTGGAGCTTCCACCCGTGATCTCTCCGCCTTTTATACACACTTGTGCGTATCCTAGTCCCCATCAGCTGCCCTTTGTTTTCCACCCTCATTTGTCTGAAACCCATCCTGTATACTTCTAGCCCAGTGGGAGGGAGCACGGCATTCTCATGATATGTTTCTAGAATTCTTTGGTTTAGTTTAGTAAGTTTATAAGAAAGGAAACATAAATTCACCTTACAATATAAACATGTATGGGTAAATTGTAAGGATCGCGGATTTTGCAGCAAATAAAAAAAAATTCCAAATGTTTTGTCTTTGAACACTTTAGACGTTCTTCAATACAAAAAGTGGCGTCAGACATGGTTTTAGGCGTCCAACCAACATGGCGCAGACGAGCTGGAAAAAAAATAGCTTCGTCCGTTTACCATGTAATAGTGCGCACGTGGCCACCCCATGCCTGCATACGTGCACCCGGTTCGGGCAGCCCTCGTGACGTCACTTCCGGGGTAAAGTACGTGTGAGTACATACTCGAGGCGGATTAGGACACGGTGTTCGAGCCGGGCTGGGGCGTGGGAGCTCTGTGCTGAGCAGCGACTCTGTGTGATGGTCGTGGAGGGGCGCCGCGACGTCCGTCATGTTTCGCACTTGCTAACAAGAGTCCTCGTTCACCTCTCGCTGGGTTTTCTTCTTCGCCCGCTTCGGCCTGCATACTTAAACACAGCTGTGCACAGCTCGCATGAAATCTCCTTCACTAATGACTTTCCAAACTCTAGCCTTCAAATATTCCTGCGAAATATTGCGGGTTTTTCGACACTTTTTTTTTTTTTACCTTAACATCGCAGAGTCGTATTTATTGGATGTCCTGCATTTCTATATCAGAACAGTGTATTATATGATCTTGTGATGTCTCCTATTGTAAATTGAAGCGTAAATTACTGTACCTATTCGTCTTCTGCAATCATATGTACTGAAGTTTAAAATTTATTATTTGTTTCCAAACGTTATATTCTTACAAAAACCCGGACATATAAAACAAAAAACAAAAAAATGACGACAAAAGTGGTATGTCCAATTTATTCATAGGTTTAAAAGGGTCGGTTACTGGTGATAGAAAAAAAATTGCTTTGCACATAATATCAATAAGTTCTTATATATGTAGCGCATTGACTCTGCATGGTATAGAATATGTATTATTCGGTTTAAGGGATCATTCAGATAATACAATTAATCCAACAAAAGTATTATAGGTAGGTAACCTTAAAATTTCATCATGGAAATTAAAAAATTAATGCAATATAGTTTTATTTTGCATCGTGTCTTTATTCTGAGCATCAGAGCTTCGAAATTACGTTTCGTTTCGGTTGTTTGCGAGACAGGCTGTGGAGTTTCTTTACGTGAGGGAAAGCTTGACCTGTATTCTGATTGCCTGGAATAAAAATGTTGGTAAGATCGAGTGGTCTCAGTGAAAGGTACGTTTTCACTGCTATTTCAGCTCTCAGTCCACTTTTGCTCGCTTCTCGATTATGTAGATTATGACTTCTGTCAAGCCCAGAGCGTTTCGCCCCGTGAAAATGCTGAGATTCTCTAAAGAAAGTTGTTTAATTATGCGGTTGTTTCGAGGTTGCTTTTCATTGAGCGGCGAGTGGTTTGTGCAGGCGTCGTTTTAGAAGTCGTGGGCGTGAGTTTCACTTATGGTACAAAGATGTGAAATATTTTGGTGTGATTTGGAATTTTAAAGCTTTCATCTTATACTTAATACATGAACGAATTCTCTAAGTCACTAAAAATTTGATTGTACTGTGATTTGAAATGTGAAAAGGTCTTGCAGAAATGTGAGAGAGACTTTATAAGTGTAATTTATTTTTTGATTGATTTTTTTTGTTTGTTATTTCGTTGTATTAATCTGGAGATCGTGATTTAACATCATGCCCTAAAATAATAATAATAAAAAACAAGCAGATAAGAGGTATTTTCAAAGGCAACGTGGGAACAAACCGCCAAAAAAAAGCGCCTTAAAAGTACCAGTGAACAGATGCGAGAGTACAGGCTGCGGAAAAAAAAAACTATTTTTTTTTTCTTTTCATTTCATTTATCTTACTATTCTCAGTTATTATATTTTGTTCAATAAAAAAAAAAGTACTTCTAATTTATCTCAATATATACCTGATAAGCAAGAAGTTTCACTTCTGTCGCACGTAGATTTCACGCACACAATTTTCCCCCCTTTTAAATATTGAAGCTTTGTAAGTTTACAGTAATGCAGCTGGGGATGAAAGATGATGTGACCACTTTTTTAAATATATATAGCGGCGACGTTTGCCCCGGCGACCGCGCAGGAGGTGCGAGCCCTCTTCAGGCCGCGACCCGGTGCGCTGATCGATTGCAGGTGCGCGCGGCCCGGGCTGCGATCTAGTTATCGATACTGCCTCGAGAGTCGCGGCATCCTCGGCACGGCGCCGCCCCTCTCGGGGGGGGGGGGGGAAGGGGGGGGGAACCCGCGGCGCGTGGTGGCCACGTCGTGTCACGTCACTTAAGGGCAAGCTTCAAGGTCGCGGTTGTGAATCATGGTCACCAGATAGTGCTGGGGTGGAGCTGAGAGCGAGAGATCGCAGACAGAGATATGACCGTGGCAGCGAGTGGGCCGAAGGGTGGAAGGGGGGCGCCGGCGGGATCACGTGTTCATCCGGTGTTGCCAGCTCTGTGTCCCACTGAGAACAGCCGCGTGCCTAGCTAGGGGCGGACCGTTAGGCGAGAGACACTCACTCAGCAGAGTTTCAGCACTAGAAGCCCGGGACAGCCGGAATCTTCATTGGGCATCGTATAGAGCAGGATTTTTTTGGAGATGAATTCTGATAATACGACATCGATAACGTTTTTTTAAATTAAAATCCTACAACCAATGGTCAGTTAAACTGAAATCTATTGCATGTCACGTTCAAGGATGACGTGCACTTACACGTCCCAAAACATAAGCCCCGTCACTCTGGCGGGTTTTCCTACACACACATTTCATTTTATGAACAAACCTATTTTTTTTTAATTTAAAATATTTTAACTTATCCACATAATGTATGCGAATATTACACTTGTGACCAAATGTTTGAATTATGTTTATATATATAAACATAATTCTATATATATATATATATATACATACTCGAGTTATAAGGCAGGACTATTTTCATAATATTAAACAATTTGTCATTTATTAAAAAATTTAACAGTAGTCGAGATGCGTTTCTTGAAATATAGTTATTTATTTCAAGACACAAATATTTCGTAAGAAATAAAATACGATGTACATACATGCATATACTTGTTACACATTGGCAATGTAACGAAATGTAAAAAATTAGGACCTAATACAAGTATGTATTAAAACTTAAGTTTATAAAAGAATTGCCAACTGCAAGTACAATAGGTAAATCAAGTACTCCGTATCGTTCATGGATATGTGTTCTTAGCTTGCAAACTTGTAAACTGAAGTCTGTTAATTAGTAGTATAAAAATAATTTAATATAATTAAATATCGTATTCTTTACACAGAAAAAATTTTTTGGACATTTACACAAAATTCCTTTACAAATCGGTTGCCAAGAAATATTTCGTAATATTACAAGAGAAAATATAGTAAATTTCTGCAAAACATTGTTATGGTTATTTTTGAATTTATGATTTGCGTTTTTCGAAACAAAGCTGAATATTTACTGTCGCGCTTACGAATATTGCAATATTATATTATATTTCGACTTTTTTGTATAAGAGTTCATTTTTTAACCCTTGGAAAATGTAATAATATTTAGCAATTGGACTTCATAATTGTTTATTGTGCTTTTGTATGTGCGCATTTAGTCGTGGAAAGCTATACAGGGAAAAGTTTATAAATAACTTTAACTAATTCAGGTACTGGGACAACCCAAAACATAAATGCCCGGGCAATAATACAATCCCACATTTGCAGCGATTTGCTTTCGTGCAAATGTACAGATTTACAAATATCTGTAATTTTGTGTGCATGAACATTTCAGTTTGATTGAAAAAAAATTACAGAGTACTGTCTAAGCTTTCCAGTATAAGAATCAACAATGTTTCAGTCATATATTGGCTGTAACCACGGTAAAGTTATGCTTGACGAGCTGTCAACAACTTTGCAGATGCAGCGTTCCTAACAAACTATATAATATGTGAACATGGAAATTTTTATAGTTTGTCTTTTATGATCTACAGGCCAGTGCGGACAAGACCTACAAGCAAATGCAGACTGACAAATGACCAGATTAGACAAAACAAGGTTGGTTACCAAATCTGTTAGACCTTTTACCTGAAACAGGGACGGAAAAGTAAAAAGAGGCGAAAGAAGTATAGGAATGTATGTCCGGGCACAGGCGCCAGGCGCTGGTGCCGGTGCCAGGTCAATGACCGACCGACCTCTGACGTCACGGCGGCCATCTTGAACTTAAAAGTTCCTCAAAATGACTCAACATTCCTCAAAAATGACTCAAAATTTCTAAAACATTTCCCGTTTTTCAGGGAAAAATTCCCGTCTTGAGGGAAAATTTACCGTTTTTAGACCTTAAAAATACCAGCGGCTAGAAATATCCATATTGAGGCTTAAGCATCCATGTCTACAGCTTCCGATAAGCCTCTGACGTCATCATTGAATGTCATCATGTAATATGACGTCACCGTTGCAATTTCCGTTACGGCAGCCATCTTGAAAATCATTATTTATTATCCGATTTTAAAGAAAAAAATTAAATTTTTTATAAATGTAACTTTTTTATAATTTTTTTAATTTTTTCATTAAAATCGGATAATAAATAATGATTTTCAAGATGGCTGCCGTAACGGAAATTGCAACTATGACGTCATATTACATGATGACATATTAAATTATGACGTCAGAGGCTTATCGGAAGATGTAGACATGGATGCTTAAGCCTCAATATGGATATTTCTAGTCGCTGGTATTTTTAAGATCTAAAAAGGTAAGTTTTCCCTTGAGACGGGAATTTTTCCCTGGAAAACAGGAAATTTTTAGTCATTTTGAGTCATTTTTGAGAAATGTTAAGGAATTTTTGAGTCCAAGATGGCCGCCGTGACTTCAGAGGTCGGTCGGTCGGTCACTGACCCGGCACCGGCACCAGCGCCTGGCGCCTGTGCCCGGACATACATTCCTATACTCCTGGCGAATCGAATCACAGCCAGTATTATCAGTCTGGATAGGCCTATAAATAGAGATAGGTAAATTTCGCGCATTCATTTTGTCGCAAGTTAGTATGAAAACATTTATACTGTTCCACTGAGTTCATTTTTGGGCGATAGTTATTTGGCTACCCCTCTGCGATGCCCAACTAGGAGAAAAAAAAAAGTAAATCAGGTAGTGCTGATCAACTAGGATAAGAAATCAGCCAAAGGAAAAGCAAACATGGGTTGAGCACATGTAAGACATTTATTCTATCCTGATTCCAAATTAATTCACGAAATTTCCGAGTCCCTACATAGAAGTAACGTGAAATCAGTACGTGTGTACGAAGTTTCGTATTCACTTAGTCATTTTCTCAATTTTCTAGAAGTGGCCATCCAAACCTCATTAAAAAATATATATTTCCTTTTAGTTTCCCATTACCAAGCAAATGATAAATCAGCATTTATTAATACACACAGATATTTTCAGTAGAGTAATATTGTTCTTAATGCATGAAAAATAATTATATATATGTGTATATATATATATATATATATATATATATATATATATATATATATATGTGTGTGTGTGTGTGTGTGTTTGTGTGTGTCATTGAAATATAACTGTACTTTGAAAACGAAGTTTTTTGCGAAACTGAGATCTCTTCAAGATAAAGAAGTTTGTTATAAGTTAGTAAGAACCACACATTAACGTATTTATATGTTTTTATCATTAATTTGAGTTAAGTGTAGGACATTCTTAGCTGAAACCGATTTAAGTTTTTAATATTCAATTGCTGCAAGAAAAAAAAACCTCATAATAATAAAACACTAATGAAACCTGCTAGAATTTGAATAATTTTCATCCACATATAACTTCACAGCTAAAGAATTACATAATAATTAAAGTTGTTTGCGTTGATTTTTAAAAATTATTTTCAGGCAATTAATATCAGCTGAGAGTGTGTGAAAATAATTACAAGAAATGTTTTATGTATTTTTGAAACATAAATATGATTCCATACGTTTCAAAGCTGTAAATTTTACAAATATTTTTCTTTATTGATCAGTAAATGCAGCGATATGAGTTAATATTTATGAAGGATCTTATCAGAGGATGTGGCTATGACAATGCTCAAAAAATTGGTATTGTGAAAAATGTGTCTAAATCAGAATTAACACAATATTAGATTAACTTTTCTTTAAAAAAGTGATGTACCCTCTGCCATAATGTTTAATGCTAATGATTGTACAACTATTGGTAACCGTGTATTAATTATTACATTTACCGGTACTACAAATAGTTATTACGTAGAATGATCACTTCTTAAGTTGTTGCGAAATGTGAACCACAGTTAAAGAAAATACATTAGGTTTGAAAATCATGTTTTATATTTCATATTTTACAAAGAATTCAAAATAATAGTGACATTAACTCATTCAGTATAATATATCATACAAAATAGAAAAATGAGAAGAAAAACCATAGGCTATAACTGATAGTAGAAACACAGTTTATATCAGCATAGAGACCAAAAGACACGTACATTACTACAACATACAAAACAAATAAATAACTATAATAAAAATAAACAACTGTAATCAGTTCTTCGGAATTCATTGTAAATAATATTTTAAAAGGTATGTCTCAACAGAATTAAAATATAATCTTCAGATAAAATTATAACCTTATATAAAACTCATGTACAGTTACTTCCAAAAAAAAATTTTTTGCTTTCGTTTAACTTAATGTTTTCGATGTTAGAACAAATTTGAACACAACAGAACATTTTATGGCAATCGTCTAGAGTTTCAAAGAACAAAAATATCTTACTTCAATTATATTTACATTCATTTATCCCTTTGCTTTTTCCGGGTCAGTTTTTGACGTCTTGATTGCTGTTTCTCTGCCAAGCTTCTTTCAGCTTCCAAAATGTAGTCTGGTTCTCTAATGGCTCTGTCTATGCTTTGATTTGGCACCACTATCTCAGGCAGAAAACACCTACGATAAAATCTAGTCAGTTTCGGCAACATTTCTGTTTCCCGCATGAGCTCATCTCTTTCTACTCTTTCTATTTGTAAATTCTGACGAACAACAGACATTACCATGAAGTAACAGTATTCGCGCTATGTATGTTTAAAGTCCCTTGCAGCTCATAAAAATAAAGGTGTGAACGTTTAAGAATTAAACTTCCGTTTCATTCACACGTGGAAAAAACTTTATTTTTATTATTGCAGTTTCTTGGAGCCCTTGGTCAACTGCAGAAGGCACACACTTGATTTCAACAATCACATTTTCTTCGACCACAAGTCCGTCAGGGCTAGCACTGAAATATCCGTATTAGAGATCCAAAAATAAACCACACTTCTGTACAACTAATCCGGTTTGTGCTTGAAACCTCTGAATGGCAATATGCTCATTGCGACCACTGTACTCCATTGCCAGCGTCGAAAACGGGGGCGTGTAAAGTAGGTAACTGTTTAACATGATTTTAACAGGACAAAGATTCTTTCCGGCGACAAACAACGCCGAAATTACTGACTTTTAACCGCACACGTCTCATTTTGTGCCATAGCTCACAATCGGCTAGCCTTTTTGTTCGTTTCACGATATTAGTTCTTTCTCCAAAAGTGACTTGCAGTGATTCGATGTAATCAACAATAATTACATAAGTAGTTTTGTCACAGAAATAATACTCCTAAATATACTAACTTGTGCACCTGTTAGATGTCAGACATGCAATTATAAATATAAGACGTGTGTATAATCACAATGGCAGTCCATCGGTGAGTGGGCAAAGGCGTCACCGAAACTCAGAAATTCTAATTTATTACTACTTTTAACGTAAATTGATTTTTACATTAAATTAAAATTTTTAATAAAATGTTTGTTTTACATAGACGTATAAAATAATTATACATGGTAAAATTTAAAAATTGAATAACATAAAGCATATTTTACAGAAATATTTCGGGATTGTTTTCTCAGTTTCTATTTTATAATCTATTGTCGCTGACAATAAGTGCCAGCACGTAAAATTGACAGCAAAGATTACAAAAAATTATAGACAAAATTGCATCCTAATAAAAATGGTCTTTATAGCTGCATATAAAAATCAAAATTGCCCCGCATGCATCCGCAATATTACGGCTAACATTGTCACTAGAACAAATGTGTAATGTATCATTAATAAATTTTCAAACTATAGGCTTATTTTTACGCATAAAAGGAAACGTTAAATTCGTTTAAAATGTTTTTAGAGCAAATATATTTATCAACTCTTACAAATGTTAAAAATTAATTTCCAGGATTCAGTTTTCAATGTTATTTTTAAAGTTTTACAGTAGGTCACATATAAATGTCTCATATCCGTGTATGTATAATATATATAACACATGTACATACTTTTTATTTTTAGCAGTACCTACGTGCCAGAAGCATTTTCTTTTTTTGCGGATTTCTTTCGCTTTGATAATTGTGGCCGTTTCTTGAGACATTTTGTGCTGCCGATAATCGCACACTGCGTACTAAGACTTGATAAATTTCGTTGAATAAGTCACACGTAGTCGAGCGTCACACTAATAATAAACAAGAGAGAATGAGTGACCTCGGTGAGACGCTGGCGCCAAACACCTTTCCCCATCCCTCCCCCTCATGCAAGGTAGTCGAGGGCGCAACTAGCCACGGGCCTCAACGCCATCAAATTTTTTTATTACAAAAAGTTCTAATTGACAGAATGTGAGTGTCACTAGATTTTTTTTATCTACTCAGGTCTACCAATAATATCAAAGTTTGAAGCAAACCTCCATAATGTAATAGTTTGTGCGTCTTCAGAAACATTTGCATTTCCAGGAGAAGCCTAAACCTAAAGATAGCAAAAGCTATTCTAAGTTATTTTTTAAACTCGTTATTAAAATAAAATTTTTTCAAGTATGTGTAGATATTCAGATAGGAATTTGAGATCTGTGTCACAATAAATGTGAAGTTAAAAATTTTAATAAACATTTGGTTTAGACAGGATTGTTTCGATGAAGCGTCGGTGTGCATAAAAGTGTGACATAAAATCCTCCTAAATTATATACGAAAAAACGACCACAGAAAAAGCTATTTAAAATAATGAACAAATTTAATTTGTGAAGACGAACTGCGCGAGCACAATTTATACTGTTTTTAATACATGCCATCATGCTATCAGTTTTTGTTTTATTTGCTGTTCTGTAAAGAGTTAAACATTAACCACTGAAGTTGCAAATGCAGAAATGTCACTACCTCGCGCGCAAGGCGTGACAGATGACTAGTCCGTGTCCGTCTCCCTGGCTCACAGTCGCGAGGGGTGGGTGACCTTCCAGGAAGGAGCTGGCAACATGGCAGCATGTCTCCGCCACCCGGCGCGTCATCCTCTTCCCCCTGCCGCCCCTCGTCCACAACCACGTGCTGGGCCTCGCGGCCTCAATGTTTCCATTACAAATAACCATGCTGTGTCTTTGTTTTTAGAGATAGAGTATCAGCCCCGCTGACTTTTTTAAAGAATTCAACTCAGTCAAGGTTTCAATACAGCTGTTTAAGCGATTAAATGAATAGCCTGAAAACTATGATACTTTGAATATTATATCACATGATATCACCATCTTGAAATAAAAAATTAAAACTTTTAAAGATATAGCGCTGTTAAGGTCTTCAAAATCTACAACATGGTTTTTGTTTGACGCCGTTATCACAAAAATTGTGGAAATCGCGCGGGAATTTGTTTTGCATGTAAATGCCTATCCCGCGGCCGGAGTGAATTTGGTTGAAGCCCGGCCTTAAACCGCGGCCCTGCATCTCACGACTGTATTTATTTATTTATTTATTTATTTTACTGTCACACTACGTAACCAACAATTCCAGTCTGATAAATTTATTTTAGTAAAAATAAATAAGATATGGATAAATAACAACAACAAACTAAATTAGTATAAATTAATATTTAAATAAAAAATAACTATAATAGTTATAAATCAATATATAACAGCAATTTATTTCCAGGTCTAAAACATATTTTTTTACTTTTATAACAACAAAAAACTAAATTAGTATAAATTAATATTTAAATAAAATATAACTTTATAATAGTTATAAATCAATATATAACAACAATTTATTTCTAGGTCTAAAACATATTTTTTACTTTTATAACAACAAAAAATTAGTATAAATTAATATCTAAATAAAAGTTAAAGTATGTAACAGTTATGAGACATTAAGATACTACAAAGTATGAAAATTTAATGATACTATTTTGTAATTAAGATATTGCCAATTTCCTTGTGTTTTTTCAGGTCATTAAGACACATTAATTCCATGAGTTTCCCAGTGTGCAGAAACCATGCTATTTAAGGGGTTCCCCTCCCCATTCCAGGTCATTATTTACCTACATACATAAATTTTTCGCATAAAATGATTCTTAATATACATATTTTTTTAAGTCAGTAGGGTGGGTTTTACACTTCTGAGTGATCGTAATTTAAACGAAACGCTTGTTCGATGAGATCAGCGACAATGAAAATTTAAAAAATCGAACGTTCATTTATTTATTTATTTATTTTTCATCACATTGACCACGGGGTTTCTGTTCTGAAGGTATAAATTATTTATATACCAAAATATAATGGCAAGTTTCATTTTTGCTTTGATTGTTAAGTGAAATAAACTAAACCTATGGTGATAGATTTGCAAATTGATAAATAAATCCAATTGTAATAAGTTGAGCCTTTGGAATGAGCTATTTATTTACTTTTTAATTATGTCTACTTGGGATTAAGCAGATGGGTGAGTTATCAGGTGTACTTGGCATGATGTCGAGTTGGTTATTCTGCTGTATTATCTTGACTGTGTAGTCCATCCAAGAGGTCATGGAAATCGCGAATTTTTCCCGGTCGCTAGTCACGACCTTTGAATATATATACTGTATAGAAGTCGCCAGCCCAGGTTAAAATATCTAATACGGTTTTGAGGTAGTTGGTTAATTCACCGCCGCAATCGCCACCATCTCTAGGGCATCTACTTGTGGTGGTCCCTGGCGGACAAGTGTCGAACTCTTCAAACACCCCTTCCCCCTATTGTTGAACGAACTTGAACTGCAGTGAATGATAGGTGGGGGGTGCGGGGAATGAAAGCGGGCGACAGGGCTGCGCTCTAACGTGTAAATAACAACTAAGACGATACAGGGCGTTACGGCAGCGCACTGCAGCGGTGAAGTTCCCAAGCTGCTCATCTTACGCTTTTGAAAAACGTAGAGTAAATCCTATCCACTCGCGACTTCTATACAGTATATATATTCAAAGTCACGACAGTGACTTCGTGGGCTGGCGGGCCCCCTGCTCCCGAATGGAAAGCCGAGGCAGCAGTTTTCAGAGCGCAACACCGCCTCCCGCTGCAGACGGTTTTGACTGTTTCCGCGCCCCTGTAAAAGTACGGGCGGGGGGGGGGGGGGCGCAGTGTTTTCGAAAGTCGTTAAAGCTAGAGCGATGTGGCGCCGGCGAGCGAAAACGTGTTTCAAGTTTCGAGGGGGGGTCACATTCAGTAGCTGTTTTAACTTACCTGTTTTGCGGAGAAAAGTTTTTGATTGTGTGTAACGTGTACGACAGATGAACATATAACTTGTGAAAATGAGCTGAAAAAAAGTCCTTGTTTGGTTGTAACAAGTCGCACAAGTTACAAATGTGATGCGCTATCTTTGATTTCCTACGTTAAGTCTAGCGGCAGTATTCTTAAAATAAATCTTTTTTTAGTTAGACAACTTCCTCAGCGAACGTGTGTGAACAGCTTCACCAAAGGAACTGAAATACTGCTAATTATTACAATGAATCAACGTTGTATGTTTTAACTGTTATTTATGGTTATGTGCATTGCATCTATCACTGCAAACGTATTCCCGCACCACTAGGGCCGGCTGGCATTGTCGGACTAGAAGGTTGGTTAGACTTCAAAGTATTTACATTGGTTTTCTTTATCTGGCTTTGCAAGTCGACCTAATTCGAATGAAGTGAATTTGTTGGCCGCTGAAAATTCTGTTAACGTTGCTGCAACCGACAGAAATATGTCAGTTTCACATAACTTGTGTGCATTGGGTAGCGAAATTAACTGCACAATCTGTTAAATTAAAAAGTTAAAGATTTAAACAGACGAATATTTGATTATAATGGAATCGTTATCATTTTTGCTTTCAGTTTCAATTAATTCAAAGCGGATTAAAATAAATCCTAAAACATTTAGTTCCTGGGTAATTTTCGGCGATTCATGTGTATCGACGAATTAGCTACAGCTTACAAAATTGACAATGTAACGTTGTAACATTTGAGCAGTTATCTTTGATTAAAAAAACAAATCTGACGACTAGTTGTATAATACTTTCAGCGTTTTTTTTCCTTTCAAATATGTGTAAATGTAAAGGTAATTGAATATCTGAGTGTGAGCGGGCTACTACGCTTCCGTTTGATTTGGATGGTTTCATGTTTCAAGAATAAAGGAACATGAAATGTTATTTAACAAACGTCTGTCGACATACACGTTTGTTAGCGCACTAACACTGCGCGACATGCCGCTATGTTATAATGTTATAATGTAAGGAGGGTGTAGAAATTTTGTGAATTTTGCAAAAAAAAATATTTTTCTTTTTCGGCCCAGTTTGTAAAGTCTTTAATTTTAGGAACATATTGCTTTGTCAGGTTTGATTCCTGATTATCTTGTGGTTGAACATTACGTTAGATACCATAGTTTATGTAGGCGCCATTGGTTATCGTGGTTGCTAAGGCGTCGCGCTCATGTGGCGGGGGTCGTGGGTTCAATCCCTACACTCATAAGCATGAGTCAAAATAATGGGCACTGAGCTGGACTGCAAATCTTCTGGAGCCCATTAAAATCATGGAGTAATGGGTGATGCGACGCTCGCTGGTGCTTCTGGCGCGATATCGCCTCTAAGCGCAAGGCTTTTCGTCGTGCACAGGTCGACTACGAGATTTCAGCATTAGGTGGTGGATAAATGAAGATACTGATGAAATGCAAGGCCCGTGGGTGCTTTCAGGAATCTGTACCGGGTGTTTCATGCCTTAAAATTGTTCTGGAAACACGCGTTTTAGTCCTTTTCAGTTTCCTAAAAATACAGATTAGTACTCATCCGTCTTCAGCGAATTCTTGAACGCTTTCCGTAGACGGCACGCGGATATCTCGAGCAGTTTGTAAATCGCACGGTTTCTTCTGAAACTCTGAAAACCCTAAGCTGGCTGCACAATTGAAAATATTACAGTGGAAAGTAGTAGCTGGTCGTGCGCACAAGATTTGAGCGCCATGTTTTCGAACCTACTGATTAACAATAGCGCATAGGACTGTCGCGTGCATGGAAGACATGTGCGCATGCAGGGAAAGTGAATATATTTAACAACTTGTTTTGGACGCATGACGCAACAACCAATGAGAGTAGAGTAAGAAGCCATTTTGGTGGGACTAGAGAACTGTTTATATTTATCAGTCATATCGTGGCAAGGAAAGTTAATTAATAGCTATTACTTATGAGTCACTAGCAAAAATAGTAAATAAAAAAGTGTGGTTAGAATGTTAGCTAAAAGTTTTACATAATCCTTATTTATTTATATGAGAAATGTGCAAAGAAATTGCTGGTCAGATGTTCCGGGATAATCATATGATAGTTACTGTAGTTACTGCCAACAGATGTCCGATGCTTCGCAGATATAGCTGGCTTGAGTTAACAGTAATATTTCAATTGTGAACCGACATCGCACAAGTCGTGTGCTCAGTCGTGAGCTAGGCACTCGCTGAAGTTTTTAAATTGAGAACCCAGCCTTGTGTGTACCCGGGTGAATTTTGGCCAAGAGGCAGGCTCCTTCTGCGCCGCGCCTTGCCGAGGTGTGGAGTTGCTTTGGACCGCCCCTCCCCCCGTCTGCTGCCGCTGGGAGCTGGCGAGACGGTGTTCATTGGCCGGCGGCCGTCGTGACGTGACGCGCGCAGACCGGGCAAGCCCAGGGTTCGAGTCCCGGGCAAGTCCTCCTAGTCTAGATTACCAACAGAAATGTGTTGTTAAGTCCATAAAACTGTAAAACTAAACAAATTAAATGACTTCGTGAGTTGAACCTTTCAAATTAAAAAGAAATACGGGTCTGGTCAATAAATGTAGCTGATCCGGGTTCCAACTAGGATTTTCTAGCAAGTGGGAGACTTGGCGGAAAGTTTCCGTCAGCCGGTGAGTTTACTTGTATTTCCCACCCATTCATTCCGCTGATGCTCCATTGTCATCTCATCACGTCTCATCGTTGCTAATAACCTCTTCGGTTTCACACGGAAAGTTTGTAATTTTAATTTTTTTTTTACGTAAGGGCAATTTCTGTAAATCTTAATACCACACTTCTCTTGAATTTGTTGTGCCACGACAATATATATATATATTTTCGAAACTGTTACTACACTTAGTGCTTGATCTGTTAAAAATATTTGTGACAAACCGACGAATGCAAGAGAGAGTTCATTTGAATTTACAGAAACAGACCTTACATAATAGTAATGACGAGAAAATGAAAGGGAAAAAATCAGCAAGGAGTGTGAGACCAGACCTGTAAGCAATGGCAGCCAAAATAATGGCAAACTTCCAAACATAATGGCACTCAAAATTAATGAAATTAATTCGATAATGGATTAGAATTTAATATACTTCTTTATTTTATAACTTAGTCAACAATAAATATTGATTTAATGTGAATATAGAATATCAGTTAAATTAGAATTTTAATAATAATTTCAATAAGAATATCATGTTTACAATTCATATAAAGTGCAAACATTACAGGAATATAGACTGTTATATGAAATACTGTCGGTGTTCGTAAGTCCGACATTCTACAGTTCTGCACATTCTACAATCCAGCACAAATCGAGTGAAGACCTATAAATCTCTATACAATGCGTATTATGTGTTGGTAACTATTTTTTGGAGAATAGTTACGAATCACAAACACAACGTGATAACAGACACAGTAACGCCCTTGTGTATTTATACTTGTTTTTGAATCAACTGCGTGATAATTTTTCTTTGGCATTCTCTTGAAACTTTATTGACGTTCGATAGTCCGGCACGGACATCACCTTGGTACATGGTACGGACGGCCCAGTTACGGTGCGTGTATAGCGTGATAATGGTACGTCTCACAACTCTGGCCCCCGGGTTCTCAGGTCTGCTGCAGGAAGAGGGGGGGGGGGGGTAGTGATAAGAGGAAGTGATAACGCCGACCTTCGCCGGGAGTGCAGCTGTGTTTCATTTCACGTGGTGGAAGATGCGGCTGGAAATAACGCTGGCTTCCAAGGCGTGCAGCTGTAGTCTCTCGCTTTGATTGCAGTGCGGAGTAAATGGCGACCACTGTTGCCAGATTGATACTACTTGTCTTGTAGACATTAAAATTCTTGCTTTTTATACCATTGTAATACGTTCTAATATTTTTAATTGTAACTATTTTTTTCTTTAATACAGTACATTAGTGTTTATTAACGGTATTATTACATTTGTAGTCAATATGACAAAAAAATAATTTAATGCTAAACACCAATAAATTATTTCACAAGAGAAACTGTTTGTATCAGTCGGTCGCTATTAATAAACAAACATTCCATAAAATTATGTGCATTGCTCACAAAAGCAAAAATGTTTACTATTAAATGCCATATAGGTATATTCTTTTTTGACAAATATAGTTGAAACGAAGATGTATTTCAAATTTTGACTCCTTTTAAAAAAAAGAGAATATTATTCGATGATTAATATCTAAATGAAATACAAGAAGAAAATGTATTTCGAAAATTCGCATTACAAATTTACCTTACCAAATACAGTTGTCCAGCTACATTAAAAAAAAGTATTTCATTACAATACGAAGTTGAGTCTAAAACATTTGTGCTCTATGGTGCATATCTGGCAACAGAGCATACTGAAACAAGGACAGCGCTAATGGCAGAAATAGTGCATTGGAAAGAGAGAGTGAATGTCCATTTTAATGTCACCGAAGAATGATTGTATAGTGCTTTGAGGTTCTGGGTTCGATTCCAATACAAGGCGTGCACACACACACAATCCCCTACCTACTCACAAATACAGGCCGACAAGGGGAAAGAGTATACCCCTGTTCTGTTTGAAAAGTATATTTTGTGTGTAAAATGCCTGAATCGAGCCAAATGAAATTTAACATGTGAAACCTTGTCCCGGGTCTCCAGATGAGCAAGCCCTTTAATATCTAGAAACTGTAAGGTGAGCAGTTGAGCACCCATCCAGCCATATTATTTTGCCAAATATTGTGGATCATAGGCACAACCCGAACAACACAGACACATTCCGACATCGACAGGAAGTAGATTGCTTAACGCTAATGATTCCACAGGATGAAAGTGATTGAAACTCTCCATTTAGTGAACTTTATGGTTTATAAATGGTTACGAATCATTTCTAAAATATTTCACAGGAAAATGTCTGTTTTATATATATTTTTAAAAATTCAAATATTGGTTTATTTATTTTATAATTTTATATATACTTATATATTTTTTTTTTATTTGGCACTTCTCGTCTTTCGTTTTCAGTGGTTGCTGTTTTTGTTGGATGTATCGTTTCATCTAGAATATGGAAGAAACTTTGGATGTTGCAGTTGCACATTTGTTTTTAGAAGAAAGAAAAACTAATTAACCAAAGAGTATAAAGAACTATATCTCCCACGACATCCGGCCCGACTGTCAGTTTGCACTGGCGAGACGCTGTTCCTACACACGGTAGTTTGATGGGAAGTCAGTCCATCAGTTCCACCGTCCTGTCAGTTCGGACTGATCGTGTGCGAGGGCCTTCAAACATATGCCTTTATACATCGAGGGCCAACGTACTTGTTGTGTCAAGTGACAGTTAGACGAGGGGAGGACCGCCAGCCCCCTTCCAATCCCAGCATACACGGAATGAAATGGCGTTTGATTATGGTTTTTGGAGCAGAAGCTCACTACCCGGTCGTGTTTGCCGCACGAAGCGTCGAGGTCGTGAACACCGGGTTGAAGCATGAGGACGGGCGTGCCGGCCAGGTTCGGGAATGAGGTTGAGCGTGTGTTACCCCCACCCCAGCAGATGTCCCGCCCCGCGGACCCCCGGGGGCCCCGCACGCCAAGGTCCCGAGGCCCGGCACGCGATGGCCGGACGGCAGCCGTCGAGGATCGACCGCGCGGGGCCTTGAGGCGCCTGGGTCGGGGACGCGACCGACCGAGCTCCCTCCTCTGCCGTCAGTGCCGGCAGTGGCGGAGACACGAGTGGGTTTTTTTTTTTTTTTTTTTTTTGGGGGGGGGGGGGGGGGGGTTGGTTAAGGATTTTGAAGAAGAAGAAAAAAATAGAAAAAGTTACAGTGGGCGAGTCTTCAAGTACTCGCAAGTAATGTGTTGAAGTCTAAACCTCGGTAACGGAGCTAATTCACGTGTTCTCGCACGTTATAATACGACACCCGGACGAGAAATTTAACTTGGAATTCTTTAAAAATAAATGCCGGGCGTGATAAATATGCACGCGAGTTTTGCTCTTTCAATTAAATTTCTCGGCGCGAAATCGGGGTGACTGAATTGTTGCCCATTGGAAGGGCAGCCCTTCAGGATTTTTCTGACAGTGGTTTATTTGTACAGAGACTGGAAGGGCAGCCCATCCAATTTCTGAAAACACGCTCCTCATGCCAAGCAATCAAAGTTTATTATTTGGTCAAGTCATCTGAAACTTTTCAATTTGGAACACATTTAGGACCATTCACTGCCAAGCTGTGGTTGGTCCCCGTGGAAGGTCATGGTCGGACGCTGGTCTAGCCAATCAGGGACGAGTCTGCTGAGCAGGAGCTCGGTTAACTGGAGTCGGCGCCCGTCTTCCCCCGCGCATTTAGACCTCATCAGGGGCGACCGCCTCCCCGGGGGCTCCCACAGGGATACGCCCTTTCATCGCAGACGGGAAGGGAGTTGGGGGCTGAGGCAGCATCCCAGCAGTCCAACCATCACGGTGCATGCCGTGAGCTGGGGAAAAAGAGCGGCTTCACCCGGTTGACACACTAGGGTACATATTCGGAACTGTGATCGAATATCACGACTGTGGAAAATGCAACAACTGTGCATTGGGTTATTGAACTTTACTTGCTGCAAGCTTTTAAAAGTAAAAAAAAAAAACGAAGTTTATTGAGTTATCACGTTCTTTTTTTTTTAACACGCTTTTCATTAGCTTCGCTTGTAACTACGTAATAAAATCTTGCAAGTCGATTTAAACCTCCTTCTAATCGTCTTATCGATTTGAAACTCTGCAAGTATATGTAATCCCGATTACAATATATATTAATTTCATGACTATGACCCGAACAGAGGGGCCAAAAAAACACTACTTTCGTGCTATGGACTGTTGTTTGTATATCCATGGGTCCGGGGCATGGTGGGAAACTTACCCGAAGTCGTCTGCCCCTCAGGTGATTTTTTTTGGGGGGGGGGGGAGGGGAGGAAGAGTGTTTGTCAAAACCACAAAATTTAGAACATTTCAAAACTCGATTTTTTTCGATTTGGAGTGTTTCCGAGCCGCTCGGAGTCCGCAACTCCCTCCCCCCCCCCCCCCTTCTTCATGGGAATGGTCATTTGTCACCAAATTTTAAATGTCGGGACAGTTAAAGTACGTTAATTTTGACGTGCTTCCGGGGCCTTCGGACACAATCGTACCTCCTTAAGGGGTGGAGGTCAATTTCCCCCGAAAATTTCGGGACTTTGAAAATTGATTTTGTAGTGAATTTCGAGGTATTTATAAAAAAATTAATTCTCTTGTAACTATGTAATCAAATCATAAAATTTGATTTTAACTTCTAATCGTCGCGTCGTATCGATTTAAACTTTGAAAGTATATGTAATCCGGATGACAATACAATAATTTCATGACTATAACCTGAAGAAATAAGGGTTGGGGAGGGTCACACGGCCAAAAAAAAAACACTACTTTCAAGCTATGGGCAGTATCCATACGTTTTGTGTATCCATAAGACCGCGGCAGCATGGTGGCAAATTTGCCCGGGGGTGGGCTGCCGCAGATCGTATTCAAGAGTTTGCGCTCGCTCGTCAGTAGAAGGAAAGGAGGAGTTAATATGTGGATTTGTTTGTATTTAACATCTCGTCAACGAGGCAGATAGAGACAGCTGAGAGGTGAAACGTTGGGGATGGAGGAGCGACATGTTGTGCATTGGGCCTACGTTAGGGGAGTGTGGTTAGGGAGGGGGGGAGTATTCCCAGAAAATCCACGAGCTCACGGCAACGTCCGCCACGTTTTCGGCTTGGCTAAAAAAAAAATCGGGTAGCCGGGTCGCCCCAGCCACCGTGAACCCGCACGCGCGCCGAGCCGAGGTCTGCGAGGTTCGGGAAGGGGAAAGGAGGGGAGGTTACGGAGGGACGTTTGCTGAGGCGACGTGTGCTCCGGGACAAAAACAATTGCGAGGCTCCCCTTCCCCCCCCCTCCCCCCTCCTTCCTCCTTCTCCGATCACGAAGGTCGTCGCCGTCGTCCTCGTCGTCGGAAGTGTGTCAGCGCCGAAGCATTAACGCGCCAGATGGACCGCCGCGACAACCCGTGCTCCAGTCCCCTCGGCCGTCGTCACACGCTCGGCCATTCGCGGCGTAGTTAACTCAATTATGTTTCGTGTTCTCGCTACACGATTTCGAAATAAATTCACGATATAACAATATTCTATTGTTTGTACGAAGTTTTTTTTTGACGTGTTAAACATCTCAGCTCTCGGTGCACGGCACTTGGTAGGAGTCATTACGCGAATGGAACGAAGTCGCGCGTGTAACCACGGTGCTGCCATCTGTGGCGGATGACGCGAGCCACAGCTCACAAAGCCAATGGGAAACTTGGTAGTGTTGATTGTTTGGCGAATTTTAATATAATTCCTTGTTGAAAATCAGGTCCTAAGCCGGTGTTAAGTATTTTTTTAAAGTCATTTTCGCTTTTATCGGAGCCGTATCACTGTATTGTTGAACATTTCGTTATACATATGGGATGATTCAATAGTCGACGTAGCTGCTCCGGCATCGAATTCTAGCGGTAGGCGCGGAAACTACGTGTGATTCGCGTTCAGAAATGTAGTTGAAAACATAATTTTTTCTTCTTCATATTTTTATCAAGCTCGCCATTATTCTAAAGAAGTCTTCCTTAAATTTTGTGCCCGAATTACGTATTTTCAACATGAGAACACATTAACTTTCACTTTACTAAGGTTAGATGTTACATATCACTGGCAGATTTCATTGTCAGCCCTTGCATGTACCTTTGAATATATATACTGTATAGAAGTCGCCAGCCCAGGATAAAATTTCTAATACGGTTTTGAGGTAGTTGGTTAATTCACCGCCGCAATCGCCACCATCTCTAGGGCATCGACTTGTGGTGGTCCCTAGCGGACAAGTCTCGAACTCTTCAAACACCCCTTCCCCCTCCCGTTGAACGACGTTGAGCTGCAGTGAATGATGGATGAGGGGAGCGGGGAATGACAGCGGGCGAGAGCGCTGCGCTCTAACGTGTAAATAACAACTAAGACGATACAGGGCGTTACGGCAGCGCACTGCAGCGGTGAAGTTCCCAAGCTGCTCATCATAAGCTTCTGAAAAACGTAGAGTAAATCCTATCCACTCGCGACTTCTATACAGTATATATATTCAAAGCATGTACTGAAAGTATGAAATCATGTGGCATACAGTTTTGGATTAACTGTTCATACGAATTCTTCGTCTGAAAACTATTTTTAGTATCTCATTAATTAAATTATCAAAAAGTTAAGTTTTATCAAAAAAAAAAAAACATAGAAATCTGAAGGTCCCAAGGTTTTGGAAACAAATAATTTTATTGATTAATGAATGATATACTACTATCTAGACGAAGTATACGTACGAATCGTTATTCCAAAACTGAATACTAAATGATATACATGCTAGGACTTACGTAACAGTTGGCCATTAAGTTCATGAAAACATCAAGTAAAAACCTTTTTGTTTTACTCAGATAAACAATTAAATGTGGTTATATTATGGATTAATTTAAATCGTATGCAAAAACACGAAATATTAGAAACAAAATATTTAGGATAGGAAGTATGGGCGCAGCCAGGATGTGTGGAAGGGATGTAGGGAGGGGCGAAGGGCGCTATAATAATGAATTTAGGATAGGCTTGTTTCTGCTTTTGTGAATGTTAGGGATGGGTGGTTATAGAATTTCCCCCATGGACGCGAGGGCCCCTTAAAATTTTTAAAAAGATAATGGGCTGAGAACCATTTAAGTGATTTTTTCAAAACCGGGAATCTATATAAATAAAAATGTAATTGTTCTTTCAAAATCTTAAATCTCAGAAAGTTCTTCGCCGATTTCTTTAAAATTTTGACACAACGTTGCATTCGAATACGCGCGTGTTGTCATATAGCCCTACCTATGTCTCACCTATGACAGACAAAAAAGATAAATACAGATAATGATATGTGAAATAAGTATATATAAATGTTTTTGTGTCCGTCTTCTGTTTTGTAAGTATAAAGAAACACATAGGCATTTTCGTTGTGCCGTTGATGTGATTTGACTGTTGTTCCTACCGTCGCAAACGGTGATGTTAAATTATTACAAATCTAAGTTCATAGTTGTTCTTGCCACATGTTTCGTACTCAAGAGTCTATTGCGAGATGTAATGGCTGACGTTCTGGTAATGATATGAAGATAGCGACTTGTCTACGTAACAGACGCCGAATGGTTTTCATATAGTTAAGAAGTGCGTGGCTACAAACTTAGCGATGCTTTTTTTGTTGTTAATATTCCTCTCTAACCCCCTCGAAGTAAGGTGTTTTTTTCCTGTTGGTTGGCCTGCTTTCTTTGCGTCCCCCCCCCCCCCCATTTTTTAAGAAAATAGGCCAGGCATTCGAGGAAGCACGTGCAGTCGCAATCCAACAAAAGACTGCGACACTCGCTTGCCGACAGCGAACTGGTGACTTGCTCGTGCATGTTTGCGCATGTTGAATTAAATTTGACTACAAAAGAAAAACTCCGTAGAACGCAAAATTCGAGCACCTTTTCGCAGGTTGGAAATGTTTATTCAGTGTGTCCCAGAATAACGGTCCACAAGAGTTCAAAATGCATAAACGATGAGGCAATTTATGCACCCTGTCAGTTGCTTGGACGTAAATGAAACAGACGAAGGACATATTTTCTCGTTGAACTTCTAAACTGAACGTAATTCAGAAATGTGGTGATTTACATAACTTTCTTTTCGAGGCTTTGAAGTACGGAAATAGACGATAGAATTTTTCACAGCATTTTTTTTTTTTTTTTTTAATAGTCTGCGTTACGCAAGTCTAGAATACATCTCAATTCTTTAACAAAGGGAGCATTTACCTTTGACCTTGAATTTGTCATATTTTGACTCGTGCTGTTCATTATTCGGCTTTTGGGGAGACTATATTGCATTTATAAGTCTATTTATAAAAACATTTGGGAATTTGAAATCCAGAGTGTTTTTTAAAACAATAAAAATATTCAAATATACATATAAGAGCTAATTTTTTCGTGCCATTCTCAATTACATGTATTAACAGCCATCTTGAATCTTTTTATAGATAAAAAAAGCTGTAGTTACTTTAAGGTAAGGCTTATAAAATACTTAATAGTAAATAAAAATATATATCAGCCATATGTCCTCGTGAGTCGTTATGAAAATATCAGTAATTAAAATTAGGCGATTAATTAGTTATTTATCATGTAATTTTACATGCATAATTTCACATTTAATTTAAACGAACGGATGGTTCCGTAATCGATTTGTTAAGTGTGACCTTGAAAATATTGCATGTGCACTGGAATCGAAACACATCGTGGCTGTTGTTGGTTTTCGTGTACCATTTAAACATGACCCTCCGACTTTGAGAATAATTTCTGTTTTCCATTCGTGATTCGGCCAAGCCGTACGTCCTACATTTGAAATTGGTGTCGACGTTATTTTAACACGCGAAACTCTTCAATAGTCTGCATGCTGTCTGTAATGTTTGTATTTCGTACTCGTATTACAAACCACAAAATTAATTCTACGTACGATGCTGCCTAAAACGTAATGATGAAACTATCGGAGGACTTGTAACCTGATTAGGAACTAACTGCAAATTGTACACGAGGCGACGTCACCAACCTTGTATCCAGCTGCGGCTCAGCTCCGGCTCCAACGTTTGCTTTAAAGTCAGTTTCCTGGTATGACTTGTTTTCTGACATTGGTTCTAAAGGTTTGGGACTACCGTGGATCTCACTACAGGGCCAGCAAGCAGCGGGGAGACAATAGCACTCACGCGTATTGCGATTGAGTTCACAAGTCTGGGTGTCGACAGGTAGCAAAAGTCCCGAGATTCACGAAAAAGACACGAAATAAACAACAATGATGCTGGAAGTCAGGAAACCCTTAATTTTCAGCGGTAATTGCTAACGCGCTTTTATTTTTAAGCTTTTCTTTTGTTTACTGACGCGCATTTAATGTACATAGTTAGTGAGACTGTCAATTTAAATCACGTGGAAATCATCCCTGAAAAGGTTTTAGCGTTCAAACTTAGAGAGATAGGCAAGTTCGTGTGAATAGTAGAAAATTTCGAATTACATTTGGTCATGTTTGTGAATAAAAATTACCCTTTGATAAAAATAACTTGTAGGAATATGTTGTTAAAAGGTCCTGAAAAGGTTCTGGTGTTGGTTCACCAAGTATTCGTAGACACCCTGCAAGTAGACGGTTGAACACGTTCCGACGTCGGGAGGTTCGTTTGAAGCGTCGCGACAGTCGACAGCAGTCGATGCCAAAGCTGGACGCTCGTCACTCGAAATTGCCACATAATTTAACGTCGAGCCTAGAACAGTTGATTGGACATTTAATCACAGTTCTGAATCATAAAAACCAAAATTTTAAAAAAAATTAGTTTTTAATCGGGTAACTTTGACTATTCACACTGTAAAAAATATTCTTTGCTAAATTAGCTAATTATTTGCTACAATTACCCATATTTTCAAATAATTTGCTAAGTTAGAAAATAATTTTTTTTACATTATAATTATTCAGATTTATCCGATTAATTTTTTTTCCGCAAAAGTCTTCTAAATAATTTTTTCACTAAAAGTGTAGCATGTTTGATTTTATTTTGAATTGTTATTAGTTGTAAGGTTGTTTATGATTGAATAGCAAAGATGTTTAGTCACAGTATCTAATAATTCGGTGCAGGATGGGAATTAAAAAACTTTTGAAAAAAAAAATGCCCATGATTCGAATACTACGACACTTTTCGAATGTTTTTTTTTTATTCAGAACCGTAATTTACTGGCCTATCAACTGTTCTGGGCTTCGACGTTGAGTTACGGGACACACTCTGGTACGGTGGTTCTCGGGATTACGCAAATCCGCGAGTGCGCTTGCGGCAGATGTCCAGGACTCGGCCTTGGAGGACGGACTCTAGCCGGCGGAGAGTGCTCGCGCCCTTGTGGCTTCTGGCCAGAACTCATGCCGTCCCGTCTCCTTCCTCGTCTCTTTACGTAGTCCCTCTCTTCCTCTCCCTCCTCCTCCCGCCACCCTCTCCCTCGATGCCGCTGTCGGACGTCGCGGACGGCTATTTCGGGCCCGTCGTAGCTGCCAGTTCGCAGCTTTCCTCGTCGCTTTGGAATACCGTTTTATGGCGCTTGAGATTGGAAATAAGTTTAGTACGGTATCATATACTGTCAAGGTATTACTATAGTACATATGCATTACCAAATTTTTTTTTATGTGTAACATCTTAGCTCTCGGTACACGGTATTTGGTAGGAGAATAATTTCGCGAACGCGACGGAAGTCGAGGAACGGAAATGTGTAACAACCACGGTGCTGCCGTCTGTGGCGGACGGCGCGAACCACAGTTTACAAAGCCAAAGGGAAACTTTATTGTGTCAAGTGTTTTTTTCCCCCCGCTTTTTATAGGAGCCGTTTCATTATGTTGTTTTAAATTTCGCTCCGCAAATAGAATGAGTCGATAGTCGACGCAGTTGCTCCGGAAACGAATTCTAACTGCGGGTGCGGAAACTTATGTACGTGTGATTCGAGTTGAGAAATTTTGCGTGTATATTTGTCACGCTCGGCATTATTTTAATTAATTCTACGTTAAATTTCGCTTCCATGTTTCGTATTATAAGTTATAAGTGTATAACGTGAGAACACATGAATTTGTTCGTACCGAAGTTATATGTTACCCATCTTTGGCGAGTACTGAAAGACTCACTCAATTTACTTTTCGCTGTATGTAGTATTTTAACTGTAACTAAAACAAAATTATGAGATTTAAAAAAAAAGGGTGTGGGGAGGGGTTTCCGCCACGCTTGACTATAAACGTAACATCACGTGTTAGGCTGGGCGCACACACAATCAGACAAGACGCCGCACCCGACACGGCGCGACACCACACGATTCCGCGGAAAAACTTACTTGTTGCTGTCGTGATAGTCCTTCAAAGATGGATTACATGACATATATGTATTTCCTGTTCTAAACATGCTAATATTTTTTTTTGCATCCAGTCCCATAATAAGAGAAAAAGCTTAATCAAAATATATTTTAAAAGTGAATATTTTGTCAAATGAAAGTAACGATGGAAAAGCAGTATTAACTAAGTCAGCCATAAACACACTACCATGGATTAAACAAGGGCGTGCACACCAAAGTATCTATGCCTTTGTTGAAAATAAAATACAAAATTTGCTCAAGCATGCGCAGAGCACTGCCGCCATCAACCAGTCTGCTCGCGACGATGTTGTCGCCTCGTGTCTGATGGCTTTTCTGATCCTGTGCGCATTGCTTTTGTGTAAATAGATGTAAGCCAACACTATCGGATGAAAAGAAAATCGCGTCGCGGTTGTGTCGCGACTCATCCCGTGTGCGCCCGGCCAAAGGTTTCCAGTGAAATGTATTGGAAATTGATTTGTATTTTTTTTTCCCTCCTTGCTATCCGGGTGAACTCGGGTATGCCCTTCTCCCTCTCTCCCCCACGCCACGACGGCCGGGCCCTCCTGGTCAGGGTCGTCCAGAAGGAAGGGAGGCGGACGCCAGGCAACACCCGGTTCAGTTACGTGATTTTATATATTATAATGAATTAGTTTACCCTGGAGAGTAGGAGGAAATCACTAGTGTCTATTGCTAATTGAGTTCATTTACACCCTTCCTTTAGTAACGTTTACTAACTTATTATATATTTTTTTCAACGTGGTAGTTTGTAACAGTCAGTCGTAGGTTAAGAGGCCACTCCAGTGTTTCAGGGGCACTACGCAACCCGCGTTAACCTCATAAGTTTCAATGCTATTTTCATTTTGCTTATAACTTATTAATTAATATAGATTTCGAAATGATACTAGCTTGATATGTAAGACAACGATGCTCTTATCAAGCCCCTTTCTTCAAAAACGTGCATAAATTATGGTTTTATACTAATCTTTACTAATATGCATAAGTGTACTGTCTAGGTTTGAACCATAATTTATTCACGTTTTTGAAGAAAGGGGCTTTGATAAGAGCATCGTTGTCTTTTATATCAAGCAAGCATCATTTCGAAATCTATATTAGTTAATTAGTTATATGCAAAATTAAAATAGCATTGAAACTTACGAGGTTAACGCGGGTTGCGTAGTGCCCCTGAAACACTGGAGTGGCCTCTTAAGTACCGGCCCTCGGTACCCCTGGCCTGGAGATGCGCGGTGGCCGGCGGACTGGACGCCAGCCAGCCAGGTCCCGCGCTGGGCCGCGAGAAGCGGGCTTCCCGTGGGTTCAGACATTTGCCCTTCGGTTTGCAGGACCTTCTTGTTGCAGTCTTTACCGCGGTGTTGACTTTCAGGAGATTTTCCACCCCTGTTCAACCTTTCACATCGACACAGTACATGCCGTCATTTTGCACCACAAATCACTTCCATTCTGATAGTTAGGTGCGTTCATGGGCAAAATCAGATCTGTGGAAAAAAAAATAATAATACGGGGTATAGGGAAAGTTTTCTTAAACAAAATAATTACAAATTCTTAATATGTATATTAAAAAAAATATTGTTAAACTTCACAATAGCTGGCCATGTTATACTTTATGTATGTGCTTATTTTTAAGACTGCTCACACATTGTTTTTTTTTAACGTCTGTATACAATTCACCAATGCAATTATATAAAAGGTTGACGTCGTATTTGAACTCACTGAAATGTGAAAAAAAAGGGGGGGGGGAGTAAAATAAACTCTCCCAAAATAAGATTTATATAAAATCTTGGCCGCTGGACTTGCGCACATGCCATTTATTAAAATGTTTTTTTAAAGGAATATTGAGTTAGGTTTTAAATAGCGTATAAACTCTACTTTTATTTCTGTAAGGAATAAACTACCGAAATACTTCAGGTATATAGCCCCCTCTTCCTAACAATTTATTGTAATTCTATTGGTTGTCAAGACCCGTTGTGCTGTGGCTGCTCCGCGGAGAATAGTTGGAGTGACGTATGCAACCAGCTTGTCACTGATGTCTTGCGGGTTGAGTGTGTAACAGGCACTGTGTGTTCTCAAGATTCAGGTGTGCCGTGCAAGTGAAATGGGAATGATGGATTGGTGATTCACGTAATGTTTTTGCTAGACCCCAATTTTAAACAGTTCACAGGGCATTAGCATTAAGAATAAATTAGTCCTCGGTATAGTATAAGTGAAGATTTTTTGCCAAAAATCATAGTCCAAAATTTAAGTTATTTTTGGGAGAAGCAAACAAGTGTTTCTTCGATGCTAATTTGACACTAAAATGATGTAAAACTTATGTTGTGAAAAAAATAAAACTTTCTTACTTCTATTTGATGTTTTAATCAACATTAATATGCAGATATAGTTAACACAATTAGGCTTGAAAGTTTCGTGGTTCTGGATTAAGGGCTCTTGCCAAAACAGATTCGTCTGAATGTACAAAAGTGAAAATAATATTATGTATTAATTGATTATATATGCAGGGAATTAGTTGAAAACCAACACGTAAACATAATAAATGGTTATTAACTAACAGTAAGGTTACAGTGATAAGACACACAGCAAAAGCTGCAACATTTATGCCGCATAGTCCTCTGCTCACACGAGCACAGCGGACTGACGACGCTACAGTTGAAATAATAACACTAAATAAACACAGACAAACAACAACCTTGGACAACGCAGCGATGATACTAAACCGATGTACGGATATACGGCACAGCGCAATACAGCACAGACGAACACAGCAGTAGGCTTTCCACGACAAATCATTTGCGACGTTTCTCCCGTAATCATGCACCGAATATAATTTTTCAAAGATTTTTATGTTTCCTGTTGTCCTCTTAACTATAATTTTAAACCAATCTTCAGTATCTTACATCCCTGACACCGCTTGTTTACTTTTTAAGCAATAGTAAATATTTATTTTCGTGTTCACCCTAGTCTTTTTTCAGTTGGGCTTTTTTTTTCGTGATAAGATTGGTCGGGGTCAGATGAACAAAGGTGATATTGTAACTACGTAGAAATTTCTAAACAAAAAAAAAAAAGAAGGGATGCTCTCGCTCAACCAGTCAAACGACGTAGCGTATATATAGCTTACTGAGACCCTGAGTACCGTATCTTTGATACTTGGACGTGTTTACAATCTCGATTGCATCGTTTAGAGTTTCTTGCTCTCATTCAAATTGAATTTACGACCGTATGTATGTGTATATATGTATGTATATATATATTCGTCTGTGCGTTATTTTGGTACCGGTGAATGCCGTCGTTGTTAGAGCAGCAGGAATGTTCCTGGTCGTGCCGTTAATGCGACAGACATTCCGGAGTGCCTGGAGGTATTAGCTCGTGGAGAGGATGTCTGCTCTGAACCCGTAGTCACTCCGGTTAGCGAAACAAACAGCACCTCTGTAAAGGCCAACTCCAGTAGTTTGTTTATTGGCTTGTAAGGAACTCGTTAGGAATAATAGTAAAAATGTCATCTCGAAGCTAGGAATTACCGTTAAACTCATAACCAAAAATGGGTGCGTGTATTTTATGTACGCATGTTAAAAGTTATACTCGCTTGGCGTGATAAAAAACTTACTTTTTATTGCATGCGAATAATTAATGGAAATAAAAAAAAGTAAAATAACTGGAGTGATATTATAAATACGGTTGGTAAACTATAAATGAAATCAAATTAAAAATTGGAATCAATACTCATTATTAAATATTAATTTAAAATGGTGTATAAAAATATTTTTAATTTAGTGAAGTAATCGAAATAAACTTGAATTAATAATGAAAATAAATATGTTGAATGTTTATTTTGATTTATTAATTTTAATTATATACTAAATAATACTGTAATAATTTATAATAAAAATATTTTATATGTACGAGACATAACCTCACTTGTATAATATTCCTACTTGAAAAATTTTATATAACCTGTTTCAATCACTAATATTCACAATAAATAAATGTTTTCGATTATTTGGACCAGTATTCAATATCAATCTTTAAAGAATAATATTTAAAAGCTCATATATAATTTTTATTTGTATGTAAACTTTTTTTCATCCTGTAAAAATTTAGTTGCATGGTGCGCGCGCATCGTAAAAAATTCACTTATCTTTTTTCATAACGCGCCTAAAGAAGAATAATTTCAAAAATGTAGTTTTACTGTCCAAAAATGAAATGGAGGGGAAGGGTCATTCTCATTTCGACTTCAATTGTTTGCTTAACAAGTATCACACACCCTCCCTAGCTTCTTACCACCATGCCGGATTACGTCTTCAAAGTACAGGCTGTGATTGTAAAAAAAAGTATTTTTATTCAAATATATTGGACAATAGTGGAGAAATATTGGTATTCGGCACCATTTCACTCTATTCGACAGTGATAATTGCAAACAGCTATCAAGAGAGCATCGTAATCGTGTTGTCTATACTTCAGTGGTTTTCTTACTCCACCCAACTTCGAGTTGCTTTTAGGTTACGGATTCCAACAAAATACTATCATCCTCGCGTCTCAGCGCACTGTTCTAAGAAACTTCGGTTCTTAGTGGCTACTGATTCTTAATTAGCAGACTTATTCACCATTGGTCAATTGCGACATAGCCTGCTCGGTTCCAAATGTAATATTGCGAAGCCCTGGAAAGCGTATTTTACGGATCTTCTGCCATTTATTTTTTATTTCTTAAATTTTCATACCTTTTAATTACTGTGGAAATTAATTTATATAACAAAATGTTAAAGTTGAATTTTATTCGTAAGCCGTTTTCAAAATGGAGGTAGACTGAAACCAGCGTTTTTGTATTTTCACTGTTTTGTATTTGCATTCTACCACTACCGAGTCCCTTGCCGTCATGTACGGAGAATATGTATTATAATTATTGTACTGCCGGATTTATTAGGTATTTTAAACTTGAGATTACTCTATACTATGGCTATTTTAGTTTACCAAATATATATTCCGGGGTAGGTAATTCTACTATCATAAAGTTTCATTTGGCACACCAATACGTTTTGGCATGCCCGCTTGTGTTTACGAAAATGATTGTATACGGGTTCGTGTTGCTACATGTGGATCAGCCATCTTTGGGTCACATTTCCGTTCGTCCATTTTCACGAAATTACTCCCACCAAATGTCTTATAGCAAGAGGTAAGACGTTTACACATCGAAAAACGAGCACCTTTCGATTACGGTTAGCCGGGGGAGGGAGGGAGAGCCAGGTACCCGCCTCCCTCCCCTCCCCCGGATCCGTCCCTCCTCACGAACTGGGTCGTGCGCCTGGTCGGGAGTGGAACCTGCCTCCGAGAGAGCGAGAGAGCGAGAGAGAGCACAGGAGAACTCCGGCCGGCGCCCTTAATTATTTGTTCTATAATATTTCATGATTTTTTACATGTTTTTTTTAATAATTTCATAACATAATATAATTTTTTTTTGGAAATTCTGGGAAATAAGGTTATTTAAAGTGTGTGGTTTCTTTTTTAGGAATAATTTTCTTGCTTTTTATTTTCCAGGTTAGTAAATGTTTTGTTCAGTTGTTCGTTAACAAACAGCTGTCATCGGGGTCAGTCCCTTTTCGTGGGCCAGGTGCGGTTGGTTATAAGCTGATAAGGAGGGGAAAAAAAGGGGGGGGGGAAATATGTGTAATCCTATCTTCCCCTGGATCCTCCGAGGAAGGAAAGTCCCTGAGATATAGCTAGGAATTTTTCACCTCTTTGAGATTTTTTTTCTGCTGTTAATTTCAAGTCTCTTCGTTATAATACAAAAAATTTTTTTTTAATTCAAATGTTTATTGTTACGTATCACCTTCGCGCTTCATTCAGAGTTTGTTTTAAAAATTGTACGTACTTAAACGTTGTGTTTTACGCCTCATGGTTTTGCGCAGACGCTTCAAGTGTCAGTGGGATTTTCGCTTGACCTTGTACAGCATATATATATATATGTATGTATATATATGTATATATATAATGGTACGAGATAGCGCAGTGATAAAGACATTATAGTGGCGTACTGAACGGCGTTGCGGGTTCCCGGGGGTCGATGTTACCGTGATGACTCATGACGAGTCGGAACTGCTGTTGGGGACCGCGATAACTACTTTAGCCTGTCCCTCGCTTGGATTGCAGTAGCAGACCGAGTTAATTGTGACCAATGTTGCCAGCGTGATAACTACCCGACTTGTTAACACCGTCTGTACATGTGGACTGTTTGTTTATTTCTCTTGAGACCATAAATTAGTGTAAATTGTCAGTATTATTGTGTTCGTAAAATTAATTTCAATCGCTCATTCGATTCTGCCACGGCACGTATACTTCTGCACTACAAATTTATAATCTGCAAATTTTTCTCTGATCGTTAAAGCTTATTGTGGTCCACGTGTTTGCTCTACATTCTAGTCCCACAATTCAATGCTAAACACCACATATTATTTCACGGGAGAAATGATTTGTAGCAGTCTATCACTACTACTTACAATGCATGCCTTAAAATTATGAGCTATGCTCAAAAACTCAATAACTAAATAAATTTAAACTATATAAAAATAGTTGACAAAACAGTTGAAACCAAGATTGGTATCTTTAACAATTACGACTACTTCAAACAAATCTTGATTATAATCATTTTATGGTGAATATTAACAAATTATATAGAAGGTCCCACTCTTAGATTGCAGTGTGTAAGTACCTAAATGGGGCGCTTTTCTCTCTCTAACACACCCCGACTGCCGCAAGCGCTGTCGTTTCCGAGTGCACTGTTGCCAAATATTATACGTATTTGAATTTGAAGGGATGTGATATTAATTTCTTTATCACGTGAACATTACAATTTTCTAATGAATTCGTATCAATAGACGTCTGTAAATTGTTTATTGTGTTAAGATAAAAAGAGGCGATTTATTATAGATCAATAAGCGTGATAGTATAAAACATTGTGCATTACTGTATGGATTCATAAAATGCTTCTAGCGCACTCAGGATTCCAAAGAAACACATCTCTTTAACTTAATTCGTAATGGCCATGAGCCGTGTGCTGCAATCTAAGCGTGAGGCTGTCTATGCGATAGGAAAATGTATTTCCGAAATTCTCATTTCAAATTTTACTTTACAAACTACAATGTTTCGGATACATTTTAATTACGTTACAAAGTTGCGCCTAAACTTTTGTGCTTTCCTTACTCGGCGAGAGATTGAAAAAAAAAAAAGTATGATCTGCCACCAGATGGCGAGGACGTAATCATACATCGACGCGTGATAGCGTGGCCTGGCAGTGCCAGCTGTCGTACTGTTTACTTAATGTTTCGGGAGGCGCGCGGCGCTGAAAAGGGGGGGAAATGCAGGGGCAAGGGGAAGGTGGCGGTGTTCATTATAAACCTTGTAAACATTCATGAAGGCTGCCCTATTTACTGTCCCCGTGAACCAAGGCGCCCGACACACGAGGCCGGGTCGGTCCGTGTCGCTTCGTCCACCAGTCCAAATACACCGGAGCAGTAGTCCTCAAAGTGTGCGCCTGGACAGTTTTCGGGGCGCGCCCGGTGGTATTCCATTCCACTTACACCGCTCCTTTTGTTGATACACCATTGTTATGTGTTACTTGAACGACTCCACGGTGATTTAGTTCAGTACGGCGCTGTAGTAGCTCTTTAGTGTATAAACGTAAGGTATGTTTAATTTAATTTTTGTCACCTTTTTTTTTATGTAACTTTTGACGTAATTTTATTAACATATTTTCCAGAAATTTGTATATGGTGTGCCTAAAATTGTTTGTATAAAAGTTAGCAACAGACTGCCCCTCATATATATATACACATATACATACATATCTTCCCCTACAGTGATTGCCTACCGTTAATTTAATACTTCTTCGGGGCGTTGCAGCAGCCAAAGAACAGTCAACGCTTCCTCAAATATGAGAAGTGTCGCCGGAACAAGGTTTTAGGGCGAGGGGGAGGAATGAGTTTCGAGATTTTTCAAATGAGGGAAGGACGGACCTGTCTATTGAAAAAACTTACAGCTGTGAAATACCACAGGTCACGTTTACATAGTTACTGCCACTGTAACTTTTACAGTCATTTTGATTATTAATTGGTGGGTTAGGAAAATCTTGGCGCGGGGGGGGGGGGGAGGGGGAGCCGACAAAATTATAATTTTCCTCCCGGGCCCTTTGGATTCTCTCGGCGGCCCAGAGCACGAAGCAGGATTGTTTTGAGATGCTTGAAAGAGTCCTACGTCATCGCCCGTAGCACAGCGGGCCTCCGAATGCTCGGGTATCAACTCGCTGTTCGTCCTCGCCACATGAGCGCGAGGACTCTATATGAGCCGGACTGCACTGCGGAGTCTAACTTCGTAGTTGCGTACAGTGCGCATATCTGGATGATTCTTAGGACCTCTGGGTGGTCTAGGCGTAGTCTATATAAATGCAATACGCGGGAAACTTTGTAATGTTAAGAAAGTTTTCCTTCATAAAACATGGTTTTTCACGTTTTTTATTACTTTTATCGTCCCCGTTCGACAGTTGCGATTGCCTTCACAGTGAATGCCCACGCCTTCCCCTTCCGGGATCTGCGCCCGTGGTTTTAGATACGTACCAGTTATTGCGTGACTTGTGTCCAGTTGTGAACCACGCGCTTTTTGGATCCGCTCAGGTCACGTGTCCGCCGGCAATCACGACGACGTTCCGACGAAGAGGAACCGAGTGGCTAAGACCAGTCAACACGTGACAGTGTGGGTCGCGAACGCTTTGTCGTCGCAGCCAGCGCGGGCATCGTGGTCCTACTGTCGGAACTGGGCATAGCAGTTCGCCGTATTCAGGGGGAGGGGGGCAGTCGAAACTGCCGTGTGTGAGCAAGGATTTTTGACTGATCAGTCGGAACTGCCGTATGTGGGAACAACGTCAAACATTCTGTCCATCAGCTGAGTCTCGTGGCAGACATCTTTGTTTATAGTCTTTAAATTGCTTTGATTTTTTTTTTTCACTTTTCTTTTTCTAAGACTGCAATTTCAACTGCAACATCCAAAGATCCTTCCGTATTCTTCGGATGAAACGATGCATCCGACAGCACCGTGCGTGCGTGCGTGTGTGTGTTTGGGGGGGGGGGAGGGGGGGGATGCCGGGCTCACGAGGCGCGTGTGCCAGCGGCTCGGAGGGCGGCGGCCTGGGCGCAGTATTGATCCCTGCAGCCCCCCCCCCGGCCCAACACCCCACTGCGGCGCCCCGTCTCCGCCCGCGGGGGGAACGAGTATTTATAGCGGCCGCCGTGAAGGTCGCTCGCAGCCTCCCGCCCGCCCTTCGATCGCATCCCGCGACGCCCTTCCGCGCCCTTCACCCGCCGTCTGGGACACTCTCCCCGCCGCCCAGTCGTTTCTTCAGTTCATCATCACGTTACAATACAGGGACATCCGATATTCCTCCCTCGAGGAGGGGGTGACAGCAAACTATTTTTATCATGAAAACTGCGCTATACATATATGTAACATTTTTATACCGTTGAGGGGCTAGTTTTTAAAACCCTAACTCTAAAAAAAAAAAAAAAAAAAATACGACATGGAGAGGAACACACCAATAATTAAAGTCCGAATTAGTCTCCATTATTTGTCTTTTATACCTTTCGTTACCGAGCACTATCTCGATTGGAATAGAGTTTGTCTAGTAGAGCGTGCTTATGGACATGAGCAACTGGTTCGGAATATGCACGTGTATGTATATATATATGTGTATATATATATATATATATATATATATATATATATATATATATACAGCACCACACCTTACCTCCATTCACAACATTAAGTTAGGTTATGAATAGGGGTAGGATGATGCTGAAAGCTCGTGGACCAAGGTTCATGAAGTGTTTTGATGTGGTGAGAGGTTAGTTTGAGAGTAAATAAGGCTGACTGGTCATGCACACTCACATTATACAATTGGGGTATTAATTAATGATTAAAAAAAAAGAATTTTAGATAAATAATTTATTTGAATAATTATTTAAAAGTTTTTGTTACACCTTGACTGACTATGTCAATAATATCAAAAGAAAGTTCAATATCATTCATTATTCATTTTTTTTGTTATTTTATGTTGTTAACATAGTAGTTGTTTAGACATACTTATATTTTATATTCTTTTTTATTTTAGCTAGGGGCCCCTTTAAAAAAAATAATTTTCACATACTTATTAAAACACAATCTTTTAAAACAAAATTATTAATTACATGATTAATTTTATAAATTACATTTTCCTTTGTTTATCAATATATCAACATATTTTTAGTCCAAGTCGTTACGCTGTTTCGTTGTTTCAAAAGTTATAAATTAGATAACACGTTTCGTTGGTCCAAAAAGTTAATTTAAAAAAAGGAGAAAACATGGTTGACGAAAAGTCCGATGAGATTAGGTCCGCAAAAAAAAATTCTTCCACTTAGGTTAACGTTGTAAAAAAAAGGTTAGTAATTCATGCCAAAAAAAATAAAAAAAAAAGGCTGCCGGTTTTCCTGATTTGGTGCGGTCACTTCATTTGCTTCAGGGCCGCTGAGGACAGGCCCCAACACCACAGCACAAGGTGGATCAAGCAAACCGCATGGCCGGTAGCGTGGACCGCACTTCAAACACACAAGAAGTAAAGAATATTAACACGCCCGGCGCTACAAACATTACCCGACGTTCTTAATAAATAGTACAACAAAACTTACCACTCAGTGCGGTTTAAAGATGCTTAATGCATGTTGAAAATCACAAACTCCCACAAGAATAAATTTAGCCTTAAGAAAACATGGCGTCAAGGTGCTGGAAAAGACCGTTTGTGCTCGGTAACGGCAAGACGAAGAAGAACATTGAACATGGTACTCGTAGAGAGTACTTCTTGAAAAACAAAAAAGATCGATAATTACTGGAGCATTAATTCTATTACAAAAAAGATTGACTTATAATTCCTTAAATATACCTTCACATATTTACTACAATAATTAAATTGTGAACACATTATTCATAATAGATTTCAAAAAATACATTGACACAATAAAACAACTTGATGTGTTCAAACATTTAAATTACACATAATTATAATTACTACAGACAATTTGAACTTTGTTCAGATTTAACTTTTAAATATTTAAATGACATATAAAAATTAATAAATACCAATATTGAATAATGAAAACGTGTGGAAACCAGTACTCATATCATTGACTCAGTGACTGTCTGTTGCTATGAGACAGCGCCTGCCTGCAGAATGTCAGTGTGCTGCGGGAAGTCGCCCACCAGGAGTGTGAGGCTGGCTTTCTGTAGTAGTCGCACTTGCTGTTTTACACGTAGTAACACTTTCATAAATTTTTGTGTGTTAAGAACTGGATTTGAATTTTCCCCAAAATATGGCACTATAAATTATTATTATTATTTTTTTAATTTTTGTGTTTTTAAGTATTTGTTTACTTTTCAAATTTGATTAATTAATTCATTTTCTTGGCTTCTGGGTGTAGGCAGTGTCAGGTCTTGCGACGTTTCGGCAGTCATTGCAGCTGTCATCATCAGGTAGACTAAGTCTGACTGACAAGGTTGTAAACTTTTTAAGTTTCGTGGAAAAGTTAGGGGCGCTGGGTCATGTCGTCTGGGGAGAATGCCTGTGTTCTGTTGCCACCTGTTATAGTACTCTTAGGAATTGCTGTATCTTTGCGCAATTTTATAGGAAGGATGCGGCTCAAACAAACGAAGGGAGCTGCGTAGCTCCATGAAGGTTTTGTGAAGACTTCAAGATGATTCTTGAGAGTTCTTGTTTAAAATGAGTGAACGCTTTGTCCGTTTATTTTTGAAGTTAACAGTAAATTTACTAAAATCACAAAAGCAGCAACTTTCCAGATTTACATATTATTAAAAATCTTTATTTTTTTTTTAGAATGGCATTTGTTTATTACTGTAGTGAACATCAACCACAAGGTTCATGTGCAGTTTATGATGCCAATTTTAAGTAATTCTAGATTATAGTAACATTTTGGTTATACAATTAATTTAGATATACTTTTACTTACATCGTGACATGTTTTTAAATCGTTCTTTATGGGGACGTTGCGATACTTCAAGTAGTTTATCATTTTGACGGCTTGCTAGATCAGATTAGGTGCATTATATGTAGCGTAAAATCGTGAGAACAGTTGGTTATGTTCGGTGAGTTAAATGTAAAGTAGCCTACTGTGAAATAGCGTGAAAGTTTCTACAAGGTAGCTACATTTTAATTAGTAATTCCTCACCAACGGTTCAAAACTTTTGACAGCATTTTTAGCGTAGCTAATTAAAAATATTTTAAACTATTTTAAAGTATTTTAATTTAGCAACCTAACCTGACCATCCGTTTTCATGATTAACTGTTTGTTAAGTTAGGTAATTTAAAAATAACATAAAATAGTGTCTTTAGATGTTTAGGTTATGTAAGATAAGTTCAAAGTACAGTGAAATTGCGTGAATGGATGGGTGGTTGATAGGGTTAGGTTAGCTACATTAATTACAATTGTTAGCCTAACTAACCGTCCACATTTTTTTCTGTACTGAAGTGTTTTCAGAATTTTCCCTTTTTTTCTGTTATTTTTCAGACAGCTCCAAAGATGAGCGACCAAAATTTCAAAAGGGTGTACCACCGTTGGGTGATCAAAATTTCTATAAGTATTTTCAGAATTACTCTATAGAGTATATTTCCTAAAATGCCAATATCTATAATGTAAAATGTGGTCTAGTTGGGCGCCGTGAAAACTCTATAAAGTACTAGTGCCGTGATTGTGTATGTAGCACAACTACTAACCTCTACAGAATATTAACTAAAATATGTCTTGTTATGTTGATAGTGAAAATAAATTATTCTCAAGTTGTATGTACTGGTGTAGTTTGACTCAGTGTGAATACCAAACAATAAAATGTCGTATAATTCCTTAGCAGTATGTCTCCTTCTCTTTGGTGTAAGTATTCTGACCTTAAAATCAACAAATATAAGTAGTGTGTTTAAAAGCATTAACTTCTCTATGACTGCTGATCTCAGTGTAATAAAAACTAATTATTCTTTCAAGACAATCCAAGCTAAATATTTCTGTCTATCTGGTTTAACATACACATGATATGTAAGTATGGTTATCAATCGGAAAAATAAAATATAATGAAAATTTAACTTTTTACTAGGGTCAAAATCATGGTTGTATGGGTGACAATACTCTTTTGCAACATATCCAACTGTAACATGAAAAGTGACAGAGTCAATGATTAGCAAGCAACATACAAATACCTTTGAGACAATTATTCATGTTTAAATAGGTTTTTCATTAAACAAAATTTCAATATACGTTATACTTAAATGTCTTTCAGAACTAATTACGTTTTACGTAATTGTATCACTGAATAATAGTTTGGTTATCAGTCAATATTTTAAATATTATTGAAACACATTTTAACTGGCAAATTAGTCTTTTCTTTGTTTTTACTAGCTCAGTCTCTTTCGGTAGATCAAACTGTCTCAAGACTTCTGGACCTGGGACTATTCTTTAAACATTCAAGACAATTAATGACTTTAACAGATTTTAACTTTGATATCGTACATATTACTGATCAATGTCAGTTAACCAGGTCCAGTATGTACAAGCTACAAGTCTTTACGTAGTTAAGTAGTATTAAGTTGTTTTAGCGAGTTTCAAATTAGGTCTTGATCGTAAACATCATAGTTTAAGATATCTTGCCATTAAAATAGGACAGGTAACTTCTCGCTGTTCTTGTTAATTCGGGGATGGGGCAAACAAACCTCGTCGCGTCGTTACAATACCAAGAGGCTGTGTAAAACCTCTCCGAACCCCTGTCTCTCCTCCGATGTTGCTGGTTAGATCTCACTCTCCTCCGATGTCGCTGGTTGGGTCTCCGTCTCGATGCACCTCCTCTCGTGCTGCTGGTACTCCAGCAGGACTGGCGTCGGTCACCTGGAGTCGTCTAGAAGGATGATGTCCTCCGGTACACCGTCTACGATGCCGTCTACCGCTGTCGAACTCCTTCCATCTCGAAGATTGATAGTCCTTTTCTTCTTTTCTTCTTAATTCGTCGTTGATCCAGTTATATTTATGCTGTTAGTCAAAACTTATCGTCGTCGTAGATTCTTTAGTAGAGCTTCGAAACATCGGTAACTACCTCTTCTTCATTGTGTAGTTCCGGTATTTATTATAAAATCATCAATTTCACGTAGATTCTAGCTATTCAGTCGTCGTACCAATGTTTTACGTGATATTCTTACATTAATTTATGACTAAATCACGGAGCTCTTTCTCTCTAATCCTTCTCCCATGATAGTAGAACAGAAAACTCTAGTTCCAATTTGTTTCAAACAGTCAAAGCTTTCTCTATTGAACACTCTCCGAAATCACACTGGAAATACTAAATTCTTTAAATAAAATCTATGCGCAGTCGAGCGTCCAATCACATATACTCTTTCCTCAGTAATGACCCAAAAACAATATTAAAAGGTGTAAGCTCATTTCCTATTCGTCGCCGTTTAACAAATGTTTGCAAAGACATTTCATAAAATTATTACTTAGATAAAACATGAAAATACTTAAAGAGTAAAACCAAATTGACCTGACCATAGAGATACAATACTGGTAAATATAATTCATAACAGGACTAAGACAAAGTCATAGAGGTAAGAAGTAAAATAATAAACGTAAAATTCATTTCTATTGAGGGCTTCTCAAATACCTCTATAGAATAGTCCCCTTCAGAAATGTGACTAACGAACTATACTCTGATATAGGTCTTAGGACCATTTCTCATCATACAAACATCTCATCTATATTCTAATTATTTGCAGAAAATTTATATTTCATATTATTGACCTTATTTACATACTTACTTGCAAACATAGAGTATTGTCACCGATATATGTCTTCAAACGGACATATGTGTAACAGTGTATACTATTCTACAGGAGTGTAATATTTCCTCAACTGCGTTATATTATAGTGTCCTATTACTTGTTTCGTTTTAATGTCAGACAGTTCGTAACAGTTACTTCTAATAATCTTCGTGATCATATATGGTCCATCGAAGAGTAGAAATAGCTTCTTAGTAACGTACTTCCAAAATTGGCTTACTGGATTCGTTCTCTTGAGTACTAAATCTCCACAATTAAAACTCATCTTGCTGGAATCTTTCTGGTATTTTCTCCGAAGATCCGCCGTGGATGTCAACTTGGCTGCGACCAACTCTTCAGTTTCCTTCTGTATCTCGACTAATTCTTTATCTTCTGCGGCCAGAGCTTCATCGTGATGTCTCGGTAGTAACGATGACGGTATTATCAATGATCTTTTTCCTGTTAACGCTTCATATGGAGTAACACTGGTAGAACTGTGTACAGTATTATTCAAAATGCATTCAATGAACGTTAATTTACTCATCCAGTTCTGCTGTGTATCGTGGCAGAATGTCCGCAACATATTACCAAGTGTGCGCATTTGTCTCTCCACAGGATTACTCTGCGGGTGTCTCACCGAAGACGTGGTGGGTACGATTTGCAGTTTTCTGAGTCCTTCTTGCCACACTTGACTCATGAATTGTGTGGCATGATCTGAAATAATTTTCTCCGGTCGACCCACTTCCGCGATAAACTGTTTAACTTTCTGGAATACTATCTTGCTGGTGGCATTGACTATGGGATACAACTTTTTATGGAATGGTTCACCGGGTATGACCTGAATACTAGCTGTATATAATTTGTTTAACCCAGGTTTTTCGGAAAATATATTTTGAAAATTTCTTAAGACATGAAGAAGATTATTTCTACCGGTTTCATTTACCATGGTAATTCCCTTTACAGCTTCTATTAAATCAGCTCCGGTCGCCATCAAATTTATGTCACTATTAATACACGAAGTTTCCTTATGAATGATTGCAATGCATTTTTCCGAAACTTCCCAATTTTCAGTAGTTTTCGTATTTTCTGTGTCATCCATAGCAGTTACCATACAACCTGCAAAATTCAAAATTATTTTATGGCTAGTTAGAAAGTCTACACCGAAAATTACTGGTTTAGCCAATCCTTTTACGATTAATACATTAATGTACTTGGTGCTACCTAAACCTTCTACTTCCAATAAGGTCTGACGATTAATGATGGGACTAGCCCTTGATGTAACCCCTAGAATCTTTAAACTTGGTACTGGCATTCTCGGTAATGATATTCCGGTGCTCTCTATCATGGCTACGCAGTCTTCGCTGATGCAGGATATCTCTGCGCCGCTGTCTAATAGTACAGGCACTTTAACTCCGTTTAAAGTTAACGATATCTCCGGACATAGTGCTTGTTTCGCTTGAACTTCGGTTGCTGTGGGCTCGCTGAGTAAAAATTCACGCTCGTTTTCTTTGAACATAATGGTGTGTATGCTTCGACAATTATTCTTGTCATTTGCGTCGGGATCCAATTTTATACTAGCCCCGTCTAACTTACAATTAGGGACTGACGTGCGGAGCGGGTTTTCGCCATCCCTAATTAGTTTACCGCACTGTCCTTAAATCCTCTAATTTGCTCTTGTGACAAATTAGCAAATCCATTATTTGCATTCGGTGAAATCAAAAATGTGTTATTACCTCCTTGGTTTGTATCTGAGCTTCTGCTAGATTGCATGCGCGGCCATTCCGTGTTGCTTTGCTCGTGACTTGGCGCTATAGAATATGAATTTCTTTCTCCTTGTCGCGCGTCGTGAATGGTGGTGCTAAAGCTGTTCCCTTTTTCAGACGGTACAAACGTTTGTGCATTTATGCTGTACTGACCTCCGGAATGATTATTGTAATTTGCCGATCGTTCTTTCGTTGTTCGATTTTCGCCTGAATTCTCTCTGAAATTAACTGTCCCCTCCTGACGTTTATTCTCCCACTGTGATTCATTTTCGCGTCTGTCTTGTCGCTTCTCGTTTCTACGACGATAGTACTGTGGTTTATAAAATCCGTTACCATATCGCTGACCTCGATATCCATTGTGATACCAATTACTTCCGCAGTTTTCAACGTTCAGTGTGTGAATTTGAGGTTGTTTGTGTCCGCTGTTCTGCCCTTCATTTCGGTTACGCCAGTTATTGTATAACGGTGTCTGTTGGTTCGTGTTCTTGCGCTCGTTAGTTTCTTTGTGCGTTACCGTTTTATCGAGCTTAACGAGTCGTTCATACGTTAACAGTTGTTCCTTGAAATCTACAATATTACTGTATTGCCGTCCACTAAGTTGTAATTGATAATTGAGTGGTAATTGCGAAATTATCATGGCAATAAACTCTTCGTCTTCCATACGGCAATCAAGATAACGAGTTCTCTCGTACATATCGCTGATATGCGCCTCTAAATTTTGAAATTTACGATTTTCGAATTTTTCAGAATGCAACTGTATTCGCAAATTGCTTTGGATACGAGTATTCCAAAATTGGGATATGAAAGCTTTCTGAAACGATTCGTATGCGTGTACCGAATCTTTCGCCAACTCCCACCAATAATATGCCGTGTTTTTCAAGCAGTGGCTAACGCATTTCAATTTTTCTGCGTCTGTTAACTTAAATGTGTGGCAATATTCTCCAAACTGATTTAAGAATCTTCGAGGGTTTTCATTACTTTTCCCTGAATATGTTGGAACGTCATCCAACCATTTCTTAGAAGGGTGGTGTAGTGTAAGTACCGGATCTGCTGACATAATTGCAGTACTAATATTCGCGGGATTTCGCTCGGCTTCTATCGTTATCGATTTGTTTACCGGCGTGTCTTCCTTGTCGGTATTACATTCGCTAGTGTGGTGAGTCGTTAGTTGGGGCGAGAATGTTGCGATGTGTCTGGATTCTCTTTCTATTTCCCCTATTTTCGCCTCTACCATATCTAACCTTCCTGTTAGACGCTCGCTTAAGTGTACTACTTTATCGTCAGTGCGTTTACTGAATATTTCTACACCTTCAATACGAGTGTGTACACTGGAAAACTTCTGTTGCATCTCGTGCTGTGTTTCAGTTAAGTCATGCCTGATTTCTGCTGTTTCATCTGCAATCCTGCCTAAAGTGTTATTTAAGACTTGCACTAAATTGTCTAGTCTTTCGGCGTTTTCTCGCTCCTTTTGTTCCCTTTCTAACTTCTCCTCCTGTTCTATACGCTCACGTTCTTGTTTCTCCCGTTCCCGTTCTAGTTTCTCCTCCTGTTCTTTACGCTCCCGTTCTTGTTTCTCCCGTTCCCGTTCTAGTTTCTCCTCCTGTTCTTTACGCTCCCGTTCTTGTTTCTCCCGTTCCCGTTCTAGTTTCTCCTCCTGTTCTTTACGCTCCCGTTCTAATTTCTCCTTATTCATGAACTGGAACAGTGCATCTAGGGTAACAGTTGGTGTCGGCGGCGAATGACCCAACTCCATTTCCTGCTGTGACTCCATACCAGTAGTCTCGATGTGCTGTTCTGGTACTACTTCTCTAGGTTCTCGTTCAGGACTAGAGTCAGAAGTGTCATTGCTACCTCTCAAAAAATATGACTTCCTACCTGTGTCTGTCATCTTGACAAAATAAAATTACTGTCTGTATTTTTCAAAGTGTCTTGAGTTGTTCAAAAAAAAGATCATAAAATAGTCCCTAACGTCGGCTTACACGTTGTGCGCCAAAAATTCTGAAGTGTTTTCAGAATTTTCCCTTTTTTTCTGTTATTTTTCAGACAGCTCCAAAGATGAGCGACCAAAATTTCAAAAGGGTGTACCACCGTTGGGTGATCAAAATTTCTATAAGTATTTTCAGAATTACTCTATAGAGTATATTTCCTAAAATGCCAATATCTATAATGTAAAATGTGGTCTAGTTGGGCGCCGTGAAAACTCTATAAAGTACTAGTGCCGTGATTGTGTATGTAGCACAACTACTAACCTCTACAGAATATTAACTAAAATATGTCTTGTTATGTTGATAGTGAAAATAAATTATTCTCAAGTTGTATGTACTGGTGTAGTTTGACTCAGTGTGAATACCAAACAATAAAAAGTCGTATAATTCCTTAGCAGTATGTCTCCTTCTCTTTGGTGTAAGTATTCTGACCTTAAAATCAACAAATATAAGTAGTGTGTTTAAAAGCATTAACTTCTCTATGACTGCTGATCTCAGTGTAATAAAAACTAATTATTCTTTCAAGACAATCCAAGCTAAATATTTCTGTCTATCTGGTTTAACATACACATGATATGTAAGTATGGTTATCAATCGGAAAAATAAAATATAATGAAAATTTAACTTTTTACTAGGGTCAAAATCATGGTTGTATGGGTGACAATACTCTTTTGCAACATATCCAACTGTAACATGAAAAGTGACAGAGTCAATGATTAGCAAGCAACATACAAATACCTTTGAGACAATTATTCATGTTTAAATAGGTTTTTCATTAAACAAAATTTCAATATACGTTATACTTAAATGTCTTTCAGAACTAATTACGTTTTACGTAATTGTATCACTGAATAATAGTTTGGTTATCAGTCAATATTTTAAATATTATTGAAACACATTTTAACTGGCAAATTAGTCTTTTCTTTGTTTTTACTAGCTCAGTCTCTTTCGGTAGATCAAACTGTCTCAAGACTTCTGGACCTGGGACTATTCTTTAAACATTCAAGACAATTAATGACTTTAACAGATTTTAACTTTGATATCGTACATATTACTGATCAATGTCAGTTAACCAGGTCCAGTATGTACAAGCTACAAGTCTTTACGTAGTTAAGTAGTATTAAGTTGTTTTAGCGAGTTTCAAATTAGGTCTTGATCGTAAACATCATAGTTTAAGATATCTTGCCATTAAAATAGGACAGGTAACTTCTCGCTGTTCTTGTTAATTCGGGGATGGGGCAAACAAACCTCGTCGCGTCGTTACAATACCAAGAGGCTGTGTAAAACCTCTCCGAACCCCTGTCTCTCCTCCGATGTTGCTGGTTAGATCTCACTCTCCTCCGATGTCGCTGGTTGGGTCTCCGTCTCGATGCACCTCCTCTCGTGCTGCTGGTACTCCAGCAGGACTGGCGTCGGTCACCTGGAGTCGTCTAGAAGGATGATGTCCTCCGGTACACCGTCTACGATGCCGTCTACCGCTGTCGAACTCCTTCCATCTCGAAGATTGATAGTCCTTTTCTTCTTTTCTTCTTAATTCGTCGTTGATCCAGTTATATTTATGCTGTTAGTCAAAACTTATCGTCGTCGTAGATTCTTTAGTAGAGCTTCGAAACATCGGTAACTACCTCTTCTTCATTGTGTAGTTCCGGTATTTATTATAAAATCATCAATTTCACGTAGATTCTAGCTATTCAGTCGTCGTACCAATGTTTTACGTGATATTCTTACATTCATTTATGACTAAATCACGGAGCTCTTTCTCTCTAATCCTTCTCCCATGATAGTAGAACAGAAAACTCTAGTTCCAATTTGTTTCAAACAGTCAAAGCTTTCTCTATTGAACACTCTCCGAAATCACACTGGAAATACTAAATTCTTTAAATAAAATCTATGCGCAGTCGAGCGTCCAATCACATATACTCTTTCCTCAGTAATGACCCAAAAACAATATTAAAAGGTGTAAGCTCATTTCCTATTCGTCGCCGTTTAACAAATGTTTGCAAAGACATTTCATAAAATTATTACTTAGATAAAACATGAAAATACTTAAAGAGTAAAACCAAATTGACCTGACCATAGAGATACAATACTGGTAAATATAATTCATAACAGGACTAAGACAAAGTCATAGAGGTAAGAAGTAAAATAATAAACGTAAAATTCATTTCTATTGAGGGCTTCTCAAATACCTCTATAGTACTTTAAATGTAGATAACCTAACCACTCGTTAAAACAGTAAACTACTGGTTAGATATTTAAAATATCGTAACAACCCTCAAATAATGATTGATAAACAGTAAGTAAGTAAGTAAGCAAGAAAAGTTAATCTGTTTCAGAATCATGCAGTTTTATTTTTATTTATAATAATTTATCTACGACGTTTTAAAAAAAATGGGTGCGTGTACTTATGTACGTGCGTGAGAAGTTATACTTATTTGGCATCATTAAAAATAGTTTTTAATTGCATGCAAATAATTAATTACAATAAAATAATAAAAGAGATGGAAAAATATAGTCAACACAGTCAATAAAGTTCAGTTCAATTTAAAAAATTAAATAAAATTTAGAGAATAATAAGTATATATGACATAATTTGTACTAAATATTATAAGATTCGTAATTTTAAATATTTATTATTGATTATTTAATATTTTAAAATAAAATAAATAAATATAATAATAAATTTAAAAATTTAAGTTTTTTCATTTTTTAAATATTTATTATTTTCTTATTTTAATATTCACTTTTCATTTTTATCAAAACGTTTTCATTAAAATTTTAATTTATTTTTATAAATATTTATTATTTATTCAATTTAATAATAAATAATAAAATTAATATTTTAATTTGATGTTCGATTTAAATTTTTATCACAAATTTTTTATTAAATGTTTTATTAAATTTATTTCTTTATTTTGTAAATATTAAGTAACTGATAATAAATATTTAACATTAATAATTTAATAATATTTAGTATTAATTATATTAAATAATATTTTAATTTATATCAATAAATAATGCATACGGATATTTAACCTCAATTATATTGGAGCACTTAAAAAAGTATAAAGGCACAATTTTTTTTACTAATATTTACGAATAGTAAATAATATTAAACAAAATATTAAATTTAAATCACTACTGAATATAATTTATTAGCACATATATAATTCGCACTTGAATGAAACTAAAACACGTGTTGTGAATGTAGAAACTAGAAACATGTGGATAAATATTATAAATATGAAAACAGTGATCAGAAGCGACGAGCGTGCCAACATGCGCGACTAATAGAGGTTCTATTTCTATTTTATTGGTAGCTTTTTTTCGAGACATAATGAGCGGTTTAGCTTCAACCTGTTTATTTTGTCTTAAAGTGATGCGCGCGCATCTTCAAATTTGACTTTCATCATTTAATATAACTTCAAAAAATCTCTTTAAAAGAGGTTCACGCTGGATAAATGTGATTTGCTTTTAAAACCCAACCTAACAATGAGTTTTCATAATCTAGCTTCATAGTTTTTGATGATGCGTACTCCCATTTCCCTGATAGGAACTCTTAGTCACATTTGAAAACTGCAATGAATTTGTGACGACACTGTTTTTAAAGCCATTGCATCTGTACATCTCATTCTATTTTTAATTCGTTGGTAGTTTTTATCAATGCTGTACCAAAGTAGGTAATGAATTATATCTTACTTTTACGGGTCTTTGGGAGCTACGGTGAATGAGCTTATAGAACACTCATTTTCCACCAAGAAAACCCAGTTTTGGTTCCCAGGTGGGCATAACTATAATATTTCACTAGTGGTCAACGTGGTGAACGTTGCTGTGGGCTGGTAGATTTCTGGGGGTACTCACATTTTTCCCACTGACCCATTCATTGATTCTCTTTCATCTCCATCCCATTACTCTAATGACATCAATAGCGATGGAACACTAGGTTTTAATCCATTCCGTTTGGTAAATCTGTAGAGTAGCGGCTTATGGGAAATTAGGCCAAATATACCTCAAGTGGAAGGTTGGTTAGGTTAGGTAAGCTACATTAAAACACGTATTATTTAAGTAAATAATACTTATTATTTATTTATCTAACATAATTTAATTGTCTTTTCAATAAATATTATTTGGCAAATTCCCAGAAGCCGATTCCCTACATAATCACCCCACATTCGTTAATGATGTTGTTTCTGGTTGAATAATTGGGTAGGTCCTGTCAGCCTTATTGATTTACGGAAGATGTGTTATATTACTTGTGAAAAAAAATATATATTTAGTTCTTTCTGTGGGATTAGTTTCGAGAATGACATCGTACGAACGTGCTGTCGAGATGGAGGCGTAGATCATTCGGTCGTGCGCATGCTGCAGCGAGCAGCGAAGTGCCGAAGATACGAACAAGAAACTTGGCAGCCGCTCTCTCCCCGACCCAAGCGAGAAGGCCGATAAATTACCTTCAACCCCCCTCCCCCCCCCACATCTCGTAACCTCGCACTTCCACCGCCCTCTGTTTCTAAATCCGTACTGCGGACCATCCGTGCAGGAGCTCGCGTATAAACCCGGGCTGTTTACGACGCCGGCAAATGCGTTGCCGCTCGCTGCACGTCACGCGCGTGAATCGCCGCCGGGATGTGGCGGGGGGACTCGGCACCTGCCGTCCCCCTCGCGGTGCTTCCATTTTGACCACCATGGCTGCCTTCGCGATTTAGGTTCGTAAGGCGTCAGTCTTCGTATCAAAGGGGGTGTTTGTGATACAGAGGCGGGGCTCGGCGGTGCTTCCAGCGCGGTGTCGCCTCTAAGCGCAGGGCTCTGAACCGGCGCGCGGTCTTTGCGTCGTGTATAGGGCAGCTGTGGTATTCGAGTTGCAACCACGACATTTTATGGTGGAGAAATGATGATAAAGGCGTCTAATGCAAGTCCTTTGAGTGGAGTTTCATGTCTGAAAATTAGTCTGAAAATTCGTTTCAACCACTTTCACTCCTTTGTAATTACTATACGGTTTAAAAAAGAAAACGCGGAAACAGAACTACTCATCCGCATTCAACGATACGGTACTTATAAAAGCTTTTCGCAAAAAGACACAATTATGATATTTTGAGCTGTTTTCAAACCGCTTGTGGCTTTCTGAGTATCTTCACACCGTATGTATGCCCGTTGACGGGCTTCACCTGCCATTTTGGACAGGTATTTTGATAGTGTTCTTCATGGGGGTCCAACACGCCCTACACGTACCGTCGTTGAATACCTGCCGGCGGAGCTGATGTCGGAGCGAGCGGCGAACGACACGTCCCGGCCAGGGCTCGCAGCTCGGCGCCGCTCAGCGTCCCGACGCTCTCGGGGCGACGGCGGCAGGCGGACCTCCGGGGATGGCAGTCCTGTCGTGACCTGCTTCCTCTTGTTTCAAACCTCGAGGAGATTGTCTTGCAGTTCCACGGCGCGCTGTTCTTGTTCGGGGGTTGTCGCAGGCCGCCGCTCTTGCGACAGAGTCTGCTTGTGTTGCACTTATTGTTGTCACGGACCACTTAAAGGTGTTTTTATTCACGTGTTGATGGTTGTGGCGTATTCGCCTCATAACAACGAGGTTTAGGTGTCCGGCAACAAAAATCATGCGATACTCTGCTAGTGGCAGTTTGGGAATGAGTGCTGCCACTGTTGCCGCTTTTGAGGACTGTCAAAATTCCAGAACAAGTCACGTTACACTCCCAGACGATGGTGTTAGAAATACGACCAAGCGATGTCATTTGTTCATTCCTTCTACTGTCATATCTTTAAAGGCATTCTGGCAAGGTTGTTGGTGGTTGTGATAGTTGTGGTTTCATGCGTGGGTACGAAGCCACGGTCAGTGGTTCGCACCGACCCTCCGGTACAGCATGACGCGGCTACACCTCCCAGTGTCCTTGGCCCTGCCGCGGCGAGATATTACACTCGCGTGACATTTCCCGAATCCGCTCTGGTTCCTTAACATACGTCCATCACCTGTACAGTCTTTTATTCTTATGTACTGTCGACGTGACTTTAAATCTCGAGAGAAATCGCTTTGAGAAGATTATCCATCTCATAGTTCAAATTTGTTCACAGGAGTGTCCGCGTGTGGGCGGTAGTTAGAAGGGGGGGGGGGGAGTGTAGGCGGTAGTTGGAAAAAAAGGGGGGGGGGGGGGGTGGAGTGGGCACAAAAGTTGGATTTTCCCCCTCCAAAATATTACTAAAGGCAGTATGTTTTGTTGGGTGGTGTAAGTTGAGCTGCTACGACACCTGCAATTTGATCTGAGTGCGAAGCCGCGTCGTTTACGGCTTCTGTTGTCAGTAGTAACGTACGTTTTTTTTTTTTATTTTAAATAATCGTGTTCGTTTTTGTATTTTTCTGTCCGCCCCTTCCCTCATCACGAAAAAAAAAACCCTTGTCCGCCACTGGAGCGGAGAATACGCGGAAATGTGCACAGGCGCCCTGCGACCTACTTCCGCGGCAGGGGTGTCGTGGGTGGCGCGGCCGACATTCGAACACACACACACACACACACACACACACACACACACACACACACACGTTCCCCCGGCCGGGAGAACAGTCGAGGATCCGAGATCGAGGTATCGAGGTATCGGCGGACGGGTTGAAGAAGAGGGTTGCGAGGGGGAGGCGTGGGACTCGGGTCTCGGGGCCGGGTTGCGGGCGTGGGCGGCAGGATCTCCGTCCTTGTCTCTCTCTCTCTCTCTCTCTCTCTCTCTCCTCCGACGGCGTGCCCTACTCTGCGTCTCCCGCGCGACCTTCACTATCCAGGACACGGCTGCGGCCGGTTGCTTGTGGGGGGGAGGGGGGTTCCTTTCGCACGTGCGCACGTGTGCACGTGTGCCCCTTCCCCCCCTCTGTGACGTGTAGGAGGTCGTTCCACATTGCTGGAGGAAGCTGGTGGTACTAGACCACGACTCCTGTGCATCGGGTCAAAGATCGTCTGCGTGAGAGTCGTGCCTGCATCACCACGTGGACACGGCGTGAAGATGCTCTTTGCACAGATGATGGCCCGCGGCGTGTTTGCGACACAGAAGCGACTGTTTAGCGACGGATCGTCTCATCGGGCGAGATCAGGCTCCATTTCCGCAGTGTGACGATGCTGAGGAAGAAAGTGACTTGAACAACGTCACGGCATGGTCTCTCCTGGCAATTCCTAGTTTCATGAGAGAATAATACCCTTGTAGCCCACTATCTTGGTCTTTAAATAAAAAAAAATAATTTTTTTTTTGCTCCATAGTGCATTGTATCTAGAGCTTTGGGCCATAGTTTAAGTCAACACTCTCAGCCTGATGTAACTGTTCCTTCAACTGCAGCGATTTCCTTCGGGCTGTTACCTGGCTAGCCTGCTTATTAATATCAGATCTTTAACAGGATGTACGGCGGGTTTCGTCCTTAGATTACAGCGTGCACACACACTCTCTCACTCTCACTCTCACACTCTCTCTCTCTCTCTCTCTCTCTCTCTCTCTCTATCGCCAGCGCTGTCCTTGTTTCAGTGTGCTCTGTTGCCATATACACGCCACTCAGCAGAAATGCTTCAGCCACAACTTTGTAATGTAATCAAACTTTTTTTTTATAATGTATACGAAACATTTTATTTTGTAAAGTAAAATTTGCCATGAGAATTTTGGAAATACATTTTCTTGTTGTATTTCATCAATAGCATCATCTAATAATATTCATTATTTATTTCTAAGCAGAGGTAATTGAAAGATGCCGTCTTGTTTTCAACTGTTTATATATATTTTTTTAGTGTAGCGCATAATTAATTGCATGGAATGCCTTGTTATTATTAGTGACAGACGGCTACAATAAGTTTTTCCTTTGAAATAATAATTGGTGTTTAGGATTAAATATTTTTTCTTGCTACAACTGTGCTTCATACTGTCAATATGGACTAATTTATAATCTTAAAAAATCAACCATAAGTAAAGTTGAAAAAATATTAAAACTAATTATAATTAAAAATTATATATTAAATAAAAAAAAATGTAATGTTAACAAGCCGGATGGTATCAGTATGGCAGTAGTGGTTGCCATTTACTCTGTACTGCAATCTAAGTGTGAGACAGACTATAGTAGTGCGTGCCACGTCTGTTAGGAAAATCCCCCGTCGCAAACGAGAGTTCAGAATGAGTTCAAGCATGGTTCTATTAGTATAACTGCCTACCAGTATATTTTCAGTAGTGGGAGGGTTATAATAGTTATTGTTTGACACAGATATTTGCTTGTATTATCAATAAGTTTCTATCAACTATTTCTTTGTAAAAAAAAAGGGCGAGTTATTAATTGAATAATTTTTATAGACACTAACAATTATTACAAAAATTTATTTTTCTAAAATTCTCTCTTGATTTTCAAATTTTATTTTCAACTGTAAGCTCTACTTCAAACTCATTAAAAAAATTCACAGCATGAACATTAGAAGAGTGGAAAACTCGAGTAGAGTATCTGTGAATTATTAAATTTAACATAAAAATATATATGTAAAATTAAAACAAACTACTTCTATTGTTTTTAAAAAAAAATAAGAGGTGTGCCTGATGTGATGTCACTATTTTATTAGTATATTAATGGTTAAGTTCTTCTTTGTTCTTCGGTATTCAGCATGTCGCTGGTAACGGCATGGATAAATAAAGACACGGTGCATTTTCTAAACACGCAGCTACTCCGGTCTTGCAAGTGAAATCACAAGAATTTCTTGTTCCTAGTCCCGGGGAACAAGTTTTGCATCTTTCACGCTTAATTTTCTCGATTTTCTCTCGCTGATTCATGGCCGGGCCGGAAAATTGCTCCCGTATCGGGCTACAAATAAGTGTCGGCGCGTGGCCGTCTCGTTTTCTGGTCTCGATTCAAGCGGATTGCTGTTTTTCATTTTCTTCGCTGCTGAAAGAATAGCTTGATTCATTCTTACACGGCAGAAATTTGTACAAAGAAGGGATGGGCCAGTCAAATCTTCAATTACCATAAAATTCTTAGTATTCGAAGGATTTGATATTCGAGGAAAAAAATTGGAAGAAAAACATTAGAGTAAATAAAGTAAATTAAAAAATTTAACACACAACCTCTGAAGTTTACTAGGTCGATTGTTTCCCTTCATACCTATTATGTTGCCATTCCCCATAATAATGGTCTTTTAACATGTGATTATATAAATTAAATTACAATATGTATTTATTATGAAAACTAAGTGAAGCGACCATTTAAAAGGTAAAATGTTTCAACACCATAGTTAATATTTATCTTTTATTGTACATTATTTTATTTTTTATTCTTGACACTTAGATTCGGATTCGAGGGTTATATTCGAGGTACTCTCTGGGATACTAATTCGAGAATCATATTTAAAAAAAAAAATTGGGATTTGATCCATTACTAGTAAAAAGTCATCCAAGAAGAGAATTATTGAGTGGAAAGGTTCACAAGATTTTTTTTTTTTTAATTTCTAAGGAAATTATGTTTTCCCACCATTGATGTGTAGGTTTGGGTATAAAGGGTCGATCTCACATGACATGTTAGTTATTTCATTTGACTGTCTTAACTGTTATTTAAGGCCTTTTTCCTGTAAAGTAATATGATAGCTCTCATGCATTTTGTGTTTTTTTCTCCTCAAAGTTACAAAATTTTACCTAAAAGTGGTAAAATGTTGTGCAAGTGTTTGCAATTATGATAACTTGTGTGTTTACAATTGGAAAATAAATGTTGGAGGCTCCTTTGACACTTTTTTTTTGTCGTCCGGGCTCCCGGCAGCGAGATACCTAGAGAGGCATGAGCGCGTTAACACTGCGAACTCCCGGCAGTTTCTCCTGATGCCTCGTCGGACCGCCACTGCAATCGTCCGGTCGCCGGATGATATCTAGCGTGGTAGGTGTTCTGCGCAGTATTGGTGCGTTCGAACTCCCCGGCAGTTTACCGGGCAGTTCGTCAGGCGAACTTCCAACACCAATGAAGTGTCGTTCCAGAGTTGTACGCAATACGAGTGAACTTGACACCGATGTTTAGACATTACAAAAACGAACTATGAGAAGACCGCGAAGTTCATCGAATATATCCTCACTTACATACGAAAATATTTTAAAAATTTCATTTTATTTCGTCTCAGTTATTGACATAGAAGACTTGAAGAGGATGCACCCATAACAGTCTGTTTCTCATTTTTGTTTTTGACGTGACAAAGTCTAATAAATCGATGAACGCCGGCTGCACGCACGAAAAAGAATGACTCATTGTCCCGTTACGCACATTGTCCCGTTACGCTTTGTCCCGTTACGCTCATTGTACGCTTGCGACGCATCTATCTCTCTTCCACTCGATTGGAACAACCATCGATTTGACTTTTTCGAGGCACATTAAACTTGAAACACTCCCATTCGTTTCCTACTTTTCCTATCATCGTCCTATCCTTAACAGAATAACACAGATTTGAAGAAGTTAAATAGCAAACATGTATAAAAGTTATAGTTAAAATAACCTGTTCGTTAAAGTAATAAGCATATTTGAATTAATGAGTGCCACTAAAAGTAAATTTATCAATTAAATTGTAGATTTCATTTCACTCCTTCTTTTTATTCATAAAAGTATGCAATCATTTCATCGATGTTTTAATATGACGTTTTCACGTTAAACTATCGTCCGTAAACCGACTTTACAGACAAACACTTTTTTTTATCACGTCTTTGGACCAAACTTAGCACAGCACATAAATTCTGAATATGGTCCATGGCTGCAATAACAGATGAAATCACGACGATTATGTTGCAGTGTGAAAGTGACGAAAAAAAAAATGTTCTTTGTCCGGCAATGTTGCCTCTATAGCTCCCTTGTTCTGTGCATGACACCACAATAAGGATGAGTCGCGCCATAGGTTATCGTCACAGCTATGCCTCGCCGGGCATCAACACCCACGGGCGCGCGGAGGGAAGCCTTTTTTTCACAGACGAGAGAGCCAAACGCCCGATCGTGCATCTTCGGTTGTTTTTTTGGTTCATTGTAAATAAATATGGCGGTGTTGATAAAAGGATACTAATGTTCGATTAGGTTAGGTTAGCTACATTATAAATACTTTAAAACATCGTGGACGGTTGATTTGGTTATGATAGCTACATTAAATATACGGAAAAAAAAAACATAAACTTCGGGGAACTTCGGGTTTTGGCTCTCTCGTCTGTGAAAAGAGTGCTGACTGGCGGCGGAGTGAGTGGTCAGTGCAACCACTCACCACCAGGGGCGCTTGCGTCCCTGGTCACTAAATCCAGTACTGGACAAATAGCAAAGGGGACCACGAGTCCAAGTGCCCAACCCCCGCATGGTAGACTCTTTTCTACTCTGTCCAACACTTCATCCAGACCATCATCTGTCTCCTGTAAACTCCTACACGTAATGCATGTCAATTTGCATCCCGCATGAATGTGCCCAGGGTTTTCCCTGTGTCTATGCAGGTTTTACCTGGGCCCAACCTATCTCTAGTTATAGTCTAGATTTAAGAGTGAGGGGAGTTAGTCATGGTGCCAATCGCTGCCATGGCTGGCCAATCCCCTCCTAGCACATGATGCATGCGACCTTCTCCCTGCATGGCTAATCCCAGCATGACTAGGCGTATAGGCTTCGGCCTGAGACGCACCTAGGTCCCTCCCTAACCCGGACCCCTCCAAAACACACTTAGTTTTAGTTAGGTTAGAAAAAAAAAGAATCTGTGAAAAGAAGGCTTCCCGCGCGCGGAGAGTTTCAGGCGTCGAACCCTGAATTGGTAGATGCACAGAGATGCACAGGTGTGTGACGGCGGCACCGAGAAGAACAGGTCGCGTTGCAAAACACGGCAGAGGCTTGGGTGTCCAGGACTGTGAGGCCATGCGTTTGTCGAGGCACGCGCGGTCGAGTAACCGACACCCGGCCTTGGAACAGCGAGTAGTTTCTTCAGTCGGCGGGCGTCGTGGGCGACCTCCGCGGGCGAGGTCGGGGCGGTCGCGGCCTTCGCAGCTCGAGGTTCCGGGTTCGAATCCCGCGCGAGCGGCGCGTTTGTTGTCCGCGGGCAAGCCCATCGCTTGCTTGGCCTCCTCCCGACTTGCAAGTTCATGCCGCTTCGCGCACGTATCTAAAATGTATAGTTGCTCTATTTTAAACATTTTACATTCGTTATATTTTGTCATATACGTTAAAAGAGAATGCATGATCTAAGTCTAACTTACATGTTACTTCTTGGAGAAAAATTTTACTGGTGCACTTAGCATGCATGGTAGCGTATACTATGCTATAAATAGAGCCAATTTCTTATGGTTTTGTTTTTAACAAAGTTTACCTTGTGAAATTTTTAAGCTTTTGTTATCTTTTTTTTGCGTGTGTCAATAGTAGTACGTACGTCACTATAAATATATATAATTCAAATATATAAATATAACAAGACAAGTTATGTATCAAAATAAGAAACGTAACTTTATTGGAAGTGGGGAAAATATATATTTGATTGTGTGAGTGGTTTAAAATTCTTTTTGATGCTGACATAGTTTTATAATAAAATTGAACTTATTAATACTGTCTTAATATTACAATATTTCTATGAAACAAAAAAAAATCAATATGTAACATTGTAAGCCCAGTGTTTCCTTATATATACATATAATATATATGCCTTTAGCTACTTCTATATGGTTTCACTGTATCAGATATTTGTGTTTTTTTTTACTAAATATTTTTTTAGTAAAGCATTTTCTTACACACGCAATATACTTAGAATATAACGATTTAAATTTTTAATAGAAGCCAAAAGATTAGCGTGGAGATCATATTTCGACTGATACGTATTTTAATGATTTCAAACAGTTATTTATTTTATTTTTGGTGTCTTTTATTTTGGCGAGTTATAGGATTTTGTGTTATGGTTGGGGGGGGGGGGGAATTTACTTTCTCATTAGTCATGAAATTCCGAGTTGCTATTGGAGCCTTAGTTTATAAATTGTTGAGTACAATTACAAAATAGCTTACAGTGCCAAGCAAGTAATAATTTTCACTGGTCATACTTAACACAGAATTTTTATTTACAAGGTTATTATTATTTTATTGCATCTACCAACAATAATTTTTAAGTCGCTTTCTTAATAACTTAACTTTGTGTTATCATAGATTATTTAATATTATAAAAACAGTTGAACGTTAATAATAATACTGTTATAACTATTGATTTTTAAGTGTATAATGGAATGTTAAAAATAATTTTTTATATATATCACAATAACATTTTTTAAGTGTGGCCATCAAACAGTAAAAAAATTACAATGCGCACAATGTAAGGGGAATCGAGTTTTCCGAAAATCGATTTAGCTCTAATTTTTATTGATTCTGCCATCACTGGTATCGTTACAGGTAATTTCTGAAGTTGTCTCATGTTGGTGGTTAATACTTGACATACATAGCACCGCAATTTTCGCAGCCACTGCCATGCAGAAAGGTTTCGACCCACGATTACATTTTTTCCCCCCCTCTCTGTTCCTCTCTCCCGTGGCGTACCCTCCCCCTCCTCGCCTTGAATTCGCAATAGGTCGCGCGCCGTTCATTGTGACCGCGGATGTAGGTCGGGAGGGATAAAAAGCTAGGAAACGGCGGCCTAAATGCCCCGGCCTCCCCTTCGTTCGAGGACGGCGGCGACCCACATAGTCGCCGTCAGGGATGCTGGTCTAGACCTGCCGTCGTCATGGCAGTTGCACAGTTTTAGAGCTTTGTGTACCATGCACTGTTTGTTGTATAACTATTCGTCCATTCACCATTCGCGATGAAAGGAATGCTGAATAACGTCAGTCATACAAGCTAGTGCTTGTATGATACACATATATTTGTAGATAACATTACTATTAAAAAATCATTCTCTCACTTCAAAAGCTCCGAGAGCAAGCAAACAAAATATAAATCCGTGCAGAAATAGACGACGCTCAAATTATTCGTCCAACAAAAATTAAAAAAAAAAAAAAATCGGTTCTACAGTTGCACTTTTAACATTGATCCTGCAAGTTTTTGTGTGATTTTTGGGCCCCTATTTTGCTTCATTGTTTAGCGACACTATACTAAAGTATTTATTTTCTTGTAATCTGCTGTTTTACCAGTATCTGTTTTGTTATAACCTACAAGTGAGCTGGTGTTTGCAAGACGTGAGATGATTGTATACAACAGCCATTCCTTGAAGACACCAGCGCATCGGTGTGATTCGTTATTATCTTGCTGAAAGTAATAGGTGCTATAAATGCCCAACTTCTGTACGCTAGGCCACAGGTTATGTTTTAATATATTCAGATACTCCATCTTATCCATAGTTGCAGGTAATAAAGTAATGGCTACCTGTCCCAACTGTCTACACACGTATCCATGCCAGATGCCGTTATACTTCCGCCGATATACTTGACTGTAGGCTGCAGGTTCTTACACTAGAGCTCTTCGTTCCTCTTTATCCTCACACTTCGTTTGTTCGATAAATCAATTAAACAAAATTCGTATTCATCAGTGAATAACACCCGCCTCCAAAACTCCGATGACTAGCTAACATACTTTTTTTCTCTTTCAAAATTGAGCGTCTTTTTCCGGTTGTCTTTGCTTATAAAGGGTTCTTCTGGCTTATGCGTCCCACTAGTTCAGCCGTGTGTTAACATCCGTCTTCCTTTGTCGTTGATGATGTTCTCCATAGCAGCTTCTGCATCAGATCGACGCGCAGGGCCTGAAACATGAGGGTGTTGCTGCACCGATCGCACAACTCTTCTCTCTTCTCGCTGTCAGTTTCCTTGGTCGTCCTCTTCTCGGTTTATTAATCACAAACGAGCTAGTTTTGTATCTCGGGATATTACTTACCACCTTTGTTCGTGATATTCCCGTAGTTTCAGCAATCATTCGTTGTGACTTTCTGTCCGTATTTTAGTATAGGATAATGCGTTCCCTTTCAAAAACAGTTCGTGCTCTTGTTTCGCTCATTCTATCCTGCAGGTGGTTTCTTAATCGCACACACTCCAGTTTACACTGAATCAGTGCACACGATTCAAAGGCGTGAAAAAAAGTGGACGAATACTATTGCGTTACTCTTTCCGACTACTTTTACAAACACTTGTCCTATTTAGTTCTATTACACGGCAATAATACATATTTTATGTTCACAGTCGAATGCAGTTGGATCGACGACTTGCATGAAAAAAAGAATAAAGGTTATGATATGTTTTTTATTCATTCCAGTCTCAACCAAGCTCGTGGACAAATACATTTGCGTTGAACTGTGTGTACCCCTGTATGTACCACGTTGATGAGTTAGTACAATGAAACGTACGTCGACGAAAGGCATATCTTTATGGTTTAATATTTGTATTCTGTGGGAAACCTACGATTCACAAATCCTTTCGTGCACACCCGAATACATCCCTTCGTGTAACTTAGGTTTTTTTTTTACTTCACGTGTAATTTACCGTTTACCGTTTGCCTTTGCAGTATCGTGGGTGCCGCCATGCGCGAGTCCTTACTGTGCTTGCAAACAGCTTTCCTCAGTAATGACAGGGATTTTCAAATCGTTTGACGTAACAAAGATTCTTGCTGCAATTTTCAAATTAGTATTTTTCTCATTTTAATGGATTAAGTATATTTGTTATGTCACTTGATACTTTTGTCACACTTTCAATTCGCGCTTTTTTTAAATAAAAATATTTCAAAGCTTCACGAAGGCAAGTATTCGGGTGTGTAAGAAAGGTTTTGTGTATCTCAGGTTTCCCGTTTACTGTTGCGTGTGTTTTGGTATTTCATACATAGTAAAACGATTTTTTTCCCTGCATTTGTACCTATAAATGTTCATTGAGATTTATATAAATCTTTTCTCTCCCACCGTCATCCTTTTCCACTCCTGAAAGAAGTTGTTCTTTAAATTTACTATAAATAGAGCCGTTTCATGACTAGCCAGTACGTATATTCAAGAAATAATTGTTTAATATGAAATGCTACAAAAAAGTGAAGTAGAATGAAGTAAGGTTTAGTAAATGGTATTCGAATTTATGCAATTTTGGAAATTCGTAAACTTTTTTTCGCTGTTGGGCCGAGATGGTGGTATCCTTGGGTGGGGAGGGTAAAAGGGGTGGGGGGGATTGCGGAATCAATCACTGGCAATGGCGGGGAAGCGAGCGAACATTAAGTCACTTACAGTCCGCTACCGCGTGCGCAAAAAAAAATTTTACTCCCTTTCCGTGAAGCGAGCAGACACGCGTGAGCGAAGCACGGATGCGACTCATTAGGCGGGAGTCTCGCTGTTTTGCTTCTGCGCGTGACCCGAGCGCACACACGCTGGACACCGAGAATAGAGCGGGCGAGTTTCGGAAGTGCTCGGTTTACTTTGGTTCCAACTCGTCATGCCGGGAGCAGGCGAGACAGCTCAGTCTCTGTAGCTTTGTTTCACTCGCCTTCTCTTTGGCTCCCTAGGAGTTGCAAGAGTTGGGAGCAAACGAACCTAGGTCAAGAAGAGTTGGTAACTCTCGTACAGGCAAAGAGAACGACTTGAAGTTATTTTAAAAAATAAATGTTATATGACACAGAAGAAGCCGTCTTGAAAAAAATTACAATTGCGAACTAAGATTCATCTGAAGGCGAAGCTGCTCAGGCAATACCGAATACCATGCCACAAATAATGAGAGCTTAATCAAATTATGTTTAACGTAAGGCCGTCAATACGAATGTACTCAACGTAACCTGTAGCAATTAAATAAATAGGTGTTAACAAAAATACTTTGTTCAAAATATCATGAGATATGAATACACGATCATCATTGTCATTTGTAACGTGATACATAATTTATTCACTTGTGCTGAAAATCGCAGCGCGCTGAACATTACGAACAACACAGGAGAAGATGATCGCGCTGAAACGACCAGCAGACGACTTGACCTCGAAACTCTTCCTCGAGTGGAGCATCTAGGGCGTGACCCGAGTGACCTGAGAGCATCTTGCCCTGCGTGTTTTCCGGCAAGTAAAGCGCGCAAGGGCGCCCCGAGAGTTGAAAGGTATATAAGAGACTTCGAGTAAAACAAACCTCGTGGACTCGGGTCTTTTTAAATCCTGTTTGGGTTTTACTATGTTTTTTTTTAGTTATTTTTTTTTTTCGCAATTAGTTTGGATGGATAAAAAGTCAGAGATATTTGATTTTTTTTTTTTTGGTTCGGGGAAAGTCAGAGGAATTATATTAGAGATTTGTGTGAACTCCGTGTAAAGTAAATATAAGGGATTTAATTAATAGCGAAATGTCTGTTGGTGGAGCCCAATGTGCAAGCAGCGAGGAACGGAAAAAATTCGTTACGTCGGGTGAAGCCGGCGGCAAGGGTCCCTGCTGGCGCGGCGCCAGACGCTCGCCGGGTTCCCTCCCCCCCCCCCCTTATGGGGGGTGATGGTGCGGGGGCACCAGCCCAGATGCCAGCCGCTCCGAGCTCCGGCCGCAAGGTCGCTCCTCCCCCGAGCAGGCACCCTGCCCCCTGCCCCCTGTCATAGGTCGCCGGGCCTGCTCCGCCTTCCTACCCGCGGAGACTGCGATGACCAGCGTTCTTGTGAGATGTGGCCACCCTGGGAAGCCTACAACTCATGTAGTTTCGGTTCCCTGCAAGAATTTCCGAATATTTCCGAAGTTTCGTGTTTTGGTACTAACGCCACTTCAGCCGCTAAATCAGAAGTTTCCAATGAAACCAAGCGTGTTGTGACTGACCTAACATAACCTTTTTTTTTTTAATTTCAATTTTTGAGAGAAATCCGAAGTTGCACGAACGTGGTAGGGAACCGAAACTACGTGAGTTGTAGGCTTCCCAGCCACCCTCGGCCTGTGGCAGCGAGGCGCGGTGTCGCCTCCGAGCGCAAGGCTGTGTGTGGACTGTGCGTGGGGCAACCGTAATGGCGCAGTGCAAGTCCTTTGAGTGCTACCGTTGTAACGAGTGTCACGTGAAAACACGCCTTTTAGTCATCTTCGCTTTTCTAAATGTACAGCGGAAACGTAACTACTCAGCCACCCTCGGCGCATTCTTAAATGCTTTTTCGCATTTTTAAATGTATTATGTGCCATTAGACGTGCCCTTGTTTTTTGAGAAGTGATTGAGAACCATATTTCTATGAATCTTTGTTCTTTGTATTTTTACAATAAACTCTAAACCCTAAAATTTTCTTAAAAAAATTTAATCCTTCACGATCAGCACTTGAAACGTGAATTTCATTATTTTGAGGATTATTACTATTTACTACTGAAGTTTTCAATTTTTTTATTTGTTCGGCACAGTCAGATGTTTGTTCGTGTGTGGCGAAACAAATATTTACTCGCCGAATCAAAATATTTTGTGAACCTAACCAAATTCGACTTGAAACAAAATTGATTGTAAAAAAAATGTACATTGAACTTGAACCAATCTTTCTGTTTCGGTCAACAATATATTTTTGTTTGAATCAGTTAGTACATATGGCCAAACAGTATATTTTGAGGGGAGGGAGACGGTGAATCATTTCTGTCAGTGTTACCATCGCGTCTCCATCTCCTGCCAAGCTGAGATGAGAGAACCTATGCACGACGACAGCTCAGTGTGACGCGAACTTTGCGCGCGCTTTCCCGGCAGCCAGGTCGACACCACGTCAGCGAAGTGGTCTGTAGTTCCGTCCAGGTCAGTGGAACGTCATGAAATTATCCATGTACATTTTATTTTGTTCAATCAATGAGGCAAAAAATTTGAAACTACGCTTGTTATTATGTGTTTTCAATTGTGACTAGCGTATTTTAGACTGCGATGAATTTGGATTGTGCAAGATTGTAGATAACAGAATAGACCTTTCTTTAAGTGTAATTAATTATTTGCCATTTTAGAAGATTTTTTTAAGTGACATAAGTAGTGGCAATAAATAAAACTGTGTAGTGTAATAAAATCTTTAATTGGGCTATCCTTTACGAACCCGCGGTAAATCGTAACAGTATTATTTGGCCAAGTATGGAAGTCCTACAGGGACCACAGCGACACCCGAAACATGAGCCCCGGTCGCTTCTACGCGTCAATAAGCTTAAGTTTGTCTTGTATTGGTCATGCGTGCAACTATGGGACGTAAGCGGTGTCCTCATTAGTTCACTGTTAAAAAATGTGAAACGGAGTTACAGGACTTTAGGTTGGTTTCGTGGTTATTCAGTTGTGAATTTCTGAGTGTGAGATATAGTTGCATGATTATTTGCTGTGTTGTTAGTTCAATGGTTTCCCTTAAGCTGTGCAACTTCGCACCAGGTAACCATGATACTCAGCGTCTCATTAAAATACAGTGTAAAGCTTATACTTTTTTTTGTAGTCATTTTGCCATTGTCGCGCCCGCGACCATGCTAATTTGGACGTTTGGTGTTAAAGCTCGCGATGGCAGGATTTAATATAGTAAAACAATTTTTTTTAAAGCAATCTTTTATCTGCTTATCCGCCGACCGCCTCGCACTTGACATTTTGAGTATGCGGTTGTACCTCCAGCGACATTGGAGACATTTTCATCTTCTTGAAGCACATCCCGAACATTCTTGTAAAAACTCAAATATGGTAATAACGCTAGGATTTGTCCCAAAAGAATAATTCTAAATTATATTTCACACTTCGGGCGTGTCGACAATAGCACGACTCTACAGTTTGTTTCCTAATGAAGCTTGCTGCTGTTACCTGCCAATCGCCTGCACTTCTTTTTTGTCAATCTTTGTGATTTATTGCAGGCAATAATTTCTCTCTTACATCTTAATTGTACGTAGAGGTTGTGTCTTATAATTTTAAAAAAAATATCATTCAACTTACATGAAACTTTTAGGATTAAAGCATCTTTATTTTTAGAAATAATTATGGTAGTTCTCAAATTACGATTGTAGGTTGCTATTATTAAAAATATCTGATAGTAAATCATTTAAAAATTATATGATTAGAAATATATCATGAACAGAGTGTGTGAGATCACCACCTTGTGTTAGTGTGTGCAAAGTACCATGTTATTCATGTAAATTGAAATCATTATCGATTTAAATGTCTCTGAATTGACTAGACTGTTAGAAATTACGGTACATTCACGGACTTTACAACGAAAAATTTAACCCAGATAAACTAAGAGTTCTTAATTTAAAATAATTTAATTCTCGTAGAAAATACGCTGTATTTCGACTTCCGAACTGTATGTTGTGTTCTAAAGAAAGATTGACTCACGTGTGGACAAATAAAGTGTGTTCTTGTTGTAGGCTTGACCAGTTTTTGAATGTTTTGTCAACGTAACCAAAAAATATTATTTTGGATTCATGTTCGAAAGTAAGTGAACTCGTATGTATCCGTGAACGTACGAAGATCCCTGGATAATTTGTAACGAGCGTTATTCGTTAAGTTAAGGTGGAAATTTTTAACGGCGTTCCCTTCGAGGGAAATTTCGCCGAAGGTCACGTGACGTGGTTGTGCCTGGCCGGGAGTGATTAAAAACCGACATGAAATAACTGTCAACGCGCGGTTTTTTTTCTTCTGTCGCCGCATACGTTTCTTTCGCGATAACTCTCGTTTCCAAGAAGCAATGAGCAGCCGACGCTTGTTCCGCAATGTGCGTCCTCGCGCCACGGCTTACGACCGCGACGTGTGCGTGACGGGGCGGTGGTGACGTCAGTGGTCGTTACGAGCCGCGTGCGGGGCTCGGAGTGCTGAGAGCTGCTACTGGCGAGAACAAAAAAAAATAATTGGTTGTCCGTAAAGTCGGTTTACGGACGATAGTTTAACGTGACAACGTCATAACAAAACATTGATGAAATGATTGCATAGTTTTATGAATAAAATTGAATAATTTTTATTGAATTATCACTATTTTGTATGGATACAAAGGAGTGAAATGAAATCTACAATTTAACTGATAAATTTACTTTTATTTGCACTCATTAATTCAAATATGCATATTACTTTAACGAACAGATTATTTTAACTAAAACGTTTATACATGTTTGCTATTTAACTTATTCCAATCTGTGTTATTCTGTTAAGGATAGGACGATGATAGGAAAAGTAGGAAACGAATGGGAGTGTTTCAAGTTTAATGTGCCTCGAAAAAGTCAAATCGATGGTTGTTCCAATCGAGTGGAAGAGAGATAGATGCGGCGCAAGCGTACAATGAGCGTAACGGGACAAAGCGTAACGGGATAATGTGGGTAACGGGACAATGAGTCATCCTTTTTCGTGCGTGCACCGGCGTTCATCGATTTATTAGACTTCACGTCAAAAAAATGGCTATCTAAATTCATGGATACGTAACCAAGGAAACACTGAACGAACTTTTGTTTGAGTGTGTCAGAGAATGACGTCATAGTAAGAATTTTAATTACATTTTTAAGCTTTTTTTCTATTTAAAACCCTATATTTTTTAGACCTATATGTGATTATATTGTTTATATTTAATACTTTTTTTCTGTGGTTTATGTTATTACTAAACTTGGATTTTAAATTGGTGGATGATTCATCAGTAATTGCTGTAATTGATTAGTATGTAATTTTATGTTTGATTTCCAGCTATAACTTATACATGGTTCAGTGGAAGAGAAGGCGTACATGCCTTAACTTCGCCAAAATGAGATTGAAATAAATAAATAAAACCTACACACTTGACTTTTGGCACGTGTATTCATTTTGCTACATAGACATCCACTAAGAAATAATTTTATGAAAATCAATTCCGAAGGAGGATTGCGGTGGTGTCAAAAGAACAAAATTTTCCAATTTTTTTCCGATCACAAATCACTGGCACTTAAAAAAATGTTTATTCTCAAGTCAGTCAAATGTCTGTCAAGTTCCACAGTTCGCACTCCTCACTGGAGCTAGGCTCGACAGTGGTTCGCCCCTTACCTCGCGCCTGTCCACACACACACAGTCTTGCACCACTCAGTCGCCGCACTCTCACGATCCAGTCGAACTCCCCGTCGCGCCACACTCTGGGGTGGGGGGGAGGGGTTTGTGGTCTTCACCCTCTTCTTCGCCGATGTCGCACTTCCCTTCGCTCGGAACTCCCGCGGAGGCCGGCGTCGCTGCTCAAGTACTTGAGGCGCCCTTCTCGAACCGACGAGATCAGCTGTGACGAGTCGCGCCCGAACAGTCTTGTAGGGCGGCGTTCATTCTCGCTATTCCGCGCGGCGGCTCGCGGGATTCCCAAGGCCGTTCAATGGACAAATAAAAGCGCCGAGGCAGGACGATGCGCTGGGGCGTGTGTGTGTGTGTGTGTGTGTGTGTGTGTGTTGGGTGTGGCTGGGAGGGGGGGTTGCAGGGGGCAGCGACGACCCTTGTAATCCGGCCAGGCGCGCGTGGTATGCCTTACGTCAGTGTACGGCGCGTGACTCCAGTGGCCGTGCAGGGCTGCCAACCACAGCTCCGAACCTGGCGCGTATCGCGGTCCTGCGTTCGTAACAATATATATTTCAGAATTCCATATGCCAGAGCGGTATCGTGTTAAATCGACAGATTATCTAATGGTAACGAGAAAATAAACCATCATACTTAAATCAATTTTCGCTATTTATCAACAACGCACTGTCGTGAAACCGCTTTGATTCTTTTGTCAAGCGCGAGTCTTCATTTCGCAACGGAGAGAAGAGTGTTTCCTCGCTGCGACAACATCAGTGCAGCCTTATTCATGTTTACCACAAATTACTAATTGTAGGACAATTGTGTTCCGCCCATTTGCACTACTGATACAATAATGACATAAATCTGATTATAAGCTTTTACATGTAAGGAGCACAGTTAAATTTCAAATATTATTAATATTATTGAGGTGAAATTAAAGTGGCTGTAAATTCCCTGTCGATAGTTGTCGTTGAAGTTGTAGAAATCTCGTGTCACTTTGTATGTTCGTGTTCCGCGAGAGTGGTTTTTTTTTCAAGCAAGATTAAATATAGAATTACTAGTGTACATTAAAATAGTTTACATCACGAAAACTCTACCGGATGTTACAGCAAGTCACGAAAGTCGCTAGAAATGTCCGAAAATAACAGTAACGGTGCTGGTAGCCGCGGAATTTTTTTTCCAGCAGCCTTTTGATGGCTTGCATTTTTGTTTTCGACGCCTTACTCCAATTTATAGTCGCACATTAAGTATAACTAGTTGTATTCTGTCCACTTAGAGCATACTAAAAGTATCTCTGAAATGGTTTTGAGTTTTTTGACATGTTCCTGCGAATAGTAAATCTATATAGTGTTATGTTTTATTTTACTTATTATATGTAAAAAATTAGCCCGTGATTTAAAAATGTCGTAAGAAAATGTTTATTAAGGTTTGGTCTCAGACTTCGTATGGATTTGTTTTTCATTATTTTACATAACCTTTATTTAAGGGCTATTTCTAAAAACTGTACTCGATACTTCCTTGCATTTGTTTTTCTGACAAAAATATTTTCAACAGATATTCACTTACTGTAGTAGCACGGGTGTAAAACAGGCGTGCAAGTCTTCGTAATTATCATCACTTGCGTAACTTTTTACACCCAGGATATTACGCTAAGTTGAAAATATTTGTGGCAGAAGAACATTTTCTAGAGAGGTATCGAGCTATAATTTTAGAAATAGCCCTTGAATGAAAGTAATGACAAAAAAAAAATCAACTTTGGCGTGTGATACCGAGACTGGAAAAGTCTCGAAATCGGTTCACCAGATGTTTGCAGACATCTTGTACTATGTTGTGTACGGTTAGTAAACAGACCCACGTGACTTGGTTTACGTCAGCTGGTGGCGGGTCGCAAGACGACGGATGACCTCTCTCGCTTGAAGACGAGCATCGGGCTACGTCGCATGTTCCAGTCTTGGGTAGCGCGCGCCGCGCCGGCTGCACCTGCGACGGGGCGGGTAGGCAACCCGGCGAGCGGGCTCGTCGTGCAGGAAGGAAGCGGGCGCGCCTTATCGGTGGGGGACAAACAATGACGAGGTCAACCCCTCCCCAATCCCCCCCCCCCTTCTACCTACTCTCGTGCCGCTGGTACAACACTGGCATATTCACTCCTCCTCTTCCCCCTCTCCTTCTTCCTAGGTCGCATCACCATACTTCCCGTGACCTGCTCCGGGGCTGCTTGGTCCAGATACTCTCTCGTAACTGGGACGGGCGTCTCCAGTCTGGCCAACCCGAGAGGAGAATGAAGGATCGGTTATTTGGGTTACGCTCGCCAACTTTACAGCGTTGTTGTTTCAGACCGGGGTTTTGTCTGGGGGATTTTTTTTATGTTTATTTTGTTATCTCTAGTTGGGAGTCCGCTAATGAGGATGTGGTTACAGCGGTATTCCGTATGTATTCAGGGCGTACCGCGTCAGGGAAAACTTGTACTACCTAGAATTATCAGGGAATTTAGAATTCCTGATAGTCATAGAAATAATGTTAGGACATGTAATTTAAATGAAATGGTTTGACAAATCCCATTCATGTATTGCTAATCTATTAACTGTTTGATGCATATTGTATTTTTGGTTCAGGATTTCATTTTTGTCACGTGGTATAAAACATAAATTTGTGCATGATTATCAGTTTTTTTTTGTTACTGCGTCAATACTTTGGTTACGGTCTTGAAGAATCCGCGAGTACCTTGTGACTATGGCAGTGTTAGAGGAAGTAGAGAAAAAATTGATACTGGTTGTTTTCCATGAAATGTTACATGCTTTTATCAGTGAAAAAATTAGAAAAGACCCGGAGAATACAGGGAAAAAAATAAGGGATGTCGTTTTTCTAAGGTTATTTTCTGGACACTCATTGCAACCGATTACTTATCCTATTGCAATTGTTGCTAGTCATGTACAGCGTGCGGTTTCGAATCGAAGAAGCCTCCTGGCTAGAGGCTGCTGTTAACAGTGCGTCGAGAGAAACAAGATCCAACGGAGAACTAGCGTCGACACAAGCACGCGGTGAAACGCACGTGCGCCTGTTCTCAGAAGCCCTGCGCTGGCAGCAACCTTAGCATCGTTCAAAATTTGGGATCAATGCATAAGTCACCGTAATCCTGCGCAGATCCTTAGAAATCCAGCGAACTTGAGCATGTGTGACCAGAATTCTATTCATATTTTTTGTCCAGAGTGGTGGACGCGAAGACAGCGGTAAAACAACTGTAACTGGAGAGTACAATTGTTGAATTGAAACTTCTTTGCTGAGGGTTTTGAAATTTTCGAGCGCTAAGAAAATTCCGATCGCATGAGGTGAAACCGGTAGAGGAGAGTGCGTTAGCGGCGACCTCACTCCAATCCGGCACCGAGCAAGAAGAAGCTGTAACACTGCAGAACACATAAGTCAGTTATATCTGAAGAGAGCATCTACGATATTTACAGTTTGTTTTACGCGACTTTGCACTGTATGTTCTATTTTTTTTTTGGCATTCCTGTTTAAACTATGCTGACTTCGATAATCTGGCAAGATCGCCTATTTCAGCGCGACTGCGGCCCCGTGTTTGCTGTAAGGCCGGGTTTATGAACCACGCAAGGATCGTAACTACGTAACAACGCAACACGCAACTAATTCAAGAAAATCTCAGTTGTTTATAAAGTATGCAGTTCGTAAGATATCGGTAACTCTGTAACTTATATTAATATAATACTATAGATAACACATTTTCTACCTCAGGCTTTGTTAGCTAATTCATATTCATCAATTTAACTAATCGTCAAATTGATTTAAAAGTATAAACATTATGTATATAATAAGAAACATTGTGGGATTGTAGGCATGTAATTTCTGGGACTTTAAAAGTTTTCGGAACACTTCTATTCAAATATGGCCGTCGGAAATGCAAGCCTAAACGCAATAAAGTGGAAGTAGAACAATACTTGCTTTGCGTTATTGCGCCTTGTGTTGTTTACAAGCCGTTACTTTATATTGGTTTTTGATCATTTTGTGACTCTTTCCATCCCTACTATCTCTAATATTATTATAGATGTGTTTGTCTGTCTTTCTTTCACGCAGCAACGGAGCAACGGATTGGCATGATTTTTTTTGCATATAGATAGTTTATGGGCCGGAGAGTGACAGAGGCTACATATAATTATGAAATTCCATCCCTAAGGGAGTGAAAAAAAAAGTAAATTCAGTTTTATAGTAGAAAATCGTAGGAGGTAGGACAAAGACTCACAAACCGCGAGTTTGTGTCATTTATCTATGTTCGCCACACGGCCATATAGTAAATTCTGGCAACTTCCTATCCTTTTCCTTGACGAAACCCATTCGCTTAGTGAAGCCAATGGCTGCTAGCGAACTAATGACGCTAATAACAGTTCAGTCAAGAACTCCGTCAATAGATGGCGTTGCCTTGTTTTTGTATGGCGCCGTCGTTTGATGCGTCCGACACGTCTTGCCTTCCCAAAACGGAGCTGAATATTGGCTTCCCTGTTTTGCTGATGCCGTAGCCTTGATGCACCGAGATTGTGCGATCAACGGGACTTTAAAAATTAAAAAAAACTCTTCGTTTCTCAAGTGTAGGTCCTGCATACTTGAAACTCGGCAATGATGTTCCTTATGTTGTGATGTGTTTAGCAGGGGCAACGCCGGGTAGTTTATAAGCCAGGCGTGTCGCATGTAGCGCGCGCTCTGTCGGCCCGACACCGAAGTGGCGCGGGAGGTCGCTAGGCGGGGCGACGCCAGCCGTAAATACTCCCTTATCTGCGGCGGCCGTGTAAGCTGCTTGTACGGCGCTCGTCCGCGAGCTATCTCGTCCTTCGTGCCTGTCCACGGCATGTCCCACAGCTAGGAACTACCAGCACTACAACTTCAAACTTCTCCCTCCGGCTTATTCTGATAATACTTGTTGTTTTCTCAGTACTATGATCTAAACGCATCATTAGCTTTTTTTTTTGTGCGAGAGTTTAATTAGTGAAAACGTCATAAAATCGTAGTCTTCTACGCACAGCAAAATTTTCATCCCTAACTGTGTAAACACTTCGCTTCAAATATAGAAGATTGAAACGGAAATAGGGACGCAAGAAGTTGAAAGATGTCCGATTTCTGCTCTGCTTTACGTTTTGGAGTCTTGCGTTTCTTTGTAAAAGGGTATTTGTAAAACGTCGCTATTTAACTTTTTTTTTTTCGTCTTGCGTTGCTTGCGTTTTTCAGTTTATTGCGTAGTCTATAAACCCGGCCTAATGCATGCTGTGACACACCGAATTGTTCATTTCAGTTTCTTGACAATACCAGTAATTAAGGGGTTATCCTGTAAATTTATTCCGATGGCTCTCTTGCATGTTTCTTTGGGACACAAAATTTCTCACAAAATATTTTAAATGTTATTCTTGTGTTTTAAAAGGTGACGCGAAGTACTTGCGTGAATTAGTACCTCTATTAAATTATTTTTAATAAATATTTGTTAAGGCAGTTTGAAACTAACAATAACATGCAAGAGTGCCATCAGGGCAAATTCACAGGAAATGCCTTCAGATAATATTAATGACCAGAAAATTGAGTATCCATTTAGGCGTGTGAGGCCGCGTCTTCTGGCTAACTTCATATTTTCATGTTAGTTTTTTGCATTTTAATTCAGTTTTTTTTTATCTAGGATAACTTCTTCAGATGTTACACCATGTAAGGATTGCATTTTGTTTGTGTAACAAATTTTGTTGACACATATATGCCTAATGTTATCAAATATAATGTAAAAGGCTTGACAAATTTGTAATTTAAAGTTTCTACCTAATTAATTACGTCGTAGTCGCTACCTTTTAATTATCGTGAATTTCCAAAGTTGGAAATGTCTGGAAAAACACCTTTAAGTTCCGTTTTGAAAAACAACTTTAAAAATTTTAAAAAGCAAAAAACTAATAATCCAACATGGCGGGGTGTGTTCGTGTTATTGAGGCGGGATGATAAGTGCGACGCCCGCTGGTGCTTCTAGCATGATATCGCCTCTAAGGGCATGGCTGTGGCCTGGCGTGCAGTCTTTTCTTCGTGCATTTTAAGATTAGTAAAACATATTTATGTTCTCCAATATTACAAAATGATTCATTAAATATTTTCTCATTTTCCATGCAACAAAAATATTACGAAAAATTTTAACTCAATGTATCCAGCATTGAATAGATTACAATTCAGTATTGAATATCTTAAAACGGATTTAATATTATATGCCAACTAAGATAGTTTAATTTTTTTACATTCAAACAATAGTTTTCATCCCTAATAACGCGTCGAATAAAAATTTTCTTTGCACCAAGGTTTTAAGATAATATTAAGATGGTTTAAAATAATTTAAACGAATTTAATACTAAGAAAGTTTTGAAGTTTTTTTTAATTTCAACACATGTTTTTACCGTAGTAATTATTTTTTCATCAAAAATTGTTTCAGCCAAAGTTTTAGATTTAGTTTAGGATTCATACAATAAATTACTTTATAACGGATATGATAGTATATATATTTTAAAAAGTAATGACTATTTTTACCTTCAAACCTTGTTATTTCCACCCCTTGCAGTAATGGTTGCGTAAACAAACGTTTATTTTAACAATAGTTTTAGTCAATATTTAGACAGTTAAACAGAAATAAGAATGGATTCGATAGTGTACCGGGCAGGGAAGTTTTATTTACCTATTTTCCCATTTCAACCCCAGGTTTTTCAACCCCTTGCAATAATGGAGTCTTTTCAAAATATGTTTCAGACAAAAGTTTTAGATAGAAATTATAGGATTAATACAAAATTTTCATGAATTCTATGTTGTGAATATTAAGGGAGTTATGATTTGTTTTTTGTCCTTTAACCCTTGTATTTTCAACCTTTTGCAGTTGTGGTTGGTCGTGTCAAAATCCTATATAAAAAAAGAATTTGGTATTACTCCTACGAGTTATAATACGTTCGAACGGATGTGATATTTTCCATATCGTGGGCGTTACAGCGATTTTTCTGTTTTTCAAAAAACCCTTTTGGTCGGATATTGCCCATTAAAGAACTCGACCGAGATTTTCCACTACTAGATTTTATGTATCAGTTTGGAAGTGATGTGTGAAGAATTGCGGTTATCGTGTCCCCAATATTGTGATAACACACACACATTTTTTAGTTGACGATGGTTTTGGGGTATACGGACCATGAAACGGAAAACAATATAAAAGTTTTCCGGAAGTCGCTCCATGATAACAACTACAATAGGTAGTCTTTTAAATCTACCAAAAAAAAAAAAAAAAAAAACGGCGTTTACATCTGTTCCCGTGCATGCTTGTTACGTGGCTGAATCGTCGTGAGCGAGCTTGGCAACGACCTCCGCCGGTCATATTAGCGCCGCTGAGGTCGTCCGTACGTAATGCAACGTAATCAAGGACCTCCCGTCGCCCCCCCCCCCCTCCCCTTCACCCTGTCAGAACTCATCGCGCTCCGAGGACACGTCAGTAGCCCGGCTTTCATGTGTAAGCGGCTCCACTTCGTTGTCTCCCAAGGCATTCTCATATGAAGGACAGTGCATTAAGGTCGATTAGCCCTCGCCATCTTGTATTATTGTCCGGTACTGGCACTGAAGCTCTGGAGCGATATCTGACGTCACGGCTGCCATTTTTGGTGCCAGATTTAATCGAAATTCTTAAAATATGACTCAAAAATTCTAAAAGAAAAAATAAATTCGATTTCGAGGGAAAAAATTCTCGTGCAGGTTCTTGCGATCACTTAAGGGACTTGCAATACACCTTTATCTTCAGTTTCCGCTACATAGTGTCATGTTTACAGTTCAAAACTCGTAGTTGCCCTAATGTTCGTGACGAGAAGACTGCGATCCAATCCAAAGCCTTGTGCTTAGAGACGATACCGCACTGGTAGTACCAGCTAGCGTCACACTTATCATCCCGTCTCACAAGCCCCTTTATGAATCTCAGTCTGTAACAAGGGTTAAAACCATCTAACATAGGTGCTAAAAATTGATAAACATAGATCAAGATATAATTAATTTATATATATACTAAGAGGATAATACTCTGTTATCTTGGATTCGCCAGTGTTTTTTTTTTGCTCTAATGGTTATTTTTAGGCAAAGCAAACATAAAACAATTTAATCTTATCTATATGGTTATAATCTGTCGTTGATTAACTAACTTCAGGAGGTAACCTTCAGGGATGACGTGGGTGACAGAAGCTCATGTAAGATTTACAGTAGGACACGAATTATTAACTTCAAGAAGTGTTCAAAGATAGAGCCTGTGGTTTGTGGAGACAAAAAAAATAATACTAAATCTGCAGTTGCTGCTAATATTTTAAAAATTCAAGTCGGCGGGTTGTGATACCTCTTAAGGGGCCCGCCTACCTGGTCACACAGACGGTGCGCAGAGCTTCAGGAAAAACAACGCGATTTCATAACTACTCAAGATATCCGAGTGGGGTATGTTTACGAAAAGCATTTAAGAGTTCGCTGAGGCCCGAAAAGTACTTTTAATTTTGGATCATGTTTTTAAACTGTATTTCTAGAAGCGTTAAAATGGCTGAAACGCATGTTTTCAGAGTAATTTTTAGGTGTAAAACAAGTGGTACAGATTTTTGAAAGCACTTAAGGGGCTTGCATTACACCTTTATCTTCATTTCCCCGTAATATAAAAATACGGTCACCGCACAAATTTCACAGTTATCAATTGACGACGAGAAGACTGCGCGCCAGTTCAGAGCCTTGAGCTTAGAGGCGATACCGCGCTAGAAATACCATCGAGCGTCGCGCTTATCATCCCGCCTCACTAACACACATACACCCCTGACGAGGCGGGCCCCTTAAGGAGACTAGTATCACTTAAGGGGCCCGCCTAGCCATGGGTGTATTTGTGTTAACGGATGTGGGATGATAAGTGTGACGTTCGCGGTAGCTTCTAGCGCAGTAGTATCGCCTCTAAGCGCAAGGCTCTGCACTGGCGCGCAGTCTTCTCGTCGCGTACAGGGAGACCACGAATTTTGAGCTGTAACCATAACAGTATGTAGCGGGAAATGAAGATAAAGGTGTAATGCAAGTCCCTTGATTAGTTTCAAGAATCTGTACTAGACGGGCGTTTCATGTCTAAATATTATTCTGAAGGAAAAAACACTCATAAAAATACAGTTTTTTTTGTAACAATACTGAAACATAACTATTCATCTGCTCTTATTGGATTCTAAAATACTTTTCGTAAACAGGCCCCGCTCGTACATGTTGCTGTTGACAAATCTCGTGGTTTCTCCTGAAGCTCTGCACACCGTATGTGTGTCCAGATGGGTGCAGCCCTTACAAGGAATAAGAACTTACTCATAGACATTATCCATCACACACACTGTTTGCAAATGAAAACCGCAAACATTGTCGCCAGGAGCGTGGGATGGAAGTGTCGCAGTCCTACCCGGCCTTGACCTGTTGCCTGCCCCTCTCCTCTTCAAACTCCTATTTTCGCTCCCCGCCTCCTTGTTGACTTCCACGGTGTGTGTTTTAACTCTCGACTCGGCTGCTGAAGCCGCTGATGAAGGTTGGCCCCCCCCAAGGCTTCAGTGGGCGGCCTGGTTTCCTCTCTGCCTTCAACCGCCACGTTCTTTGTGAAGGAATATTTAGGAAATGGTGAAGAGGCGCGGTGGCCTCCCGCCAAGGCTAACCGGGTTTCGATTCCCGACGGGGGTCGAACCCGAATTTTCTAAAGTGGGAAACGTGGTGGACGTTGCCGTGGCATGCGGGTTTTCTCGGGGTGTTCCCGTTTCCCCTCACCAATTCATATCCCATCTCATCTCACCTAACCCATTCTCAAGGCTGGCCGGAACGACAGGTCTGTTCCTCAGGTAGACCCTGCCTCAGGCGGGAAACTACATGTCGATTATCTCTTTCAGCTGTGAAAGTGACCTGTGTAGCTATTGAAAAACATAAAAAGAACTACTAGTGAGTGACGCTGATAACAATAGTATGGCAATATTACTTGTGACATTTTGCAAGTTACAAACAGCGTGTAGAATATATCTGACTCAATAATTAACAACAAAAAAAATAGTATCATATGCTCATGTAGTGTATAGCACTAAAATGATAGTAATGATGTTAAAATTTAAAAAAAAAAAATCAACCTTGCGCGTAAGACCGAGCCTTGAGAGATCCGCCTGCTTGATATGAAATCGCGCTGTAGGGTTTTTGGAGTAGTGTGAGTTTTTAAGACATTTGGTGTTTATGATCTATACTTATATGTATTTGAAAATCCACGCAGTGGTAAAAATTTATAATTCTCACACTGCTGTATCATCAGACCTTCCCGCTAAATCACTGTTAGAAATTACAGTAAATTTACGTACTTTTTAACGAAGAATATAACTTAAATAAACGAAGATTTGTTCATAAATTCAAATAACTGAATCTTCGTAGAAACTACGCCGAGTTTTTACCTCACCGTTGTCTATTTCGTTCTAAACGTTCTTGCTGTAGAAGGAACAAGTTTTTAAATGTTTTGCTAATATACCAAGAATATTCTTTTGGATTCTTGTTCAAAGTAAGTGAACTCAATGTCCGTAAATTTAGGAAGATCCCTGTGCGATTTGTCACCAGTGTTCTTCGTAGATTGAAGGTGACAAAATTGTTAACAGTACATGCACGAACCCACCTGAGGCGTGTGCTTCGAGCTTTGGTAGCACTTTCGAACGATACAATCACCTGGTCACCGCCTGATGGTTTCGTGGGTCCCGCGCAGCACGCCGAGAATAACTGCTTGCCGACCGCCCTGCGCGTGCAGGCCATCAGGGTAACAGCTACCTACTGAGAGTCATACCCCGCAGCTGCAGCTGATCAGGAAACACTCGCCTTTTCAGACAAGAGGGCTGCCAACACACTCAGTGGGAGACTGCTGCCCTAGATGATGGCGACTGCAATGCCGATCGAAACATCGGTGAACGCTTTTACTTTTGACGCTGCTAGACCCCACTAGCCAAGAAATAACATCTGGGCTCTTTAGCTTTGTGGTTTCTGGCCAAATAAAAATATATGTTAAGTGCGGGCTCCTTCAAGCCAGGCGCTCAGCCCAGCCTCCTGTTTGCAGCCACCGCTGCATTATCTACCACAGTTTAAGTTAGGCAACCACAGAGTTGTCAGACCCAAGGAAATTATGTTTACTTTATTTGCCGTCGTAGGCCTGGGTTTATTTTAAAGGCCACCCGGTTTGCACTCGTTGGTAATAGCTGTTTCTACTGGTTCTAAAAAAAAAATCCCAGTATAAGACCTAGTCTTATCACTGAACCTTGTCATTAGATAATTCGGTACCGGCTGTTATTTATAATACGGGGAGTTTGGGATTGTGCACAGACAATCCCGGGATAATCCCGGAATTTGGGAAGGAAAGTAAAACATACAAAAAGTGTGTAGAAATAAGTTTTTTCGTTGTAATTTTACTTACAAATTTATTATATGTCCTTATACAATAATCATTTATGAGTAATCAGATTTAATTCACACAATCACATAAACTAAACAAACCAACAAATTGAAAAATTGAAATAAAAATAGAAATAGAGGTATAATCTTGGAAAACGAGAGAGGAAAAACATTTTGCACTTTTTTTTTAAATCGAACTTCATACCATAACAAATAAGAAACCCTGAACCGCAAGAAAATATTGTCTGTCTACTATTAACTCTTGTGAACTATAATACATTGACTTCCAAATTTAGTTTGTAACCATGTTAGGTAATTTATGCTAACTAACCAAAAAATGCAATGCAAAGCGCAGCTTTTTAGACACCTTTTCACTCCTAACTACACGACTCTTACAACTCACAACTTCTCTGTTTACCTTTCCAAACGTGACTAAAATCAGCCGTTAAAACAATATAGCGGACAAGAAAGTCAAAGTGGCAAGTGACAGATTAAAATGAGTGCGTTTCGTTCGGAAAATTTTCATTTTATGATGTATGTTTCTTACCATTTTTTTTTGTCAATCCCGAAAATCCCGGGTTCAGGAAAATTTAAAGCCAGAATATTTTGGGTATCCCGGCATCGAATCCATTACTTGCTGTTGTACACATGCACTCATGTCCGGCAGTCGGATTTAGGAACAGCGTAATCTAAAGATGCCAAGTCAAGGTTGTACCTCAATACTCTACATCGCGTATTGAGACTTGGTACGATGACCCTCAGTGACACCAAGAGTAATTAACCTGATGGTAAAGAGCTACAAGAATTTTGTAATGCTAACCTAGAAAGTAATTGAAAGAAAGGGGGAAGATGTGCTCTGACAAACTCCCAGTGCAGGAGCTGACGCCAAGCCTAATGCGAGTGTGTGTTGTGCCCGAACACGATTGCAGACGCTGCCGCAAGAGCGCGCGGGGGCGGCGCCCGGGAGACAGGCGGCCGACGACCATGTGAGCTGGGGGAGCTCTCCGAGTAAGTAGCCGGGGGAGGAGCCCGCATGGCTGGTGGCGGTGGTGTCGGCGGTCTTACCCGCAGGTGGTCGTCTTCAGGTTGTGGGGCACTCGCTCAAGTTGACACCCGTGGACTGCGCGTAGTTCTGTAACATCCCTCCCCTAGCCTCTGGTCATTGCCGAAGCTCAGATACTTTCCCGATCCAAAAGAGGGAGTGATCTCTAGCAGTTATGTTTAATCTATATAGCTCTGGATTGTATAAAACGAACTGGAAATTTCTCCCACCCTACCATGGTAGGGGCGCATACAGTGGCGGATCCAGGATTTTGGTTTGGGAGGGGCTTGACCCAGCTGAAGCTAGGCTTTATCAAGGCAAACACTAAAACAATAGTGGACCCAGATGCTTTTGGAGGGGGCTTGAGCCCCTTAGCCCCCCCCCCTCTGGATCCGCTACTGGGCGCATATGTGGGAGGGGAACGTGAGAATGCCGGCCGTAGGTCGGAACAATCTGTAAAATCCCTCGTGAAAAAAAAATTATATATTACAGAAAGGACCCTGTTCAGGAATCTTAAGTCTATAACAAGGTGTCAAAAGCAATTTACAATATTACTTATGCTTTGCCAAGATGGAAATGTGGTTAAGCATAGCTCATAGTTTAACTTATAGCAGTTATTAATACATATACATATAGTGAGTCTAAACTCTAATGTCTTGGATATTTATCAACTATTTCTTCCGTTTAACGTCGCCCTTGTTTGCTCACTACAGCCCATGTTTGGAATTTTTATCGTAAACGAATGTAAATAATCCTGTGTTCAGTCGGAATTAATTTCAGTCTATGATTGGTTTTTTCCCGTAGGATTTATCTCGTCATTTATTCAGTTAAGAAAACATTCGGAGTTATGGATTTTGTAGTGTCCAAAATTTCAGTGGAGTTCTCATGAGAGATTCGCCTAGACTACGTAGATATTGTGCTCTTTCCGACCCGCTTTCACTAATATGTAACTAAGTTACCTTGCCTAACACACTAATCCATATGTTATCTAAGTAAGGGAATCGTGCCTTTATACTTACAATTAAAAAACTAAGAAACTTTATTACTTATGCTTTTTTTGCTTGAAAAAACAAGGAAGCACAAGAGGTCTAATAACCTAGCAGCCTTCAAACACAGCCTGAAGAAACATGTGGAACACATGCCCAGCATGATCACTTCGCGGCTTACCTACTGTAAGAATGTATGCGTGAATAAGTGGGAGAGTGGTATTAATGTAATACTACATCATATTCAGCAGGTGTATCTGCCAATTTCGTGTTGAATACAAATTAGTGTTCTGTTTGTCTTTTATATTTGTATATTAGTTTACATTCAAGTTTTTTTTATATCAATATTATATTTCTATGTTTTAAAATGTTACTTTTAATATGTAATGTTAATGTAGAGAAATGTATATGTTTAATGTGGTTAACTGTAAGAAAAGGCGTATCGCCTTAACTTAACAACCAATAACGTCGAAAAATAAAATAAACAGAATTTCCTAAGTTTTTTAGTTTGTTGCTGAGCATCTCAAATAGGACCAGGATCCAAATTTTTATCTTAAGTCATTTTAAATGTTTTCTTAAATTTTTAATGCTAAAATGCCCGCTCTTCAAACAGGACGCACGTCCCAAAGTTGCCCCGCAGAATGTCCCTGCCTGCACCTACTGCTGCGAGGCACGGCCGGTCAGCAGTCGAGGCGGGGAGTTTCCCTGCAGCTTCCCTTCTCTCCTCGCCCACTCTCCTGGTGCGGATCTATTTTTGCGAGCTCGCAAGTAGTCCGCATGCCGCCGCCATCAAGAGCCCCCGATCGCTTCTAGCCCAGATGTGCATAACCGTGTCGCATTCAGAGCTCGGCCGGCTGCGTTATTGCGCCCTTGCAAAACACTTTCCGTTTCGTGGCGCTTTTCTGCAGTCTGTGTAGCGTCTAATTAAAACATCCCGTCAGACTGGTTGTCAGAAATAGTTTATCGAGGTGTTTGTCATTTCATGACTGAATCCAGTATCACGTAATGTTTAATCATACGTTGGATAAACCTCAGAATTGAACCACTTTTACGTTTGAACACGTTGAAATAATTTGTTTGGTTTTTGTGCTCATCAAAATGTAAATAATGTGTGAATAAAGTGTAAATAATGTGTGAATGAAGTGTAAATAATGTGTAAATGAAGTGTAAATTAAAAAAAAAGTGACCATGGTGTCTCAAATTTGACAGTTTTTTCAATTAGGACAATTGGTGTGCCAATCCTTCTGCCACTGTTGTTCTGTCATCAGTGTTTGCTTACTTGCTAATTAATGTGATCGGTGTTTGAAAACCAACATCTTGTGATGCATCGCAAGTGAGATTTGGGAAATAGGTACCACTGGTAACATTTTTAAGAACTGTAAAATTTCAGACGATTTCAATTTAAAAAATGAGAATTGTATTGTTCTCAGTTGTAGGTTGTAAGTTAGATCTTTAGTGTTCATGTTTACATAAAAATCATACAAAACTATGTTATTTACCTAATACATTTTTACTGTTTACATGTAGTGGATTTGTTTAATTAAGTTGCTAGTTAATTTAAAGTTTGGTATGATTACTCTGCCATGTCCACCTCAGCCGGCTAGGTTAACCTCGTGGGGGGGGGGGGGGGGGGGGACACAACAGGGAAGCCCCAGGACCTTAGGCTTAATGACATGGAACCCGCCTTCCGGTCAAATTGGAAGGGAGATCCCGTCCCCGACTCACCCTGGGTAACTATCAATACAAAAAAAAAGGAAAACCAAAAAAAGGTAATTCGCTCCAAAAAGTCGCACCCGGGCGGTCGAGCTATGAAAGGCATAAATACTACGAACGTATACAGCAAGACTTTGGCTCATTTCAACAATCAAAAAGATTAAGGCTACTCAAAGTTTTATTATTAATACCATCTTCAAAATATCCAAAATACCTATATAATCAGAAAATACAAATACTATAAATATACTATATAATAAAAACAATTTATTATAAAAGTCCAAAAAGAGTCCTACTGGGAGCCGGATTTATTTACGTGCACGATCATAAATATTTGCAGGTCTTGCTTCCAAGAATCAAACAGCTGATAACGTGACCTTCAGAAAATACGTAGATATAGTTCAGTCAAATGCGCCAGGCAAAATATCACTCAATCGCAATGAGGCGGTTGCACTAAAAATGTTTTTTTAGTTCTGAGGGCAAATCTCGCAGGTAAACATAATTTAATGAATAACTCTCTTCAGGACATAGCAGCAATTTCTACACTCCACCTTTATCATAGTCCAACCAAGGAGCATTGATCCATTTTATAGAACGGGAAGGTCTAATCCATAAGCTCGCACCGTTATACGCAGTTCATATAAAAGTTCGCCTCACAAAACTATGCTTCTTTTTAATAAAAAATCTTGATCCACAACCCGCTACTGCCAAATCTATGTGTCGCCTCTTTAACTTAGCGTAGCTTGCGAATATCTTGCCGTTGAAGATGCCTCTGGGTAAGGCAAGGCACCATCTCAGCAGGCCCCGGTGAGGACTGGCCGGTGCAGAGTCGAAAAGCCGTGTTCCCTGCCTCGCGACACACGTCCGGTCGCGGCGACTCCCAAAACCAACAGACCGCGGCGCACAGTTCAGTCCGCCCCCGCTGGCACTCGACCGCTCATGACGTCATCGGTGCATCGAACCCGCGCTCCCAGTAGCCGGCCATGAAAACACAATCGATATATATATATATATATATATAGTTGTATTGTTATTATATATATATATATATATATATATATATATAATAACAATACAACTAGAATGACACCAAATCAGAATAAAACTATAAAAGGAAAAAATCACAATAATTAAATAATTAACCAAAATAACAATAAATAAGATTTAACAAAAATAAATCATTTAAAATGGAAATAATTCGTAAAATCAATAATAAGTAAAATAAATAAATAACATAAATGTGGCCTGGGGGCCACAGACAACTGTTTTGTATGTGAAGATAAATATACTATAAGCAGAACAAACATGCGCCGATTGGCTCATCACTTGGCTCTTACAACCAACAGATCTTACTAAGATCAAGATTACTTAACGAAAGGATCTGATTTTATATTTAAAAAAAAATTACATATATACTTCAGTTCAGACCATATTTTTTTAATTATCATGCACTTACAAGTATCTGTGATTATTATTATAGTTAACAATAGTTCGTAAAATTACCTAGCTTAGGGGCCCGCAAGAGAATATAAATATTAAAAAAAAAAAAAAAACACACACATTTACACTGGTTACACCAGTGGAAATTACAACAGCAACATTTAAACTTTTTAAAAGATTATAACTAAATTTTTATTTATTAATTTAATAGTTAAAAGAAGAAAAGTTCCTTTCACTTGATTTATTTAATATTTTTCGACGTGATGATAGAGATGTCCGAAAGCAAGATTAACATTCATTCCAAAACATGCTGGAAGCCGAAAGAGAATTGATGGAGTGACTTTCCTTAAATAGTAGGCTGCATCCTGTTGCCGATAGAGGAGGAGAAGGGCTCACTCCCGTCCCGTACTTATTGGACTAATTAAGAATGGTCCGAATGTCTCGCGCCACACAAGGACCGCTAAAAAAAATAAAATATTAAGACATCGGCCAAAAATAAATACATAACATGGTTCCGGGGGAATCAAGAAAGAAAACTCACCCAAAAGGCGGTAAGTGATATTCAAATCACCGCATAATCCAGCGGATTTAAACAGTTACAAGTAGTGCAATGTTCACATTATGGCTGAGCTATAAGGAAGAAGAAAGGGCAAAGTAAAGTCATCTCTTTAAGAAGCTACACCAAAGATATTGACACAAGATGTCAAACTTGGTGAACAAAAATTAAACATAACAGGTTTATTTCCAAAATGATCAATAATAGATCTTAGCTAAAGTAAATGAAAAAAATTAGGGTAATTAAATATTAGTTTTAAAATATTTTAGCATTCATAAAGTCTTTATAATAAAGGTTTTTTTCTTTTATATATATCTTGAAGCACTTCACTTCAGATTAGAAATAAACTTCACATTTCTCACAATTTACATTAAGATATGATTACACTAAAAAATATTAAATAAAAAAGTAAATTATTTTCATTTTTCACAAAATTGAGCCTGCATAATGTTCAGTTTGCAAAAAAAAAAATATATATATATATATATATTTCACGAAAACAGGTTGAGTACGTGCAACGTTACGAAGTGCAACGGCACATTACTTTACCTTGCTGGTGCCGTTTTTGGTTTTGTGGCCAATTCAGCATGTTGTTAATGAAGTTAAAACCTCCTTAAACAATTAAACAAACTTGACAATAAAAAAAATCTAGCAATAGAGTCGCAGTACTGTCCACACTAGGTTTTTCTAAATGCTGTGTAATTCACGTATACATAATTTATCAGTTTTTCATTGCGAGAACCTGTCATGTTGGATTTCAGTCTCTCTCTCCCCCCCCCCCCCCCCCCCCCCCCCCGATGGGCGATGTTTGCGATGCGTTTTTTCGTCTTGCGTTATTGATAAACAGGTCTTTTGAAATTTGTTTTTAACTTTTCTTTTGCGTGTTGCGTGTTTGCGTAGTTTATAAACCTGCCGCAGCAGGGCGGCACGGAGCCCACACCGCGAGTGTTGTCCGAAGTATCGGTCGAGTCGGGGGTTGGCCACCCTGCATGATCACATGTTGACCGGTTGAAGCCATTTGTTTCTATCAGTTCATGGGTTGCGCCACGTTGGTTTGAAGCCCAATACATTAGCAGAAGTGTTGTGTTTGCATTGTTGAAACAGTTTTGAATGACTGCATTCTATGGAAGTTTAACGATGGAGATTATAAAGTCTGCTTTGGCTTCTGGTTCTAGCCGCCTCGAAGGCGAAGATTTCACGGTGGTTTCGGTCGACCTTGCAGTCGCAATCTTCAGGATAGAAGTTACGTACTTCAGATTCTTGGAAATTATTTTGCCTTTATATACTCTCGCGTGAGGTGGGAGTGTTTTTTTTTCCCTGATTGGCAGCAGCTGGGGGAAAAAAAAACTCCCCTATCAGACGAGAGCATTTAAAGGAACGAAACGGATTAGGTAACTGCTACCCTGAAGATGGCGACTGCAGCGTCGACGGAAACCACCGCGAAATCTTCGCCTTCGTCGCGGCTTAGAGAACCAGAAGCCAAAGCAGACTTGAGACAATGGCCGCGGCGGAGATTGTAATGCATACTTAACTGACCACTTTGAGACGTGGTCAAGCACCAGTGTTTTCGGCGTGACAATGCGGCGATGGCTAGGTTCTTCGTCGGACGTCGAGGAACAGCGCTTGTCGCGGGCGGGCGTGCGTGGCCAGCACGCGAGGGGTTGTTTGCGCCCATCTTCTCGCCGAGGGGGAAAGCGCTCTGGGTGGAAAGGCGGTCGTGGGACGGTACAGTGAAAGTTCTTCCCTCCCTCCCTCCCTCCCTCCTCCTCCTCCTCCTCCCCCCCCCTCCTTCACCCACGAACTCCGGCGCCGTCTCCCGGCACGACCACCCACGCTGGCGGGTCGAAAGGTTGGCCTAGCCCGGAGAGTCCGAGGTGAAGCAATGGCCGTGTTCGACGGAGGTAAAGGCAGGGAGTGGCTTTATGCCGCTCGGTTGAGCACAAAGGTGCGAACCTGCGGGACCTCTAAAAGACCACAGCGGGCTCTCCGAGATGCTGGGGACCTTCGCGGCCCGCTGGTATTCAGAACACTGGGACTTACTACCACGTGTTAATCCGAGTTCGATTTTCGATGGGGTTGAACGGGCATTTTTTTTTTCCGGCACTCTCGTTTCATTCGCCCATTCGTTCCGTCAGTTATGCATTATCGTTTTTGCGCATTATTCATCGTCTATAATCGCCCAATTGTCGACGCGACTTCAATATCTAATTAATTCACAGATTAGACAGGAGATTTTCTTTAGATCTTGAGCTACAAAAAATTTTGATATATATTTTTTTTAACCCTTGAGCAATATTGTAGAATACGCTCATTACTGACTGACTATGGTAACGCCGTATTAATTATTTTTTCCTGCGGTTACAACATAAGAATATTCGGATCACTTCGTGTAAAATAAAGTTATGATAAGTAAAAATCATTTCCTGTGATTTTGTAAGTAATCGTGAATTCTTTTTTTCTCTTTTTTAATCTAATGGATGTTTTATAGAACATCTAAGTTAAGTAAGGAAAAATGAAAAAAAAGGGATCTCTAAAACTATCTGAAATCTCTTGTATAACATATTTAGTGATGATAACAATCAAAATATGTAATGCTATTGTAATACCCTCCGTGACTAACAGCTTCTGTTTTTGGAGTGGTGTGAATTCGCAAAATATGAGTTTTTAGCATATATTTGTTATAATTAACGCAGAACGTATCACCCATGTTCTGCAGACTGACTGATGTATGCCATTATGTGTTTTGTCTCTAGAGAGGCTCGATCTGTTGATTTAACGTGTGAAGTTGAGGCTTCTGTGACACTTAATCACATGTTTAAATAAACTAATACTAATGACATCAGCTATTCACATTTAAGAATTTGACTTCACGATATACTTTACGATAAAATAGGTAATGTTATTTATTTATTATTTATTAATATTGTAACATGCCCACTAACAGCCGAGGGCACGACTGGTGTGTTGGAAAACAAACTTGAGCGCTAGGTAAATATGCAAAAACTAGATTCTAACATAAAATACAACAACAAAGTTACCTAATTACTCTTAATAAATACACGCATACCCTTACTGAATTAAAATAATTTTATGGACATGCCAAATTGCAGGTAAACAAGCAATGGCGTGTGTCCAAGAAATTGATTGTTATTAATTGATTGTTATTCCCCACGACAATATTTATTTAAAGAGCGCATAATTGCTGCAGTTAAATTATGATAAAAAGTTACACGTTATCAATCTAAGAGAGAGAGAGAAAGAAAAGGAACGGACATTTCATTTATACTGTTCACACATTCATTCATTCATTAACAGAATCAACCAGTAGGTAATCCGCAAAGTGATCATGATAAGTAGGTGTTCCGAAGTTGTTTTTTTCAGCCCGTGTTTGATGGTAGCCAAGTTTTTTAATTGCCTTGTCGTCTGGTCCATTAGTTACAGAGCCTGCTACTGCTGTGAACGATTCCAGTATACATTTAGATGGACGTACTGTCCTTTCACAATTTAAATAAAGTAAGAGTTGACTATAAAATAAAATAAATGTTTTGCAGGAAAACAAACTTGAGTGCTAGGTAAATTAATATATATATATTTAAAAACTCAAACAAAAAATTACTTTACTGGTTACTCTGAATTAAGTATTGGCCTACAGTAAGCAAAAAAAAAAGTAATAACGAATGGGCAATCGACGCTACAAACAAACCAGAGCGACAGAAAGAAGCCAAGTCAAACAAGTGTGCCAGGCGCTGGTTTTAAAAGTCTAAGATAAGACGTAAGGCATACAAACTACTTAGATAACTTATCGCAAGTAAGTGGCAGCTGAACAAAAAAATTGTTTTTAGCGGAAGTATGAACAGTTCCTTTCCATGCCCTACTTATGCCTCTCTGTGGTCTCTCCGCTATCGTGCGGAGCGCCATGTTTTTGAAAACGATGGCTGCACAGGTATCTTTCATTTCGGCGAGGATAACACGTGGATGTGTTTAAAAACAGTAATACAAATTATAGTAAAATAATTGACGCTTGCCTGGAAGTCAGGAAGAAAAGAAGCTACTGTTGACCACAGAGTCCAGTAAACAAATTTTATACCGGCATATTAAGGTGATTACTTGAAATAATTTTTTGTATCATATATGCCTTCTGTTTCGTTCTGTAAAGCGTTATGCAACCGTCAGTTGGACTGTAGATTGGGACTAACTAACCAAGGTTTAAAATAATTTTGTGGTTCTAACCTATAACGTCATGTTCGAAAGTACGTAAATGAGTGAGGCATATAACTTGTTATACCTTGTTAATTGTAGATATATCTATGATTCATAAATACGTGCTAATAATTTTGGCCGTGGCCTAAAAATTTTCTCGATGTCCCCATATTAAATGAAATTAATAAAACTTCAAATTCAATGTGTGCATATTAAAATTAAGTTACCAATTAATTAAAATAGCTTAGGAAGTTATGCGCGAAAATATAGCTTATTTATACAGTGTTTATTTCCTGTATAGCCAGTTGCAAATCTTCAAGCGAAGCTATCATACTTGCGCTGACCTATCTATGACATGCAGTTGCGGGAAAATCACAATTTTCTAGTAAGCCTACCACTTGACCGCTCACATGCCATCTGTCTGTCATATTTATCAGACTGTCACTGTCACTGTAGTTACAGTGCACCTGTGGAAATTAATAACACCACCATACTTTATCCGTGCCAATTATCAACGGCTTAGTTAAACCTTTCACAGTAAGAGCTGCCAAATTTTTCGTGCCGGCTAGTCCATTTATTTCCAACACTGCTTGCCGATAAGCCTGGACCAAGATGTAACTCCGATTATTTCCATTACAGGAACAGGCAATTTTGGAAGAGTTGGTTCATTCTGTTCTATCATCTTAACTAAATATTCATTGATGTAAGTTACTTTCGCTCCACTATCTAATAGAGCTAGTTCCTCTGTATTGTTGACACACACTGCCACTTCTGGACATATTGGTCTGACGGGTGATCTTACGTCACTTATTTCTTCGTAAAGAAAATCCCTCTCAGTGTCTTTTGAGTATTACTGTGACAAACACTTTTGATAGCTATTCGTAAATTCTAAGTGAAATAAAACCAGCCCGCTGTACCAATTAACAGGGGTGCAGTTCCTACAGATATTCGTTTAACTTATTTACTTACAGACATAGGTGTGTTAAATTATAAAGTTAACTTTTTTTTCAAGGTTGTTGTGCTTATATTATTTAGTTTTACTTTAAGGGACAAATAAAGGCTGCGTAGAATGAAATAACTGAACCAACAGACTGAGCTATATATTACAGTAATTACAGCAATTAGATATAGAAATAAATCAGTAAAACATATTTACGTAAGGGAAAATTCATATATTGTAATATTCATTAATACAGAAAGAAAAGTTTTTTTCCGGTGACGGGATTTGATTTAAATAAAAAATAACTGCCAAATTTTTGTACACGCTCGCTTTGTCACTGCGCTACCGAAGCACAACATGAACTGAATGAAATTATGGGTTATAAATACAGTAATGCTAAATTTCTAACATATTTTTAAGGTTAAGAATACTCCTTTTTAGGTTTAATTTTTAAATTCGGGGATAAATTTTCTACTAATTTTTTTTAATTTAGCTCACCAATACGATTGGTGCGTCCCCCAGTTTCTACGATTGGGGGATGGATTTATATCGTCTGTCATTTGTAAGAAGGGGCTATCTTACATTTTTGTTGAAAATGAGTTAACTGCAGAAATACATGTTTTCTTTCATCCTTCATGGTCTGTAAGAAGGGGATAACTGTATCTCTAATAGTTTTTAAGATATGACAGGGGCTAACCATAAATAATTAAAATACAGTGATGCATTACAGTGTGCTCATTTTGTTTTTCTGCTCTCCTGAAAAGTTTATGTTTTGTAGTTAGCCCCTTCTTACAAATGACAGACGATATATATATATATATATATATTATATATATATGTATATATACATATATATGTATATATATGTATATATACGAGGGTTATTTTTTTTTCAACCTCCGATCGGCTGTAATAAAAAAACATGAATGAATTGGGAAATTATTTTAATGTCAAAAGAAACGTACATCTTTACTCTATTTTTCCACATAATCACCGTGCAGATTGAGGCATTTGTCGTACCGATGCACCAGATTTCCAATACCCTCTGCATAAAATGATGCCTCCTGCCTATTCAGCCACGTTTTAACAGTGCTCTGCAGTTCATAATTCGGCGATGGATTTCTGCTGCAGTGTGCCCTTCTGCCTGTAAGAAACGGATGACTCCACGCAGCTCGCATTTCGCCGTACAGTTTATCGTTGCAGCCATGTTGATATTCCCATAACCAAGCTTCAACTGAGGTGTGAGTTGACCGCTCCACATGGTTGGTGGAAGGGGGTAAACACTACGAGACGTGTCGATTCGTGTACGAGCGATTAGGGTATCGATTAATGGGCATGCCATGGAGAAATGAAACTGTAATCACACTGCAGGGCACTGTTAAAACGTGGCTGAATAGGCAGGAGGCATCATTTTATGCAGAGGGTATTGGAAAGCTGGTGCATCGGTACGACAAATGCCTCAATCTGCATGGTGATTATGTGGAAAAATAGAGTAAAGATGTACGTTTCTTTTGACATTAAAATAATTTCCCAATTCATTCCCGTTTTTTTATTACAGCCGATCGGAGGTTGAAAAAAAAATAACCCTCGTATATATATGCGTGTGTGTGTGTGTGTGTGTATGTGTATGTATGCTGCAGCGCGTGAGTCCGTCATGTTTTTTTGTATGTAGCTTTTTTCATCCTGTGAAAATTTCGTTGCATGGTGCGGGCGCATCGTAAAAATTATTTCTCATCATTTTTTTTTTCACAACGTGCCTGAAGTGTAACGTCAAAAATCTTTTATCTGAATTTTTTTAATAATCTTGTTCTGAGTTTTTGTAAGTGAAAAATTAAATTTTTTTTTGCAATATTCTAATTACTGCGAATATTTCGCTGTTACATAAAATTTAGAAATCTGTTTGTAACTAAATTATACTATTGTCAGTTATTATAAGCATATTGTTTTCACTTAGTTTTTAATACAGTAATATGTCATACAAACACAAAATATCCTAAAAGTAGGGTGTCATCCAAATATACTGTGTACAGAATGTCATCCAAATATACTGTGAACAGAAAATAGTGGAAATTTAATTAATATGGTCTGGTTGTGCACAAAGACGATTTATAATTATAACGGGATTTAAAGTTGCTCTCGAAACGAAATGAAAATCGAATACATGCTCATAGATCATCGTGTCGTATGGAAATCAAACCATCTACCCTTCTCGCGCGAAGGCGTTGTAGTGCACATAGCCATTCAGGTCGTGTCGGCTCTGCAATACGTGAATCGACAGAACGTTAAAGGCTGGGGAAAAAAAAAAGCAGGAACATTAATAGTAGGTAGTGAGCACAAGATTTGACCGCCGTGTTTTCAAACCTACTGATTCACAACAACACGCATAACTGTCGTGTGCGTGGGAGGGAGATCGTGCGCATAAAAGGGAAGTGAATATATTTTATTTCTGTTCGCATGTGTGCAACAGCCAATGAGAGAAGACTAGGGTGCCATTTTGGCGGGACTTGAGAACTGTTTATACTTATTTATCATACATGGTGGTTATAAATTACTGAGGTATTAATTTAGTCAGGTATTTTTTCTTTAAAATTAATCTACGTAATTATTTATATAAGTAAATGGTGATAAATGTAACTAAAAAATTCTAAAAATGTTTTTATATCACTTAACTATTGCTTACTAAAATTTTTCTTTATCATAACTAAATATGTATGCTTTGTGAGTTTAAAATTAATTTTTGCAAGCTGCCGGTCAATTGTCGCGGAAGAATAATATTAAAAATATTTATTTACCAACACCAACGACAAAGGTTATGTTCATCGCGAAATTTCATTGGCTGAAACGTTGTCGCAGAGGTCGCGTGCATGGCCTGCAGTGCGTTCGTTTATGTTTTTTTTTTTTTTTTTTTTTTTTTTTTAATACTGCGTGAACTGGGTGTTACGTGTTTAACGGCCTCGCCCGTCGCCTGCACGTGCGTGCGTGGCAGGCCTGCACCGAGAGAGGCAGCTGTGCTGTCGCTGGAGGTTGGCAACAGTGCGGGAGCGGCGCGCACCCGTCAGGGTCACTCGGCCCCTAAAATAACCCGCGCCTGTGTGCGAGGAGCGCGTGTGTGTGTGCGTGTGTGTGCAGGCTCCCCCACAACACCTTGCTCCTCTCCCTTCGCCCTCGCCCCCCCCCCCCCCCACTCCGCTTCACCCGCGGTTCATCCTCCGGGGGCGCACTGCTGCCAACAGGACACGCAGCGAACAAGCTTTCAAATCAAACCGAACAATCATTCTTGCAATTTGTGTCTACAGTCGAGTTGAATGTTTAGGAAATCAGAACATATTATCATGTAAAGTTTTGTTCCCTCTCAAGAAACTTCATGCCCTGAACCTAACTTCAGAAGAAAAAAAAAAGCAGCGTTGCCAAGTATTACGAATTGCCGTAATTATTATTGATTTAGACGTCGAGTTGCGAAATCAAGGCGTGTTATTTATTATTACGGATGCAGAGAAACCTAATTACACGTTTTAAATATTGTATCATAGTTTCATATTATAAATCCTATTTTAAAGACTATGTATTTTTTAAAATAGTTAATGGATGAGGAGTGAGGATACATTATTTCGTAAAGTGTAGTATTTGGCGTAAACATTAAACCGCGTTCGGTTTACGTGCTTTTTATTGCGTGTGTAAATATTATGACATTGGCAGCAGCGAAAAAGGGACCTTCACAATCAACACTCGAAACGGATAATTTAGTTGTTTGGAGATGGTCAATGTTTACACTCTTGTCTCTTCAGTTAGTTACTGAAGGATTTCCGTGAAAAATGTCGCAATCTTGGCCGTACTAAACTTCAGTAGCGGGATTATTTTTAACTAACCATATTGAATTGGGTATTCTGTCGTGGCATAATTAATTCCATTTAACGATAGCAATCAGCTTTATTCTAATACTGGAATACATTTTTCTTAACGATTATTTTTTAAAAAGTAAAACAACATTATGGCATTTTATGTGATGTTGCAAGATGTTCACATTTCATCTCGCTGATAGAACGTGTCGTCAATTTCATCCCGTGCTGCAATTATTGTGTTTCGAAATTTTTAAAGATCACTTCCGCACGCAAACACACAATTGTATTTGGCAGTAGTCGCTTGATCATGAATTTTAAAGGAGTGAAGTGAACACACATATTTAGAAATGAAGGGAAGGATTATAGTAAAGATGAAGTACTCGCAGGAAATCAAGTATAATTTTAATGAGCAAACATGTTCATTTGTTCCTTTGTCTTACAGTTTTGTGCTCATATATCCACGTTAATTTTCGTCAGGTTATATTAAATTATATGGCCAAGAAATGAAAAAAATATATATATGTATTTAAATGAATTTGGTGTACGACACTTTGAATGTTTTTGATATCATGGCAAACCATGCAGGAAACTATAATGAACATTTGCACTGAGTTGATTCACTTCCTTCCGACAGTGCGTTATAATTGTTTAACGTTCCTCTTATCGTGTAAACGGGCCGATGCTATCCGTGGAATATTTATCAAGGTAAGACATGCTGCAGATCACGCGCCGCCGCCCCTGGAGTCGAAGGCCACACGCGCGCACATCTGTGTTGCGTGTTGCAGGCGCGGGCAGTTTCAGGCGCTTTGCCGAACTCGGCCGAAGATAACCCTCGCACTTCCCAGTTTTGTTTTTCCTTCTTCTTTTTGCGAAGACGAGATTTCCAGCTCGCCCTCGCGCGCGGTATCTGATTGGCGCGGGTGGCGTCGTTTGCTGGATCAAGGGAGGAAGAGGAGGGGGGGAGGTGATGATGCCCTTCCCTCCCCCTACACACATGGCCGGGTTCGACTAGGAGGGGCGTGTCTGTAGTGTGTGACAGCTGTGAGGGTGCACGCGGCAATCAATATCGTACTCCCGGAGTCTCCCTCCTTTACCCCCTCCCGCCCTCTCGACGCCCTCAAGCACGTCATCACCCTGTGTTCGGTCACTGCGCAACCCTCCCTCCCATCCCCATCATCATCGAAGCCATGAGTATCCTCGTGTTTCCGCCAATGAAACGAGGCCATGTTCCCATTGACCAATTAGTAATCTGTGATTTTGTAGGTTCCGATTTGCATTCACTTGTAACGGACTATCGTGGTCACTCCTATTAGATTTGTAATAAACATTATAAAAAAAAAACACTCAAAAAGCATTTTAGTTAGAATCTCTTAATATTTTATCTAATACATCCTCTTAAATGCCTGAAACCAAATTTAATAACAATATACATAGTTTCACAACTAACGGTTTTCATATAAATAATTGTTGAAAATTATTTTTCAGCTAAGTATCACGACGAGCTGCAACTTAACGGTATGTATCTTGAACGCAACACCTAATTTACAAGTTAACAGTAATTTTGTTACAAAGCAGGTATTTTGTTAATCTTTGTGGCAGTAAATTTCATCTCAACAACGATTAATGTAAAAATCCCCTGGAATATCTCTTGAACGAATCCAGTTATTTGTATAAGTAGTAATTACTACTGTTTTTGTTAAAAATATTGCGTACGCCATAACGATACATGTAACACACCGCGTTTTTATTTTAAAGGTCAAAACCAAAGTGGCAATTCCGTAATGTTGTATTTTTTAATTTTGTGAGTTTCGTTGGCTACAAAATACAAAATACGGATTTAAGCAACATAATGATGTTATATGTATATAAAATGAGATCACGTGAGAAATTCGGCTACAGTATCTGGCAACTGGAACACTGCCTGAGGCAGAACCAACGACCATATATATCCTAAAGACTGGAAACTCAACGTTGTTTTTCTGTACCCGCATACAATCACCGACTACACTGCCATCTATGAATCTAACAACTGAAGAAACGTGATCGAAAATGCGTGACGATAGAATGTATGTCTCGATTGAAGGCACTAGATAACTATCAGTCTCTCTTAGTAGAACGCTTCAAGACTTTTTTTTTTTTGCCAGGATGCTCGATAAAATTGCAGAACGCTGAAAAGTTGTTTTTTTGCGGTAAAAAAATCAGTTCTTCTTTACATTATGGGCTATGTTATACCGGCTGGTTACATTTTGTGCAGTTATTATAAAAGCGATAAGGTGGTAACACATTACCGTAAAAAAACAAATTTAACAAACTATAATATCAAATGATAATTTATGTTATTTACTACTATTTATTATTTAATTATAAGTATTAACTCTCCCTGTGAATTTTCAGAAGAACTCGCTAGCTGTAGTAGCGTGCTTGGGAACGTACCGATACCGGGATATTCGAGCTGCCTCAGGGTCAGCAGAACTACTCGTGCGACTGTTTCATGACACGTGGGCGCGCGGTTGCCAAGTCGACCTCCCGCGACACTCGCGCCGGGTCGATTCCCGTCGCGCCCTGACGTCAGCACACGGCGAGCATGGCGGCCGATGCACCACGCGACAATGTTTCCCGGTGTCTGATCAAATAATCTATGATTCAAAACAATTTTAAGGAGACCGCGTGTCATTGGGAAACCTCGAGAATGGACAACAAAAATGAAAACACGAACACACGGAGATCAAAGACCGAAATCAGCTTATGCCAAATGTTAAATGTGTAGGCAGCACGTAGGATTTCGAGGGAGGAAATTTAGTCAGAAAACATACTACAGCTCAGCACAGATACTTGACAGCCAGTGTGAACCAGCAGCGGCCTATGTCCATTAAATTGTTTTATTAAATAAAATTTCCCTTTGTAAGAATCGTTCAAAGAAAGTATTATATCGTTTGCTGTGTTGAAGGATTTGAAATGTTTACAGGTTATATGTGAGTATAAAAACCAGAGTAAAGCTGTATCACACGACAAAATTTTAATGTTTTTTACACAACAAAAATGTAAAATAATCCTGACGATATGGGTTCCAGAATTGTGTGTGTGTGTAAAACTGGTACCACTGACAAAGAAACGCCGCGCAAAAAAACACGTTAAGGTAGTGGCTATAAACGGATATGCATACGATATTAGGTAGTGCAATTAATGTTAATAAATACAGATAACTTGAACAAATTTATGTATTATTAAAACTAAAAATAATGCAAATTTTCATAAATCATTGAATTTAAAGTTAAATTATTTAAATATGTATGCTATTGGATAAATTTACAATAAAATACGTTTTTTCTTAATTAATGCTCTTAAATGTTTTTAATATTAAGATTCTAATAAATTTACATTAATGGTAGATATTTTAATTTCTTAAACGATTTATTCTGGTTAGTTCATATTGTGAAAGCTTAGCATTCAGTACTTCCATGATCTTGGACCACTTCGTTTCCTTTCACAAAGTACCCAGAAATAAAGTTATCCAATTACTATGCATAACATAAAGAACAAAATATGGTTGAAAGATATTATGCACTGGAAGTTCTGTGCTGGAGGCGGTGTGGTGATTCAAGCAACTGCGTTTGGGTTCACAAACCAGAAATATATATATTTTTTTCATTAAGTTAACAACACAAATTATTGACGATTATCTTATTACTGCTGCTTTGTATCTCTACGAGTATTTGTGATGAATAAAATTTTTTTATTAACATTTTAACATGCCAATGCTTCTAAATTGGTGACCCAAATTTGTTTGTTTAGTTTTCCAAGTACTTTTTTGTATATAATTCTAGTTTATATTTTATTTGATTAATTTATGCAATATATTCCGTAGTGCATTATTATTATTGTAGAAAAAGGAAGACTATAGAACAAGCTACTTTGCAAGAAATCATTGTAGTATTTACAATTCACATAAAAAAAAAAATTATCATAGTCAATTTGAGACACAAAAAAATTTTTTTTTGTGTTGTGGTACAGTTGAAATCAGACATTATATAGATGTTTCCCCCCTGTTTAACTCGGAAATAACCGGGGAAAGTCAGGTCTCATCCGTGAGCGTCCAAGAGAAAGGTTGGGTTAGGAGGGGGAAGGGAAGGGAAGGGAAGGGAAGAGAAGAGAGAGAGATACAGAGAGAGATAGATAGAGAGAGGTAGATAGAGAGATACAGATAGATAGATAGAGAGAGATACAGAGAGAGAGAGATAGAGAGAGAGAGACACACACACACACACACACACACTCACACTTGGCGCGCTAATCTGCCCGAGGAGTCGACGACTGTCGCCCGCAGTTGCACGACATCTTCGTCAGGCGCGAGGCTTCCTCCGAGGCTGCGCCCAGCTTGACGCAGAGAGCTCCAGAAGATCCCTACACTCATCCCGAACACATTTAACGTTACGTCACGTAAATATCTAGTCAGTGTATTTTTTTTTACTAAAGAGGAGAGTTGGAAACCGAAAGACGCCATCTTTGTTTCAACAGTTTTTTTTTGCCATGCTAAGTATTTAAACGAATAACATTGCATATTTGGCATCGTTGAGTCATCCCTACTTCGCTAATAAAAATAAATATTATAAATTCGAAAGTGTGTTTGTCTTTTCGCCCTTCTTTCACGCAGCAACGGATCAACGGATCTACATAATTGTTTGCATGTAGATCATGGCCGAAGAGTGACATAGACTACATATAATTATAAAACCCCTAAGGGATTGAAAATGGGGTAGTTTCGGTTTTACAATAGATAATCATAGGAGATAGGTAATAGACACTCAAACAGTGTGTTTGTGTTATTTCTCTACGGCCGCCACACGGTCGTATAGTAAAGTACTTCCTATCCTTCTCCTTGGCGAAACCCATCCGCTTAGTGAAGCTAGCGGCTGCTTGCGAACTAAAGACGCTAATAACAGTTTAGTTTAGAACTTCGTCAATGGATGGCATTCCTTGTATTTGTACGCGCTATCGTTTGGTGCGTCCGTCACGTCTTGCCTAGAGGTTACCTGCCTTCCCATAAAAAGAACCTGAAGATTGGTGTCCCGGGTTTGCTAATACGTAGCCTTGATGCACCACGATTGTGCAATCAGCGTGACTTCAAAATTAAAATTTCCCGTTTTTTTAAGTGAATGTTTACAGACTTGAAACTCGGTACTGATGTTCCTTATATTATGATGTTTTTTGCCGAGAAAACGCCGCGTACTTCAGCTAGTAGTTTATAATTTAGTGGAATGCCTGAAGTTAATAGTGACTCTCTTGATACAAATTTTGGCGTTCAGTATTGAATTCAATTTTGGGAAATGACTGCAATTGTAATAATATTAAAAAACACTATTTTATAGTCTCAGAAAATTTGTTAACTAACATAAAAAGATAACAATCACAAATGCATAAGAATGTTTTTGCAGAGCTCTGATCACTAACTTTAACCATTTGTTTTTAGGAAGAAATGATATATACATAGAGTTTCATGAATCAGAGTTAAAGTTTCCGCCAATATGTATTTTTCAACACCTCGGTAAGGATTATAATTTTGTAATTATTTATTGGAAACCAAATACAAATATAGCATTTCAACGTGTTTCATGACTTCTTGTAATGCTGGGGTGATGAGACTCTGCCCGATACCCTAAATTATTTTCAAATATCCTGTCTAATTCGCATCCGACATTGGTTGTTCCCTCGCGGTTGGCGAAAGCTGTAGGACAAAAAAAAAAAAGGCTTCCCGAATGTTTGCTGGGGGATCGCACGTCCTATTTAACGTTGGCGACGGGATGTTAATGCGGACGGCAAGGTTGCCGCAGCCCTGAGACGCGTGGATGTTAAGAAGGGGCAGCCAAGGTCAAGGATCGCGTCATCGATTCTACTGTTCCGGCCGAGCACGTTTGGTCATGCGATAACATTGGGTGGCGAGTCAAGACACTCCTTCGGGAGAGGCATACTTCACCCCGGATGTCACTTTCCATTCAGTCTTAACGTCTCTTTGAGAGCGAGCGTTTGATGTTTCTTCCACAGATAGGGAGGTCATTCATTATAAGCTAGTAACTAGCAATTTAACAGAATTGCTTTGCTTTAGGTGCCAACCACAAGATACAATTTTAATTTCACTGTGGTTCAAGCGAATGTTATGTTGCTCAAACAAAAAAAAATATCTGGAACTTTTTTTATTTGGTGGGCTGAACATAAAGCAGTGGATTTTTTTTTTTGTTTACTAGCTTCAGGTAATCATGAACATGTAATTACGTGAAATATATTTTTACTTTTAAACATTTTAGTGTCGTAACGTCCATTAAAAATTAAGTTTTTTTTTTAACTTTGCGTAATGAACTGTCGAAGTCACCATGTTTTTAGGTATCACTTAAATGTTACAGAGTACTTCATGCTATAGTTGGGATTTCTTTCACAGAAATTTATTGAACGAGATTCTCATTAATATATTTTACTTGAAAAAAAAAAACTTATTGATCTTTTGTTTCACATATACTATCACGCACTCTAGCACTCCTTACCTCGCTATCTCTCTCTCACTTCCTCACCCCCTCTCTTACCCCCGCTTTTTCATTCTCTCTTTCATCCAATTTTTTTTTAGTAAACTTTGCGATTTTTGGTGTATAATTTTTGAAAGTAGTCAATAACAGTCGTTCGGAAAGACTTAACCTCAGAGTTCCCGAAGCCTAATGCCTGTGTGCATAACAGTGCTATGTAAAACACACGTGAATCAACGTAATTCCACAGAAGTATGGGTTTGCATAGACAACTTTAGGGAGCGTAATACAACTGCATCTATGACGCAATGACTATTCGATTCCTCATTCAAGGAAATAATGTGGGAAGCCTACAGTTCACAGGGATGAGAGTCACACCCGAACAGTTCCGTAGTTCTCCTAAGTTTGATGATTGTTTGTGAAAAAACATCATATTTCAAAATTTTTTTTACGGCAAGGGTAGTTTAAATAACGCTAACCTAACTTAACCTAACCAACCTTTCATTTTAGTTACGATAACCTAACGGGGGAAAAAATAAATAACTTTTACTTATTGCACTGACCGAACCTAACAAAACAGTTTTATTTCGGTAAACTTCGGAACTGTTCGGGTTGTGGTTGTGTTTTTCATCCCTGTGAACTTCAGGCTATCCAAATAATGCTTCCAACCTCCTTGGCACCATTGCCTCGGGTCCTCGCTCGCTGACCGCGATCGCCGACTTGACGGAACGGACGGACGAACGGGCGGCGAGAGGCACGAATTAGTTTCTGTTCCGCGTGCAGAGCCGGATGCGGCGGCACGTCCTTGAGCGACGTGCAGTTTTGCCGTCGGTCACGTGCGCGCGGCGCGGCGCGTGCCCGGCCGAGCGCGCGACTGCAGCGAGGGCTCCCGGTGTGGGAGGCGTTTCGGGAATGGAGTGGATGGCGCGAACCACAATTCGCTAAGACAAAGGGAAACTTCATAGTTATCAACTGTTTAACCACATGGGCAGTATTTTTTTTTTAGTAAAATTCCTTCTCAAAAACCAGATATTAAGTCAAGTCTTTTTTCGCTTTCATTGGAGCCGTTTCATTATTATATAGTTTCGGAATTTCGCTCTGCAGATTGAATGATTTGATTGTCGACGTGGCTGCTCCGGCAGCGAATTCTAGCGGCGGGTGCGGTAACTACGTGCGATTCGCGTCCAGAAATGCAGTTGAAAACACACAATTTGCGTATATATTTATCATGCTCGGCATTATTTTAAAGAATTTTACTTTAAATTTCGTGTCGATTTACGTATTTGCGACATGAGAACACATGAATTTGCTCGTTACCGATGCTATATGTTACATATCTCTGGTGAGCACTGAAAGACTAGCTGATTTTTTTTTGTTAACGAAAAAGAGTTGTCACAATGAAATATGTTTCCCTGTTTGTTTGTTTTTTTGTATTTTTTGTTTTGTTTTACAATGTATTTGTATAACTATAAATTATGCCAGTAATGCTTATTTGACTGTTCTTCAGTCATGAAATGTACTTTCAACGTGAATTTGGTATTTATTGCGCATATTTAAACGACTTGAACCATAAGTAATTTGATTCACTCCAGTCGACGATTTATATTTCAATTATGAGTTTATACATACTTAGAATTTTTGAGTCATGGTGTACATTCTTGTTGATATAATTATTTGTGGCTATGTTCATATATTCTATACATTTAAAAATTATAGTTATATAGTACTATTATTGAGATTTTATTTTTTATTATATCTGTACATTATAAAAATAGTTTATTTAAAATACAAAGGACTACAGTTATATGTTAGAAATCAAGTTTGGCTGAAAGGATTCATACTGCTGGTATGAATTTTGGTTATGTATGTTTGTTAAGTTTGTCATCTCGACGATAGTGTGGTCACTGGAGACGTCATGCTGGGATGTTGTGGAAGTTTTAGGCCGAGGAACCGTTCTAGCATTTGTCCTAAATTATTTCGGGTGAATGGAGAACCTAAATGAAGATGGTCGAGCCAGGATGCGAATCCTTAGGCCCCTGGATTGCGTGCCCAGCGTCTCACCGCTGCGCGTGGAGGCACTCGGGCGGAACCAACGGGCTGTTCTTCAGCGCTCGATCGGACGGGGACCTGCGGGTGAAAGCAACGGCCACGCATGTCTCCTGTGACCTCCCGCCGCGGGAGATATCTCGGCGGGTTGTTTTCACTCCACGCAGCCGAGGCGCGCTGGTTGTCGAGTGTAACGCGACTGGACGAGCATTCTTCTGCGGGCGGTCGGGAGGTTTCACGCCGTGTCCCGGATACTCTCGAGGTGGAGCACGTCGCCTCTTCCATACCCGACCGAGACGTCCCGGCGTAGCGGCCTTGCGATCCTTCTCGTCGTCTCGCCTCGTTTTATATGTTTCTTATTTGGGGTGCGAGGAGACTGAAATTTTAAGGCCGGATTTTAATGCAACATTTTCGTGAAACACTGTTTGTGGAACTTTTCTTGCGCAGAGCATTATGCTATATACGTTGCCGGGCTCGTTTTGGTTCTCCTCATTGTGCGATTATTCGTCCCCCACCAAAAAAAATCGAGATAGGTAAACGAAACAATAAGACAGAGAGTGTGCATATGCGCTTTTTTTTCTTTCAGAAAATATATATAGGTATCCTATATAGTCAGCTGTGAGTGCCTTGAATTTTATATTTGCTACCAGCGCGCTCGCGTTCCTCCTTGTTCAACCAGCAGCGTAGAGAGCACTGTTGAGACAGTCCCTGCATTTCCCGCATAGATAGCACTACCTGTAATGAATTTCGTATTTCGTTCAGAGATTTGGCATGTTCCAAATGACAGAATTGTTTTAGGAAACAGTAGCACGCACATTTTTATTTTATTTATGGTGTGAGTATTTCAACAGTGAGTAATATTTATAGTTATTTTGAAGTGAGTAATAATTGTGTTAATTCATCTTTATTTAGAAAATTTTCTTTTTTCTTTTTTTCTCTGTGCCGTTTTACACCTTACGATATATTACGGGTCGAGGTTTGAATTGCCAAAGAAGTTTCACTTCTATCATGTGTGCTGATTACACGCGCAATTTATTTTTTAAAATTTCAACTTTTTTATAGCTGGTAGGGGAATTCAAGGTAATCGTCAGAGCTAATGAGAAGTGTTACGCTCAGACCTGGAGCACTCAATGTCGAAGAGGTGGAGCAGGAATTTTGAGCGTCCCATTTTTCACTATCAACCAAGCGTTAGCGAAGCGACGCCAACATTTTACAGTGCCAAATTTTTCTTTTTAAAAAATTCAGTTAGAATTTTAAAACTTTGTATGAACATTTCCAATCGTGTTGATGGTTTTTTATAATTAAAACAGTCGTTTCACCAAAATAAAATGCTCAAACATTTAAGTAATAGTATATTGTTTACGTAGCTTCGTTGTCACATACCAAACTTAAAATGAAGCCTACGCGACTCACTCATCCTGCTACATAGCCCGCTGGAAATCTGTCCTTGTGGTTTCATTACTCGAGGCGTGAGACAATGGAACCTCCAAGATTACCATTCAGAACTGACTGTGCTTGTCAGCGCACTTAAATTCTAACTTCGAGGTCATGAATTGGAGAACGCCCACTATTAAGGCTCCCTCCCCCTTGTATGATTTTTTTTGTCAACCGGCAGCTCATTATGTGAAATCTTTGTTTAGTTTGTAAACCTCTTAATTGCATAATGTTTTGTGTTGTTTGCTGTTAGTCACTTTTTATATATTTTGGGATTATTATGGGGATTGTTAAGTGAAATATATTTCTGATTCTTTTGTGCTTAATATGCTTTGCTTTTGGCTACTTCCTTATATTATTAGTTTTCCTCTCTGGTGTATTTGTTAAGCACACACATTTTGAGCATGCACGATACGGGAATGTTAATAACTTATTTGAAGGGTGTATGTCCCGTTCCAGGTCATTTTTTTTTCGTTTAACACTGTCAGGCTTGTAGACCTTTTGTTTGGCCGAACCTCAACAAAATAAAATAAAATAATATATATAGTGCATACTTATCGCACAATTAGCTGGCAAAGTTGAATTTTTAACATTTTTGAGCAATATGGATAAAGAGAACCAAATTTAATAAATAACTGAAAATGTTTAGGTTTAAATGCAATACTGATAGGTACTGAGAGGTATGGTTTAAATTATTTCAGAAAAACATTCATTCAATTTTATTTAGTCTTTAAAATTATATAATTTCTGGTGATTTAAAACGGTCAGGCAAATTATTTTTTTTTTCAAAGAGAAATTAAACCATATCACGTGACAGCAATCTACTTTAAACCTAAAAGGTTACAATTTTGTATTCCGTTTCATTCTTCTTATCCATACTTTACAAAAACGTTAAAAAAAAAAAAAAAAACTTTCCGAGCTAATTATGAAAAAAAAAAGTGCGATATGTGAAAGTCAGTAAGTTTAATCGTGTGGACCGCAAATACAAAGTAATGACCTTGTTACGAGACGTGCACCCTTCAACAAAACGACAGATCTCTTGGTCGGCGAGGGTAGTCCCGGCGCCTGCGCTCTGCGGCACGCTCGCGCGAGCAGCCGGGGCGGTCGGAACAGCGCAGCGCCGTTGTGTTGGGCGAGGGGGGGAAGGGGAGAGGTCGCCGCTCGCTGGACGCCCGTCGGCCGAGTTACGTACGTTTCCTGCTTTGTGCGAAGTCGCCCCCGATTGTTAACGAGGTCTGCCCTCCCTCCCTCCCTCCCTGCTGCTCGTGTGACGTCACTCCCGGGAGGGGGGCGTCACCGTCCGCGGCGCAGCCGGCCGGAGAGCAACAGCCTCCTCCGATAAGTGGGGCGGCCGCCGTGATCATGCCCTGGTATTCGCTCGCCCCGATGCGCCGTCAAAACCACCTGCCAATATCGCATATTTTACAATGAATTCTTGTGGGATATGTCGTGGGGTTACTTGAACAATAAGTGGGCAAGTTCAGTTTCCGAAACGTCGTTTTTTTTTTATTACATCTAGGATAAAAATAACGGGGAGAAGGCACGAAGTACTTACTGAGCATGGCTGGCATTATGGCTGTTTTCAGACATTCACGAATTTGGGAAGTACTATTCTGCCACATTAATGACATCGAAATAATTGCACGTGTTTCTGTGAATTACCAAATTCGTATGTGACTGTACTGAACTTCCATAATTATAAAACTGACAAATCGAAAGCTTGACAACTACGTGTTAACGGTGTTAAGTTGGGAGCCAAAAGAAAAGTAGTTATGTGCTGTAACGATTCGTTTAAAGGGTTATTTGTATTACCTATCTTCGGAACCCGGGTTTGTTTTGTTTGGTGTAGGAATAAGTGAGCTGTGCTTCTTTTTTTTTTTTTTTTAGAGTGTCACGGTGTGTTGTGATCGACTCGTGGCTGAAGATCTTTGATATATGTACTGTCAGAAATTACAGTCATATACAGTCAAACTTCAATAATATAAACCTGAAGGGACCATAATTTTTTTCACTTTGCAATAACTAGGTTTGTATTAACCAAACTATTAAAAAAAATATAATTTCTAAATCAAATTCAAATAAATTTAAAACTTGCACAGTGTTATATACCACACAAAATGTACTTTTTGTAGGGATTGTAAAATACAATTTTAGGATCTTAGGATAACTACACCTGTGGATCAAAATAAGATTTTATTCTTTATTTTACTTAAAAGGATGCAAGACATGAAATAAATAAATGTTTTCTAATTACTACCATAATTGTCGAAGAATAAAATTTCCAAAATTTTTTCCCTAACCTACAATGAGCCAAAGCAATGGTATCAGTATTATTATAAATGAAACTTCACATTGATTCTTTACATTATTCTGGGAAGTGTGTATTAACCATCCTTGACTACATGTAACTGTTTACCCTTAGTATGATAACAACGTTATATTACATAATAATCATGCTTTTGTATTTAACAAATTACTTAGCCCTATAACTCCTATGCAATTTGTAGGGACTGTGAAAACACATTGTATTTATAAGAGTTTTGTATTAACAGGGTTTTTATTAATTAGGTTTGATTGTATTTACGGAATTATCAACGCAAAATCCACCTCAAATAAATTAAGATTTCTTCCAGATTCCAGTTAACTGTAATCCGACATCCGAGCTGTGTGTTGTTATGTACAGGATAAACATGCAAGTGGGAGTCATTGTGTTTATGCTGCAGACTTAATAACTTATTAAATGATAATACTCCAAGATTTGCCTTATAAGTTCTTGTTCAAAGTAAGTCAACGCGGTGCCCATAAATTTATGAAGATATCCGTATGTTATAAAGATCAATATATAATTTGTAACCATTAGTCTTTGTAAATTTAAGGTGAAAATTTTCAGCAAATGTAGAAATGTTAGTGTTGGCATGTAGTAGAAAGGATAGTTCATAAAATGAAAATCTACATATTGTCTCCCGCCCGAGAGAGTGTGTCGGAATGATTAAAAGGAGACTGACACCCAATACTCTTATTATAAAATTTATTCTAACGAACAATACGCTTCAAATCAACGAAGGATTGTTCGTAATTTAATATAACTGGGTCTTCATAGAAACTACACCGTATTTCGACTACCAAGTTGTAATTTTTTATTTTTTATTTTTTTTCCTAGGCAAAAGTACACACACGCGTGTATAAAAGTAGAATGATCTTGCTGTAGATTGAACCAATTTTTGAATGTTTTGTTAATACACCAAGAAAATTCTTTTTCGATTCCTGTTCAAAGTAAGTTAACTCAGCGTCGGTAAATTCCCGAAGATAGCCGAATATTGACGAAGATCCCTGGGTAATTTTGCAACCAGCGTAAATTGAAGGGGAAATTTTTTCAGCAGTGCACTCTGGTGCCGTGGCACCGTCCAAGGATCAAGTGATCGTGGGCGTGCTGAGTCAAGGGACATTCAGAAGAGCGAATCATCTCTTCAGTTAGCGCCGATCTGACCGATATTTTATCGTTAATGTCAGCTGGCGGCCAGCTTCCCGCGGGCGTTACAACTGCGCATCGGCGGGCCGACCCTGAGGCCAGGGGCCAGCTCTCTGTGCTTCGCTACCGAACGAGGCTAGCCTCCCGCGCGCACAATGGCGGCGGGACGGCGGGGTTGGCAAGTCACGGCTGTCTTCGGACGGCCGTTTGTCTTGGCGGGTTGTAGGTCACCGAGGCAAGTCCGCGTGTAGGACGTAACGGCTGCACGTGACTGCGGTGGGCGTTCCGTCTTCGAGGTATCGACGAGTGTGAAGCCTTGGGAACTTTTTGACGTGACAACGTCTAATAAATCGATGAACGCCGGCTGCACGCACGAAAAAGTGTCCCGTTATGCTCATTGTACGCTTGCGCCGCATCTATCTGTCTTCCACTCGATTGGAACAACCATAGATTTGACTTTTTCGAGGCACATTAAACTTGAAATTCATTTCCTTGAAATTCGTTTCCTACTTTTCTTATCATCGTCCTATCCTTAACAGAATAACACAGATTGGAAGAAGTTAAATAGCAAACATGTATAAAAGTTATCGTTAAAATAATCTCTTCGTTGAAGTAATAAACATAATTGAATTAATGACTGCAAATAAAAGTAAATTTATCAATTAAATTGTAGATTTAATTTCACTCCTTCTTTGTATCCATACAAAATAGTGATAATTCAATAAAAATGATTCAATTTTATTCATAAAAGTATGCAATCATTTCATCAATGTTTTGTTATGACGTCACGTTAAACTATCGTCCGTAAACTGACTTAACAGACAACCTATTTTTTTTTTCTTTCATCAGTAATCTTTTATCGGGGGTTTCAAGCATGGTTACTATGACAATGTTGTTAATCGATTGGGTACAGTTTATTTTCTATGAATAATTTTTTTTTTTGGTGAACTTTAACGAATGTGTACCTACGGATACAAATATTCTGACAACAATTCCTGGATCACTGACAGGGACAATCTGGGAAACGGGAAAACCCAGGGAATTATATAGGTTTCTCCCAAACCAGAAAATCGCAGGGAAATTGTCAACATTGTAGTTACAAGACAGAATAAGTAGATTAAAAAAAGAGTGAGTTAGTCTTTCAGTACTCGCCAGAGATGTAGAACATATGACCTTGGTAACGAGAAAACTCCATGTGTTATTTTGCTGCCAATGCACTTTTGTGATACGAAACTCAAACTGGAAAATTACGTAGCATTCTTTAAAATAATGCCGCCACTAGAATTCGCTGCCACCGCAGCTACGTCGACTATCGACAGACACATATAATGAAACGGCTCCGATAAAAGCGAAAAAGACTTGACAGATACTAAACCCTAGCTTTGGACCTGATTTACGATTTAAGGAATTTTATTAAAATACTGCTCATATTGTTAAACAGTTGATACTATAAAGTTTCCTTTTGAAGTTTTTGAACTTTCGTTCCCGTCATTCGCCACAGATAGCAGCACCTTTGTTAAACATTTCCGTTCTATGTGACTTCCTGTTTCATACGACTTTAGTTCCATACTATTCCGTTCCATTCACGAACTTACTCCCACCAAATGTATACCTAGAGCTAAGATGTTACACATCAAAAAGTATACTAATATTTTAAAACCGGCAGGATGTATTTTAATCATACATGCGTGTACCGTTAGTAATCCACATAACTAAAATTAAGTAAATGACGTGAAAACCACTGTGTATACATTTGAAGCATAACCAAATATATATATATAGTCTTTTGCGTGTGCTCAATCAATTATGCAACGTTTTAAAGTTTGATCAAACAAATATTTTCTTTTTCTTTGTAAGACTGGCAGTTTTAGTTACGTTGTATTGATGAAAATTGTTTACAGTGCAGTGCAGAGCTGTGTTTCGCTGGCCTCCACGTTCACCTGACGTAACGCCATGCGATTTTTTTTCCTTTGAGTCTTTATAAAAGATCATGTCTACGTTCCGCCGCCACCTAATGATTAGCCAGAGTTGATACACAGTATTTAAGAGGCTATTTCTTCCATTACTCCGGACTTGTTAACCATAGTGTGGGAAGAATTGTAATTTAGGTTGTATATGTGCCATATAACTAAAGGTGCACATATTGAACATTGTGAGAAAAACTAGGTTATTTTACCTTCAATTTGATGTATGTTTCTGCTGTTTATACCGAAAGACATACTCGAAAGTCAATATACAGCGCAGTTTCTACGAAAATTCAACTATCTGAAATGACGAAGAACTCTGTCACAGTTTATTTGAGGTTTTTTTCTTCATTGAAAAGTCCGTAAGTTTACTGTAATTTCTAACAGTTATCAAACAACGTTACAGGGCGGGGTTAAGAATTAAGAAGTCTTCACGTGAATTCGAGCCAGACGTCGCTTATCGGACTTTGCCACTGTCTATAGCCCGTCCCACTCTTGGATTGCAGTACACGGCTTATGGCGCGCGCTGTTGCTAAATCTCTAACACATTACGAATTTCAGGAGATGCGTGTCTTTGTAATTTGGATCGAACAAGAAGCATTTTAAGAAATCATATCGTAATTTATAATATTTTATACTATTACACAAATAAATGTGTAATAATGCCACTTTTATGTAAATTTCAAATAAAAACTACCTATTGTAGACGAAAATTTCTTATAGTTTTCTTTTATGATCTAAAAATCTCATATATATATATATATATATATATATATATATAGAACACATTTTCATGGGCGCGATAAATGCCGTATTTTTGGACAAGTCATGTCCAAAATGATAAATAAAATACGGTAATGGATATTCTCGGTCGAGTAAGTTATGGGAAAAATCCGAACATTTGGGTCGAAATGGGGAAGATTTTTTGAAAAACAGAAAAATCGCAACAACTCCCATAATATGAATAATATCGCATCCGTTTTAACGTATGATAACTCGGAGTACCTAATGCCAAAAAATGTTTTCGAAATAAATTTTTGATACGACCAGCCATAACTGCATGGGTTCGAAAAATATTTTCACCGAACAAAAAAAACGTAACTGCCTTAGTAGACACCTTATCAAATCTGTTTAGATTGTTTGTAAATATCATAATTATTTTCCAAAACTTTGTCTAAAACAATGTTTGATAAGATGCTTGGTGTTGAGAAGGATAGAAAAATAATTCAAATTTTTTTACCATGATTGCTATTAAATTCCTTCGTATTTATTTCATACATTTTACATATTATGTTCAAGATTCGATAAAAATATTTTTGTAACAACCATTACTGCAAGGGGAAGAAGAAAATATGGGTGTAAGGATATAAAAATCCCTTTTTGTTCTAATGTAAAGAAATATAATCATCAAAATCTTCCTGCGCCTTTAGGCTGTGCCGATAAGGAATTTTTTTTTTTTTTAACTTTAACTTACAACAAGAATCTGTTCACACACATTTCATTCATGGGAATTTATACGATAAATGTAACGTTAACTTGATTAAGAAATTAATAACATCACATACCTTTTAATCACTATCGCTACCGCTGACCAATGTTGATACCCCTTCCATAAGAGTAGCGCAGAGCTGACCAGAAGAATGGTAAGCTTCCTTAATTGCATTGCACACACACATATTTTTCGAAAAATACTCAAATACATTCAACACAATCTTGCGCTCCCTCCCGCGTAGCCTACCGATATAATTTCTTTTCGGTGTTCTATCTTCCATATTTTATATGTACGTAATAAAAATAAACGTAGAAAATAATATCACGTATGTTAATATATAATTTGTCAAAATTAGAACTGTAACGAGTCACTGGACACAACGCGTTGCTTCGTCGCGAGACGCGATACTAACTGGCAGGCTGGTTTTCAGAAATGCGTGTCTAAGGAAATACATGGTTGACTAAGGAAGCCATGTATTTGAAATTGCTTGCAGGACAGAACCCCACTTATCTAAACACACGACCCTGTTTCCTCTTACGACGGCAGCTTGTGAGAGAAACCTCTATTGCAGCGCGCTCTTGTACTGATAAGACACATCTTTAACAGATATTTCCACGGAAACTGTAGAAGCAATTGAGATGGAGCTGCTTTTAAAAACTAATTCAATTCATTGTGAACATTTTTCACGCTTTCGTCCCCCATCTATCTTTAATAGAAAAAAAGTTTTCCGCTGGTCAACTTTTTGATGTTTCAGTTTGTGAGAAAATGCATTTCAATATATTAAAAAAATTATTTAAGTGAAACCTGTATAGCTTTGTCTTAAAATTTGTTCGGTGGCGTCCTAAGGCATTAATTTATTATCAAAAAAAATCTGAATGAAATACACAGGTAGGTTTTTTTTTATGTGAAACATCTCGGAATACTTCAAAACAGTTCGCAGTGAATAATTTATGTTTTTTAATTTTTTCGGACACTTAAAATATTGTTAAGTATTCAAAATAAGCATTGCCTGGTGCGTATTTCGATGCTATACAATATGAAAAAAAGCTTGGTCCAAAAATTAAAATTTTAGTTTCGTTTGATGTTTGGCAACAACGCACGAAGAAACAAGGACAGCGCTAACGGCAATCGGCGTGTGTTAGAGAGAGAGAGAGAGAGAGAGAGAGAATGCGCCCATTTACTTCCACACTGCAATCTAAGAGTGGGATGCTCTATAGCATTTGACCAGCTCATTCATCGTGGCCTGGACTGAGGAGACCGCTCTGTACTGACCTTGGAATTTCATACTAGCAATTTTATTCTGCCATTCTTGCATACAACAGGGTCTGCCACAATATTCTGTGTCCTCCCTCCCCCCCCCCCCCCCCCAATCCTCCCTGGCTGTACAGACGATTAATATGTTGAGGCATCCACTTTCAATAAACACGAAACACTTGAATGTTCGCGGCGGTGAGATGTTTGGTTTGACAAAAAAGAAATTGCGTCACCCATTTGTTACGCGTGACGTGAGAGCGATGCGCACTTCCAAACCTGTTACACGACAGGGTTACGTTACTGTAAGTGTGTAGTCACCTTTACGGCCGACTCGAAGCGTCAATCAGGCACTTGTATCATCGTATCTGTGTAGGACTTGTTGGGCCAGCATTTTTTTTATTTTCAGTCGTCGGCAATATCGCCCTCGAGACACTAAACGCAGCCATTTGTGTTGGGCTAAAAGTAAGGCTAACGCTTGCTCGCTCGCTCGCTCAGTCCAATCATAAGCCGATTTATGTCTATTTGAGTGGATCTGCACCATGTGTCATTAAATCATTATTTGCCAATTGCAGGAAGATAAAGAAAGGCCAGTTTGTAAGGGGAATCGTGCATTTAGGGTTTGCATGCAGCTCGTTTGACGCGATAATTTGCGCAATTCGTAAAGACCTTGGCTTCCGGGAAGCAGACGCTCCTGAATATGACAACTGACGACCAAAAAGTGGATGGGATTGGTTCACAAGGCCTTGGCCACTTTGCAGTACCAGCACTGACCTTCAGCCTGTGCGCTTTTTTAAACGTGTTCCTTTTTCTCTCTCTGTACAACATTCTAAACTCTGAGTAAGACAAATTGTATAAATATTATTTCTGTATTTTTAATGGCTCAGTGGCGAGAACTGTTAGTTTAAGACATTTATTTTAGCACATTAATTGCGTAAATACCTAACTGAGAATCATGCAGTTTTTCTTTTCTTTCGAAGTAACTATTAATTTTTCTTATTGATATTTCCCGTGAATGTTAGGCCAACCGCTCTCACAGTCTAAAATCAAAACATTAAAAATTATAATCCCAGAATAATAAGTGGCTAACCTACGGATGACGAAGGTGGATACTTCATAATCTATTTCATTTTGGAAGTCGTTGGTTTTTATTGTTGCAGTTATTTTTTTATATGGCCATAATTTTTGCATACATTTCCCAGACTTAGGCGGGGTTTATATACAAGAAACTACGGTAGTTGATAAAACACGAACCCTACAACGTGAAACTGAAAAATGTAAAAAAAAAAAATTCTTCATCAGGTTTTTTTCATAAAAAAATATATTTTTTCACTAAAACTGTGAAATTCTTAATTATTTGATTTGAAAAAGTAATTTGTTTTCTATGTGTGATATATTAATAAGTGTAAACGTGATACATATGATAAAAAAATTATATAAATACGCTCATTTCTGACTGACTCAGTAAAGCTGTATGAATTCTGTTTGAATGCACTTACAATGTAAAATTTTCATTGCTCTTTGCTAACCTGTTCCTCTTAGCATTGCTGCCGAGTCCGTGGCGCAAATATAATATGCTTAAGGGACTTGCATTACACCTTTACCTTAATTTATCCGCCATATAATGTTATGGTCACCGCACAAATTTCACAGTTGCTGTATGGACGACGAGAAGACTGCGCGCCAGTTCAGAGCCTTGCGTTTAGAGGCGATACCGCGCTAGAAGCACCAGCGAGCGTCGCGCTCATCATCCCGCCTCACTGACACACGTACACCCCGACTGCTCCACGTGTGTACCCGGGTAGGCGGGCCAGGCAGCGAGGTCATTGGAGACAGTAACTCGCAACCACACGGGACAAGGATATTGTGAAAGGAATCGGGCATGGTCTGTAGCAAGGGACCATCCCAGCACTTGCCTCCAGCGATCTCACCATTACTCCACTTCGCCCGACGGAACAAAAAAACAATTGGTGCGTGTACTAATTTACGCACGTTAGTTATTACAATTACTTGGCGTAATAAAAAGAAACTAACTTTAATTATGCGTGCAAATAATTAATATAATTAAAATAATAAAAGTTGTGTAGAGATATTATAAATACGGCTGGAAAAGTATAAATTCGTTCGGAAATATAAAAAAAAAACTCAGTATTCGTTATTAGAAACACGTGTATAAAATTAAATATTATATTTAGTTAAATAATCCAGATCAATTTTAATTAATAATGAAAATCGAATGTCCTGAATGTTTATTCTGATTTATTAATTTTAATAATTTATTAAATAATGTAATAATTGATAATGAAAATAAATAATACTGACGAGAACATAACCTCACAAACACTGCAATGAAAACGGCCAGGAGACTATTAAACCTACCACAGACACTCCCTGCCCGCGACAATTGAAGCGTACAAGCATCCTGACATCGTTATATGTACGGAAACATAACCTCACTTATATAAATACACTTGAAAAAGTTTATAAACACAATTTATATCACTAATGATCTCAATAAATAAATGTTTTTAATGAAATGAGCCAGTATTCATTATCAGTCACTAAATTATAAGATTTAAAAACACAATATTTGTATGTAGCGTTTTGTCATCCTGTCAATTTTTGTTGCATGCTGTGCGCGCATCGTGAAAATTCATTCTCATCATTTTTTTTTTTCATGACTTCCAAAAACAAATTAATTGGGTGATTGGAAAATTTTCATTCCAATGCTTACGTTCCCTCGTGTTTGTGCATTCTCGGCGTAGAGTAATTTCGACTTGTTCATGGTTGTTGGCCTAGGCTAATGCGGAATACTGGACGGAGGTTGCGTGTTCTGTCCCGCCCGTCTGTGTCGTGGACGGAGGTGGAGGTGGAGGTGGAGTTGGAGTTGGAGTTGGAGGTGACGTGACGTGCCTCTCCTGACTGAGAAGCATTCCCCCACACGGAGTGAGTGAAGAGAGACAGAGACGCCACTCCCAAGCTGGCGAGACTTCCTTATTGGATATTCTCTCTTGGGAGTGGTGGGTGTTGGTATACGTAGCAACGTCAGTCAATAGTTGAGGGGGGGGGGGGGAATAACACAAGAAATAAGAAAAGAAATGTATTTTCAGGACAAAGTAGCGTCTATCCTACTAATATTATAAACGCGAAAGTTTGTAAGTATGGATGGATGGATGGATGGATGGATGTTTGTTACTCTTTCGCGTAAATACTACTGAATGGATTTGAATGAAATTTGGCCTACAGCTAGCTTATAACTTGGATTAACACATAGACCCCATATTAATATGAAATTCCATCCCTAAGGGAGTGAAAAAGTGATGATTTCATTTTATAACAGAAAAAATCATAGGTCATAGACATACAAATAGTGAGGGAGTGTCATTTCTCTATGTCTGACACACGATCATACACACAGTAAGGTCTGGCAAATTAATATTTTTCTCCTTGGTGAGACCAGTCCGCTTAGTGGAGCTCGCAGCTGCTAGCAAAATAAAGGCGCTAATAACAGTTTTGTTCTTAACTTCGTCAATAGATAGAGTTGCCTTGAATTTTAAACGCACCATCGTTTGATGCGTTTGTCATGTATTTAATTTTCGTTTGTTTGTGCCGTATGCGTTCCTATACCATTCATCCGATTGCGATGAAATTTTGGTGATTTGTTATGCGCATGCCCATGAAGGTTACTGAGATGGTATAACTATTTTTCAATAGTTGGAGCACGAATCGTGTCAAAAAATGTGTTTATTTCATTTTATATAGCGGCACTTCGTCTGTTTTTCTTGTATAAGTGCGCACGCATGACACAATTTATTTAAATATAAAAGAGAGACAGAGATAGAGTGATATATATATATATATAGAGAGAGAGTGAGTGAGATAAGACGGAGAGATAAGTTGAGATAGAGCGAGGTATAGAGAATGAAATGGGTTAGATAAAGAGGTATACCTATAGATGTATAGAGCTATATAGAGACTTATATATACAAGATATAGAGATAGTGGGAAGTATATATGTATATAAAGAGATAAATAGATATAGAGAGATACATACATGTATATAGATGTAGATAGAGATAAATATATATAGAGAGATGGATAGATGATTTGTATATGTGGAACTACTTCAAACATATTACAAAACAAAACTTAATGAGGCATTGCAATGCAGGCCGAGCATTAGCTAGATAATGGAATCTTTTCAATATTAGTAATCTCTTATTTTTCAGCTTTTTTCTATATTGCTTTATAAAGTCTAAATTACCTACAGACCAGGTAAATAACTATAAACTGGCAGAACAACGTCTGTCGGGATCTGAAAGTGATATAAATTAATTTTCATACTTGACATTCAAATTAAGAAGACAATTACTAACTACATCTGATTTCGAAAAAGGTCCCCTTCACCCTGTGTTCAGCCCGGGCAACGCCGGGTATTGCAGCTAGTTCTGCATATTAATGCCAAATACTGTACTAATACATTCCTGGAAAATGTTTAGTCTCTTCCTTCTGTCTTAAAACATTTTAATTCGACTTGCGCCAAAAATAACTTTTCGACGATATTTTTGTTGAATTTTTCCATTACAAAGTTTATATCCTTTCTCAATTGTCCCTCGTTTCGAGGATGTTTTCGTTTATGACTCGCGCCCAACATATTTTCTGGCCCATTGTTAATTTTCGGAACAATTCAGTTAGAATGTTCAAGTTATCTAGCAACAAAAATCGCGAAAGTCTACACGTGTGGAAGATTGTAATCTGACATAAAAACAAAATTACGTGTAACAGTGCGACCTCTGTTTCTAATTGTTTTTTATATGTACGCAATCAAATGTAATAATTTTGATTCACTTAAATTAAATATCCCTATAGCCATTAAGTATTCAATGATGCGAAATAACGATTTTTGATTGCTGATAAAAATACCATTTTTTGAAGTTATAGGTAATTCTTTAGGAGCGTTATGGAAAAAAATTTTGAAAACGAAATTTTACGATGCGTGCGCACTATACAACGACATTTTCACAAGATAAAAAAGGGCGGAATTGTGTTTATAAACATTATCAAGTATATTTATATAAGTGAGTTTATGTTACCGTATGTATAATTTATTTGCATTATAAATGATTACATTATTATTAAATATATAATAAAATTAATAAATTAGAATAAACATTCAGTATATTTATTGAGTTTCATTATTAATTAAAATAATCTCGGTTTTATTAAATTAAACTAATAATTTTATACACTTGTTTATATTAATATTGAATACTGTGTATTTATTTAAATATTTTAATTTGATTGAATTTATAGTTTTTACCAAAAGTATCATAATATCACTCCGGTCCTTAAATTATTTTATTTCTAATATTTACATACAAAATTGAAGTTAGTTTTTTAGTACGCCAATTAAGTAGGTATAACTTCTAATGCACGTACATAAGTACTTGCCCTTATGGTGTACTTGACTATTCTGGACGGTTTTAAACGGCATTAGCCAGCCAAACAGGTTGTTTACATTGCCTTTTTCAACAAAAAACTGTTATTGGGAAAACACTATTTAACTGAAATTTGTAGTTTTTTTTAAACACTTTATTAGTGCCACACGAATTCACAACAATTTACTTTCTGATTCGTCCTTTGTTTCGTTAGTTATGGTCGGTATGTATGTGCATGTATTTGTTTAGACCTTTTTATAAACATGTTAAAATATTTATTCCTCGATTCAATTGATGTAAAAAATGGCCACGTTTCGTCAACACGAATTACGCGAGAAGTACACAAATTAGTTTACTCGTATACTTGCATACTTCACTTCCAGTTCGGACAGCCTTTGTGATGTCACTTGTGGTGACAAGCAAGTGAGGCGAATTCGGACACGGTTTCACGTGGACCACGCGGGGGTCCAACATTGGACCGCTTATTTGCCGACGGAGCTGTCAAAAACGTCATGGCTGACGTAGCTGGTTGCGATTTTTTTGGGGATATGAAATATCGTCTGCCTGAGTGTCAATGCAACTTAGTGGTTGACATTTAATTACGTTGCATTCAGCAATTTCAACATGGAAATGTAGCATTCTTAAGGTTCGGGCTTAACCGCCGTGTTGATTTTTTTTTTTTTTTTTAATTTTCCCGTCATTACTAATATTTAAAGGTTATTTTTCACTGACACTAACACACGTCCTTTAAATTACTTTTAGTAATCATTTACTTAAAGTAATAGTAGCTATAAATAGCTCTTACATAATAGCAGTGACGAGAAAATGAAAAAAAAAATTGGTTGTCTGTAAAGTCGGTTTACGGACGATAGTTTAACGTGACGTCTTAACAAAACATTGATGAAATGATTGCATGCTTTTATGAATAAAATCGAATCATTTTTATTTTAATAATAATAGAATAAATACTTGAAATTATACTAGTAATCAGATTTTTAAAATGCAAGAATAATTAACCTTTATTACAGAAATTGTTGTAATAAGCGATGAAAACCACATTAACGTTTCACTTCACGTTATAAACAGTCGAAGAAACAGTTCACGTGTAGATGTAAGTTGTGTGCTGCCGCTGTCTTTCTTCTCCTCGGACGCATAGGCCTATCGAGTGGAAGAGAGATAGATGCGGCGCAAGCGTACAATGAGCGTAACGGGACACAGCGTAACGGGACAATGTATGCGTAACGGGACACTTTTTCGTGCGTGCAGCCGGCGTTCGGCGATTTATTAGACGTTGTCATGTTAAAAAAAAAAAATCAAGGCGTGTGAAGTGTGAGATAGAGCCATGGTAGTGGCTTAAGATACTTTTCCACGTATACACATTTCCGTCAAACCTGAAAAATTGTCTACAACCATGTGTGTAAACGTAATCATTTGAAACTACTCTGTATTTCCTCGCACTGCGGGACGGAGGTAATGACTGGCCGGACGCAAGAAGCGAAAGCGTAGCTCGCGGCACCGCGGGGGGGAAACGCACACCGCCTCGCCAAAGGTTTGCCCGGATGGGAACGTCCTTGCGGGCGCGCCGCGATCAAAGCTTGACGCGCGCGGTGTGCGCGGCCGCCCGGCCGCACGACGGCCTTGCGTGATGTAGGGCGGAGCACCCGGAAGGCGAGGCGCCCCGGTCGCTTGCCCGCGCTGCGCCGTCCTGCAGTCTGCAGCTCGCGTTTACAACAGGCAGTTACACATTATTAATTACATGTAGACACTCCTCTCCTTTGAAATTCAATATAAATTTTAAAATTTTTTTAGAGACTCGCACTCGTTGTCGGACTTAAAAAAAATGATCGTTAGTGATGTTCGCAGGCGCTTTCAGGGGCCACTGTCTGAAGTAGCTTGGCTTCTGGGTTGTAGCCGCGTCTTTGGCGAATAAATTCACCGACGTTTCGGTCGACATTGCACTCGCCATCATCAGGGAGCAAGTTACCTACAGTAGGTTAACTTTAAAACGATCGTGTTTTTATAATTCGCCCAGACACTAAAATCACTCCTGTTCAAGCAAATTTTCTACAAATTATTGAACTGTATTGCAATATAAAGGAATAAAATAAAGGAAATATGTGAATGGATTTTTTTACATCACTCCCCACGGATTAATGACTAAGACTTGTTAACGTTTACATGCTGAATATTTTTGATTCGGATGTAGTTAATTCTGCGCTAGTAATGAAATACTTACTATCTTACACTAACTGCACTGAAATTATGGAAGAGACAGAGAGCTATGCGATGTTTGATAACCTCAGGAACGGCCCAGCCGCGAGACCGCCTCGACTATTTGGACAGTTCCGCCGGCGAGTCAGCCGCTCAGTGGCGGACTCGCGGTGACCGTGGGGCCGGCCATCTTCCCTCGCGGCGCTGACCTCGCCTCCGCCAACTTTCGTTTGTTTTGCGGGGCCCCTCCTCGAGGCGCAGCGCGGCGAAGCTATTCTCGTGCAGTGGCGTGCCCAGGATTTTGCTCTGGGGTGGGGGTGGGGGGGGGGGGGGGGGGTCCAGGCAGATGGCTATGGCCTTTTCCGGGGGGCCTGGGGGGTATGGAATACCCCCCAGCTAGGCGGGGGGTCCGGGAAATTTTTGAAAAATACGTGTTCAATATTGCTGGTTTAGGCTATCTAAAAATACTGTTTAATTAAAAATTTATGCTTGTGTCATTGAATTTATTTTAATATCATACTAAATATTTTTTTTTTTCATTTTATGAATTTAATATTAAAATATTTTTAGCCCTGGGGTGGGGGGGGGGGGGGGGGGGTCCGGTCCCGCTCGTCCCCCTAGGCACGCCCCTGTTCTCGTGCCTTCTCTTTCGGAAACTCAGTTGCTAAAATATACAACCTGTACGTCGAAGGGTTACTCTGGGGAAAAAGTGGTAGTTAGCAGAAACATGTTCGAGTATCTTTGCTGTTCACGGTGCCACAAAACTGTACTTACCAAAACTTTCAAATGCACGAAACATTAAAAAAAAAAAAAAAGTTAACTGCTTTATTTTAACAGTACAAGTAAAACATTCTAACATTCCGGTTTAGATAATGTAGATCTTTTTTGACAGCTGTTTCAGTGAAGAGTCAAACTTTGACGGCTAAATCTTCTTATATATAAAGATTAATGTTTGTGTATTCGTCTTCTATACGCTCACGCATCGTTGACTTTCGAAACAAGGGGAAGGTCACTGTCTAGGTCGATAAAACAAAACCTTTAAGCAAAATTTAATTATTCTTGGTGTAATCTCGCCATCCCGTCACATAGTAGTACAGACTAACCACGGAAGAATGCGGGGTATTAAATGTAGTTCACTCGACACGAGACAGAGCGCGCGCGTTGCATGCAGTCGGCGAGCTATCGATATCGATATTGGACTATGCGAGCGCACGCTATACAGTAATCAACTTAACCAAATATGAATGCGCTGAAGATATAGACTATAATATTGAAAACGTCTTTGAAAGAAACTTTACACATCACCAACTTCGTATTTCTGTAATATCCTAACAAATAATGGTTTTAAATTTTAAAATACATCGTGTTATACGGGAAAAGAAGTTTATAGGTAACATCTTAAACTGGAAAACAATAAATAAAAATAAAAATAACGCATGTATTATTATTTGCGGGAACGAAACATTTTACCGTATTGGACGGTAAATCGTTGTAATGGTAATTACCGTACCGTCTAGGTGAGATTCTGATAAAACCAACCCTTAAGCAGAACTTATTTATTCTTGATAAAATGTCGTCATTGCATTGTTAACTCATCGTTCATCCGATCTCTATGAAATTTCGCACGCTTGACCTTTGAAACCACGGAGGTATTAATCAATGGAATGGTTGTCTGTTTTGAAGTACCTGATATAGTAACTGTATAAAGACTATTGTGATATAATTTGTTTAATAGCTTGAAAAGTACTCGCTAGGAAGAATCTTGAATATGCCTTCATGTAGTAAATATTGCTAAAGAAGCATATTACCAACACATATGCAAGAAATTAAGGCTATACTTCATTATAAGATTATAACCAAAAATTGTTTTGCTATCCTGAAGCAAAAAGGGGGCTAGAAATCGTTCTCATTTTGACTTCAAGTATTAAAATGACAAAGATTGTACACACCAACTCCTTATTTCTTACCCCCATGTTTAAAATACGAGGAAGGTCATTGTTCAGGTGAGATTTCGATAATACCAATCCTTAAAGCAGAAATTAAGGTGGCGCGCGAGTAGTATTGGATAATTACCAGTAAGTACCTTATATCATCCTCTTTTCTATGGTCCGAATAATAAAGAGTGGCGTGCGAGTCGAGAGAGATAGAGAGATAAAGAGAGATAGAGAAAGCGAGAGAAAGAAAGGCAGAGATTGGCGAAGTGAGATAGAGGATAGAGATAGAGCGAGACAGAGAAATATAGAGTGATGGAGAGAGATATAGATATATAGATATATAGATTACAGAGAGGTATAGAGCTATATATAGATAAAGGATATATAGGTATATCGATAGAGAAATATAAATATACATACATAAATTAGATAGAAATACAAAAAGATAAAGAGTTATATATAAAAATTATACAGCCATATTTATATAAAGATAGTCAGATTTAGATATCGAGATATAGAGATCTATGAAGATACATATAGAGTAATAGACAGATATGGATATATAGTGAGATATAGAGATTTCTAGATAGAGATAGAAAGATTAAGAGATATGGAGTGATGTGGATAGATGAATATTAAGATATATGTAGAGTTACAGAGAGATAGAGAGAGAGATGCTTTGTATGTGTGTACAAACTAAAAAACATTACAAAATATTACAACGAGGCATAGCAACGCATGCCGTGCATTAGCTAGTATTCTTATAAAACTAACATGATTGGCTAGTCTGGTTCTACATGATTCTGAGTTTGTTTTGTTTACAGAACTGTCTGAATGTTCGCTAAAGGGAGGGGTTTCATCCTGTTGCCAAATAAAGGTTATAGGTTCACCCAATACTAATAGGGAAAGAGCCATTATTTCGCGTTGCAAGCGAGAAAACAAAACAACATAGCAGTATTCGTGCATGCGCATATCTAAACCTGTTTGCGTTACTCTTTAATTGTGACCTAAAACCAAACTTTACAACGGTTACAGTTAATACTATTAAATTTTATAACTGGGATATTCCTTTGTGGACATACTGTATTTTGTAGTAAGAATTTTTTTTTAATCCAACAAAATAATTTTGTCAACTCAACTGTATACTTTGTTATGTGTAAAAAATACATTTTTACTAACCAAATTTATTACAGCAAGTAATAAATGTGTTTCGTTGCATATAAAGAAATATTGATTTCATTAAAACAATCATTTTTCTCTGTCTACGTAGACCATTGTTACTATTTCTAATAACTGTCAAATTTGAGCAAGTTACATGACACATGCCATTACTTATTTTGAATACCAACTAATTGTCTAAATATATATATATAAAAAACAATTCACAATTATTCGTAGATAACTTTTTTTTAAAAAAATTTATTTGATGTTATTCGCTATTTCCTTTATTTCTTCGCTTTTCGACATGTTAGGTGCCATTGATATTAATGATTGTAACTGACATGAGCCACATGCGGGATGGACCCGAACAAACCGTCTCCCCATTGGCGGGTTATTGCCGCATCCGCCTGTCAGCACCGGTGCGGCTGACAGTAAACAACGGAAGATCGCCACGAATTGCAGGTTAGAGCAGGTTCTGGCCGGAGTAATGTAGCGTGCGTAACGACTGGTTGCCTGGCTTTTGGCTTCTCTTTCTGCTCTTTCTTCGGTTCTTTTGACCCGGACAGGTAATGCCAGTGATTTCGTGACGCACCTGTTGCTTCGCATGCGGCCGAGGGAAACTGATCCGTGTGCTTCCGGGGCAGTTGGATAAGAGTTGAGGTGATGGCAGCTCGGACACTATATTTAAACAAAAAAATATATTTTTTTTTTTTTGGCAACTCCAGCCTGCCGAGAAGTGATCGAGACAACCCTATCCCAGGACCGCGCAGCAAACCCGGTCCACTTGGACGAACGAACCTCTCGTTCGTACCCGAAGCACGTTCGGCCTCCGCGAGCACTCAACTTCTCGATCGCTGATTGGTCGGCGCGCCGTTTTTAAAAGTCGATGCCAATTTTAAGTATTATTTGGTTGGTTCACTTTTTTTTTCTGCCGTGTACAGTAGGTACATTTACTGTATCGCTGGGAAATAGTGTTCGCATTTATACTGTTTTCGGATTGTTACCCGGGAATTTATGCTTTCTGTTGTCCCAGTACCTCCAACGGCTAAAGTTATTTGTAAACCGTTTCCTGAATAGCTTTTCCAGTATTAAATGCGCACAAAATAGTTTGATACTGAAAAATAAAGTCTAATGGTTGAATATTCAATTATCTTTTCCGTGGTTTGAAAAAAAAAATATTTTAATGAAATACGAATTAAAATATAAAATTATTCACCAATTTTCGTAACAAATAAGTACTTAGTACTATCTCGAAAATGTATTTGATATGTATATGCAAAAATAACCATAGCCGCGTATTGTACAAAGATATATCTTTCTTGTATAGTTACAACCTGTTTCTTGACAACTGAATCAATATTTCTGTATCTGTATCTACAAAAAAAAATAATTTATAACGGTTAAATTAAGTCTACATTTACGTTTCTATAACAGTCGAGATCAACTGAGGCTTTTCAAGCCGGAACGGTTATTTTCCTCAGCGGAACGTTATACTCACTAAAGGTTCAGCTTATGCGTCAGTTCTGACCGGCAAATAAATGGAATTGAGCTTGGCAATTGAATTAACCGAAAATTAGTATCAGCCACCACCGTTCAATAAGTGAAATGTCACTCATTTGAATTTGAGAGCTATTTTTTATACACATACTAGCTGACCCGGCAGACTTCGTACTGCCTAATTAAATTGCAATGAAGTCCTGTCAAAATGATTTGTAATGTGACATTTTTTTGTTCCTACATATTTTATAGTCGGGGCAAAAAATTCTCCTGAACAGAACCGTCACCCTGGTGATAGGGTGTTGTGAATAAGAAATATAATTAAATAAAACATATAAATAAAAAGATAAATAAAAAAATAAGTAATCTTTTTATTGTTAATCATGTGAAACATAATAATTTTTATTTTTATTGTAGTGCATGATTAGATCGGTAATTAGCTTGGTTTGTAGCATTTCGGGTTCTTCTACCTAAATTGATTCGTCTAATAGGAGGCATATCTATATTATAGATTATTTTGTCACATGCAATAATTAGCGATCATAGGTAAATGAACACTGCACGAAACACTATATAGGTAAGAATTTGTTTCGTGTATAAGTTGACAAAAGCAAACTCATTAGGGTAGGTAACCTAAAATCCAAGAAGAAGAAAAAAAACACTGACAGTTGTTGTTTCAACTTTTTTTAAATTTGATATGACTTGGAGTCAAATCCTTCAAGCCGTATTTAAAATAGGGAAATTAAATAAACTTATGAAATACCTTTGGTAAAGCTGGTTTTGTTTGACTGATGTAATGACTTGAAAACTGATGCATTTTAAAGTAAAACAAATGAAATAATATCGCGAAGCAGACCAAATTGAACTATTCGATTTCGGTTTTTTTTTTTGTTTATCTTTGCTCCAACTCACACTGTTTTGATAGATATGATTGAACTTTGTACAGAGGTAATAAAGTGCAAATTGACTCTTTGACGTTAGGAACATACCTACATTGTTTAAACAACAATGAGTGCTCGTTTTAGTTAGAAAACGTTTGTATGGGAAAAAGAAAAGGGCTGGTTTAAGGTTTTTCCGGCAATTATTCGAATTTTTCTCGCCGTAAAAACCATCTTTGAACTTCAACGAACATTTAAAAAAAAAAAATTGGCCAAATTGGTCCAGGCGTTGTTGAGTTATGCGCTTACCAACACATTTTGCGATTCATTTTTATATTATAGATACCAAATGAACTTCAAATACTGACAGTATCACCCAGAAAGCTATTACTCGAAGCAAACCTGTGCTTGGTCGCTAAGCGCGTTAGAAATGAACACACATTTGAGCAATCCACTTCAACGATGAAATCAAACGATGAAGTACACAACGGAGGTTTGCACTGGACGTTCACAATATTGTGGAAAACAAATGGCCTCAAAAACCTGCAAAAACATGCACTTTGCGTTACTCTGTAATTAGTCATAGCCTTTACATACCCGACTGGCTGTAAAAAAACGTTTGACTTCAGAAAAATTGTAAACAAGCCTGTTTCACAGTTTGGCACCTTGACTGCTTCACCGAGCCCCTGGTGTGGCTCCAGGCAAGGGACAGTAGCCCCTCTCCAGCTTGAATTACATTTTTGATGTGTAACATCTTAGCTCTCGGTATACGCCATTTCTGTGGGAGTAATTTCGTGAATGGAACGAAGTCGCATGGAAAGTAAATGTGTAACCACAATGCTGCCATCTGTGGTGGATGGTGCGAACCTAAGTTCACAAAGCCAAAGGGAATCTTTATAGTATTAACGGTTTAATGAATTTAAACGAGATGGGCAGTATTTTAATAAAATTCCTTGTCAAAAATTAGCTACAGAGTTTAGTATTTTTTCAAATCATTTTCGCCATTATGGGAGCCGGTTGATTGTATAATTTAAAATTTCGCACAGCAAATCGAATGATTAAATAGTTGACGTAGCTGCTCCGGCAGTAATTCTAGTGGCGCGGCGGTGTGAATCGCGTCCAGAAATGTAGTTGACAACACAATTTGTTTACATCAATCACGCTCGGCATTATTTTTTAAAGAATTTCACGTTAAATTTCGTGTCTCGAGTTTCATATCATATGTTTACTCGCAACCGAGGTTAGATCTCTGGCGAGTACTGAAATAATAGCTGACTTTTTATTTTGGAGGGTGTATTTAAAACTTAAATTGTGTGAAACAGTTAAAATTTCAGCAATTCGAGACCACAAACTTGTAACTACAGTACACTCCCAATTATCCGCGAAATTAAGTGGCAGGGCCACCGCGGATAGTGAAAATCGCGGATAATCCGCAAAAGAGCCTAAAATGGGAAACAAAAAAAAAAAGTAAAAATTAATTTTAACTTAAAAAATCTAAAAATTTATGTATGTACAGTAAGAGTTACAATGAATAGTAAAAAAATTTAATGATGCTACAATTTTTGTATTTTACTGAATAATTAACATACGATACATTTCAGTAATGTAAACATAAAAAGTGCTCGGTACTTACTTCGTAACAAGGATACAGTACTGTACGTACTCAGAGACTTCATTAGACACTTAAAAAAAAAAAAAAAAAAAAACCATACGACTAGAAACAAAGCGCGACAGAGACAAAAATAGCGACGCATGCCAGCCTACTGAGTGAGTTCCGAGAAGGCCTGTGGCGTTTTACTGTATAGGTACTGCACACAATACACTCGTCAGTAGAGTTCAAATTTGCTCACTTGTAATAAAATACAGATTTACGTATGTGCTGTATTTTTTCGTAGCATGCGCGGATAATCCGCACCGCGGATAATAGGGAGTTTACTGTATCCAGAGGCCATCCGTGGTATTCGCACCCGCATCCCGCCGTGTCTTCCCGGCGGGCACCGGCGGAACGGCGCGGACGCCGCGACGCCCTGGCGGCGACCCTCGGCGGGCCGCGGCGAGCCCCGGCCAAGGCCCCCGGCGCCGGCGGCGGTAATCGACGCGCGTGACCCCGTTACCCCGGCTCGCTCGTGTGCCCCTCGCGCACCCCCTCGAGCTCCTTTCGACCCCCCCCCTGGGCCGTCCCCGATACTCCGTCAGTAGCCATAGCTGTAACTGTGGTCGGATCGCATCGCGTCACATGATTTTTTTAAGGTTTCCACTGAATTATATTAGCAATAAGACTTATGTCCTATCAGTGAAAAAACTAATGCGTTGAAAAATATCGCTAATCGAACTGGACCCCCCGGGGGATTCCCCCCCCCCCCCCCCCCTTCTGCTCTCAACCCTCCTCATATATTCTCTCGACGGCCCTGTACCGTCAAAGCTGTCTTTTCATATCACCGTTAATTCACCGTCTCGAACAGGGTGTGTCTATCTAGATCACGGAAGTCACAAAAATGGTCCTCGAATAATCAGTTGGGAGCACCACAACCTTATGTTATCAACAGCCTTTCGATAACTCGCGTTTTTATAATTTTCGACGCCTCACGTCAGTGTGCAGTCGCACATTCAGTGTAAATAGTCGGAGACTGTCCACTTAAATCACGTGTCAATTATCTGTGAAAAAGGTTGTTGCTTTCTAACTTAAAAAAAAAAAAAAAACGTTCCTGCGAAATATAGATGTGACATGTCACATTTAATTATTTGTATATATAATATAAAAAGTTGTAGTAAAATGCTATCAAATGGTTCTGGAAAAGTACAATACGTTAATATCTACGGCGGGCGCAAGACTTGAATACCTGGCAACGGTCTCGTTTATTCTTGAACAAGGACAACTAATGCTAGTTAGCGCATGATTAGGATTTTCTGCATAACTGCTATTAAAATTCTAGCCTTATTCCTGGGTGGTTTCGTAGTTCGCCAAGATTTAGATATGCTGCGCCCGCGAGAGATTAACATAAACATGATTAAGTTAATTTGATACAATTTTTTATTCATACGCCATTGCAGTTTTGCACTTTTTGTCTGAAAAAAACTCAAGAATGCAGAATAATAAATTTAAAATGTAAACATAAACTCACAGGGAACAAGACTAAGTTAGCTGATGGTGAACAGATGGATACAAACAATAAATCTAAAACAGGTATTATGGACAAAAAGCACAAACTCTCACACACACACACACAGAGGCACACACACAATTGCCCCCCTCCCCCCTTCTTGCAATAGCACGCCGTGAGTCGACTCGCTGTCGACTTGCGAAATACCTTTTCCTGGGCGATGAGTCGATGACTAAGCGACTAAGCTAGATAATTCACATGTGATTAAAGTGGGCAGTCTCAATCTGTTTATATTTAATGTGCGACTATAAACCGAAGCAATGTCTCAAAAAAGAAAAAGTGCACATATTTATTTAAAAGTCATGGGAAAAAACTCTGAATTGTTATTTGTAAGACACCCGGCGAGTCTGTAGGCAGGTATATCTGGAAACTGTCATTTCTCTTTTAGCGAGGATAGCGTAAACAAACATATGTATGATATTCTTCCATGAACAATTAACGGACTCCAGGCTTAGATTTTTTTTTTAGTTAGTTGCATAGTCAAAGCTACAGTGCGCCATTATTCTATACGGCACATCCAAAGGCCACCAAACGTTTTAGTCACACATCTCCGCGAATGTTCAGCGCCCTGTTTTGTAGCAATTTCAAAAACTGCGGCAAAACTTATTTCTGAGATAATAGATTCTAAACATTAGTACTTGTTTAGAAAACAGCATTCGTATTTTTAATTATTTCCAATAAAAACTTTTTACAGCTAAACATATGTTTGGGTAACATACTTTATTCACGACAAAGTCGAGCTTTTCAAAAACACAATTCAGAATAGTTAATAGTAACATACATATCATAAATATAATTTTAATTTAAATAACAGTAAGACAGCGACACGCATTACGGTGGTTGTAGAACTTAGTTTAGTTATAAACATTTATACAGACGTTTAGTGATCCATCTTATATGCGTTCTGTATTATTTTCCATAAACAAAGTTGTTCAGCTTCAACTTCAAAGGTGTATTGCAGCCTTGGGTAGCACTGCAGACCATAAGTCGTATATATGTTTAAATATATGGTTTATGTTTTATATATATATATCATAAGTCATGAAATGCTTCGGTTTATTATCACATTCTCTACAGTTTACAATCAAAAGGCACTGGATCAATTTTATGTGGAATGTCACATTGGCAATCTCTTACACGGTACACAACGTGTCATACGTATGGTCGGTCGTGTATCATCCGATTTTTTTTGTTGTTGTGGATTTGTTACTCTCTGTGTGTGAATTTTTAATATATTTTTTCCTTGAACCAAGCTGGTGTTCAAACAGCAGGTTTGTGAGGGGGTGGTTGCTGAGGGCAGCTGCCCCCGCTGTCGTCGGCCCTCCTGTCGCTCCCGCCGATACGACCTTGGCGGGCGGCCCCCGGTGTTCGATCCGAGCTCCCGAGCGGGGCCTGACCTCCATTTCGAGGATTTCCCCCCCCCCTCCTCCCTTCACCCCTTCTTCAGCTCCTTGCTTTCCTGACGCACCCTTCACCCCTGTGGCCTACTTCGTGATAAGTCGGTTATCTACGCAGCACAAAGAGAATTACAACAATAATCGAAGGAAAAAGCATTAAAAATCCGCCCCCTCCCCCTTCATCCCACGTCACCGTTTTTGTGCCATTATTCTAGGTTATTTTGTTGTCGTGAAGCGTAGTTATCGCGCACTGAAGTTTGAACTAGCGGCAGCCTCTTCCGTGAATCAAGGGCTTTTAATAGGGGCGTGGGAAGTGTGTATGTGTGTGTGTGTGTATATATATATACACATGTGTATATATATATATGCATGTGTATATATATATACACACACACATATATATAAAGTGCCAGCCAGGATACATAGTCAAAATAGTCTGGAACTATACAAAAAAAAAACACATAGACAAACAACTCAAACACAGAAACGACAACTACTAAATAAATATGTTATTCAAAGGAATGCATGATTAAATTTAGAATCAGAACAACCACATCTTGAAATTAAAAAGTTTTTTTTTTCATGACACCTAATTGTAGTTTATTATTGGAAAATGGGTGTCTTGGGGCAAAGTATATAATTTTATGGAATGCCCGAATTTTACAATGATTGTCTGGAATAAAAAATATTCTCGTGTGAAGTCATTCGTTTAGGTTTGGGGGATGGGGTCAGAGTTTTCTTAATTTTGAAAGGTGACAAAAAATCAATAAATATTATTTTTAGTCATGCTTGCAATGTCTCAAATCTATCAATGTGTACTCTTCCATAACGAAATAAATGTTTCAGTAACGAAAGCTAAAATTTTGTTGTGACCTAAAAAAAAAGGGTCCTTCAGAAGGGTGTTACATTTTGAAGCTACTGAGTTTTTGGCGCCGGACAAAGAAATTGACGGTGCGAGCTAGCTGGCGCAAGTGCAGCAATCGTCTTCAATTACGGAGGACGCAGGTTCGAGTCCCAGCCGTTTCTCTTTGGTTTCCCGAAATAAACTGTCAAGAAAATTGTCCGGCGGTTGCTTGCCATATGCCAGTGATGCCCAACTGGCGGCCCGCGGACCACATCCTCGTAGTAGCCTTAATTATTTTGCTTCCGTAATTCCGTGTGTTTGCTCATTATTTTAAATATATTCATGATGCAACTATCGTTCATATTTAATAAAATGTGTTCTAAATCTAATAAACATTTATTTAATGATTGTTAGAAACTTAAAAGACCAGTTATTGTGTCAACCGTGGCATGAACTAAGAGCATGTAATCGTGTTGTATACTTTTTTACATTAATCATTCTGTGTGTATTATTTGACACGTATTACTCAATTTTTTATGTCGTTAAGAAATCAGTAAAAAATTGGTTATTTCACAATTCTACAAACTGGAGTTTTTCAGGGTTTTGTGAAATCCAATTTTTTTATTTATGAATGGTATGCAAAATTCAAGCACTTGTCAAAGGATACACACAAACGATTTATTTTAAACTATTTACAGCACCATTACATGCTCTTAGTTCATTCTAGGGTTGACATAAAAATTGGCCTTCAAGTTTCTACAGCTATTAAATAAATACGTAACTTATTATAATTTTAAAACACTTAATATACAATTTATAGTTATACTCTCATTTATTTATAATAATGAGAAAAACATGCAATTATGGATGTAAAGTAATTTCGAATACTACCCCCTTAAACAATCTTACAACGAAGAATAATTATAGGAGTGGGCTACGTTGTTTATAAGCCAGTATTTTCTTTGCATGTATGAAGAAGTTATCAGCAGACAGTGTCCGGAAGCCATAATAGTCTCAAAGAGATATTGATAAAACATTATTTAAAATTTCGCCATCTATATATTGATTAATGGTAATTTTTTCTTAGTTTAATTTTTTTTTAATATTTTGTAAACACTATCTTTAAAAAAAATGTAAGAAATAAATATAGATTCATATGTGCCTGGTCCTCGGAGTAGTTTGAAAAATGATATCGGCCCTCGAAAAGAGTGGGGTTGGCCATCGCTACTACAGGCCATGACCGATTACTTTCCCGACTTTCTGTTTGTTGAGTGCTGTCGTTTCTAATGACCTCGCCGGCGACGAGACCTTATAGCACAAGTAAAACTAAAAAAAAAAATTGAATATTTATATTTATAACTTAATTTTAGAGTTCAATGCTAAAATGTTTGAACCTGAGTTCAAACTTTACTGTGACTGTTCTTTTAAAGCGCAACATATCTTATCAGCGGCTAATTTTGCCACGTCTATAAGCATATTCAAAAGTAATTATAATTATTTCTTTTGTCTCAACGGATGTCATTCAATATTCACCAGATACAGAAAATATGTATGCCACGTTGAGCATAAATTTTTAATTTTGAATATTTATAGTGGTTTGCGAAGGATTACAAAATACGAATAACAATGTGTCCGACGCTTGCAGGCGTCTTGGAATTTTTTTCCCCCCCGTGGTTTTGCAATAGTGCGATTAAGTGTCGATTATGGCGGGCGAGAAATATCGTGCTGCCGTCCATATATTTTCTTCAGTATAATGTTACCATTGCGACAGAATACGGCACTATAAATTTATGTGACAATTTTTATTACTTTGTACTATTATTTTTCCTCGTAACTCACAAATTACATGCATCTACGACAAACCTTAAGAGGCCCGCCTAGTCAGGGGAGTGTTTATATTAGTGTGGCGGGATGACAAGTGCGACCCTCGCTGGTGCTTCTAGCGCGGTGTCGCCTCTAAGCGCAAGGCTCTGAACTGGCGCGCAGTCTTCTCGTCGTGCATAGCACCAATATTAAATTTGAGCAGTAAAATTAGATGGCGGAGGATTGAAATTAAGGTGTATTGAAAGGCCAAAATTTATTCTATAAACATGCGTCGTAATCTTTTCATTCTCTTCAAAATACAGTGAAAATAGAATTACGGAAACAATAATGCTCATCCGCCCTCAGCGTATTCTTAAATGCTTTTCGTAAACAGACACCACTCGGATATCCTGAGCAGTTTTTAAATGGCGTGGTTTCTCCCAAAGCTGTGCCCACCGTGTGTGTGCACTGGTAGACGGGGCTCCTAACTATTCATTTGGATTTGGCCGTAGCGCAGTTTGTTGAAGCGTCATTCTCGATGTGAGGGATTCTGGGTTCGAATCCCGGGTAAGGCGTAGATTTGTGGCGTCCGCGAGCCCGTCTCCTCCCCGAAACGGTTAGTCTAACTGCGCAAGAGTTCAGTTGTTAGTTAGCCCAATAGAACAATATAATGCTGTCACTTGCATCGAAGTTCTGGTTGCCTGAAGCTCCCCGCAAAGCAACGCAACGCAACGCACTGTGCTGTTGCGAAACACGTCTTACGCACGTTGCCGCTGTGGCCTTCACACACTCTCGCCAGCCGCCTTAGTTGTCGTGCGCTATTGCATTTTCTCGCCGGCGAGCTATCATGGGAGAACAGGCACACTTTTATCAGTTTGTTGGGAAGCAGTGCATGACTGTCACACACTTTGACGGACAAGATATTTCAAGCCATGTTGTTGAAAACACCCGTCATTTATTTAACTGTTAATCGTCCTCAAAATGAATTTTTTTTTTATGTAATGCGCGCTAGAATCAGGCTGAGCATAACACTGTTCTTTCGATGCGACGTAACGCAAACTTCAACATTGCGATGGGATTAGTGCCTTGTCTGGGACTATCGATCGCTTGGAACTGGTATATTAAAAAAAAAAATCCGCAAATATAATGTTTACTGTATGTGCTTATCTAAAATGACAGAAATGATAAAAAAAAATCCAATTTATTTGGCTTCGACCACGTAAGAAAACAATATTTGAACAAAATACTTATACCATATAGGTAATACTTGCAAACTTTAACCATTATCCTTTATGCGTCTACTTTTTTTTTTTTTTTCGCTAACCAATTGCTAGCCAGAGTCACCTGACACCCACTGTAATGATTCTAACCTGATCTGGAAGCTTTTTTTTTCAGTAATAAAGGCGTGACATTTCTTTTCAGTTGGTCAGTTTGGGATGGGTGTTGATTAGTTAATGTTAAAGTTGAATTGTGTCCGATTGTTGACAGGAACGATTGTCGGAGGTTCAAAATGTTTATTTTAAAGGAGAGGTTTAGCTGTTTTTAGGCCATATTATGTTTGTTTCGATTGATATTGAAAATTTGGCTTGTTAAAACAGAGTACATAATTTATAGACATTTCTCAAGTGTGTGGTGACTGGCTGCTACAGATATTTCTGTTTAGCATTGGAAATTTACTAATAATAATACACGCTACATTAAATTATTATAAACACTATTAATTTGTGTACTCTGCTTTAACGTTGGCGAATTTTTAATATTCAACGATGAAGAATATGTGTGGCTTGAAAATTGTTGAAACCAAGATGGCGTGTTTCATTTCCTATCTTTCTGCCATAACTGGAATGCTTTAGGTGTAGGTATGTAGCAAGGTTGCGCTAATGTCGAAGTGACACCTCGACATTTGTCGCGTTGTCGTATAGTTTCACGCAACTTTGATACATGAGTTGCGGAGTGTGCATGCATCTCTAGTCTGTCTCACGCTTAGATTGCAGTATAGAGGAAATCGCAAACACTTTTGCCAGATTGATACCAACCGGCTTGTTAAAATTAAAATTTTTATTCCGTATACGTTGTAGTATATTTTATTAGATAATATAGTAAAAGTTTTAGTATATTTTAAATTTTACAAATTTGTTTTTTTTTAAGACCATAAAATAATGCCTTTTGATAGTTATTACAGTTGTATAGGTACAATATAAAAGAAAACAATATCAATTATAAACATCAATTATTATTTTACAAGATAAACTATTCGTACCAATCGGTCACTATTACTAACAAGGCATTCCATTATTAATTTATATGGTCGATGAGAGCTCGAATTTTTAATATTGGAAAATATTAAAAAAATTAATCACAAAAATGATTGAAACCACGAATACGTCTTTCTGCTAAAGTTTCTTAGAATAGAGAATTCAGTATTACGAAATGATGCTCTTGAAATACAACAAGAAACTGTATTGCCAAAATACTCATTCCAAATTTTACTCGTAAGAATAACATTTTTTTTTTCTTTAATACATTTAAAAACATATTTTTCAGGTTCTAAAGTTGTTTCTAAAACGTTTGTGCTCTTTGCATATATATATCTGGCAACAGAGCACGCTGAAACAAGGACAGCGCTGCTATAGAGCATCCCACTCTTAGATTGCAGTGTGGAAGTATATGGGCGTATTCTCTCTCTCTCTCTAACACACGCCGATTGCCGTTAGCACTGTCCTTGTTTCTTCGTGCGTTGTTGCCAAATATCAAACGAAATTTAAAATTTTAATTTTTGGACCAAGCTTTTTTTCATATTGTATAGAATCAAAATACGCATCAGGCAATGCTTATTTTGAATACTTAACAATATTTTAAGTGTCCGAAAAAATTAAAAAAACATAACTTATTCGCTGCGAACTGTTTTGAAGTATTCCGATATGTTTCACATCAAAAAAAGAAAACCTACATGTGTATTTTATTCAGATTTTTTTTATTAGTAAATTAATGCTTTAGGACGCCACCGAACAAATGTTAAGACAAAAACTGTACAGGTTTCACTTAAATAATTTTTATAATATATTGAAATGCATTTTCTCACAAACTGAAACATCAAAAAGTTGACCCGCGGAAAATTTTTTTTCTATTAAAGATAGATGGGGGACGAAAGCGATAAAAATGTTCACAATGAATTGAATTAGTTTTTAAAAGCAGCCCCATCTCAATTTCTTCAACAGTTTCCGTGGAAATAGCTGTTAAAGATGTGTCTTATCAGTACGAGAGCGCGCGCTGCCGTAGTAAGAGGAAACAGGGTCGTGTGTTTAGATAAGTGGGGTTCTGTCCTACAAGCAATTTCAAATACATGGCTTCCTTAGTCAACAAAAAATATTATAATCGATTCTTGAACATAATATGTAAAATGTATGAAATAAATACGAAGGAATTCAATAGCGATCATGGTACAAAATTTTGAATTATTTTTCTATCCTTCTCAACACCAAGCATCTTATCAAACATTGTTTTAGACAAAGTTTTGGAAAATAACTATGATATTATTACAAACAATTTAAACAGATTTGATAAGGTGTCTACTAAGGCAGTTAAGTTTTTTTGTCCGGTGAAAATTTTTTTCGAACCCATGCAGTTATGGCTGGTCGTATCAAAAATGTATTTAGAAAACATTTTTCGGCATTAGGTAATCCGAGTTATCATACTTAAAACGGATTCGATATTATTAATATTATGGGAGTTGTTGCGATTTTTCTGTTTTTCAAAAAATCTTCCCCATTTCGAACCAATTGTTCGGATTTTTCCCATAACTTACTCGACCGAGAATTTCCATTACCGTATTTTATTTATCATTTTGGACATGACTTGTCCAAAAATACGGCATTTATCGGGCCCATGAAAATGTGATATATATATATGGGATTTTTAGAACAGAAAAGAAAACTATAAGAAAATTTCGTCTACAATAGGTAGTTTTTATTTGAAATTTACATAAAAGTGGCATTATTACAAATTTATATGTGTAATAGTATAAAATATTATAAATTACGATATGATTTCTTAAAATGCTTCTTGTTCGATCTAAATTACAAAGACACGCATCTCCTGAAATTCGTAATGTGTTAGAGATTTGGCAACAGCGCGCGCCATAAGCCGTGTACTGCAATCTAAGAGTGGGACGGGCTATAGCATTGGAAACAGAGCGTGAATAATGCTCATTAAAATGCACACTGCAATCTAAGGATGAGACGCGCTATATAACATGTCTCGCGTTGCAACAACGTATATTTACTACCGTGTCACTTGTGGCCAGGTAGCTGGCAAGACACGATTTTCGATACGCCGTGTACCCTCTTGTCTCTGACTTGACGAAGTCAGTTTAGTATTCGCCTTCGTTCCATTGTGGACACTGATAACTTGACAGGAAAAATAAAAACATAACACGAGTTCTCTGCTCTGCAGTCAGCATCGTTAACTGTTCTATTTATACTCGCCCTCGAGAGATACAATTCTTCATTGGCTTTCGCCGTGGTGAGAAGCGAGGAGTGTCTGACGCACTAACTGATAAACCTCGCGTGGAAGAACTTACATTGAACATCGTAAAACTTTAGTAGGCAAATCAATTTTAAAATTGAACAACACATAAGTAAGCTGTATAAATAAATTGAACAATTCGTTGACAAAACTTCGGTTTAGAAAGAAAATCCTACACGCTGTGTTTTCTTCCCCCGAGTATATGTGCAAACGTAAACGCAACCTTGAATGAAAACATTATTAATTAAAAATGAATGTGGAAATGCGAGATTTGGCTTTTGAGTCGCGTCTAAGTGGTTGATTGTATCATGAAGATGTCTGCTGCAATGCAGAGCGAACCGCTGAAATCTACCACTTTGATGTAGCTCATTCTCAAGATGGTTTAAAAAAGTGTAGTTAATGTTTTGTTTCTTCAAAAAAACACGCAAGTCTCACTTAAAATTTGTTTTGTAATTTTCGTAAAAGAGCGCGAACTGCGCTAATTTCAAATGCTTATGAATTATTTTATTTATTTGCACAGTATTTGAGTGTCTCGTATCTAGGAATCTAGGAGTAATAATAATAGTAAGAATAGCCGTGAGAGTGGCGTCACGTGAGTCGGTGCTCGTGTAAGCGTTTATTCAGCGTTTGTGCAAGCGAACATGACGACAGTTGTCCCGCGCCGCGATCCAGTTGCCGCTGTTTGTACACAACACGGTCACGCGACCTGATTCTGCCGGCCAAACGTTTGGCGTATTTTTGTAACTCAACTGCGAAGCTTACCAATTACCACCAAATCGCGGCCAAGTTTCCTTGAACCTTGTGCGAATGTTGGGCGGATAAATACCTGAAGTTGTTGTATACCTGGCTTCTCACGGGCAGAATTGTATATTTTACACGTATCCCGTAACAGTTATAATTTCAGTGATAAGTAATATTCTATTGCGTTAAATATACAATACGCCAAATTACATTAAATTACTCTCAGCAGTTGTGCTCTACGTTTTATTATAATCCCACAGGAACTGTAAGTAGGATAAATATATTGTGTTGTTTCAGGACGTAAACCTATCGAATTCGCTAAAATCAAAACAAAACAAAAATTCCGTTCAGCAATTGCAGAGTTACGTTTTATTACTATCAAATATAAACGGTTGTTTTTTTTCCCCCGGGATGAAAGAGCTGCAAACAAACGTTCACATTTATAATATTAATAGGCTTATTTTTGGCATTAAAGCTACTTTGAAATTAATGATCAGAGAAGTTGTTAAAAAAATAAACATAACATTTTCAAAGTATTATTTTTTACATATCCGTTTTATTATTTTATTAGTTTAGGCTTTGGTTGTATGAAAGAGTGCCCTGAAAAATAAAAATTTTTACTAACGAAGCTAGGTTTTTCTCTAATTTTTAACTATCTATTATTTAACATTTGCTGAGTGGCAAAATGTTGAGGTTGTTAAGCGTTCCAGGCTGAAGAAGCTTGCGAAATACAAAACGTGAAATGCCAGTACCAACCGCCAAACCAATTGGGACACGGCATGAGAAATGATGCGAGTTCGATTCCCGGGGGGTGCTTGCAAACGTGGCGGACGTTGCCCCGGGAGCCGGTGGATCTTCTCGGCGTGCTTCCACTTCTTCCCTCTCTCAACCTTTCATTCCGCCAGCGCTCCGTCCTCGTCACGTGGCCTGTGATCGCTCCTGCCGGTGCAACCACAGAGAACGTGACGTCACTTCCATGTTGGCGAGACTTCCTTTTTGGATGGTCTCTTTTGAAAAAAAGAAGCATTTTTAAATATTAAATAGTGCCTATTTCATGCATACTAATGCCATTAACTATTATATTTGTATTAAATGTACTTTTTGTCAAAATACATTTTATACCTACATTCTCAAAGAAAAATTTACGGCAATGCAGGGTGACGTTTTTGGTGATTTTTTTTTTTTTCTTTACATAGTCTAGTTATATCCTCAATAGTCTCTCGTTTTTTTTTTTTTTTTTACAGATCGCACCCAACATTTTTATCCGTCCCATTTTATAATTTTGAAACAATTTGAAATATAGTTTTTTAAGTTGACGTTGCCACCAAACAAAATCTAGTTTAACTGCGTGACCACACGTTCCAATAGATTTATATATGTCCACAATAAAGCTGATAATTTTGATACCCGATAATGATATATTTTTACAACAATTAAATGTTAAAATATGCGAAATAACGATTTTTTTAGAGTATTCGCTCGGATACAAAGCATATTTTTTAAATCATGCGGGTTGCGAGGTTGGTAATGGCATGTGGACTAACTTGAGATAAGAGCTGGGTAGCGCCTAACTGGTGTCAGCCCCGCGGGTGCAACAGCCTCCACGCGCGGACCCACGGGAGAGCCGTGAGAGAGGGGGGGGGGGGGAGGCAGGGGGGAGGGACATGTCCTATCGCTGGGCCCGGCCGCAGGTTCAAGGCTGGTCAGTCAGTCTTCTTCTCGTCCGAAACTCCGCCGCCTCTTCGGGGCGCATGTAGCCGCGCCTCCCGGCCACGGGCGGTGGACAGCGGAGATGATGCCTTGACTTGTCTGTAGTGTGGCGGGGACCGTCCCTCACCGAGGGAGCCCGCACTTTCCAAATCGTGACTGTGAAACGGGGTTGATGAACGTAAACGTCAAAACCATGTTTTATGGAAAAATGATTCTGTATATTTTAAAGTTTCCTGCTTATTGTGTGCATATGTAGGCCAAAATAAAGGCAGTATACAACTTACAAAGCACCCTATCGCGCAAAACTCACGGGCCGCGTATTCTCCCCCACCCCCTGCATATACTACAGATTTGCGCCCCTAGAGGGGACTATGTGCCGATCATCAGCTGCTCCGCCGCTGATCCCGCGCATTGTCAGTCGTGCCAATATTAAGTCCCGTCCACAATAGAAATATCCCGAATCGTGTCCAACAGACACTGATCGCTGATTGGTCTTGATGGTCTTGGGTGAGCGCCTTGCGGTACTCTCGAGAGAGAGATTTGGGGGGGGGGGGGGGGGTTCTCCTCTTGAGTCAAACACGGGTTAGCTAAATCGATTAAGGGGGAAGGGGGGTTTGGCAACGATGCTGAGATGGGTAGCCTCAGCCCCTCATGGTATCCTTCCCCAAACATCTCGAGTCGTGGTGGAATGGCGTATCCACTTCCCTGTGGCTCTAGGGGGCCCGTGTCGTTGGTGTTAGTTCAGCCCCAACGGGGAGTCGTATGCAATCAAATCCAGCACGTTGAACATCTGATCAGTTGTAGCTACTTAAAAAAAAATGTTTGGTCCACGTGACCATCAGACGTCAGACAGTGGTTCGAATCTTTCTTGTCCGAATATTTTTTTTTTAACGTGAAACTTTTCTTCCCAATCTGTGTCCTTTGGTTGAAGAAGGCTCTTGAAAGGCTAAGGGAGACGCCCAACCAGAAAACAGCAGGCTTGGAGGCTTTAAGTGGCAGCTCCTCCTCCGAGCTAGGGTGCTGTGGGCTAATAACTCGCACAATCTTAAACTAACCTTTTAAAGAAACATCAACAAAGAAAAACTGGACTTATCCAAATATCCAAAGATGACAACTTCTGGCTTGAAAAGTCTAACGGAAAATTTTGTGTATGTGTGCGAGAAGGGGGGGGGGGAGAATTTATTTGGTAGTATAGAAGAAGAAGAAGAAGAAGAAGAAGAAGAAGAACAACAACAACAACAACAACAACAACAACAACAACAACACTCGTATGTGCGGTATCCTGTTTCCGTAAAAAAAAAGTGCTAATAATAAAAAATAATGGGCGGTGTGATAAGAAGCCGATAAGACCAGGCGAAATTTTGATTAGACCATGATTAACGCTTGAAAACAACCGAAAATGACTTGTTTTGGGGTTCTGTATTTACTGCTCTCTGGTGACTTACTTTATAAATCAGTAGATTCGGGCATCGCAATTGTAGACAGGGCAGTTTTCAGGCAGTTTTCCAAGAAACAATGTGACGTCGTTCACGTTAGGATAAAGACAAGGACTACCCACAGGTTGGGAGGGGCGTAGACGGGCCTTTATCCAGGTAATGGTAAGTGTTTTTTTTTAATGACAGGTATCTTTAACGACGTTTTTTGTTCGACCGCTGGATATTCTTCAATTAATTTTTGAGAAATAAGTACTGTTAAGTCGTTGGCTACCATATTTCTTTGGAAAACAAAGTACGTATTTAATTTAATGGAGTTATTTGCGTTTCATCAGTCTGTCCAAAATAGTGCGCTATTTTATAGGACAGACTGTATGTATGACGTGTGTACCTACGAATTTACATTCTGACAATATAAAAATAGCCACAGTAAATAAATGAACGTCGGGGATTTCCTTTTACGTCTGTTCGAAAGTGAGTCGGGAGGTTTTAGGGGAAAGTACGGGAACCTTTCCGACGCTGGTATTCTGGGAGTCAGCGTAGGAAACCGAAGTAAGAGTGGCCGGACTGGAGGGAAGATGTTCGAACCTGGGTACGAAGTGGGGGCTAGTGTCTTGACCACTTTGCCACCTTCTTGAGTACGTTGCGAGTTTTATGTCCCCCCCCTTTTTTTTCCAGCCTTATTATGTCCAATAATAATTAACAGAGGTTTCATGTTCCATTATTCATTTTTCATGTGTAACATTTAGCGTGACCACTATCGGTTAATTGTATGGCGTTTCTCCAACAACGCGGTGCGGACTAAATAGAGAATTTGATTTAGAAATATTTTATTAAGATTTTTCTATTTATTTTTTACTTAGGTGACAAATAATTAGGGGAATTTTTGAACTATTGCAGATGCACGTCTGTAAAAAACCTCAAAGGATTTAACCCTCATGTGCACTATCAGTTCATTGTTTTATATATATTAACGTGTTGGTTAAGCTGTAAATATTTTGTGTGTCACAACTTTCATGAAATTCAGGTAGAATAATTTGTGGTCTTTTTTTTGCATAATTAGCTGTAAAAATACATTCTGGCGACCTAGCCTTAAAGGCGGATGAATAATTGTATTGCTAAATAAAGACTTTGTTTGTATTAGTAAATGCTACTGACCACATAATTACATAATCATTGATTCAGGTAAACTAGTTTAAATTTTAGTAAGGTGTTACGAAAATTCTTGAAAACCAAAGTCCCATAAATATCCATCTCTTATGTAGAATTATAATTTTATGTCACGAAGCTGCGATTAGCACTGACTTTAAACCTATTAAATTTAAATTCTGTACCATTTTTAATTCCCCGACACATTCTTTCACTGTATTCAAGGAACTACGTAAGAACGTAAGAAACGCAAGAAACAAAAATTTCAATAGCGACGATTGAATTACCTGTTTGTGAACTACGTAAGACGCAAAAACGCAACGCCATCATCGGCCAACTTATAACTTCTTGCGTTTCGGCTTGCGTTTCTTCCTTCCAATTTTGAAGTGAAATGTTCCGAAAACTTTTAAAGACGCAGACGTTATGTGCATAGAAAGCCACGATGTTGCTTTTATTATACACACTACGTTTTCACTAGTTATGATTTCGCACAGCGAAAGAAAATAACACTTATAAATCAAATTATTGATACTTGATTAATGCGATTTTTAAAATGAAACCTGCGAAATAGATTTGCTTTCTACTGTTTTACAATTTCAAGTTATATGGTTAATGGCGTCTTGCGACTTTCGTGCTTTACACGGTTTGAAATCACAGTAAATTTTCTGATTTTTTTAACGAAGAATTTAACTCAAATAAACGAAGAGTTCCTCATAATTCCAAATAATCGAATCTTAGTAGTAACTACGCCGTGTTTAGACTTCCCTGTTGTATATTTCGTTCTAAACAAAGATGAGCACACAAGTGGACAAAAGAGTGTTCTTGCCATAGACATAACCAGTTTCGTAACGTTTTGCTAACATACAAGAATATTCTTTTGGATTCATGTTCAAAGTAAACTCAGTGTACGAAAAATTAACGAAGATAGCCGTGAATTTACGAATATTCCTAGACAATTTGTAACCAGCGTTCCTCGTAAATTGAAGGTGAAAATTCTTAACAGTGTACAAACGACCATGATTTTCTTGCGTTGGCGCATGTTACGTTGTTGCGACGTGAACCTTGCGTGGTTTATCAACCGGCTTCATCCGCCGTGTTCGATTTTCTTTTGCTGTGTCCAAATTGTTATGAAGACATGTAAGAAAATGGGACTGTACTGCATAAGTAAATTTTCTTGCAGTCCCAGATGCGGGAACTAATCAAATAACTTCTAGTGAGTGGTCACGATGCAACGAGCCAGGCAAACATTTTATTCAGAACGTTTTCTAGTCTTTGTTTTTATTTCAGATAGCAGCAAATTAGCAACAAAACGTAATGTAATAATGCGTGCCATGAAACACTCTTAGGTATTGTTCGGAAACTAAAAATGCAATGTGAAAATGCAATTACCCGACAGTTTTTCTTTCCGCGACTGTAATGCAAGCATGATATTTTATCATCGCTTGTGATTGCGCACTTCATTAGTACATATATCTTCATTTTAACTAGTTAATTTGATACGGTAACATTCAACGACACAATTCAGGGATCTTGAAGAAGGGATCGGCCAGGAGGTATACGGCATTTAGTGGGAGTCATTTCGTGAATGGAACGGAAATGTGTAACAACGGTGCTGCCATCTGTGGCGGGTTGCTTCGAACCAAAGTTTACAAAGCCAATGGTAAACTAATATAGTATTTACTGTTTGATGAATTTTAACAAGATGAGCAGTATTTTAGAAACCTTTTTTTTTTTTTTTTTCGAAAATCAGGACCAAAGACGGGGTTTATTAATTTTTTTCAACCCATTTTTCGCTTTTATCGGAGCCGTTTGGTTATCTAGTTTATTATTTCTGTCTGCTAATCAAATGATTCAGTAGTCGATGTAGCTGCTCCGGCAACAAATTCTAGCGGCGGGCTTGGAAACTACTTGCGATTTTCGTCCAGAAATGTAGTTGAAAACAGTTTACATATTTTTTTTTATCACTCTCGGCATTAGTTTAAAGAATATTAAGTTAAATTTACTGTCCGAGTTTCGTATTATGTGTGTGTTTGGAACATGAGAACACACGAATTAGCTCATTACCGAGGTTACATGTAACACATCTCCGGAGAGCAGGGGCGTAGCCAGGGGGAGTTTTTAGGGGTTCTGCCGCCCCCCCTCCCCTTAGCACCAAATCTTTAATTAAATTTCTTATTCATCACTCAAACAAATTTCATATTAAATATTAATAAAAATTTTACCATTACAATATTTAAATTTAAGTACCGAAAACTGCTAAAATAGCACTATTTTACACCTTAAAATCATAATTTTCCCGGGGGAGGACCCCCGGACCCCCCTGCTTTAATACGGGGAGCCATGCTTCTTAACACCCCCCATACACAAATCCTGGCTACGCCACTGCCGGAAAGTACTGGAAGACTCGCTCGCATTCTTCTTCAGAACTTGGCGTTTGCCATGATTGTGAGAGACGTGCAGTGTATGGAAGTGACCGTGTTTAACGTCGGAGTCTCTGATTCATACTTACTAACCGTCATCAGACATGTTCAAGCAACAATTCCGCAATGTTATGCGGCGATGGTGAGATAAAAAAAAAAAAAAAAAAACACGACTTCAACTACGTACGTCACAGCATGCAGTCTCCTAAATGGCCTACTCCAAGGAACTGTCGCGGCATTTGCCTGGAATGACTTGGCAAGGGGAACAGAAATTGGGACGGCCGGACCCGGCATGCGTCTCGTCGCGCTAGGCAAAAGGACAACCAGACCGTGGTCACCCCTGCGCCCCGTCGCGCTTCTTCCCCCTCTCGTCTGACTTCTTTTCACCGACTCCCCGCGTCCCCAAGGGAAGCGTGTTTTGTGCGCGCGTGTGTCTCCAACAGCCGTGGCTTGCCAGCGGCCGTGCTCATTGTGAGCGGACTGGTTGTGAGCTGTTCAGAGGGCCGGCGGCCGGAGGGAATTTACACGTGACTGTCCCCTTCCTCCCGCGGGTTGATGTGCTCGCATCTCACATAGTCCATGCTGCTTTTAAAGACGGCCGAATCCTCGACTAAGCTGAGGGCACATTTATTTGTGGTAGAGATCAGAGATGGACTCTTTGCCCTTTCTTAAGCCCCCCCCCCCCCCACACACACACACACGATCAGAACTAAACAGTCGTAACTGTTGTGTGTGAGCAAAGACGGTGGACTGATCAGTCGGAATTGATGGACTGATCGGACACGACGATGGAGATAAACGGATATTTTGGACAAAACACCGAAGACAACACCGACGAACACATTAGGTGTCCAATGACAAAACAGTTGCGACGTTTCGGGAACTGGCATCTGTTCCCGTTATCAGGCACAAGCAGAATGACTTAAAATAAAGTTCATTGAGCAAGTTATTTTTTATTAAATATTTTTTTGTTGTTATTTTTGCAATCATTTGGGCTATACTTTGAACATTTTCAAGATGGCGGTGAAGTTCAAGGTCGAGGTCATGACTTTAGACGGGGCTTTTTAAGGATACAGGAATATGACTCCTCTCTGAGGAATATTGCTCCTCTCTTGAGAAGTTGGTCCCTAAATACGGGAATTTTCCCCTCGAAACAGGGAAATTTTGTGACTTTTTGTTAATTTTTAGGCCATTTTCGAGGGAAAAAGGCAATTTTGATACTAAAATCTAAGTGGCGGTCGGTCATTGACATGCTCCCTGTACCCCAGCCAATTGTATTTTCTAGTTATCGTATTGAAAAAAACCATCAAAGATTAACACAAATATTTCGTAATATAAATAAGCAAAACCATCGTCGATTTTTAAGTTACAGGTTGGCTTTAAACGTTGTTTAAAATAAAGCATTTTTCGAATTTTCCCTTATTCCTCCCCCCCCCCCCTTGTATTTTATCTGGGGCTACACCATTTCCCTGAAACCCCCACGACGAGGCCCCTCTTTAAGAAAGTTACGGGCCCCAAAAATTCTAGGACTGCCACTTGATTTGTCTCGTGCCAGAAACGATGTGTGAGAAGCTAAATGATCACCAGAGCATCGCATATTACTCTTTAGCTCAGTGTAAAAAAAATACTGCAATGTCAAACAAGTTTTGCTAACTACTTCTCCCAGCTTGTTAGCAGTTTGGTTGAGTGAAGGCAGTGATAAGCTAAATTTCACGCAGTTGTACGGGTGTAAATTATTTCAAAGGCTCATTCCAAAGGCGATTAATTTAACGTGAACCAGTTACAGTTGCTATTGACCTTGAGTGTTGTAGCGAGGCGGTGGAACCGGTTATAGTTTGGGATTCATCAACGCCATGACTAACAGTCTGTTCATCGAGCAGGTTGCTCTAAGCATTTCCTTACATAACTGTACGACATTACGCATACCCTAATGGAGTTAAATCATCCGAGGAAAGCCGTCTCTTTTAGTATTGTACAAGGTGAAGCTTGCTTGCGCTCATTTGAATATTCATAGTCAATCGTGCTACCACGATAAAGAGCATTTTCAGTTCCGCAAAGGAAGTTATTATACCTATTATTGGCATGAAACAGTACGTTGTAGAACTTATAATGGTTTCAGATAATGGCGTCTTGCTCTTGTAAACTGACAAAGTAAAAAGCAAAGTTACAGCCTCATTTTAATGCTTTAAATTTTAGTGTAAGTAAGTTTATTTTTAATCCAAGGCCTCTTTCAGACTGCCTGAAAATTCATTAATATTTTGTCGTGCGCATGTCACTAACAGTATTAGATATATATTCAAACTTACCATTGACTTTTTAATCAATTTATTAATTTTTTTTACAAATTATTTTACCTCAGTTAATCACATTTTTGATTATTTATGTTCCACTGAGTTAGCGTACGCACCCAAAATTCACTTGTTGGGTTACGAAGCTATTAATTTTTATTTAACGTCCATTACATTTCCTTTACTTTTGCGAACTTACCTTGGGTATGTCATTTTATGTGATGTAACTTCCCCGCTATTGCGCTGAACCAATGCCTCTGTGCCTCGCTAACGATGTTTGGCAGGTAAACGATTATTCGTGGCATACGCCTTGTGTGCTGTGAGGTGCTTTCAGGCTCAAGAGGCGCACTCACCTGTGCGCTTTGTGTACTTTGGCATCTCCGCGTCTCCTAACGACAAACCAGGTAGATCCTGTCGTCTGTTTTCAGCCCGCGCCTCTGTTGCGGATAGTGCGATGGGTGGCATAGCTATATCGTTTTCTTCAGGCCACTTCTCATGCTTCCACGTGAGCCAAAAGGATTACTTTTATTCATTTACTAAAATAATTAAAAAAAACACATTATTTGTCATTTTTTAAATAATCATAATACATATTATACAGAAAGAACACAAATATATTTATCTATTTTTTTAAAGAAAAAACTACGCAGTTAATCTATATAAATTTGGTATCATTATATAGATATTTTTTTATTACGTTAAAAGTATTTTGAATTATTTGTTATTGAATGTTATATTATTATTGAATATTTTTTTGTTTGTTTGTTCGTTCGTTTGAGCATCTCGCAATAACTACTTGACCGAATTTCATGAACCTTTTTGTGTTTAAAAGCTTATGATTAGGAATTTAAAAAATTGTGTATATTTTACTCTCTACAATCAAAGAAGCCGGAGATAAAACAATAAAACAGCATTTTTTTTTAACAACCAAATGCAACCAATATAAGGTGAGCTCCCATTTCTACCAACACCCACTACTATATACCAAATACACAATGTAATTTATTTATTCTATCATAATCAATATCTATTTTTTACATGATGTGATAATTAAAGAAAAAGATAAGTCACCGTGTGATTATTCACACGGAGACATACACTAGTATAGTAATATAACACACATGGTTTGAGGGTGTCTGCATACTGGATAGTTAGGGAAAATAATCAGGGAAAAGTTAGGGAAGTTGGAATTGGCTAGAATAAGTGAGGTAGTTTACTTGAAATCCTGCAAAAGTCAGGGAAATTCCCCAGGGATAGTTATTTCAGGAATAAAAGTCATGCTCCAGTGTGCTTCACCCAGACTGTTAAAGGATTTTTTTAATATGATTTTTTAGTGCATGGTCATGCACAATATAAAATAACATATGCAAGGTTATGTTTGATCTAAGCCAACTTTTGGGCTGGTGGAGGCTGGATTGCCTTTATTTCTTTAAGAAAATTGAACTATTTGTAAATTATTTAGTAAAATTAGTCAGTGAAATGGAACGTTTTGGCCAGGGAAGGTCAATGAAATGTCAGGGGAATTATATTACAAATGTTTGTGAACACTCTAGAATTGAAACTCCGTTAAATCAAGTCATTAAGAATTCGACACGTTTGCGCGAAAAGGAAAGAAATTTTTTTTTTTATGAAAAGAAGCGATTAGACTATTTTTCGTACAGTTTAACAGTTTCAAGCTGTAGGGTTGTCGTTGTCGTGTGACTTGTGTGTTTTTTATAAATTATTGTATTTTTCTTGCGTTATTTGAACGTTCTGCCGTAGCCCCCCGCCTTGAGTTGGCGTCGCGAGTGTGGCAGCGAACACGGCGTTCGTTATAGAATGACGTGCGTTTTTTTTTTTAAAGTTCCCTTGTCCAATATGAATAGCGTTCGTATAGTTAAATAAGATATTGTGAATAATAATTTGTGATTGTGGTCGTTGGCGTGAAGATATTGACCTCGAGGCTCTGCTCTGGTATCCTGGGGCGACACCAGTCGCTTCTCCTCCATGCATGAATAATTCCTACCAACTTTGGCACGGAAAAGGTACTAGATCTGAAGAAAAAGTACTAGATCGTTACATTATATTGTTTTAAACTTATATTTCAGTTTCTAGATATTTGTTACGGTCTTACAAATGAACTCTATGTAAAGACATTGAACTAACGACAAATATTAAAAGAAATAAAGAAAATCTCTACTTTAGTGTTGTATACGTCTTTATTTTTTAATTTTTATTTTAGGCCTGTACTTACAGTCTCTCAAGACAACAAGTATCAGAATTGTAGTACTTACACTTGAAAAATTTATTTTTTAAGATTTTATTTACACTTTCATAGGGTTCTAACTCACAAGAAAAAATATGCATTCACCTTTTTGCATAACTTGGGAAATTAATTTGTTCTACAGAGAAAAAGTAAAAACTATGGCTGATGAATATTAAATTTTTTGTTGAGAGTAGTTTATTAATATGCTTTGTTTATATTTACTGCTCGAAATGTTCTATCAGTTTCTGCTAACTTAAAATGGGGGCACAGCACCGCTTTGACCAAATTTGTTAAAAGAGGAAACATCTCCGTTTTGTATTAAACATAAATGAATACGTACTAGATCTGTAGGTGAACATACTAAAACACTAACAATACGTAACAAGTACTAGCTCTAGTACGATGCATGGTACTAGCAGTGGAGAGCCTGCTCGATACCACTCCAGGTCAAGGACGGAGCGCTTCTGTCCGGGTGGCGGTGAGTAATGATACAAGGGGAGTGAGGAGGGGGCGGAGGTAGAGGAGAGAGTTCGCGGAACTGCGTGTGAACCAGCAGGGCGCGCAGGAAGTGGGTGATCCTTCCGCTCGGCTCATGAGATCCGGGATTCGGTAACGGCCCCGCCCACCCAGGCACACGCACACACGCACACACGCACGTGCAGAGATTCAGGAACAGCCACGCGGTCTGCTTAATTCAAAAACAAGCTGCGCTGAGGGTGGATGAGTACCTACTCATGTTCCCGTATTTTGGTTTTTCAATCTGTTATTTTAATGAGAGTGAAATTTGCTAAAAACGCGTGTTTTCAGCATTAATTTTTAGACATTAAAACACTCAAGGGACATGCATTATACCTTAAACTTCATTTCTTCTCCATCTAATGTTATGGTTACCATTCACATCAGCTTTCATAGTTGTTGTTTGCACGACGAAAAAACTGCGCAGAAGCACCAGCGAGCGTCGCACTCATTTCTCCGTATATTCTCGGGCGAGATGAGGATTTTAGCCTGATGGACGGATGTCAGTCGGATAGAGATGACGAGAATCTTGAGTTGATGTTGGTTTGGATACCCAGGCATTGCTTGAACCCAGGAATTAATTTTTCCACACGTAAATAATTTCCGGAACTGAACGCGGGACCCTTGGTCAATCAGCCAGAAGCTCACCGAGCCCAACTGGTCGGGAGGGTAGTGCGCTTAGGCCCGTTCTGCAAAGACACGGAAACGGAGACGGATCTTTCGGAACGAACCATCGACAATTGCACGCATGCGGACACGGATCCGTACGTATTAGCTCGGCAGTTCTCAGCTCTTTCGTTCGTGCTGCTCCGTGAGACCAATAGAAGCCGAGAAATTTGTCCTTGGTGTTAGCAATGTTTGTTTGCGTTTTAAATACTTAGACAATTTTTTAAAGTACAATAATATGTATTGTTATATAATACGTTGTGGTTTATTTTCATTTTATATCTAAATCCAGACCGTGTTTTATTTCGAACATCAATTGTTTTAATTTTTTTATTATTTTATCGTAACCGTGAAGTTTAATCTCATTTGCAGCCGTTTTTTTTTTACGTATCCGTGCATTGTATAAGCGACAAGTGGATAGTGAAACGTAAATATCTTTCTACTTTTCCGTGGTCGACGACTGCTGTGTGAAATAGTCTTACTTATTCGCAGCCTTAATTTATTAGTCGTAGCTTTGTTTGTTTATTATTATCATGTACTATGTTTTTGTATTTGATGAATTGGTAAAATTATTCCGTAAAGATTGGTGGTCCAAGTTGCACTAATGAAAATGCTCTAAATTGTTGAACTTTGACTTAAACCAGAGAAAACGTTTTTATTGAAATATCCATAAGCCAACGATGGATTTCATTGATTCACCAGTTTGAGACAGATCTCTGGCTGAATTTCCAACTTGCGTTGCGTTGATTAAAATAATTGAACATACTTTAGTCTTCTTCTAGTCTTGAATAACACTCTTTTTTTTTTAGTGGTAGGCCTACCTGTACCGGTAAATGTGGACGAGTGTAACTCAATAGAGGCACTTTGGATTTTGAATTTAAAAAAAAAAATATATGGCTGGGAAAAGTATACTTTCTCACTACCATTGATTGCCCTGGAAAACAATGCTACTATATATGTTACGCTAAAAAAAAATGGTAATTTTCCTAAACATGTAATACAAGTTACTATTTTTTCCAGCATGGGAAGTGTACCATAATGATATGGTTCATATCCTATGCGTTTAACTTTTTATGAACAAATTTAGGGGAGATACCAACGAATTTATAAGGAAATATATCTATCCAGTGTATATGCGTGAGTTTACCTTAAACGGGGACTGAATGACCAGTGCAGACGGCCATGATCGGACCGATGGCCTTCCGAATGCTAATCAAGCACGCGTGTTAATGAATAGGGCCTGAGCTCACGTGAAGCCAGTCACAAACCGAGCCTAGGAGAACAAAACAACGCAGAAAGCTCTTCCACGTACTCTGTGACTTGTCGTGTCTTGGGGACACGAATAAAAAAAAATTCAGTAAAAATAGGGATTAAACAGGTGATCACGCAGAAACGATGAAAAAACAATTTTTTCATGTGTCGCTGGAGGAGTAATGATGTGTTTGTGGGTAGTAAAGTGTTATAATATATTTTTTTTATATTTAGTTTATTAGGCGACTGCACGTTTGATATGTATATTGCACTCATATAATTTCGCACAGACAACGTATTTAACAACCCCAGTCTGTTGGCTCTTATTGTGGCGCTGAAGTGCTTAAAAAAACCATTATAATGAATATTTCATCATTCAGTGTTTTTTATGAGGAACATATATATTTCAAACCTTTTAGCTGACATAAAAGACATGCTTGAATGAGAGTTTTCTCCTAAATATTGGATTTGTAGAAGGGTTCCGGGTTAGGGAGGGACCTAGGCGCGTCTCAGGCCGAAGCCTACACGCCTAGTCACGCTGGGGATTAGCCATGCAGGGAGAGGGTCGCATGCATCGCGTCCTTCGTGCGTGGATTGTCCAGCCATGGCCGCGTTTGATGCCATGACTAACTCCCCTATCTTGAAACCTGTACAGTCACAGGGATGCAATGGTCATGCAGGAGAATACAGGAGACGGACGATGGTCTTGAATATGAGTTGGTCGGAGTAGAAAAGAGGCAATTATGCGGGTGTTGCGGGCGTTCAGACGCAATGTCCACTTTCTTATTTCAAATCGGTTGTGGATGTTGGTGGCGGGTGGCTGCACTCACCGCCCACCCGCCGGCCAGTAGCAGCGCCCGCGCCCATACGCGGCGGCGGCGGCGGCGGCGTGGGAGGCGTTTGTTGTGGAGCAGCGGGCGGTGTGGGCTCCGGGCCGTCTCGTAACCGGGTCAAGACTGCAGCCCGGCCCAGAGGTCGCTGAGGTGAAGTGGCCGCGGCCGAGGCACTTCCTGCGGGCCGCCGGGGTTGAGGCGGCGCGGCGCGGCGGTAGAAAGTGTCGTCGCCTCTCTCTCTCTCTATCCCTCCCTCTCCCTCCCCGTTTCGAGCGTGCTCCCTGTGCCACTTTTCCCAGGGACGGCCGAGTTTCTCCCGCGCTCGCGCCTCTGTCCTCCACACTCCTCCCGAGGTCCTGTCCGAATTATCCCTCTGGCTGACGCTGCCTGCACTGCAGGAGGCGCGGCCAACTGTGGAACCACCCTGGAGTTAGTGAGGCGGGATGGCGAGTGTGTCTAGCGCGCGGTATTCTCGTCGTGCACAGGGCAACTGCGAGATTTGAGCGGTTACCATAACATTGCATGGCGGAGAAATGAAACTTTATTTAGTGCTTCCAGGAACCTATACTGGGAGTCTAAAAATTATTCTAAAAAAAAAAAAAAAAAAAAAAAGTAGTTTTCGCCATTTTCACTTTCCTAAAAATACAGAACAACTCATCCGCCGCCAGCGTATTCTTAAATTCTTTTCGTAAACAGACACCACTCCTGTAGCTTGATCAGCTTTAAAATCACGTGGTTTTTTTTTCTGAAGTTCTGCACACTATGTGTGTCTGGGTAGGCTAATATTCATGGCTGATGTGCAGAAAATACGAACCTGGATTATACGCTTTGTTGTTCTTGTTGAATAATTTCAACCGGCACCAGACTTTCAGTGTTGTACCATGCCTGCTGAGCCAATTATTTCGGATTATTGTATTTTCACTTCGTAATTTTTGCTTTATTTGCAAATCTTGTAGTTTATTTCCCATTCACTGTTCTGACGAATTAGTGCTCCTAATTATTTCAAGTTTTACAGTGGCTGTACACTTTTTTTCTCTCAATTGAACACTATCCGGATGCAGGGTGTTTTATCTTAATTATTTTCTCCGTTATTTTAAATAAACTGGTTCCAAACGTCAAAGGCGTATAGCAGACTTTGGAAGCATTTAAGAGCATAAGTATTCAACTTTTTTTCCCCCCTGGTGAAGAACCTGTAGCCGAAAGTTTTATGGAATTCTGACTCAAACCTATAAGTATACGCATTGCGTGCTGATTGTGTGGTCACTCACGAGAAGGTAATGTTCGGTTTATCCACAACTGGGTAATGCACGCAGTTGTTTAATATAGGTCAACATTTCTTCGTAAAGATCTGAAATCAGCAAATAAGTTCAAAATCCCAACATGGCAAACTAAGCCTAACATCACTCTTTGGGTGGAAAACTCGTCACACCAGCGAAACGGAGCGAGTCGGAACATCAGTAAGGGACTGATCCCGTCTTCTGAACGACCTGGGTTTGAGTCCTGGTTCAGCCATTTTACTATCTTTTCTTTCCCATGGCTTACAAAAAAACATCCTTCTCCAGTGACCTCGCTGTTGATGATAAATAAATCTAAGTGAGAAATAATGATATCGTAAACTGTAAACGAATTAAATTATCCATTGTGTGGTAGAAATTCAGGCTCGTTGGCTATCGAGATAAAACAGCCTATTTTGCGGCTTATAAAAACCACTACTTTTAATTTGGTTACTACTCACAACTTTCTTCTTTTCGGCCATATTAGATAAGGTTTTGCGTTATAGGGTCATTTTTTTATGTTTACAGCAAATTTATAATTCCACGTAGCTAAGTGTGCACACAAGTTGTTTGGATATGTGGCTGAAGGTTGTTGTAAGATCTATTCAGTGGGGTAGTGTCATAATTTACTATGTTATTTAGCTTCCACATAAAATTATGATCTACATAAAAATGATTTTAAATTGCATTCATGGTATAACTGTGTTTAATAATCAACTCAGTAACGATTTAATGAATTTAAAAACCTTCAAAGACCAATTCTTATTTTGAACTCTAGCATTAATCGAGAGCATTTTTACTTAAAATAATTTCATGGACATAACGTCATCGTTGGTTGACACTGGTCGTCGTAAAAAAACAAGTGTGGACAGCGAAGATGAATACATGAACGCACGGAGGACAAGTCTAGACAGCACAGACGAACAGTGGTCTGACAGTGACGAGATTGGGGCACGAAATTTAACGTATAACTATTTAAAGTATTGCCGAGCGTGATAAACATACGCAAATTGAGTTTTCAACTACATTTATGCACGCGAATTACGCGTAGTTTCCGTACCCGCCGCTATAATTTGCTGCCGGAGCAGCTTCGTCGACTATCAAACCATTCGATTTGCAGACAAAATTTAAATTATAAAAAAAAATGCTCTGATAAAAACGAGAAACAAATCCTTGAAAAAATACGTAACCCTAGCTTTGGACCTGATTTTAGACAAGGTATTTGATTAAAATACTGTCCATCTTGTTAAAATTCATTAAACAGTTAGTGCTATAACGTTTCCATTTGTCTTTGTGAACTTTGGTTTGCGCCATCCGCCACAGATGGCAGCACCGTGGTAACACATTTCCGTTCCATGCGACTAACCTTCCATTTACGAAATTACTCCTACCAAATACCGTATACCGAGAGTTCAAATGTCACACATCAAGCAGTAATAAATTATGTTCTTCCTTCTGTTATTGTTTAATATTGTATGATACCTTTGACATTCTCTCTCCCCCTGCTCACAATGAAAGAGGTTGAATTCCGAATAATGTCTCCGCCTACCCCATTTTCAATTTTGAGATTGATTCGCTTCTGGAGTGAACCATTTGCACGTGTCTTTTTTCGAAAGAAAATTATCATTCATTTATCTATAAAAATTTGATTTCTCCGAAACATTGACGACGCCAGGTTTCCTGGGGTTACTCCGGTTCTTGTCGCATACGCTGTAACGTGTAAACTGGGTCACAATTGTTGTAGAACCGCGGTCGGCAGCTCTGTGCTAAAATAGGACGCCCTAGTTCGAAGTCGTCGTAGTCATCTGTTTATTCTGTGTCACTGTGTCAGGCCGGAAGGCATTTTTGAGAATTGGTCGATAAAAACTAGACGCCTAATTACTTTTATGGCAGCTATATCCTTGGAAGTTGATATTGTTTAGTTTTTTTTGTTCCGTTAATCGATTTACGCAGTGTAAGTACTCCTATTCGATGGACTACTATCATGTATTGTATTGTGAGTGGAGAACAAAGTACACGCGATTCACTTCGGTATTTTCACGATTTTTTTATTATTACTCACTTTTCTTTTTTTTTTGAAACGTTATTCCTACTTCCGCTCCCTTTTTCAGCCATTTTTTTGTTTTTTAGTTTTTAGTGTATTCCCCCCCTCCCCCACATTTGGCATGTTTGTAATAAAGAGAAATATTGTAAGATTGGTTATAATTTCAACAAAATTTGGGAAGCCCCTGTAAGATGTTACGATTTTGTTTTTTCTTTACTTTTCAGTTTCTGAAAACATCGTTTAGTAGATGTAGTTATAAATTGTTTGGAGAAGGTATCGAAGTCTTTTTTACCTCGACATCGCTGTATTGCAACCGGAAAATTAATACGTATGAAATGGAATTTTCATCGTTAAAACACTGTCGCTTTTGTAAAGTACAGTTCTGTAAACCTGTTTCCATGAGGCAAACTTTACGCTTCACCCGATGTTGTGTTTGTCCAGCAAAATGGCGCAGGAAGCTGTATGCACTATCCATGCCGTGTTACATGCATAACCACCACCTGGTTTGGTATCTATATTGACTACACTTAGTAAAATTTAAAAAAAGTTAGAACAGCAGTAAAGTACCGATCGGATAATATTTGCCATGTAAACAAATACATACGTACAAAATGTTTTTAATTTAATGGAATGTTTGGCGTGCACTTGTCAACAAGTTATCCTCGTATCACAGTCACATTCGTCCGTCGTCATTAGTTGCCGCTGTTCTTGTACTAGCTGCGTTGTCAGTCGAGGTACATTTGTTGGCGTGTAGCATGGAAAAACCAGACTGTCGTTTTCCTCGTGTGTCTTTAGGATCATGATGAGGTCGAGCTAAATAACTAACTCCATAAATATGTATTGATAGTTGTACTTTCCAATGTCTCCATTTTCCCAAGTCCATATATGTAATTGTGCCCACATTGCTGTTACGGAAACAAAATATGTTTTACAACGGTTTGCCCTTACATTAGACTATTTTTTTTAAAAAACAATGTTTCGATTAAAAATGCTAAGATTTCACAACGTTTCAACAGATTTGTTCAACGTAATTTTACGCATAATTATTTGAGGATAAACCCTTTAAGTTTTTACGGAGTGTTTATTTTCCATTTCTTCGTAGAATAATATGAAAATTTCAATTGCGGTAGTTGGCGAGTCGTTCTATATCAGCAGTAGGTTCTCAGCGCAGCTGCATGTCGAACTGACCTGTGGAGGAACACGCAACCACTCACCCTAATGAGATAGACGGCTCCACGTGTATGAGTTATCACAGGAGATAGTCGGTGGAATATTTCAACTAAATTGCAGTCCAGGACACTGGAAGAAAAAAAAGCGGTATAATAACAACTAGAAACATGCAACACCACCGACAAAGTTATTAGTCGTAACCTGCAAGCCACTGCACGTGGGTGCGCGACTAATGTTTGGTTGCGCCTACGTAGTGGCGGGTAAGAAATTTATTTCGGGAGGGTATTTGAAGAAACACTAAGAAATGTTGTATTTAAAAAAAAATGCGAGAGAGTCTTTCAGTACTTGCCAGTAATGTGATAACATCTAACCCTGGTAAACGAGCAAATTTATGCGTTATCATGTTACAAATACACTTATAATACGAAACAAGGATAGAGTTCTAGCGCAAGCCAGAAGTTTTTGTAATTAAAAAAAATTAATTTGTTGGTTATTTTTTGATCTTGATTTAGCAAGACGTGTGTTTGTTCTGTTCGTGTGCTTCTGATTACTCCTGTCAGTATTTTGTCGATTTTTTCCAAGCTTTTTCTGATTATTCATGCAAATATTTTGTTGTTTTTCTCCGTGTGTTCCTGGTTAATCCTGACAAGACTTTTGCTGATATTCTCCAAGTAATTCTGGTTATTCCTGACAAAATAATCGCTGAATGTTTTTTTTTTTTAATGAGACAAGCCATTTTATTCAGTGTTTCGTTTAATTAGTGAATATTTGTATCAAATCAGCACTTACAATATTTTATCAGGTTGAATTCAGACAAAATAAGATTCAATTACCAGACAATTACTTTGTTTTAAAACAAATGAGAAACACTATTAGATGGCCTTAAAAAGAGATTAATTACTCTGTCGATTACTATGCCTTGAGACAGCTGAGAAACACTGCCACGCAAGACGAATTTCTTTCTCCTTGATGTCTAGCGAAGCTCTCATTGTCTTGCGACCGTGGGAGAGCATCCCGAATTACACATAAAATAATAAATAATATTTACCTCAACGTAATATGTGGTGACATCTGTTGGTAAATTTCGGGACTACTTGCAACAAGTTCTTTTGCATGAGATAAATTAACTCACGCTGCTGGATGGAGCTACTGTACCCAGTTGGAGGATTGTAGACACTAGCCCCTTAGCATCGTAGCCATGTAACTGAATACTCAAGTAGCATTGTAGTCATGTATCCTCGTAGACTCGTAGCCTTGTAGCCAGTTGGAGCCTTGTAGACTCGTAACCTTGTAGACTTGTAGCCTCGTAGCCTTTTAGCCTTGTAGCCTCGTAGACGTTTAGCCTTGTAGACTCGTATCCTTGTAGACTCGTTGTCCCGTAGCCTCGTAGCCATGTAGCTTTGTAGCCAAGTAGTCTTGTAGCCATGCAGCCTCGTAGCCATGTAGCCTGAAACTCAGTCGGGGGCCCATGGGGCCCAGGCACTATGGACAGCCCTGCATGTGGTTCAGCCGGGTGTCGTGGTGGAAGCCATGTCTCAGTCCATATTCGGTGTTGCGGTCGTGCACCTGCCTTTGGACTAGGGCTTTGTTCGTGTGGGCTGCGCTTTCAGCAACTCCCGCGCCCACCCGAACTCTACAGTGCTGATTGAAGGAGTTATTGTTATTAAAATATCGCACCACCAAGACAACACTATAGAAACTCTAAATAATTAAGTACCGTTACCAATAAAAATTATTGAATTTGAATCATTAACCAAATAGTTTTAAGAACTCTAAATTCTTCATTGAGTATGTACAATGTACTGGTGAACTTTAAATAATTTAAAACTGTCAGTTGTGAGTCTTAATTTATATTTAATAATTTTTTAGTTTAATGCTATGAACGTAAAATAAAATTTACTTTCAATCTAGAAAAAAATTGCGACTTGATTTTTCCATTTTTATTTGTTTTTAGTTTAATTACTATTAAAATATTATAATCATAATTATATTAATTGGTGAACCACGTGTTTTGTTGTCCGAAACACAAGTCGTGAATGTTACGTTACGAAACTCGGTATGGTAATACGTGGGTAGACTGGGTTGAAGGTACAAACAGGCGGCGCGAACTGAGCAGAGTATGCGTACAGACCGCGCGCACAAGTCCAGCATTAGAACTGCTTATTCGCCAACGGAACGTGGGTGTCTAGGTGGACGCAGTTAAGAGGTTAGAGATTGTTTGTCTGGTGGAGATTCTGAGGTTGGTTTGCGTTTAGGGAGACGCTCACTCAGATGGCTTAAGCAAAAGGTAGTTACAAGTGTGTTTTTGCGCGATGCCTAATATTTGTGCGATAAAGTAATATGCTATATTATAGTTTTTCTAAGTCGTAGGTTACGAAAATTCACTTAAGATTAGGGTTTTTGTTAAATAATCATAGTTTTCTCTTCATACGTACTCTTATTTTCCTATTTACTGCGTAATTTTACCTGAGTTTAAATTTTCTCAATATTTTTTTCTGAATACATGTGTGTGCGGCGGAATAGCGAGCATGTTTGAGATGAAAATGTTTAGTACAGATTTTATCTTCATTTGGGAAAAAAAAATCACTACACGTGAAAACCGTACAGCGATTCACAGATACATTTCGTACACAAAACATTGAAAATACACTAATACTAATATAATTAATTACCAATCCACTAGTTTAACAATCTTTTCGAAAACAAAATTCTAACGCTCATTTTAAGTATCGACTCTAATCTGTTTGCGTCCGCCGTGTATGTCGCTCTGACGTCATAGATGCATTGACTTTGATTGGTTAGAAAACAAACGCGCTCGTCGCGCCATTGTTATCGTGATTGCGGAATGGCGTTCGTCAGCTGTTCCGTGAAGCTATCGAGCGAGCGAATACCGAGCGCACGTGGGTGAAGGACTCAGCGGTCGGAGAGCAGTGACTCACTGTTGTTTGCTCTGCGTGGTTTGTTGCCTGAAGGATAGAGCTCGATAGTGTTTGTTGTCTGAAGGATAGAGCTCGATAGTGTTTGTTGTCAGGGCGAGCGTCGTCTGTCTCCTGACCACCCGCGCGGCAGCTGGACCTCTGGGGATGTTTTCAAGGTCGTTAACATTAACAGTCTTTAACCGATAATCGTAAACTATCACTCCCGTATACACGTAACAGTAATCAAAGGGCAGTACTAACTCTCACTGTTAATTCATTCTCGATCGTAAATTAGCCTAATCTGTGTAGTGACCGTAATATTTCGATGGGTCTCCCCGCCAGAAACCAGACATATCCTTGTCCTCTGCGCACAGAGTCATCATTGGCTCGCGATTAGCCAGTATTTGTTTTAAAATACTTTGTTCGTCGGTACCGTGGTCTCTGTGTTGTCCATTATTATCTGTTTTGTATCACCGTTGGGTTCATTTATTTTGTCGCTGTGTTGCCCAAAATTATTGTTTGTTTGTACAGTATTTTCTGTTCTTGTTACAACTGTATTGTCGTTGTCAGCCCACTGTTTGTCTGTGCTGTGATATTTTTTTACGACTTAATCCTTCCACCGTATTCTCTCTTTGGTGTCTAGGTATATGTTTAACATTTGACAACGGCTGATTATGGCTAGTTTTCTGTGTGCTTATGTATTCATATTTCTGGCACATTCTTTTGGTTTCTCTGTGACATACAGTTAAAACCAACAATGGCGTACGCCCATGAAAATCTTTCCATCAAGCTTTCCCATTGCAAGAATCGTTCAAAGAACGCTAAACCCTGCACCATAATTGCCCACGACCAGAGAGCACGCTTTTTAAATCGGAGCTGTGGAAGTTGCTTCAGATGTGATGATTCTGATTATGTTTTGTGCTATTGCTAAATGTGTTTGTTGCATTCACAGAAACTGAACTCCGCTGAATCGCTAGTTGCGTTCAACACAAGTCTCCAATTGGTGGCGTGTAATTTATTCGCAGGACGTGCTTTGGGAATTCAGTGCCCCTCGCTGGGGATTGAAATTACGCCCTTGTCGACGCCTCAGCACGCTCGTGGCTTAACTTTATTGGCCGCGACTCTTTAAGTTCCCAGATTTAAGTCACCCAGTCTGTAGCAAAGCACACTGAAGGCGATGAGTTATTCAGGTTCTGACAGGCTCGTCTATCATTCTTGGTAGGAAGGAACAAAGAGATGTTAGTCAACAGGTTGTCACTCTTTCAACTTTTGGGTGTAATCACGTTTAGATAAGTTTCTTTAGTTTTTATGGTGCTTGGCGAAAAAATTATTTTCAAAGATTTTTATGTAAAATAGCAATATTTTAAATAAATATTTATTTATATCAAATTATGTACGTTATTTTGGTTCATTTTATTTTATAACTAGTATAGTGCACGTAGTTTGGTTTTTGTAACTAGTTTGCAGTTTGGATTTTATTTGTAACCCATTGAGGCTTTTAGTGATTTTTAACAAATAGTTATCAAAAAAACATGTCACCTGATAATGTTTTTGTATTGAGTTCCTGGAAATTATGTAAGGTTTAAACTTTGTCTTTATTATCAGGCTATTCTTGAGGTCAGATATTTTGTTCGGTACAGGCATTGAATGGTACAGGTTAATATTGTCATTTAAAACCTGGGTGAAATACCACGCCTGCATACAGTTGTATAAGCAAGACCGTTGTTGATTATAAGCTACCTGTTACACGATATCTGAAATGCGATGTGCGGACATTTTATATAGTTTATGATTTCCAGTAAATAATGGTGCTAATACAATTACAAATATATTATTTTCAAAACGATAGGCTAGCGTAGGTACTCTTTATTAGTTTAACGTATGTGGCAAAAAGTATATATCTAGAACTAAATCAGGGAACTGATCTGAACTGAATAATTACATGATTTTCATTAAAGATACGCTAATTGCGACGAGACAAAAGTATGAACGAAATGGTCTTTGTGTGACATTGAGCATTGGTTATCAAACTTCGTTTGTATTTTCATTGCCGTATCAAACCATATGTTATTGCATCCACTTGATAGTTTGGCATTGCATTGTTTCACGAGACCTTTGTGTACGTGTGTGTTGATTTAAGTTGCTAACGTGACCTGTGACATTATCCAATAGTCCATTATATTATGCACAGGAAATCTTTGACACAGTTTGAATGGAATTATTTTATACTATTCCTAGTATCAAGTATTAGTAGGACTAGGAACACGTAAATAAAATTATTAACTTCTGAAGTGCAGTGGTTGCATGTTATTATTCGCCAGCATTAAAGTTAACCAAATCTACAATATTCTAAAAGATGATTTACTGAGGTCCACAAATTATATAGACACAAATTCGTCCATTACATGAATTACTCCGACGTTTTAGGGTCAGTGGGCATATTGGGAGATGGCTTACACACTTTATAAATAGAACCTACTTTGGGTCAGTACAAGCATTTTAGATAGATTTCGAAGAAATACTACCTATTGTAGCCGTTACCATGGTGCGATACTCCAGGAAATTTTTTTTAAAGTTTTTCGTTTCATGGTCCATAGACCCCAAAACCATAGTCAATTAAGAAGTTTATATATATATATATATATATGTGTGTGTGTGTGTGTGTGTGTTGGTGTGTGTTGGTGTGTGTGTGTGTGTCACATTTTTGTGGACATGATAACTGCCCTAATTTTTCACAAATCACTTCCAGACTAATACATAAAATAGAAACTTGGATAATCTCGGTCTAGTTTGGTAATGGGCAATATCCGACCAAAGGGGTATAATTGGGAAGGTTTTTTTTGAAAAACAGAAAAATCCAATTTTTTTTTTTAACTATACGTATATAATTTTAACAATTTTGCAGTCATACGCCGTTGCTGTATGTCACAAGAAACCTCGATTTGAAAAAAAATGCAACCGAAGCCCAGTTTACTTCATCTTTAGTCTTTGCTAGGGAATACTATTGTTTTAATAGACTGCGTAGCCAACTTTAATGGGGTTTTGAATATGATTGCATGGTCAGTCACTGATCATGGATTTATTCGAGCGCTTCTCCTGACGAAAGGCATCACCTCCTTTATATCACTATGCGGGCTCTTTGAGAATATATGTACGTGTCCAAAGATTGTCTTTGAGAAAGTAAATAATAATATTTTTTGAGATAAAAATTGTTTAACTTTCAAGCAAAAAATGCCACAGCATTTTACGTGGCTGACTGGGTACGTATGCATGTCCGCTCAGTAATCATACAGTCCTAAGTGAGATTATTTCGTGATACTCTATATTGAGTGCAACAAGTCCATTGCTCTGCAGTATTGAGGCTACGTGCGGCTTCAGTGTTGATAACGCCCGTCTCGGACGGAACAACGTGTATTGAAACAGTAAACTGTTGTGACACGAAGCATGCACATGACTTTTCCTGTAAATTCGCTGTCAGCTGCAGATAACAATGACAATAACAATGAGGCGGGCGAAACTCCGTTGTAAGCAGCGGCCATTTCGAGACGCGAACATTCGAACTGTCTACTCTACTCGCGAGTTTTCCCCGACTACCGATGGAACATGTTCCCTCGAATGTTCCTGAGTGTTTCTATGGTGATGATTTGGGGGGGGGGGGGGGGGAGAAAGAAATAAAAATATTGAGTTGTTTTATCATGTGTGCGACAATGACTTTAATGGTGGCTGCAATTTATTTTAGGCCTGATTTGCTCACTGCTGTTAATTCGCTATTTTTTTTCCTACGCGTTATCGGATTTTTTTTAAAAAATATGCTTGCTTACTACTGCATTTAGTTTTAAATTGTTTGCTATAAAAAACAATAAAAAAACAGTAATGACAGACACTGCTGTGAGAGAACCGAACGTGCTCTGTTTGGTTTCATCACTTGCATGTATCTTGATAGTTCCCGTTCACTCGGCGTGAGTACAAGTGATTACATGATGATTATACAGAGCATGTCGCGGCATTGTACCAAATACATAGCGACAAGTTGTGTTACGTAACAGTATTGTTTCATAAACGAATAGTAAGTTGACTAATTTGTTTTGTGACAAACATTTATTCATTTATATTAGGGAATTTGAAGCACTAGAGGTTTACATTTACCATGAATGACGATTAGAAAAAGTTTTAATAAGTGAGGAAAAAAGTTAGTTCTCATTGTCATAATGTTGGTACCATAATCATTTTGAACGAATACAATTTTCACTCTGGACACGTTCTGCTATCGGTTGGACTGGTGTGACAAAAACGCCAGGTTTTCGCATAGACTATCCTGCAGCTGTCCGGTCTTATTGTGCAGTTTTCTGGTTGCACCAAATACACTAGAGACTTAATACCCAACAGCTCAATACCAATAACCTAGAAGATAGTGGGATAAATAAACCTAGCACAAGAGGTGTAACTTAGATTTTTTTACAGATAAATGGTTAAAATATATACCTATTGTATTTGGTGACAAATTTGATTAACTTCATTTTTAGAAATTTGAAGAACTGAGGGTTTATTCCGCCCTCCCAAACATGTATAGTATTTAAAAGAAAGTTTTTTTCTAATAAAAAAAATATTTTATTAGTGATATTGTTGGTACCATTTTTATTAAACATATGTATTGTTTATTCTGGGCATACCGTCTGCCATCTAGCAGACTGACGTGACAAAAACTCCAGGTTTGAACAAAATGGGCAGTATTTTTATAAAAATTCCTATTATAAAATCATGTCCATAGTTGGTGTTTAATATTTTTCAAGTATATTTTCCTTTTATCGGAGCCTTTTCATTAAATTGTTTAAAATTTTTGTGTCCTAATCAAATAATTCGATAGACGAAGTAGCTTCTCGAAGCAGCGAATTATAGCTGCGGGTGCCGGAAACTTCGTGTGATTCGCGCCCCGGATATGTAGTTGAAAGCACAATTTGGGTAGCATATATATTTATCACGCTCGGCATAATTTTAAAGTATTCTACGTTAAATTCGTGTCCGAATTTCGTATTATAAATATATACCTATGCAGCATGAGAACACACGAATTTGCTCGTAACCGAGATTGGATGTTACACTTCTTGGCGAGTACTGAAAGACTCGTTCACACACACACACACATATATTTTAAAATAACATAAAAATTTACTGATAATAAATAAAATCGGCAATACCTTAAAATTCTTTTTGACTTTATGTATATGTATATATGTTAATTGTAAAATTTTCATTCGGATATCGTTAATAGTAAAATTTGCATTCGGATATCGTTAATTGTAAAATTTGCATTAGGATACCTTTTTTTTTAAAAAAAAAATTTCATTGACTTATAATTGCACGATGCGCTGATGCACTGATGCACTGATGGAGCTGTCTAGTTTGTTGGTCTCGATGTCTCGAATGTAGTAAGTTGGTCGCACCCTCGAGATGTGCCCGTCGGGCGGTGACCTTGAGGCGCTGCTCCCGAGAAGCGCGGTGCAGCCATTGTCACTCGGCGTATTGTGGCGGGTTGCGTCATAGCGCCCGAACTGTGCCTTGGCGACCGAGCTGTGGTGACGTCAATGAGCACCCGGGTTGGATCCCGGGGGGATCCACCACATTTATAGTTTTCCCGTGGTTCCATCCTAAATACCTCCAGGAAAACGCTGTGATGGTCCATCCTCCTATTACCATTACTTGTGAACTAATGACCTTGTCAACGAGACGTCAAACAAAATAACCTCGCCAATTTTTTTGTTAAAAAAAAACCGGCTACGGAGCCTGCCTTGTCAGTGTGTGTGTGTGTGTGTGTGTGTGTGTGTGTGTGTGTGTGTGTGTGTGTGTTAAGGCCCCCGCACTATCACAGTCCAACTCCCAACTGGGACTGTTCAGCCCGAACTGACAGTTTGGATTGAATTGTGTGCACACACGATCAGTCCATGTGCTCAGCTCGGACCGAAAAGTCTGAACTGAATCGAAGCCTTCTCCACACACGTTCAGTCTTGTGGATTCTGTTGCTGTTGGACATCGTAGAATATTGAATAGCTTTGATGTTGCAATTGCAGTTGCACTTTTAGTTAGAAAAAAGGGTGGGGAAAAAATGAAAGCAACCAGAGAGTATGAACAAAGATGTCTGCCACGACACTCAGCTGATGGACTGGTTATTTTAAGTGGCAGTTTGGACTGGCGAGGCGCTGTTCCCACACTCGGCTCTTCGAGCCGAGTCCGAGTTGATGGTAAGTCCATCAGTTCCGACTGGTCAGTCCTCCATCATTGCTCACAGACAGTTCAGACTGTTCATTTCCGACTGGGTGAGTCCGAACTGTCAGTTTGGCCTGATCGTCTGTGGGGGCCATTAGTGAGACGGGATAAGTGCGACACTCGCCGGTGCTTCTAGCGCGGAATCTCCTCTAAGCGCAAGGCTTCTCGTCGTGCATAGGGAAATTTTTACATTTGAGCGCTAGCCGTAACATTAGATAGCGGATAAATGAAGTAAAAGGTGTAATACAAGTCTATTGTGTGCTTCCAAGAATCTGTACCAGGCCTTCATGTCTAAAAATAACCCCAAAGACAACACGTTTTAGTCGTCTTCGCGCTTCCAAAAATACAGTTTAAAAACGAATTACGGAAACATAAGTACTCATTTTCCCTCAGTGTATTCTTAAATACTTTTCGTAAACAGATTCTACTCGGATATCTTAAATAGTTTTGAAATCGCGTAGTTTCTTCTGAAGTTCTGCACACACTATGTGTGTCTAGGTAGGCGGGTAATCAACCTCTCCAAAAAATTATAGTCGGAATTACGCATAATTTTATTTCATAATTAATTTTTTGATTTATTGCTTGATTTTAACTCAGTATAAGTTAGTTTTGTGTATTTAGTCACCTGGGCAATGTGTTTTAACACCAGATTAACTTGTACAGTCCCATTTCGACACATTTCGTCATAAAAATTTGGGAATTAAAAATAAAATAACCAGCATAGTGGTTTAGTCGAAGCCAAAAAATGAAAAAAAAAAATGGCTTTTAAAATTATTAGTTACTCAAAGCTGAAGTTTCGTACTCCACTATAATCTCGAAGTTCCTGTCTCCTTGGAGGCTTTATGTGTATGTCAGTACGCCTTCGGAACATATCCTTGCTTACGGCCATTTCACAAGACAAAACTTTACTTTAAATCGCGTTATAGTTTTATTGAATCCAGTCTCTTAATTGGCTGGTCATAACCGCGACCATTTGGTGTTCAAGGACTTGATTGCTCCGATTCCTTAGAATATTTTCGTTTCAGAAACGCTCTTAGTTTTGTTGGATGCTAATTTGCAGTCTTTCATTATGTAACTCATTTAAGGCAGTTTCGTTCTTTGAGAATAAAAATAAACTTTAAATAAACAGTGTATGTAACAAAATAAAAGTTAATATTTTTTTTTTAAATGTTGGCTAAAAACAGTTTATGTACGTACTTGAATCGTGTTTAATATGCTTTTCAGAAGAAAAAAAAACCTTTCTAATTTTTTATTGAGTTCCATCTTTGAAGTCTATTAACACGTGCCAAAGAATTAATAACAATGGGTTGTATTTAAATAAACATCTTGGGTTTATTGGGAAAAGTTGGCAAGTCCAGTTGCCGAAAAATCTGTTTTATTATAATCAAAGGAGCGAAGAGAAAGAACGGGCTTCTGAGTGCAGAGGAAGACCGGAAGAGCAAATATTATTTGTTGTGGATGTTTAAGACATGACAAAATGTTCGGCAGGTACTACTGCTGCCGCTGATACTTGTTATCGTTGTTTACTTATACTTGTATACTCGTTGTTAGGGGGCGACTGAATTGTTGCCCATTGGAAGGGCAGCCCTTCAGGATTTTTCTGACAGTGGTTTATTTGTACAGAGACTGGAAGGGCAGCCCATCCAATTTCTGAAAACACGCTCCTTTAAGAGTTTAAATAATCCTGAAAACTTGCCCCTTGGATGGGCAGCCCTTCAGGATTTTTCTGATAGTGGTTAGTTTGTAAAGTGACCTAACCTAACCTAAACTAACCTAATCTAACCTAACCTAAACTAACCACTGTCAGAAAAATCCTGAAGGGCTGCCCATCCAAGGAGCAACAATTCAGACAACCTTTCAAAAACACCACTGTCAGAAAAATCCTGAAGGGCTGCCCATCCAAGGAGCAACAATTCAGACAACCTTTCAAAAACACCACTGTCAGAAAAATCCTGAAGGGCTGCCCATCCAAGGAGCAACAATTCAGACAACCTTTCAAAAACACCACTGTCAGAAAAATCCTGATGGGCTGCCCATCCAACGGGCAACAATTCAGCTCCCCCGTTGTTAGTTGCGAACGCCGCGATGTTGGACGGCACAGCTAGCACGGCAGGCGGGCTGAAGGGGCGCGGCGCCAGGAGGAGGAAGCACTATCACGCAGCGCGTCACGCCGCAGATAGCGCGCAAGGCCTCGCCGCGGGGCCGGATCGCGACCGAGGACCAGGGGCTTAGCCCGTCTTCCTCGCCGACCCTCGCGGCTCGCGATGCCTTTGTAATTGGGTCACTGTGTCGCTGAGCTGTCCCCGCATGTGCTATCTGCTCCCGCGACCCACTTCTTCCTGGGCTTCCGCGCTCCCGCCTCTTGGAGATTCGCTCTCCGGAAGAGCTGTTGCTGTCACTTTTTGCAGCGAACACACGTCTGTGCGCAGTGACAGAGCTTGACCAGTAATTCGCTCCAAAACTTAGCCTGCACAAGCACACAATATCACTGGAGTATATTATATAGCACAAGTAAAAATATCTCTTTCAAACTAACTATCCCATGATAAGTTTCACAAATGACTATCGCAGCTATGATGGTACACGCAGGAGAAGAATAAATTGTCCAGACTTTCAAGATTACTGTCGTGTATTCTTCTGTTGTAATAAAAATTCTGTTTTGCAAGCGTAGGCCTACACGCGTATAGTCCATCCACGGTAACCTCCTACTTTTCTGAAGCCCTGCTTTTCACCGGATCTACTTTAATGTCACTATGTATCCTTCCGCCGTATGTAAACAAAAACATTGCCATGTGACAAATGTCAAATGGTTTGTTTACAATCACCAGCTGTCAAAACAATGTGTGTGTGTGTGTGTGTGTGTATGTATGTATGTATGTATATATATATAAAGTAATTTGAATATGATCTAAGTATACATGTATATGTTCATAACATTTATGATACCCAATGGTAAAAATATTAAAAAATAAGTTTGTTAGCTAAAGAAATAACATATAATTTAAAGTAAATTTTTAGGAGAACATATAAATTCACAACATTTATGTAAGCAATAAATATCATCCTTTAGTACAGTTTAACACAGTTTTCTGCATCTGAAAAAAAAGTATTGTAAATTATACATATGGCTGTCCATCTAAGCAATCTGGAAAAGACTAAGGATTGAAGGTTTAATAAAATTAACAAATTCAGATGAAAACATTTAAAAATTAATTTTCTTCTTTTATTTAATAAACCCCTACCATTTTGCCGGTTAAGGCCACAAATAAAAATATGGTTATATACATTTTCCTGAGTATACTTATTAGACAAAATCATAATTTTATGAACAGTAAAATTGTGGTAAAGAATTGACAGTAATTTCTATACCACTTATATGCATTATTTATTTGTGGCCCTGGATGGGGACTGGCTTTTTGTTTTCCAAGTAAGTTCACTGAAAAATGAAGAGACACAACAAAATAAAATGTTTCACATACACCTATACGAATCCAGAAATGAAATTTATTATAAATTTATCATAATATGTGTAATATAAAGTTAATACATAAAGTTCCAGTAATCAACATACTTAATGGGAATGCATAAAAGAAAAAAAAATGTTTCAAACCCCAATACTTACAGTTGCCCAGGTGTTTATTACATACAGACCTCAATAAGAACACCCGGGTAAATCATCAAGAGGAACTGCCAGTACTTCACTGTCTCCATCTACTTGCTGTGTCGTAACCTCAAATTCTTCGCTGTCACTGTCTTCACTTGAACTATCCTTGCCGAGGTGGATGATGAGTGGAGGAATGGTGCCGCTGTCTATGTGGACTTCTCTCTCCCAGTCTGCTTGAATTAGCTTCTCCACGTGATCCACACACCTCGCCCATCTAAAAAAATTAATGTATACAGTAAAACCTCTATATAAATGACCTGTTTATAGCAAAAACCACTCTATAACAAAATATGTTTGTTTCTGTCAAAACGGCATAGTAAACAATGCATGGCATGCTCTTTATTACATACAATTTTGAACTCACTCCACAAGAAACTATTTTTAAACACAACAAAACTCATTTAATGTGTTTTCCTCAACTATCAAAGCTATTATTTAATACTTGAAGTAACATGTTTTGTTTTATGTTATCTGAAAAAAAAATTTATAGTGGTTTATTTAAGATATAATAAAGCTGTAAATATTTTCTATGTTATCAATAAAGGCTTAGAATGCATATGATAAAATATTTATTTCATAAGTTTTGTGTTTGTTTTTGGTTAAAATTTGTCCCAGACAAAAACAGTGAGATATAGCGAAAATTTAATTTTTTGAATAGTTTTGATGATTTACTGTATATGTATTTCACTATAATAACATAACTTTTGAAAATACTAATGTGCAAGAACTACATGTGTAAATACCTATTCAAGTTCGCTAGATGAAAATATTTAAAATTCTCTACGTTGAAATTTTATCTGAATATTGAAATCTGCCTACAGCACTGAACCCACCATAACTTTAAAGTCATTGACACAAGATTAAGCATAGCAGAAAGTAATATCACAATTACTAATAAATACAAAACTATTTATGGAAATGAAACAATTGCAAATGGACTTCAATTACAAAAAAAAAAACCTTGCAAATAAGTCACCACTGTTAGATCTAGAAACTACACAGATATGTATGAATTACATGGGAATAAAATTACAAACACAAACACAAACACGAACACAAACACATACATGCAACACATTTTCAAAACGACAACTACACAAATTCAAACCACTTATTTTTACCAATTGTTTTAAAACTGTATTACTGGTATATGAATATACACAAAATGATAATCACACTATACACACACTAGCACACAAAGTTATCAAAAGGAATGGTAGGACCAGGCTGCTAGGCAACAATACTTACGTATTATGTAAAAATGTATGGTAAGGGTTTTGCTGAAGCTTGAGGAATGTTCTACAGGAAAATAAAACAATTTCTACTTCAAAAGGAATACCCCATTGGTCATGCAACATGAAAATACCTCTCTGGTGTGGAAGCATCAAGAGCCTCTTTCCAGATGGCTGCAACTGCATCATTGTCAAATCTCTTGGCCCGCCCCACGTTACTATTGTAATGGTGTTTACATTGAGCCCAAACTAGTTCGATTGCATTATAGTGGCAGTGATAGGGTGGGAGTCGTAGAATTTCGTGGCCATAGTTACGAGCCAACTCGTCTACCTCATATCTGAAAAGTGTGTTAGAACAAGGCGTATACGTAATTTTTTGCAACTATCTCACTTTTAAAGAAATGCTGTAAAAAAAACGAAATAATATACCGTATTCGGGGCTTGTTTTGTTTAGCTATTCTCAGCAGCTCCACTTTCAACAAATTATTTTCATGTTTTATCTCATTCTTCTCCAGCCACGCGATCAGTGCATCCTTGGTCCAGTTCGTTGTAGGTGTTTTCTCAACCTACGTTATGCCAACATTTAACTAAATACTCAAGTAGCTGATAAGAATTCATGACAGTAGAACCCTGTTACAATTTTACTGCTTATAAAGTTTTCCTGCCTATAATGTATTATTTTTCAAGTCCAATATTTTCCCTATAAGGACAATGTATTTAATTCCTGGATATAATGTTTCACAAATTATGCGTTTCGTGCTTGTAATGTTCACTTCATAAAATTTTAGAAGACGAAAAAAATTAAAAGCCTTTGTCTATACTGTCTATGTATATGTGTATGTTAGCAGTTAACTGCCTGTTGACACCCTTGGAAAACAAAGAAATTCATAAATTTTTAGCCATTCTGTGTGTTTTCAAATGTATTCACTTAAATCACATGTTCAAGTGGCAAAAGAACTGGACTTAAGCATTTCCACTGTAAACACTGTCGTGAATTATGACAATTATACAGAAATGAGACAATTTTACAGCAATGAGACAATGTGTAAGTAAAGACAAAGCAGATAGAAGCTGGAAGCACCATGATGTTAAAGAAAAATTGTTTTTGGCTTGCTACAAGCAAATTGGAGCATCAAATATATCTTTATGCAGCTTGTTGAGTCCATTGGCAATAAATCCACACTAAAAAGTACTAAATTGAATTTCCTGCTTATGTTTTTTTTTCTTGTAGCCCCTTAAAAACAAATTATAACAGGGTTCTACTGTACTTATGCAAAGCAAACATGTGTTTTGGCATATTGTCGTAATGAATTTCTAAATTTAACAAAGCATGTTAGTTTAGTGACTAGAAATTTTTTTGAAAATATTATTTTAATTTATTAAGTAGGGCAACAGAGCATTCATAAAGTGGGTCCTTTTACCAAACAAGTAATTATGTCATTTTCAAATGCTATTTGCAATAAAAAAATTTTATTTGGTATTTCAAACCCTCTACTAAATTAGTTTGCACTACGATGTAATTCAATTACATTATATATATATGTATATATATATATGTATGTATATATATATATATATATATATATGTATGTATGTATATATCTGTGTGTGTGTGTGTGTAATCAATTTCAGCTCAAACATTATAGTTTATAAAAATGTAGTGTAGGCATACTATTAAGATAACAATTATTGCTGGCAAAATGTATTAGTCTCGAATATTCGTACTTATACACAATAATAAACACATGTAAATTTTTCACATTACAATTTGAGCAATAAAAAGACACTGCTTTACCATTGCACATACCTGGGTGCTGTGATATGAAGCATTGTCCATTATGATGACACTGGGTTCCTCAAGATGCACCAACATGTCTTCAAACCACATCAAGAAAGTTTCCCCATTCATCTCGCCATGGTAGTCTGCAGTCTTCTGACCTGAAACAAAAAGTAATCCTGCTCCTGGCACAAAGCCAGTGCGCCCTCCAGCATTAACAACAATAAACCTTTTACCATCTCCAACAGTACGTCTCTTCGCAGATTGTAGACTCTTGTCCTGCCATGACTTTGATACAGTTCCTGAAAAATATATGAAATGGAAATGAAATACTTTGTATTGGACCACAGAACAAATTTTCAAATAAATTAATGCCTTGCCTCTCTGGAAAATCCATGTTTCATCAACAAATATGAAATTGGCACCTCTTTCTTTTTCTTCTTTATACTTTCTCAAGAAATCTATTCGCTGCAATACTATGTTTTCATTCTCTATCAAAGCTTTTCGTCCATCAACAGTTGTCCATGAAAATCCCATCTTCTTTAACAATTTATGAAGACTTGATCTTCCACCATAATAATCTATTTGTCTTTCCCTGATTTCTTTCAAAATGGTGTCGACTGTAACATTCAAACCTGTAAATTTATTGCATACATTAACAATACATGAAATAACAGAGGTACACAAAACTAAGCGAAACCACAACCCCGTAGAAGATAATTTAAGTGCACAATTTACATTTATTAAATAGTTTTAATAAACTTACATTTCAAAAATACTTTTAAATTAATTTAAATTTTGTATTTTGCTTATAGGAATTCTACATTGCAGTATTTTTGTCTGCAATGATATGACGATTATATTGCGCGTTTGTATTGAAGTTGTGTAAAATATTAGTATTTCAGCATTCAATTTAGCAATCAATAAGTTACAAGCTCTACACTGTGTTATAGGTAAATGTTTTGTATCGTGTATCCCATGTGATCCCTAGATCTTTATGCATGAACCTGTACATCCTATTGATCGTGTGGTGCATGTTTTTTTTCATTTATTCAGATCAAAGATCCTGAACATAATCAAATATTGTGGTATAGCAAGAATAATTATCATAAGTTTAATAAAACATATATATTTTCATTATTATTCAACTTTAAATCATAACTCATTACTATATCACAGGTTTTTAGTTTTGGTTTTGTACAGGATTTTTAAACGTAATAAATTAGAAAAGCAAGCATCATCAATCACAGGATCAATATTTGCAGGATCATGCGATCAGGATCAATGTATCGAATCGGATACGCGATACTAAACTTTTACTGTTTTATAACCTTCTGTTACTTCATACACTAACACACAGTTTGTCTGGCTAAGTTGTGTTTTCATATGATACTTCATTACAATTAAGTAGGCCTATTGTTTATAAAATAACAATACCCCTATATTTTCTAAAGGGTTAGGCGGGGCATGACACTATTTTGCAATATAATATATATTGTACTGGACCCTGCCACACAGTACAATTTAGCCAATTAAGTATCCCAATTTTTTTTTAATAACCATGCTTGCTTAGACCACAACTCACTAATTTGTAACCAATTACTGCTAAAGCGCACAACTGGATATTATTGATACTGGAAATAGTCATTATTTAACCTTCTGATACATCATAAAAGTTGAGGTTATTTAATATGTATACTGTGTATAACGATATAAACATTACTTGTAGTTTTAGAATGTAACAATTTTCTTTCTATCTTTAACCTAACCTTAAAAGGACGTGTACCTATTTCATATGTTGCACAATATTCTATATATCAATACCATATCAATAAAGAAACCTAACAAACCACCCAAAAATGTTAAGTATTTTTAAAGGACAGATTATATCGGGGAAAAAAACTGAACCGGTCAATCTGCATATGGATATATGAAATGAATACAATTAAGTAGGGCCTACCCCAGTGATATTGAAACTACTCTTCAGTATCAAATTTTTACCTTCAGCGTACATCCTGTAAATTGCATTCCTGATTGCATTTACTGTGAAATCGTCGACTGTGTCAAGTGACTTTCCTTCCTGTGGACTTTTTTCCCTCTTTTTTCCTGGTGTTGAAACTTCTTCAATGTCTTTCTTGTAGTACCTAACCAAAAAAAAAAAAAAAAACATTTGTCATAACACTTTTCCGGGGACCCGTTCACAATACGCAGTTAGGCAGTGTTCCAAATATGGCATTTTGTCACAAATATTTGCTTTGTGGTCACTAAATGGAAACATGACAGACTTTGTCCACGAAATTAATGAAGTGTTTTTTTATTTATTTTGTGATCTCCCAAACAGATGAAAAACTAATTAAATGCAAATTATAAAATCACTCCCTTATGTTATAGTTAAACCTATCATAAAGTTTATAAACATCGTTATAAACAAACGTGTATCACACCCATAAAAATACTTGAAAGTGCCTATATTGTTATTGTTAGGACCTGAGTAGGCCTAATATAATTTTAGGTTAACTTTTCAACAGAGACGCCACATGGCGGTGTTGTCTCACACCAAAAATTATAAATTGGAAATAAAACACAAAAAACCTCGTGAGTTAAAACACAGGCCGACAATACTTAGGACACAGTCGATATTTTTTTTACGTGCATGAAAACGAAAAAAGCCTACTTACTTGAGAACAGTTGACTTTGCGATGTTGAGAAGAAACGCGGTCGTCTGCGTAACGTCACATTTCTTCAAGTCGCCTTTCCTAATTAAAACATATAAGTTCTGAGCGACGTTAATGATGTCCATCTGACGCTGCGAAGAAGTAGCTTTCCCCATCCCGGAACCAATTACCATTACATCAATCACAAGAACCACACAAAATATCAAAACGATAACAAATTCCATCATTACAATAGTAGATAATAAATAATATAACAAAGTTAAAATACACAATATTAACACAAAATCCTGAAACACAAACTGTACGTTATTTCACGGTCAGTAATATATTAAAACACACTGCAATATGGCGTAACTGCAGACAAACGGCTGAAAGAGAAAACAAACAAGTGACTATTAACATTATTAATGCGCGACCACGGTTTCGGCACGTAATATTTTTTTACCGTTAACATAACGTTTTTATTTCACCAGAGATTTAAAAAAATGTTCAAACTTAACAAATACCCAAACAAATTCTTAAATACACGCGGAAAGTCAAAAAATATATATTTTGGCTATGGAACTATTTCGTTCTAATCATTGCCAACACACCACTTCTCTCACTGTTTCATTTACACACATGCGAGATCATTAATATTAATAATATTGTACATATATAGTTACTTTTTTTGTAAAATTTTATTTAACATCATTATACGGTAATTTAGTGTTAATGCATGTTTAATATGCATATGATGGAAAGTATTTTTGCAAACGAACCAAACATGCTGCATCCTGGTGTGTTTTTTCAAAGGTTCGTTTAAAAAAGTAGGAGGTTACCGTGGATGGACTATAACAGTTTTTTCCCCCGTAAATTTCTAAATGTTTATACAGATAAAAAATATTAATGCTTCCTTTGTAAGTATGCTTTACTGTGTATGCCTAGGTTTTCCTTCAACTGTAAGGCATGAATGCACTTTTTCTGGCAGTCTCGTTTGACCGTTCCGCGGTGTTTGATTTGTGAAATTTTATGGTTTCCCTGGTACCTCTCACTCGAGGGAACCCGCCGACTGATCTTAAAATAATTTACATCCACCTAACTTCTAAATATTCCCAAGTGCTGATCCAAGAAATGAACACACACTTTAGACGACATAGAAAGAGAACTTTCCATGCATGGTTCGGTATGAACTTTGTTCTGCAACCGTTGATTTTAGAAAAAAAAAAAGCATGCGTAACTAGAAAGTAGTTTTCTTGCAGACTTGCTGAAATGAAACAATAGGGTTGTCACTCAAAGCCCTATAGTGTTATGACTGTGAACGAAAAAAAAGTCTAGTTAATTGGCAATGTAGCACTAACGTTCTGTTATTGTCATCATCAGTGTTTCAATGATATAGTACCTCACTCATACAAACTTCCAACTTCTATTGGCTGCTGGAAAGCTTAATGTACATGAACATAGTGTTTGAAAATTCAATTACCCAAACTGCTCATGGGGCTTTTGTATGGGAACGGAGTTGACAAAGTTTAGAATAGCAACTTATGTATGAAAAATTAGTATAGTACCAAGTAAAGCTTTGTAAAATCAAGTATTTAGATCATGCTTTTACTTGGTTGAAGAGTGGTATACTAAATAGTCAGTTTTCCAATAAGGATTGTAAAGAAATTGTGACCTGAAAGTATGTTTCAAGGCTCGATTTTGCTTCATGGCAATTCCTACTAATGTTTCACCATTTAAGCACTACATATCATTTTTTGTGCCAGATAAAAATCGACACGTTATCAACTGTTATTAAAAATTGGGGGGAAAAAATCTAACATTGTGAGTGAAGCTCAAACAAGGTTTTTTTTTATTGCAGTTGGTTTATTCAGCTTTACTGTTTAAAATGTCATCCTTCCGGTCTCTTACACATTTTTAGAGATAGAGTCTTTTTTTACGACAATTGACGCATAATTTTATATTTTAATTGATGTTTCATTCGAGCATATTTTTTATTTTAAAAAAAATCATGGTAAGGTTAATAGAATATTCAATAATTGGACTTTATTTGGTTTTTATTATGCTTACTAATGTGCGCTGTTAGTAACTTTAACTATTGGAGGTACTGGGACAACTCAAATGCCCGGGTAAGAATCCGAACCCAGTGTTACTGCGAACACTGTTTTGTAGTGCTACAGTTGTTTTCATGTGAATGTACAAGTTGATAAACATCTGTGAGTTTGCGTGAGTAATTGTGTTACATTTAAAACAATAAAATAAAATAGTCCAGTCCGGTCGAGGAACCACTGGGACGGGGTGTTCATCCAGTGGCTCTCCCAAAGTCCACCCGGCGGCAGGAAAGCGGCGGCGGGCCGGGACGGTTTTTCACGCCCAACTAACGAAGCCTTCGCCATTTGCGCAATGCGAATTGCGACGCCGCGCGCCGTGGTGGTGGTGGTGATGGGGGGAGAGGGAGAGAGGGGGGGACTTTCGTTTCGTCCCACTTCGCGCCGGCGCAATGGGAACGAGGCGAAGTGCTCGTTTCTGGCCCCGGCGCTATCTCGGACCCTTCCCCATGCGTCCCTTCCCCTTACCCCCCTTCCTCCCGGCTGTCCTCAAGGGGCGGTTCCCACGCGATAGCGGGACATCCGGGGGCGGAGGCTCCCGCCGGACCGCTCTGCTCGACAGCACGGCACAACACCACACACATGTAGATACATCCGCCCGAATCAACTCATTTAAATTGAATATAGAACAAATGAACAATTTTTGTGTACAGTAAACACGTAAAAAAATTTCAATTAAACATTAAATAAAGGTTAGGTAAATGATAGCAATCAATATATGATTAAACACACGTAAATGCATTTGGAACTAGGAGCTTGCAACATCGCGTGTAGAAATTTTTTACATTGAATTTAATAATGTTGAATAATTAAAGACGGTGACGAATAGGAAAATTCTAACCGAAACTGTGTCAGCACCAGAAATAAATTTTAAGTCATGCAATCAATATTATTGAAGAGAAACATTTTTTTTTGGGCGAAAATTGTGTGAAACGATTCCGGACGCTAAACGGTGGCGGACGGTGCAGAAAACTTGCGGGCCGCGGGCTTTTACGTGGCTCCACGTGGCATGGTGCGGCTCAGGTCGCGCTGGGCTATTGGCCACGTGCTGCAGCTAGTGGATGGCCGAAGCGAAATATCTGTGCAGGGGTGGCGGGGAGGAGAAGAAGCAAGGGGGAGGCTGGGTTGGAGGGTTGGAGGGGAAGGTTCTTTTGTCGTATCTGCTGGAGTCCAGTTGCTGCGTTACCTTCGGACAAGGTCACGGCAAGGCTGGGGACTGCCTACCGCGACATACACCAATATGAATAAATACTCGTATTGCCTTGCATTCTTTTTGACAGTGTTTATTAATTTGAAAAATAAAATTAGTGTTGCGTTTTAGACTACATCCATGAATTACAAACAACTTTAATTCATGTTTACAAGTGTTTTTTATTCACATGCTACATAATTTAAGAGATTTGCATTCATTACAAACAAATGATATAATCAAAAATTAACGAATAGCTTGTGGTTTCAAAACGTCGAAAGCTACTTAATAAATTTTATTAAATCACAAAAACTCTTCCAATTGTACTTTCAAAATAATATTTAAGTGATGAATGGTTTTTCATGTACAGTCACATATTTATAAAAATCTTTCGGACCGTGATGAAATATCACGTCTTACTAATAGATTATTTTCTAATACTGGGGATAATAAGATTAAAAAATTAAATATTTTTACCAGTATACACAAAAATAATTAAAATTACAATAACTAAACTACAAACAAATTATTATTCTACTTCCTGAAGAAAAAGTGTAAGCCAAACTCACTTTCCAATTCTGTAAAGAACAAAATAATGCCGTCAATAAAATATGCGCACCGATGACACCTTGTCAACTTTGTAGTCTATGCCTCAGATCGTTAGTTACACAATATACTTTCCGGACACAGCATATTACTATTTTCTGACACTTATTACATGTTTACCATTAATTGTTCAGCATATTTTTTTTTTAAAATGACTTTAATGTTGCGCAAATCGATTAATGTTTTAACATAAATGAACTGGGATTCCGTTTATGTGCGGTAATGATTGTTTTAGATGTTGCAAAAGCGGATCACAAGTGGATTCAGACATCATGCTTATTCAATCACGTCGAAGGTCACCTGAGTACACATATGATCGAAGGAGTTCGGGTGGTATGGAAGAACTTAGTGTGCACTGACTGTTGTGCTCACGGTGTCAGTGAATTCATAGCTGGAATTAATTTTCAGCCTCTAGTACATCATTTGGTGCGGTCAAAGAAGGTTCAAAAGATGGCTGCATTAATGTTTGATGAGAACTACTTTATATTTCTTGTCTGGAAAACATATTTCCGGCGAAACCCTTAAATGTACCACTGCTATTTTTTTTGTTTTGATTTCGTCACTATCACTAGCTCAAACTTACAGTTGTTTCTTACTGGCAGCGCAGTCCAAGTTAAGCTGCCGGGATCATCCGAGAAAAAAAAATACCTGGAAGCCAGCGGTTGGATTGGTGCCGGAGCACAGGACGCGGCGAACCACAGAGTGCCGGACTAAAGACCTCCCACTGTATTTTTTTTTAAATATAATCCCACGGCCGGCGTGGAGAGAGCCAGGCGTGGGCGCAGTTCGACGACGCTTTCTCCTGCCGTCGCGTCGGCCCAGCGTCCGCGCGTTGCGTAACGCAGCGGTGCGTGCGAGCGGCGATACGTCTGGCCCTCGTTTACACGTGAGTGCAGGTCAAGTGTTGTACACCGAGAGCAAGTTGATGAGGGAGCACACACTTCGCAACGTTCCACGGAGGTTTTATTTCTCTGGGGAAAGATTATAAATATTGATTATATATTTAGTGATTAGTTTTTTTAATCATTGTGGTGATATACTGTCCACCAGGGGCGAAAAATATGTGGGATTACGTTTATATGATTCCTGTTTTACATTTACGATTAGCTAAGAGCGAGCAGGTCCCCACAGTGAAGGGTTTTCAAATTCCAAGGGGATCTAGCTACCTTCCCGAGATTTACGCCCATGCCTTCCACTGATGAGCAGTGCAACGTGTTAAAATTTAAAACTTCCCTAGTAACATATTTTATTCGCGTCAGCATAAAGAGAAAATCTTGAATTTTTAATACCCACGCATAAAACCAAAACAACGCGGAAATCCTTCACAGTTACTGTATATTGCCTCAGGAACAGTCTCAACCAGGATGAAAAAAAAATAAAAAAAAATAAAAAAAAATAAAATAAAATTGACTCTCTAAATTCACAGACATGTAACCAAGAGAATACGTAATGAATGTGTGTGCGATTGTGTGAGATAACGACAGTATCATAATACGAATTTTTATTATATTTTAATGTTTTTATATTTAAAATAATATTTAATATGTTTAGGTTAGTATTTAATTATATTTTAATATTTTTAAAATATTTAATACATTATTTTTAAGTAGTTAATTTTAGTACTAAACTGGGATGTTTAATGGGTGGATGATTCATCAGTAATTGCTATAATTTGAAGTTTTTTTTATAGTATGTAATTTTATGTTTGATTTCTAGGTATAACATTTTATATGTTGTTTGTTTCATTGTTGGGTGTAGAGAATGTGCGCACACCTTAGCTGCGCCAATCAAAGTCGAATTAAATAAATAAATAAATAAAAAAGTGCTGTGTTCTTAAAATGTAAAATTATTCACTTGGCTAATTTTCGCAAAGTGTGTTTGGGAGGAACGTTTTAAGAGGGGAGGGAGCGCCCAGCCGTGTCGCGGGTGAAAGCTCTCCCCGTGTCCCGGCCGCCGGAGAGAGGGGGGGGAAGGTGAAATTGGGGCAGCTTTTGAAAACAATTGCAACACGTGGGCCGGCCAAGGGGGGTGGGGGAAGGGAGACGGCGCGCCTCGCACGCCACATAGCAAGTAGAGCGGCGGGCGGGCGGCGTGTAGTTTCACTTTCCTAGCGCCTCTCCGGAGAGGCTCGTCTCTGCACACGGGCCCCCGCGTCTCTCGTCCTCCCCTGCCAGATACGCCCAAACAACACACCGCTTTAACACACTACTCTATATTCTTCCTAAAATAATTTTTTCAAAAGTTTATTTTCAAAGTGAAAGTTTTGGAATAAGTATTTTCGGAAGTACATTGTCTTGTTGTATTTCATCAAGAGCATCATCTGATATTTAATTCTTACTTCTAATGAAACGTAACTCAAAGCTACCATTTTGGATTCAACAGTCTTTTTTCCCCATAATTTTTGTAGCGTTTAATATTTTAAAAACTCAGCTCTGTTTGACCATAGGACATAATTAATTGAATGCCTTGTTATTTATAGTGACTGACTGCTACAAGTACTTTTTCCTGTGAAATAATAATTGATGGGGAAACCTCCCCCCCCCCCCAACCCTCTTCTCACAATGTATACAACTCTAATAATAGATACCATTTACCATGGGCGTTAATCCCGGGGGACCCGCCCCCTAGAATTAATAATCCCCTAACTGAGTGGATCCGCTTGGACTTGCAGAATTGTGACTATGAAACGGGGTTAATAAACCTAAACGCAAAACTATGTTTTATGGAAAATTTTTCTCTATATTTTAAAGTTTTCTGCTTGTTGCGTGCATATAGGGCAAATATACAAGCACCATATCCAGAGATGACTTGTGTCGGTTAAAACCCACGCCCAAAACTTCTCGGGCCACGCAGGCCCCTTTCCCCCTCGTACGAATTTCCGAGGCCACAGATAAGCGCCCCTGCCATAAAAAATGAGTTAAAAAAAATACATATTTAAAACATATTGTAATTATCGATAGCATATAAAATAAGTATTGAAATGTTAAAGAAGCTTGGTAGTGACAATCTATCGACAGTGGGCGCCATTTGCTGTGTACTGCAACCTAAGAATGAGACGGACTATAGATAATACTAGCCTGCAGATGGGATTACCACACAACATTTCAAGACTGAAGTGTGTTATATCGAGGGTCAAGGGCATTTCCAGGGGTAAGTTGGGGGGCGGGGGAGAGACGAAACCGTTATATATATATATATATATATATATATATATATATATATATATATATAATACAACAAACTGTTGGTATTTCAGCACTTTGAAATATAAAAAAAAACTATTTACGAAATAAAAACACTGCGTTATCCCTGAGGAATCATGAGACCTCTGGGATTTCTCAAATGGTTACAACTCTTCGGCAAAATGACCACCTTTTCCCCCTCCCCGCAGCACTTTTCCGTTGTGAGCTGTCCATGCCCTTGTCTCGAGGACAGCAGCCAATCAACAAATTATTTAAGGCGCCACATTAAGCCTAGATTTCAAGCTTAACGAACCCGTGACATTTCTGCGTCTCTAAACCACCTAATTGCCGGTCTCCGTCTCCACAACACACGTAGTCGTCGGTGGATGTGTTGGTAACCTGACGAAAAATTAAATATCAAACTTTACGTGCGTCATAATCGGTATATGTACCTAATGCTTATTTTATAAAACCTTTTTACGAATATTTTAGTGGGTTTTATGCTGTCTAGGTTACTAGAAAAAAAAGGGGGAGGGAATAACGAAGTGAACTTATCGTAATGTTACAATAAAAAACCCGCACACATCCATGCTTTACACGGTATTCGAACCGAGGTCCCTTCACTGCAACCATATGCGCCACGGAAGACGGAAATTTGGGAGTCTAGAGACGTAGAAATTTCGCGGACTCGTTAAGAATGTCTGCTGGGCTTGGAACCATTTGAGGTGGTCTGGTATACACATTGAAGTAAGTCGAAGATTGTGCAGTTTTTGAGTTAGTTACATGTTTCACCCCTCTGAAACATTGAAATTATTATTTGGTACAGAAAATTCAAGTCTGCAAAATTTTTGACTGAACACTACTATTCAACATATTATTTTGGACATACGCCATTGACACCGTATGTCATAGATAAATATTAAAGAACGGACAAATCAAGATGAATATACAAATACAATTTTATCCAATGACAAATGTTAAATGCATGAACAGCAGAGATAATTCAGTGGAAGAAATTAGACCAGTATCACAGCACAGACGAACACAAGTGTTCTGACAACGACGAGACAGTTGCAACAATAACAACAAGAACAGTAAATACGGACAAACAACTACCTTGGACAACAAAGCCACGGACACATGACAAAACAGCGACGCACATGCGAACAAACTGAACTGAACTGTGCTGTTTATGCATTTAATATTTAATATGGACTGATTATGGCTTGTTTCCTGCGTATTTTTTTTAAATATCTATATTTGGCCTTTATTTAGTTTTTAGCTATGACATACCGTGTCAACAAGCAGTGGCGTATGTTAAAAATAATGTTTTAAATCAATCCTTCCCATTGCAAGACTCATTCAAAGAACTTGTCAATACCACTACGTTCTGAAGTCTCTCATTTGTTTATTAGCTGATGTTATTGAGATAATAAAGCCATCAAAATCATTAAATGATTAAAATTTTCATCCAGCTTTGTGGTTAAAATTTAACCGTTTAAACCGTCTCAGTTCTATAATAAATTTTGACGCTGTGATTGGATTTAAAACGTGTTTGGGGTAATCTGTCAAACTTTATTTCATTGAGAAAATTGAAAGCTCTATTCATCCTATATCCCCCCATACTTTGATGTCAAATAAAGTTGGAGATAAAAGTCGTGCTACCCGCTCCTATTGACGGCGGTGACACCGGGAGTGATGCTTGGAGAGATAGGGAAAGATAATAAATATAGTTTAAAAAACTAAAGAAACATGCTTTTAAAGATTATCAAACTAAAAAGTAAAAAATAATTTTAAAATTAAATTTATGACAATAGTATATAAGCAATACTAGTATAAATGAGAAAAAAGCTTGAGGCGCTTTGTGCCATATTTTTTGTATATTAAGCGCCCCATGCTTTTTTCTCATTTATACTAGTATTGCTTATATACTATTGTCATAAATTAAATTTTAAAATTATTTTTTACTTTTTAGTTTGATAATCTTTAAAAGCATGTTTTTTAGTTTTTTAAACTATATTTATTTTTAACTTTTTAGTTTGATATTCTTTAAAAGCATGTTTCTTTAGTTTTTTAAACTATATTTATTTTTAACTTTTTAGTTTGATATTCTTTAAAAGCATGTTTTTTAGTTTTTTAAACTATATTTATTTTTAACTTTTTAGTTTGATATTCTTTAAAAGCATGTTTTTTTTTAGTTTTTTAAACTATATTTATGTATAATTATCATAGAGAAATGAGTTACCGACACTACCTATTACCATCTGAGATAACTATTTGGAGTTGCAACGTCACAAAGAAATGGTAAAGTCTCTACGAATCATTTGCAGTTAGATGTATGGATATAATATTAGAATTTACCGGGGAAAAAAAAAAACATTTTTTTTTTCGGCGTGGCCGGGAGTAAAACCACGATCGCTGAATCCGAAAGCTGACGTCACAGAAGTCGCGCGCCTTAGACCGCTCGGCTAACGAACGTAATGAAATGGGTGGGACATTTTACAGTGATGGGTCACTCACTCTTAGTCGAAAGAGTTACAGACGGACAGACAGAGTTACAGACGGACAGACAAACATACAGGTGAAGCTAATATAAAGCATGTAAAAAAACAGAGACAGAGAGATAAAGATGGGGACATCTAGAGAGAAAAAAGAGACAGATACATAGAAGAAAGAGACAGAGGACGATGGATAGTGAGAGAGAGAGAGAGAGAGAGAGAGAGAGAGAGAGAGAGAGAGAGAGAGAGAGAACGTAGACCATCCTTAAATCGAACGTAGATTGCCGCGTCGTGTCAGGGCCCGGGTGTGCTTGTCGCAGTATCACATTTCCTGGCATTCCTGGCACCTCGCCAGGGGAACTGTCTAGGTACATGCGGTCGGCACGTTAAAGGATATAAACTCTCAATGTGTGCCCCGGGTTTCATTACATTGTCTTAAAATATGTACTACGCCAAATTACAGATTTATATTTTGTAACTAGCTAATGCCCGGCATGCGTTGCAATGCCTCAATCTTTTTTTTTTCGCGATTAGATATACATCTATATCTCTCTTTTTCTTTATCTCTCTCTATGTCTATATATGTATATCTATATCTATATGTCACACTATAGCAATGAAAATATTAAAAAAAGCTATTATATATATATATATATATATATATATATATATTCCTGCCACAGGTGTGACATAGGTATATAAAAACATGCGTGTATTCGAATGAAACGATATGTCAAAATTTCAAAGCAATCGGTGAATTTGAACGAACTAACATTTCCATTTTTTTAAAAAATTTGAATTCTTACAAACACACGTGTCTCTGTTCGAGTGCCATTTGGTTGACTGGCGAGTCGTGACCCAGTGACGGCCTCGCGCGCAGGGGGGACGAGAGCGTCGCGGTGCAAGACAGGCGCCTGAAACGAAAAGCGTCGCGTGCAAGCACGCGTCAACCTCCGCCTTCCACGCCTCGAGCAGGGAAAACACTGGCCCGCAGTTCGTGCCCTGAGGTCGCCGAGGTGTTGCCTTCGCGCCGCGGGACTTCCGTGTGTCGCGTTCCCCCGCGGGAGGGGGGTGGGGTTGAGTCCGTGAACACTGCCCGATGGTCCGGCACCAGCCACTGAAGCTATAAGAAAATTAAATAAAAACTGTAATTTCGACCTATGGTAGATTATGCTCCCCCCCCCCCCCCCCACACACAGTTCGCACGTAAGTCGTAGTCGGAAGCACTTGGGCGCGGCCCGATCGAGTCGTGAGCGTTCGGTGCGGTTAGGGACCGCTCGGAATTTCACCAAATCCATAGCATCATCTGTATCCTGTATACGCGTACACAATTAATACATTGTATGCTTTTGCATCCCGCGTGTCTGTGCCCAGGGTTTTCCCTGAGTCTATGCAGGTTTCACCTGGCCCCTAACTCTTAGCGTAGTTTTAAGATAGGGGAGTTTGTCATGGCGCCAATCGCTGCCATGGCTGGCCAATCCCCGAACAAAGCACACGATGCATGCGGCCCTTGCCTGCATGGTTCATCCCAGCATGACTAGGCGTACAGGCTTCGGCCTTAGACGCACATGGACTAAGGAAGAAAAAAAATTAGTTTTGGCCCGTAGTTGTGTTGAAATATTTATCCCTTTGTTCCTGCCAAACAGTATATGCTGTCGAACGATTATTAAAACTCTACAGCTTAAAGTTTAGCGTTCGCTGAAGTTACCGGCCGATAAACCGGAATTTTCGGTAATCTGGCACCTGCAAATTCCTTAATGTGCCGTATTACCGGAAGTATGCTGTATTGAAAAGTCTTCATACCGTAAAGTGCGAGCTAGGCTGCGCAGTACAGAATTTTTCGTGGTCAGCATCTATACTGGTCCTTCAAACATGTGACACGTTCTCTTGGACCTACTAGCATCAAGATGATGTGCCGAAACGGTGGGAAACGGACTTTTTTTGTAGGTAGATTTCTATGAAAGAATAATTCCTTCCATGGAATTCTCTGTGCTGTTTACGCATTTGACTCTTGACCTCGGCTGATTTTTTTGGCTAGTTTTCTGTGTATTAGATTATCTCTTTGCCCGTTAGTGAGGTTTCTTTATGACATACAGTGTAAACCAGCAATGGCGTATGTCCAAAAAAAAAGTTTTAAATCAATCTTCCTCATTGCAAGAACTATGCAAAGAGCATATTATTTTTTTCTAACGTATCTAAAACGGAATGAAACCTTGTTCGTGCACGTTCCAGAAAGTCTTTGGAAGCCGGCTGGCCCGAAAGTGTGCGAGAGAGCGCATTTCCCATTGTCTTCCCCTCGACGGACTGGGAAACGCTCGCTGGCTGTTTGTTCAGAAGTGGAGCTCCATGGAAAGTGTGACCCCGATGTTGTCGCACCATTATCTCTAATAGCCGCCGTCTGTCTTGTTTGTTCCTCGAGTACACATATTTACAGGGTCGCGCAGCGCCCCCGGGATAGCGACCGAGCGAGCCCTGGATAAGCGGAGATACCTAGGTTCAATTCCGCCTCATGCCTCGGAATCACCCTTATATAGTGTAAAACCGGTTTCGCCTATCGCGACAACCATGTCACTGGAAATGATACAAGCCATGAATTTAATCGGAAAATTAAGGATAACTGGAATAAAAATGGCTGGGTCGGGACTCGGACCCGGGTGTCGAAGATGCGAGTCCAGCACGGCTTAAAATTTTCTGTTGTGAAACGTTTCTTGTATATGTCGAGGCAGCTTGTTGTACAGCTTGCCGGCTTAGTGAGTCGTCCTTTGTGTTGCATAGCGAAGTGTTGCAAACGGCATATTTATTGTATTGCGTTGTTAAGGAGATTAATTAAATTTTTATTAAAATTTTTTTAAATGAAAAAGAAAGTAATGAATTCATATATTCATATGCTAGTATTTATATTTAGGAACTTAAAAAAAAAGGAGTCTGCAAGATTCAAAAGCTTTTTTGTCAATATTATTCTAGCAATTGTTTTTCATACGAAACACATGGTTGTCATGTGTTTTTAGTAGCTTTGCTTATTTAAATTGCTGTGGAAAACCGACGACCGTTATTGTATATAAATATATATTTTTTTCTTCTTACATAAATGTGAACAGTTTTGCTTAATAATTTTGGAAAAGTTGGTACTTACACAAGACACAACCGAAAAACAAGACACACATAAAATTTTAATTTGTCAGTTATAAAAGCGCAGTGGATTTCTTTCGGACCAAATTTCACGTCAAGTTGATCATCACCGATGTTTATCAAAGAACTGGCAACAATGCCAGGAAGGCTTGAAGGTGTTTCCGCAGTCGCGGCTCGTGTTTTCCGCCTGGCCTAGGGCAAAGACCCTGCGCATACCGTTTCCTTCACTCCGCGGTATCGTCACGACCGTCCTCGTTTCGAGGCGAGGTCCATTTCTCGTTTCCGTCCTCGCCGGGAAGGGCGCGCAGGGCGGGTTGGCAGTGCGCCTGCGCAAGGTTGCCGACCTGGCGCGGCGGATGGCCCTGGATCCCCTCGCGCCGCGCGGCGCCCGGCGAGTCAAGGATCTAGGAGGAGAGGGGGGCGGGCTAGTTCGTGGCCTCGGCGCCAGGGCGCAGTCCGCTCGGAGCGCCGGAGCGAGTCGGGAACGGGCGGTCGTGCCCTGCCGATCCAGTCCTGTCCTCGTTGCTGGGCAGTGCAGTCGTGTCCGGTGGAGCGGAGTTACTACTGTGAATGTGTTGTGTGTTGTGCCGCTTGTGAGTGAGATAAAAAAAAGATCTGTTCTTTATTGTCCATGTGAGGAATGGCGCTCGCCAGGTTAGTGCTGTAGTATTGTTGGAACGTTTGTGTTAAGAAAGTTATGGCATTGGACTGTGGACTGTGTCCTGTATTGAACCGATCCGTGCTGTTCTACAAGAGGCGGAGGTAAATAATACATTGGTGTGGCCAAGGCGTGCCAAGGAAGAGGACTGCTGTGGCAGGATCGAATGGAGCGTCCAGGGACAAAGGACCTGCCTCCCAGCCGCACTCCTCCTAGACACGCCATTGAGCAGACAAAGGACACGGTTGTTAGCTGCTGCACACGTGTGGCTAGGACGTCTATGCCGCTGGCTATCTTAGCACGTGTGTCTCTTTAGTGCGGTCGTCTAAGCCTGTGTGCAGTACGTTATAAATACGAAGGCATTCCCGCAACTGGCTTTATCTATTGAAAATATACGTTTTAGTTAGCACACCAGAGTTTACAATGCATGCGGTGAGCTGGTTAGTGACGTGCTATAGGTTAGGTACGTCGGAAATTGTCAAGATCTAACATTACTTGTCGTTTTTGGCCTGGATAGTCTCGACGAACTGTAGTTTGTCTATTCATAATGACGAACTTACTTGCTGCCCTTTAAATTGTACCGTTTTCAACATATATTAATATTCAATATATTGTTTACTTTTACATGCCAACAGCCGTGATAGATGGTAGGATGTTTATTAATAATCATGTTTGTTAAGCGAAAACGTGGATTAATCTATTTTACCTTAAACTACAAGTTGAAAAGTAATAGCGATCAATAACATACCTATTTGCAATGTAAACTTTTTAAATTGGGTTTCATAACGTAGCTTTCGGCAAAACCCTTAGGACTTGAGCATATTTGTAAGGTGTAGTTTTATTTTATTCGGACTTGGCATTGATAAGGTTCGTGCTGTTTTGTAATTCCTGCGCTTTTGGAACGATGCATCCATGCTAACTAACTGCACTGTTAAAATACCACGCGTTCAGTTAAAGAACGGGCAACCGGTCTTTCCGTCCGCGCATGCGCAGAGGTAGAAATTGTTGACCCATACACGATCTCAGTGTGAAGAAACTTTGGTAGTAAGTTTTAATTTATTTTTTATTTTAGAATTCACCATTTACGACAGTAAGTCGGATCACGTGGCCAAGTTTGGGCCCTAAATATTTACAGGTTAAGGGTCTTAATTTAAATAGCTGGCAGAACACAAAAAAAAAAAAGCCCATCAAATCTTGTATTCTTTTAACTAGTGTTTCTAATTGAACTGCCCATAAAAATTTTAAAGAACATTTTTTTATGTTATTACGTTTGTGAGTGCCTGTAAAAATTACCTTAAATGTTAAAATTTATGTATTTAAGTCGCGCATAGATAATACAGCATCGGCATAGGCTTACAGCCCCCATCTTCATCGTAAGTAAAGTGGTACGTGATGCCATGAATTAAGCATACTGTAAATCCCAAACTTGGCTAATTATAACACTGCTGAAGCAATTATTTTTAAAATAAAAAATTTGGATTGGCCTTTTTTATATTAAAGATGCACCTATATACAGGGTTAGGCGTTAAGTATGCTTACGGTTTTTGTCTTTATTTGTAATCACTTTGTCGAAAAACGCGTTCACTTTTCCTGTAACACATAGACATTTAAAATTCAAGCCAGTGTATCTGGATGGACAGAATTCGGTTTTATTCCACAGTGGTTGTTTTTTAGATCATACTTATTGACCATTAACGTGATGCTAATCGGAATGCAATTTATTCTTTAATAAAGGTGTGATAAATGCACGTTTGTCGCGCGTTAATTGCCTGCATGGATTGGCCTACATATTAAATCGCTTTGCAGCAACTAGTGCGGCCTCTTGTAGGTTGCGTGGCTCACGCCGGTGGACGCCCGGTCTACAAGAGCGAACGAGCCGAGGGGCGGGATCGTGTGCGCCGGGCCTCGCGAACCAGAAGGGGGCAGCTGGGCTGGGTTGACGGCCACTGAGACTGGTTAGCGACCTTGGGACGTCTGGCGGTCCCCTCTGCCTTTGTCCGCGAGGCTCTTCCCCTCGCGGGGCGGGGGTCGTGTGTTCTCGTCCCTCTCCCTCCGCTCTTTCTTCACCCCCGATACCTCCGGGCCGAGGTCCTTTGTTCGGCCTGCCCATTGCCCGAACCCTCACCACTTTCTCCCGTGCAGTAGCTCACCATGGGCCCTCCCGCCCCTCCCTTCATCTTCATTTCTCTCTCCTTTGCGTAGGTTAGCTGCTAGCCTTTTGCAATCTTCATTTGCCCTGCGGGGAAAAAAGTTATTAAATTGTGATACAACATGGTTGCATTATTACAACACGTTTTTCTTCTTGACGCCTATGATTCGGATATTCGCTTGATATATTTTATTAGCAGTAGTGATACGTTCTTGACAAATGAAGTGAATGTGTCTTGTTGCCGATGAGAATTTTCTGCTATGCAATGGCTTGCAGCGGCGACAAGATACATCATGCTCTGTAGTTCCTTGTACCCGCACACCTTAGAATGACATTTTAAACAGAATTTGAACAGTGGTAGTACCCTAAAAGCTATAGGGATGTTGTTTCATCTTAACAGCTGCCATTTTTTTCATGAACGTTTTAAAGGGCTGTAATTATAAATACAGTGAGAAATTCAAGCTTATATTTTAATGCTTTATAGTTTTTCTATAGAACGTGCCACTGTTTTTTCTTCTTCTAATGAATCGAGAAACGTTTTGGAAAGAAGTTTGTGCGACTGTTCAAAATAGTGTGTTTTTGGTGTGGCCCAATGGTAATTGAAACCATAGTAGCTTGCCTACAAGGTTTGCTCCGTAGCTGCAGTCTATTCGTATTCAAGCTTATTAAAACCAGGGCCTTATGCAGAATTTCATTTCGTGTGGGGTCGAGAAAAAAAAGGGAGAGGGATATAACCAGTTTTCCGCGGTTTGTTGCTTTCAAATTATTTAAATTTGTTGGTGGAAATGAAACGCACATTTATAAGGATTTTGGTCCTGATTCAAACTGACAATTGAAATAAAAACACGGCTCGCCTAGCCAAAAAATGTAATGTTACTGCTACTGACACATGCTATTAGAAAGTCTTGGTTTTTTTAGAATTATAATTTTGTTTTAGTCCGTTTAGTAACATATCCATATTAGAACTACTGTCTTAAATTTTATTAGTTTTTAACGAAATTTTGACTAATTTGCATTTTCTTCAAATTTATTAACTGAATAAAATATGTTAGTAGCAGGCTCTGGAATAAATTAGACCAAGCGACAAGGCAAACAAAAAATCTAGCATCCTTTAAGTACAGGCTGAAAAAACATCTTTGTAACAACTGCTTACCATGACCACTTCGCTGCTACCCTACTGCTTGATTCTGTGTGTGGATGAGCGAGTGACTGGTTTTAATGTAGTAGCACCTAATGTTTTTTTTCTCTCGGTTTTGATACTATTTGCTGTATGTTTAATTACTTTCCTTTTTATTTTTAATTACTTTATAATTAGTTATGGTTAAATCTTTTGTAATAGTTAATATTTGAACATTAAGTTAAAATTTTAATTTGTTCTCTTAATATTTAGTCTATATCATGCTTAGTTTTTAATATTCAAATCTTTGATGTAATTGCAGAAAAGTGGTTAAGTGTAAGAGAAGGCGTACCGCCTTAACTTCGCCACCAATAAAGACAATAAATAAATAAATAAATAATAAATAAAATGTTAGGAACGGTGATGATTTTTTTTTTCATTCGTCTCGTTAGGTGTGGTATCTGCAGATTTGTAGCGATGCCGCAGCTTTGATTTTTTTTCGAATGATAGACACCGTAGAAATTAATGTTCGCATATTTATTCAGAAGTGATACTCGTAACGGGTTGTCCCATCACGTTTAGGCCGCACTGTGCGGACATTCCCTCCTCCTAGCCCCTTGCTTCCACGTGACGTCACCACGTCACCGGGAGGCCACGTGCCGGTGGAAGGGGCAAGGATGCACGCGTCCACTTTGCCTCTTGCCAGTCGTTCATTTACTAACACGTCACGGCCGACGTATTACCACAGGTGGCATTGGTAACGCCATGGTGCTTCTGCAACCTTGATTCAACACTGACCGATTTCTTCTGACCTTCTGCCTAAATATCATACCACTGTTTTTTTTTCTCTCTCTAAGCGGTTGCTTGCAGAAACCGGATATTTCTTACACGAAGCGACTTAGATAAGGCACTATTGTCGGTTGTTTTCTCCATTAAAATACTGTGTGACTTAATTTTCTTTCTGGCATTTCTTATCCTGATACCGTAGCCTTCTTGTCGGAGAGTTGATATTTACATTTTATGGCATTACTTTGCTCTGAGGAGCATTTCTGTATATTTAATTTTGTTCTATCGCCAATATTTTCATCAGACATTCAATACGTTTAATATAATGTGTGTGAAAATCACGAAAACTTGCGTGATTCACTTGCTTGACTTTTTACATCTATTAATTTTTAATTTCTGGAGAAAATATTTGTAGCAGAACAACAAATGCAAGAGTTAAAAGGTTAAATTTACGGGAAAATCCCTCGAATAGTTGTAGTAATATTTACAGATTGGAATATTTAGAAATTTATGGTCTCATATACTGAACTTTTAATAGTTTCATACAACGTTTGAGAAAAATTAAAAGTTTTAACACTTTAATTTTCAGTTAACATACACACACTACGTGTCCGAACGGAAGGGCTATCCCCCCCCTCCCCACTGGACCACGGCTTGGGACTGAGCTTATCAAGTACGACATCGCGTGGCTGCTGTTATTCTCGGACTTGGTTATCCCGCGTCCTCCCCCCCCCCCCCCCCCTGTTCGCGACGACGAGAAGCCGCGACGCAGCGGAGTAGTTGGAAATAGGGGGTTCAAGAACAGGCGGAGGATCGAGGATCCGGCGGCCATCTTGGATGACGTCATCTAATCCGTATGCTAATCCATGCTAATCCGTATGCTAATCTATGCTAATCTATGCTAATCCATGCCAATCTATGCCAATCTATGCCAATCAGTTTGCCAATCTATGCCAATTCGTATGCCAATCTATGCCAATTCGTATGCCAATCTATGCCAATTCGTATGCCAATCTATGCTAATCCATATGTTAATCCATGCTAATCCATATGTTAATCCATGCTAATCCATATGTTAATCCATGCTAATCCATGCTAATCCATCCGCCATTTTATATTTCTAGAAATTTCCACCAACTTCGAATCGTGACGTCACCGTTGCACTTTTCGTCACGGCCGCCATCTTGGATTAGAATTTTTTTTTCGAACTTTTGAAATTCGATGTAATCATCAACCGCCATCTTGTTTTCGTCTGCTGGTGGCCGCCATCTTGTTTTCGTCTGCTGGTGGCCGCCATCTTGTTTTCGTCTGCTGGTGGCCGCCATCTTGTTTTCGTCTGCTGGAGGCAGCCATCTTGTGACGTCATATAGTTCTGTTGGTCGCCACCAGATAGCAGCAGGGATTATTTTATTTTAACTAAAATAATTTCAGTGCCGAGGCTGGGATTCGATCCATGGGACGTGAAAACGTCCAGGATGTCGTGGTTACGAGGCGGACACCTTGACCACTAGACCACGAGACCAATTGGGATATGGTGGAATAAATAATCTATATATGCCACGTACTGACGTCAAGTTTTATGATAAATGGGGGAGGAGGGTGTTTTTGCCTTCCTTAATGCATACCTAAGGCCCCACATTTTAAATTAAAATTATTATACAGCCGCCATCTTTAATTCCAGCACAGACTACCAGATGGCGCTAAATTCAAAAATTAGTTACCAGAGGCGCCGCCATCTTGGTTCTCAAGTTGGCTGGTAGATGTCGCTAGTATCGCGCGCCAAATACAAAAATTAGTTACCATAGGCGCCGCCATCTTGGTTCTCAAGTTGGCTGGTAGATGTCGCTAGTATCGCGCGCCAAATTCAAAAATTAGTTGCCAGAGACGCCGCCATCTTGGTTCTCAAGTTGGCTGGTAGATGTCGCTAGTATCGCGCGCCAAATTCAAAAATTAGTTACCAGAGGCGCCGCCATCTTGGTTCTCAAGTTGGCTGGTAGATGGCGCCACCGTCGCCATATTTTAGTTCATACAATCGATACCAGATGACGCCACCATCGCCATCTTTAGTTCCTAGTGTTGCTACCAGAGTGTGCCACCGTCGCCATCGTGTGCCACCGTCGCCATCTTTAATTCTTAAAGTTACCGCCGGAGCGCGCCACCATCGCCATCTTTAATTCTTAAAGTTACCGCCGGAGCGCGCCACCGTCGCCATCTTTAATTCTTAAATTTACTGCCGGATGGCGCCAAGTGTTATGCAATGTGTAACCAGTCGAGATAAGTTTGGAACCTGTAGCCATATTATTATTATTATTTATTAATGTATGTTTATTAAATATGATAGAGTATTTATAAAATATTGGTGTTGTGTAGAGTCTCTCTCTCTTCTTCTCGTAGTGGCGGAAGACATCTCGAAGGTAGTGTTAGAATTTATGTATTAAAGCAATCACTCTAGCTGAGGAGACTAATAACTTATAGTTACAATTCAATAATAGCGGCAATTAAATGTTTTGAAATTAAAGCAAACAACGTAAATGTTAAACACATATTTATTTAAATCTTATTACAAACAGCAAGGGGTAAGAACAATCGATGATTTAAAAGAAGTAAATAACGAGTAATAAAATCACATAATATTCACACACTACACATCATAGTGACAAAGGCAACATTAACTCGAGACCCAATTATACATAGTAGTATGGGTGGTCGAATAGCCAGAATTTAAGTAGCTGAACATTACAATGGGCGCAATGGAATTTGCCATACAGTTTTATACATTTATCCAGGCGGTTTCCATAAGTCTTTAAAAGTTTGTTGAAGCTAGGACAGTTTCTTTCATTATGTAAATCAACAATGTTGGCACTGCACAGTTCACTAAAGATACTTTTCTGTTTGTCTCCTAGGACGTATACTACATCTCCTTCTTCAGGGTTGACGATGTCACATAACACTGATGAGATTTGGTCAAAGCTCACTTCACCTTCGTTCCACGAGAGTCCATGCACTTCATAAGTCAGTTTACGATTCTCGCTTTGCGACAGCCTGTCTAGTTCGGACCAGTCACATGGTGGTTTGAATATGTATTCATAGGTCCTCAATACATCACCGTCCTCGATGAACATTGCTGCAAGTTGCTTAACCACATACCCCTTTTGTGATGTGAGGCACTGAATGTTGCAGAGAAATAATGACATTTTTTTTGCCAGTACTCACGATAACTGATGTGTGAAGCTGTGCTAGCTCTGCAAGGCTGATGCTAGTTCTACAGGTATGACTGCAAGGCTGCAGTGCTGATGTTGTCTCTAGGATGCTGAATGTCAGACTGGTTGTAACAACCTTTGGTGTCGTAGTACACACAAATTTACAATTCGTCTTCATCACTATCCCCCAAGCCACTATCCGTTCCTTCATCCACATCTTCGTTCACCTCTTGCGCTTCCTTTGCGGCCTCGATGCAGGTCATAACAGCATGATATAAATAGGTAATAAATACCTCTTCTTCAGGGAACTCAGTGAGAATGTTGAGGGTGGAGGATGTAAGGTGGTAATGTATATCATTAAAGTCCATACCTATGTAGCGACGTACTACATCCATTACAAATTCCCGAACATCGTCCATCGTAACACTGTTTAAATTACAATCGCAAACACTCTCCGCGTAAACACTGGTGGAAGCCATGATGATGAGAGCGTGGTTAGAAGCAGACTACCACGTTAGCGGAGCGATGCTGTGAGGCCCCAGAACTCGCTCGAAATATCCTGCACAACACATTCCAAAAACATGACGTAGCCTATGGTTGACGGCACAAACACCCTGAGTGGCTCTGTGTGTTTCCTCCTGCCCGAACACGCGCTGCTGTGAAAGCCTCTTCCCAAGCACAGACGTCACTCCCGCAGCAGACAAAACAGGCGTATGCTACAGGAGCTAGAACAATTGAATAACCAAATATATTTAGACTACCCAACTACATAAATGACATGAGATAATTCCTGTGCGATAATCATACTTTAAATGTTGTAATGTATGTATAAACAATAATCATGACTAAGTACTTGAAAAAAAAATGTAAGTGAGGTGTTATTCACCTTTAGCGCTTCTCGATTTCTGTATCTGCTACCCACGAATTAAATTGAGACGGGAAACCCCACCATTTCACAAAAGACCGACCATTTCTTCGTTTGAGAACTTTCTCCACCAAATATGTGTCCGGATACATCGTAGACTGGATCTCTTCAGCATAGAAGCCACCACGAATAGGCTTGTGGTCCAAGTCTTCGAGGTAGTAGGTCCTGGGTTCCGATTCACGAACGTGTGTCACACGGAAAAGTTCAGAACTCCAATTCGCCGTGAAACCTTTCTCAAAGACACCTTTCTGCTTGGAGATTCTCACAATGTCACCAACATTAGCTTTATGCTTGCGTGTATCTTTCTTCTTCGTGTTGGTGAATACAGCCCCAAGTAGACGATCATCCTTTACATCTTTAGGCTTCATTTTCGTGGTAGAATGCACTGTGGAATTATATTCACTTATAAGTTTCGACAAAAGATCCAACCAAAAACAACTCAAAGTCTTTTACAAACATAATATTTATTACTCAATTTCTATCCTACTACAGAATCACTTGCGAAAGCCAGCAATCTTATAAACATTTAGCCCTGCATAGACGTGCAACAACTACTTCTTAGCTCCAAATGGCTCCAAATGCTCCAAACGGCCTTCAAATGCTCCAACAGCTCCAAAAAAAGGCTCCAAATGCTTGACAGCTCCAAATGGCTCCAAATGCTCCAAACGGCTCCAAATGCTCCAAATGCCTCCAAATGGCTCCAAATGCTCCAAATGCTTCAAAAGACTCCAAATGCTCCAACAGCTCCAAAAAAAGACTCCAAATGCTTAACACAGCTCCAAATGGCTCCAACAGCTCCAAAAGGCTCCAAATGCTTGACAGCTCCAAATGCTCCAAATGGCTCCAACAGCTCCAAAAGGCTCCAAATGCTTCAAAAGGCTCCAATTGTTCCAAGAGCTCTATCTTCAATTGGTTCCAACTGATTCCAATTACTTTTCTTATCGAACTTGGCATGATTACTAACATGTCTTTATTAGTATACATTTTGACTGGCAGTGGTAACGTATTTTGCACCTTTAAGTTATAAGTTTTATTTAGAAATCAGATTTCGATAAATGGTAGATACCATTTGGAAAGAAAATATATTAATTTATCTTCAAGTTTATACACATACATTTAATTTAAGCCATTATTGTATGTAGCCAGCTTCCCTCAGTTCTTTGAGTATGAAGGATATTTCTTTAATGTTCGAATAGTTTCCTGCACAAAGCGATCCATGTAGTAGTCGTAGCCTGTCAACCAATATGTTAGGATCTCCCAATGAGGTATAATCAAACTCTTCTGCTGCGTTCATCATCCTTGCATGTTTATAATAAATATTATCTCTGGTGTCTATCGTTTTAACACCAACCTCAAGGTCACTTTCATCATCGTGCCAGAGATTATCACAAGCTTGATCAGGATAATTTATTTTATTACGACGTTTCCATCGTTTTGGTCTCAAACCACCATCACAGTCTTCACTCTTGCATGCTTTTGGTGCTTCAGCACAATACTCAATCATGTCAGCCTTAGATGTGTCAGCACAGTCTTCGTTCACGCCAGCTTCTGATGTGTCACCACAGTCTTCAATCATGTCAGCACCACAAACTTGATCAGGATAATTTATTTTATTACGTCGTTTCCATCGTTTTGGTCTCAGACCGCCATCACAGTTTTCGATCTTACCTGCTTTAGGTTCTTCAGTACAGTACTCAATCATGTCAGCCTCAGATGTGTCACCACATTCTTCAATCATGCACGCTTCAGATGATTCATCAAAGTCTTCGACCTTGTAAGCTTCAGATGGTTCTCCATCTTTCTCATTTTCATGGAGACGACTAGATATTGGAGTAAATATATTTTCATTTCTAATGTGGTTACAACTACCTTCGTTTGTTTTAAATTTTAAATTATTATCTTCATCTAGATCAGTAATTTTAGCATTAGCTTTTTCGCCTTCGTTCCTCTTCCGCGATGTTGTAGCCCAGTCTTCGTTATCTTTATTCATCTTAATTGTACAGGTCTTGTAATGTCTATCCAAGTAATATCTTCTACCAAAGGATTTCTGACACTGACTGCAATGAAACGGTTTTTGACAAGGACCCAAATTACACTCGCTTCTCTCATGTCGTTTAGCATTCTTTCTCAAGGTAAACACCTTGCTACAGTATCTACAGTGATGACGTTTCGATACAGCGTCAGATCCTAAATCGGAATTCATATTAGTTACCGAGACTAATGCCAGATGCAAACTAAGAGTTTTAAATTAGATATATTACTTAAATAGAATTTTTTTAATTATTTCATCAGCGAGAATTAATTTATCTCATTCAAAGGTACTTGTTGCAAGTAGTTCTGCTTTTCAACAACAGATGTCGACACGTATTGCTTGCAGGTAAATATTATTTCTTTCTTTCATGCGGGATGCAGGATTCTCACTAACGATCGCAATAGAGGGATGGCATCGCTATACTCCAAGGAGAAGGTAGTTTGTTCTTCCAGTTAGTGTTTCTCAGGGTATATATTATTATTTGACTGAATAATGATTTTTTTTTAAATTCCACCTAATAAAAATAAAATAGAAGCACTCAGAGAAAACCATCAGGGATGATGTCGTTTATAAACATCATAAATTACCAATTTTTTTTAAAAAAAAGTCCAAATTTAATCCTACTTAAGCAAAGAGTTCACAAGCCCGCTTGTGCTAGAACTCTCGTGTTGCTTAAGCAAAGAGTTCACAAGCCCGCATGTGCTAGAACTCTCGTGTTGCTTAAGCAAAGAGTTCACAAGCCCGCTTGTGCTAGAACTCTCATGTTGCTTAAGCAAAGAGTTCACAAGCCCGCTTGTGCTAGAACTCTCGTGTTGCTTAAGCAAAGAGTTCACAAGCCCGCTTGTGCTAGAACTCTCATGTTGCTTAAGTAGGATTAAATTTGGACTTTTTTTAAAAAAAATTGGTAATTTATGATGTTTATAAACGACATCATCCCTGATGGTTTTCTCTGAGTGCTTCTATTTTATTTTTATTAGGTGGAATTTAAAAAAAAATCATTATTCAGTCAAATAATAATATATACCCTGAGAAACACTAACTGGAAGAACAAACTACCTTCTCCTTGGAGTATAGCGATGCCATCCCTCTATTGCGATCGTTAGTGAGAATCCTGCATCCCGCATGAAAGAAAGAAATAATATTTACCTGCAAGCAATACGTGTCGACATCTGTTGTTGAAAAGCAGAACTACTTGCAACAAGTACCTTTGAATGAGATAAATTAATTCTCGCTGATGAAATAATTAAAAAAATTCTATTTAAGTAATATATCTAATTTAAAACTCTTAGTTTGCATCTGGCATTAGTCTCGGTAACTAATATGAATTCCGATTTAGGATCTGACGCTGTATCGAAACGTCATCACTGTAGATACTGTAGCAAGGTGTTTACCTTGAGAAAGAATGCTAAACGACATGAGAGAAGCGAGTGTAATTTGGGTCCTTGTCAAAAACCGTTTCATTGCAGTCAGTGTCAGAAATCCTTTGGTAGAAGATATTACTTGGATAGACATTACAAGACCTGTACAATTAAGATGAATAAAGATAACGAAGACTGGGCTACAACATCGCGGAAGAGGAACGAAGGCGAAAAAGCTAATGCTAAAATTACTGATCTAGATGAAGATAATAATTTAAAATTTAAAACAAACGAAGGTAGTTGTAACCACATTAGAAATGAAAATATATTTACTCCAATATCTAGTCGTCTCCATGAAAATGAGAAAGATGGAGAACCATCTGAAGCTTACAAGGTCGAAGACTTTGATGAATCATCTGAAGCGTGCATGATTGAAGAATGTGGTGACACATCTGAGGCTGACATGATTGAGTACTGTACTGAAGAACCTAAAGCAGGTAAGATCGAAAACTGTGATGGCGGTCTGAGACCAAAACGATGGAAACGACGTAATAAAATAAATTATCCTGATCAAGTTTGTGGTGCTGACATGATTGAAGACTGTGGTGACACATCAGAAGCTGGCGTGAACGAAGACTGTGCTGACACATCTAAGGCTGACATGATTGAGTATTGTGCTGAAGCACCAAAAGCATGCAAGAGTGAAGACTGTGATGGTGGTTTGAGACCAAAACGATGGAAACGTCGTAATAAAATAAATTATCCTGATCAAGCTTGTGATAATCTCTGGCACGATGATGAAAGTGACCTTGAGGTTGGTGTTAAAACGATAGACACCAGAGATAATATTTATTATAAACATGCAAGGATGATGAACGCAGCAGAAGAGTTTGATTATACCTCATTGGGAGATCCTAACATATTGGTTGACAGGCTACGACTACTACATGGATCGCTTTGTGCAGGAAACTATTCGAACATTAAAGAAATATCCTTCATACTCAAAGAACTGAGGGAAGCTGGCTACATACAATAATGGCTTAAATTAAATGTATGTGTATAAACTTGAAGATAAATTAATATATTTTCTTTCCAAATGGTATCTACCATTTATCGAAATCTGATTTCTAAATAAAACTTATAACTTAAAGGTGCAAAATACGTTACCACTGCCAGTCAAAATGTATACTAATAAAGACATGTTAGTAATCATGCCAAGTTCGATAAGAAAAGTAATTGGAATCAGTTGGAACCAATTGAAGATAGAGCTCTTGGAACAATTGGAGCCTTTTGAAGCATTTGGAGCCTTTTGGAGCTGTTGGAGCCATTTGGAGCATTTGGAGCTGTCAAGCATTTGGAGCCTTTTGGAGCTGTTGGAGCCATTTGGAGCTGTGTTAAGCATTTGGAGTCTTTTTTTGGAGCTGTTGGAGCATTTGGAGTCTTTTGAAGCATTTGGAGCATTTGGAGCCATTTGGAGGCATTTGGAGCATTTGGAGCCGTTTGGAGCATTTGGAGCCATTTGGAGCTGTCAAGCATTTGGAGCCTTTTTTTGGAGCTGTTGGAGCATTTGAAGGCCGTTTGGAGCATTTGGAGCCATTTGGAGCTAAGAAGTAGTTGTTGCACGTCTATGCAGGGCTAAATGTTTATAAGATTGCTGGCTTTCGCAAGTGATTCTGTAGTAGGATAGAAATTGAGTAATAAATATTATGTTTGTAAAAGACTTTGAGTTGTTTTTGGTTGGATCTTTTGTCGAAACTTATAAGTGAATATAATTCCACAGTGCATTCTACCACGAAAATGAAGCCTAAAGATGTAAAGGATGATCGTCTACTTGGGGCTGTATTCACCAACACGAAGAAGAAAGATACACGCAAGCATAAAGCTAATGTTGGTGACATTGTGAGAATCTCCAAGCAGAAAGGTGTCTTTGAGAAAGGTTTCACGGCGAATTGGAGTTCTGAACTTTTCCGTGTGACACACGTTCGTGAATCGGAACCCAGGACCTACTACCTCGAAGACTTGGACCACAAGCCTATTCGTGGTGGCTTCTATGCTGAAGAGATCCAGTCTACGATGTATCCGGACACATATTTGGTGGAGAAAGTTCTCAAACGAAGAAATGGTCGGTCTTTTGTGAAATGGTGGGGTTTCCCGTCTCAATTTAATTCGTGGGTAGCAGATACAGAAATCGAGAAGCGCTAAAGGTGAATAACACCTCACTTACATTTTTTTTTCAAGTACTTAGTCATGATTATTGTTTATACATACATTACAACATTTAAAGTATGATTATCGCACAGGAATTATCTCATGTCATTTATGTAGTTGGGTAGTCTAAATATATTTGGTTATTCAATTGTTCTAGCTCCTGTAGCATACGCCTGTTTTGTCTGCTGCGGGAGTGACGTCTGTGCTTGGGAAGAGGCTTTCACAGCAGCGCGTGTTCGGGCAGGAGGAAACACACAGAGCCACTCAGGGTGTTTGTGCCGTCAACCATAGGCTACGTCATGTTTTTGGAATGTGTTGTGCAGGATATTTCGAGCGAGTTCTGGGGCCTCACAGCATCGCTCCGCTAACGTGGTAGTCTGCTTCTAACCACGCTCTCATCATCATGGCTTCCACCAGTGTTTACGCGGAGAGTGTTTGCGATTGTAATTTAAACAGTGTTACGATGGACGATGTTCGGGAATTTGTAATGGATGTAGTACGTCGCTACATAGGTATGGACTTTAATGATATACATTACCACCTTACATCCTCCACCCTCAACATTCTCACTGAGTTCCCTGAAGAAGAGGTATTTATTACCTATTTATATCATGCTGTTATGACCTGCATCGAGGCCGCAAAGGAAGCGCAAGAGGTGAACGAAGATGTGGATGAAGGAACGGATAGTGGCTTGGGGGATAGTGATGAAGACGAATTGTAAATTTGTGTGTACTACGACACCAAAGGTTGTTACAACCAGTCTGACATTCAGCATCCTAGAGACAACATCAGCACTGCAGCCTTGCAGTCATACCTGTAGAACTAGCATCAGCCTTGCAGAGCTAGCACAGCTTCACACATCAGTTATCGTGAGTACTGGCAAAAAAAATGTCATTATTTCTCTGCAACATTCAGTGCCTCACATCACAAAAGGGGTATGTGGTTAAGCAACTTGCAGCAATGTTCATCGAGGACGGTGATGTATTGAGGACCTATGAATACATATTCAAACCACCATGTGACTGGTCCGAACTAGACAGGCTGTCGCAAAGCGAGAATCGTAAACTGACTTATGAAGTGCATGGACTCTCGTGGAACGAAGGTGAAGTGAGCTTTGACCAAATCTCATCAGTGTTATGTGACATCGTCAACCCTGAAGAAGGAGATGTAGTATACGTCCTAGGAGACAAACAGAAAAGTATCTTTAGTGAACTGTGCAGTGCCAACATGGTTGATTTACATAATGAAAGAAACTGTCCTAGCTTCAACAAACTTTTAAAGACTTATGGAAACCGCCTGGATAAATGTATAAAACTGTATGGCAAATTCCATTGCGCCCATTGTAATGTTCAGCTACTTAAATTCTGGCTATTCGACCACCCATACTACTATGTATAATTGGGTCTCGAGTTAATGTTGCCTTTGTCACTATGATGTGTAGTGTGTGAATATTATGTGATTTTATTACTCGTTATTTACTTCTTTTAAATCATCGATTGTTCTTACCCCTTGCTGTTTGTAATAAGATTTAAATAAATATGTGTTTAACATTTACGTTGTTTGCTTTAATTTCAAAACATTTAATTGCCGCTATTATTGAATTGTAACTATAAGTTATTAGTCTCCTCAGCTAGAGTGATTGCTTTAATACATAAATTCTAACACTACCTTCGAGATGTCTTCCGCCACTACGAGAAGAAGAGAGAGAGACTCTACACAACACCAATATTTTATAAATACTCTATCATATTTAATAAACATACATTAATAAATAATAATAATAATATGGCTACAGGTTCCAAACTTATCTCGACTGGTTACACATTGCATAACAATTGGCACCATCCGGCAGTAAATTTAAGAATTAAAGATGGCGACGGTGGCGCGCTCCGGCGGTAACTTTAAGAATTAAAGATGGCGATGGTGGCGCGCTCCGGCGGTAACTTTAAGAATTAAAGATGGCGACGGTGGCACACGATGGCGACGGTGGCACACTCTGGTAGCAACACTAGGAACTAAAGATGGCGATGGTGGCGTCATCTGGTATCGATTGTATGAACTAAAATATGGCGACGGTGGCGCCATCTACCAGCCAACTTGAGAACCAAGATGGCGGCGCCTCTGGTAACTAATTTTTGAATTTAGCGCCATCTGGTAGTCTGTGCTGGAATTAAAGATGGCGGCTGTATAATAATTTTAATTTAAAATGTGGGGCCTTAGGTATGCATTAAGGAAGGCAAAAACACCCTCCTCCCCCATTTATCATAAAACTTGACGTCAGTACGTGGCATATATAGATTATTTATTCCACCATATCCCAATTGGTCTCGTGGTCTAGTGGTCAAGGTGTCCGCCTCGTAACCACGACATCCTGGACGTTTTCACGTCCCATGGATCGAATCCCAGCCTCGGCACTGAAATTATTTTAGTTAAAATAAAATAATCCCTGCTGCTATCTGGTGGCGACCAACAGAACTATATGACGTCACAAGATGGCTGCCTCCAGCAGACGAAAACAAGATGGCGGCCACCAGCAGACGAAAACAAGATGGCGGCCACCAGCAGACGAAAACAAGATGGCGGTTGATGATTACATCGAATTTCAAAAGTTCGAAAAAAAAATTCTAATCCAAGATGGCGGCCGTGACGAAAAGTGCAACGGTGACGTCACGATTCGAAGTTGGTGGAAATTTCTAGAAATATAAAATGGCGGATGGATTAGCATGGATTAGCATGGATTAACATATGGATTAGCATGGATTAACATATGGATTAGCATGGATTAACATATGGATTAGCATAGATTGGCATACGAATTGGCATAGATTGGCATACGAATTGGCATAGATTGGCATACGAATTGGCATAGATTGGCATACTGATTGGCATAGATTGGCATGGATTAGCATAGATTGGCATGGATTAGCATAGATTAGCATAGATTAGCATACGGATTAGCATGGATTAGCATACGGATTAGATGACGTCATCCAAGATGGCCGCCGGATCCTCGATCCTCCGCCTGTTCTTGAACCCCCTATTTCCAACTACTCAGCGGCGCCCTGGTTCGGCGAGATGAGGCGTGGCGCCCCGTTACCTTCTGGTCGAGGGCCGCTCGTGCCGTGCGAACTCGGCGCCGGATGCGGCACATCCTACTTTCGGCGCATCTCTCACGTGTCCCCGAAGGCCGTCTGCCTCGTGGCGCCGACGGCCGCCGGGCGTATCCCGTTTTATCAAGCGGAAAATTAAAATAAAACAGTCTGTACCTCGGAGGTATAGACACCACGTCACAAATCATAACCTCATTGGAGAGCAACTTTTATTTTTCTTTCAACTTTATTTATTTTTATGTTTCTTCGCTAGTAATAGGCATTGATTTGACACGATTCCGTTAAGATAATAGTTACTTGTTTTCATTTTTATTTTTTGTTAATACTTTTGGACTTTGTATAAAAAAAATTGCAATTTGGACATAATTGCATGAGGGCTGTATAACAATAATTCATATATATTAAAATATGGACATTACGGACATGGTGCTAACTATAATTCATACGTCCGTGGTACAGCTTTATAATCATAAAATTTATGAAAAAATGTTTATTTGGGTGTTGGTAAATAGTGCGTGGAAAATATTACTTCCTGAAAAGAAAAAGCTTACTTGTTGATACAGCAGGTTGTGTTTTAAGATCCTTTGGTCTGAGGCTGCATCGGTAAAATGGCACGCCCTTTGCTGTTCACGCAGAGCGCCGTTTGATGACCGAGTGCACGTGTGACTGACTGCACGGTCGCGGAAGGGCCCCGCGCGAGAGGGCGCGCGGCCTATCTGGGCCGGAGGGAACTATTTCGGTGGTTTACGGGCGGGAGGCCGCGGCACCGATATCGGCCGCCCAACGGGGACATGGCCGCCGCTCTCCCGCGCCGTCGGCGGGGCCGCGCGCCGCCCCAGTTGGCCGGCCCCCTGCCGGTTTCCACGTCTTCCCGCGACACACGGCACCAGATCATAGCGCGGCCACCATTTACCAACAAAGTAACACCACCTGAAACAATTGTTAACGTATTTAGAACATAAACAAACATGGCTGCCACCAGGGGCGCAACAACTAAATTTTCAAAGGTGGTTGGGGGGGGGGGGCAATATACCTTTTTATAAAGAATCATTGATCCCCCCTATTGAAGCGGTGGGGGGGGGGGGGGGTCCGGGGGTCCTCCCCCGGGAAAATTTGTATTTCAAGGTGGAAAATGGTGCTATTTAAGCAGTTTTATTATCTAAAAATTGATTACACAGCTAGTGGAAATAACATATCCGACTGTACAGCACTTTCTTTGCCCCCGTTTGCCCCCCACTAAAAGGTTTTAGAAAAGGGGGGGCGGGCGGGCAAAATACCCTTGCCCCCCTTCCTCCTGTTGTTGCGCCCCTGGCTGCCCCCGCAGCCAAGTACTCCGCTTCTATTGGTCGCACGGAGCAAACGTAAACGGAAGAGCTCAGCACTGCCGAGCTGATCCGCACGGGTTGGTCTCCGTCTGCGTGCCGTTGTATAAACCCTGTTCCGTGAGATCCGTCTCCGCTTCCGTGTCTTTTACCCAGCTGCGGAAAAACCCACAACTTCACTCTTTTTTTCGAGGACCAGATTTCATTTTTAGAAATATTCACAGGGACATCATTACTGACATTAGTAAGAGGGTCAGTGACAAATGCATTTATTATTGGACAGCTTAGCAACATTTGATGTCTTATTGTTTTTTTTTAAACAATTAGCACGATAATTGTGAAATATTTGGAAACGGAAAAAAATTATTTAAAAAATAGTCTTTTAAATTTAAAATTTTTAAATCTTGGCTTCCGAACAAGTATGCTAACAACGAATTTTACGTACGTGCAAAGACTTAATTCATAATAGTACACCAGTTATTTATTTGTTAAAAAATTCTTTAAACGGGTCGTCAGTTGATTCTTCCTGGTCCACAGCACCCTCTCGCGCCATTGTGGTTATTTCATTTTCTTGTCATCGCTGCTCAGTGGCGTAGCCAGGATTTGTGTATGGGGGGTGTTAAGAAGCATGGGCCCCCTCCCCCCCCGTATTAAAGCGAGGGGTCCGGGGGTCCTCCCCCGGGAAAATTTGGATTTTAAGTTGTAAAATAGTGCTATTTTAGCAGTTTCCGGTACTTATATTTAAATATTATAATGGTAAAATTTTTATTAATTTTAATATGAAATTTGTTTGAGTGATTAATAAGAAATTAATTAAAGATTTGGCGCTAAGGGGGGGGGGGGGGGTTTGAACCCCTAAAACCCCCCCCTGGCTACGCCCCTGTCGCTGCTGTTCGAAGGCTTTTCTTGCCAATTGACGGCGATCTCTTGCTTTGTGTTTCGTCTGAAATGTTAACGTATCACGTAAGCGTTTGTAACAATGATCACTTGCGTGACCTTTTTACAGCTCGAAAATAACTGGCTAGTAAATTTGAGGCAAAACATAAAATGCAACAGATGTATAAGAATAAATTTTCGGATAAGTAAATCCCTTATTTGATAGTAATTTCAATAAAATGAAATGACCAACTGAGCTTTTGAGCAGGAACATGAACTGCTAGTAACCACAATGAAATAAATCACGCAAAACATTGAAGGAATAAATAATATTTGCCTGATTTTACAAATAACAATTACAAGTAGAATTCATCTGGTAAAAATTTTTGCTACGAAACACTAAATCAGGGTTTACATATTATAGTGGAACATTCGAAGAAATTTTTGCTATGTAAAAAAAATCCCTTTTGGCTTGGCGTATACAAGGCAGGTATAGATTTCGAAGTTCATATTTCTGTTCTTTGGACAAAATGGGCCAATCCATTTTGAACACATACCCCGCATTGTTTTTTTTAAATATAATTTTCAGTTAGTTTGCCTATTAACGGACATGGTCGGGATTTACCATCGCTATTTATCTACGTATCAGTTTGACATTATATGTTTCAATCTGAAAGTTGTGTTAAATTTACTGCAAAATTCGCGTCCGTTAAAAGTTGTATAATTAAACGATAGTTGAGATGGTTTTGGAGTCTGGGGGGGCCTTGAAAAAATATTTATAATTTTGTTAAAATAATATAAAAATGCAAGAACGCACACTTCCCTTGAATTTTAAATTATCGCTATCTGTTCCGTTGGTGATATCGACACTTAAGTATGTATTGTAGTGGACATGACGCATTCTGCATATAATAGCTTGTTGGGCAAGGTTCAAAGTGCACGATGTTATCTTTTTCTTTCTACCTTGAGATATTCGGTCGGTCACGTCAATTATGAAAAAAATGAACGGCAACTTGACGCTGTATCATTACAAAGAAAAAAAATAATTCAGTGTTGGCGAAAACAACGCCATTATAGGAAAAAATAAACTAAATTTATTTATCAGGCACATTAAACTTTAATAAATATATAATATCGTTTCTCACAACTACTTTTAACCAGAACTCCTTAGTAAAATTACCCTTTAGACTTCCTTGATAGCATACACCCGTTTGGAATATTCCGGAGAAAATGCAAGCCTATTTTTAAGGTAGCATAGATGACTGAAAATGATAATATTTTCTATAAATATTAATTTTATGACCTGAAATGTTTGTTAATACAGTTGACAGTAAGTTTATGATCTTTAGTATTTAGTTTATTAAACGCTTTTAAGTATAAACCTACCGATAACTAAATTTGTCGTGTAAGAAATAAATTTTTAACTATCAAAATTTATGTTAATGATTAAATAATTCTTTAATTTTAGTAAAATTAAGGTTTTTTTTCTAGGAACGACCACAGTTTTTGTACTGTCCCAAATAGTAAATCTTTGCAGTCAGGTTTTGTGTGGCATACTACTGAAGTAATACTTCTCGACTGTAGAAAACCAATATTTTCAGCAGTATAGTTTCATTGGCCACTGTTGCAGCCACGTAATTCATTACGGTATGTATTGAACCTGATGGTCGAAATGCAATGCGGTCAGGGCGGTCTCGGTGCACGCCTCACAACGCCGGGAGCATATATTCCGTCCACCGAACACCCGAGTTCAGGCAGTGTCGCCCGCCTCCCTTCCCACTCGCCCACCGGTACTCGTCCAACCTCGGTAACGAGCAAATACACTAATACTACGAAGTTCGGGCAAGAAATTAAACGTGAAATTCTTTAAAAATGTGCCAAGCGTGATAAATAATATGCAAAATTTGGTTTCCAACTACGTTTCTGGACGGTAATCACAGTTTGCACTGCACACCCGGCGCTACGATTTGCTGCTCAAGCAGCTACGTTGACTATTGAATATTTGATTAGCAGACCGAAATGTTAAACTATATGATGGAATAGCTTCGACAAAAGCGAAAAAAAGGCTTGAAAAAAGATTAAACCCCGGCTTTGGACGTGATTTTCGATAAAGAATTTTATTGGAATACTGTTTATCTGATTAAAATTCATTAAACTTTTAATAATATAAAGTTTATTTTTGTCTTTGTGAACTTGGTTCGCGCCATCCGCCACAGATGGCAGCTCCGTGGTAACACATTCCCGTTCCATGCGACTTCGTTTCATTCACCAAATCACTACTACCATTTGCTGTACACTGAGAGCTAAGACGTTAAACATCAAAGACTTTGGTTAACAAGGTCTTGTTCGGCCGCGCTTAAGTTCAGAAGGGCCCTGCATTACAGAAGGCCCTGGCTGTGGCTCTACCTCTAGAACAGCTGTAAGAAAGAAATGCCGAAAAAGTGTGAGATGCTTGAATTTGAAAGGTTTATTGCAGGTGCAAACTGGCTGCACAGTATATTAAGTTTACTTTAAACAGGTGGTTGTTTATCTAGATCTTCCTCTTCTTTGATCATGGTGATGTACATTGCTGAATGATGCTTCCATGGCTCACACATGTTAGAGCAGTACAGCCCAGCCTTCTTGCACCTGCACATTGCCGTTGTACACTTATTTTTTTGTACTTGTAAGCAAGGTGCTTGTCAGGTGCAGGGGGCTGGTTGAAAGTAATTAACTGTAGGCCGTTGCTTGTACGCCTGTAGGCCGTTGCTTGTATGCCTCCACCCAAACGTTTCCGGCTTCCCATCCAGAGCCGCACTTGTAAATAAGAGCGCAGAAAATGTTGGTGTCCTGCAGCTCTGGTTCGGGGGAGAGTGGCCATATTTGAAACTATGGGACGTACAGGGCTACAGATGAGCTCAAATTGTGTCACGTTTAGTCTTCTTTAAAGACGGTAGAAGTGAGTTTTTCGCTGCCACATATAATGTGAAATTAGTGAAAAACCAAAAAAAGTAAATGTTCGCTGTTTTTTTTTTTGCGAATATCTTAAAATGCACCGGTAAATTTTGTTGGATAACTCCAGATTCGGATTCAGCACCTCAAAACATAGGGAACTACTGGATTTTTTTTGACATCGTTTACGTGGATTATATATAGAGAGCTAACATGTTGTACATCAAAAAGTTAAGAGCTATTGTGTTTATGATTCTTAAAGAGATAAAAAATGCCTTAAAATGGCTTTTTAAAAATGTTATTTTTTCACCATTTCGGTTCAAAATTTCGGCCTTGCCATTTCATTAGGAGGTAGTTCCATACCAGTCATCCGCCCTTTCCAGAGTTCTCTGCTACGCCCGCCCATAAAGCAAGGAAGACAGAGTTGCAACTCAATGTTGTAACTAACGCTATTGTTTTCTTTGGAAATCAGCGAAGCGTGTGGTACTAGCAACCTAATAACCAAAAAGTCGTTAAATTTTCGAAAGCAAATGTTGGCAACCTTAAATAAATGTGCAAGATTATCTATTTTGCATTACGCAACAACCAAAACACTATGTTGAAATGCTCTATCTTTTGTTTAAAAAATTAAAAACTGCATAGCCGCAAAGTGTGTGTTGAAAATCATAATTTCTGTTTTTCTTGCAAGAACAATATAGACGTTCACACTTCTGTACACGTGCACATGGCAGCCATGCTTATTTCATTGCTGCTAAGAAAAATCAACATTGTTAGAAATTATTCCAAAGTATATTTTGTAATAATAATTAATACGCCACTCCGTTAATACACCATTCCATAAATTCTATAAACTAAGAATGTCTGTAAAATTACGTCGTTTTTATGTTGGTTATTATGTTTAAGAAATATATTTTTTTGTTTATATTTAAAACGTAATTTTTTTGGTGTTGGCATTTCTCAACCGCACAGCTTTTGTTTTTTAGTGGCCATGTTCCGCCGGTTCGGTGGCGCCCCCTGCGCCCGTCTCTGCAAAAAAAATGAGGTGGGGTAGGGGACGAGCAGGCCGCACTGCAGCGCGCGACTCGCTCTTCGCACGCGTTACGCAACTCGGTCGCGTGGTCGCGCGGTCGCGCCGGGCTGGCGCTCCACGCATCGATTGGCCCCGGCCCGCGTCGCGCCAATGTGCGAAACTGGCGCTACGCAGAGAGCACCGCGGCAGCTTGTTTTTTTTTAACGGAAACTGTGTTCGAATTGTGGCCGTCAGTCGTAAAAAGATTTTATAAGATTATGCCTTAAGGTTTGCGATTTACCGGCATCTCTCAAGTTTGACCATAAATGTGGCCATCATCTGACTGGTTTGGTTTTGGTTCGAAGGACATTTTTTTTCTCTCTAGAAATGACATGCTAACGTCACTCATGCTATTGTAGAGGAAATATAGTATTTACATTTTCCAATTTCGTAATTTCTGGTTGCCTTACAATAATGGGAAACTTTTCTTTTTTAAATTGTATTTTACCCCTCCGAGTATAGTTGGAATACTGCTTTATCATCAACTTTTAAGTTAGCGCTCCTCGGTTGGATTTGGAATAAATGCATACAACACATCTTCGCATTCATTGTTTTATATTCTCGAGTTATTAATTCTGACGATGTACGTGCCGATGAACCAAATTGATCGGCACCTAGAAGTGTCATTTTCAAGTTGAAAATATTAGTAACGTAAAAACAGTTATTTGTTGTATTGATGACCATGTCAAAAGATCATTGTGCGACTTTATGACACATGCTGATACGCACATGAGGTAAGCGTGTGGTGTGAATTTTACCTCTCCGTTACCACTGGCAGGTTAGAACAGGGGTCTCAAACTACGGCGCGCGGGCCAACACAGGCCCGCCTAGTTTGACGTTATGTTGGTATGATGAGCCAGCCAAGTCTTGGCCCTTGGGTCTTGGCGGAGAGTCAGTGTGAAGACCCCTGGGTTAGAACTGCGAGCAGAGGGCTGGTGTTTCTTGGGCGCTGTTCAAGTGTGTCGGCTGCCGTACAGATAAACATAGAACAAGGGAGATATAGAAGTGCAACTCTTACAAGAGTAAATTGAAACAAGGTTTTGCACGACATGTCACGCTATCTGTTGGGTGGGCCCATAACTATGTACTAGCAAAAACAACTCGGGCGGGGGTTCAGATCCTAGGTGTTATGTTTTTAATGTTAACTGCTTGACGACTATGTAGTTGATTTAGTAAGAGATCTGAACTGTGTGAACAACAATTAACGCTGTTTTGTAATAAAAAAAACATGCGTTACATAAATTTGGAGATAAATAATTTCTGGTATGTCACACTACAAAATATTTGGCTACCAAAATAGTGATATTCAGGGTGTCCACATTATGGAAAGTCAGTCATTCTGAAATCCTGGTAAAAGTCGTGGAAATTCCCTAATGGTAGTAATTTGAGAGGGGAATTTTTTTATAGATATTTTGGTACATACTTATACACACTATAAAATGGCGTATGCAAGATCCTGTTGAGTTTTCATTTTCGGTACACAATTCTAAACCAGCTGTGGGAATGGCGGAGGCTGTATTTTTGACTCCAGGTTTATATTTTCAAACGCCACAGTTTAAAAATAAATTAAAATACTGTAAACTTACCGTAGCCGTAAGTGTAATCGTGAGCTGCATGTATCGCAAGTTTGGTTTGTTGGAGGGGGGGGGGGTTTCCCCCCCCTTTTCCTCAGCGTCCTGGCTTTGATTGCAGCTGTATGTGGTTCAGCCATTTACGATGTGCTACAGACCGCCGCGTGGTGACACTGGCCGTTCTAACACTTAGCTCAGTCTCTCAACGCAGAGTTGGTTATCTCATCTCACTTATATGATGTAAGGGCTATGACAGCTATCAAGCATTAGTTGTTTGGTCGCAAGTTTGATCGTCAAATATTTACCAAGTGTTAATTAATGACGACGAAATTCGCCGCCAAACTAATGCATAATAGCTATCGTACACAAATGAATCTTAGCAGTAATGGAGAAAAAAAACCATGGTTTGTGAGATCGGAACTACGGGAGATATACCACTCTCCATAATGTATTTTTAAAGCTATTATTCATAGCGTTCAATGCAGATGTATTATTTTGGGGCTCGTCTGATCACTTGACGTAGCTATGTACACTTTATGAGTGGCATAGTGCAACCATGCCGTCAATTGCTACCGCAAATGTGAAATAACGTTTTTCCTCCCGGCGCTGTTACAGGGATCAGGGAAAGAAAGCTTCGAAATAACTTAATAGCGTGTTGAAGCCCAAATTAGAATGGATGTTTAAAAACGGGCATTTTAGCAAACTACCTGATACAAGATGGAAAAGGGGGTTACATTTCCGTAAATTTTTTTTTAGAAGAGATTTGAATTACGGATTGTAGGCGATAAAGCATTTTGAAGAAGTTACGTTCTTATGTTTTTTTTTCTTTCCCTTTCCATATGAGAGCTTACTACAAACTTGTTTTGAACACCATTGTACTGTATATTAATTTGATAATCCTGTTAAAAGTATAGGTATATATACGTTCTATGGTCCGGCATGGCTGTGGTTCCGAACGGGCCGGATCACAGACGTCACAGTGGTTTGTGTCCCCCACTCCGGACGAGCCTCTGGCCGGCCCGTCGACGCCGTGTGGCCGGGAGGCGCGGACCTTGGCCGACGCCCATTGTCTCCCGAGCGCCGACCTTGTGGCTCGGCCGAGCATCCCCCCCCCCCCTTCCTTCCACTCCTCCATCATCACCATCTTTCTCTCTCTTCCTCCGCCCGGCTGGAATTTCTGGTTTCTTGGCTGGGGCCGGCGCGCTCCGCCGGCCACGCGCGAATTAACAATATGCCGAGTCTATTCTACAGTGCAGCAGCCATTATATCTCCTTCTGCTCGCCGGTGCTTGTAGCGGTGTCGCCTCTAAGGCCGGTATTACTCCAAGGGTTTAGGTGTTGAATGTGCTACACATGTACCCTAGCCGTATTCCTAGTGCACGATAGAGCACGACCCGTCTCTTTAATTTTTAGGGAAAGAATTTTTTGTGTCTTGTCCGGTGACCTATCTGTTGTCCAAACTTCCGTGCATGCGCAGATTTCACTTTTTCAGTGATTTCTTCCAGATGACGGATCCGTGTCGGGCGCCATGAACTCGTAAGTTATTGACTTTCGTGAACATCGGGGGACGTACAAAGCGTATTAGTGTGCCAAATGGAACTTTTTGGTAGCGAAACTAACCTGGATTACATTTCGTACACTCTTAATGGCCATGACAAGAAATAATCGCAACTTAATTAGCACTTCGAGAAAATAAGGTGGTTCAATTTTTGTGCGATGGTGCTGCAGCTTGTAGTATTTTTGCTGTAACAATTGTATCGATGTATCCGAAACGTCGGCTAGAATGAGGAGTTTGTAGCAGTTTCTAGCATCGCGCAAGGCACGGTTTATTAAAACGGTTGCCGATCTGTTACCTTACTGGGATTAAGACTGTATCACAAGGCGGTGCTTATTCGCTACCGTACCCAAATGTCTTGAAATACCCGCCCTTTGACTTGATCAATTCAACTTGCCAGCACGCCACACACAGCGAACCCAGAATACCTGGGAGCAGTACAGGGTTGTATATTCAGGCGACCGCGACGTGGTCCAGTGAGTGTGTTCTTTGTTGCGGTGCTGCTGTGCCGAGTATTTCTGAACGAGTGTTCTTATTTATTTATTTTGAGAACAATACTTAGTGCATATTTGACAGTTTTTTTTGTTACTGTGTGAACAGTGTTGTCGCGACATTGGAAAAACCCGCAAGTACGTTTTGAGTACGGCAGTGTTAGGATGTAGCTCAACATTTTATATTGGTTGTTTTCAACGTAAATATCACATGATTTGGTCAGTGAAAGAGTTGAAAAAACTTGGAGCAGGTAGGTAAAGGTCAGGGAATTTTGTTCAATTTTTTTTTGCTGGACACTATGTCAAGGTAGTTAGCCTACAATATGTTCTTTGAATGGTTCTTGCAGTTGGGAAGATTAATTAAAAATATTTTTGTGCCTGGTGACTAGAGCAGCTGTTGTTGCGTTGTCCAGAATATCTTAGTGTCACCGCCGGGTTCGCACGTGCGTGTCTGTGCTGCCCAGATAATCTGTCTAGTCCACAACGGTGTTTGAAATTAGCCTACAGTGGTTCGGTTCTTGACACTTTAGCTCCAGTAATCCTAATGCGGTTGCAAAAGGAAAAAAATCAGTTTAAAGTTTTGTCATATATAATGCAGGTCCCCTGGGTGGGTGGGTGTTGTTAAGTTGCTGCGGACACACAAACAGCCTGAAGGATCAGCGGCAGAGAGTGGGTGAGCCATGGGTGTCACAAGGATATATATTTTTTGAGGGTAACTTCAATTGATTTAGTTGTTGAGGAATATCCATCCCATGGAAGAAAAAAGTGGGGGTTCGGGGGATCCTCCCCCGGGAAAATTTGGGGTTTTAAGGTACAAAAAGGTGGTTTTTAGGCATTTTTTCTAAATATTCTAATTATAGTTGGTTGCAATATATAATTTATTTTTTCTAAAAGATATTTTCAGAGAACAAATTTGTAAAAACACAGTTAACATATCTGCATTCGGTATCGGACCTGATTTTGATTTAACACGAATATCGAATTAAAAAGTGCTCACATTACCACGATTGGACTGAATGCACCATGCGCAACATATGGGTTGTATCACAGAAATCATATTTTTTAAGATAACTACGAAACTAAATATATTATTGGAGGGGACGTCCGGTCCCGGTTGCGACGCCCATGGGTGAGTTGTCTCGTTGCGTCCGAGCGGCGGCGACCTTCTTCCCGGCGCACACAGTTGCTCGCCGCCGAGGCTCGGCGGAGGCCGCGCCGCGGACCGTTACAAAGGTGAGCCAGTTGCGAGGGCTCCCTTCTTTCCGCGCGGAGAGGCGGAACTCGTTCCGCGCCTTCCGCTCCTGTCGGCGGGGAGGCCGGTAGATGGCACGGCAGTCGTCCAGTCGCAACATGGCGCTTGAGTGGAACCGGCTTCAGGGAAGCCTTCAACTCACGTAGTTTCGGCTCCCTGCAAGAATTTCCGAAGATTTCCGAAGTTTTGCGTTTTGGTACTAACGCCACTTCAGCCGCTAAATCAGAAGTTTCCAATGAAAACAAGCATGTTGTGACTGACCTAACCTAACCTAACCTAACCTAACCCTTCGATTTTTTTTTATTTCAATTTTCGAGAGAAATCCGAAGTTGCACGAACGTGGTAGGGAACCGAAACTACAAGAGTTGTAGGCTTCCCCCGGCTTCACGCGTGTGTACCTGTATATATACCATGGGATGCAGTTACTTCGGGCGTATACCTCAAATTACATTTATCAAGATTACCGACACGGCCCACAATTATAGCCTACGTTGTGTGTTTGTTAACATTGTTTGCATTATTGTTTAGTTTAAATTTTTACAACCATGTTCAATCTCTAACTTTTTTACTCCAAGAAATAAAATGAAACACAGCCTATTGCCATCTTTAATTAGTACAGGCATGTAGCTTTATGTCAGGGAATAAGTTTGGTATATGGTCCAGTAATTTTTCGAGTTAACTTCCAAACAGTTGAACATTCTCTCTACAATATTAGTAGATATTGGTGACGCCAACTTTATGGCTGTGAATTTTAACATTCTTTTCTCGAAATTAATTTTTGTGTTAAAATACATAAACAATTTACATAATACATAAACAATTTATTTCAGAATTTTTATTTTAGGGGAACGTATCTTTCGCTTTCTGCAATATTACGCTTAGTAAAACTTAAACGTGATTATAAAATTTAAACTATTCGCTGATGCAAACGAAATCATTATTGAAATTTTGAACATAGGAAGTAGCCTACTGCCTGTTACTATCGCTGTTGCAGCCCGTGTCGTAATCTGTATAGATGGAATTTAATGCATCTTCCCATCCTTCGGACCACGACTCTCGTGGTCATTTTCTGAGGTTGCGTGGCTTGTGGATCTTGCCGCTTTGAAGGCGAAGGGTTAACCGACGTTTCGGCGACTGTAATGTCGACCGCGGCGTCGGCGAACTATTCGCCTCAGACATGTTAGGACGTGTCCGACTTCAAGTATGCAGCTGTGTATTTTCACTTGCCTTTTTTTTTTTTTTTTTTTTTGGCGTACTTGAATCCCGATGTTCAATGTTCGGCCTCTTCTAACGGTATTAGCCGGCCGAATATTTTGTTTACATAATTATTTTATACAACATTTATTGGGAAAACAAGTTTTAAGCGTAATTATTAATTTCTAACGCTTCATGTGCCATACGAATTTATGGCAATGATTTAATGTGTAATTAACTGTTATCTGGTATGTATAATTGAAACTATAAATATTAAAATAGAATATAGCATACAAGACGTTTCTTCAACTCGGAGTACACAGATTCGTTTACTCGCATACTTGACTTGCAGTTCCTACAGCCCTTGTGAAGGTGTATGCCGGAGGCGAGATCTACACGGCCGGTGGTGTTACTCATCACGGTCGCACTGATTCGCCGCGGGGAGTCGAGTCTTGGCGTGAACTTCACTCGTACTGGTGGTTGCGAGAACGCTGTGCGCTATGGTTTTTACGTCATTGGAACGGCCGTTGCAACGTGTGGCGCTGCTTGACGGGCGTGACCTGGAACGCTCAGTTACAGATAAGCGTTATCACAAGGGAATGTGTGTTAGTTGTTAGTCGTTTTTTTTTTTTTTAAATGAGCGTGACACAGAAAAGTTTCTTTTTCCATTTGCCGTGTAATTCCAGACGTGAAATCTGAAGTATGTTAACACGACGTTACAAACAACGTGACGGAAACGATGTTAAAGAGGGCGAGAAGTAATGCATTATTAATTTGTTTCTTCACATAAGATGTGCAGTTGTATGTTGCTAATGTAAATTGTCTAATTAGGACCTATTAAATATAATACCTCGGAATATATTAAGAAAGTTTTCAAGCAGTGAACAGTCTGGATTTGGTGTTGTGCGTTACGGTGCCATAATGATATTAGCATGGTTATTAAAGGTCTGGTTCAGGTGCTTCGTAGGTGAAAAAGGATTTTTTTTTCCCCTTGGTGCCTCGTTATTTTAAGTTTATTCAGTGTCATCAGCAATATTGGGCTTAAGAGTTGAATTAACATTTAGTTCGGCGGCCTTTTATTTTCTTGGGTAGCATGTCGCAGATACAAGCTTGTCGATCTCGTCACTTTGGGGGGAGGGGGGAATTTCAACTCCTGTTTTCTACCCCTCTCCCTCTATACGCCACTGTAAGAGTGAGGTTTTGCTACTTGCTTTCGACTGTTACTCCATCATTGCAAGTTTTTTTATAATGAAAAGAACATGTAATTGCTCATATTAAAAATAGGGTCGCCGTTTTTCATGGGCTGGTTTTACTGGTTTTTCATACCAATAAGATTTGATTTCCATATTTCAGGATAGATTACCGTACACATTGAAATTTTACTACCATAAGGGGTTTACCGTACTATTGAAAGCATATCTGTCGAATAAAACTAAAGGATTAAGTAGTTTTATTCAGATGATTGAAGAATGGTGTGGAATTAAATAGACTGAACAGGTATTAAATTAGTACATAATACTTCGAGTTAATTCCTCCGCGTAGGGTAATCCACCGTCGATGTCGGCTGAAATCAATCACTAGAATAATTACTAAGATAGGGGCGATGTCCCTGCTGCAGTTTCTTGGGTTCCTACTTTTAGCTGAACATCGCCACCAACGTCCTACATACCAGCCATGACCCACATACCTGCCTCTTCGGGGTTTTTGGTGTATCTCTCGACCCTAATTTCAGCTACAGCGGTATCCATATCTTGGTAGTGTGCCAAAAAAAAATAGGCGATAGGTTTAACTGACATGAAGACTTACCAGAAGGCTGAGATGGACTAACAAGCTGTGTAGTTGGAAAATGTTGTAACTAATTTGTATATACTATCGATCAAATTAAAAAAAAAAAGTTCATTCTGTTCAACAATTATTTTGAGGAACCGTGGACACTCCACCCCCCCCCCCCCCCCTCCTTATGAAAGAGGTTGAATTTGGAAAAAAATACCCCCCTCTCCCCACCTTCCATTTTGGGCTGGTTGTTACGCCCTTGAAGTCCAGATTGATAATTTTGAAACTGGAAATAGTGTTTGTGGATGTGTGGCCTCGGGTATTCGTGTGGTGTAACGTTGTTGAGAGTTATTGGGGAATCGGGAGTTGAATTGTTTCCAGTTTCCTATTTCGGGGGGTCTCCTTCCCCCGCTTCTTCCCGCCACGTGGGCGCAAGCTAATTGCCGTTCGGCGCGCCATAGTTGGTGTCGCGTAATTGTCTCTAGTTTCATAGTTTTCAAAAAGTAGTACAAGTGGTTTGTGTATTCTTAAAGCTCTTTCACACTGTCATATTTCACAAATTTCGTCTGCAACTATATTTGACAAAACATTCTATAGGTAATATCGGAGCTTTCATTTTTCTTCATCAAATAAAGTTGGACAGATAACCTCAATGCAATTTTTGAATCATGTCAGACGATCATAGTTAATTATTGGACCGAGCTAACACAAACTTTTTAACTTGAACTTATTTTAAAATTATAATGTTTTTAAGTTATGGTTAGGAAATTATAACTTTTTTTGATTTTTATGCATTACTTTACTTTAAAAACTATTATAAATAAAAATTTTGAAATTCATTGTAATATAAAATTAATAACTAAATTACTCTCCATGCGACTTCAGTATTAACATTATTCTACCTTTATAACCTCTTTAAGCCACCATGTTCCTTTCGCCGTTTAAAGATTCTTTGTGATTCAAACTTCTGTCATTTCAGTTTTTATTGGACACTATTCTGATTGGCCGATTGCGTCGACCTCAGTTTAGAAACAGTCGTGTATACAAACTATTTTTTTTTTGGAAAAAAGCCATCCAGTCTGTAGAACAAACATGGCTGCGCTGGTGACGTTTTCGGCGACGTCTTTATTTTACCAACTTTATTGAAATGCGTTGGAAGCGAAAGTTTGGCATTGTGACAGGGTTTTTTTTTTGCTATGTGAACATTGTTTGTAAACAATCCCATGTGGTGGTCAGTGTTCGTAATAAAACATCGCGTTTGTTGCTTTGCAAGCGACAGTTGGGAAATGAGCACACTGGATACTGTTTTTTGAGAAGTGTTGCATGCCGGACTACACTGTGCATCCTTGTCAAGGTCAGGTCCGAGCGCTGGTTTAGCGATCGCACGAAAGTTGATCTGCGTTGCCGTTGTGCACGCGTGTACACACGTGCGCATGAATTTAAGACGCGACTTGCAGTCGACTCGTGAACCTAAGAGTTGAAAGTGCCGAGAGTTATGGTCGCTCCCGTACTCTTCCCGCCCTCAGCTGAGCACCTCCGCCCCCTCCTTTTTTTTTCTCTTCATCGTCGTAAGAAAAGAGAGGGCGTGTAACTTAGTACATGTGATAGAAGTGAAACTACTTTGGCAATTCAAACCTCGATCCGTAAGTATATCATAAGGGTTTAAACGGCAGAAAGCGCGAAAGAAGACCGTTTTCGAAATAAACATGAATTCACAAAATTAGTACTCCAAAATAACTGATCAGGACATCAAAAATTATTGATAAATCAATATTGATAAATCAATATTGATTAATGAACAATAAAGACACCATAAAGACAATATATTTATTCAATATGAAAGCTAAAATTGATTTTAGTAAGTTAGTTTTTAATTTAATTTTATATTATGTATATGTTAGATGTGATCGATCATTATAATAGTGATTTTTTTTGTACAACAATGTTTCACGAAAACGTTGTATAAAATTCGGCCTTGAAATTTTACTCCCATCGCGCCCGAAGAAGTTTTACTTAAAAAGAAAAAGAAAACGCTGTAGTTCACGAACCTCGCGTCTGCGAAGGTCTTGTGGTCGAGCAATAGCTAGTGCGCAGTGAAGTGAAAAGTCGCTGGATGAGCCCTGCCATTAAAGAATTATTAATGCATCCTATTTGAACCCTAAACAATCTCAAATTAGAAATTTACCAATTCGAACAAAGCTTTTTTTCCTTTTTTTTTTTAAGTAGAAGCCCCACCATATTCTATTTTTTAAATTTTTTTTGTTATAGTTCCAATTTCTAATTATTTTACCAAACATTTGTAATAATAACGCGTAAATACTATCTAGTCAGGCTTTTGCAACACTTTATAATGTTAGAATTACTGGCTTTTTCACGGGAGCAAGTAGCTACAACTGTCATAGTTTCGAAACAGGTCCACTAATTTCGACATAAATGAATCCAATACTAAGTCATGTGCATTGGCGAGCCATTAAATATAAATCTATAGCTGTTCTGCAAACTATGACCTTCCGTGGCCTTATTTATTTTAAAGACAGAGCTGGTAGAGCCTTAACTCGCACAGTTACGTAATATGCACGTATTCACTTATAATGCGCTGTAGCCGGGATCACTTCGCGGCTCGGTCAATGTAAATTAACTCCAGTTTACCACATACATGATCCATGATCCACGATCCACGATCCACAGGCAACTGTATGCTATCAATCCCCGCGCACTCCCTGGATATTTATAAGGATGTATTGCAGTTACAAGTAGTAATCACTGTACGGTACGGGACTAAGCGACTAACACAGTTTCCTTAAATACATGCAGGAAAAAAAATCTTCAGAACACCTACTTAGTATGTTCATTTTCCGACTGCACACATGTGTGTGTAACTGGTATGTTTTAATATTTTCTTGTTTTTATTTCTTAGATGGCGACATTTGTATGCCTGTACTGAATTCTAAGTAATATGTAAACTAGGTTTTCATTATTATGTTTGATATATATATTTTTTAATATTTAACTAACGTTTAAAATTATTTCCCAGTGTGTTACCTATATCAGCATCGATTTTAAAGATCGGTTTGTCACATCAAGTTAGTTTTTTTAACCTCTTTATTAAGGTATTTTCCTGTAAATTTATTCCGTTAGCTCTCTTTGCGTTTGTCGTTTTACCCAATACTAACTAATGGTAATTATAGACTTGTAAAACACACACGTAAGTGAAACTAACTTTGTACACATTTTACCGTTATGAGATGCATAAGAGATGTGTTGGAAATTTGAGACGAGACATGAAATGCGAGATAGCTATCGTAAGAATTCGTTGAGGGATGGCTGTTGCTTGACACATGATGACTGCGTGGGCGGTCCCCGACGTCACCACGTGTTCGTCTCGACCGACGGGCGGCCGGGCAGCGTCTCTCGGCAAATTGGAGCAGATAATGAGGCGGCCCGCGGGCGGGGGGACTCGCAGAAGTAAAGTAGGAAACTGGAGCGCTATCTATCGAGAGCGGCGCGAGCGCGAGGCCGCGTGTTGGCCACCCCTGGTCCTCCCCCTACTTCCCTCCTACTAGAACCCCTCCGGGCGAGGGTTGCACAAAGAGCGCAAGGCGGCGCCAGGTGCGCGCGACCTGCCTCCCAGGGTCGGGGGATCACTGTTGCCAACCGCACTCGCACGCTCACCTTGGTTGTTACATTTTCTGGACATTGTTTTTTTTTTTTTTTTTAATTTTTTGTAAAGTTTTTTCTTGAACTTTATTCTGATAGCTACATTGCATCCAATGTTTCGTCCAAATCTTCGGAACATATATTTGCTAAATATCACGCAAGTTTTCGTAACTGGTATCACGTGGACAAACCATTTCACAGTTTCGAAATAGCGTTTGGAAACTATCCAGTGAAAATGTTTGTGACTCAACGACATACGCGAGAGAGCTATAGGAAGCCTATTCAGGGGTGTATCTGTGTCAAGTGAAGCGGGATGGTAAGTGTGACGCTCGCTGGTGCTTCTAGCACGGTATCGCCTCTTTCTAGTCGTGCAATACGACAATTATGGAATTTGAGCTGTAACCATAACATTAAAAATGCAGATAAATTAAGATACAGTTGTAATGCACTGGCCCGTGGGGGAAGCTTTTCGAGAATCTGTAGCGAGCGTTTCGTGTGTCTCAAAAGTATTCTGGAAATACGCGAATTAGCTCCTTTTCACTCTGCTAAAGGTGCAGTTTAAAAACGTCATATCGAAACAGAAATACTCAACCGCCCTCAGAGTATTGTTAAATAAATACATTTCGTAAACATTGACTTTTCTGATATTTCGAGCAGTGTTGAGATCGCGTGGTTTCTTCTGAAGATCTGCGCGCCGTGTGTGTGGACGGGTGGGCGGGGCCTTAATAGAGACGTCAAGAAAAAACAACCAACCTTAACTCTCTCTCTCTCTCTCTCTCTCTCTCTCTCTCTCTCTCTCTCTCTCTCTCTCTCTCTCTCTCTCTCCCCCTCCCCCTTCACTCGTTCCTCGATTTTTCACATATAAAGGTACTGCTTGTAGCTCAGCTACCTTGTGGTTTGGTGTGGATGTGGTGTAAAATAATCAGCCCTTTTTTTTCGGCAGATGCTGGCGGGGCCTATTAATAAAACATCAGACTAACAAATTGTATTAATTTATGAAAGTGTTTTATGTGCCTTGTTATCAAATTTTTTAAAAATATCTTGATCTGAGCAAAAAAAATTAAAGTGGGCGGGGTGCCTTTAAAAGTGGGTTTGCGATTGAGTACGTAAGAACTAATAGCAAGAATTATCAGTTTGTTTGAAAGATGATTAAACGATGTAACGGTTTATGATTTTAGTGTTCATATCATGTGCGATTAAGCTGTTGACTTAGGAATTAACAAAAAAGGCCATATTTTATATTTTTGCTTCATACAAATGGGAAAGCACTAAATAGAGCATAGCAGAACGTGTTGTTGGTGCGAAATACTGTTGCTTGCCGAAAGCAGGTTATGATGCAGTGCGCAAGTAAAAGGAAAATGTGGAATTTATTAGCAGCATGCCAGAATACTAGAAAATATCTTGGAAGAAATTGTACTAAATATATCGGTTCTTTGGTGAGAAAGTTCTTAAAAAGTGTTTCTGGTATTTTTTTATCACACGATTTCGTGAAAATGTTTTTTCCAATTATTCATGAATGCTTAATATTTCTAGGTATTTTGTGTTATACTAATTGGATGGGAATATACGATATTAGCATTACTTTTGATAGTATTTGATAGTTTTTATTTTTCATGATTCTGATTGTGTACATATTCAATGTTAATAGCTGAGTGCTGCAATCCAAAGTTTTAGTCGTAGCCATATGACATTTTAAATATTTAACCCATGTTAAAATTAATAAAGTTGTACATTTAACAATTTTTTTCCAGCAACAGTTTCTAATAACAATTTATTTTAAGAAAGACAGATGATTCTTACACACAAAAAAATTACTGCCGTTTTAACATGCCATTATTTTTCACCCGTTTTCATTGGCCGGAATTAACAACCATTAACCCATTTAAACTGAAATTTTCAGTATTACTTAATCGTGTGCTTGCTGGCGTAGAGGTTTATTTTATAAATTTTTCAGTGGATGAAAAGTAGATCCAACTTTAATGTATTGTTTATTGGCGATTTCATTACAGAACATTTCAATTTTTCACAGCGAAAAAAAAAATCAATGGTGTAAGGAATACTAGTACGTTAATTCTTCACGCTAAATCATTCTAGCCAATGGCCGGGTCTATAAACTACAAAAAAAGAACGCAAAAAACACATCGGTCAAATTCAACTTCTTGCGTTTCCGCCTTCCGTTTCTGAGGTGAAGTATTCTGAAAATTTTAATGGATTTTTCTCAAGCACGGCACATAGGATGTGTGTCCGGGTATAGCCTGTCTCACGATTATGTTGCAGGACTAGCGAATGGAGCCCACTGTTATCATACTGATAGTACCCACTTGTGAACATTGAAATTCTTATTTTGTGTAGGATCAAAAATTACTTTTTTTTTAATTATTCTCAGTTTTACCATTTATTGATTGTTCTAAGGTCATAAGGAAGTGTCTTTTGACAGTATTATTATAGCTGTATACATTTGAAGGGGGACAAAATGTTAACCCTATGAACACCAGTTGTTTCATAGGAGAAACTATTTGTAGCATTTGGTCACTTTTAATAACACATTCCATTAATTAAGTTTGTATGGTCAAACAGTGCCAAAATTTTTAATAAAAAAAATACAAAAAAATCGATGGCAAAGGACGGTTGAAACCAGGATGGCATCGTCAGGTATTCTTAGAAGGTAAGGATTAAAATTCAGACGATGCTCTTGAAATAGGAGGGGGGACAAATGTATTTCCTAAATTCCCATTCCAAACTTTTCTTTTTTTAATTTTCAATTGCACTACAAAATTGCCTAAAACTTTTTTCTGAAAGGTTATATCTGGCAAGTAGTACTGTGAGGTGAGAGGGTGTAGCCACTGCAGTCACAGGCGCTCGCCCGGCTGTGAGGCAGCTGAGAAGGAGCAGCGGCACTCAGCCGGGTGGGCGGCGGCGGCGGCGACGACGAAGGGAAGTCTCCAGATGGGCCGATAAACCCCCCCGGCCGATAGGCACTATCGCACGACCTTGGGGGCGATAACCAGCGCGCCTATTGACAGGTCCCCCAAGGCTGGCCTTCGCCGCCAGTTGGCGTGCGAGCTCTCTCTTTCTCTCCCTCCCAGCTCCGGCCTAGCTTTGACATTGCAGAGAGCCGTGTTATCAGCTGACGGGCCCCGCCGCGGCTGATTAGCTCGAGGACGGTGCCATGTGTTCCTGCAAGTCGGGCACTGCGTAGCGTAGCCATCCTGCATTCTGTTCAATCCTCCGTGTTCCTGAAGTAACTCCACCTGCGCTGCACTTCATCTATGGTGTTTATTTGTATTATCAGGACTTCTCTATACGTGTTTCTTTCAAACTGTAATACTGTAAAATCAGATAAAACCGCATGTGAAACACTTGTTTTTCAAGACGTCGGAAACGCTTTCATATATATCCTTTAAGGCAACTTTGTTTTTAAATTTTGGCTTCTACATCTAACAGTTAGGTTTTCCATTTTAACTTTTTTTATAACAAATTTACTTAAGGCTCGGCATCACAAAACAGTGTTCACTTTTGAGTTTTCGCCTCGTAGAATTCATTTTAATGGCAATTTGTTGAATTTTCCCACTGCACAGAGTACATAAATTACAAGCACCTTCAAATTTAGTCCCCAGATATCATCAAGTTATCTAGAGCTGTAGAAAAGGTAAATATGTATTTATAATTAAAAATATGTTTGACTAATTTCATCATATTTACATGACGGTGGTTGAAGATTAATATTTGTAGTGTGAGATAATATATTTTGCCAACTATCTATAGCTATAGTTACATTTTCTTAATATGTGCTAACAAACAACTGCAATAATCAAAACAAGCTATAATAAAATATTTAAGTGAGGCTGAGCCTTGAGTAAACAATTTAACAAAGACATTATCCCACTCATTGCCCACTCTTAAGTAAATTCATTTGAATATCAGGACAGGAGAACTCTTAATGTTACACACCTTTAATTAAATAAATTTTTAGATGATGCCAATATTCAGAATGTATTGACACAAGCATATTGTGTACCTAGTTTCCACTGAATATTAATTTAAAACGTGACAGAAAAACTTCTTTACCATTAATAAATCTGAAAATCTAAATATCTTATGATAAGTTATATGACAAAATAACACATTAAAATTGATAGTCAAATCACAATATAACAAAACTCGGAATAGTGAGCCGTTCGACATTTTACTATCATAATGTACCGACATAGTAAGCTTTAATGTTAAATAGGTATATTACATATGGTTTTCGGGATCATGTAAAAATTCGTCTCAGTCTAAACTGCTCAAAAGTAATACCTGAGTTAAAGGAATCCAGCTCTTCTTTAGGATGTTTGTCTTCACAGGCATTACAGCCTAATGTGCACTGCTTTTTAGGCGGTGGTTGTGATGAACTGCAGGACTGTGCAGAACGGTTTTTGAAGAAAACGTTGATGCTTTTCTGAGTCATTGTACGCCGCAAAAATTAAAATACTGTTATAAATTTTATCCTTAAACCCGAAATGTTTTTCATCACTGCCATTCCGCACTACCCACTCACGATACTACAGATAGGCTAAATAAGTTTATTTTAAACAGTTCTGTAGTACGGCTCACAAAGTTTCTTGGACTTAAAAGCAAGACGTACAGCTGTTGAATGATGACATGTGGAAAGCGCTCTGCACGTCAGGTCGTTACCGTTAGGTAGAAACGAGGCGGGGTGAATGCAAGGGTCTGAAGGTCAGGTAGACAAGGGTGGAAAAAAAAAAAAAAAACGGAGCGTAAGCTACTGCAACGAGCGGAAACATTTACTGGTCTTATATCCCACAATAATATTTCCGCTATCAGCACTGTGAAACGTGAATATTTAGAAGAAAACAAGAACAGTTGCCATATTTATTGTGCCTGTACACTTATCGAAACGTCTTAATTTATTTTAAGAATAAAGTAACGCACAGACAAGAAAATCCCACAAAACCACTTAGCATTGCAATGAAGATAATGCCTCTTGTTCATCTGATGCAATGGCCGGGCAAAACCATCACTTTGCCCGGCCATGAAATGTTATGGCCGGGCAGTCGCCTGTGTCGCGCGCCCCCCTCCCCCCCCCCCCCCTGGTCACTACGCGCATGCCCTAGTGGAGCCACGTTTCTTGTGATCATCTCAAATATTAAATGCTAAGTGTCATTGAAGGCTTTACTACTGTGTACAAGATGGGAAGAAAAATCCCCTATGCAAATATCCCGTTTTTTCCTTTCTAACTTGCAAAACAATATTGGAATATTTTAAATTATAATGGAAAATGCATATAAACATAAGTATACAATAAAAATATTACAAAACGGAAAAAAAAATGTACGAGTAAGTTACGGGAATGTAAATAATGCATAGATGCAATTTTTTAAGTACTTTCTAAGCATTTGAATTGACTTACTTGAAGGGTTTGTGTATGTATAATTTAAAAAAATATTAATGCTCGTAATTGTGCATCTACAAACAATGTCGAGTATGTATATTTTTAATAGACGTTAACTCGATACCTGCCTTGCATTTGTTCTGCCAAAAATATTTTTCAACATGTATTTACTTAGTGAAATATCCTGTGTGTAAAAGTCGCGCAAGTAATTTGAAATTACCATCACTTGCGCAATGTTCTACACACATATATTCCACAAAGTGAATATCTGTTGAAAATATACGCGACAGAACAACAAATGCAATGGAGGTATCGTGTTAAAATCTTATAAATATCCCTTAAAAAAGTTAATGAAAAAAAATCCAAATGGCGTGCGAGACCTAGCCTTAAAGCTTGAACCATCACACTGACAGTGTGTTTGATCACGAAATGTCTCGTGACCTAACACACGGTCAAAACACCTATTTCGTTATTTCATTTTCTTGTTATTGCTACTCATTGTGGACTTTTCCTGTATATTCATCACTGTAGCTATCTTGCACCTTATGTTTCGTATAAAATTTTCCCCAACATATATTTACGAAAGATTATCCAACTGCGGTAAAACGTCTCGCGTGTTTCCATGATTATGATCGTTTGCGTGACTTTGTACCACTCGAAAATAACGTTTAGTTAATATCCGGCGAGAACATGTTTGACCTGACAGCTAATGCGATAGGGAAATGTACTAGTAATCCTGAAGATTATAAAATTGAATTACCAACGCGGCGTGTTTGACAAGAGTCCTTAACATTCTGATTCCCAACCAGTGATTTGAAGTAGTGAAATACCATCTGCTAGGCTTTCGCTTCAGGGGTTAGTTCCTAAAATTATTTCGCTTCTATAATTTTGTCGATTTCACGTGAGTTGGAAAAAAAAAATCTTACAATGGAAGCTGTGATAACTGTAAAGCGGACATTATAAACATTATAATACAGTCCACACTATGTTTTAAGGAAAAGTTTTTGAATATAATAAAATTTTCTCTTATTGCATGCATATATGCACAGAACGCCAATTGATGACTTGTCGGTTATCTCTTCGCGCTAAAACCTTGGGCAGCAGATTCCCCTGTGAAACCTAGATTCGTGTCGTTGCCCTATGCACTTGGACGTAAGGGTTCAAAATAGCTTTGACGTTTTATGATAAATCTAGTAAGCAGTGAGTGCATGGTATCAAGTTACTTATGCTGGGGGATGTTCCTCGTGCAACTGTCACGTGTACATCTTGAACTACCTGTCTGCCGAGAGAGTGAGAGAGAGAGAGAGAGAGAGAAAGAGAGAAAGAGAGAGAAAGAGAGAGAAAGCAGCGGTACGCGGGATAATCAGCAAACACCCACCCCTTTCGACATAGATTCAGAAATTAAATGTACCGCAACTAACCGGTAACCTGGCTATGTGACTATTACAACCATTTTAGCATCTTTACAAACTGGTCTGAAAAAAAAATCATTCGGGCATTATGAAATTGAATAGCCGCCCGGAACGATATTTCTAAATTTGTCTTTTCCTTGGGAAGAGAAAAAAAAAATTAATATTGTCTCATAACGTCGGTACACATTTTCATTTAGAATTATGGCTGTGGAAGTTCAAAAGTTTAGGGGGAAAAGTTTTTTTTTTTTGCTACAACCTTGTTCAGTTTCTGTGGCTGCCTTTTGGACAAGTGTTGTGTACGCCACTGAACGCGGAAGGGACGTGGAAAGGGGTGAGAAGGCCGGGGGGGGGGGGGGGGGGCGTCGCCCTCGCAGCCACCTGCCCCGAGGGCACGGGGGGGGACCCCGACCGGCCGCGCCAGATCAATACCCGCGCAGCATCCGCTCCCCCCCCCCCCCCTACCCCCGCCACTCCGCCTGCTGTTCCAGTCGCAGTCGCGACACTTCACAAGCTGCACTGTGAGCCGTCCTGTCAAGTTGCCCGCGTGTTCTACCCTGAAGATGGCGACCCTAGTGTTGTCCGAAACGTAGGCGAAACCTTCGCCTTCGACGCGGCAACCTCAGTCAGAATCTGGGAATACATTCCAGAAATAAACAGTTCCTCGACTTAGGGGCTTATTAAAAGTGTTAGCGTTAAAAAATTTTCTGACCACTAAACGATTATGGTGCAACGGTTGAATAAATAAAATTAAAAAAAAAAATTAAGTTGATGGACGCATGCATACATATCGCTCCCTCTATGCCCATGGCAATGTTCAAGCAGGGCTTTCAAAAATGTTTAGTGAATGATGAACCTATTTTGGGATTAACTTGTGACTTCTGCTCAGAGGGTATCCAGTTGTATTTTTATTTATAATTGAATTTTAAAAGAAAATTGACTGTCACGCTAAAGTGTTATGGAAAGTAGATTTTTAGTACTCCAACGTTTACACACAGAAATTTCTGGTTGCTTCTGTGCATAAGGCATGTCGGACTATAATGGGGAGGAAACACGTTGTTTTAGCCTACTAAGAGTTACAGTAATCATTCCAAAAATAATCTTTCTGTAACCTTATGTAGCTATGTTGCTATAATCTTGTTCTTCTTTCTTCCGTTCTTTTAAATCCCGGAAGAGAGGGGTGAGTCGCCCACGGACGTGACTAAGTCCCTGGAGGTGCAGAAATATGAGAGAACTTATCCTGCTAAGTTGTCGATTTAGAAGGCCCCGTCACCTTTGTCTCCAATATATTTGACAATATAGTTGTAGAGATAGTATTGGACGAAAAGTATCTTCCATATTTCTCTATTGCATCACAGTTCTGGATAGAATTTTTGAACTTATTATATTAGTGCATTTTAATTTTTTTTAAATTATTTATAAATTTAAATCACAATAATATTCGTTTCACAATGAAATAAATGTTCAGTGATATTTAGAAACATAATTTAGTTATTTATATTTTATATCCTTTTTTAATCGCCCATGTGCTCACGGAAACGAATGTAATTTCAATGTTCGCTAGTCATTTCAACGTGTAATATATTTTAGAACCCGTCCTCTATGCGAAATATTTGATGAACTGAAAGTCATGCAACTTATCAAATAAACATGGCTGCGCTAGTGACGTCAAAACCCCTCAACTTTATTTGACTCAACGTATTGGAAGGAACTTATCTAGTTTTAGTCTAGAATTAAGAGTGAGGGGAGTTAGTCATGGCGAAAACGTCTGCCATGGCTGGCCAATCCCCTACTAGCACATGATGCACGTGACCTTTTCTGCATGGTTAAAAACCCGCATGTTTAGAGCTTATAGGGCTTGCCCTGAGACGCACTTAGTCTTCCCTACCTAGACCCCTCCCTTACTTAGGGCCGGTTGCACCAATAACTGTTCGGATCCGAGATCGTAAGATCTTTGTTTCAGTGTGATCTCAGGTCGAATCTGAGATCCAGTGTATATGTGTTGCACCAAAGTGAACTTAACGAGTTCAGACATTCGATCTCACGATCTAGGTTTAGGTTGGTAAATATCGATTGTAAAATGAAAGCAAGTTTTCTATTGGCTACTGAATTCCGTCTAGTCACAGAGAATTTTCTTTAGTATGTTTGAAGTTCTTGCTGTAAATGTTGGCATCGTGATATTTATATACAAGCCTATTTTTTGTTTGTTGATTACAAACTTGTGGTCGGTTGTGAGTTGACAAGGGTACACGCGGGTACACATGACGATGGAAAAGAAAATTTCAGTACCTAAAAAAGGTTTTTTATCTGAAAAAGAAAAAATCATCCTTGTCGATTTATTGCAAGAAAGACGATATTTTAGAGTGTAAGAGAACTGATGGCGTGTTTTGTAAGCAGAAGGAAGAATCTTGGCAAGAATTGGCATAATTTTTTAAATAACATTATGATTACAATTACAGTACTTCGGGCATACCTAAAAATATATCGGCCTAAATTTCGTGTAAAATATCAATTGTAAACAAACCAGTATCTATGCGAACACGACTACAAAACACAACAAACCAACGAAAAATACACAAGATCTCGGATCCAAATGCTCTGAACCATCAATTTCGGTGGTTCAAACAGAGGTTCACCTCAATCCTATGTCAGAAGGTGAACTCGAATGGTGCAATCCGTTTGTGTGTCGATCCTGGTTCATTACCTCGTATGATCTCGGATCGACCAGCGATCTTCAATGGTGCAACCGGCCCTTAGTTTTAACTTAGGTTAGGAAAAACAAGTTTTGGAAGCGAAAATGTGACAGTGTGACAGGTCCTCGGAAACGGAATGCTCGGTTGTTCAGGTGTGTTCCTCCCGAGACGAGCGACGAGCGCGCGGCAGGAGGGTGGGGGCCCGGGGCCTTGCGCCGGCGGGGAGGGGATAGGGGGCTAGGGGGCTAGGGTGGGGGCAGGAGGGGAGGGGAGCGCACGTGTCCCCTCGCGCGCGGCAAGGTTACCGCCGCCTCTTCACTCGGCCGGCCTGCCACGTGACGCCCGCCGCGTCGTGCCCTTACCGGCCGCGACGCAGGAGCTCGCCAAACCTTCACCTCCACCGGCAAACCCGGTGTGGCGTGGGAGATTAAGATTCACGTATCCTCGGGTTACGCGGCCGGGACATCCTCGACTAGATGTTACGGGAAAAAGGACGTCCTAGCAAATGACTATAAAGCAATTATTAAATTCAAGATTTTTAGTTTTGAATATTCATACTTTTTTTTTTTTTTTTTTTTTTTTTTACAAATATTACTTAACGTGCATCATGCATGCATCTGGCGAGACAAATTTGCAACAAAACCCTTTTTACAGTGAAACATTAGTAGGAATTTGCATTAAAACTAAAATGCAATAGCTCAAGATGGCGGACGAGGCGCTAGGTCCTGTAGCCGACACGACCGCGCGGGCTAGAAGGCCACTTCACTAAAGACGCCATGCTTGTTTTCTCTTCTATCACCTCCCCCCCTTCCCCCCATCCTCCTTCTCCCAACACACACACACACACATCTACCTTTCATATTTCGGCTGTCGTGAGGCTGGCGAGCACATCACCCGCCTCCTACCGAGGCCATCCGGGCGCCTCGGCGGCAAGTGGGAACCGTGGCGGACGTTACCGTGAGCCGGTGTCCCCCCCCTCCCCCGGTACATCACGTCTGCGCTCCGTTCATCGCCCCCGATGGACCAGACGTCCCGGACAAACCTCTTGGTCCTGTGTACTGGCTCCTTCGGAGCTGTGCCCAGTGTTTCCCCCCGTTAGCTAGAGCAGTGATGGCCAGAATCTGAGGACCAGACTCGCATCAATCAATACTATTTTTTTTAAATTGTCAAAATGTTATATTCTATGGGATAAAATTACATAATGTGACATGTGATGAATAAAGAAAATCATAATAATAATACAGAAAAAATAAACTTTAGATGTAAGAATAATTACCACGGAGCAATATATATTAAAACCATATATCCAAATATTATAAATACGAAAGTATTTTTGTGTGTGTTTTGTTACCACTTTGCTCCTTAACGGCTGAAAGGATTTTCATGAAATTTGGTATATAGTTATTATAGGTTCTGGAATAGGAAAAATTTACAGTTCCTGTGGGGAGGTAACAAAACGTAACTTTTGCAATTGCTGAACCTAAAGTCCTGATATTTGGCACGTATATTCATTTTGCTACACAGGCACCAGCTAAGAAGGGAATGGGTGTTGCGGGGGCGTTCAAGATTAAAATTTTTCCCGTTTTTCAAGTTTATGTCCTACACGTTTGAAACTCGGCAGTGGCATTCCTTACATTACACAATCATCAACTGAGAGCGTGGTTTTCCGAAAATCAGCTCCCTAGGGGGGTTAAGCCCGGGCAACGCTAGGTACTTTAGCTAGTTGATAAATAAATGTGAATTTGAATGCTCTTAAAACGATTGAATCCAATACGGCGTTTTTGGTTTCTATTATTGTTTATCTTGGTTATAACGACTATTTTTTGTTCCACTAGTTGATCATGGACATTTTATTTAGTTTTTTTTTCGTTAGAGGCGTGGCAGTTGCGTATCCACACAGAGGGGCATGTATGATGAGCAGTGTTTTACCTATAGACAGCTGTAGCTAAGCACAGCAATATATATTTCAATAGCGCGGCTTTACATCAGGTCTACTTAACATATTATTCTAAAAATTCAAAGATGCGCTGTACGAAAATACACCGCCATTTTGTCTGGAGTTACGATGAGACATGACTTAAATCGCTGCCACGAATGGCCAATACACGATGAATGCTACACTTCCTACATGGCCGAAACCCCGCATGATAAAGGCATGTAGGCTTCTGCGTAAGTTTCTGCCTGATGCGTACTCAGTCTTCCCTATACCCAGTGCTTTTGGGTTAAGGTAGGTAGGGAAAAAAAGACAATTCGTGAAGTCCTAATTCAATATTTCTTCTACTGTTAAGACTTCGGGACCTTTGAAGTCTGAAGTGGGCTCAGAGCCAATTTGATACTGTGGCGTTTCTTTGGGAGGGGCATTGGGGGCTATTACCCCCTCCCCAATTACCCCAATGCTAATAATAATTGAAGACATAAAAATAAGTAGTTTTTAGACTCCCCATTGAACTGGGAGATATTCCATAGCTACCACCCCAAACCCTGCGGTCATTTCGCTTCCCAAGTCGCCCTGATGTGGGTACACCGTGATACCGAGCCGGCGCGGTGTTGATAGAAGTGTCGGGGCTGCTGCCACCACGCGTCGTCAGAGAGATAGTCGCTCACTTCGTGAAGTATGTCACTCGAAACTAGTTCCCACTGCAAATGAGCGAACCAAACCAGTGATGTCACCCTTGCGACGCTACAGAAGTCGTTTCCTTGGCTTGCTGCTTATGGACAATTTGCATATATTTATCACGCTCTGCATTATTTTTTTTAAGAATTCGAAGTTAAATTTTTGTGTCTTGAGTTTCGTTTATAAGCGTATTTGCAATACGAGAAAACACGAATTTGATCGTCACCGAGGTTACATGTTGCACATCTCGGTCGAGTACTAAAAGAGTAGCTCACTTTATTTTTTCAGTCGTAACATACTATGGATTCTAAACTGTTGTGAATGTTCATTTTCAGAAGCTGTTTCAACAAATTCTCAGTATGTTTATATTTGTAGTTTCGACGGTTTAGTTTAGCTTCTTTTTGTACTCTCCCACGGTTACCACGCTCCATGACGTTGCTGTACCGTCGTTAGGGGCCGGTTTTACTGCTTTCATTTATACCACTTTCAGTTAAACCACCAGGTAACAGTTGATCTCGAGAGTAGACACGAATTGTCTCTGACCACCTCCTGCCATCTCATGACAACTTTTTTATCATGTCGCCAACGTATACCGTGGATCGTCTAGCCGCTAAGCTACCGAGTTAGCGGATTTGGGTTGGGGGGGGGGGGGGGAAGTCATATTACAGAAACCACGTTGTAGCCCAAGTGCGATTTATAGAATTGGCTCTACAATAATATGTGTCATACAGCTTTTGAGGGCATGCTCCTTTGTTCAGGATTTTAAAAATACGTTCTGGTATGGCCAGATTTTGATTTAATGTGGAAAATATTTTCATGTGACGTTGCTTGATTCTCGCTGACCCATTTTTATAATAATTTATGTTTTGGAGGGAACGACGAGTGATGCCATATATTGCTTTGTTGCAAACCAAATAGCAAGTGGCGCAGCTTAGACGGTAAAGAGCTAAACTCAGATTGTTGTATTGCAGGGTCCAGCTAACTGTGTGGACATGTGATATCAGATTTTAAGCATACGCTGCTGTTTTTTGTGCTGTTTTAATATTTCTACAATAAAATATATGAATGACGAGTAGTTTTCTTTATCTTGAAACCACGTGTTATTTCTTGCGTATGTTATGCTCTAATGTATGTTGAGATAATGTGAAACACATTGTTCAGCTGACATGAAAATAGTTTTATAAATTTAAAATGTTTGCTATTTAAATGAAATTTTAAATATAAACTGTACTATTTTTTAAAAGAGAAATTTAGATTTTAAAATAGTGAAATACTATATTTTGTTCTGTTCGTGACATGCGTACATAATCGAAATATATTCCAATTATTAAAATGGCAGACAGTCGTAAGTCACAAGTTTGAGTGACTTTCTTTTACCAACATACACACAGACCAAATTCTGTTAATCCAAAAAAATTTAATTTTTAGTCGTAGGTAGCAGAAGCAGTTCCTTGGATCAGCGACGTAGACCACCGATTCTTGTATACTCGGAGCGCATGTCTCAAACATCGGCTTGCGATCTGCCAGTAGAACTTTAAAAACCGTGGATGTAAAAAAATTACGCGAATTTTCGTTTACAATAGGTATTTCATCAGACTCACCCTTTTGTTTTCAGTGTTTGTCATGAAATATCAAACACGTAACTGCATCGGAATTCGGAAGTACACGTCACTGATGAGATTTCCCAACCGAAAGAGCGCGCCAACTTCGTCCACCTAGGAACATGTTGTTCGTCGTTCTATTGGCGAACCAACCTTAACTCACTAGTCCACAGTGTCAACAGGCTCTAGTAAGAAGCTCATCATTAAGTCCTTGTAATATGGGCGTAAGTCGTTATTTGGAATAACACTAGCTCAGAAATGTACACAAAAACCCTACCTTAAACATTTGAAAACTATTAATTCAAGCGAGCTCAAACATAACTGGCATTGTAGGTGTGTGGGTTGCATAGTAATCTGCTTGATGTTGCAATGTCATGTAGGTATTATGATCGTTTCATCGACTCAGCAGTATCGCTGTTAAGTTATAAACACGCTTGCTGGGGGGTATCTTATTTTTTTATCAACATATATATACATATATAATATCTCGGTGTGTATCTGTGTCTGTGTATAGTGACTCGGCTCATGCGCGGTGAGTGCTCAGTCCTTGTGAGCCAGTCTTCTGTTATGAGCCATCATGACGAATCGTGGCGCATACTTCTGTGCAATGAGTGGAGACTGCTATATTTTTTTACGAGCCAGTTATTCCATGTCGATATACTAACTTTGCCTGAAGACAATTGGAGGTCTACCATAGCTAAGGGCTTATTTCTATTTCCATGGATTTCCGAAATGACTCTGCGCAGGTATTCGTGGTGAATTACTTGACAGAGAGCGTCACGGGAAATATCCCCCGCTGTGAAAGTGTTCTACTATTATGCTGGAGACTGTGGTGGTGTATCAGAGGCCTGTTTTCACACACTCCGACCTCGCAATCAGGTGTGGTGCTGAGTTAGACAGCGACACGTCTTTTCCTTGTGGCGGCCAGGCTCGTAGATATGTGGTGCACAGTATAGCGAGGTGATTGTGCCTATCGAGCTGATTACCTAAGAAGTCTAGGATCGCACGCCTGGAGTAGTCTAGGCAGCGGGGCGACTTTCACTTGGTAACATCTCGGTTGCAAAAAAGTTTCGACGCCGGCCAAGGGAGCTGGCGGCTTTCACTTCTGCGAGACTTGCCTCAGAGAAACTGCACTCGGGAGGAAGTTTTTGACCTGTTTTCACGCCCGCGCCCCGGCACTTTCCAACATGGCGGAGCGAGCCTTGTTCGTCCGCGGCGCCACAGTTGGAGCGGCCACAGCGGCGGCCAGGTTTCACCTGCAGACATGAGCTCCTGGGGAAAGTCATCTCTGTTCCCTTCTCCCCGCTCAACTTCCTACCAATATTTTCGTGTTGCGTAATTATTTCAACAGTCGCTGCAGATGCATGCTTTGCCCAGCGGCGGATCCAGGTTTCAGGGTAGGGAGGAGCAACTATTTTACAAAGTGGATATATATTAGTACATTCATTTATCGTTGTAGTAAAGCAGTGTCGCATAATCATTCACTTGCAATTTTTTTTTTTAAATTTTAAACTTTGTACAATAAATATAATGATAATTTGACTAAGATTTTTTTCTTTAAAAAATTTATATGTAGTGTAAACACTGTAGTAACACTGACTTCAAAATTTTTCTTTAAAAAAATTATTTGTAGTGAGAACACTGTAGTAACACCCACGTAGTCGGAGGTTGTGTATCTTTGTCCCTGACTGATCGAACGCCAAGAGCCAATAAATATATTCCTCGCTGACCATTTCATGTCGTAAACATATAGCTTCCATTCGCAGCCAATTTATTAAATAACTTTTCATATACGTACAAGTTTTAGGAGTAATGATTGCATACAAAAAATAACTAACACATTTTTTAAACTTCTTGTTTGGTGGGAGTGAGAAAAATTGCCTCTTATTCCCCCTTCCCCTCCCTCCCCCCCACCAATGATCTGTCCCGGTTTTGCCAGAACTCGTGTGTATATATATATATATATATATATATATATATATGCGTACGTTGATGTAAACATGAATATGTACTAGTAGTAAATTAATCAATTTTTCGTAAAACTTCAAACTTTGAAAGTGGATTGGGCGCCTGTAGCAAAAAGTGTTGACTGTTTGACTTCGCATATGTACATAGGCACAAAATGTGTTTATCTCGTTTTTATATTTATATTATTTGATTCTTTTAGCTTTAACACCGCTTTAAATTACCAGATCGTAGTGTTGGAACCGATTAACAGTTTCATAAATAGCGGAATCCTAAGTAGGCATTGCAAGAAAATTCCACCTGACGTTTATAAAATACGAGAAGTAATAATTTTTCACCGAGGCCTTTAGCAAATGGAGTAAAATTTATTATCTTAATATGGGAAACTATCGATTACAAACATACACGTTTTGACCAAGCATTTGTGTAAATGGAATTTCGGATTTACCTAACCCGTGATTGTTTTAAAGACCTTCAGCGCGACAAGTTAAGCCCGGGTCTGATACATAAAGTTACTTAATTTTTGTCATTCTAACAATGAGGGATATTACTGCAGTATTTTTTTTTTTACCTATAGTGCTCTTGCATGTGGTGTTAGGTCACAAATTATCTCGCCAGATATTTACTGAACGTTATTTTCGAGCTATATAATGTCACGCAAGTGATCATATCAAGAAGACTTGTTGCACTTTTTCCACCGCTATTAGATAACATTTAATAAATATGAGTAGAAAACGTTTGGTGAAACATTAATTGCCAGATAATTTACAGGTAACAGCTTTCGAATATCAACTACAAGAAAAAGAAACAGCATAGCGTGTGAGACTTTATCTGATTTATTGACGTTAATTTTACAGTAAATTCTTATTTCGTTTTACCATGGTCTTTCAGAAACTCTCGTTTGTGATGTGCTAGAAACATATTCCCAAAAAAATCTCTTCCAAACACCTCTCTCTCTCTCTCTCTCTCTCTCTCTCTCTCTCTCTCTCTCTCTCTCTCTCTCTCTCTCTCTCTCTCTCTCTCTCTCTCTCTCTCTCCCTCCCCCAAACCGTAAGCAATTTACGCGTGAAGGATGTTCAAAGCTATAGTATGTTACCAGAGAAGAATACTTGTAAATGGTTGGATAGCCTAGTTCTTTGGAAATAAAAGTATTTAATTCATGAATGGATGACCGTGGCGAATGTAAAAGCAATAAAGAGCGCTCTCTGGAAGCGAATGTGATAGAGCAAGAGCAGGCCGATGAGCTCGGTGTGTTGGCAGCACTGGAAAGCGCGCGGGTGAAACCCGGGAAGCGGGCGAAGGGGGCCGGCGGCAACCCTTGCAGAACGGTCGGGTTCGGGCGTTCCCCCCTCCTCCCCTCGCTCCCCCCCCCCCTCCACCCACTCCCGGGAGAGGAGTCGGCGCGGTGCGTTGAACCGCGGTCCAGCGTGCCTCAACCCGGCCGCGTGCGTTGAACCCTGCCCCCGCGCGGTGACGCTAACTGTCCGTCTTCCCGCCGCCCCTCCCAACCTCCCCACTCCTGCCGGTCGCCCTCGTATCGCGGGAATTCTACAAACTTCGCGTATGATTTTCAGTTAACTAGAAAATGAGTACTTGAAAGGGGAAAAAAAAAAATATAGAAGGTAAGGCCACAGTGTAGCAAAAAAAAAACCTGTCAAATAACAGGAATGACTCTACAGGCCAGCTAAAGCGTTATTTTGTACTACTAACACTACATTGACATTCAACCCTATAGGGCATTCTTACCCGGATTCATAATCTACACGTAGTGGGCCTGCACAAGTGATCGTTATGATTTTTTTTTATTTAACTTGGTTTTAAGATGGAGTTATCCTTTCAGCTTGAAAAATAACAATTAGAAAAATAAAATATAGCTTATTAGTCCATAGTTTTCTGAACAATTCCATGTCAAAAAACGGGTACGGTCACACCACTAAATGTTTTTAAGCTCATTAGTGAACTAGTGAGTTAGACGTGAGAGTTCGGCGAGGCGTTATTATGAAGGTATCTCGCCAGTGACTGCATTCTGTGACGTAGTTTAAGCTTTGAATATATATACTGTATAGAAGTCGCCAGCCCAGGTTAAAATTTCTAATACGGTTTTGAGGTAGTTGGTTAATTCACCGCCGCAATCGCCACCATCTCTAGGGCATCGACTTGTGGTGGTCCCTAGCGGACAAGTGTAGAACTCTTCAAACACCCCTTCCCCCTCCCGTTGAATGAACTTGAGCTGCAGTGAATGATAGGTGGGGGGTGCGGGGAATGACAGCGGGGGACAGAGCTGCGCTCTAACGAGTAAATAACAACTAAGACGATACAGGGCGTTACGGCAGCGCACTGCAGCGGTGAAGTTCCCAAGCTGCTCATCATACGCTTCTGAAAAACGTAGAGTAAATCCTATCCACTCGCGACTTCTATACAGTATATATATATTCAAAGGTTTAAGTCACTTTTTTTTCTTCCCCTCGCCCGAGCGCAGAACATTGCGGGAAATGCTGCTTTTACACGTCTGATTGCAGTAAGCATGAATCACCTCTGTCGTTAAACACAGGCACTTCACGGGTATATTTAAAGCTGCTTCCACGATGCCGACCGTGAGCTGGGGAAAACGATCGTCTTCACCCGGCAGCCATGTGATCGTGCTTCGCGTGGAGACCAAGTCCGTCGTGCGGAAGGGCGAGTGAGCCTGCGGGCTGATTACGAACACCAGCGGAAACTTGCGTTGTTCTTCACGCGATAACGAAACACGTGCCGCATTTTATGAGTACGGACCACCTTGCGATATGCGTTTCGTTATTTTCCGTGGTATCGCTAAACTGCGGCACGAATCCATGACGTCAGAGGGCAAGCAACACTTGAATAAATAATGTGTTCGCGAAAATGATTATTAAGTCGTCGAAAAATTAGTAGGTATCTAGTATTTGGGAACTAAATTTTCAATTTTAATGCGCTTCATTCTTAATTACAACCTTTAAAGTTTTTGTTTTCGTGATTATTTGAGTTAAAAATGTAGTTACAATGTTCGCGTCGCACCAGCGCAGCGGCCTACCACGCTCGCGGCGGTGACGCACCTCGGCGGTGTCGTCATGTGGCGGAGGAATCAAGTCTCTTCAGTGCTTTCAATTATTCCGAAAACCCCGCTTTTCAACTATTTTCACCCCTTGAAGAACTGACATCTGGGAACATAACTCATTCGCCCTAAGCGTATCGTTAAAAAAAAACTTTTCGCAAACGAAGACGCCAGTCGGATATCTTGCAGTTTTCAAATCGCGCGGTGTTTTCCTGAAGCCCTGCAATACTCTTTTACGTGCGCCCAAGTGTTGCATCCGCGTTGTGCACTTCCCAGCGTGCATTTCCTTTCAGAGTAGGTTTGTGGGGAGGGGGGGGGGGGGGGTCTACAGCCTCATGCTGATCATGCTGGCTGAGAGGAAATTAAAAGATTTTTACGTAGGCACCATCATTTTAACACGACGTTTCGTGTCCTAATCAAATGCGCGATAGTTAAAACGTTTAGAACTTACGATTCCGTCTCACACCTAGGTTGGTTATTTCTGTCGTTCAAGAGCAATTTTCGTCAATTTTTAACGATAGTTCTCTGTGTTTCGTCATATATTTTCTCAACATATATGTACAAAATGTTATTTAGTCGTGGAAAAAAAAAATCACGCCATTCATATTTTTGATCACTTGCGCAATCTTTTACAGCTTGAAAAAATACATTTTGTAAATATTTGGTGATATATTTGTGACCCAACAGGCAAGATTTCAGAAATAAATTGAAAAGAAAATCTCTTAATATGAGTCACAAGAAAATGAGATAACCAACGTGGGCGTTGGCCAGAGCTTTAACTTGCCATAATCGCAGCCAATTGTTGCATAAAAATCGTATGAAACTAATAGTTATGAGTGACTCCCAACTTCATTTCGTTTTGTTTGGTGTATATTTAAAGACGAATCCAAGCAGGTAGCTACGATGTTTTTTAAAAAAAAATTAGCCATCAATTTCATTTCTCGGCTCGATAAACCACAGGACCTAGTTTTGGACCTGGTTTACGTCAACACTCATGGTCTAGTGTAACTTTAATTACGTGAATAATTGAACGCGCTGATGTTACATACTATAGCCGATAAAAGAACCTTCAAAAATGTTATTGGTGCTTTATGTTAAATATTATGAAAGATGGCAAAAGTGACTTGATCCAAGCTAGCGGGGCATGTTTCTCGTGGGTAATTGGCGCCGCAGGGGAGGACGGACGCGGAGTACGGGTGTGCGGAGGTGGCGCCCTGGGTGCAGGAAGGGTGAACTGCTCGATAACTGTTCTCTGCCTCTGCCCGCCGCGCCGTGTTGCTCCATGGTACATCCTCCCTCCGGCCTTCGCGTGCGCTGATATGCGCTCGTGCTTAATTGAAGCGTCACACGCCATGTTCGTTTTATTTACCCTTCCTTTTTGATGCGTAACCTCTTAGCTCTTGGTATGCGGTATTTGTTACGAGTCATTTCGTGAATGGAAACGGAAGTCTCATGTGTAACCAAGGTGCTGCCATCTGTGGCTGATGGCGCAAACAAAAGTTCACAAAGCCAAAGGGAAACTTTATAGTTTTAAATGTTTCATGAAATTTAACAAGATAAAGTATTTTAATAAAATTCTTGGTCGAAAATGTGGTCTAAAGCCGGGGTTTAGAATTTTTAAGTCTTTTTGGGCTTTTATCGGAGCCGTTTAATTAAATAGTTTAAAATTTCTCTGTTTAAATCGAATTATTCGCTAGTCGACGTAGCTGCTCCGCGGCAGCGAATTCTAGCGGCAGGTGCGGAAAGTACGTATGATTCGCGCCCAGAAATGTAGTTGAAAACACAATTTTTGTGTTTTTATCACGCTCGGTATTATTTTCAAGAATTCTGGAGTTAAATTTCGTGTCCGAGTTTCGTATTGTAAGTGTATTTGCAGTATGAGAACACATGAATTTGTTCGTAACCGAGGTTAGATGTTACAAATCTCTGGCAAATTCTGAAAGACTAGCTCATATATATATATATATATATATATATATATATATATATATATATAAATTTAATTACTAATTTTTAAACTCCATTTTATTTTCTGTTCCGTCACAAATATTTCCAACAGTTATACATACAGCGCGACACTTTGAATTTCGTAAGTAACGTTTAGTAAATATCTGGAGAAAGAAACTGTGAGCCAACATCGAATGCAAGAGCGCTATCGGAATAAATGTACAGAATTTTTCTTGTCGTTAAAAGTAATGACAAGAAAACGAAATAACAAGTCGGCGTCTGTGAAACAGAGCCTTAAGTTTTTCATAAATCGTTGCCATCAGGAAAGATACACAGAGAAGAGTAAAAAGGAGGAAGGCACGGTGTTTGAATGACGTAATCGCGCACAACGTGAGCCAGTCGGTTTCTTTCATCACCGATGCATTCCGTCGCTGATTCATCTCACATCTTCACCATCTCAAACATCTCTGATCTCGCTGTGGACTACTCGTATGGACATTGGTTAAGCTTTAGTGCACTGTTCCGTTTTTCTCAAGAATGGTTGTTTAGGTACACCATGGTACAACAAAGTCAAATGTCCTCTTTGGTGATTAAATATAGAAATTAATGTGCGTACACAAACAGAAAGCACTGTGATTTATTCAAAAAATTCTATGGTAAAGCTGTCAGACTTACGGGCCCCTTCTCTAGAACTCATTCATTCATTCATTCATTCATTCATTCATTCATTCATTCATTCATTCATTCATTCACTCAATAACTGAGCATGATGCGTACGTCGCAGTGAGACGCAACGACCCTTTCTTTTAGATGGTTCCTGGAAGCCGAATGCAGAGGATTAATGGTCTATGATTTGGGTTTTGGCCCCAAAAAAAAGGAGGGGGGGGGGGCATCCGTGGTCAGTGCCGCGCCGTGCGGCAGGTGTAGCGGGGCCGTGCGCGGTCACTCCCCCCCCCCCCCCCACTTCCGCCCCTCCCACAGCTGACGAGGCGTTGACCTGTTCTCCCGCCTCCCTCCTACCACTACTCCCCTCTACTTCTAACTCCTCTGTGCTTCCCATGCCCGGCTTTCAGGGTTGTGCGCTCTTAACCCCTCGGCTCAAGTGAACAGCATTCCGTTAAATTAGCTACACTTAAACGTTTTAAATACTTGTGTAATTTGGAGGTACATAAGATACGTTTTTGGCTCTTAAGACGGTTACATTTTACAAACTCATTCAAATAATTGTGTGGATCCGCCACTGCACATGGCTGCCAAGTTCGTGTGGTTGGTTGCCAGTTTAATTTGATTCTCGCTTATTGCCGGTGATTTAAAACTACATTGCCAAGCAGTCAGAAATGAGCTGCACGGTGATCAGAGAACGAGATTGCAAAATGGTTGCGCACGAATGGTGATTTTTTCACTGTCCTAAGATTTTTAGCATTTGTTTAAGAATAATTTATCGACAGCGTAGTTGTATCGGTTATTTAATCATAGTTTTAAAATATAATGTCGATGGAAAAATGTATTTTATACTTATATAAGTACATAATGATTGTTATTAAATTAATTTCGACTATTTACCGCGTCAGTTTTCGCACGAACATAAAATAAACTACACTAACTAACACAATTTGTGTTTGAGTAAAAGTTAAATTTAACGTCGGCGTCGGTGGAAGTATCATAACTTGGTAATAAATGTACTGATAAGGAAACCACCCAACAATTAAACAATTTATTATTTTTTGTAGTTTTAATTCAAACAGTGTGAAATCAGCGTGTAGGCGTGCGGAAACCAATACTTTCCGGGAACTTCGTAAACAAACTTAATTTTCCAGGTGTTATAGTTTTCATTCACCTAGGTGTTCGGCGATTGTTCAACCGTTCATTTACCAGAAAGTTTAGTTGGATTTTTAATGGCATTCAGAAATTTCTTTGAACAAATATTGATATAGAATGTGTACACAATCTGCACTTAAATAAATTTGTGGTTCGACATTAAAATATATATTTGCCGATTACCTGTCTTAACAGATCGTGGCTTATGAATTTAGTTGATTCTTATCAGAGTTCTAATACGCTATTATAATAAAAAGTTCGTGACTAGTTAAAAAAATATATACACCGCGTCGTATTACCTTCACAATTTCCGTATAGTAATTAAGAGAACAGTTACGGGTCTGTTAGCATTCGAAATATGAACAATTACATGAGATTCTGACTTTAATCGGCTAATCGGTAGCCAGTGAAGAGCGCATGTGCAGAATACTATGTTTCTGTCGTAATTAGCCTCTATCTCTATGGGTGAGCTGCCTCGCATACTCTTTGGATGCGATCGTGGCGTGAGAACAAATCGCAACGGACTTCATACTAAGACTAAACAGTGAACACATTGAAATTGACATAATTAGTGAATTTGCAGCAACTTTTTCTTCCAGCAATTGTTCTGTTAGTTAATGTGGAAGGTTAGCATTTATCGATGCTGAATTGTTCGTTTGTAAATTTTGTTTGTTTGTTTGTAACAAGCATACATTTGTACAGTTCTGTGTATTATAATGTAATTACCTGGAATTTTTTTAATTCACAACTAAATTGAATATAATTCCGTTCTAATAACGGGCGACCTCGCTTAGCTGCTATTATTGTCACACACCATAATTTACGTGAATCAGACTGCACTTACACACTATATTGAAATGAGCATAGTGCTGCCATCTGTTGGAATTTAAGGAAACTCTTTGCACCAAAATTCTACTATTACGTAAGTACAATAACTCAATTTTGGTAAAAATTTTAGTTACCATGGTTTACACCCAAGCCCTTCATAATACCTTTCTCCAGTTATAAAGCTCTGATTTTAAACATGTTACCAGGTAAACTGACACGTGCTGCGTATTCAAATGAACGAAAAACTAGGCGCTTTATTTTCCCATCTTTCAAAGGATCAATCTCAATCATTACGAATAAGAAGGTATTACCACAAGTTTGTTTCATGTCAGTATTCAAACTTCTATGATCAGTGACATTTTAAAGAATTGTCCTTATTCTTGCAATAATTATAATAATAAGAAAATTCCTTATTTTCATTGATCATATATAATATGAGTATTTACATCTGTTTAGCTGAAGAGTTAAGGTACGAGATATACTAAGACTGTAGAAGAACTTTACATATAATTTACCTTTTTACGAATAAAGTTAATGAACATGTGAGACGTGATAAATATATTTCAAAAGATTTTCTGATTAATACATTGTATTAATTTCATCTGCATAAAATCTGATAACCATATTATCAACATGTACAAAATCGTAAGTACATTTAAAACCTATTAATGTATTTAGTATATGTCATATTTTACTATATTTTGCTAACTTCCAAAAAGATAATTATTTAGTTCCAAAAGGATAATTATTTAGAATTGGGATAAAATCCATAAAATAAATCTATGTAATTTAGTGTTTATTAGTTTTTTACAGTAAAAATAAGCTATCATATTGTAATACGAATGTTTCTCAATGAAACAATGTAACAAAATTGTATTTATTTTAATCTTCCTTGCTTTGTGTATTTTAACTATCAAACTGAACATTAACAAATTAATTCAGCTGTTTATGTTGCAATATTTCCAACATTTTTGGTAAGAATATATTTGCTAATTAAAGAAAATAACACTTAATATCTAGAAATATTGTTAAATGTTGGGTTTTTTTGAAATTCTTAAACTATTAACAATATTCATTACCTCTTGGATATAGGTACCTACTGCATGGTTCATAAGCAGCGGTATCACAAAAGCCAGTTAATATTATTTTATTCAAAACTTTATGTATATCATATTGATCATAAAATAGTTTTATTATGTACTGGCATTTCTTTGATAGTTTTACATCGAAAACCTTATAGAATGAAAAAAAAATGTTTTAAGCACTCGCACGTCTGTTTTCAGGGGGAAAATATCACGATTTCGCATTACTCGAGCTTTGATAATTGTGACAGTTATATATTGCACTATTATGTCGCCTTTTCCGCACACCTGGTTGATTTAAAGAAATTCGAACGGATTATAATGCTTATTTTAAACTTTGTTTTAAAAACTGGATACAAATAACTTTTCTTTTTCACTCTCTATTCACAATACCAATAAAATTTACTAAAACAGATGTCCGAATCAGATTAAATTAATACACTATAATTTCCTTATCCAAATTTCACCATTTCACGACGGTTACGAATCAGCTTCTAAGTTTGTTACGAAATATTGCTATGAGAATTGAATTCATTAGTCCCACGATTCCTGAATTTGTTCCGTATTGAATTTAATAGTGTGTGGTTTATATATATTTTTCATTTTCTGTTAGCGAAATATTTATCTCGGAGCTTTGGTTTTTTATTAATTCTTATGTTTTAAATTTCGCGAATGTCTGGAAATGTACTAAGCGTATTGGTGTGCCAAAATAAACTTTATAATAGTACAATTGTCCTTTAATACTTCGTTATATTTTGCAGTCTTAATCATAAATAATGACACAATATATATGTTTTAAAAAATTATTCAGGTTAATTTTGTTTTGATTTGTCTATTAGACTGCAAATTTGTTTGAAAAATACATAAAACATAGCGGCACGTTCGAAATGTTTTAGACACAGAACCAACAAAATGTTAAAATATATTTGCGCCATGTTTGTTCCAACACAATTTTCCTGGCTAATAAATTATAGGTATTTTTGAAGTAGCGATTATATCTTGTTATGAGTATAAATTTTTCAAAATGTATTCCAGCATAGTTTCACTACCGTAAAGTTTACTTTGGCACACCAATACACTTAGTACATCCCCCCGATGCGCGCGAGCTTTAGGCATGTTCATGCGACGTTTTCGGTACTCCTGTTTGGCTAGCCCTGAGAGATCAATAGTACCATCTTGTTAAACAAGACGGGAAAATTTTTTACAGTTTTTCCCTAAATTGTATGCTTTTCGTATATTTATCACGCGCTTAATTATTTAAAAAAAAATTAACGTTAAATTTCGTGTTCGAATTTCGTATTACAAGTTTATTTGAAACATGAGAACACGTGAATTTGTTCGTTACCGAGGTTACAGGTTTACACATGTCTGGCGAGTACTGAAAAACTAGCTGACATTTTTTTTTCTGTATACTATAGTAAATTATTTCATGTTTCAAAATTAATCCTGCCATTAACTTTTACTTTTATTGACTCAAGTGAGATTATTGCAACATGTGTTCTTTCTGTTACGCAAACATAAATATATTGACAGGTTTGATTTTGGCACTTCTGTCAACATGGAGCTCAGCGAGTAGGAATTTTTTTAAATGTCGATTTCGAAAGGATTGATGTCAGCGCAAAAGCTGTTAAGTTAGTATGGCCGATTAATTGGATCGGGTTGCACCGATGAAGTATGTGTTTCGAGTTTATAGTAGACCAAAACTGAACACTTAACTAAATCCTTGCTCGTAAGTTCACGTAACACGGATAGCTTCATAGAAACAACGGTGAGACACACGTATCAGGAAAATAGTGACGGGAAGTACATGTTATATAACTTACTTAAATTGCAGTGTGTTAGTTGTTTTAATTTTTTATGGTGTTTAAAACAGCGTGTATTCAACGGTTAGGTCCACACACTCAATATGAATCTCAAAATTACTGCAGATCAGTTTAATTTGATTAAAAATCTTTATAACTAATTATAAATAATTTTGGAGCAGTTTTAACAGTTTCCAAGCACTATTAATTTGATTTTTTTTTTTTTAGTTTTCATTTCCGTATTCAGATTGCTTGACGTCATTTTGACGTTTGTTGGAAGGAATAAACAAAGAGATGAAAACAAATATAAAAATAAGCCTGCAAAGTCTGAATTGCATTGATCGATTTTACTAGCTTCTCGTCGGTGAAATACGTAACTTGAACGCGTTTTTAATTTACTCGCTCACAATAGGTTTTGTGCTAGATTATAATCGTTTCCTTCTCACTGTTTTATTGGCTGTTATTGCATTTGTTTAAATTTAACTGAAATAACAAATCCATACTTAGTTTGAGACCTACGACCGTTGAAAATGCAGAGATGGCAAACTGGTTTGTAACGACTGAAGTAGACCAGTTTTCAACTTTACTCACTGGAGCAGAGCTAGCGGCGAGTCAAAACGAGTTATCGTGATTACACTGAGCAGGCTTGTTTGCAACAGTGTGTGTGTAACACCGGCTGTTAGTGATGGGCGTAATCCCCCCCCCCCCCCTTTTTCTCGTCAAATAATGGATCTTCATTAAAAAATATTCCCAAAAATGTGAAAGTATAAGTAAAGAAGAATGCTTGTCCGGTGCCCAAAAAATAACAATGGCTCGTTTAGCCTGGCATAAGTTTTAATTGCGTATTGTTACAAAGAACTTATAACGTGTAGAATATATCTAGAGTGAAAGTAATACCAAATGATTATACAGTGAACATACGATAGTCCCGCACGTTTGTGACTTTGCTGGTGCCGGATTACCAACAATGCCCGACCAACGGATGGTGCATCCCTTTATCGATAAGCGCTAAGTTGTAGAGCAAATCCGTCTGCAAGATGGTGTTCGGCTACAAATATTGTTCAACAGGAGAACATAAGGATGAACATTTCAACGCAAACACGCGCCATAACTGGAGGTGAGGCCTTGCAGACGGGCCGCGCCCACCAGACGTAGGTAACACACCGACGGCTGAAGCGCGATGATCAAATTGGGCGATCTCGACTATTTATGGACCCTCTCAGCTTCCGACTCCCACTTAAGTGCGAACTGTAAAAGAGCTTTTCGACCCTAAAACATGTTAGTTTTAAGGTTAAGTTCGCTTGGCTGAAGTCCATACATTCGAAGGTGGTGCCGGACCATCAGGCTTTCCGGACAGTTTTAAGTCTAGTGTGATTGCAATGAAACAACACTAACACGGAGCGAAATGGCGCAATGGCGAAGGCACTGGAATCGCAGTGGACCTGGGGAGGAACCCCAGGAGTTTCCCCGAAGTGACTGCAGGCAGATGCTGGGATGGTTGCTCGTAGCCGAGCAGTCTCTGACGACCCGACGAGCTGACGACTTCGCTGGCACGCGGCGAGCCGAGAAGGCGTGCCTGAAAGGCGTGCAGAGCTTCGGAACAAACCACGTTTACGAAATGCGTTTAACACTACGCTGAGTGCGGATTTTTTTATGAGAGTGAAAATGGCTAAAAACGCTTGTTTTCATGATAATCTTCAGGCGTGAAATCCCCAGTCCAGGTTCTTGAAAGCACCCACGGGACCTAAATTGCAAATGTATATTAATTTGTACTCTACGTGTTGTAACTGTGCGGAACCCTGAGAGGTTGACTGTGCTTGCAGGTTGCCGGTGGTGAGCGATTGTGCGCCGCAGTCGGGGCGGGTCAGCTCCAACCACTCCAGCATGGCCGTGTCGCGGGTGCCCAGCCCGCCTCCGCCCGAGGTCAACATGCCCGTCGCGGAGAACTGGTGCTACACGCAGGTACACTGTCACACTGCGACCGCTCGGTGTCACACCGGCCGTAGTAATAATTTCACTTACATAGAATATTAACGTAGGCAATTAACAGCACGTGCAAAAAAATGTTCGCAACAAACTTTTTTGTAAATAACCCATTTAAATTAATTCTTAAATTTTGTAAGATTTATCATATTACCCATGCTGGTTTGACATTGATGCTGTTCATATCATTTCCTGTCGGTCACGGGAGGGAGCGTTGAACTGCCAGGGATATCGTATTCTCCTGCGTAAATCGTAACAAACACGTTTGTGTTGAAATGATAACTTAAACAGGTTGTTGAAATTTTTTAATGCAACGTAGTTAATTTAACGCAGAACATATTGAAAAACACTAGAAGTGAAATGAAAAAAAAAACATTAACTGAATTTAAACTCGGAAAAACGAAACTACACGATATGTTTATGACCTCTGCAACGTACGGGCCGCGTCCGCCACGACACGCGATTTTAAAAATATATTTTGGCGAATAAGCCGTTCTGTGATGGACTGAGGCTTGGGCGCGCGGTCTACGGTGCTTTCACCTCCCTACCTTCCCTCACCAGAACAGCCTGGGGACGATCGTTAATTGCGTTTCCCCTAGAAAACCCAACTGAGGGTGTCCACCTTCTGGAAAGTCAGGCGAGTGGGTATGGGCAGGGAAAAGTCGGGGAATTAACTTGAGATCCTGGGGAAAGTCATAACTCCAGTCAGTCTGCCGTCACCCAGACACTGGTGTTTACATTGCATAGTCGTGCGCACTATGAAATGGTGTGATCAAGATTTTGTCTGGAGTAAAGAAAGTGGAGTGCAACTTGATCCAGCTTGAGTTGGCTCCGGTCCTTGAGCGGGCCTATTTAGCGGAGGCGGCTGGCGCAGGCGCCGGTTATCGACGCCCGGGGCAATGCCTCCGCGCACAGTGCAGCGTGGCGGCGCGGGGCAGCCGGCTTAACGGGACGCCCCCCCCCCTTCTCCCCCACATCCCCTCTACTCACTTCTTCCCTCCCGACGTCGTCTGTTACGCTCCGGGGCATCGACCTGCTGTTTGCCCGAACTCGCGCGCCCTTCCTTCCCCTAACCCCCCCCCCCCCTCCCCCATCACTTCTTCCTCCGCGCGGCGACGGGTCGCATTGGCCGCGGTGCTGACCCTTTATCTAAATATATCGCGGCGTTGGAGGGGAGGCACCTGGGTGCGAGTGTCGTTGAACTGGCGGCGTGGCTGCGCGTGACGTCACTGCTCTGGCTCCTCTCCCGCGCTTTTCGGCTCTTGTTCTGTACGTAGTTTCCATCAAACCGGACACGATCTGGAATACCTCGGGGCATCCGAGTTTTAAGTGTTTTTTTTTGTCAAACGTGGACCGTAAAACTGTGGGCCGTGACAAAATTGAGGTGGACACGTCTGTAAACTTTTAAGAACGCTGGTGTTAAACACGTAAACACTCACGTGCAGCGGACGTGCTTTAGTTTAAATGTATTAGCGGTGGAGGCTGGCGCAGATCGCTTCGTGACGTCATGGAGCCCGGCGCGGTCGAAGCCGAGGGACGGGACACGCGAGGCCTTGACCCCCCCTGGTGACCTGCCGGCATGCGCGGAGCGGCGCCCTCGCGCTTCCCCTCTTCCCCCTTCCCCCTTCTACCCTCTTCCTGGTTCCTCCCCTCCTTCCTCTTCTCCTTCATGGCAAATATGCGATGGGTCGTTGGGCGCGGGCACTGCCCTCCGTTATAGATATATACACACACACACATACACACTAGCATTTAATATCTCGATTATGGAAATTCAATCACGAGTAGTTAAACTTTTTTCATGTTAATACAACAGTTTAATGATATTAATGGTAAGGTGTTATACTATGACATTCATATCTCTATGGCATGGTATTTTTGCTATTGTGTGTATTTTAATATATTAAAAAAAAGTATGATCAAAACAATTTTTTTTCCTTCAACTGGGGTGATGTATATGATTGTTCTGCCTTCTCAAACAGCTAGCTGTTCTGTAAATTGAATCGAAATATTTTGAGTCGTTCTTGAGAAAGCCAGAACACACCAGGGACAGATTCTGGAAGATTTTTCGGGAGGGGCTACAGCATGCCATTAAATAAGTCTTGAGATTGACCTCACAATATTAAGAAATTCATGTTCTCGAATAGGGAACCTAAATAGTTCCATGTAACTTTTGATGAAAGAAAAGTTTAACCCATGAATGAAGTATTTAAGTAAACACATAGGCTATATACCCTAAAATAAAAAAAAATATAAAAATATAAAAAAAAATTGGGCTCGGGAGGGTTATTGCCCCACCACTCCCTCTCTGGAGTCGCGCTTGGTGCATGAACACATGCAAGAGTTGTTTGTTAAATAGTATAGGATGTTAATTATATTTCTTTTTAAGAGTAGCATTGCTGCACTCACGAATTCATTGTTTTCACTGAAAATATTTGAGGGATTTTCCATTCCGTATGTTTATCATGTGGTGATAAATAATTTGAAAGCAAACAGCAGAAATGAAGTTCTCCTCTCCCCCCCCCCCCCCCCCCCCCCCAACCCAACCACTAAATGAATTTCTGCATATACTCCTGTTGGTTATGGCATGTATTAATGGCTGTCAACCAGTTTTGGTCGAATGCCCACTAAAGTCTGCATAAATTAAACACTAAATTTATTCTGTGTTAGTCCTGGAAAATAACTATAATTTACCAAAATGTTATGACTAAACTTACATAAAAGTAATAGAATATAAATACTTGAAGTATGTTTAAGATAACATGAAACAAGTGATGAGGCTATTCAGAAAAAAGATCCTGTTCTTTGTGAATTGCATTGCTTTCTGTTAAAAGAAAATGTTACTCGCATGATTGCTACTAAATAAATGAACCAATTATTTACGAGGTCACCCCTAGTAGACTCTAGATAAAACCATTTTATTCTCTTAGTAGTAGTTTATTACTATACACAGGTAAAGCTCAGAAGCAGAGAAACTATTAGTTTGCAGTAAAAGCCAACAAACTTAATTAGCAAAGTACTTCTTGACTCCTAAACATATATATACTACCACACAGAACCAGTCTCAGTAGCAAAAAAATTTGGTATTCAAAAAAATTTAAGAAATTTTGAAATAAATAAAACTTTTATTTTGCTTGTCACTTGATTGTTGATGTGTATTTCAGTCTTACTATTACAAATTATGATTGAATCTATAATATTACTATATTTTATGACCACCCACTTTTTGTATAAAGTAATTTACGCCTTTTAGTTCATTCAAAATGGCTGCATGAAGAGAAATAATAAAGGAATAACTTTCTTTATATTGTAATTCACACATTTACTATTTTATATATATATATATATATATATATATATACTAGCTGCCCGACCCGGCTTCGCACGGCTATACTAATGGAAAAAAATTAAGCCACATCACCCATTTACAGTAATGGTAAATAATAAAAAAATCAGTGAAAATTTATTACAATGCTGTATAATGTACCGGAGAGAAAATGAATAGCACCGATGGTTTCCCGACTCATGCACGCAACGTACAACTGATGTACCCGTACTTCGCTACGGCAGTCTACAGGCAGATCACGCTTGCGCCGCTCATTATACTTGCCCCTCCTTGTGGGTACGCCACTGCCGCGCGATGCCCGTTGCCATGGAGACGCAGAAGGCATGAACAATGCAAAATCCTGTTGCCTTGTTTTAACCACCCATGGGATCTAATTTTCGGAAAATGTCATCCTGCGTAACATAAGGAACATTACTGTGAAGTTTCAAGTCTGTAAAATATAAATACTTGAAAAAAAAAGGGTAATTTTTGATATTTAGATACCAGCTAAATTTCAACGGTGATGAGGACTGCACTAACAATGAAATAGTCGTTGTCATAGAGACGAATGAAGCATCAACAAAGCAACAGCCGTTGCCATGGTGATTTCCTACCAAAAAATGGAAATTTTGATATATTACCCCCCCCCTCCCCCCTCCGAAACTCCCCTTGGGATTGGATTTCCGCAGAATCCGTTCTTAGTGAGCGTCTACATCACAAAATGAATAATTATGCTAAATTTCAAGTCAATTGGGTTTATAGTTTTAGAGATCTCGTGATGAGTGAGTCAGTGAGTGGTATTTCGCTTTTATAAATCGCAATAAATTAAAATTGCGACTATAATTTGAGATTTAAACTATCCTATCTCTCAAGTTGGATCGAACTGCACATGGTGTGCGAATTTTATTATAATCGGTTAAGTGGTTTAGGAGTCCATTGAGGACAAACATTGTGACACGAGATTTATATATATATATATATATATATATATATATATATATATATATATATATATATATATATATATATATATATATATATATATATATATATATAAAATAGTTTTCAGATAAGAAAGTTAACTACTTACAAATTAACAACAAAATTTTTTTTTTGCAATAAATAATTTCAACACACATCTATCTTCATGACACAGTTTGTGAACCAATTTAGAAATAGTTAATGCCTAAAAGTATTCTTTATTAGTAATTTTTTCAAATCTGCATTAAATTTCTTTAAAACTTTTTCAGAACTAACTTTGTTGTTATAATGGTTATAATTTTTAATTGCACACAGTATTAATATACCTTAAATACGCGAGACCACAAAATATCAAACAAGTTTAAAAATCTTAGTTTAGCTTCTAAACATAAAATTTGTGTGGAAGTATTTAACGAGACCTGCCTAGCTGTAGTTGTTGAATGCAAGGAAGTGCTAAAGACAACGCTGGCATGCACAAGTGCCCAGTAGCTTCCAGTTGCAAGGCGGTGAGCTGGGTGCTGTCTTTTCAACGTAATGTGTGCCTGTGAGACACTAAGCGGTGACCCTATAATTTTATCTTTGGAAACTGCAACTAAGATCAGTAAACACTCCTTTGGGGGTTCGTAGAGATGTTAGTTAACCAGAAAAGTATTTTTGAGGAAATTTTTTGGTAATTTACTGGAAAAGTTCTGCAAAACAGTTTAAAAAAAAAAAAAAAAAATTGAGTTATAATTTCACAGAAACAAACAATTAATTTTTATCAACTATTTTGTAAAAACAGAACCAAATAAAACATAGATTTTGTCTTTCTTTACAATGTAATGGCTCACTTAACATTAGAGATTTTGGTTTTTGGTAGGACCCATGGTACCCTCTACCAACTGATAGGAATGAAAGAATTATTGTTTTAACAGTACCTACCAATCTGCAGAAAATAAATTATTAACTTTAATTATGTAAATCTATGTTGGTAGTGAAAAAGAAGGAAAATTTCCCATAAAAATATATGGTTATATTCCAAAAAAATTTCTCAATGAAAAATATTCCTCTGAAAATTTTCCCACTCACATCTCTAGTGGTTCGTATGTATCTATTTAAAAGGTTTTAAGTAATAGCAGTGTGAAAACTGCCAATTTATGGCATGTTTACTGCCTTAAAATGTTTAATAAGCCAAATGTCTGGAAAGTAGGCATCCTGCATAGTCTGAAGATTTTTTTCATGAAAGTGGACTGGGAATATGTTCTAAGTTTCCTGTAAAAGTGTTTTTCAAATACCCTAAAGCATCTTTTCACATAAGTTACAAACACATTCATTTGTACTTCTAATGTAACCATGCTGGAAATTTTGAATTCCAAAAATAATAATACATTGAGTTGTGCTCCTGGGTAGTCTTATGTAGCAGAGTACTTTCTGTATTTGAGGCAGCTGTACATGTAGAATTTCTTTAGGCTGTGCTTTCGTGGTTGTCATAAATGCCATATGTGCACTCGCTAACTTAAGAACTAATTTAGATAAAAAAAAAATTCAAGTTGATAACATATATTCATTACCCCTTTCCAGGTAAAAGTGGTGAAATTCAGTTACATGTGGACAATCAACAACTTCAGTTTTTGCAGAGAAGAAATGGGCGAAGTTTTGAAGTCGTCCACCTTTTCTGCTGGTTCAAACGATAAACTGAAATGGTAAGTTACAAACACATATTGTTAAAATCGTAAAAACAATATGATTTACAGACTGTGTTTAAAATTTCTACAAAGTCATTTGAAATGTTATTTTGGACTACTCTAAGGTGACTTCCGGGTTGCCTGTACACATGTAGTGCATTGTGCTGTTGCCAGAAATCTTGACAGTGCTCTTCTAAAATTTTTCAAAAATATGGTTATTGTTCCCCTCCCTTAATGATTATACCAGTATCATTCTATTAAATACCAACCATTGCTATTGGTTAAAGCAGCAAAAGCTAGTTATTATAATCCACTGAAAATATATAATGAGTTAACATATAAAATTTGGACCTTGTGTCATTACAAAACTGTGCTAATACCTTCATCCTTGGCTGTGCCCTCAGTAAGTTACTGGCATTGATAGTCTATATTTACATTATGTATTTTCTTGTCCAGTTCTTACTGTGACATTTTATTGCAAGAAAATAGAAATTTGAATTTAATTATCAAAAGTCATCTTGGGCCTGGTACATACCTATTTCATGTAGAAATTTATTTGAATATGATGTTTATGATTATGGTTTAAAAAAAAAATGTAGGTGTTTTTACTGAAAACTAAGATGGCTGCCAAAAAAATTGGGTGTGAGTGCAGTGTTTGTATATTGTCACTCACTCTTTCATGGTCTCTATTTTGAGTTTGGATGGCTAGAAAACTGTGAATGAAGTGAATAACTTTGAATTAATGTGCAAAAACTGAGACATGTCCTTGAAACCATAAAGAAGATAGTAATGAAACTAAGAAATAACTTAAGTTCAGCTAAATGAAATTTTAGTTTGATATTTAATAGAGGTGGGACGATACCACACTTTCGATACTCGATGCTGTATTGTTTTTTCAGTTCAATACTTTGATACTTTCGATACTCCAGGAAAAAATATTTTCCCATTAAGTAACAATTATTACAAATAACATAAATTAGTTTTAAACTATATAAATTCCCTCTTTATTACAAAAATACAAACTGCAAACAACTTTAAATACTTGAGTATAAAAAATAGAAGCGAAATACAAACTATCTTCAAGAGAGTTAGCCCTTTACTTTCAGTACACTTTTTTTTACCACGAACAAATGTAAATAAAAAGATAATCAGAAATTTTTTATTGTTTGTTTCATTTTACAAACAACTTTATGCAACAGAACAATTTTAAATAAAATTTTAACGTGAGAAACGTAAAATACAAAACAATCCGATCGTAAGAAAACAATAACAATCGGGTATATTCAGTTCAAAGATTAATGAATGCACAAAATATGAGATCCGTGCCTTGGTAAAGCGCGTGCACTATTTTCATAATCATTGCTAGTTTGCGCCACTAGTCTCGCTTGGTGCTGGCCATAGATGCTACTAGCGAAGTGCACAGTCTTCCTGATACTCTCCATATCTATGGTGCGATAAAGTTATTTTTCTACGTTTGCAAAGGCAAACAATGAACTTTTTCAAAATAAAAGCATTAAAACGTAGTTTATCAGGAGGAATATAACAAAAAAATTTGTGAATTTTTGGACTTTTCCGCTTCGTAAAGACGTATGAAACGGGAAATTAATTATTTTATAAGTGTATGTTCCGGGAAAGTAAACCATTGTAAATATAGTACTTTCGGCGGGACCAAAATTAATCGGCGTATGACACGGGAAAATGTATGAAACGGGAACGTATCATCGAGGTACTACTGTAGTTGTATTTTGTACGATGGCGACTCAAAACTTAATTCAATACAAATGAACAAGCATTCCGGTATCGAAAAAATGTATCGAACTTACAGTTTCGATACTCGATACTTTGCGATACCGTCAAGTATCGAAGGTATCGAGGTATCGAAGTATCGAAAATCCCATCACTAATATTTAATGAATGTTACAATTGGAAAGTATATCTATAATCATGTTTTTTTTTAACTATGTTTAACAAATATGTCATGTATTTATTTGTGCTATCATCAAAATTTTTGTACACGAAAGTAGATAACCATAGTCACTGCTTTTCATTAAATGCTAGTATGACTAGTTAAATGTGTGTCATTTGCTTATTGGAGTGTTATTTTTGCAGGTGTTTACGAGTCAACCCTAAAGGTCTGGATGAAGAGAGCAAAGACTATCTCTCCCTCTATCTTTTGCTAGTCTCATGCAACAAGTCTGAAGTCAGGGCAAAGTTCAAGTTTTCCATTCTTAATGCCAAAAGAGAAGAAACCAAAGCTATGGGTGAGAAAAATAATTTATTTTCTGGTGTATTATATTTGGAGTGATTAGATTATTGCATGAATAATATTCATTGAATTTTTTTTGTGCAGAAAGCCAACGAGCATACAGATTCGTTCAAGGCAAGGACTGGGGCTTCAAGAAGTTTATTCGCAGAGACTTCCTCCTAGATGAAGCAAATGGTTTACTACCTGACGACAAGCTGACAATATTTTGTGAGGTACAGTTATTTTGATATTTTCGAGTACCTCCTTTCTTATATTTTTAAAAGCAGTGCTTATTGGGTGCTTTAATTATTTTGTGATCCTTTTTGACTACACTGCAGAGTTAAAAATATAATTTCTTGTTCATTTTTTTGTGAAAATCATTCAACCTAGTTTGAAACTACCTTTTTTGTCCTAACAGGACCTTAAATTTTCAGAACAGGATTTTCTTAGTGTGGAGCAGCAGGCACCAGTTTGTAGGAATCTCTCATCTTGATTTCACTGATACATCACCACCACTTCATTTAACTACATCAATACGAATAATCACCTGCCCAGTGTTAACTGTCTTGTGCTGCCTCAGTTAGACTATTGACACTAAGGTCGGTATTTCAAGATACAAAAATAAGGGTTTAGGTTTTGAAAATGCTACACCTGTATACTAACTGTATTCCTAGTGCACGAAATTTCACAGCTAGTCCCTTATTTTTAGGGAACAGATTTTGGTGTCCTATCCGTTGACAATCTGTTGACCAAATTCAGTGCATGCACAGAGCTTACTTTTTTAGTTTTCGTCCAGATGGCAGACCCACATCTGGAGCCATTAACTCGTATGTAGTTAACTTTTGTGATCATTTTTACTTTAATGGTCATAACAAGAAATAATCAGAACTTAAAAAGTACTTGAGAAAATTAGAAAGTAAGTTCTAGTTTTGTGCAATGGTATTGCTCTCTCTTGAATTTTTTCCATAAAAATTATATCAATGGTTGCAAAACACCTGCTAGAATGCGTTGAAACCAGTTTCTAGCCTCGCGAAGGGCATAGTTTATTAAAAGGTTGCAGATTTGTTTCCTTACTGGGTTTCGGTTGTAGTTGTATCCCAAACATTGCTTATTCACTACCTTACCTGAATGTTTTGTAATACCACCATAAGAAGCGGTAAATCTGCGAAACGTTCTTTTTAAGCTTAATTAGTATTGGCTTACACTGCTGGGTGCTTGCGAGCTTGAATTCGAGAAGGTAATAAGTTCAATTCTATCCCATGGATTGAACACGGTGCTGTTAGCTCGCTGTCCACTATAAATCTAAGCCTTAGTGTCAAACCATGTAAAACGAAACCTTATCTCTACCCTTATCATGTTTCGATTTCTGAGAAAAGAATTTGTACTGAAGTGAAATTATAGATGACCTATATTTAATAATTAAGTAGTGATGCAGTTATTATTGGTATACTATAGTGTTTTGTCTTGCCTCATGCGTAACAGATGCAAGCAAAAAGTTGTGGTAATTTATGCTTTGACTGCTGTTAAATTATTTAGTTTTGGTGGTAATTTCAATTAAATTCATTAAATTTCAAAAAGAAGTTCAATTTATCAGAAAACTTGTGGGTATTTATTTTATAGTTTAGTCTAGAACGCTTGGATCTTTTCAGGCTACAGAATTAATATTGTTGTTATTAAAGGTGGTGGTGTTTATGTAAAGAAGTTAACCATTTAATTTGCTGTTGTGAGTAGGGTTATTTTGTATTATAATAATTTAAATGTCAATTATATATCTATATTTTCAAATGGCCTGTATTTGTAGGGACCATTATTTTTGTATTAGCATTATTAGGAACCTTGTGAGCTCCTGTGAAACTTTAATTATTTTACTCCCTTACATATAGTTGATTTTTTAAATTTATAATGAAATGAACATGTATTTTGCCCAAGTTTTTTATTTAATATTAAATTGGTAAGGGACTTCATTAAAAAATATTTCTACAAATTTTTTTTGTATTCTAATTGTTTATGTAATTATACATTTTTTTATAGGGTATTTAACATACAAGTATGTTGATCTAATTGTGGCATTGTGGTAAATTTGTGCATGTTGTTGCAGGTCAGTGTTGTGGCTGACAGCGTCAACATCTCGGGCCAGTCAAATGGTATACAGTTCAAAGTTCCCGAGTGCCACCTGTCCGACGATCTGGGAGTGCTGTTCGAGAACCAGAAGTTCAGCGACGTCACGCTGTCTGTGAGCGGGAGAGAATTTCAAGCCCACAAAGCCATTCTTGCTGGTCAGTACAACTCATCTGTTTCGTCTTTTAAGATATTTTAATCGAATTTCCAATACATTAATTACTTTCTCCTTGTGGCGTTTTAATTTAAATGAGTGCTTTTGAGGTGTGCCAATTGATTAAAGGATTATCCATATGTAAATGTGTTTTAAGTCATTGGAAACAATTTTATCAACCCTAGATTATTATTGACATCTGAATACATTTAAAATTATTTGTTAACATAATTTGATAAAAGCCCTTAAAGGTCATTTATTCTAATTTCAGCATTTAGGCTAGGTTAAGAGTTAGGAAAATGTAATTTTCTAGAATTTCTTATTATATTTGATATTGATAGTTTGTGTTACATGTATTTATTCATATTCACGTAAGAGTTGTTGCTACGAGAGAGACACATGAAGACATGATACCTGAAGTGTAAGAAAGAGAGGAACAGGTGTTTCCCACTGAGCTTGGGATCTTGAGAATGAATGTATCATCATGAACTAGGCATGATAAAGGATTTTTGAAAGAGACAGAGAAGGAAAAGTCCTTGATTATGTATATCAAAGTTTTTTATATATGCAACTTGTGCCCTGATTGGCAAATTTTTTAAAGTGTTTTTAAAGCTTGTGAGTGATTTGTTTTTGAAGACACATTACCACCTCCCTCCTTTATTGATGGAGATAGTCTAGTCATCAAATAGTCATTAGCTTATCATGGTATCGGTAGGTTTTGTCAGGTGGCAGTTCACAATTGAAATGTAATATAGCAAGGAGTAAATTCCACGGCTGTGGTTAAGGCTATATGAGATATTAAATTTTTTTTTTTAAAGATTTTAATTAGAATTCGTAAACCACAATCGTCGGTGTGAACTCACAACGAGGCAAATGTCATTCCAAGGATGTAGACATTGGTTTGTACTGTCTCGTAAGTAAGCACAGGATTTTAATATGGGTGATAATTAACTTTTTTTTCATCTGACATTTAGTTACCAGTTGAAAGATAGTTGTTTAGAAGCAGAAATTTTGTTTTTGTGATGGTTGTTTGTAGATAATTCGGAACTGTATCTTAATTGCAATGGCCACCATCATGCTTTATAAAGTTTGGTTAAGGATAATAAAAGGCAATAAAAATCGGTAAATGTGTTTCTAGAGAGTTTATTTTATTCAAGGATCATTCATTTTCATAGCAATAATTTCATGTACTTAGTATTTTTGGTACCAGTGTTTTTACCTATGTAATAGTCGGACAACATTAAGCTAGCTGGGAGGTTTGAACTTTTATAACCTGAACAAGTGTATTTTAAAAGTTTAGTAGAACTCATTGAAGTACAGACACAGTTACAATCAGGAACATAAGATAACACAAATATATAACACACACTAAAATAACCAAAACAAAAGAAACACAAAAAATTAGCATAATTTAAAAATAACTTTTAACTAATTAAAAAATATTAATACATTACATACATAAATTAGTTACTTAATTACACTAAAATTAGTATTTAAAATGTCTCATTAAAAATGTTTTGAATATAAAAAGGATCCAAATCTTTTAAGCAATAATCAGAATTATCAGTACACCTTTTGAACAACCCATTTTTTCTGTAAGTTAAAAATATTTGCAATGTTCTGTGTTTAAAAACAGGAAATTTTCAGTCCAATTTGGTTTGATATTTCTGTGCTGTAAAACAATTTATTACAAAAACATTATCTGCCACTTTTCTTCTAAACTGCAATGTGTGCATGCTCAGATTTTCTAGGGTTGAATCATAGTTAAATTACTCTGGATTATCATTTACTAAATTCATGTTAAAAATGAGACTTCTTTGGTATGTTTTAAAGTCTATTTGAATCGTTAGTTGTTACTGAGCTCCAGATGACTGACCCATTCTCTAAATAAAAGAAAAGTAAATAAAAGACTAAGCACAGTTAAAAGAGGTAGCCAAATAAATTAAATATTTTATAAGCCCTAATATTTGGTTTTCACTTGCAGTTATATTATCAACTAGGTGATAGAAGTAAAGTTTTGAATCTAAAAGAATACCCAGATCACGCATGCATAGAGTTCACTGTATCATGTTTATTACTTAGTTAAAATTTTCTGGGTGCGTATTGTGAAAATATGTTATGATTTTAATATTATTTACATTTAGTTTCATTCCATTATTTTGGCACCATGTAGTTATATTATAGATATCTTCGTGCATCAATATGCAATCACTTGGTTGCAAGATAAAATTTCACCATAGGTAATTAAAAAGCACAAATTTATGATTGTACTTTTACCTGGTACAAAATAGTGTTGACAATCTGATATTTAATGGGATAAATGAAAAAAAAAATATATTTATGAATGATTTATGCAAAAATCTTAGAAAAATAACATTGTAGTGAAATTGGTCTAAAGTTTATAATTGTCTTATCACCTTTTTTTAAATATTAATTTTGATTTTTATATAATAATATTATCATCTAAAAAATTACATTGTAACTGGTTTTCACCCATATGGAACATGATACTGAAAAATTTTATCTGAAGGTTTTTCCAAGGTGAAGTTGAGCAGATTTAATTTATGGTGCAATTGTATGTAATCTGTTGGCCTTGTGCTAGAGACCTTGTGTTATGAACTAGACTCTATCTTTCTTTTGGTTGCAACATTTACTCTTTGTGCACACAAATGATAGTCCTAAAATTGATTGCAATGAAAAAATTGTACTGAAAGTTTTTTGTTATCGCAAGACTACTTAAAATTTTTTTTTTAGATATGAATATTTATCATTTTTTCAGTACTTCAAAAGAATACTTTTATTTACATTAAGCATCTAAAAGAATATACTAATATTTTAGTAAATTTAATATTTTTATATATGTTAATTATTTGATTACTACACTCTGTAAGTATGAAAACTGGAATATCATACAGGATTAAAGGAAGACATTTTAAAATATATTTTGTTGCTTTTATGTTGGAATAATTCTGGTTATTTGACCACACTTGTAATGGACATGTATTAATTGTATAAGAAAGTTCAATGTTTTGCAACACTGAACAGGAAATAAAAATCACGCCACACACAACCTTTTTCTTCTGAAGCAGTAAACTGGCATTCAACTGGCTGGCACTACTGCTGTATATAGTTTTAGACAATTCAGTCAAAACTAGTGATGGTTCGAATCCCATTTTTCTCGAATCCGAATCCCAAACAGTACCTCGAATCCACCCCTTGAATCCGAATCCAGATTTCAGGGGTGTAAAATTTAATTTATAAGGGAAAAAAGGGGGGGGGGGGGTTGTGAAAGGGAAAAAACATAATGTGGAGATATTCAACCCTTTAAATTTTTATTTAAAAAAACAAGCATTTTGACACGTTCTGGATCCAGACGATTTCGTTTTTGGTCACATATGTTCCCTGCAGTGCTGAACAAACGTTCAGAGAACACTGTCGCTGGAGGTGAACACAAATATTTTTTCGACAGTTTATGTAGCCTGGGTAAACATGCAGACTGAGTTTTCCAATACTCCAGGATGTTTGTATCTGGGTTAACTGTTGGATCACGCAGGTATCTGGTCACTTCATCAACAGCTGTAGAATCCGACTTGATGGATGCGAGGCGTTCAGGCATTATCTGCGAGTAAAGTGACCATATGCCACTTGAGGAACCAGTTTGAATAGGTACCTGATTAGAAAATTGAAAGAAATTACTAACAGATACAAACAAACTGCAGAAAAATTAACAAAACAAAGAGAACTACTTAGCCCATCTTGCTTTTGCACAACTCCACAATGCTTATGCAAGTCAAGCTTTTGTGCTGCTGTAGTGAGAAGTTTCACTGCCCTGTCAAGCTTTTCCTTGCTTGTGAACACAGCTCCTTTAAATTGAGGATCAAGAAGTGTACTTAAAACATACACTTCTTCTTCTTCTAGTGTCCTATATCTTTCTGTCAAGGATGCAAAGAGATCATTCTTCACACCCTGAAGACCTGAAAGTACAGGTGCAGGTTTCTTTAACTCTTGTAGCAGACTGTTAACAATGGGTATGATTTCTGATGAATTAACACCAGCCTTACTTGCTTGTAAGGTAGCTTGGTCAAATATTTTCAGAATAGGTATTATGTTTTCAGTTAGTTCCCACTGGGTCACAGATATTTCTACATGCAAGGCAAGATTGGTTGCTGAAAGAGCCAAAGCTCTCCGTTGCTCATATAGTCGCTCAAGCATATGCAGGATTGAATTCCATCGAGTTGGTTTATCTTGCACGAGCCTATGAGCAGGTAAACCAACAGTTTTCTGGGCTTCTCTCAATACTTTGGTTGCATGGGATGAATGTTTAAAATGTCCCACCATGCGACGACATGCACCTGTTGCTGCAGCAACCATTTTGCTGCTAAGAAGACCATCTTTTATTACTAACTGTAAAGTGTGTGCCAAGCATGGGATGTGATTGAAACTGGACAAGTTCAATGCAGCTACAACATTCATTGCATTATCTCGTACAACAGAAAACACTTTATCATTGATTTCCCACTGAACCAGTGTTCTTGTCAGAAAACTGCAAATGTTCTGTGCAGAATGGGAGATTTCTGGAAACGGTACCACCTCTATACATATATGCTGGGCACAAAAGTCTCTGTCAATGAAGTGCACAGTTACTCCTAAGTAGTCATCATTGGCTGTTGAGGTCCACAAATCCATTGTAACCGAGACAAACTCTGCTTCACTTAGTGTTTTTTGTACAGATGACACAATTTCAGCATACATGCTGGGAATAACTTTATTAGCAAAATATTTCCGTGATGGCATGGCGTACCTAGGTTCGAGATGATCCACTAGAGCATTGAAACCTTTATCTTCGACCACTGAAAAAGGCTGTCTGTCCAAACAAATCATCTTGCCAATTAACTTGGTAATATTTGCACTTCTTGTATCTCCTGGCTTAAATTTCTCTCTTTTTGCAATGAAATCTTTAAGTGTTAGTTGAGTTTGATGTACAATGCTTTTGCTATGTCCTGGTTGACTCTCTTTACTAGACGAGTCAGTTTCAGTTTCAACAAATTTTAGTTCAGCCACATTTTCACCAATGATTTCATTAGAACTACTCACAGAACGTGATGCAGCCCTAACGTGGACTGGATGTTTCTTCAACTGTTTCTTCATAGCACTAGTTGTTTGGCTCTTGCCACCAAGAGAAATGTTTTGTTTGCAGTATTTACAAACGGCATAGTTAGGGTCTTTCGCATAAACTGAAAAGTGTTCCCACACTTCACTTGACATTTTGAACTTGATATCGGTAAAAGTATATTACTTGAACTTAAATATCACTTAACCATAATGTTTCAACACCACGCTGCCTAGAATACATTATTTCAGTCACGGAAACAGAAATTATAATCCGGCGGAACAATTTTAGTGCTACCAACATAACTGTTATTAACAGTCACAGAAGTAGTCAACCAAAGTAGGCCATCTTGGTTTCAGCCATTTTTAGGAAATAAGAATGTTTCGTCGTATAACTTTTAACATTTAGGCTCACTTAAGCAAAGAAAATAATTAGTTGTAATTTCAGAACTAAAGTGGATGGGCACTGCGTATATTTTATCTTGGAAATTTAAAATGCTTGATATGAAGATTCGTAATTTTTTGCTGCTGAGAATAACTGGCTAACATACATATGTTGGCCATTATGCAAGTTGGTAGTATAACAAAAACAAATACGGACGTAGAAAGATAATTATATTCATTTTGGAAAACGTGTTTGATATAATTAATTTAAAATTGAATTGCTATTAAAATAAATACTGCATAACGTATCAGTTTTTTTTAGAGAAAGTTAATTTCGTTGTTAATACTGAATGTGCTGCTGTAACTTGTGATGGAGGCCAAAATTATGGTTATATTACCAACGAATTTCTAGGTTAACTGATTTTAAAAGTCGAGAATCATTATATGAGTTTCGATCCGAAACGTGTTTTATTTTAAGTCTTAGCTTATTCAGATGACACTCTGTGAATTATGCCTTAATAAATTTCCACTTTTATGAAGCCACTGTGCAAAAATGTTCATTTAGTGAACATAGGTTTCACATCAGTGCATAGTAATTTTAGTTACTTAATTACTTATTAAAAGTACAGAATCTTGGGAAACGGTAATATTATATGTGCCTTGTTATCTTAGGCATGAATTTTTAAATTTATAACATTTCCTGGAATATTTCTTCGAATCCTCGAATCCTCGAATCATTTCCCTCGAATCTCAAATCTTTCGAATACTAGAGATTCGGTGGGATTTGTGGATTCGAGGATTCGACCGGCCCATCCCTAGCTCAAAACACTGTAAAGCATAAATGATACGCTGATATTCACAACTTAAAAGTCTTAAAGACTTGTTGAAATGGAATGGTAAATATTCAAGTGTGTTATAACTATAGACAAAAGTTTATGGTTTTTTTTTTTCGTCCAATTTTTGTTTTTTGAACAGATGATTTAGGTGATATGGTTTTTAATAATTTTTATAATTCTGTTTTTAATATTTATTCCACCAAAATAATGTTAGTTGACATACTGAATATTTCTGATTAAATAATTTGTAATAAGTTATTGTAAAAAAGGTAATTTCTGAACAACAAAAACAAATCAGTGAGCATTTATATTTTAAGTGATTAAATGGGACGCACAATCACACACAATTTTTTATTTTTTTATTTATGGATTTTGATACAAACTTTGTTTGTAAATAATATGTCTTGACTTTCAAACATTAAAAGATTAGGTTTTTGTGATTTGAATTTGTTTTTTTAAATGCTGCTTAATTGGATGATTTAATTATCATTTAGGTGATATATGATCTTATAACTTGCATTTTGATGTTATACAGTGTAATGACATAGGTGGTTTTCAATGTTATTTCGGTTTTATCGCAGCCTAACAATATAATACTGTCCCTAGTTATAATGCAGGTTAGTTAACTTCTGATGAAAGTTTAAACCCTAGTATAATCTCTCCTAGTTCACCCCACTCATGTGATCATCTCCTTGTGGAGATGACTGGGTTCTGAACCAGTGGCCGCCGGTCTGATCACCCAAATGTCATCAACCAACTCGTTTGTCAGTAGCTCTATGTTTCCTTGTTGCAGCTCGCAGTCCAGTATTTGCAGCCATGTTCGAGCACGAAATGGAGGAAAGAAAACACAACAGGGTGGAGATAACGGATGTCGACCACGAAGTATTACGAGAAATGCTTAGATTTATCTACACAGGCAAGGCACCCAACCTGGATAAGATGGCAGATGACCTGTTGGCCGCTGCTGACAAGGTGGGTGGCTCTGAAATTTGAAATTCACGCACATTTGTCATTGTCAGTTGTGGCGATTCTAGTTCTTTACATTTTGTAAATCAAAAATATTGTGGTTTCCAACTACAGACAGCAACAAAATACATAATGCGTATTTTAGATAGTTAATAATAAAAATAATTAATTTGGGCTAGCAAAACACCATCAGTAAAGGAAATGATGTTTGTATTCCATTGTTTATAATTTTAAGGTAATAAGATGTTTCAGTAGTTGCATTTTTTTTTACACAATGAAATTCAACTTTTTATTGTATCTTAGGCTGGCAACTGTTGTATGTAAAAAAAAGTAAAAATTATGTTTTCAAACTGGCAAAAATGTAAGTTTTAATACAGACTTATGTTTTGTGCATGGAATTGTGATAATAAAAGAAGCAATTAACCTTAATTATTACTTATGGTTATGAGCATGAGAAAATATTTTTGTGAACAGTGTTTGGTACTTTAAACTGTACAGACAATTTTTTTATCTCAGACTTTTTTTACAGGCAAGCTCGTTCAAAAAAAAAGATATAATTTAAAATTTTAAATAGAATCAATAATTGTGCTTATGCTAATAGTTACAATGTACAGTAGAACCTTGATTAACCAGAGTAATTGGGGGGGGGGGGGGGGGGGGGGTGTTTAGTCTGGATAAGCGAAAATCACGGATAATCGAATTCAAATGTATTTGTTATACAATTCAGAAAAATTATTTCGTAAGTAATTTATACAAGGTTCTAGAGTGTGTGTGTGTGCGCAGAGTTCCACGAAGGGCAGAAAACGATTCTAGGAAGGAAGGGCAGTTGTTCCGTACTTGTAATCCAGCTTAACCCGAACTGAACTAGTATTTCTTCTCATTGGCAATTCTAGCTAGTTTCTTTGTTTGTTTATACTTTTAATACGTAGTTTTTAGTTTTACTCCTTTCTTGTCCCTTCCCTAATTAATTACACTTGGAGGGCTTGGTTTTTCCCCTAAAAAAAATGTGTAATTTAATTTTTAATTGAGAACTCAGTTGATTAAATGCCTGGTTAATTTGGTCATAGATAATCAGGGTTCTACTGTATAGCTTCTTCAAAATCATTGCAGAGTCCATGTCCCAGTGTCTGTGCCAGTGACTGGGGAGTGCTTCTCAAGTTACTTGGCTTCTCTCTTTTTCCATTATGTAATCACTGATTTGACTAGTCAAAAATTTACATGAACATAATTTTTTCTTCATTTTAGTCTTCCATACTTTGCCACATTTCAAGGTGGTTCCTGGTTAAAGTATGGGAAAACTGTTGCAGTGGTTTCTTCAGCTCAGTTAAGTTATTTTAAAATTTTGTGATGTAATTTAAATTGCTATGTCTATCTGGGAGTTGTGTGTGTTGTGTTGCAGTACGCGCTGGAGAGGTTAAAAGTGATGTGCGAGGAAGCGCTCTGCACGAACCTGTCGATCGAGAATGCTGCGGACATCCTGATCTTGGCCGACCTCCACAGCGCCGACCAGTTGAAGGCCCAAGCCATAGACTTCATCAACACGTCAGTACAGGCACCAATTACCAGTTCTATGGAGTGTGTGTTGCCCCAATGCTATACTGTGCAGTGCAGCGTGTAGTCAGACACGCACCGAATACAGAAGTTCTTGTAATCGTGGCTTACCTCTCTACGTTGGGTATTGCATTATTCTTGTTTTTATTTGCTATTTATGCGGATGTTTCACTATTCTATAGTGCTTAATGTTGTCTACAGAACATTTACATTCCAGAAAGTCGGGGAAAAATCGGGAATGTTAGAATTTGTCAGGGATAGTCGGGGAATTCTCTTGAAATCCTGGAAAAGTCATGGAAATTCCCTATTGATATTAATTTGAGGGGAAAATGTCATGCTCCAGTCTGCCATCAGCCATACTGTGAAAGCATTTTTTTCCCAGATGGGGTGTTAGTGCATAGTCTTACCATGTAATGATATACCGGTATGCAAAGTTCTGTTAGAAATAAAGAAAGGAGAATGGGTTAGCTAAGCTGTCGAGGATGATGGAGGCTGTATTATCTTAATTTCTTTCAGAAAATATCAAAGTATGTAAATTATAAAAAAAAAAAAAAAATTAGGGAAATTTATAAATTTTGTCAGGGAAATTTTGTTACAGTTTTGACTCGTGTTAAATTTTGTGGTTAGTATATTTTTTACATGTTAACTTGCTATTTAAGTTATGGATTTATTCATAATTTAAATTTATTCCTGTCTTATGGCTTTATGATCACCCACAAGAAGTTGATTTTTCTGTTTCCAGTAAAGAGTAATGCATTCAGGTTTATTTCTGTAGTCCCATTTTCTAAGTATTACTTCATTATGTTATGGAATTAATGTAACCAAAAGTAAAAACCCAACGTGGCTAGTGAAGCAGTGTTTTAAAGGGCAAAAAAAATTATTCTGTGTTTCAAATTTTTTTATAATTTGTTTCAGTTAAAACTTGTGTCAATTCTTATGGAGAGGTGTGAATTGCTTTACTTGTAGTCACTGTGTGTTAATTTATTTGTTAGTGAAAGCATATCTATATTCTAAAGATTCAGTTAGTTGTTTGCCTACAACAAATTTTACCAGGTCCAAATTTAAATTATAACATCTTTAGTTTATGACTTGATGTACTCCCATTGCACAAATCTTTTAAAGATAACATCTTTAGTTTATGGCAACATTAGAGGATTATTTTGGTAAGAATTTTGATATATTGTGCTAGATATTTTTTATTTTCCTGATTGGTTTTCCATCAACTTAAAAAGAAAAAATAGAATAATAATTTTAAATATTTTACATACATTCTAAACATACTGTAAATTAAGTCCAGTGAATTTGCACAAAGAAAACCCTGTAACACTCCAGACCTCAGACTAGCTCAACATTGGTTTAGAGTGCACATACCTGGACACTTAAAAGTAATTTGTTGGGTGCTGGAAAAAACAAGTTTGATAAGGAGGTTACTGCCTATGATTGATTACTGAAATAACATTCCTTGGTCAAAATCTGATTTTCACTGTTTATTTATCCATTACGAAAATTCACAAGACACCATGGCCGCCATCTTCTGATCACGTAAACAAATACATGTCGAAACTACAAACTGCACTGACTCAAACACAAATTTCTTGTTGGAAGTTACTAAAGGTTGAAAATCCTAAACTGTTTGCATGTATATCCTGTGAATGCGTGCAACTCACGGTACAAGCCGAAGGACTTTGTCCTCAGAACAATGATGACATTACTTGATCATTGTTTTGGGCTATTACTAAAGACTGTGATTGACCAAATTCTAATTTGAATGTCCAAAAAGGTTTTAAGTTCGGCTTGGCCTGGACCACGGCCGAAAAGTTCTCTGCCTCTACTAGTTAAAAACCAAACAAACCCATGATGAATATTATGCTTAAAATCGTTAAGTTCAAGACTTGTCCCACACTATGTTTTTTTTTTTTTTAAATTTTGTATCATTACTTTTATTTTTTAAGGGATATTTCTGTAAATTTAGCTATGATGCCACCCTTGCATATTTTGTTCTGTCACAAATATTTGCTACAGATATTCTGTAAGTGTAATATAATGGGTGTAAAAAGTTGTGCAAGTGTTCGTAATTATGACTTGAGAAAATTTTTGGATTACCAGTGTTTGGTGTGTTGGTTTTTTTATAAATAAAAATCTTAACAAATTTGGCTTTCACAATATTTATATTAGGAAGCGAGACAAACATAACTATGTATTATTCTTGTTCATCTTGCTATTGCTTTGTCAATAATCTCTAGTATTCGTGGTCTAGTTTTTCTTTGATTTGATAGTACTGAGTAGTATTTGGTTTTAAATTAGATATGACTATTCATTGTTAGTCACCTTAATAAAATATTAAAATCAGTTAAATTTTTTATTTAATTTATATTTCATGTTAATGCTATTTTAAGAAAAAGTTTTAAAGAAGTTCATCTAATGTATAATAAAAATACCTTAAACAGTTCGTTTTTAGGAGATTTTGGTTATAAGGAAATTTATTATATTAAAAATTCAACTAGTACAATTTAACTACTGATATATTTATTAGCTTTCAGTTTGGTCATTTAGTGCAATTAACCAAAAGACCATTATTAATGTCGTAGGTTGGAAACAGCTGTAACATAAAATTGTGCTATCCTTTGTGATGTATGCATGTTTCTGCCAATGTTTGCTTAAAGGCATTTAAGGTTCATGCACTAAAACAGAAATAAATTCGTGGCCATTTTTCAATACATAAATTTTGGTGAGTGGTGTAATCACTCGCCTCCCATCAAAGTGATCGATTCAGTTCCCAAAAGGGGGCAAAGCCAGATGTTTTTGCCTTTGGGAAAACTTGTTTGGTGTTGCCTTGGTTCCATTGCTGCTAGATCTCGGCCAATTCACCCCTCAACCAGCTCCGTGAGATTTTAAGCTGTAGTTCAGTCACCTAGGGGCCATGCTGGTTGAGTGGGCAGCCCCCTTCCCTCCCACCCAGGCACACAAGTGGGAAACATGTCAGTGATGATGAGGGGCTGAGCCGTAGTCGGCGTGGAGCGGTGTTGCAGGAGCGGTTGCGGTTGTGGTTGCAGGCACGCCACGGACGTGATGGAGACGGCGGGCTTCAAGTCGATGGTACAGTCGCACCCGCACCTGATAGCGGAAGCGTTCCGCGCGCTGGCCACGCAGCAGATCCCGCCCATCGGGCCGCCGCGCAAGCGCATGAAGCAGAGCTGAAAGCAGAGCGGCACGACGAGTGCACAACATGCCACGGGCTCGTCGTGAGGCGTCGCGTCGAGTTCGTGCAGCGTGGGGGACTTCCCTCGTCAGGGATGGACTGCAGTTTTCTTTCATACCTCAGAAAGTATTCTTGAATGTTAAAAAGTGAAGCAGAACCTTGTTGCTACAAGAAGGCGGAGTTGCTACCTTAAGTTGTTTCGTGCCCCTCCCACTAAATAAAATTGAGCATTCGAATGTTCAAATGAGAAAAAAAGTGATGTAGCTTTTTGTCCCCTCTTTACCAGTAGTATGACTAAAAATACAAGTGAATTTTTTTTAATACTACCAAGAAGATGTTAATCTTGATTTTGGAGATGTGGATTTGTGTTTATTTCACCCACCAAGAGAGAACTTTCAATGAAAACTCAGTGTTCAAATAATTCTTGTACAAGAAGTAAACTTTTTGGATGCTGACCTCTACATTCGTGCACTTTGTTTTAATTTATTATGCTGTCTCATGCAGGGGAAAGGCAACCATAAACATGACTTGTAGAGCACCACACACCTCATTGAATAAACTTATATTTCCTGCTGTTGAGATTATACCTTTCAATGCTTGCAAACATGTTACTGCCAGCAAAACAAAACAATAAATTTTAGGAAGGGCATAATTTTTTTGTGACCATGATTTTTAAATCTTGAGTATGTCAATGTTTTCTCCCTGAATTCTTAATGTTTTAATTGCCGCCTGTCCAATATTTTGATTTGTTTAGAAGAAAGTTGGTTCTACAGCAGTCCAATACCTACCTCAGCACACTAGCCAAAGTTTTCAGTCCATTGTTTCTCGGTGGGGATATCTGTCTCCTTAAAATGTGTTTGAAAAATTCCCATATTTGTTCACTTATTTGTTGTTCCTTTGTGTATGTTGAAGAAACACTTTCTTGGTCTGTTTATTTTGTGAACTTGAGTTAAGACCAAAGAGAACATTGTAAGCATAAAATGTTTTTTATCCTTGATGTTTGTGTGGATATATCACTTTGTTAGCTGTTCAGATGCGACAAACTTTCATGTCCATTTATTACACAGATGTGTGTTATTTGACAATTGATTTAATTATAATTCATAGAATATTATTTCAGTATTTCTTTGATAAAATTTTATTTTAAAATCTAATTTTTTTAATGAACGAAATCAGAGAGATAAGTTTATTTGCGGCATACACATCTACATCGGTCATGATTTTTCCCAAGCATGTACATTAAGTTTCAAGTGTGAGTATACCATTATTATGTGACACAGTTGTAATTTAATAACTAACTTGGTCTCAGAAGCTGAAATGTCAAGGTTGAAAAATTTCCTTTTCTTTCTCTTCCAAGTGTACATTGTATTTTTTGTAGTTGGCATAGCTTGCTAGAAAACACTGCAACTGTTAGTTTTTTAATGTTTGAATTGATCTCCTAAGTTGTTTGTGTTCATGTACTGTGTTAGTAGTTTTATTTGTGTGGTAGTGATAGTAAAATAGCTCTGTGTACATTCATTGTAACTACATTGCACATTCATTAAATTATCCTTGTTTCATGTTTCTGCAGTAAGTTTTAAGTTGTGTAATTGTTTTGGATATTTTTTGCATTAAAAATGGGTTTGCAATAGTGAGCTAAGATGAAAATGCACTACAGCATTGAATATTGTGGTATTAGTGGGGTTTGTAAATGAACAATTCTTAAATACTTTTCTTTTGGAAAATGGCAGGGAGTTGTAATCATATAACTTTGTGACTGACCAAACCAGTTTCATAAATGCAGAACATTTTTCACAATAAATCGTGAGACCCATGCTCACATTCTTGTGTGTACATGTATGAGTATTTCCCCCTTGTATTATGCATTAATGCAAACACAACACATTTTCCACATGTTGCAATTTTTGAGTTCAGTTCGATGAGTCACAAAAACAGCATTTAGTTGTACTACAGTAGTTCAGTATTCATTTTCTTTATTGTTCCTGAAATTGTGTTTTTGTACACTTTTTTCAAGTTTTAATATAATGCTGTGATGTTATCCAGCTTTGCTTGAAATGTCTGTTTCATTAAGAATACAGAATTTTTGTTAAAAAAAAAATATCCAAAGCACAGTGCACTTAAGCCTTAAAATGTTTTCCTGATTGGTTTGTGTCTGAAACGTGTGGCTGATGTACAAATGGCCACCAGTTTGTCAGGTGTTGTAAGTGGGTGATGCCCACATTTGCCATACATGCTCTGTGATATCAGGTTCTAATTTAAGTTGTCATTTTCAAGTCAGGAAATGTTAATGTCCCACCTTAACTGTAAGGAGCATGGATTTTTTTTTTTTTTTAGATTTAGCAAACTGCGACATCTTGTATGTAGTTCTATGCCGATGTTTACAAATTTTATGATTGATGCTTATGTGTATTCAGCTCATGGTAATATTGAGTCAAGTATTGTAATAAACATAGTATCAACATAATTTTATTATTTTTTTTTTTTGTGAACCAATGCAGTGGACTATCCATGGTAAAAATCTACAGACTGAAAAATTAGCTGGTTCAATGGTCAATAAGATAGTCTTAATAAACCTTTATATACTCACTTAATATGGGAAAAATAAATTAAAAATAACTTAAGAAAATGTTGATAGAGATCAAAAATGGTGCAATATTTCAATATTAAAACATAGAAGCTGAGCAAAATGTTGGTGTAAAAATTTATGTAAATGTACCCTACAATCAATTAATGTTTGAAAAATATTCAGAGAAACACATTTTGGTGCCCGACCAAAAATTTAATTTTTTTTTTTCTCCATACTCGCTCTTTGCATCAACTTCCGATTTTATTTTCAGTGTTCTTCAAACGATAAAGCCTTCACTATTTGTAGATGTCATTATGCACTGTTTTTCACAGCACTAAACTTAAAATCACCCCTAAAAAGACTGCAAACTAATGCACTTATTTGCAGGTTATCAATTATTCTTTACTGAGCACAATACAAAATGCATGCACTGCTTACAAAAAAAAAGGTCAAAAATTATTGGCTGGTGGTAATATTTTTTGCAGTGTATTAGTCACCTGGTGTAACTCGAATAGGGAAAATGGAACAGCCTCTCAGTCTATACGAATGCAAGCAGATAATGGTTGAAAAATTTACTTGTAACAGCGTGCAGCGTGTGGTACAGATTTCAATGGTCTTGTGTGTTATTCGTCAGATGTTATGCCTCGAATGGGGGAAATGGCCTGCAGATGAATCAGCCTTTCGGTCTGTTTGAATGCAAGCAGATGATTAGTCGAAAAATTTACTTTTAACAGTGTTGTGGCATGCTGCAAAGGTTTTGATGCTCATGTGCAATAAAAATTATTTTGTCATCGTTTGGAAATAAGTTAATTTTTAAAAATTAACAATAAATAGAGTTTAAAAGTTCAAAGATAAATATAATTTTTTTTGTGTGGGAAGCATCTATTAACGCAAACTTTATGGATGGGAAGATTGTATAGCATTTCATTCTGTCCCCTGTTCTGAGAGGCTGTCAATAGAAGCTGCTTATATCTCATAATACTGCCATTAAAATACGGATATATGGAAGTGATCAAGGGAATAATTTTGTGAACTTAAGCGGGAAAACATATTATGTGGGAATGTCTTAAGCAAGTTTTTCTGTTTATACATACTTGGCTACATATATATATATCTATTAAGAGTACACAAATTTTTGGAAGTATTGAAGATAGAAAGCATGTTAAAAAATTCTAAATTGGTAAAACTAAGATAAATTGCCTATTGTTAATTTTTAAATAGATGACTGGAAACAAAAGGAACAAAAAAATACTAATTAGCTTTATTTACAAATTGATCCAATCTGTTATGTATTAGTCTAAAAATAATATTTATGTTTAGTGCACATAAATTAGATGTTAAAACAACTATGAAATTGGAGAACTCTTCAACCAGTATTATCCAGAACATATTTACAATTAATTTTGAAACTAACAGTTTTTAATAAAGAGTGAGGATATATGGGCCTGCTGGTCACAAAAGGAAAAGGAAATTTAAGAAAATAAGTTAAATTTATTTTGAATATATTCAATTTGTCATCAGATGAATTAATATTGTTCCATATTACTGAGCATTATTCTAGTTTTGACCTAATTAGTAGAGACCTGAAAAATTCGCTACTGCGATAACGCGAATAAAAGCATTTTCACATGTAAAATGCGAATTTCTGCACTTTTAATTGAAAACGCCTATTTATCATGCTTATGGCACATTTTAAAGAAATTTTGTTAAATCCGCCTAAAAATGACGTATCAAAATAAAGATGTATCGTAATTAATTATACATACGTATATTTACAATGATTTTCCATAAGTTCATTACTTTTCTAGATACTACGGTTATTTTGATTTTTTAGTTTAGTCGCCATCTTCCTTTTCTCAACGGTTGTTCACTTGTTGTACTATAAAAATAAAATTTGTCACGGGCTTGAAATATATTTATACATAATTATAAAAATGCAATGTTCAATTTCTTTCGTAAATTGTTCTCATATTCTTATAACATCGATTATGGGCCGGTATTATGACCTCCGGCTAAATCTTCAGGTTAGCTAGCCTTCAGGTTAGGCTAGCCTCCGGTTAACGAACGAGGGGTGTATTATGACCCATACTTAGCCTGCGGTTGGCTAACCGGAACCTGACGAAGCGTGTGGTGTAATAATGGGTGTGTTGGTAATGAAAAAAACCAGCATTTGGTAACTTTTGTTGCAAGACAGTTTTCTTTTTCTGGTAGAATGCTAGTCAGCTGTTTGTTTGTATTGTGATTCAGAATGTTTACAGCTGCAGTAAAGAACTATGCCGCGAACTTTATCTTGCAACAGATATAATTAAATTAACCAAAAACTACTTCAACGTCAAACCTGCTTTGTATTAAACCATAAAATTACAATTTACGATTCAAAACCGTGTGTTTTCAATTTTACTCTTGTATTTAAACTCATGATTTTGTTAGGTTATATATTAAGCCAAAACTAACGAAGTAATTCTATACAAACAAATAAATACGGATGACATTTTTGCTAGAGAAGACTTATTTCTTTCATAAATTTATTTCATAATCAAATAATATAGACCCTGTTTCGGGAAAATACTTGTCGATTTTCATTTCACTGGTGTAGGTTTCATTTTTGTACTAATAGTTTCGTATCACGTATCCAAATTAATCCGATCCTGATGGAATTAGTTTGTGGTATAGCATGCTTGCTGTTTTAATTTAGTTGGTCGAGAGATCCTAGACATATTCACTGGGGAAATAATTATGATTGTAAAATGTATACGAAATTAATACATTTTTTCAAGACCTGACATAATTTGTTTGTATCGTGATATGTTAGGTATTTTGAGTTATGTACAGGGTTTTTCAACATTCTAAATTAAAACAGCAAGTCTAATGTAAAACAAGACCAACATATAAAGGGTCATGCCGATAGGATCAAGGGATAAACTTGGATATGGGAAACAGAATAATTCCAGTGCTGTTTTCGTTTTGCACTTGCGTGGCAGGTAGATAATAAGTACCTAAAGGTTTGTAAGATAGGGAAGGGATAATTGGGTAACATTTATTATCACATTCAATTGTATTCATTGAATTATAACCACGTCTGAAGTCGTATGAAGTGCATTTCATTCCCGGCATATGTCCACTGTATTACGAATAAAAATTTGCAGATACAAATTCCACGAAAACACGCATTTTATAGGTAATAATAACCCTCATTTTGCAATTTTAAAATTCACTTATTTACACATATTCTTAAGCAGGAACATTTAAGTTTATATACATTGCATACTTTTATATACTTTGTGATCAATTAAAGTCAAATAATAATACACGACTCGACGAGAATAGAAAAGCGTGACTACACTTTCATGTCATGCAATTTTTAATAAAACTTTGATGAATACGGCGAAGCATTTTATATTTAGTAATAAATTATTCCATCGCATCCTGCAAATATTCAATAGAATTCCTCAAATAGTCATCGTTACTATCAACAACTAACCTCGCCTGATACATCGCCATTTTATTTTCTGTTGCTTAGCCTCCGGTTAAGCAGCTAGCGGCCGGTTCATCCACCCGCTAGGTTAGCCGGGACTTTAACTGGAAGGTAGACGTTAACAGGGAGTCATAAAACCGAAATAAGAGCTAGCCTGCGGTTAAATTTTAGCCGGAACTTTAGCCGGGGGTCATAAAAGCGGCCCTAAATTTACTTTTATATTTTTAACGGTGCCTTTACGTTTGGGTTGAAAATAAATCGGCTGGCTAAGAATGTTTGAGTTTCATGTTGGTCACACTGTTTTGTTCGTTATTTTCATACAAACAAGTTTCTTCTGACAAAAACTTTAATACGTAAATTACGTTGTAGTATAATACGAACGACAATATTTATTGTTAAATAATTATTGAAATTAATTTTTAAACTTTCCTATACCCATATTTTAAAGTTATAGTTGAATAACACGAAAGAGACATACAAGTATGGAACTTCAATCGTAACCTCAAAATATGAAATCCTACGAAGCTGTAAACAAGTTTGCCGCGAAAACCAATTATTTTATCATAAACGAGTAACGTAGCTAGTGCGATTATATGAGGTATTTGTTTTCATTGTGGTTTTCTGGATTTTAAGCATTGCTTTAAAATAATTGTACAGCTAATGTTAAATTAAGTATAAAGTTACCCATATTTTGTTTGAAATGCCTAAGCCTACCGTAAATGCGTGTGTATACGGGCGGAAGAATTCAAACGTTAAGGTTTATACGCTTCTGACCCAAAAACGTTAATGTACAGACAATGCAGCTGCACAGTTACATATTAAAAAAGAAGACAAGAACAGCAGAAGTTAGTGGGGTCGTTACCACAATGCTGAAATACCACAATGCTGAATGTCAAAATTGACCACAACGCCGACAGCTAGAAAAATTCTGTGTACCACAATGCCGACATAACAACTGAATGAATTTGTGTGTGTTTCTTAAATGTACCTAACGCCGAAATACGACAATCAAACCTAGCCTAGCCTAACTTAACCTTGTCTAACTTAACCTTGTCTAACTTAACCTTGTCTAACTTAACCTTGTCTAACTTAACCTTGTCTAACTTAACCTTGTCTAACTTAACCTTGTCTAACTTAACCTTGTCTAACCTAACCTTTGTAGCAGTCCTGCAATGACATTTTTCGGCGTTGTGGTACACAGCAGTTTTCTAGCTGTCTGCGTTGTGGTCAGTTTGGCATTTCAGCGTTGTGGTGTGTTCCCTAGTTAGTTTTTATAAACAATAATTCGTAATTTTGTAAAAAAAAAATTAGTACCAGTTTTAAAGTAAGGAAAATAATACCTATATATATATGAAAAAAAAAATAACACCTAATTTTCAGAAAAATAACATCTACTTTTTCAGGTCTCTACTAATTAGTGCTAAAATAAAAAGGGGGATAAAATAGAATCTGAATTTATAGCATATTAAGGGATGTATTTTAGGGCCAGTGTTCTTCGGGATTTAGAGGTTAAATAATCTACATGTTTATAATAAAATAATTTGGAATCTAAAATATTTTCAAGATCTTTTAAATTGATAGCTTTTGAAACTAAAGTACTTTCTAATTTGTAATATTTGATTGTAAGATATTTCCTGGAATTGTGTATACATCAAAATGAACTCGTCTCTACCCCATACTTCCAAGCCAGTCAATAATGCTTGCTAGTGTTCGGAGGGTTTAGGGGAAAAGGGGGAATGATGATTTCTGCTGGAGATAGTGGGGGTAGGTTTTGCAATACCTAGAGCCTGTCTATTGTCTCATATGTATAAATTGATTTTATTAAGAATTAAAATTATCTTTCCTCGAAATATATATATTTTACATATAATGTAAGTGGAACTCTAGAATTTCAATTACTTCAGAAATTTCCAAGTGTCTAAATGTAACTCCACACTAACATTTGTCGTCACACTTTTTCTTGTTTTTTTTCTTTAGTACATTTACAAGGATGTTTTAAGTTAATGCAAAACATAAACTGCTTATATGAAAAACTTTAACTGGTCAGCATTTTGATGTTATTTTCTTTGGTATATTACACAGGTGCCACCAACACACTGTTCATCGGTGCTCAAGACCATGAGTCACACTGATGTTGGGATTGAACCCATGACCCTCACCACATGAGCATGACGTGATGGGGAAAGCAGCCAACAAGGGCAACTAAAAGCTAGAAGTACGGCTACACTATTTTATTTATTTCCTTCCTTAATTTTTTATAACATAACATTTAATTGTAGGTGACAATAGAGTTGATTTACAGATACGGTGAGAATGAAAAGATTTCTTGAAGTCTGCATTGAATAAAAATAATAAAATCCAAGGATTTTTGTGTAAAGATGTGCATCACAAGTATTTTCAATAATTTAAAATTAAAATGACAAGATTATTTTTTAGCATATAAAGATACATAGTATGTACTATTGCAGGAAACAAATCCAAATTTCTCAATAAATCTTTTAGCTTCATTAACGTTACTCCCCCTAATATCAAGCACAATTTTCACCTAAATTTGAGATAGATAGTCATGCTTTAATTACTTACAAATTGTTTCAAAACATACATTATCATAGTAGCAGTTAGTATATTTATAAATGTGACTTGCAATACTATTTTATCTCCTTAATTCATTAAAAACTCTCTACATCCTCCCACTTCAGTCTTTAAGCAATTGTAGCTTACATCTGTATGATGTAGTTGGTATCATTTTGTGGCTAGGAAGGGCTTCTGCAATGAGAGGAACAGAAGGGGAAGGGGGAATTTGGGAAGGGAGCAGATGTGCCAAGTATTAAGAGGCACAAAATAGAGAGCAAGACTTAGAATCGAATAAGTTCTGTATCAAGTTAGCTTGCATTGCTTTGGCTGAATATAAATATGAAGTATCATGCTGATTCATCAAACTGATTGCTATATTGATTTTAATATTTCTCATTCAATAAACTAGTTTTGAAAAATTTATTATTAATTTTTACCTAGTACACAAGATGCAAACTCGCAAATTATTCATTTTGCGAACAAGTTCTGGACGTATCCATCGCATTAGGGTTTGTTGTGGCTTTACTTTGATGTTGCAATTTGGTTTCAGTACATCTGATGCATTAAACATTTTATTTTACAGTAATATGAGATCACAAAAACAAAACTTTTAATATATTAAAACATGCACTCATATTGAAATGATCATCACAGAGATTATATTTTTGGAACATTAATGCTTAAGACAACCTGCTTTAAAAATCAAGTGATACAATTTTTTAAATGTGAATTATTCATTTAATGTTCAAAACGCACAGATGCAAAAAAAAACTGTACATAACCTCCTAAAAATAATGATGTTAATTTAATAAGGCTCATGAAAACTTTAATTATATTGTTGATCTTGCATATTGGTAAAGTTATGTAAAAAAAATATTTTTATCTCTGCTGCCTATGGCACTAATAATATGTTATACTGTACAATGAAAATTAAACATGGCCTTTTAGCCATGCTGCAGTGGTATTCTTGTCCAATTGCATACTTGTAATTATGTACTTTCCTCTCCAAATTTACTTCTGTAAGTAGAGGCACGACGATGTGGGTGGGTGAAGTTTTATATGGCTGAAACTTTTCAGTGAGATTTGTATTGCCTGTGAACAACTTATGTTGGTGAGGTCACAGAGGCCACTTGCTGACTTGTTCTCCTTCCCTTTGCGTGGTCGTCAGGCTCCTGGGTGGGAGATCCGTCATGATGTTTCGGGTCATCGGCAGTGGGTCGATGGTCGCTTGCGTGGTGTCCCGTCGAGCAGCAGCACTGGGGCCCGGCCTTCGAGTGGCTGGCGGCCCCGTGGGAGCGAGGGCACGCCTGGCTGTGGCTCACGGCACTCGCGCAGCAGCTCAGACACACACCTGATTGGTGGGTTGCTGGAGGCAGCCCCTCTGTTCCGTCCTCGACGTAAGCAGCGTTCTCGGAGTGCGTGCTTGCGAGGTAAGCTGAATCCACCAACGAAGAGTCGAGGGACACCTGTAGAATATTAAATAACCAAATACAATGTTAATTACTACATGCACACAAATATCAGTGGTATTAAATACCGTACATTAATTTTTTAAGTTATATATATCAAAGATTGATTCTGAAGAACTACACTTTTCAGTTCCTAAGCTTATAGTTTAAATAAAATTATAGTTAAAAAAATATTCCCCCTTTTATCATTAAATTAACTAAAAATTAAAAAATAAAATTTAAATTGTAAGTTTTATGTCCAACAGCCAAATAATGCACCACAACTGTGTATAACTAAAAAATGTGGGGTGCTTGATATCATTTGTCTGAATTTTCTATCAGTAATAACAATATGATATGTAATAGATTTTCTATCTCTAATTTTAGGATATAGTCAATATAAAAATTTTAGGATATAGTCATTTCGAAAATTTAAGAATATAGTCATTATGAAAATGAATGTATGAATTAATGAAAAAAAAATGAACTTAAAATTAGTAATAGGGTGCTTCAGCATGGGCGCAAATCTGGAAGATTCGCAAGTGGGGCCTGCGAAATTTACAGAGGGAGAGGGGGCCCGGTTCGGTAATTTTGCATGCAGGGTTGACACGTCATATCTGGATTATATCAAAAAGAATTTAAAATTTTCAAAATTTAGCCCGACCTTGGAAAAACACTATTTAAAAATAATATAATTTTGAAATTTTAAAAATTTTGGGTTTTAACCCCTTTTCTCTCCCCCCCCCCCCCTCCCCGCCACCGCCAGGGACACAGTCAACCCTGTGAAATTTTCCCACCATGCTCAAACCTCATGGATACACAAAAAGCATGGTTATTACCCACAGCTTAAAATTAGGTTTTTTTGACCTTCTGACCCCCTACTCCCCCTAACACTAAGGTATTAAGTTATCAAAATATAGTACTGTCAGAGGTTCTTTATATGTATGCAAAACTTAAACACATTCGGATGTTGAAGAGTGGATAAAAATTGAATGTAAAGATTTTATTATATAGTTTATTCATTCATACATACAGGTCAAGCTAATAAAAGTGTGGTAGTGAAAATAAACATTTCATAGTTTTAATGCATTCACAGTTGGTGTCTGGGGTACGTGAAACTATTAACATTCCATTACTGCCAATAAAGTGGTGAAAACTGATGCACACAGTAGTTATAATGAATTGTCTTTGAAGCCATAATGCATAAAATCTTCATGAATTAAGCTCGAGACGACAGCAAGCAGCTGAACAAGTACCGTTGTGACGACCATCTCATACGGTGGAGGCTTCTCTTCCTGGATGTAGTTGCTGTCTTCATAGCGGGGGGGCCTGTCACACAGCCGAGACAGCATGTACTGCTGCAGCGAGGCCAGACTCTGCTGCGTGGTGCGTCTCCGATCTTGCCAGCGTGTAGTTGTGTTCCCGCTGCTGCAGTGCTTTCTGCGACACGCATCCATCATCTAACTCACTCACACAAAACTGACAACCATTTTTTTTTAATACCTATAATAACTAAATTCAATAATTGCAAGTGAAAAAAAACATTAAAAACTCACAGTTTGTCAAACTGCTGCCCAAACAACATAAAATATTCAGTAAACTGTGTGGGAGGAATAGCGGTCGTATGCTTATTTTCCGATGTGCTTAATGTCTGCTTTATAATTTTATACTTGTTCCTTTAAGTTTTGTGGGTGAGACAAAGTGATTGAGTCAACATAAATTTCAGCATATATTTTGCCTACAGAATGAAATCCTTGCCTCACACAGTTGTGTAGAATTGTACACTTGTTGTGGGGCTCAAGCGGAGATATTATGAAGAGAGTTGTGCCTCATGGTGCACAGACGAAACCTATCTTCAGTCTCTGCGAAGGAGAAAGTAATTGCACGCAATATAATTACAATGGCTAAGATTCATGGGCTGTTTAGGCACCAAACATGTATTCTGTAGAGCATGCACATTGCATGAGTGTCTGCTTTACACTTTTTTTTCCCTACGATCTTGCACACACCAAAACTGCAATGTAACTTCGCGCCCCCGACTGACTTTGCCAAAAGCCCAGGCTGTGAAAAACCAGGGTGCGTGAATGCACAGCAGCGACACATCTGGATGCCTCAAAGGGCCTAAGTAGCTTGGGCGGAAGAGAACAATTAGGTGATTACATGAAGCAGTTAATGAAAACACACTAAATGATACAGAGAATATGTATGGTACCATTAAAAAATTATCAAAAAGAGAATTAATCATTATTACTTATATAAGGAACAAGTGTAAAAAAAAAAAAAAAAAAACTCTGTTTAATCATCAAAATTAATAAACTGGTGAGAAAAAGTTTTTATTGACAGATTAGTTTACTTGTATATCTGCTTCACATTTTAACATAACCACCATCCAGATCCAAACACTATTTGCAACACTGCAACAGATTATTTAATCCCTCTGCATAGAAGTTCGCAGCCTGGGAATGGAACGGACGCCTCGGCTATAGGCATCATGGACTTTGAATGCCTAATGCGTGGAGCCTAAGTACAGGCACTTCTCTGAAAAATGTTAAAGCAATCTCCATACTAGAGTCAAAAAATTATGGCTACCATTCTTTGGAACGAAAAGGGCGTCATTTTGGTTGATCTAAATGAAATGTGGGTCAACAATTATAGCAAAAATGACAAAATTACGATTATCAACTGGTTTAATTTCCAGGCTGTGAACTTCTAAGCAGAGGGGATAAAGAAACAGGTATAGTACCGGGAAAAGTGCTTGGAACCGAGTAGTGATTATGTGAAAATGTGAAGTAGATATGAAGTAAACTAAAACTGCCAATAAGAACTCACAAGTTAGTTTTTTTAATGGCCAAATGGTATTTACTTGTCAAATATCCCTCGTACATAAGCAAAACACAGTTAAAAAATTTTCCTCTAAAATACTGTTGATTCACGGAGATGCAGGTTAAGCCCTGCACTGTTTGCACAGCCACTCGTGCACACCTGCGCGGTGGTGGTTGACACAACCAGGGACGTGGCACGGCTCACATGGCTCAAGGGCTGGGCTCCGTCCAAGTCAAGTGTGACTGGGTTTAGTGTTTCATTTCTGTGAATAAGCACTTGAGAGTTAATTTACCAAGTAATCAGTCATCTCTGCTTAACTTTTGATTTGCAGGACAAAATAAACCACCAATTTTTTTTCAATGTTTTCAATAATTTGAAAGATTAAATTGTTCCAGTGTTATATTTTTTTGCAACACTGCAATTTTATTATCAAGTGTTACCTGACACTAGACGTGGGAAACATTTTGGCTGACAGTTGTGAAGCATGCCACCTAATGTATAATTGAATAAGGTATTAATAATTAAAAAAAAATACCTATATTATAGATGAATGCAGTCAAGGAAGAATCTACTTTTGCTTATTTGAGTACGCTGCTTTAGACGGAATAAATATGTTTGTTTGTATTGTAGTGTGTTATGATCTACAGCTATGCACAGGGGCTTATGGCGATGGGACCTTCAAGATTATTGTAGGTTCTGAACCTTAATGGATATACATGTTTGGTGCTTATAATCTTCTCCAGGTGTTATTTATTGGTCATGAAATCATATCAATTCTGAGGCAACCATCTATGTTCATGTTTTACATGGGTATGCAGCGACCTATATAAAATAAAATAAAATTTAAAACTGCAGTTACATGTATCATTTACTTCTGCAGCTGTCAGCTTGTTATCTTGTCCTGTTTTTCACTTATTATCTTTGTCTCGTGTTTGATTAGACACTCATGTGCTATTGTTTATTATCTTTATATCTTTATCTATATATATATAAATGAAATTTTGTTTGTTCTGTATGTGCTCCTAAACCATTTATCTGATTTTGATGAATTTTTGCATACTAGACCTTTGAAACACAAGGAAGGTCATTGTCTGTGTGAGATTTTGAAAAATTTACCCCATACCCTTTTCCTTAAAACAAAACTTTGACACTACATGATGAAATTTTGTTCTCTTTGCATTCAAAATAAGGGGAAAATTACTGTCTATACTCTATAGTATATTTCTAAAAATGATGTGCGTCACTGTCTACATTATATAAAAAAAAGGGCCATATTTCTTTTTCCCACCCTTTAAAACAACTTTTTTTTTTACTTTCGATGAAATGTAGCACACTTTGCATTTAAATTAAGGGGGAAATTACTCAACTGATTTAGAAGAAAAAAGAATGCCAAAAATCTACCTCCATTCCCTTTCACACCATTTAAGACAGAAAGTTGGTACGTCTTGATAAAAATTTGCACACATCACATTCAAAATAAGAAGAAAATTACTGTTCAGTACATCATAATTTAGAAAGAAGTGCAAGGTCCTTACATGAGATTTTAAAAAACCACTCCCATCCCTGAAAACAGAACTTCGACACTACTTGATGAAATTTTGTTTACTTTGGATTCAAAATAAGTGGAAAATTACTGTCCATAATTTATTTGTATAGTAGAGGTTCCCACTACCTAAACAAGAATTTTTGTACTTTTTGATTACATTTTGCAACTTGGCGTTAAAATTTAGAGGAAGATAACAGTCTATGTACGATTACTACCCCTAAAGCGGTGTTATGGTACTTCTTGAAATTTTGCATACTTGATCTATATACCTTTCCCACCACATAAAGTATAGTACTGATACAACTTGATAACATCTTGCACACTTGCTGTTCAGAAGAGGAGGGAAATTATTGTCTATATTTGATTTTCATAAAAAAAGGTTTATTGAATACATTGTTACGGTTCGTTATATGAAATAAAAAGATTTTCTTACTTTTTAATTCGTGTTTTATGGTCCTAAAGACGAAACAAACGTATCCAATCACTTTCAATGTTTTACTCACTCATTCAACACATATATTCGCCTGTCGAAAAATGCTCGCAGCTCGGACGATGAAAATTAAAGAAAAACAACGTAGATTAAGTCTTTCAGTAAAATCTTACTGTAAGTAACAGAAATCAGTGCGACCTCAAACAGGGCTGCACCCAACGAAACCGAATTTCGCTACGAGCCAAACGCCGACGAAGGTGATCACAATTTCTAATTAGAATGGCCGAATGAAAATATAAAAACAATTAGGTTAACTGAAACTCGACATGGCTCTGACCACCAACGTTAAATTTTCTATCCTGCTAATTCTCCTGCATATTTTTACGAGAAGCCAATGAACGTGCCCTCCTGGTGCAGCGATCGACGGACGACTGACGATTAGTGATGCGACGAGTCGAGTAGACTCGGTGGAAGACTATTCTTTATAGTACTCTAGTGACTCGTATAGCGATGGCAGCGGACTCGATTCTGCAGGTACTCGATCCAAGAGTACACGCGGAGAAGTTGCCTAGCTACTGCGCACCCAGACTCGCGCATTATCTGGGCCTGCAGGATACAAGTACTCGACGATCCAAGTACTTGATTACGAGTACCGACGAAGGTTTCACCCGGCCAGCAGCAACTGCGCACTCATCCTCACTGAGACACTATCTATAATTTCCAAACGAAGTGTATATATTATTAACATAATAAAAGCAGTATCACAGATAAATATATATACATATACATAATTATATATGTTATATATAAATTATTATACTAAGAATACAACCAAGCAATTTTTGTGACAGTGTAAAACATGAAATTAGATTAATGGAAAAGAATATAATTATCCAATATTTTACTGTCGTGTAAAAAGGATTAGTGAACTGTCAAACGAATTTTCATACATACAATTGTTTCCGTTTTCCGTACTTTATAGTACGTCTGCCAACAATAGTCCTAGTCCAAGAAATAGCTATCTATGTATTTATGACAATCTAATTATGTAAGCCGGCTGTGATAAAATTTTAGTAGGTAACTGTATTAGTTGGCAAAACTACGATTCCATGTAGGTCCCTATATAAACTCATTGATGTAATTTTATGTTTAGAAAATTATTATTATTATTATTATAATTATTATTATTAACATTGGCTGGATTTTTAAATGTTCAATAATTATTTGGCACTAATGCTATTCGATGACTTTGTTGAACATTTGATTTTCCTAAAGTATTCTGCCTACAATTAAAATATTAAAAAATTTTAATTTCAAACCTCTTTCATCCCACGAATCTCGAAACGACTCGACTGAGAATGAAGCAATGAACAGAGTAAAAAAACAAACAAAAAAAAGGCTAATTCAGCAGACAGCTATCACTTAAAAATTTTAATGAAATTAGTTTTGTGTGCTTTTTATAACATGTATATAACGATAACTGAAGTTTTGGTGTAATTTTATGAATTTAAGTATTATTATATTATTGTAATACAGGTAATACAATTTCGTACTTCCTAATTTCAAAATTTTGGCAGACATAATTTAAACTATCTGCATGCCTACAAACAACACATTTCCTTATTGACATGGACATTTAGCTACGTTCGTCACGAGAAACAATGAAAACGAAAACAAACTATGTAAGTGGGAACTGTTTCGCGCTGTATCCTGCGTGTCATGCAGTTCACGAATTTCATAAATAACTAGCGAGCGAACAAGATACGTCTGCTTGTTGTTCTGCACTGTGCAGTTCGTAAATGACACATCGAAGATAGAAATAAAAAAGAACTATTAAATTACGCAGGTCTGGGTGTTCACGACCGAGAGAGATAAAGAGACATAGATAGCGAGACAAAGAAAATGATGGAGAGCAAGCACAGCCTGCAGGACGTACATAACATAACCGAACCGGCTGACAATGTTTCATCGGTGGTGGGGGGGTTGTGTGTTCGAGCCAGAAACATTTTACGTCCTCGAGGATAATTTTCTACATTCCATTTCATTTACATTTCATATTCTAATTTTTATAATTTAAAATATTAGCAAAGTGGAAAGTTTTCGGAACTGGAACGGTTCGGAACTGTTCGAAAAAATCGGAACTCTCGCCATCGCTTCTTATTCTATAAAATTATCCCTGTTTTGATGGTTTAGTACTCGAGTACTTGGACTCGACGTAATACTCGATTCTTTCATTGAAGTACTCGAGTGTACTCGATTCTTTAAAACACTGACTCGTCGCATCACTACTGACGATTGATGAAGTCATGCCACCGTTTCCTCCACGCAGGGAGGAGAAGTCGCATGATCTCACCGACCAATCACACACACGCTTCATTCCCACTACACATCACAAGCCAATAAGAACACACGACATACATTGAAAACAGTTTTCTATCCATAGAGCCAGGGACTTTACATTCTCCTTCTCTCTCCCACACCGTAAGACAGCAGTTATCACACAGTTCCCACGACCGGTGGTGAATCCCAGCTTTTATCTCTGTTGGCGGGGAGAATTACTGTTTCTTTCTCACTCGCACTTACAGGCCTCTTATACCTCTCTCTTTTTACACATCACCCCAGACACAGTCCCTTGTTCTAGCATTATTATGCAACACGTTAATAAAATTTAAGAACAGCAATCATAATACAAATTACTTGACAAAATTAAACTTATTTAGAAAAACCTGAAAAAGTAGGCCAAAACAGGCAAACATCCAGTACAGTGGCTTATTTGTGAATAATTACATAAAAAATAGTAATGATTGAAAATGTCTGTTAAAATACAAGGTAGATTCTTAAAACACACAGCAAGTGAAAAAATCAACCCTAAAATATGTATATAAAAAAACGGTAAAAATACTCTTATTGAGACTTTTTAAGAAATGTTTACATTCATAAAAATAGTTTAAAAAGAAAAATATTTAGCTAGGAGGGCAATGTTACAACATGATATTTAAAATAATATATCCTATCCTACTTTCTCACCCCTTTATGGAGAATGTTTCACACTTTATGTTAAAAAGAAAATTACTGTTAAACCTACCCTTTTTTTGGCTAATGCAGTTTGGAATTAACTACCTCCATTCCACTTTACTACCCACCCCTTAAAGCACATTTTTGGCTCTCCTTGGTGAAAATGAGAACAGTTTACGTACAAAAAAGGGGAATTTACTGTCAAAATGCTAATTTAAGATAAAGAAGTTCACTGAAAACATGAGATTACAAAAAAACAACCCTGTTTTTTTTTCCTTTCCTACCCCATTTAAATATTATTTTGATCCTTCAGATGAAATTTTGCACAGCTGACATGAAAAATATGAACACTAATGTCTACATCTAATTTTAACCTAATTGAATAAATGAGATGTTGGTTTACTACTTTCCTCCAGGTCTCCTCTCCCCTTACAAAATCACCCTTTTCTACCCCTTGAATCAGAATTTGGGCAATTCTTGATAAAATTGTGCACACTTGACGTTAAAATTAAGAAGACAATTACTGTCTAGATACAATTTTAAAAAAAATCCACTTCACCACTTCACCCTGTGTTTAGCCTGGGCAACACCAGGTACTTCACCAAGTATATTTATAAAAATTGAAGTGCTAAAGAAACTAAAAATAATTCAAAATAAAGTTATCCACTATAGGCACATTGTCCTGCAGTGATATAGTTAAATGGTTATCATTCATTGAACTTTATATATGCACTGCTGTTATAATGCTACTGTGTTTACTCAAATTGTTCTCTAAACCTGTCTGGGTTTAGGAGAAGTTATTAGAGGTACTACTTGAAATGTTTGATGAGAATATTACAATATTATTTTTTTATAAATTTATTAATCTTTTTATTTATGCATCTGAAATATTAACTGAACCCTTTCATGCCAATTAAAGAAAACTTAGTAGACGTAGATATTTATTAGGCCTGTGCAAAACTTGGACTTATTTTATAGTTGTTTTGGATATTCAATTAAATTTTGAGAGGAAATTTGTCATTTGTTTCATTTGAAGCATCAAAAGTGATGCAAAGCTTTAAATTAAATGCAAAGCCTCAAGTGAGTTATGAAGCATAAAACATGGGTCATCAGTTACATACAATTTAAATGTAAGTGCATATATAACCTTTATACAACAGTGGATAAATCATTGTTTATGTAAGAAATGCTTGACTAAATTAATTTTAATTAATTTTTGTGTTTATGTTATAAATGATTTCAATACCTCACCATTAGCATTTTTTTTTGTAATCACTCATTTCCAAATTAAAACTTAAGTTTTATATGGCCTTAGTGAGAAAAATGTTCACATTTTGATTAGACTTTGGAATATTTTCAATATTCTATTCTAAATTAACTTTGTATCAAAAAGCAGTATCCACACAGGCCTAATATTCATGGATGTGATTAAACTCAAACGCACAATCCACCACACTGAAAATATATACTATCTATGCTTCTATACTAATATTATAAAGCTGAAGAGTTTGTTTGTTTGTTTGAACGCGCTAATCTCAGGAACCACTGGTCCGATTTGAAAAATTCTATCAGTGTTGGATAGTAGATAGTACATTTATCGAGGAAGGCTATAGGCTATATTATATTATCAATAACATTAGGGATCCTTACTAAAAGTCCAATTTAGAATCAAATGCGTTGGAGGGGGTTAGATACAACATGCAGTACACGTACGAAGTGTGTGTTGACAATGCTGCAGGCACTAGAAGTTTATTTCCTATTGCCTATTAACATTGTTGCCAGGCACTAGATGCCTTATCATTCTTAATTTTCCCATACAAGTAAAAAACACCCTTGTGATATTAACAACGAAGCAATCAGTACCCTTATAAGAGTTCAATTAGTATTTAAATACTTTTTATCACTTTAAATCGCAAACCTAAACTATTTTTTTTTCCCTCTCTCTGTGTTTAATTTGCTTTTATATTGCCCTTTTTTTCAAGTACGTATATATATTTTACAGACTTGAAACTTCACAGTAATGTTCCTTATGTTACGCAGGATGACATTTTCCGAAAATTAGATCCCATGGGTTGTTAAAACCAGGCAACAGTGGGTACTTTGTCTGCATGAGAACAGGATTTTGCATTGTTCATGCCTTCTGCATCTTCATGGCAACGGGCATCGCGCGGCAGTGGCGTACCCACAAGGAGGGGCATGTATAATGAGCGGCGCAAGAGTGATCTGCCTGTAGACTGCCGTAGCGAAGTACGGGTACATCAGTTGTACGTTGCATGCACGAGTCGGGAAACCATCGGTGCTATTCATTTTCTCTCCGGTACATTATACAGCATTGTAATAAATTTTCAGTGAATTTTTTTTTATTTACCATTACTGTAAATGGGAGATGTGGCTTAATTTTTTTCCATTAGTATAGCCATGTGAAGCCGGGTCGGGCTGCTAGTCTTTAAATATCAACCCAAAAAATTTGAAAAAAATTCCAAACTTCATTAAAAAATTATCTATTACTATATATTAATTATTGATGATATATGTAAAACTAAAATTGGGGAATCTGTATTCAATCACTCTAAACCCTGTGGTCTTCCACCCCCTTCAGATACCCTTTTTAAGGTACGAGGAACTCTTTCCTAAATTTTCAGCAAATGTAAAATACAACCTTTGGGTGGTACTGCTGCCTACAGATGCTGTGACTCAAGTATTCTTCTGTGTTGCTTTCCTAGAAGAAAACATCTGAGGATATTCTCTGGCTGCCTCGGTGGTTGATCACCACTAACCCTCAAGCAACTGGGGCACCTGGTTCAATTACACGCTCTAGCTTTATTCTCTCGGGCAAGTGTTGTGGACAACACAGTAGTATGGATGATCCTCTGGGATCCTGAGTTTCTCTCTCCCCTCCTTCCCCTCTCCTTCCATCTTTGTTCCACAGCTGTTCACCTACGAAAACCAGCCCAGTTTGGAGATACCATCGAGACAGACAATAAAGTTACGAATTCCAGTGCCCAGGGTTAGGGGTCAGCGAGTATTCAAAAATCATTTCGTATTCGTGAATAATTTGATATTCAATTTAAATGACATCAAATAATTTTTTTTAAATGTTATTTTTATTGTTACCAAAAGATACACCAAAAGGGACTCATTCAGAAAAAAAATTAACCAAAAAAAGTAACATTAATACACAAAATGTATTTATGATTTTAAGTTAGTAAATAATGATCTATTTTTACATACAAATCACTTGGGTGAAAAAAATTATCAAACTTAAAAATGTACTTGTTTAAAAAAATACATTGCCAGGATTTTGTTATTTTCATTAATATTTCAACTCTGTATTATAGTTCCATATAAATATTTCTCTCTTTTTCATTTTACTGTATTTTAGATTAATTTTTCTTGGACTTCTGTGAAGTGTAAAAAAAAAAAAGTTTCTCTGTAAGTTAAAACTTGATTAGAAAAGTATTTAATATTTGTGAATAATTTGATATTCAATTCAAAACTTGATTCCAATAAAAACAAACAGTATTCGTAGATCAAGAAGGACTGTTGATGGAGGTGTGGTGCACACTGCTGACTGGCCAGATGCTCGTTTGAGTAGAATAACAATAATTCCAACACGAGGCCTAAATGAGCTTGGCACCCAGCAAGGTCTGTTCTGGCAGCACACCATAAGCTACACTGCAAGTGATGCATTCAACACTAGTGTTAGTAATGTTTCTTTCTAATTGTAGGATCCAATACTTCTATTCACTTCCTTTAATGAGTCTAATCTTAACATTTGTTTTTATTTCCCCATAGCATTATGTAGACATTAGCGATGCTGCACATTTAATTTCAAAATAAGACAAAACTAATATTGTTGAAATTTTTTGAAGTAAAATCAAATTTTGAATAAAAGTTTTATTTCCTATTACTCTAAACATATTTGAGTAAGATATAATGATTACTATAAGCTAATATGAGATAAAAAAAAAAGTATTTGTCATGACTAAAGCACACATAAGGCCTGTTTTAAACATACCACAGTTTGTACTTTTTGTTTGTATTTCATCTCCAAGTTGCACAAGACTGTGTTATAACCTCAAAATACTTTTTCCGAATCTTCAGGCAAGAGTTCGACATAGAAACAAATTCCTCCAAATGCAGTGAAACAAGCACTGTGGAGATCTCACCTACACGTTTTCCAGAGGAACACGCAGAGTGCTGAGGCTGCTATGACCAGCGCGACAAGAAGCGAAATCTTAGCTGCCTCCAGCAAAGTATCGTCATCTTCGTCAGCACTGTTCTCATCTTCATTCCTTGCGAGAAGCGTAAAACAATTGTAGAAACATGCACCTTTGCAATTTTTTAATGATGGAATAAACATGTTGATTTAAAATAAACTACATATATTTACAACATAAAGTTGACTTTAGAGATTAATTGTAAACACAAGTGGTTCTTTTTTATTACAAAATGTTTGAAATCTAAAGCTTGCCAGCTTTCAGGAATAGAATGGGAAATCAATTTAAGTACTGATATTCAATGGTTACGGAAATGCTTCCTCCATTTTATTCTTTAAATCTTGTGTCTCCCCTTTCTGCTGCAATTCTTAAACAATTCTGATGTGCATAACTTTCCAAGCATATTACTAAATAATTATAAGAGTGCTCTGCTTACCCACAATTCTTTGATTCATTGCTGCAAGTACAAAAGCTGTCCCAGCTGCAGACAAAATCTTCACAGCATTTCAAGTGGTCATTACATTCATCGTGTATTTCTAGAACAAGAGCCAAATGCTGTTATTGGCAAAAATTAGAGTAACTTTGCTGTTATACAGATGAATTCTACATTTAATTTATGTGACGCAGACCATAACATGGTGGGGCACTTAAACAATTATAGACATTTCTGTTTATTTTATATCTGTTTGTTAGCACACCTGGCACCAAGGAGACCGGTTGAGTTAAATTTTTTTTTCTAATGCATGAGTTTACTCTGATAGGACAAAATTAAAAGTCTGTGGCTAATTTAGAAAACTTGCAATATGTGCAGGTCACTTTTAAGTCATTGCTATGGAATATGTTTACAGACTTAAGATTTTTTTTTAATTTGCGGGGTTTCAAAAATTGTAGGATAAGTAAAAAGGGGGCCTGACAAAATAACTTATTTCCCCCAGGCTCTTGATTTCTCTCGATCACCCTATACACTTGTTGCTGTTGGAAGTATAATCCACTGCTTCAAGTAAAATTAATTTTTATATATTTTATTATTGCATGTATGTTTATGCGTGATCTCACATATCGGTTATTCCACTTTCCCGTCACTGCTATTATTTAAGGGCTATTCCTTTAAACTTATCATGATAGCTATTTGCATTTGTTGTTTGGCTGCAAATTTTGTCACCAGGTATTAACTAAACGTTATTTGCGAACTGCAATACGTCACAATTAATATTTACTGACTTTTCTTTATGTAAATGATTGGTAGCCCTTCCAGAGAAGAGTTTTGTTTCTTAACTGTATGTGTGTAATATATATGTGAGTGATAGCTATTATCCTACTGGCTATATATGACTACGGCACACACAGAAATGTGAAACAAAATGTTAGGTAGTAAAAATTACGTCAGACTTACCAGAGCAGTTCTTACAACCGTTGGGAGAGTCTGCTTGGCCTGGATCGCAGTCACCGTCCTCATCGTTATCGGGTTGGGGCGGGAGATAGGGAGGCTGTGCTTGCAACCCTGGATCTTGTGGTTCTGTCGGGTCGCCTGGCCCTGGCAGAACACAAGAAACAAACTGGGACATTTACTTCCCGAGACTGCTTTATCTTCTACTTAGGGTGCTTTTCACTTCTCCTCAAAAAAAAAAAAAGTAACACTGAATGTGAAATGTTTTAGATATTACTTCATAATGGTGGAGCTACACTTCACCACAGTTTACTTTGATTGTTCATGATCCAGTTTAATAATTACTAACTTTAATATGCTCAGGGAAGCTAAAATGTATGGCACTAATGCTTTAAGAGGCAAAAGACTCGTACACTTATATCACTAATGCTCATTTTAGGGAAACTTAATAAATAAGAAAACTGTAATTTTACACCACAGAAGTCTTCACAGCCCAACACAGTTTCTTCAGCCTGGCTAGAGTGAGTATTGAGCACACTATCATGGTATACTCTCAGGGCACTCCCATTTTCTTCCCTTGCTCACTCCGTGAGCTGCTCCGCCCCAATAGGGTAAAGGTAGGAGTTTTGAATCGCGATGTTACGCACGAGGCTTAGCACGATGGGTTCCTCAGGATTATGATGTGCTCCGAACTGGGGTGCCCACTCGGTGCTCGCAAATAGAGTGAAGCCTGGGCTAGGCAGCGACCCCACGGGGGCCCTGCCTCACAGAGGACCCTCTCCACCCCCTCCTCCCTCCGAGCTGACCGAGAGCGGCAGGTCTCATCTCACCCTTGCTGACCCTGCCTTAGGTCAAGACTAAGGCTGTTCCGAAACTAGCCGATTCCAACAACTTGGATTTTTTAAAAAACCTTGTCTTTGTTTGAGTAGCAGTTTTATCTTTCATGAAATATTTTTAGTACTTTTTAAAATGTAGATCATAAAAATTATTAACTTGGATAATGATTAGCTACAAGTAAATGAAATGAAGTCGTTAACCTTATAAATAAGTGATGCACAATTTCCAATAACTTTTCAATTTCCAATAGCTTTTCATTTAGATTTATAAAAAATGACATAAGAAAAATCTTCCATTATTTATTCATTTACATAATGGGGCAAAGGGTGTGTATCAGTTTTGAAAGGATATTAAAAAAACTGAGAAAATTACAGAAATAAGGTTTATTTTATTGGAATAAGTATACATTCCCATTTTTTTTTATCAAGTTCTGATGGTGGCCATCAGCAGCGATGTACTGATGAAGGTGAATTTGCAATTCTTTGACTGCTTTTCAGCACATTCTGAGGCATGTAGCGGTGATTCCCTCCCAAATTTGCATCTTCACTTCTTTCAAGGTGCGAAGATGATTTTTGAAAACGTTTTACTCAAGGTAACGCACAGGAACAAGTCACAAACACTTAAATCCAGTCAGCGGGAGCCCCGGATTTGAGCGTTTGTGACACTTCTTCCTGCGGGGTTACCTCAAGGAAAAGGTTTTCAAACATCATCCAACACCTAAGAAAGAACTGAAGATGCAAATTCAGGAGGAAATCACGGCTATACCCCTGTGTGCCGAAAAGCGGTTGAAGAGTTCCGTGATCACCTTCATCAATGCATCACTGCTGATGGCCGCCATGTTCCTAATGTGATCTTCAGAACTATATAAAAACAAAGGGGGATGTATACTGATTCCAATAAAATAAACCTCATATCTTTAAGTTACTCCTTTTATTTTAATTGTCTTTCAAAACTGATACCCACATTTTGCCTCACTCTGTAGTATGGCAAGTAATAGTAAAGGTTAATTGTAATAAAATGTATCAGAGGTGGTATTGGGGAATCGGTAGCGGTATCAAAGTATCGGGAATTATTATTGGAAAAGGAGCTATCGGAACAGCTCCAGTCGAAACCAAGCCATTATTTACATATTATCCTGTTAAATCACCTCTATCATTGAAACACAATTGGAAATTTTTTAAGCAAAGAGGTGACAATCTTCATTTAGTGTAAACAGACTACTTTATGAAGTGGAATCACTGTACACTCTAAGAGATAAGGGTCAGACCATCAGTGTTTCACAAAACACCACAGTTGCCAAAAAGTCACCCCTGGATTTTCTGTTGAACTGGTGGTGAGGTTCAAATCTACCATCAACTGTAAGATATTTTTGTCTTCTTTTTATAAACTCTGAAATTCCAGTAGGAAATGCTTTTATTCATGGATACAAGAACAATAGTTATATTATAAAAAAAATTTCAGATTGACATCATACCTTGTATTAAGCCCGTGTCCTAGCCTTGTCTGTAATGTCTGCTGCTGTCTGATCATGCCTGTGACGTCTTAGCCAGCCGCCACCAATGTTGTGTATTAATAATATTGTGTTTTGACAGTAATCTGAAAGACAGACCGCACAGAAATTGCAGTGTAAATTGTTTAAGTTTTTTTCACTTGTCAGATTTCAAGTAGCATTGTAAACACACTTCCACTCCCGCGGAGCAGAAAGAGCGTGTTGTAGTCCATGAAGGCAGTCCCGTCTGGGCCACCTCTGACACCAGTCATGGTCAGGAGGCGCTCCATTGCCATCACTATTTACTTGTCCGTTTTCCTGTTGCTTGTCATCCTGTTTCCGTCATTATGACTCAGACTGCACATAGGGGCATTGTTAGTTCACCACGTTACTGTGTGGAAGAGTGTGGGTACTGTGAAGTTGTAGTACTTGTGAGTACGTGTAGGCACTGCATCGGACGTGAGTACCACCTCTGAGGTGTGAGTAATGTTATCCTGTCCCAGCGAGTGTCCACAGAGTGTCTAGCTTAGCTGAGGGCGTACCCACGGGCCTGCACCACGTGAGGGTCCAGGCTAGGCTGCATAGCACTGTTCTCCGGTGTGGGTGACATCGCTCGGTAAGACACGTGGGCCGGATGGTCCTTGACTCGTCTCTCTGGTCTCCTGAGAGAGCTGGTGCCGGGCAACTACATCTAACCACGACACTACCGAGACACGTCCGCCATGGGTCCGCACCACTCTGTGTACTGAGAATTGAATTAAATACACGTGATAATAATATGAAACATGAATACGTATGGACAGAAAATAGTTAAATCTTCACTTCTGTTTCAATGGCTATGATGATGACTCAGGTTCAATCACCAATTATAAGATTCTTAGTTTGCAAGTTAAAAACAGACCACATTGCAGATTTATTTATTTATTTACTCATGTACAGTGCGTCCAAGGGCAGGTTTTCAACAAATACCTGACTTTCATGCTCTTACATTTAACATTTTGTATTGTTATAATTAATCTTATAAATAATATTGAAAAAATATATATTAAGATATTATTATATTACCATAATTTACCTATTAAATTACACTTTTAAAACAATACTATCAGCAGAAGTTTTGTTTGGACTTAATTTTTGGTAAGTCATATCACAGATTGCTGGCTGTGTACGTAAAACAATTTCTGTAAACTGTATTTGTATGTGCTAGGACTCTTTACGTTGCTTTTGTGCCTGATGAGATGATTGTGGTAAGGTGTCAGTTGCAATAGCTTTTTGAATCATGAATTTTCATATTTTCTACCTGCCTTATTTAGAGCAAAAACCTACTTTCCATATATGTATAGCCATTTAGAACATTGCAAATATTCTGTTATATGCTGTCTTCTGTTTTAAGTTGTATGCATACCGTAGGCAAGCTTTCTGAAGTTTCTGAATTCTACACTGAAGAAATTTTTCTATTCTTATGAACATTCCAGTTCAATAGTCAAAAGGAGAAAGAACCAGCAAGTCACAGATGTTAACTTTAAGATTGGTTGGCAAAATATGTTTAAAAATTGTATGTACTTTAACCAAATAGTCTGCTGTTTGCACAGTCTCTGAAATAAATGCTTTGGACCATTTACAAATTTTTTTAGAATGATTCCTAAGCTCTTGGCTGTATAGATGATTTTCAAAGTATGGGTTATTCCAATTTTAATAAAAGAGCATTTGCTAGGATTTAGTTTTAGATTTTTAGATTTTTCTTGCTTCACCATTTATAGTCTCAGAAGATCTTCATTGTTTACTCCCTTTTATGCCACAAACACATTCCACTGCTTTTCTATCCTAAAGTCTCCTTTCACACATCTCAGGATTACTTATTGTAAAAAACTATTTCTTAACTCTAAGAATAATTACACCTTTTAAGTCTGGCTACCCAGCAAATGTTATGAAATAATTGGCATTTTTTTTTAAATCTTATTTACTGGTTATGTATTAAAAAAAAAAAGTTGTATAAACTCAAATTTTGTTGCTCCATGGTTCATGATGCATATATACTCGAAACAATTAAAGCTCACAGCCATTTGGTTGCGAACAAAACAATTAAAAAGCAATGTAAAAATAGATGATATTTTTAAGTCATTTAATGAAAACATGAAATTAATTTTCCAGACTATTTACCATGCTCTTGAGAGAGTGTCCCGACGATGGAAGAACATCCTATGAGAATGTGCCACCAGATATTCATTGTCGGGAACAGGAGGTTGCTATATTCTAATAGAGCTTCCTGAACAAACGGTTGCAAGCAGCTTACCAGCCCCAATAATAACCAATATACAGACAGATAAGATAACATGCTTATCACATGTAAACCACTTTTTTGTTCCGCAAAACTAGGCACTGTGGGAAAATCGCAAAGTGTCAGCCTAATTTTTTTCGCAATGTAGATTCTAAATGATATGCACAGCATCAGTGGTCATTCAGTACAATTAAATTTATTTGCTATCATTTATGTCACTGTAGTTTCCACAGTACTTGAACAAAACAAAAAAACATACATGTTCCTACTATGATCTTTAATTGGCCTGCCATTGTCTATGACCTAGTTTGATAATTATTGCTAATATATCCATAGAGATAGGAAATCAAGCACTCAATATTAATACCTACTTTATAATGCAGTAAGTCATATAATTAAAGAACTGAAAACTTTTCTCTTAAATTACATTATTCTGTCAAAAGGATAATGTTTAGACATTTACTGAATACATCAGAAGTGTTCAACTAAATTGGGTCTCCTAAATGCATCAAAAGCAGTGCTCACTTTATTGTGTTAACTTTTTTTTTCAGCTTAGTATGTTAGATTTGTTTTACTCACCATCTCTTTACCTCCTTAGAGTTGTAAAAGTTAGGACCAAACGAACTTAGGTCAGAAAGAATTGGTAACTCTTATATAAGCAAAGAGAATCACTTAAAGATTTTTTTTTTAAATACCTGAAACAAAAGCAGACACCTGAAAAAATACAATTTTGAATTTGAAGGTTAAAACAACTTTGGCAAAAGGCGATACCTCATATTGTACAATTATTATGTGTGTGTTAGAACATAAGATTGTAATTAAGGATAGGCTTCAAACAACCTGCAATTAAATAAATACATATCAACAAAAAAATTATTTACTAAAAAAAAAATTGTTATATGTAACATGATAAGCTATTCACTGTGCTAACAATCACAACGTGCTGAACATTACGAACAACACAGGAGAAGATGATCGCGCTGAAACGACCAGCAGACGACTTGACCTCGAAACTCTTCCTCGAGTGGAGCATCTAGGGCATGACCCGAGTGACCTGAGAGCATCTTGCCCTGCGACTGTTTCCGGCAAGTAAAACGCGCAAGGGCGCCCCGAGAGTTGAAAGGTATAAAAGAGACTGCAAGTAAAAAATATCTATTGTCTTAGTTTTTTTTTCTCCCCAAAAAATGTTTCAGTTGCCATGTTCTCAACTTGTCACTAAGTACCATTATTTGACACCATTCAGAAGTATGGATGGGCTACTCAAATACTCCCACACCACCAAATCCTTAATATTCAAAGGATTTGATATTCGACAGAAAAGATTCAAAGAAAAATATTTAATGAAATAGAGTAAACTTAAAAATTCAACACTGAATGAAGTTAACTAATACTTTTTTTTTTTCCTTCTTTAACCCCTCTTCATAAAAGTTTGCTGCTTGGAAATGGAAGGGACGCCTCAGTCGTAGGTATCATGGACTTCGAATACGCAATGCGTGTAGCATAAGTACAGGCGCTTAGGTAAACATCTCTGGAAAACGTCTAAGCGATCTCTGTACTGCAGTCGAAAAATGATGACTACAGTTTTTTGAAACAAAAAAGGTGTCATTTTGGATGATTAAATGAAACGTGGGTCAATAATTACCAAAAAAAATTACAAAATTACGATTGTCAACTGGTTTAATTTTCAGGTAGTGAAATTCTATGCAGAGCGGATAAAGAAACTGGTGCAGGGTTACGAAAAGTGCTTGGAACTGAGTAGTGACTATGTGTAAATGTGCAGTAGATATGTAGTAAACTAAAACTGTAAATGAAAATGTTTTCTCACAAGTTTATTTTTTTTAATGACCAAATGTATCTTACTTTACAGACATCCCTCGTATTTATAAAAACTACCCCATCCCCCTTTACAACAATTTAACAAGAACTTTTCAATCCGTGATGAAATTTTTCATACTTGATGTTAAAAATTAAAATATAATTACTGTTAAACCTACCCTTATTCATGGCTACATGAAGTTTAGAATAACTACCCCCATTCCACTTTACTACCCCTTAAAGCAGATTTCTGGCTCTCCATGGTGAAATTTTGAACAGTTCGTAAACAAATAAGGGGAATTTATCATCAACATCCAACTTAAGAAAAAGTTCACTGAAAACATAAGATTATGTAAAAACAACCCCCATTTCCCTTTCCTACCACTTAAAGCAGTGTTTTGACCCTCCATAATTGAATTATTGCACACTTGATGTTAAAAATGAAAATAACTACTATTTAAATCTGATTTTAAAAAAATGTATTGAATGAATGAGATTTTGAAACAAACCCCCACCACCACAACTCCATTCCACATCACCCTTTCGACTCTTAGATCAGAATTTGGGCAACTCTTGATGAAATTTTGTACACCTGATGTTCGTATTAAGAAGACAATTAATTATTGTCTACATCCAATTTCGAAAAGAATCCCTTTCACCTTGTGTTCAGCCCGGGCAACACTGGGTACTTCAGCTAGTTTATAATACAAACAGTGCCATGGGAAAGTGGCATCCTTTGCGCACGGACGATTGGATATTAATAACTTTGCACAGTTTCCCATTAAGATATATCTGCGCCGTGGAAGGATTTTGCAGTGTGCAGAGTATATCCACCATTTTTGCGGAAATCCCACGTGAGTCAAAAGTCTGTCGAGAAAGCCGTAATGAACTCTATCATAAGTTCAATCAAGGTCAATGTTTATGAACGCAACTGGTCCAGGCGTAGAGTAGGGGGACAAGACGAGACAAGTCGGTAGCCTGTACTCACCAAGTTCTCCGTTGCCGTCACTGCCACCCGGGTATCTGACGAGTCCTAATTAATATACTCGTACACATCCTACCTCTATGACTTCTACAAACAGACTGACTGTACCTACTCCAAAAGGACATATATATATACATATATATATATTACATCCACATGAAAACATTTGATAACCATCAAGAATGCCAACATACAAAAATAAATTAACCATCAGCTGTATATCATGTAGGACTGCGATTCTCTGCATAACAGATGTCTTTGAAACTGCACAACATTGTTCGGGTCTACCTATTTCGGGCAGGACTCATATAATTTTAAGTGAGAATGTACATGCTATGATTTTATATTGTTACGAACGTGACATTGACCGGGATACTTGCAGGTGTAGAGCTGGCTGGCGACTGCCGCAATATGATATGTGCCGCGCGCGCCTGGAAGATAACAAGTATTGTCGCTTTCCCCCCTCCTTCCCACCTATCCCCGCGCGGCGCCCTGCCTTTGACACATAACTGACACCGGACAGCTGGGAGTTGCGTGAGCCGCCGACACGTGTTTTCGAGAGATTTCTGCCGTCTGGACGGCTCGGAGTGACGCGACAGGCCCCGGCCGCTCTCGTGAGTTCCAGAAATTGCGGCTGATAGATAAAACGAGGACGGCGGCCTCGAGAGAGTCAGTTGAGTCTGAGTGAGTTCGGAGTGTTCAGTCGGGAGTTCTCCCGCGGCGGAGTTTCCGGGCGATAGTGCCGCGGGTGCGGCAGAGTGGCGAAGACCTTGGACGAAGGTTCCAGGACAGGGAGTGAGTGAGTTCAGTGGAGTCGGGAGTTTTCCCGCGGCGGAGTTTCCGAGCGATAGAGTCGCGGGCGCGGCGGAGTCCCGAGCGAAGTTGCGAGGGAGGAGTCGAGCGAGGAGTCGAGCGGATCCTCGGCGAAGGGGAAGTGCGTCTGCGGCGGCGGAGTGTGGCGACGGAGTCCTGCGGCGGAAACCCACGAGGGGTGCTGCGGCGAGAGTTGCGCCAGAGGTGCGGCCCAGCGAGGTGTGTGGAACGAGTGACTGGGGAATTGACAAGTAGTGGTAATAAATAAAACTGTGTGTGATAAAAATCTTTAATTTGGCTATCCATTACGAACCCGCAGGAAAATCGTAACAATATTCTTTGCAATAGTCTATCATAAAAAAATTTTCCTGGTTTGTTTTTCTTTGGAATTAAAATGAGAATACTATTTGTCTGGGATTTGCAAAGGTCTCTTAAGTGAATCACTACGTACCATTACAAAAAAATCCTTTTTCATTATTGGCCAATATTGTTCGTAAATTCATACGGAATCCCGTGGATCCCTAGTGACTTTCTTTTTGGAGCATCATGAACTATTTCCTCGTCTATAATCTCTCTCTCCAGGATATTCCACGCATTGTCGCTGAGACGAGATGTGACGCTGTGTACATATAAATGGCATCTCGGTTATCACTGTCTAACTGGTGCTCCGAGTACCGGGGGCCTATTCTTGACGCTGATTCCGATAGACAGCTAAATGTCTATTCTTGAAACAGCTATAGCAGCTATCAGAATCAACATTGTTGGGTTGACAAAAAGTCTCTGGAAGTGTGGCAACGTTGCTTTTAGTGTTGACGTCACTGGTAGAAGGCCAATCACAATGTGGACAGGACCATTTCTCAGGAAAGTGAGTTAATTTTAATTATGTTCATCTCTTTTCTCTAGTTGATGTACATGAAAGTTCCTGTTAAAAATAACATAATTTAAATACTGCCTAGAGAATGCAGACTATTGTTGTGAAATGGCATCTCTAGCTGGCATACAGTAACATATTTCATAGAGATGTATACACTCAAAGTTCATAAACAGTTTTGAATTGCCCGCTGTGACTCGTTTCCTCACCAGCTGCTGGAAAATAAAGTTATGTCTCTTCCTGCACCAATATTTTTTTTTGACGTGACGTCTAATAAATCAATGAACGCCGGCTGCACGCATGAAAAAGTGTCCCGTAACGCACATTTTCCCGTTACGCTGTGTCCCGTTACGCTCTTTGTATGCTTGCGCTGCATCTATCTTTCTTCCACTCGATTGGAACAACCATCGATTTGACTTTTTCGAGGCATATTAAATTCGAAAAACTACCATTCGTTTCCTACTTTTCCTATCATCGTCCTATCCTTAACAGAATAACACAGATTGGAAGAAGTTAAATAGCAAACATGTATAAATGTTATATTTAAAATAACCTGTTCATTAAAGTAATAAACATATTTGAATTAATGAGTGCAAATAAAAGTAAATTTATCAATTAAATTGTAGATTTCATTTCACTTCTTCTTTTTTAATCCATACAAACTAGTGATAATTCAATAAAAATGATTCAATTTTATTCATAAAAGTATGAAATCATTTCATCAATGTTTTGTTATGATGTTGTCACGTTAAACTATCGTCCGTAACCCGACTTTACAGACAACCAATTTTTTTTGCGAACTTTGTGATCAGTTCTCCAGTTAAGTTACTTTTGTGTGACTTTTGTAAATTGGAGACAACTTGTATTATAATAACACTATTTCATAGAAAATATGAAGCGCTTTCCAAATCAAAATTTGAAAATTATTGTCCATTAATGCTAATAAACGTATGTATATGAATGTTGCATATAATTCTACTTAAGCATGGCCTTGGCTTTGTATACATCTAATAAGATTACAAAGCTGATTGGAAATTTTTGAAAGTATTGGTTTTAAACTGAAGTGTAAAAGTTTTGAACTATATGTTGTTTTCACTTGACTGGTGAATACCTGAAACAGGTAGTTTCAACATGGGGAGGGACATTTAAAATTAAAACATTAAAAGTATATTATAAGAACTAAGAAAGGTTCAAAATATTTTCAATTAAACACAAACTTTAGTCACACATAATAATTTGTTATTATTGACAATGGAATCAAAAAATTTTATTCATATTTCTTTGTCTATATCTGAGATAAATCCAGTCTTTAAGATGAGAGGTCATGTTGATTTTGATACTTTAGCCCCAGTAATAATTTCAACCTACTTTTAATGGTCATTTGAAGCATAACATACAAAAATGCACTGACTCATGTAACACTCAACAAATTAAAAAAAAAAAAAAAAAAAAAAAACACCTGGCCTGTCATTGCATGCATGTTTAATTCACTGCAATCTGCTTGTCAACTTGTCTTGTAAGCTGTATTTCGTCAAGCATATACAGGTGTTTGTTGTTTATTGGAACAAGTCCATTTGTTAAAATATCAAACCTTCATTAATCAACAACATTTTCTTGTAAACACTGCTTTGTCAGCTTCTACCAGGTTATACTTCAGTACTGAACAGTAATAAATAAACTGTTTAAGAAACCATGAAGTAACATTTTACAATTTCTGTATAGTCCAATCAAGTCTCCACTGTTTTGCTAAATCACCATTGAAATACAGGTTGAAAACAGAGGTGTTTAATACCATAATAAAAACCTAATGTTGACATAAACAATGTATTCGAGAATACAATGTAATTCATATAGAGGATTCAGTCTTGTGGACTTGACAGACGACGACCCCATCTGCCGGTGCGGCTGCCTGAAAGCTGGCGTGCGACTGGCCCGCGGAATGCTGATCCACCAGGCTGGCCGGGGCCAAGACGACCACGGTGTCTCCCGGGCCTGCGCCCCCCACTCCAGGGCCTGCGCCCCCACCCTCTGGCACGGAGCTGGCGTGAGGCGAATCTTGGTTTTCGTTGGCGATGAATGCCAAGTTCTCTACGCCCCTGCAGCCATCTTCCACCGGCGCCGTAGCGTAAACATATGGTGGCGTTTCCTCCAATGGCCTACCTACCTACAAATAAAAATATCTTACCAAGCAATGAATTTATAGATGTATCTATATATACAAGGGCGCCCATATGATAATTTGTAGGGGGGGGCCAGACTTAGGGGTATGAAGTATTTTTAATATTTTGGAAGACTTAACTGCGGCTTGTTACTAGCCATAAAATAGTTCCAGTTCTGACCCTGTTAAAATTTTTTGTCCTGTTACTAAAATAATAGACCACAGTACTCATTCGCCATAAAAAAATCTTTATTGGCTACTTTATTAATTAAATATTAACTATTTTATTGAAACAAATGAATTTTTAGAAACACAAATGCAGGAATAGAGTCCTTATACTTTTGAAGCGTCTCGGGTACACGGATATCAAGAATACAGTCCTTCAACTAATTGCTCTCTTTACCCCTAAATAAATGTCGCGTACAAATTAAATTAAAATAATTATAAAGTTTAAAACGTGTTGATCAAAAGATTCAACTTTGGGAGAGAAACGATTTGAGTATGTTATCACAGTCAGAAAACAGTTGTTTTTAAATGTAACACCTGAACTACGCTTATAATTACAGTCAAAAATTGTTTCACAATTAAATGAATATTACTATGTTTCGATATGAATCATAATTGCTTATCATTTAAAATTAGCACAGATGGATTCAGTAGTAAAGCACAGAAAAAATTAGTTTATTATTAAACTAGACTATTTAACCAAACAGTATTTAGATGTTAAGGAATTAAGTGACACCAAAACCAATGAAAATAATCGAAAATTTCTAAATGCTGACATAACTCATATATCAGCTTTCCACAGAAGAGTTTAGTTCGGCGCAATTAATCCACACAAAACAACTGGACATACTATGTCGACGCGTATTTTAAGAATATAAGAAGATCCACATCGCAGTATAATTTTTTTTTTTCGTGTCGTGTGGTGCGGGCCCCCATTTGTGGTGCGGGCCCATAGGCTACAGCCTAGATAGCCTGCGCGTAAATACGGCATTGATAAACCCTTAAATAACATGTTCAGAACTTAACTTCAGAATTAAGAGTACATTAGAACCTCGATTTTACGGAGCCCGGACTGAACGAAGCCGCGATTTTACGAATACATTTTTTTCAGGAACCATCTAAAATTCGGAAAATTTGACACCAAAATATATTTTTAAAAAAATTAAAAAAACACTATGAAAACATATAAAGATATTAATTTTTAATGCACAGCGTATTCATATTTTAAAGCTAATACAACAGCCATTTACCGTTAGTGAATATTGTATAAGTTATTGCGGCATCAAACTCAAAATCGAAAAGAAAAAATGGACTAGGTACACTTTATTTGTCGCAAAGTTCGAAATTTCTTAGATTGAAAAATTATGCCAAGGCTGTAAAAATATTTATTTTACCGCAAATGAACTATACTCAACATTCCTTACCCATTCCAACATTTCCAGCTCGTGAACATAGCAACTGAGCTTGAAACCTTGAGAAGCGTGAGAGAAAGAAACGATATTGAGTAGCTACTTCCTCTCCTTTCCGCTAATATCCAGCAACCCAAGCCATTAGGCATTATCTTGACAATTTTCGCATTAATTACCTTCGCTGCATCGGTTTCCCAGTAAAAAACGCTCAAAAATGGTATAAGTGACGCAGCAAGTAGACGTGACGAGCGGATTTTCAACTAAGCTTTTTTTTAACTTACTATACAAACAAATAATTCCCTATGGCTATCACAAATTCAAGGGCTTCTCGCACTAAAATGTACTGTGTTTTTAATGAATGTCTGTCGTTAAAGAGCAGCGTTTTTTTTCACCAAATAAGCCTATGATTAAAGACCGTAAAAATTCGCGGATTCCTTTCGAGACAGGCTGGAATCCAAACTCGTTTAGCTTAATGCTGCGTCAGTGATTGGACCGCAATTTACCTGAAGGACTCTGAGCCAATGGCAAACACTCAACAAAAGAAGTATCGAATCATAAGAATCGCAGTAAACAGTTTCCCCGAGTCGGTAGCCAATGACCATGTGATAGTTGCCAGAGTACATAGGAGAATCGTTTAGTCTATCCTAGTGGTCATTGAAACCGCGAATTTTTCCAGTCCCTACCTATGATCACTTTTATGAAACAGTACAGGTGTACACTGAACTGTGTGCTTGTTCTCCTCGATTATGTTACTAAAAGTGCGTTCATTAATATTTTTCAAGCTGATTTGTTAAAGATTAACTGATAAATATGATAAGGTGAAGTCCATAAAAATGCAAGGCAGGGAATTCTTCCAGCTCATCAACCCGACCCTGGATAGTCTCGTCTGTGTTCAGTCGTCTCTGGCAAGGAGTGGACAAGTTTGCAAACTCAAATATAAATTTATTTTAGTAACACGCGTCTTACGAAAAGGAAAGATATCCAAGAAAGGCATGTCGGACAACCTACTGTCACCACACAAAAGTTAACATGATGCAATGCGTGGTGCAACTGTGTTTAGTCGCTGTGATGTCGCTTTTATATCACTCGTGCAATGAAGCAAGTTGTGGAATGTTAAAAAAAAAAATAAGGGGAGGGCAGAGGGCAGACAGCAGTCATTGTTTTTACTATTTAATATTATATATATTCCGTTCAATAAATTATAACATGTATCTTCACAGGGTGGGGTGTTTGAAATTTTATGAAGATAACGATTTTACGAATGCAATCCAAGCGACTGTGAGCATACGTAAAATCGAGATTCCAGTGTAAATTGCTTTCGAGTCTACTGAAGGTAGCGGAATCCTTATCCCTTTAAACACTTTTGAAGGGAAAAAGTGGTTTTCCTCTAAATTAAAAATTCCAACATAAATTTTACGTTGTAGACTTTTCTGAACAATAATTCTTATTTGAGTAACTTTAAAGGTGTTAGCTTACCTTAAAAATTGTGAATATTCTGAGCGGATGTGACGAATGAGGAAAACTAAGAAACACTACATAATAACAATGGTTTTTATCTTTACACTTTTCACTTATTTATTTGCACTTAAGTTATTTATACTGACTGAATACACTAAACTAAATCTAGACCAGATGCATAAAACTGTAGGTAGACCTAAAGACTATTGAAAAATCTCTGTTTTGAGATGTTATTTGTGAACATACACATTATTATGACGAAAAAGTAGCAAAACATTTCGCCGTCTACAAGCACATGTCAACTGTCGCGTCGTCTAACTCTGACTGGTCTAAATCTGTTGTGTTGTGTTATCGCGCGAGCTTGGGTAGGAATACGAAGGGGAATGACTCGCCACGGGCGTTGCGCTTGAACAGCGTTTTCTCCCTGTACACAACACCTTATATCGCAGCAGCAGAAACTAATGCTTGAACTAACATAACAAATGAAATAGACATGTAAAAAACGATATACAATAATATCTTCGTGTTGAATCACTTCTACATAATACCGAATTTAAATAATTTTCTTTAAAGTAAAACACCTGACTACACTATATTTTTTTCCTTCCCTGAAAGCTAGGGGGGGGCCACGGCCCCCCCCCTGCCCCCGGGTATGGGCGCCCTTGTATATATACACATTACACACACACATAAATATAAAGTGGAACATCACTATAAAAACACAACAACAATAATAGCAAGTCACATAATTCAATCTATTTATCACGTGCCTAATTTGTGAGTTTGTTTGTTTGCTTCCTTCTTTAGTTTTTAGGGTGGGTGGTGAGAGAACCAACCACCAATAGAGGCGCTTGCATCCCTTGTTATCAAAATCCACAAATGAATTTAAACATAAACAGCGGACCTCGTGTCCAAGTGCCCCAAACACTCGCATGAAAGCCTTTTTTTTTACTCTGACCAATTCTTCATCCATACCATCCTGTGTCTCCTGTATTCTACGATATTAATGCATGTCCTATTGCACCCCGCATGTCTGCCCAGGGTTTTCACTGCGTCTATGCAAGTTTTACCTTGACCCAACTTAACTAGTTATGGTCTAGAGTTCAAGACAGGGGAGTTACCCACATGGCACTAATTGCTGCCATGGCTGGCCAATCCCCTCACAAAGCACTTGATTCTTGTGACCCTCTCCCTGCACTGCCAATCCCCAGCATCACTATGCATACATGCTTCGGGATGGGACACACTTAGGTCCTTTCCAAACCCTTAACCCCCCCTTATGCACTGTATCTGAGGCATAAATACTATAAATAAAACTTGTTTAAGTGTTATAACTACCTAAGTTCCTTAAATTGTATTTAGGGATAAGGAAAATCACATCTGTACCACATGTGAATACAATTGCTGAAATTGTATCAAAATGCCAATAAAGAAATGACAAGGGCTAATTTTAAGGGTGAATCATGGCAATGTGGATATGAGTAGGAAAAAACTCTTATATTAAAAAAAAAATTGGGACAAAGATTAGATTTAAATAAGAACACAGTATGTATAATGTGTCAATCTCAAATATAAATTAAGAACAGTAGAAATTTTTGTGATGGGTGTTGAGGGATTGGGAAGGGGGGGGGGGGGGGGGAAGTAGGTGAAAAGGTATGAAAATTACTTATAATATGAGAGAAATGTCAGACATTAACTTCTTGATTTATACTATATTGCCATTATAATGAAAATTTAAATAAAAAAGTCCTTTCAGAATAACCTACAGTTACAGAGAGATTTCGATAGTACCTATTTCTTCTGGAATGGTCTGAAAATTCTAGAAACTGGAACTTCTGGAACTTTTTGAAAACCTAATCAAAATTATTGATTAAACATTTTTTCACATTCCATGCAGTAAAATTTTATATATATATATATATATATATATATATATATATATATATATATATATATATATATATATATATATATATAAAAATAAATAAATATTAAATTCATCTAACATTGCATAACTTTAAATTAATTTCCTAGACTATGCCTACTAGGGTACCTAGTGATGAATTTTTTTGACCTTCAAACACTATATTTATGCCTTTGCGGTTGTTTAAAAAATCATTTTGGACCAAGGTTTAAGATAATGTTTAGAAGGTTTACAATAAGTTGAACGAATTTGATAGTGTACATAGTAAGGAAGTTTTTAATTATTTTTTTTAATTTCAACCCCTCAAAAATTGTTTCCATAAAAAGTTTTAGATAATTTGAAGGATTTTAACAATAAAATTAATGGGTTTGATAGCAGTATTCGTATTTTTCCTTACAGAGTTATGATTTTTCCTTCAAACTTAGTTTTCCAGTATTATTGCAGTAATGGTTTGTTGTATCTAAATTAGGAAACTTCAGACAAAAGTTTTAGATGACATAAAAATGTTTAAAATAAGTATTAACGGATTCAATAATGTACATGGTACAGAAGTTATGATTTTTATTTTATTTTAACCCCTGTTTTTTTTAACCCCCTTGCTGCAGAAATGATTTATCTTATAAGAATTTTGTTTCAGACAAAGGCTTTAGATAATATTTATAAGATTTGCAAATAATTTGAATGATTAGATGGTCTGCCCATTAAGGGAGTTACTAAATATTTTGACAAAAGTTTTTAGTTTTACTCTAACAAGATATAATTACTTTATACAGATATGCAATATTTGTCATATTAAAGGAAATAAAGTGATTTTTCTGTTTTTCAATTATCTATTCCTTTGGTCGGATTTTACTCACCCACGAACTCGACCAAGATTTTCCATTACTAAATTTTATGTATCAGTTTGGAGGTCTATGAGCCATGAAAATAAAAACTGTGTAAAAATTTCCGGAAGTCGCACTATGGTAATGGCTACAATAGGCAATAGGTAGTCTTTGTTCGAAATCTACCTGAAAGTAGGTTATAGGCACAATTGTTTCAACCAGTGATGGCCGGTAGGTGAAATTAAACTACTGCTACAAAGTGCCTATTAATAGAACTCTCCATTAGATGCGATGCAATGCAATGCATTTGTCAAGTCTTTTTTTCCTACTGTTTGAAGCACCTCTGGAACTCTTCAACTTTGAAATCCTCCAGTGCCCTTTACGAAGCTGTTTTTAACATCTCCACATCATCAAAACGCTTTACCTTTTAAATTTTTCTTCATTCTCAGGAACAGGAAAAAGTCGCACATACACATGCAAGCCTTGCCCAGGATTTGAACACAGAACCCCTTGCAGCGAAGTCGGCTCTCCATAAACATCTGCACTCCCGAGATTGGCAAATGCCATCGAACGTTACCTGGATAGATGAACTGGAGCTGACCACTTCCTGGTAGGGAGGTGGCTTCTCGAACTGTACGTGACTGAGGTCGTCGTACCGAGGCGGGGCGTCCCTCACGACTGGCGACACCTCCAGAGACATGCGGGACACGGACAGTCCTTCCACGCCCACAATCGACGGCCCACTGCTGTTTCGTGCGGCTGACTGCCGAGACTGAAGTTTCTTCCTGAAACCACAACACATTCAGTCGCAACAAACTGTTGCATGAGGGTTCTCAACATGAAGATGGCAGTACTCATCAACAAAAATTGGGGAATGTGTTTGCACATGCTTGGAATACACTCTCTGAAATTTCAGCCATTTTGGACACGCAGTTTTTTTTAACAATCGTTTGTTTGAGTCCCTGCAAAACAGTTGTTTATGAAGGTGATTGCCTCCTCATACGACAAAAATCTCTCTCCTCCGAGCACAACTTTTAATCTAAGGAACAAAAAAAGAGTCAACTGGGTTTAGATCTGGTGAGTAAGGAGGGCGGTAAAGCAGTTTAAAAAAAAAATTAATAGATTTTCGCCATGGTAACCGCTGAGGTGTGAGCTGGTGAAACAAAACTTTTTGTTTCTGCAAATGTAACCTTTTTCTGCAATTTCTGTCTTCAGATTGTCAAGTAATGATGTGTAGTATGCTCCAGTCTTTTTTTTTTTTTTTTTTTTTCCTTTTTCCTTTTTCAAGATAATTGACTGGCCTAGAAAACAGTCACCATCACTTTCCCCGCCAAAGCAACAGACTTTGCCTTTTTAGGAGCTGATTCCCCTTCACAGTTTTTTTGTGTCGCAAACGCTCATTGTCACCCAAGCTAGTAGGGCCATGCTTGAATTCCGCTGTCCAAAATATTCCCGTGGTAAATGATGTTGCAGTCCCCCTGTGCACAGTGTACAACTCGTCTTTAGTTTGTGTGGAGTATTGACTTTCACAAAAAAATATTTAATGACAGCTCGAAAATCAATTTTCCACTTTTACAAAAACATATGTATTGACTCACGCAAACAATTGTTAGAAAACAAATGCATGTTAAAAATGGCTGAAATTTAAGAGAGTACATTCTAAAGCATTAGCAAACATACTCCCCAATTTTTGTTCACGAGTGCTGCCATCTTCATGCTGAGATCGGAAACTTTTCAAACTACCCTCATAAATGCTAACACAAACAAAATAAACATCTGTTATCCATAATAACTACGGGGCTTTCTCAACTGGCTTGGTTGGTACTCAGTGACTTGCATATTGTGTAACTATGTTGTTAGTAATCCATTTACAATGCATCAATACAAACTGTACCAACATAAAATTAAATTATAAGAAGATAACACACACTCGTTCATTGTGCATGAAACATGCTTTAAAAAAAGTACACACACACTTTATATTTCATAACTTTTTCCAAAAAAATTGTTGTCAATGATTGGCATATTAATTTTCTTAAATAAACTCCACCATGTTGCCTAGCAGACTTTTGGCACAGATTTTATAGGTCGACCATGCATTTGGTTACTCAGTCTCTCTTAAATGGACAGCAGCTTAACTTAAAACATGTTGCACTGGTGATTATTCTTATTTTAATAAAATGTGATAGTTACTAGCCACCAGTTTTTCTTTTTCAACATGCTGAATTGAATTACTACCTCTCGTTCACAGTAATGTTGATGAAATTGCCTGTAAAAGAAGGATGTAATTGATTATATGCTGCAACACATTGTCATAGCTCGAAAGTGTACACAGTAAAACCTATCACATCTGGACTAATATGGTGACCGGCCGATCTGGATATGGAAAAATCTGGATATCACAAGGCTATTTATAAATAACTAGAGAGCCAGAAATAGAACATGTGTTTGTTGTAGAATGTTTTTTTAGACGTTTCTATTGGTTTGACATTTGTATTAGTACAAACATCTAGAAGTGCAGTACACTACTGTAGGTACAGCTATTTAATATAAAAAACAAAACAGTTCACGATGAAATGCAGGCTTATATATACACTTATATACTTATGTATTTTAATTCTACAGTAAATATGTACTGTACTAATCAGTATACTGTAGTATTGTATTGAAATACTGGTAAATTATTCTTGAACACAGCAAAATATGTATAAATTACTTACAAAACATAACACTGTACTCTTTAAAATACAAAAAAAAAAAAATTGGTTAAAAAGTTCTACTTACATTATGTCTACTTCAGTTTTTGAACAAGTTTGTGATTTTTGGCTACTTCACACACTGCAAAGGTTTTTTGGAACCCATGTTTCTCAACCTTCTTAAAAGCATCAAGTCAGTTTCACTTGCTTCATCTTGATGTTGAACTTATCGATGGTATTCAATGCCTCAGAGTGATTCATTACAATAGGCTTGTTGCCATCCTCTTCAGGTTCAGAGATGTTCTCATCGCTATTGCACAACATTTCTAAAATGTCACTGTCTGTAATTTCGCTAACTTTATCTTCACTTAACAACTTCTCGACTTTGTCGTCATTGATTTCTTCACATCCAGGCAGGTTTAATTTTAAAAGACTTGCAATCTGGTGCTCTTCCTTATTGCAAAGAGTTTCAGTGATTGCTTCTGGTTTCCCCCCAGTCCATTTTTCAGTTTCCTCATGATCTAATAGATTCCTCTATGGCATAACCAGTGTAATCGGTTTTATTTCATCCCATGCTTGGGATATACACATCACCAAATCTAACATGCTTACCTTTTTTAAGGATTCTGTATCACTTTCACCCTCATCCATTCCAGCAATCAACAGAGTCAGTAACTAATGGCGATAAGTACGTTTCAGTGATTCAAGCACACCTTGGTCCATAACATGACAAAGGGATGTCATATTATCTCACTCCTCATTTTTTTCTAGTCACTTACAGTGCTCATTACTACTCCCTTTACAGCAGCAATCTTCTTAGCTGTTTCACCAGAATCCAACCTCTTTAGAGCACAAAACTTTTAATCCATTGTCACAACAGTTTTCTTCCTTTTCTCTGACATTTTAGCACAAAACAATGAAAGTATAACAAAAATAAAAATATCAACTATAAAATATGTACAGTAACATTGGGTAACAATAACGATAACAACGGCAAACACTTCTGACATACAGTTTAGAAACTCACTTGCAAAACACAAACTGTCACTTTAAAACACAAACACAGACTGCGGGTAGCAAGTGGCAAGCAGACGGCAGCCGAGGTTGAGATTAAAGGAAGGGGTTTTCTGAGTCAAGGCCGCAACCCCACTCGGGATAGACTAGCTGCATAAACAACATTCCAGCTGCAACTTTCATTTTTCCATCCCTCCCATCTGGTACACTATCTTACACACAAATTTAGCTAACCAAAATTTAAAAAAAAAAAAAAAATAGTTTGAAGATCTGTCCATATATCACAGGACTGGATGTGACAGGTTGTACTGTATTATAATCAGTGATCCAGCTAATGGCAAATTATTGTAATATGTACTCAATTTTCAGAGTAACACAGGACAAAAGAGGTACTTCTTAAAATCGAGTAAATTTGCTACTTATACATAACTGACAGAAGAGTAAATACATTGCCTTCCTAAAATACATCCCTTGCTAAACACTTTGAAGTTGTGAAATGGTAAAACATCTTGATGTACTTTGCAGTGACAATCAAAACAAAACTTACAAATAATTATTAAGTCAGAAGTGAGATCACAGGATTTTGAAACAAATAAGTCTATTCTTCTATACCCGTTCCAAGTTTGAAAATGTGGTACTTGCTGCTTGTAACACACATTCTCAATCATTGCACATTGCTCTTGATGAAGTGAGAACAAGTTTTTTTAAATATGTTAATATTAATGTTCATGAATAACTGGCACTTAGACTGGTATTAAAAAACACAAAAATAAGGGTTTAGGTGTTGAATATGCTACACCTGTACCCTAACTGTATTGGTAGTGCACGATAGGACACGGCCAGTACCTTATTTTAAGGGAATGTAATTTAGTGTTCTATCCATTGTCAATCTGTTGCCCGAATTCCATGCATGCGCAGAGTTCACTTTTTCGTTAGTTGATTTTGTCCAAATGGCAGACCCGTGTCTGGCACCATTAACTCGTATATAGCACACCCTTTTGATACAGAAACTAGAAACTATATCTTCTGAAGTTAATCAACATAATTCAAATTGTGTTAATGTTAACTTGATACTATGGAAACGTAACGTTATGATGTAAATTTGGCAACAGTTGTGATACAATGGTATCATGTGTTGACGAACTAGTTGATGATTGTAAGAATAAATAATTAAGTATGGATGTCAAGAAAGAAGACATTACAAAAACTAACCATCAGTTAAGGAAGCCTATCATACTCCATATTTTTGTACTGCAGTGAAAGGTTTTTATTTGGCATTCTATGGCTTTGCACATTCTGTGAACTGACACAGATTGAGCCGTCCCTGTTCGGATGTTTTCATGTGGATCCTGGCCATGAACCTTGGCCGCTAGTTGCAATAATGAGCTGCTAGCATATTTAGTTCACTCAGCACTGTCGGTTTTCAATTCAGTGCTGTTCCATCTTTTCTGTAGCAAGTTACGTTTCACATTTTCATAATTGATATTCCTGTTTAAACTATACTGAGGTTCGATAATCTGGCAAAATCGCTAATCCGGCATGGCAGTAACCAGATTAAACACTTTTCAGGAGTAACAAGGTCCCAATTTTCATGAGTTCTGTGCAGGGGCGGATCCAGCGTTTGATGTCAGGAGGGGGCGAATGTAGGTTTCAAAAGTATTTTAAATGGGAGAGTCGGGGGGTCCACCCCACGGAAAAATTATAGATTTTCGCATGCAAAATGGTGTTTTTTATAGCAATTTTGTACTTAAAATGTCAAGTACACTTTTGGTATAGCCGGTAAAATTTTTCACAGACAATTAGTTCTGGTAAATGAAAAAGTTATCAGAAAATAATAAATAAAATACAATAATTACAGAATGGGCATAACATTTGTAGTAATAACTAAAATGAAAATGTCTTGTACATATAATGATTGTGCATAACTAGAAGTTGCAAAAAACAACAGTTTTTCTACATCATAGAATTAATTCTATCCTGCGGGTTCTCTCGCTTGCAAAGCGATCAATGACTTTTTCTTTATCAATCTCGCAGCCATAATGGATATGCAATAATGCAAGTCCGGTCAGTCTGTCTTCCTTTGTGGTAGATCTCAACAACGTCTTAAGTCTTCTCAATGTCGAAAATGTTCTCTCTGCCGAAGCGACACTTACAGGTAAGGTGACTAAGATTTTCAGGAGAATGTAGATGCCTGGATACAGCTCCTCGTCACACGAAGCGAGAACATTGAGAGCTGTGGAGGGTATTGTATTGTTAATTTCTTTCTCACGGGTCCACTTCGCCTCCCATGATCGAACCTCGGCATTAAGTTGTATTTCCACATATTCTAGCCCATTCACTCCAAGAAGAGAGCCATACTTTTTGAAATTTTTTTGACATTTACTTGACTAGAAGAGGAAGTTGGTAACAAAGCTGACAGGCTGTGAAGCTGTTGCGTTTCTTCCGAAACCAATGTTTTAAATCTTCGACAATGTGCTCCAGAATGGGAATGAATACAGGTCTTCGGAAATATTCAACAGGGTTTGTTGATGGGTAATTTTGTCTGTGTGTTTGCCTTTTCACAAGTCGAGGTATAGTTAAATCTACACCAAGCTCCTGAGCAAGACCATCAGCTTTGTTGAAAAGTTGAGAAAATAGCTGTTCGCACTGTGTACGTTTTGTATTTAGAACAGAAAGAGTATCTGCCAGAATATCTTGGGCAACCTTAAGGTCTATTGAAGTCTTCTGATATAGTCTACTCAAAGGAAGAGTGTCTCCCAGCATATCAGATAAGCCGATGACTGTGAAAATAAATTCACTCTCACAAAGTGCAGTCAAAAAAGTCTTTGCTTTTGCAGCACTTTCAGCATCTTTCCAAGATGCGACACACTCTGAGCTACTTTCAGAAAAGATATTTGGAACTGCAAAACGCCATCGTGTCTTTCGATCCAACGAGTTTCACACAGTCCAGAGAGTTGGTGACATAAAACTTTCTTGAGTAAAGCTGAGCGTTTTGATGATGCAGTGAAGAACGAGATTATCGTTTTCATTGTTGCAGTAGTATTTCGAACTGCTTGGACGCTGGAAGATTTTGATATGGCCAAATTAAGAGCATGATTGTGACATCACATGGAGAGTGAACAGCATTCACAGCTTCTCGCCTGACTTCAGCCACAGCACCACGAATTTCTGTCACCATGACACTGCATTCATCTGTGGATATGCTAACACAATGGCTTAGGTCAAGATAGTGATGCTTTAGAGCAGAAAGTACTACTTGCCCAATATATTTGCCACTTACAGTTGGTTCATATACTTCATCTTGGTCCTTGTCCTCACTGTTCACAAATTGTCGAACATTTAAAAATTGTAAAAAATCTTCGTGCACTGAATCTTTGTGTACATACCTCAAAACAAGTGTTAACTGGGACTCGTGAAGCATCAGTAGTTTCGTCGAACATGATGCTACTTTCACTGAACACTGTCCTGTCACTGACTATACAGTAGGTTACTGGCAAGAAGACAAGGCAGTCATCTGTTGGCGCGGCATATAGTCGGGGAGGGGGGTTGGTTGTGGTCGCACTGCAACTCTCCTCACTCCACCCCCCACTCCAGTAACGGGACAGCCCAGCTTGTCGCCCGCCACCCCCTTCCAACATTCCAAGCCACGCTTTTCCCTTGAGCTCAGGACAGCTGAAAAGTTGAAGGATGAAGGAAGCGATCGCCCCTATCGCCCCCCCTTGGATCCGCGCCTGGTTCTGTGTAACACTTTCAGCTGACTGTACTTTATATCCTGTTCAAATCAAAAAAGTTATTTATAGTAATGTGCAGCAACTGCATAGCCTTGACCATACTGTGATATAAAACTTTAAAAGAATAAATAAATGCAAACAAAAATAATAAAACATTAGATGCGTACCCACAACATGTTCTCCAACACTGAATCAAAAGGGCAAATAAAGCAACACCAAATGCAGAAGCAAGGATAACCTGGAATGCTGTCATCATTTGTACATTCCCCATGTTACTGGAAGAGGGTTCCCTGAAACCAAAACCAGTACATACATATTTTATTGTATTATTTAAAACAACTTTGTGGACGTAAGACATTGTTTGTATCACTGGATGTCATAGAGAAACCTCAATTTTTGGAAAACTCTCATTTTATTTTATATTAAAGCGCATCCCAAAATCTTACAACCAGAACATCTTAAAAATCTCATAGAACATAGAAATGATGTCTGGCCCCATCATTTAAAACAAGAATGGTCAAATATTATTAACTGTACATTTTCTATAATTTACTGAATCAAAAACTAAGTTGACATCCAGTGTAAACAAGCAATGACATATGTCAATGAAGTTGTTTTGAATCAATGATGTTTTAGATTAAGTATTAATTAAAATTATCTTCTGAAAAGGTTTTGTAAATAATCTGGGTTATTCAAACTCAAAACTACAGTTGGTCTTTCCAAATTCTAAATTGCTGGATCAATTAGCTTCTTTTTTTTTATTTTAAAAATAATTTTATAAAACCATGATCAGGATATATTAAAAATTGTCATGTTACATACAGAAAATATAAGGCATTTTTTTCCCAAATAAACAATACACTAAGATGGAAAAATAATGACGTTACAAGCTCAGAAACATTAAAACAGGACTCAATGTTGTCAGGAGCAAGCCAAAATAGTGCAGCGACTGAAACATATGTTCAGCAAACAATACTGACCTACAACTGGGTGGCTCTCCCATCTTGCACCTGCAGTGATCACCACCGCAGAAATACAACGATGGGTTACTGCAGCATTTGGCATTTCCGCAATACTCGTTGAGGCCTGGAAATAACATGCATCATCATACACATACGTGAAGAATACAGTGCAAAATATATGGATAGAACTATGCATATGTAACCAGAGGACAAGAAAAAAAAAAGAAAAAAATCTTTCAAATGTGCCACAATAGTAAAACTAATAGAAATGTTACATATAAAAAAAGTTTAGCTTTTGCACTCTTGTATAGTTTCATTTTTTGCTTATGTAAAAATACAACTAAATTTTGAACCATTTGTATTGTTTCAGCATAAAAATTTCATAAAAATATTTTATTTAGTAACTTTAAGCATTCTAAGATTGCATTTAAGCTTTCTGCTTCATTCCCAAAGTTGACTTTAATGGATTCTAATGCTACAATTATTTATTTAGGACAATTTCTACTGATGTTCTACTATATAGGCATTGCAATTTATGTTTGTAGCAAATTGTGCTGCCATATTTATTCTACACTATCTAATGCCCGGCATGCATTGCAATGTCTGTTTAATTATTTTTGTAATTTTTTTGAAGTTTGTACACACATACAAATCATCTCTATCCATATATCTTTCTCTATCTCTCTGTAACTGACTCAAATTTTGAAAAACATTGCACTGAGATGCAAACACTTCCTTGAAGAATGAGTGTACCAAATTTCATGGCTCTAGGCCTTTTTGTCTACTGAAATTGACTGATTTTGCATAAAACCAAAAATACAAGACTTAAAAATTGCTGGAAGAAAAATGAGTAGTTCTATTTAAAAAAATATTTGATTTAAAAGAACATCCTGGCAAAAAATGATACACTCATACTCAAATATTCCCAATCAAAGACTGGCTGAATCAAAATGAGTGAAAAACCACACCAATAGTAAAGCAAATTGACACATTGAAACATTATTTTATTTTTACACAAGCCAAGAACTCACTTGAACAGTAGATTTTTAATTTAAATACATCAGACTATAACTGAGTGTACCTAGTTCGCTAGTTCTACAACTTCATAAGAAACAGAACCATGGGAATAGAAGCTTCATAAAAAGGAACAGTTACCTGGGCACCTCTTACAGCTGCCATCATAATAGAATCCACGAGCACACCGACACATGCCATAAATACAATGTTCTTCTGGCCTGCAGTCGTCGTCTTCATCACAATCACCATGATACGGGGGACCTATGGCACAACCAACATGGGTTCAGGAGCCCTGCTGTACGTCCCCTGAATTTGTTCCGAAAATATCCACACAATGTACACTGTGTACACGCTTAATTTCAAATTCTGGAAGAATAATTGCGTAACAATAATTAAATACTTAAAACAGACTTTGTGCATCAGAGCAAAACAAAAGATTTTCACTTTTAAACTAAATAGTAGGGGCCGTTAGGGTATTTCGTATGCTCCTTCGTGAAGAAAGCAAGAGACAAATTTTAATGTGTTCCTATATGTCCCAGGATACCGAAATGCCTTGGTGCCACTTTCACAGTGACGTCATTATAAATTGGCGGCCATTTCAAAATGGCCGCCAATTGCATTCATAAAACAAGCTGTAGCTCTGCTTTCCTTCATCCGATTTTCATTTTATTTTTTTTATTAGACAGATATTTTAATGGTGATTAAATTAGTTGCCTACTACATTTTTCATAGGTCTAACCATTTTCAAAACATTTAGGAAAAACTGAATATTTAAGAATTTTTATTTTAAATATTTTGTTACTGTGAAACAACAAAGCAGTAAACGATAATTAGTGTTTTATGAAAGTTAAAGATAATTTGTTAAGCTTTTATTTGATATATTACACAAGATTCTGTTCTTCAGTATAGAAACATAGTAAACGAATTAATCTGGGAAAGTGTATTTTTGTAATTGACAAATGCTCCTTATTAAACTTTATTTATTTTATGTGATGAATTGTTTAATCCTCATGTTGTTTGTTTTCAATGTATGCATAATATTTACACTACAAGTAAATATATCTTTATTATTTTATTATTGTGTTAAGGACAAGTTGATAACAAAAAAGAAAACACAAATATGAATAGTCTTATCAAACCAATGAAATTTTATTATTCTTATATTTCTTGGTGCGAAATTAAACTTTTAAACAAACCATGTACTCATTTTTGGCATTCTTATCCATAACATAAAAAAAATAAAAATTAAATCAACTGAAATTATTGCTCAAATAGCATCTCATGTCGCGTCTCATAAATAGAGTTATAATTAGGTACATAATAATTGCATTATGTAGACATAATATTACAGCTGTCATGAATATTTTTAATCATTTTGATTTCACATGAAATTAACACCATTTTCATCTTCATGGTCACTTTCGAATGTGAATGTTTCACTGTTCAAACTGTTTCCACACAAGTCAGCATCTCCACCACAATTACACATTTCTGTGCAGGGGAGGTTACTTTTTGAGCACTTACAGCGAACAGTTTGACATTTTGTTTTTACACAGTTGCACTTAACAAGCTCAAGTATTGCTTGAGGGGCTGGAGTATTGTTGTAAGTAACAGGAACTAAGTTGTACATCGTCATATTTCCTGCCAAACTCTGTGGGATTTGTTGAACTTGTATGCCGTTTGTCGCACTGATGCCATTCCATTGCCTGCAAATGTGCCCTCAATATAGCCAATCTAAGTGAAGACCTCGTTGGAGGGAGATTTTCACCCACCACTTGCTTTTGTGTAAAAAGCCACCATCTCAATTCTCCAATTGTAGTAATAGTTGTATTGGGCACATACACTTTGCATAGGAACCTCTCAATTTCCAGCATTACATCATCAGACACTACTTCAGTTTTACCAAGGTTTGCCAGTGCATGCAGAACATTATTGTCTGCAGTCATGAAGGGCTTCCAGAAACTTAATTTCCCTTTTTTGTGAAACGAGCCAGTGATATCAGCTCCTGATATTGAGTGTAAACCCACAAGTGCTTCAGCTTTTAGATTTCCCAATTTACTGTACATTGGTTGAAGTGGTATAGTTCTGTTCCTGTCTCTACTTCTAGTGATGAAATTTGTGTTATGTGGGAGTGATGGATACTTGCTCAAAGCAAGAACAAGAACATCAGTGTCAGGAGAGATGATGTCTAAATGTGTAACTACAGCCTTTTTTGATTCTATGGCATGCAAAATGATCTTTGCATCTGCCTCTTCATGAGAACTGCTCAGAAAAGATGCACATTCATTTGTGCCCTTAGCAATCTGACGCCAAGCAACTACCACATCCCGACCTGTGCATGCTGCATATTTTAGAAACTGCTCAACTAAAAGGATGGACGATTGGTCCTTTGTCTTTTCATGGGAAAGGAGCTTCTGTTTTGAAATTGTGTAAATAGTAGTTTCAGATTGAATTCGGAATGAGTTGGCTCAACATTAACACGGCACCTTTCCCTATTGAACTGAGTCAAATATCAAGTGGATGCATTTGTATGAACGATAAATTTTTAGTAATGCGGTTTATAAAGTGGTCTGCCAAGTCTGAACAAGTCTTAATGTGAGGTGGTTTGTCTAGCGCCTGTACCTCGGCCATGGCATCAATAATAGCAACACTTCTACTTAAGTTGGGTTGCATTGCTTCGACCATGTCTGAGTGGCTATCTTCATGCTGGAAGTTGTCTAGTAATGACTCGAGTAGTTCCATTAGCTTACTCTTCTGAGAGCAGTGCAACATTGTTCCATCAGGAGCAAACATTGAACGTGGTACAACAGAAAGTTCATAATTACTGATGGTATCGCACACATCCACCCGAGGACGGAATCTGGCCACTATGAGTAATCTCGCAAAGAGGTCCCTGTCTTGTTTCAGTTCCAAAACAGTGTCTATCATTTTTATTTGTACTGTCTTCACTGAGTGTTTGCAGGTGCTAAGATTTAATTTTTTTTATGGGATCCCATAGGTTTACTTGACCAGTAAAAATGCACTCTGTTGTGAAATTATTAACTTTTTTTGTCCTATGGTTGACATGTTACACATATCTTCCTTCGTCTTCTGAGGCATAACACACATTGTTCTTATGTTTATCAATTCATCTCTGCAGTATTTGAATGGGTTACCGACTCTTTCAAGGGTTTTCAAAAGTGCTGAAACATTTTTGCTTTGCCTTCCTGAAGCAACTTTTGACAGTTCATGATGTTTGGTTTTATCAGATCCCTGAAACCCAGCCATATCCTTGGTTTCTTTTACAAGTCGCGTAAGCTCAGGAGAGGTGAGAAAGAAACGGGTTCTTGCATTTTCATTAAGAGTAATTCCTACAATTCCTCCCATAACTTTCATAGCCCTGTTGTCATGCTCTAAGGCTTCATCTGCACTCAAACTAAAAAATGGTACTTGTGTTTTGTTAACTACCCAGTTTCCCTTTTCAAACTCTTCCCAAATTTCTGGATCTGTAGTTTTAAGTGTTTCCATTTCAGCCAGGTTCCAAGCAATCATGCCAGAGTAGTTGAAGAGGTCCATTGCAAATAAATATTTTGTAAAGTCATGTAAGGAAGATGCCAATCCCCTGTGCGTACTAAACTTACAAATGCTAGCATGGACTGTACCATCTTCATGTACTGCCTCATTACTTTGAAAGTAGGGTTCATAACTTAATTTGAAGAGTCGAAACATTCAAACTTATTGATAATGTCCTCACAGGTTAAAGTATACATAATATCTTTGTGAGCCATTTTAACATCTCCATCAGTAAAATATTTAATAAGGACTTTCAACTTAAAACTTAAAATCTGCTTCACTTCTGGATACTGCTCAAAAAATGCTTCTTGATAAAGTGAAAAAAGAGATATGAGAACGACTTTATGAGCCTCTAGTGCTCTCCGTACATGCATACCTTCCAAGATTTGTTTCACAGTTGCAGGGCCATATATGTTGGACTTGACCCACAACTCTGGGATACCTGTGCCATCGATATATTTGCCTATAGTAATTAGTTGAGCCATAATAATATGCAACTCTCCAGGTCGAAGGATCCATTTGTTTTGGTTGTCGGTGTGGTTGAATTCAAGGCGTTTAACTGTTCTATAAAGTCCCATATCCAAAGTGACTACAACCTTCTTTTGGTTACATTGCACCATAGTATTGATTTTCTCTAAGGTCTTCATAAACTTAATTTGAGTTTGACTGTCTGTAGGTGACTCAGCAATGAGTGGCAGTACACAAACCCGAGTTCTCTGATGGACTGAACCTATGAGGGAGTTGTATGCAGACCAAGTATATGTGTGGTTAGCTTCAGGTAAGCTGATGTTCACTGAGTTTTCTTCAAAAAAATTCATTTGATTCTTTATCAGGGTGCTCAGTCAAGGAAGATAAAGATATTGCCTGTAGTATCAACCAAGCAGTGTTATATAATTCTGCTCCTTCAGATACATTACTGTACATGTTGGTGTTTAATTATGCATTTAAAACTGGCATAGATGGTTTAAATTGTTTTGACCTCAGATGTACTGCTTCTTGTTTGTTATAGCTAATTTTTCTCCCAGATTCACTATGTGATTTTCCAGTTAACACTTGTGTCATCTTCTTGCATCTCTTGGTAGACTATCATAACAGTTCCATGCAGGGTTTTCTTCCCATCACGTGTATATTCTTGAAAGTCAATATTATTCGCAGCACAAAATATGAACCTACCTATTGTCAGGTTAGGAGGAATGTAAACACCATCATTTTTTTTCCATCCTATGTAAAACTTCACCCACTATCTGATCTTCTAGTTGTAAAATCCTATGGTAGTCAACACAGCAGCCAAACCCATTTAGAATCTTAATAAGTTTCTTACTTCTGCTTTCTTTGTGAACAGCAATTCCAACAGCTAATGGAACTGGTACATCATGAATGTAGCGAGATAACTGGGAATCCTTCTTAGCTACTTGGCGTGATGACATGCATTCATAGATCAAACTTTGCGAAAGTCGTACAGCTCTGTTATTTACTTCTGACGATTTGCTAGCATTCACATGGGACATATCTACTTGGTCAACAAGGCACCACTTGAAGAAATAGTACAATTCCATTGGCACAATATCATCCACATTTTCTTGTAATAAAGACCTTTCAAAGTTCCAATTTTTGCTCCCAATGCGAGTTTTCTGATACACTTTGCTGCAGAGTACAAATTCATCAGGTTTTCTCCAACATTTTCGTCTTCTGCTTGTGCCATTGCGAAATCTTTAACTGCTTTCGATGACACCCTTTCCGATTCATTTTTACGCTTTGGAGAACTGAACAGCACGTCAAACTCCAAAAGTTGTTCTTCAATCAACTTCTTTATCTGCCGTCTACTCTTAACTTCACTTTCAGGGACACCATTTGTTAGACAAATATTTTTGTACACATTTTCCAATTCTGCCATACTAACAACATGTCCTTGTTCCAAAAAATCTCTTAGTGAATTAATAAATTCAATGTCTGATGCCTCAACAAATTTATCTCGCTTTTGATATGGAACATTTACTTGCCGCAACTTGTTGTTCACATTTGTATTCCAACAATTTTTATGATACGTTACATCAATGGCGTGAGCATCTGCAGGATTTAAACTTTCATTTACTCGCACAAGTAACCTATCATCATTACTGAGTTCTGCAGCTTTCAACAGTTTTTCCCCGGCAATATAAGTTTGCACTAAATGTAGTTTATTGTGGTTGGTTGGACCATTGTCACAAAAAATGGAAACAGATTTCACATAAACACTAGTTTTTTCCCTGGTGTATGGTAAATGTAGAGAAGAGCTACATTCTTGTTGACACTCTATTGAACTTCGTGACTGTTCAATGAACATTCTGTGGGCACGTTCCATATGCCCTTTATGTGTGGCATTTTGACAGCAAGAACGATGCCACTTTGCTTTGCTTACTTCAAAGTCTGTTGCTGTCAACTCACCTAGGCACATTTTCAACTCCACAAAGTTCAAGTCATTCCATGTTGCTCGCTCTGTGATACAGTTGTATAACTTCTCATAACTTTCTTTACGTTTTGGTTCCGAAACACTTTCTGCAGTCTCTAACTGGCACAATAAACACAGTGTCCATGTTGTTTCCGAGGTTCGCCTTCTCTTAGCAGAAGGTGGCAGGTCGAACTTAACAACTGATTTTATGTTCTCTATCATAGCTTACTCAACAGTTCACCTGCAACAAAAAATTAAATTATGTTACATTAAAATCACAGGTTAGAGATAAGATAGAACAAGCAGAAATATTTGTGACATTTTTTATCAATTACAAAAGTACACTTTCCCAGATTAATTCACTAACTATGTTGCTGTACTGAAGATCAGTATCATTGTGTAATATATCAAATTAAAGCTTAACAAATTATCTTTAACTTTCATAAAACACTTATTATCGTGTACAGCTTTGTTTTTTCACAGTAACAAGATATTTAAAATAAAAATTCTTAAATATTCAGTTTTTCCTAAATTTTGGGAAAATGGTTAGACCTATGAAAAATCTAGTAGGTAACAAATGTAATCACCGTTAAAACATCTGTCTAATTAAAAAAACAAAATGAAAATCGGATGAAGGAAAGCAAAGATACAGTTTGTTTTATGAATGCAATTGGCAGCCATTTTGAAATGGCCGCCAATTTATAATGACGTCACTGTGAAAGTGGCACCAAGGCATTTCGGTATCCTGGGACATATAGGAACACAATAAAATTTGTCTCTTGCTTTCTTCACGAAGGAGCATACGGACTTCAATTTTCTATCCTAAGGGACTGGACTAAAAATGTTTTAGAGAAAAATCCACACTGTGAAACGGCAGAATTTAAAAGGGCATTTTCAAGGAAATAGTGAATTGGCTTTCCAGGTAAGTCACATGTATATTCATACAATTGAGCTGATTGCTTTTCGTTCAGACACTAGAAATAATCATTGCAAAGACTTTTCAGTTATTTGAGCTTACCAAATAAACAAATACTGCACATTCGGAAAAATACCAAACAAGTGATTTTGCAGTATTATCGAATGTCAATACAAATTTAACAACAATACCAAATGTGAAAATGTGACATTTTTCCTGCTAATAAACAGAAAACGCTGCACTGGAATGAAAGCCGACTGTAACCATAAACACCAAGCGAACTCCAACGGCTGGCAGTGCTGAAACGGGACTTCGGTGAAAAAATCTGATTGTGAGTGATTCAATTAGAGCCAGATCACAGAATATGCTAAACCATAGAATGCAGGAATAAAGCACTTTCACCTTTCAGTTAAAATAGTTCTCTTGATTCATGCTCAATGTATTCTTTCAGTCAATAAGTCGTTAAATAAAGGTATTTGACCTAAGACATCAAATGGAATGGATGTATGTATCAGCAGCTTTTCCGAGGAGACACATTATTATTTCGGGGGTGCATTACTTGTTACATAAATATCTTCCAACAGTGCCTTAGAATAAGTAAAACAGTAGTTAAATCTATATGTTTTTTATAGTATACAAATGAGCACTGCAGATAAAAATTTGTTGAGAACTGTATCACTAGATGTGTGTAACATGTTATCCACTACTTGTAAAAGATCTGGCATCTATGGTTCTGAGTGGCTTGCGCTCTGAGACTTGGGATGGTCCATTTGAGCTGCAATGGTGCGACTACTCTGAGGGCTGATGAACTTGGCAGCAAGCTGTTTGTTTGATGTTTTCTTGTAAACAACATTGCAGCACTTTTTTTTTTTTTTTTTGGGATATTTTGACGACCTGGGCTTTGGCCAGTAGAGCACCGATCAGCATCCAGTGTTTTAGGTTTGGGGAGGTTTCAAACTGTTTGAGTTAGCAGTTTTTCTTCTCCCTTGCTTGATGATGTAGTAAAGAAGCTGTGCTATAAATATTAAAGTGTTAGCTATAAAGCCATTTATTGGTGCTAAACACCTAAAATAATGTATGTGTGAATAATTAGGGTGATTTGACAAAGTATTGCACCTAGGAGTGACAAATTATGTGTAAAATGTATGCAGTAAGACACAACGTATTAAGCATTATTGGAAGTCGGAGACAAACTGGGCATCATTTAAACTGTATCAAATCAAAGTAATGATAATCAGTAATTTATAAACTGCATCAAATTTATCATTATTTGTGGATTATGATTTTTACATAAAGAACATAATTTGCAATAAAATTAGTGATGGACATTAACGGACTCTCAAATTAGTGGTCTTGTTTTAAGGTTACCATGAAACCACTTAAAATTATCCAGCCGGAGCAAAATAAATCAACTATGTGTGAATATCTTTAATTTATGTTCTTAAACTAATTTTGAATTGGTTAACAATTTTTTGTTCGCTACACATGTGCCCAACATATTTCCTGTTCATTACCAAGAACTTCTGTAGCGATATCCTTATGCCCAGTTTGCATTATTAAACATAAAAATCATGAATTTATGTAATAGTAATTTAAAAAGACTATGATAATTTTGAATTAAAATATTGTGTTCACTGAGACTTCCACAAAGTGTGTAGAGTATTGTATTGCAACTATTTTATGATATATAAATCTTGTTATATAATATGTACATTCAAAAATTGATTATCATGTTATGTTTATTTCCTTACATGTGAAGAATAGTAAGTGAATATTTGTACAATAACAATCTTTGCAGCAAACACTGAATTTATGCATATTAATATAATTCCAGAAAATTTAAAAGTAAAGTATTACATAATTTTTAAGTTACAGTACACAGATAGTTCAATGTACAGTGTGTACAGTGTACAGAGAGATATAAGCCTACAATTAGTTTTACACACACTATAAATTTTTGTTTTTCAATTTTTGTTGTAACTTGTTACATAAATTTTTTTATTTGTTTTGAAAATTTATCTGTTAAAAGAAACACAAGGGAAGCCAAATTATCATTAATAATGAGTAAAAAGCAAAAAAAAAAAACTAATTATTGTGACTAAAACAGGAGTACAGTCTATGCAGCACACTCTACAAATAAATTTTTTCTGTGCCAGAGTTAAAAATAACACGGGAAGTTGCAACATAGATCATGTGTATTTTTAGTATAATATTTAACAAATAATATTTTTTTTTGGTGAACTTTGAGTATGTTTTAGTTCTATTCCAAATGCATCATGATGTCATTATATATTTAGTCAAAAATACCTATAAACAAAATTTGATAATAATAAAAATTGTCACACATACAACATTGTCAGGCCACAGATATAAAAAAAAAAAGTCAAAAAGGATCAGTTGTAATCTGAGGTTTACTTTAGCTTACGCAGTATCTCAGAGATAAGATAAATTGTTTGACTCAACACAGCAGGGGTAGTGTTAAACAGTGTTATAAACCACTAACTCTAAGAAAAATCTTTCATTAAGCATTACTCACTATCATGAACTAACTTCGCGAAATAGTTTTTTTAGTTAAGCGACTGGAGGGACTAGCAGCCGGGACGTCACAGGAGCAGCAATCGGAAGTTGTCAAGGCACGCGAGGGTTCCTTCGCACTCGGTCATCACTCCGTCAGGATGCGAGAAACATTTCCTCCGCAAGCACACACGACGCTTCTCACCGTAACCGCCGTGATGACCCCTGCCGGTGGCAGGCAGCAGCAGCAGCGTCGTCGCGTTGGTCTCTTCCTCCCCGCGCGCATCGCTGCCCTGCGCGAACAGCAGCAGAAGGGCCAAGGTGCACGCGTCAGGCCCCATTCCGGAACGCTGCGACGGCGTGTGATAAGGTGCCGGCGGGGGCTGCGGAACTGATTACATCACACACACACACACACACACACAGCGTGTATCACTTTCCCATGGGATCTCTCCAAAATAACACCGGAGATTGTCTGATAAGATAGTGTCCTTCCTAAGCTGATATGGGTTCATCGGTTAGCTGCTTTTATCACGGTAGCATGACTTGGAGTCATTTCATAAAAAAAAAAAACTCTTCTGAAGGGAACAATGCCCAAACATTTTATATTATTATTCAATTATAATTTTTTTTTTTTTTACATTGCCGAACAGCTTTGCCATAGTCATGACTTATTTTTAAATATAATTTTTGATTTTTTTAATTTAATGCGGCTTACATGAACCCTAGCTCTATCGCTACAAATAATTCAAACGTACACTGAAAATCATTGGGTGTAGACATAAGAGAACCCAGATTTTCATTTCGGGGAAGGGCAGGGATAGAACCACTTTGCCCCCTGTTTGCTTTCAAATTCTTATTTATTGTTGATGAGAGTGATAGATGTTTAGGACTGCGCGGTGGGCCCATGGGGAGAAGGGATATTTCCCCCCCGCCCCCTCCTACATACGCCCTTTTCGTGAAGAAGTTAAAAATTTAAACCATCTGGGTGGAATGCTAGTGAAAGCTTTCAAATGACACGGTGAATTAAAGACAAGAAAGAAGTACCATAGGTGCATTTTTTTAATATGTACTTATTTGTTCACCCCTTCCTTGAATAAATTCTGATTATGTCCACTGCTACAACAAATATGTACCTATTTAGATGTATGTTAGTTTTACTTATCTCAAGTTTTAATTAGTGTAAAGGAGCCTTAGTTTTCTGTATTAACTTAACTTTTAAAAAGAAACATTTGTTTGATTTCTGAAGAGCATCTTACAAACTTAATCCGTGTTCCTGATGCTTAGTCTATAGCTAGATGATACAATCTTTCATAGTGCTAAGTGAGTTAACAGAAATTCATCGAAAGAAATGTATTTACAATTATAATTGTTATTCTTTTAGTTATCTGCTATTTTGGCTGGTATTAAATCGAAACTACTGAATGGATTTCAATGAGACAGCAATTTTTTTAGTTTCTTAGGTTTTGCAAGACAAGCAGCGAGCTTTGATCCAGTAACCTAGCAGTGAGTAGACAAGCATGCTACAGGCTGAGCAGGAGGAAGGTATTTTGCTTGCATGCCACCCAAATACTTCTTGTTGGTCGTAGGGTCAAATTCAAAACATTTGGCTGAAAACGATTAAGACAAAATAGTTAAAAAGAACTAGGTATTGAAAATGGTGAAATTATTATAATAAAAAAGCCTGAGATCACAAAACAATCAAGTTTACTTTTTTTATTATAAAAATTCTGCAGACTCACGTTCCTCTAGTCCAGCTAAGCCGACCTCTGACAATTAATTAATTAATTTCTGTTAACTCACTTAGCACTATGAAAGATTGTATCATCTAGCTATAGACTAAGCATCAGGAACACGGATTAAGTTTGTAAGATGCTCTTCAGAAATCAAACAAATGTTTCTTTTTAAAAGTTAAGTTAATACAGAAAACTAAGGCTCATTTACACTAATTAAAACTTGAGATAAGTAAAACTAACATACATCTAAATAGGTACATATTTGTTGTAGCAGTGGGCATAATCAGAATTTATTCAAGGAAGTGGTGAACAAATAAGTACATACAGTATTAAATAAATGCACCTATGGTACTTCTTTCTTGTCTTTAATTCACCGTGTCATTTGAAAGCTTTCACTAGCATTCCACCCAGATGGTTTAAATTTTTAACTTCTTCACGAAAGGGGTGTATATAGGAGGGGGCGGGGGGGAAATAGGTTACCAACCACCGTAACTTACATTAAGTCAACAATTATAATGCAATGCTAAACAAAAGAAGTGAAACTGTTGATTGAAAATGAAATATCAATTAAAGGAATATGCCGCCCGCGGCGGGGGCGGTAGCGTTGACATTGATGCCATATCACTATTGACTTACAAGACTTTAAACTACTAAACTTAAAATCTCCAATACCAAGGGTATCAAATATATTTCAGTGACTAGAAGGAGGAAGAGGGTTACATGTTTCCCTATGCCCTCTCAAAATTGTAGTTGATAGTGTGGTTATGTTCACTTTAATTCTTAAGCTACACAGCACCTAGGCATAAAAATGGGGATATTGATTAATTAATTAATTTATTTATACATTTGTCACATGCCCACCACAGCTACGGGCTTTGGCGGTGGGCACGACACTTATGGAAAAAGACAATATACATATATAAAAAAGGGACAAAATACAAATAACAGTTACAAAATAACATAAGTACAAAGGTCAAAAACAAAATGGTCACTGTAAATACGTGGAAAACCCCTCCCATTTTTACCAAAAGCAAGCAAGCGCTACCTAAGTGGAATCCACAACAGGTAGGCACATTCGCAATCAGCCAACTTACAGAAGGTGATGTGCCACATACTTACAGAGACCAACACGAAACAATAACAAAATACAGAAAAACAATAAACAAGTATAATAAAGAGATAAATACGAACTTAATATAATAATAAATCATAATAAAACTAATATGATGATAAAAAATCAATAATGAGAAATAAAAGAATCTTCCCCTGGACAGATAAGACCGAAACTCTACTCCCTGTTGAGAGGCCGCCCCCTCCTTCCCCCAGCTTCCTTGCCCAGGGTGCACGGTCCTACCTGGAAAAATTATGGCTAAGAATGATTAATATACAACTAAAATACTATAATAATGAAGCTACACAAAAAAAAAATTAATAAAATAAATACTTCATGTGAAGAGCAGAACTCGGAGTACAGCCATGTGTCGCCATGTGAATAACACGTGCGTAACCACAATGATAATACTGAAGAGGACAAACATAACAAACATAAAAGAATAAATGTACAGTAGTATGTAGCAGGTTTTGGAGTTTTTAATCACTGTTAAGTGGTATAAAATAATAAATACAGTGAAAAATAATAATAATCACTTTTCACTTTTTTCACTTCTACGTTCAGCGAGTCTCTCCAAAAAAAAAAAAAAAGTGTATTTTCACTCTCACAGCGAGTCTCTCCACAAACAAAGTTGAGGGTGGTCAGTGTTGCTTGGCAAGTTAACTGATGTGCACTACTGACTGTGTAGTAGTGGTGGCAGTGGCAACCCCATCAGGGTTGAACGAAAGATTCTCTGTTCCACAAACCACCTCGGAGGGTTGTGGCACAGCTGGCATGGTTGTCTCCACCTGCAACATGATGGATGCCAGATACAGGCTGAACTTAGTTGGCCAACCAGCTGTGATCTATGTAGTTCTGCAAATTAATCTAATTGCAACAGGAACATTAGGCCCAGCTATATCAATCAATATTATTGGTGAGTGTGAGTGTGGGTGTGGGTGTGGGTGTGGGTGTGGGTGTGGGTGTGGGTGTGGGTGTGGGTGTGGGTGTGGGTGTGGGTGTGGGTGTGGGTGTGGGTGTGGGTGTGAGTATGAGTGTGGGTGTAGTGTAGGTGTGTGTGTGTGTGTGTGTGATCAGTATTTTGATGGATCCTACAGTTTAGCCACAATGGACCTGCAAAGAAAGGTCTGCACCAACTTTAGAAATGTGTTGCCATTTAAATTTTTTTCGGGGTCGAAAATTGGAATTGTTAACTTTTTGGAACTTTCCCATTGGTTACAGGTATAGAGCAAAATGCCTGCAAAATTTTTCAATATTATTTTATAGCTCATTTTGAAGTGGTTTAGATAATGTCTAAATCAATAATTCAGTGAGTAAGAGAGTCACACTTAGGGTTGTAAATGTTATTAGATTATTCCTATTGAGCAGGCTGTAAGGGGAAGTCAGCGGACATTTGAATTTTCCTCTGCATTGTGACCTCGCTACCGGGTAGGGGAATTTCCTTACCCCTTCCTCCATGGTCGAAGATCTCTTTCTCTCCTTTCCTTTTTGCAAATCCCTACCCCTCCGTGCTTGCACTCTTCATGTGAAGGTGAATTTACTGTAACCTGTTCAAGTAGTAAAGAACAAGGTAATATGTATTAAAAAAACTCTCAGCTTTGGTACGAATTGTTTGGGTTCTCATGTGTGTGTGGACTGCACTGAATTAAGTACTTTATGATTTCATTAAGTTTCATTAAATTATACAAAATTATGTTTCGAACTGCCCTTGGAAATCTATTTTTGATTGCTTTGCTTGGTTGTCTGCAAGACATGGATAATGGGGACTTGTTCGTTCTACTAGCTTGTTTGGAATGCTGCTAGAGGAGTTAACTCATTTCTTAATATGCTAGATTTTTCTTCGTTATTTGTTACAGAGGTAAACTGATAAGAAAAAAGCTTAAGGATTGATGTGAGCATGGATTGTATTGTCATGCAAGGCGCTTCGGTAACTGTTGCTAGCATGGGTCATGCTTCGACTAAGCCACATGAGTTCACATGCAACTGCAATCTTGGTACACCCCTGTAGGAAATTTAGCTGGGGACATTGGGTACACATAACATTTTTGTGCCTTTTTCTTATACTGCCTTGAGGGCTGGTATGATTTTAAATGGTCCTTATGCATAGACTACTTTTTTTGGCCTTTAAGAGCACTTTTGTAATGTAGCTGTGGAAATTTTCTGTAGTTTCTGTGTACATCTGTACTGTACATTGCAGCTGATCATGCAGAACATCATAAAATTGTGCGAGTATACAGTCTTCAGTTAGTGGCCCAGATTTATATGACACAAAATGCACAGATATTCATGTGCGTAGCAATACACAATTTCATTTTGTAATTTTATGAATGGGTAGATTTGTAATAGTGTTTATCCTTGGCCCAATGGTTCATGTTGATAAATGAAATATAAGCATTTAGTCTTTTGTAATGCTTAATATGCATACTGTAACTTATATAGATTCATTATAGATTTAATCAGTATTAAAGTATTATCAGGATTGATTGTATTGGAACAAAGAGTATTAGAGAGTTTGTACCTGGTAAATGCCTATAACTGGTAACTTCATTATTAGCATTGTACGCTTTTGTAATGCTTACATTGCATATTATGATGTATAATTACTAATGTGTGATCGTGAATTGTGTAACTTGATGATTGATTTATCAGACAACATTTTCAGGTTGATTGCACTGGCTTAGGCCTGTTATGTTATGGTACTTTTCAACTTCTTTATTACGCTTGCCCTTTGGCTGTTCATGGACCTGAGTTAATTTTTTGGAAAATATAGAAATTTTGAATATATATACACACACACACACATACATATATATATATATATACACTCACTCTCTCTCTCTCTCTCACACACACACTCTCACACTCACACACACATTTATATATATAAGTTTAGGAAGGTTATTTTAATTTTACTTTAATTATTTTCGGTATTTAGAGAATCCTTTTTTCTGTCAACTCAAGGCGATGAAAACACGAGCCAAATATTACTTTCAAACAAAAAATTTAAGAAAGGGTATTTCTTAGTAGATACATTGGGATGCAATTAAAATATAGAAACATTTCTACATTTCATTAAAGCTATCAATATTTAACTATTTAAAATTAAATATTTTTGACATAATTGTACAAGCAATAGCTCTTAACGGTGTATTCAAGTACAATACACAAAACACGTATTAACGTTTTACAATTTTTCAAACTTTAAACTGAACATTAAATCAATGTACCTGTACCCTTATTAAAATAAATTTAAAAAATGTTTATTCAGTAACCAAATAAAAAAAACTATACCAAATTATTATTTTTTAAATGAACCATGGCAATGATATTGTAATTAAATGATCACAGATTATTAACACATTTTTAATCCATCTAATTCAATGGTTTAAGTTCCTAGCCACTCATGGTGTCCACACAGTTCCAAAATAAATTTTCCCTGAGTAATTCTTTTTTAAGTAATTACCTACATTTTGCTATTTTCAAACAGAAATTAAGTTATTCCAGTCTTCACCTTTCTCTATAGCTGGCACTGTCAAAATAAACCTTTCATATGCCATTTTATAGCGTGTGGGAGACTGGCGCATGAGATTTTTTCCCTCAAATTACTATCACTAGAGAATTACCATGACTTTTCAAGGATTTAAAGTAAATTCCCTGACATTCCCTGACCACTTTCAACTTCCCTGACTTATATATGATTTTTTTTTCCCAACTTTCCAGAATGTGGAGAGCCAAAAGCCCTGGGTTCGATTCCCAGAGGGGTTAGGGTATTTTTCACTTGAAGGAAATTCGTTTCCGGGTCCAAGATGGGATGTTTTGTTATCCCTTCGCCTCCATACTGCAAAAGGCAATTGTACACCACACAGCAGAATCACCCTGCCACGAAAAACGTAGGTGCGCTGTGGCTTCAAGCACCACTGCATTACCCAGGCTCACCGTGCTCAGTGTAGAGCATCAAGGAAACACCATCAACTACAGAAGGGTGACTGTGGGAAACAAACTCACGGCACCGGTAGTGGCCACGTCGTAAGGCGGGGGCCTCTCGAGACGAATGTGGCAAGTGTCGTCGTAGCTGGGAGGCGGGCTGCGCAGTCTGGTCAGTACGTGCTGCTGGATGAACGAGATGCTGTGTCTCGCGTCTGCACCGTGAGCCAACTGCGACTGGTCAGTTACTGAATCGTCCCTCCTTGTACACCTCGTGTTCCTGCACACAAACAATAGCCATCACCAACAAAGCTTTGTCACACTTCTCTTCTAATAATGATACTGCAGGACAATGCAGCTGTTCTTCAATTAAACAGCGGATTCTGGTCTAACGATTACAATATCGTCACACTAAAATTCTATTTCATTTTAGATCCTTTCATAGACTCATTTTAAACTGCTTTACATAGTTCTTACAACTAAAATTTAAATGTACTAGAAATAAGATATTACAGCATTTTTAACACATTTTGGATTACAAATAAAAATAAATTATAAATTACTTTTGAAAATGAGGACTTTCTGACAAATAGGGGTTAAAGCTGTGTAAGTACAATGTTGCTAAATTACTTATGTGTTATTTTAAGTCTCAAGTTTTATCAGCCTTTGAAAGTTGGCTGCCCTATTCATCTCGCTGCGTGGTTTAAAGCAGGTGGCGGTCGTGTCGAGAACTACCAGCTGCAATGCGAGATGGGTGAAATGGTGCCAGCGACTACTGCCTGCACCACCATTCCCGTGACATCTGCCTACTATCAAGCAACGTTCTGACGTCTCGTGTCTACAGTTACAGGCAAGATTAGAAATATTTGTGCCTTGAACAATTTGGGAGGTCTTTTGCGAGAGCCCTATATTACATCCGGAGCTTACAGAGCATCATTTGCACACTTCTACTGAGGAGACCAAAATAATAAGTATAACAATAATTAATATCCATGATAGCTATTAAGTGGCATCATAAAAACTGTAGCAAATCTTAAGATTAAAAAAGAAAGTTGTGATCATACACTAGGTACTATGTGCTGAAAGAACAAAGCTATATATTCACCGGTAATAACTGTGCCAGAACAGAGTCACGGCTGCCAACATCGCAACAGCAGCTGCTGCAGTCAGCACGATTTTAGTTCCAGTGATTTCACTCTTCATTATCTGCATCTGTACACTGGGGACAAACAAAATCACCTACTATTGACATGCTTTAAAATAATTAAAATAGAAAGTATAAAATGTTCTTAGGATTCTAAAACTGATAGAATATTTGCCTTGCGGCTAAATTTTGTGACACCTGCGTGGGTATGGCTGTGCCTGTCTCCAACACTATTTGTTCATCGTAAAAAAATGAATTAATTAATGTATCATTCTTAACACATGATGAACACAGGATTAAATTTACAGCCTTGTGTATTAAATTGGAAGTGAAAATGAATTATGGTTAGAGGCCTGGTACAGAGTTGCGGTCCAGAAATTAAGCGACACTGTACTACAGTGTTGTTTTGTAAAATAAATTCCAAGTTGATTTACACTTTTTTTGATGTACATCCTCTGTAGCATTGAGTCAAATCAGCAACTTACCTTCAACAGAAGGTTAAGTAAAATACAAACTATAAAGTATGAAAATATAAGAAAACGGTTGAGGCACAAACATACATAATTTACGTACCTGCATTTTGTAACACACTCACAGTGTTGGCCAACATAGCATGGCCAAAACTTATCTCTACTGCCAAAAGAGTAATTATATGTTCTACGAACATCTGAAATAAAATAAACAAAACAACATTTAAAAAATTCCAAAAGAATTGATACGTGCTAAAGCAAGATAATAAAGTGCACCAGTAAAAAATAAGCATAAATTTAAAAAAAAAAATTGGTATAAAAAAAAGAAGAAAGGATTTAGCTGCAGAAATGGAAAATGAGTAAAAAACAATACTCAGTACGTACACATGAAGGAAGTGAAACTTGTTTGGCAATTCAAACCTCGACTCTTAAATATAAATTAATGGGTAAAACAGAAGAGAGAAAAGAGAGAAAGAAGACCATTTTCTAAATACATATTACTCACTGTTGAAATACTCCATACAGAAAAACTGTGCGTGTTACTGTTACTTTAAACAATTCTTCCATTTGGAATATGACAAATCTCTGAATGAAATATGAAATAATAACAAGTAGCGTTATCACTGCAGGAAATGCAGGGTCTGTCTCAACAGCACTCTCTACACTGCTGGTTGAACAAGGAGGAATGCGAGCACGCTGGATAACTATATCTATTTTCTGAAACAAGTGCATGCACACACTCTCTGTCTTATTATTTCGTTCATCTATATCTCTCGTTTCTATTTTTTTGGGCTGGGGACAAATCATGACATAAAGAGAAGAATAAAATTGAACTCCACAACTTATATAGCATAATCCTCTCTTTATATCTCTTTGGCCAAGTACCTATTCTGTCCTTTTCGAGTCAGAAATGTTTCACAACATTGTTTCACGAAAACATTGCATTAAAATTTGGCCTTTAAATTTTACTCTCATCGCGCCCAAAGAAGTTTCACTTCAAAAACACATGGATAAAAGTAAAGGAAGTACACAAAAACTAAACCTACACCCAGGAGGAGAGAAATGGGCAAATGTTCACAATGACAAATAAAACAAAACAGGCAGTAGAGACAGAATAAGAAAAAGTTTCTTAAGCCCAGAATGACTCTCATTGACATCAGCCACATTTCCCATTTGTGAAAGATCTGCGGTTAGACTCTGCTGGGACTCGAACCCGGAGCACCTTGGCTGGAGGCGAGCGATCCTACATCGACCACTGTGCTTGTACCATAACAGATGAAGACGGAGGAATGGTGTAGAAATAAGAAGCAATGGTAGCAGTGGACTGCCAAAATATTAACAGACAGCATAAATAGTAACAGTAGCAGTATTAAAATGTTGAAAAAATATATATTGTGAAGATAAAAGCAATAACTATAGAAACGTAGGAATTGCACATAAATACAACAATCATTTGAGAAAGAAGTAAAAAGTTGCAAAACTATAAAACACCAAAATTTTAGTTATAAAAACATGTTAGAAGAACATAAAAAAAATTATAAAATGTATGGACAGAAAAGAAAGGCAAACGAACCAGTACAGGCTTGGTGACTCAAGGTCTACCATTGGTTTGCTACTGTGTTACAATGGCGAGAAGCAAGAAACCAGGAGAGATCTAGTTGTGGTAATCCTGGGTGTGAAGAAGACACTTGACAGCATAAGGTGATGATGAGAATGGCGATCTGTTCAGTTACAGATGGGATGGCAGTAAAACAAATAATGTTAAGTAAGTATGATTCCTCATTTATTTTATAATTTGTAAAATATAATGCTGCCAAAAATTTTTTTTAATATACTAAACCAGTTGACCAAATATAACACAATTTGCTGGTGTTTCTGAATGCCTCTGGATTTAAAATAGCTCTAATCACAAACTATGGTTTCTATAACATTGTTTTCAATAAAGTTGTGAGTTCAAGCATATAGGCTTGTGTGAATATCAGTTTTTTAGTTTTAATTGAATATGAATATCATGTTATTCATGAATACGAATATTGATATTGAATAGTAAGAATTGTAATTCCACTAAAAATATTTTTGTCATATATAACAAATACATATTGAAAGAAAACGTAAATGTGTAGTGTAGTTGCTTCTGGGAAATTAGATTAATACTAAAGTGAAAGGTTTTTAGGCTACATTTACTATAAGTAAAATTTTGTTGTAATATTCAAATTTTGAAAGGAAAATATAAATAATTATTTTAAATGGTAATCAAAATAGGTTCTGCAAAATAAAATATTTAAATAAACAGTGCAAAGCGAATATGTAAGGCAATTGCAGTATGTGTGAAGAAACTTCAAGAGGGTGGATTTAAAAAGAATGTACAGTGAGCAGATTACATAGTTAAATATGACGTAGGTCTGAAATAAAATTTAAAACTTGTTCTTTAATATGTTTCACTATATGAAAATAAATCATTATTTATATCAACATATACTAATATTTTTGGATTATAATTATTGGTTTGTTTTAACTAAAAGTTTAGAAACACAGTAGCTGTTTAGAATGTTCCTTTCTTTTTCTGTCCAGTGTATGTAGGCTTGGTAAGAGGTGAAGTTTTCTTCCTCCTCTTAGTGTACTTGTTTTAGGCCACTCCTGACAAGATAACTGCCTGAGCGGTTACTGCACTAGGCGTGTGAGTGTGGGCCTGTATCCAGAGGTGCCCCCCCCCAAACACTATGACTCACCCCCCCCCCCCCCTAACCTAATGATACGCTTCCCCCCCCCCCCCCCGAATTTTTTTATGCCATTTTCTCAATGATTTACTCAATTATTTTATAATATTATACTTTTTTAGTATTATATTTTATCACATTTTGCATTAATTAAAACTGATTTTCTAATAACAATTTTGGTCATATCAGGTAATATTTCCATCCTGAACCGACAGATGCCAAACTGCTTTTGTTGAGGAAAGTGAGGGGTTGCCAATTTGATTTACAAGATCCCTTTCAATTATCAAAGCACCAGAAACGTATTTTCACACTAGAAGCTATAATTATGTAAATAATATATACATTTTTCTCATCTTTTAACCACCCCCCCCCCCCCTGAAATTTTAATGACGCAGTCTGCATTGTTACCCCCCTTGTGGGCACCCCTGCTGTATCTGGTGGTCGTTCACTGTGTATTACCCAACAGAAAAACATTGTCGTTGGTTGTTAGGCTTTAGGAGTCTTTGCTGTGAGTATGTGACCAGATGTTTTCCACAAGATTTATACAATATTTTTATCTTCGCCGCCCTGTACTGAACGAAACTAATCACAGAGCTGGCATGCTGTGTTTCTCCCCTCTGATCTGAAAACTGCCAACTTTAACACCCGCGCAAAGTTTTTATTTTTACAGACACGTATTTATCCTTACCAGTATGCCCTCAGTTCTGATCTATTTTTAACGACCTACGGACTCTCTTCTCCGTAAAATACTTTAGCTGATGATGTGGGTGATAGTAATGGTTACGAATTACTGTATTAAATCCGGCTTTACTATATTAGTCTTCCCAAAATTTACCTGGCCAGATGTAGCAAAAAAAAAAAAAAAAACTCCACGTAAATAACCCCAAAACATTATTAAAATCCTATTGAAATTTTGTCACCGCCCAGAGAGAAAATCTTATGTTGTCCCAAAAATTTTCCGGACTTTCGAGATCCTGTACAGCCATGTTCATAAACGACTAAATATTCTTATTTTAAAGTGTAAGTATTTGAAATCAAATTGAATTTGTTTTGACATTCAAAAATTCCAATATTCGCACAGGCCTAAGCATAACTCAATGTTATACATAAGCATGTATGATGGCAATGCGGGATGTGCGATCGGAAGAGAGATGAAACAAAGGAACGGAGCGATGGAAGGAAGTGCACCCGACCCTCCACAGGCGCGAGGGAGGCAGGCACTCACTCAAGCAGGCTCGACAGACACGCCAGTACGGCTGCATCGTCTCCAGGTCCGTGCAGTTCCTGCAGTGACACGTGCCTGCACGGCACACCAAGACCGGCCCGCAGCCCCAGTCCTGCACGCTGCTGCAGCGAGACCCCTCCAGCACGGACCGCGCCTCTTCGCCGAGGAATGATCCTTCAACACACCAGCGAGGGAGGAGTCAAACAGCACTTGCGAATTGGGTGCAAGGACCTACGAAACATCTGATGACAAACGTCTCATCACTACGGACAAACTATCATGGCAATTTGCGATAAAACGGGTAGCTACAACAATGAAATGTGAGTCAATACTGTCGCCCTACCGGTCCCTGCTACGATGTTGCCGTCGCTGAGGGCGCCAACTAGCCTAAGTTTAGACCCTGTGGGCCAGTTCACAGGTAGAGCGGAGATCCTCGGGGTCGTGACGTCGCCACGTGGCTGGCAGGGAGCTGGATCGGTAGAGGTGGTGGTCCGGTGAGGGTGGAGCTGCTCAGTTCCTGGCGGAACTGTTCACTTGCGAAGTGAGACACACAACTTGCCTGGTCCAGGTCTGAAGCTCGACTGCCGCGTTCCGCATCGCTGCGCGTCACCCGGAGCCCGCTTCCCGCAAAAACGTCCCAAGCGCAGCAGGACTCCTCAAGCCGCGAACTACTCCCCCCACCCTGGTGAGGCGACGAGGGAACATAACGACCTGTGCGAGCGAAGGGAGCACTTGGAACGACGTCAATACAATATATAAGACTAAAATGCTGGTTAATACACACTGTAAAATGACAATGCAAATTAATACACAATGTAACCGACAATGCACATAAATTAATGAAATAAAACATTATTTACACAAAACTTTACTCAAACTATCCAAATATTATTACTTAACATCAAAAATAAATGGATGCCATTGTTTTTTGGTATGTTATTTCGCAATAAAATGTACAGACCAAGTGTTATTTTAAAGATTGTGTTTACCAGTTGATACTATATTACATATTACCTTAATTTTACATAATGATTCTGATGTGTACTTATAATACACAAATGCTTGCTAATTATTTTTTTTTTTACTTTTTCCTTAGAAATTTTTATTGTATTATTTGTTGATTCACCATCTTCATAAATGAACAGGAAAAAAAAATACCAAAATTTGCATGTTAAATTTATCTAACAATAAAACCATAAAATCTTGTCTGTACTTAATATCTTTTGAAGCATAAACCATTAATTTTACTTAATATAAATAAACCTCTGATGGACAAAGGCATTATTATGCCCTTAATGTAATATTTACACACTTGTTCACCAAGATGCATTATTATGGGGTAGCCAGTAAAAAAAAAAGGCATTTCAATTAATACTTTGTACAAGCAAACTTAATGTGATCAAAAGCAAAACTAAATAACCATAAAATTTCCCACTGCATTCAAAGAAGCTAGAGATATTTTCATTATTAGTTGATACAAACACCACTCATGAAAGTATTTAGAACTGTAACAAAATTACAAAATCCCTAAACTTGAGAATAAAGCAAGTGTGTCAACACCAGTAAAATCATGTTACAGACTTATCAAGCAAACTTTAGAATAATTATATTATACGTAGAATCAAAATCTGGCTTATTTTAAAGAAAATTATTTTTAATAACTATTAAGGAAGAAATATCATTTGAAAAATTTCAAGAAACATTTTATCTTGCCTGTTATATATTGTACTCTCATTATGAACAAACAGAATTATAGGACTATGTACAAATAATTAATGTGACAAGAAAATTTGTAAGCATTTTTGCTTAATGTTTCTTTTAGAATAATACTTCTCACAAAAATTAATAATACTGTTTGGAAGTGTTTTCTGCAAAGCTGAACTGCCATTAAAATAAAATAAAAATACTTTGGATAGTTTTCTAAATCTCAATAATTGTAGCTCTAGATTTAAGAAGTAAAAAATTGCTATGCACATACAGAGAAATGTTCACACTGGTCAATACAATAACATAATTCAAAAGGAAATGCCTGGGTGCTCGAGTCTTCACTTACCATTATTCTCAGCACAGCCGCCCAACACATTTACCAACGCAAGTGAAAACCACCAAACTTTCATTCTTGTGCTGTGCGTTCAAACAACAATTATATAATAAAATACTAATTGTTTCAAGCAAACTGGAGTGATGGCCATTTGATAAGATAACACAAATTATTCTGTGAACTTGAAATTAGATTAATATGGTCAAACAAACTGAAAAAGAAAAAGCTAACACTACAGATTTTAAATGAAAGGAAAAAAAAAATAGCTTTAACAACAATTTAAATACTCAAATACATTTTTTTAATTTTAAAAATTAGGAAATTGGCTGGGACAAAGTATTACAAACAAGAGTGATATGCTAAAGTTCAGATACTCAGATAAAAAAAAAAGTTACAGTGAAGATTTTGAAACAGATAATCACCTAATAAATCGTCTGGGGAAAAAGATAAGCATAAATTATAAATTAGATACCTCTCAAACTACATTGACCCTAACTCATAATTTATCATTCATCTCTGGAAATAACTACAGCAAGAAAAATGTTATGAAATACCTTGCAATACTCTGAAGCCTAAGCTCATGACAGCTTGGTCAAACAAGTGTTTAAAATTATTACTAAAAATGAAGAAAAAACAATTTAAAAAATGGTTCACCAATAACTGTAAAATTTCTAGCAGAATCATGTAGGTTCAGAAATATCTGCAGCATCACTCCAGTTCATGACTTCAGTTGAGAAATTATTTAAAAGTGCAACCATGAAGATTAATAAACACATTTGATCTTATGACTACTAAGAATATATTCCAATGCATCTTTCACCACTTCACTTCGTTGGTGCTTCCTAGATTTTTTAATTAACACATTTCACTCACGATGCAAGAGTTGTAATATCTGCAGTAGTGAAACGTGGCTACATTCAAGTTCTCCAATGGTCACTGTTGTGATATTCTGCAATCTTAACATTTCTTCTCATCAGCCTCAAGATGGAATACTTGTACAAAATTATTTCAAGGTCTTGTTCCACTACGGTAACTTATCTGAATGTAACAGGAAATGCAGTTTTCAACAGCACCAATGATGCCAAAAATCTATGCTACACACTTTCTTCCTGTGGTTTCTCTTGAAAGTTTGATGTTGCACTGCAAACCACTATTTCATCTTAAGGCTGCGCTTCACCCATCATGCTTGATTTTTGATAATTTTACAAAACTTTTCTGCACAACTAGAAAATTTTCAACAAAAATACTTTAATTGAAAATAATTTTTAACAACTTTTTCTTATACAACCAGGACTCTGCTGGCCGTCGGCTGTCGCGGAGACCGGGCGGCCACAATCCCTTCCCACCCCCCAGCGAGAGAGGTGTGTGTCGCCTGGCCATTAGCGGCCTGTCAATCACGGCCTTCCCCTGCTCCCCGCATCCCCTGCGGGAGCCCTGGAGCGCGGGCCCGGGCATGGCCTGGTATTTACCAACACGCCACCGCCAAGATGTCTGGAGAGTTCTGGGGTCGTCGCCTCGGGGGATGGGCGGGACTTGCGCATCCGGTCAGGGATACTATTGTCTTCAAACGCGGCATCTGGGTGTTTCCACGCCTGGCCAGGGATGCTTGTGACATTAACACGCCGCTTCTGGATGCTTCCACGCCTAGCCTCAGCAGGAATAAAAGGGCTCCAGTCAACGAGTGGAGAGAGAAGAGTAGAGTTAGGAGTCTCCCCCTCGGGGAGAGATACTGGCGATACCAGAGCGATCAGCGAGAGTGTGAGGGCAAGTCGTCCCTCAGGGAAAGATACGAGCCGGGTGCGACAGGCTACAGTTCGGAGCAGTGTTGTGATATTGGTGAGTGGTGCGAGGTAGTGATCGAGGACTGTGGTGTGTGGACTGACTGACAGAACAGCAGACCACTGGCGAGCCCAGCTCTAGTGGGCAGATTTAATGTCTGACTGGTCAGTGTAAGATAACTGTTGTGGACAGAGACTGAACTGTGGTTCCTTAGTAAATATAAGGTGTAGACATTAGTAATGAATAAAACTGAATCTAAGTAATTGTGCTATCCTTTACGAACCCCAATTTTTCACCTCACTCAATTTATCATAACAATACATTCTGTATTTCTTTACCACATGACTCAATAGACATTTGAGAGATGGGTAGGACCAACTGATAGGAAGAAAAAAAATTGTTCAAACAGTACCTACCAACTGGCAGAAAAGAAATTACTTTATAACGTATATAAACCTAACTTAATTATATTATGTTGTTAATGTAAAAAACGAAAACTTTTCCCACTCGCATCGTTAAGTATGGCTGTAAAAGTTACATTGTGTGCATTGTCCAGCTGTAGGCACAGAGAACAAAACTTGTCAAGAATGATCATGATGCAATTAGCTAAACAAACGTTTTCATTACGAACACTTGCCACCTTTTTTTACAAATAGAAAATTGCACGAAGCATTCAATTAATGACTAAATTTGAAGGAAGGAAAAAAAATAATATAGTATAATGCAATGCTTGTATGTCATATCAATTTTGAAATTTGTTCTTAAAACAGAACTAATCACATGAAAAGGCAACTACTCTGCTTTGGGACGAAGCCGAGTCCTAGGAGTAGCATCAATTGAAGTATGTGATGGAGTTTTTGAATATTTGTAGGGGTGTGCAGGATGCACGGAGTGTTACGACTATCTATCTATCGCAGGGTTGCAGCTCAAGGACCACCACAGTGAAGGACCTTCCAGTGCAGCCTGCCAGATAGTTGAATGCCCTGAGCGAAGAGGTGTGAATAGTTCTGACGCATGTGCAATAACTGCCCTGGGGCTCCTAGACTTCCAAGCCACAGGCACGCTGAACATCTCGGGTGCTTACAACTTAAATCATGTGCATAATATTTTGGGTGGAAACTGAGTCGTAGCAAGTACTCCATACTGAACACTGAGTATTAGCTTGGCTGAAGTTGTGACCTTTCAATAAAAAAAAAAAAAACAGGACATCTTAATAACCACCCAATTCCGCAGCAATAGAAGGAATGTCTTCAAAAGGAAAAAGCCACAACAGTCCACTATTGTCAACATACATGTCTATTAGTGGTTATTTAAAGGTTGTGATGAAATAGAACAGCCTAAATTAAATACACAGAATAAAAATAATGAAATTGATCTTTAATATTTCTCTGAGAGAAAGAATCTAGTCCTGGTAACATATCTTAAAAACAATTTACTTGACTTGCTAGCATCCCTTAGGGTGTCCTACAAGGTGGTCATTTATGCATGATTATATGCTATGCTAACTACGTGCCGCCATTTTTTCCCTTCAGCTAATTGTTCGCCATATTGGTTGAACGCCTAAAATATTGGCTGAAGTATAGTGTTTGCAGCGTGTAAACAGTTTTAAATGACTTTTTTTTTTATGAAAGTGACCTTTTTAACAACACAGATTCTAATTCATATTTGCTAACTATCATCAGTCAGTGTCAAGCACCATTTCCAAATTATTTTGGGCAGATGAAATTTGGCGATGGTGAGGTTAAAAAGTGACTTTACTTACATCACAGCACGCCTTCTCCTGGCAATTCTTATCTCCATGGGGTATCCCAACAACAATCCGTAAAAAAATTTCTCGCACTTTTCCCTGACCAAAACTTCAAAGTTCCTTGACTATTTTTTTTATAATTACATATTTTTACAATTTTCTGGACGAAATAAAGAAAATCCTGCCTCCACCATCCCCACAGCTGGGCTGACTATCTCTCCGCTTTTTTTTTAAATTTCAAACCGCACCTTGCATACGCCATTTTACAGTGTGTTAGACTATGCACTGAAATAACATTAAAAAAAAAATGCTTTTACAGTCTGGGTGATGGCAGACTATAGAGCATAACACTTTCTCCTCAAATTACTTGGCTTGACAGTTTACCATGACTTTTCCAGGATTTCAAGAAAATTCCCTGACCTATCTATCTTCCCTGACTTTCCAGAAAGTTGACACCCTGTGCCCTGTCTTTTTTAAGCCAACCTCTGGCCAAACCACACTTTTTAAAAAACGAAACTACCACAGGTAAGTACGACGACTCTTAATTGCTATAAGCAATCAGTCACCTTTAATAAATATTGAACAGTTTGTAATTGGCACCAGAGATCTTCACGCCGTTTACCGGCAAAATTAATAAACTAATATTCACTACAATCTTAATTTTTATAAGTTTTCATAGTGAACCAATCCAAATGTTTATAACTAAATAATTAAGTGCTCAGGGTTATTTAACACAGCTACTCTAGAGCATGTTCACGCAAATAACATTTTAAAAATACACACAGCCAATCTGATATTGTTGCCATGCTGAACATCCATTTTCAGATGTCCACCATCTTCATACTTTGTCAAGTGTTTAGGATCAATGAAAATTTTTAAAAATAAATTTACCTGGTACACATAATTTGGTAGCAAAAAACAGTATCTTACTACGGAATGCAAAATCTGTAAAAAAAATTAAAATGGAATAAATAGGCAGTAAAAAATATATATAAACCAGCAAAAAAATTAAGAAAATAGACCTTTTTCAGTCAGTTATAATGGATGACCTTTGTTAATCGCAGAAAACATTTTCTTTTCGTCCAACATTGGGTTCACATTAGAATGTACAAAAATAAATTACCTGGAAATTTCCACTTTAACAAGGCATTAAACAGGAATTTATTTAATACAAGCTAGAAAAAAAGTAGAAAATCTGATGGAAAATTATTAAGATTTTTGATATAATGAGATAAACATAGGTATTTTATTTGATAAGTTCAATGCTACACTATCACAGCCATTCAATTAGTAAAAAACATCACAGGGCCATCAAATATTGCACAGCAGGAGTATATGTGATTCACAATCTTATCAGATAGTTAACAAGGTGAATGCAGTGAAACAGCACGTGAAGGAAGATTACATTTGTTTTTCTCCACATACTCGACACACCTGACCTCCAAGGCACACCAGCTTCTTGGCAATGCTCTCAGTTGTCCGGCCGTCGTCATTAGCACATCACTGCATGTGAGGTTGCCTTTAGCAAAACAGCCCTTAATTCATGATAAGTAGAAAGAAAGATGACTCAGTCAAACTAACTACACGTGTGGAGCCTGAAGGATGTGCCTACTCATCTACTTACACTGCCTCCTTGGGAAAGCTCATGACGGAAGTTGTCGTATGTTAATTAACAGGTCATTATTTTGCATTTACAATCAACACTGTTAAACGTGAAGCTTTTTTAAAATGAAAATTTTCATGAAATTAAAAACATCTTGCACATTGTTTTTGTAACATTAGAATTTCAGTTCAGTGCTAATGGCATCATATACATGATATAAGTAGCAATTCCTTTCAAAGTTATTTAAATATAATTGAGTGAAAGCTCCTACTTCTCAAATTAATTATCATTAATTTTTCATTCTTTTCAGGAATATTCTGTAGTAACAGATATTCCCTTAATGGAGCGTTTTTTAACCACAAGAGTAGAATGAAATTCTGTTAAGTGCTTTTTTTAAATTACCAAGAACACTTTTATCACACATTACATAACTACAACATATTTATGTAACATAAATACTTTTATTTGCAGTAAAGATGTTATGAAAAACTACAATGATCTGAAGTTTAATATCCCAACAGAAACAGCACATTTGTATGTGGCTTTCAGATACCAAATAAAAATTATACTGCAATACCTTCATAAAATGCATATTATTATTATTTTATTAAATTTAATGGTAATAAAATTGCAAGTGAAATAACATCACTTGTAATTACATTTGTAAATAACAAACAGATTTTTGTATCCGAGTTTCTATGACTCAAGTAGTTTGATAAGCAAAATCTCAAGGCCCAATCTTACATACCATGTTGATTTTTTTCTCTCTTCATTTTTCCATCATTACTTGTATTTACAGGATTTTTCTAAAATTTAAGCTTCATATCTCCATTGCATTTGTTGTTCTGCAACACATATTTTTGACAGGTACTCACTCAGTGAAACATGGGTGCAAAAAAGTGCACAAGTCTTCGCAATTATTATTATTTGCGTGCCTTTTTACACACATGATATTACACTATGTGTATATTGTTTATAATATATGTGGCAGGAATAAAAAAATGCAAGGAAGGTATTAGTTAGCCCTTAAATACAAGTAATGATGGAAAATTTAAAAAAATCAAGACAGCATGTGCGATTGAGCTTTAAGAAGTATGCACAAAAGAACCCTGTTATAATGTTCCTGCTTATAACATATTTTTTAATTCTGAAATTTTCCTTATAAGGACAATGTATTTATTTCCTGCATATAAAATTTAAAGGATGGTGCATTTCCTGCTTATGACAATTCAATAAATGAAAAGAAAAAAGTTTTCAAAACCTAACTATTCCAACACATATCCTATCTGTGAAGTTTAACATGTTTAAAGGTTTACTTTACACTTAACATACATTTTTGTGTTCACAATCACTGTTATACCATAGAGGTAGATTGTTAAAATGGGTTTGTATGCAAAAACCAAATGCAAGTGCCAGAACACTAGCGCTTCAAGTTAGTGCTGGCTAACAATGTGAATTCAATATATCGAAGGTACATAACGTTCAAACCCTTGTATTTATTTATATATTTATTCAAACCTTCCATTCTTGCAGTTCTATTGTTTTTTTCAAATGTACGAACATAGTCCAGCAATATTTTAGTTTGCCAACTATTCCCTAAGTGGGAAGGGGGGGGGGGGGGGGGGGGGGGAGTTTTCTATTACTGATCAAGAGATTAATTTATTTCATTCATAGGTAGGTATCCCAAAAATACACATTTTCAAGTGCCTTAGGAATTGGAACTAGGCATTCCCACTCTTAAGCATCATCATCATCACAAATTATAAGACAATTTTACAGAAATGTTGCAGTGTGTCTTTAAAGCCCAATGGAATTGAAAATTTGTTGGCTCGGTTAAGCAAATTCTAGCCTCAAGTGTGCCCATCAATGGTCTAAAAATTAAATTTTTTAAATAGTTTGATGAAACCATTCGTAAAAACACTAACAAGTAATAAATTGATATTTCCTGCTTATTATGTTTTTTTCCCTTATGCCCCCTTGAAAAATGTTATAACATGGTTCTACTGTAATCAAGATTCAAACTTGAATTTTAAATTTATAATCAAAATGAGAATAGGAATATTTTTCTGGAATTGCCCAAAAACTTATCACAATGAGAGGTTCGTAATACAGGGTGTTTGGGACCACGGCTGCACCAGATAAGCAATCTGCCAGAGTTTTAACATGAATACCAAACACAAAAGGTGAAAACAGAAAAATTTCAATGAAAAATAGTTATATAAACCTGAACAAAATGAATATGCTGCCAGCACAGAAATACAACCGGAATCCACCAGGAAAGATCTGCATGTGAGTGGCTTGATTGATGTCGGATCAGGTTTGGAAAAAAAGGCAGTTAAGAAAACCCAAACCACCTTTTTTTTTTAGTCCAAAAAATATTTTTTTATTACGTTAGTTATTTTGGTTCTCAGCACCATTAAATGAAAGCCATACATAATCTTGCTTTCTGCCACTCATGTTGAACAAATAAAAGTTATAACATCAAAGAACTTAAGTCCAGCAAATCTGCACATCTGACTGGGACTTAACCACAGAAAGGGTATTTCCCCACAGGAGGTGGATTCTCAATAGAATAAGTGTTTCCCACAGAATGGAGAATTATAGTAGTCAGGGACTTCCCAAAGAATAGGAATTAACTATTTAATATTTTTAATTTCAGAGGAGTATTTTTACCTGGGTATGATTTACAACTTATCAATTTAATTTAAAAAAGATCTTGATTAGTATATAATTTGTTGTTTCTATAAATCACAAGAAACCTTAATGACCATACTATTGTTATTAGAGTGGAATAAGACCTTTCATTAAATATTTTGTGATGTTCAGTTGAAAAATATATTATTTAAAAAAAAAAATTGTTCCTTTATATAAAAACCACATGGTTCAAACCACGGTTTAAATCAGTCAACTCTGTGCAGGATTAAAGAAATTATAAAAAAGCATTAAAAGTAATTGAATAAGTGATTACCAAACATTGACACTTATTGTTTATTTAAACTTGACAAAGTACAAACAAGGAAAAAAACTGCTCTGTGTGGGGCGGCTCCCCAGCAGCAGCGACGACGGGCGGGAAGTCTGTCTCCTGGCCGGTGCGACGGCACCGCAGTGTCTGTCGTAGCACAGGAACGGGTGTCCGCGCACTGGAGCGGCACGCACTCAGTCAGTCAGAGAGATCAGCGCATCCACAATGTTCCCGTGGTGCTCCCTCAGGGTCCGCTCCGCTTTGCTTCTCGAAATCTCCATTTCCCGCACCTGCAGAACAGTTACAGACTACTTTCAGCGTCAATTCTGCTGGATTCATATCACAGCGTTTTACAAGAACACACAAGGTGACTGCATCTCCACAATTATTCTGGGCTCACGATTGAACATGATGTGGCATGTATTTTCCCTGCATGTTCACATTAGCTAACAGCCTATGTGTATTCTACACACGTAGACAGAAATATCTCTGTAAATCCCATAATATGAAAAATATCACATCCGTTTGAATGTATTATAAGTTTACAACTCGTAGGAATAACACCAAAATCGTTTGTCTGAATAAGTTTTATATACAACCAACCATAATTGCAAGAGGTTGAAAAAAACAAGGGTTGAAGAACAAAAAAATCATAACTCTTTTCATAGGCACAACATCGAATTCGTATAAATTATGTATTAATGTTATAATTTTTATCTAAACCTTTTGTCTGAAACAATTTTTGATTATACAAACCATTGCTGCAAAGGTCGAAAAAATAAAGGGTACAATTAAAAAAAATCCATAACTCCCTTAGTAGATACACTATAAAATCCATTCAAATTGTTTTTAAAAAATACAATTTTCATTTAAAACTTTTGTTGACACAATTTTGAATAAGAAACATTTTTGTAGGGGGGTAGAAAAAAATAAAAAGGTAGAATTTAAAAAAATGCATAATTTACCTACCATGTTCATTGTTGAATCTGTTCTGTCTTAAGGCGATTGGTGCATGGAAAATATTACGACAAAACTAATTTAACTGTACATATTTATTTTTGATGCTTCTTTTTAAGACATAATATACCTAGGATATTTTTAATAAACTTTTTTTTACTGAGTTATGTCATTTTAAATGCATTTATTTTTATTCCAAGCCAGAATTATTTAGAAAACACATAATTATGTTAAACTTAAGTATAGTTCAAGAAACGAGTGTACGAATAGGTTTCTGCACATATAAAAGTAAGAAGAAAAAATTTTCATCGTCAAAATTACAGTTTAATATTGACAATTTCCATTGATCACTGCTGGACTACTTCAGGAGCGATTTAAAGAATAAATTTAAATGAAAATGAAAACATAATTGGCAGAACACTATTGAGTTATGTATATATTTTCATATCCTTTTGTTTTTGATACGATCCGACTCAAAACATGCCCTCTGGAGTGACAGTTCTAGTGCTGTGTGTAAAACTCTCGCCGCCGGGAAGAATGTCCCCGCGACGTGGCGCTGAGGGCGGCGCTTGTCGCAACTAGGTAGTCCGGCGGAGCTCCGGCCGGCGGGCCGCAGCCTGCGGGTGGGGAGGGGGAAGAATGGGGTGTAGAGGGATGACGGAGAGGAGACCGAAGAAACGAAGGGACTGTCAAGGTCGCGCTCAAGGAGCTAATATACAGTAATACATCTGGAGAGAACAGAGGTGAAGCCGGGTATCTGCTTCCTACGCTGGAAGAAAATGAAAAAGAGCCAAACTCGCCTCGCGCGGCCGAGAATCCTCCAAACTAAACTCGCAACAGCTCCGAAACTATCAAAACAATCAAACTGAAAATTTTACTGGAGTATCTATAAACATTTTTCCCCACATCGCTTTAATATTTTTTTCGAAACATGAATGCTTTCATTTTTAAAAATTAAATACTTATTTACTGCCAAAATTTTTTGTGATTACGCAGAGTAAATTACAACATCGAGGAAAAATTTTTGTTTGCAATTGTAAGTGGGGGACACTAGCGTATGAAATAAGGAAGAAGCCTCAAATTTTATTTATATATCCCTTTTGACGCATTCAACCTCATACTTTTATTTTTACAGAGAGTTGAAGTGGGAATAATGTTTCAGTGGGTAACACTACCGACATATGTCTTCGGAACGCACTTCTTTTTGTTATTATACATCTCAAAATTTATAATTTCATACACAACGTTTATAAAAACGAATTCTTACTTACCTCATTTAATCTATTACAAACCTCTTGTAATATACGTGTATTAGTAGAAGAACCAACGTAACATGCAAACCTTAGGTAAACACTGGTAGAGAATTGCTTGGAATAACTGTAATGCTATGCATATACTGACAATGTAAGAAACTTCCAATTTTATTAATTGTTTGCATAAGAATTAATAATTTTAAAAAAATCATAGAATAGGCCTTTATAGACTGAAAACCTTTCACGTAGTTTCAAGTCGCGTACATAAAAGTTTTTTAATATATATAATTACCAAATATTGTTGAATATATTTAACATTTTTATACATGTTACAACACACATATAATAACAAACCTATATAGTATATAAAAAGACAAACGCCAAATTTTAGCATTTTGTATTTCTTTTCTCTGTGTGAATAAAATAACAGTTCTTAACGTAGTTGCTAATACTGTACTATATTTCTAAAAAAAATTACGAAAACCCCTGACATCGTGACCATAACAATGATAAATTTGCAAAATAATTAAGGCACATTTTTTAATGCTACGAAGCACACTCTTAAGAGAAATGTTTTAAACTTATGTTGGGATGTAACTAATATCTTAAAAGCATTCTGAAACCGTTACTTTGAGGGAAACCTTAATATACCGAACACCATACCATCCTTTAATCGAGTACGATTTTCGCTTCTTAAGACCCATTTGTCTTCAAAATGCACTGTACTGTGTAAGTAATAAATCAGTCTTAAAATCAGTTAATTATTTTATCTTCCTATTTCGTATTCTATTTGAGATAAATATCAGATAAGCATGTGTTACTTGTATCACGACATCAAGGTATTATTTATCAGTAATTAATATTTCATTTTATTTTTTTGTTAACTAATGTGCATAGGGCAGTGCACTAGACATCACTACCTGTGTGTAGTGTTGCGTTACACTTTTTAACGCATTAGAGTTTACATAAAATGATAAATTCAAAATTTCGTTTAAAAGTATAAATATCAGCGATCAATTTAATTAATATCCAGTATAACTCAGTCAGTAAAACATTCGGAAATATGTATAGGACCTGTTAACCTAAATATTTGTTAACAGTTAAACTGAACTAAGATGTGTTAGAGTGGTTTTTTCTCTGTCCGTATATTAGAGGTATGGAACATCAATAAATATAGTTTAAAAAACTAAAGAAACATGCTTTTAAAGATTATCAAACTAAAAAGTTAAAAATAATTTTAAAATTTAATTTATGACAATAGTATATAAGCAATACTAGTATAAATGAGAAAAAAAGCTTGAGGCGCTTTGTGCCATATTTTTTGTATATTAAGCACCCCATGCTTTTTTCTCATTTATACTAGTATTGCTTATATACTATGGTCATAAATTAAATTTTAAAATTATTTTTAACTTTTTAGTTTGATAATCTTTAAAAGCATGTTTCTTTAGTTTTTTAAACTATATTTATTTTTAACTTTTTAGTTTGATATTCTTTAAAAGCATGTTTTTTTAGTTTTTTAAACTATATTTAGGTATAATTATCAAAGGGAAATGAGTTACCGACACTACCTATTACCATCTGAGATAACTATTTGGAGTTGCAACGTCACAAAGAAATGGTAAAGTCTCTCCGAATCATTTACAGTTAGATGTATGGATATAATCTTAGAATTTACCAGAAAAAAAAAAAAAAAACATTTTTTTTTTCCGGCGTGGCCGGGAGTCGAACCCACAATCACTGAATCCGAAAGCTGACGTCTCAGAAGTTGCGCGCCTTAGACCGCTCGGCTAACGAACGTGATAAAATTGGTGGGACATTTTACAGTGATGAGCCACTCACTCTTAGTCGAAAGAGTTACAGACGGACAGACAAACAAACATACAGGTGAAGCTAATATAAAGCATGTAATAAAATACGCATCTGTCGCCCATTTACTTTAAATACAGAATTATAAACTACATATTGTGAAAACATTCTGCAGCAGTTTTTGCTGAACGGAAAAACACGGATGAGAAGACAGACAAAATGTGTTTGGTAAGTGATTTTTCGTCAAATGAAATGGAACAGGACAGTGCTTATCAGAATGAAATTACAGAACTACTTTTGTGCAAGGAAATGTATTTTACAAAGACATTTCAAGAGAAATCACCTTTAAATGAAATAGATCTTGCTGACATGGAAGAAATAGACTTAGATTTAGAGGCCAGGCCCCTTTCAAGTGACGAAATTTCTCTTGAAGGGCTGAAATATGTTTCTGGCTATATAGCTCACCGTTTCAGAAATAAATATCCTGACCTTGGCACTACGGATTTCAATTCGGAGGACGATAGCTGGATACATGTACAATCAAAGGGTAACTTAAAATGTCCCACTAATGAATTTTTTGAATTAATAAAGACCGCTGAAATGTGTTTTGATAATATTCATGGCAACAATTTATGCAAAAAAGAGCGGATTTTTGAATCACTGACTAAAATTATTTGCAGAACTACTGAAAATAAATATCCAGAAGAAGTTATATACTGTTTTGTCAGGACAAGAACGTATATGCGTATCAAGTATTTGAACATGAAATATTTTAACGAACAAGACCAAAAACGCAAAGAAAGAAATAAGATGAGGAAAACTACCCTCTAAGATTTTTCAATGTGATAGTGTCCACTTTCCTTCACCATAATATGTATGTTCATAATTTATTTACGATGTTTTTTAATTACTATATTTAAGAAAAGCATTTATTGTGAATATCGCAGCAATTATGTAGGGCTTAAGGTATTTATTGTATTCCAAATATTGAGTATGTCATTTTTATTGCCTTTATTAAAAATAATATATGTATTAACAATGTAACAAAATTGCGATATTTTTGTATTGCTATTGCAATTTCGTTTCTTGTAAACATTATTGTAGACTTTTTCATATTGAAATTAAATTTGCTATAGGGTTGTTTGTATTTTAATTTAACAGTTATAAGATTTTTTATATGTTGTTTACTGTTTACAAACATTTGAAAAATATTTCCTTAAACTTATTTTCATTTCCATGGCAATAGTCTTGTTAGCTTTTCGGGTAACTCTTCTACATGAATGATAAGATGGTGCAACATCTAAAACATATCACACCACCTTTACATAACTATTAAACTAAGAGGTGTTTTCTTTACATAATATTAAAGCACAATGTTTCCTTGTGGCGTAGGTGATTTAGAATTTCCATTTATCTAGAAAAATGGGCTTTCAGAATGTTTTTTAACACACAGTGTTTGGGAAGGTTTTTGAAGAAAAAAATTGACTACACATTTTATTTTTTTGCAGCTGAATTCGGGCACTTGCATGAAATATAATTAATCCGTAGGAAGCGCAATGGTTTAAAGTATTGATGTTGAAGATTTGAAAAGATTTATTGAAATAGTGTGAGAGAATGAGCGAGTTGAGTGAGAAGAGTGCGGGAGTGGCCACATGACGTCTGCGCAGTTGCGGACAAAAATTATCCATTCCGCCTCCCCATGGCGAAGAATGAGTGAAAGAGAAACCTGATAAACCTTCCCCTCCTCCGGGCACGATAGAACCTTATCGGCTGTGTGTTAGAGGGAGAGCGAGATACAACCTTCGAGGTTTTGTTAGTTCCCGCTAGATGGCAGGCCGCAGAGCGACCACCAGCGACACCCTTCCCGTATGAAGGCCATCTCGCCACTGACGAGCTGGAACTAAGCTCCTGACCTCCCTACATAGTAACGGTCACCCACATAGGCATCTAGACTCTTTAGTGGTCATATGATACAAAATTCATTGTTTTCGGGCCTGTGACCGTTTTTTACAGTGCACCAATCGCCTTAATGTAAAACCTTAAATTATTATCTACAACTTTCGTCTGAAATAATTTTTTATACGACCAACCATTGCTGCAAGGGGCAGAAAAATTGAGAAAAAAATATTAAAAAAAAATTTCATAACTCCCTTAGTAGGTACACTATCAAAGCCGTTCAAATTGTTTGTAAATATAATTTTTACCTAGGTAAAATTTTTGTCTGAATTTTTTTATTATGATACAAACTATTACTGCAAGGGGTGGAAATAACAAGGGTAGAAAGGCAAATTGTCATTACTTTTCTAATATAGCTATACCATCAAATCCATTATAATATTGTAAAATGCCTAAACTTTATCTAAAACCTTTGGCTGAAACAATTTTTGATGAAACAAACTATTTCCGTAAAAACAGGGTTTTAAAGTTTAAAAAAATTCAAACTTTCTTAGTATCAAATTCACTGGAATTTATTAATAACCATCTTAATGTTACCTTAAACCTTTGTCCAAAAAATTTTTTTATACAACCACGTATTAGTGCAATGGATTAAAAATAGTGTTTGAAGATCAAAATAAATTGCACAACCACCTTAATTGGCATAATATGAAATTCGTTGAGACATTCAATGCTGGATGCAATAAATGAAAAACATTCAAAATATGTTTGCTGCATAGAATATGATAAAATGTCAACTCAATATTTTTTGAACATTGGCGAACATTTAGGATGTTATGTAGGCTGTATTAAGATCTTAAAATGTTCCACCCAGGAGTTTATAGAAGATTCAAAATTATTTCCAGAAGAAATAGGTACTTCAAAATCTATCTATGGCTGAAGGCTGTGACAAAAGGGATTTTTTTTTTACTGACAAATGAAAGACTAATATTTCTTAAAGTAACATGTTTTCACAGATCCAAACAAACCTATTTGGGCACATGACAAAATATTTTCTCACACTAACTAGATAAGGCCTTCATTGTTTGGTGGGATTAATTATTTCAAGAAATGGATGTGGAAACTTACAATTAAATCCACGTCTTCTTTCTTAATGGAAACTTTCAACAGTTCACGTTCTTTGGCCATTTTTTCTGCAGCTTCTTTGTTCCTCCTGTCACCAATGATGGTCATGGCCTGGCACAGTAGAAATGACAGAAAAATGTACACAATAAACCCCACAGTCAGTCACAATCTAGGAGAAATAGAACTCAAGTGTCTGAAAAATTATATCACAGGCAAACAAAATAACTACACCATTAGCAAACATTAAAACATAACTTGTACCAGCCAATTTCTATGTATATATTCTTTTCATTATCCCTGCCGCTGGAAACAAGACTAGTTATATCAAGACCTAAGTTGCACCTTAGTGTTCATGTGATTAGTCCATTGGTTTTCCACAAAGGTGATTACGGTTTGTCACTCAAGGGTTTACGTTTACATTTTCATTTACTGGATATGTGGGTAAGCTAAGGAACTGCGAACTAAATTGAACACTCTCCGTCGCTAACTATTATGTGCAAGACTATTAAACTGCAACAAATTTGCAATCCCTCGTGCTATTTGATACAATGAATGGTAATGAGATGAGAATGAAGCATTGACCGAATGAAAGGATGGGGGAAAAACGCAGGTTCCACAAGGAACCCACCAATTCACGGCAACGTCTGCCACGTTCCCTGCTTGCAAAAAATCTGAATTTGAGCTGTAATTGAGCGTGGGTCACCTTGATGAGGGGCAAAAACTCTGACCATAGCTAAAACTGGTTTATTTACTAATGGGGTGATAGCCATAAAGAAAAACTGAACCCAGGAAAAAAAAACACTTTCTCGGGCGCCCTACACATTTCTTAAAGTACAAATTTTGAAAACCAACAATTCAAAAAAAATCTTGAGAATGTAAATATGATCTGCACATATTGTGTAACTTGTAAAAGTTTCGAATAAATTATATTAGGAATAGGCTTGTAATTTCTGATTTAACAGGGTAAACACATGCATGAAAAAATCTCGAAACTCAATTGGGTCTCCCTGGTGCCCAGGGGTTTTAGCTCCTCCCTGCCCCTTCCACTCTCCGGCCCAAGGTGAAGATAAGGGGGGAGGGATTAACAGCTCTAGTACCATATTGAAAAGTTAGCTAGCACATGCTTCATCTGGACTATTTCAGTATCTTAGGGCCCCACCACACACTAGTTGTCTGATATTCACCCCAGAAAAATCTGCGGAGCATATTTCCTTTTCTTCGGCATAATCAGTAACTCTTTCCAGGTCCGCTGCTCCGCTGTCATATTTTGCAATCTTCTTTTGTGACTTTTCTTGTTGAATTTCATCCGAATCTCCTCCAATATCACCATTGGTCTCCTCGTCGGCCATGTTTTATTGTTTTGCAAACATTTGAGCATCGTCATGCTTTGGTCTTCGTTAGACAAATAACCATGACATTCATTCACTTCACTTCATTAGTTTTTGGTGGCCTACAATGGTGCGCCCAATTGCCATAGGGTCATTTCATTTCGAATTCGAAACCTTATTCATTATCATATCATTGATCAAAATGCCTTACCCGGGACTTGAACCCAGAACCCCTCGCACCGTAAGCCGGTGTGCAAGTGCATACGACTACGCTACGGACAGCAATAACAATAACCATGAAATAATTAATTTCTAATTTATTTCGCACATGCATTCGCAGAGATATATACAAATCAAAATATGATGTCTTGGAGTCAATCAAGTGTTAAAACAGCAATTTATTTCCGTTTATTAATAAAAAAAAATGTAACACATTAAAGAGACTGAACATGAAAACCATTATATAAAACTATAAAATTATGATCACTGGTAATATTTTTTAGTGGTCGTGTTTTTAAATTAATGCAAAACTGACGAACAATTTTGTTCCTATTCCTTCCAGTATTATATAAGAAACCTTATAATATTCGATACTGTCTTTTTGCTTCCCAAAGCTGCTTTTAAAGTTTGTATCTATGGAACATAAGTGATCTAAATAAACACTACTATATGGGTTGAGATATAAGCAAATTTTTAAGGTATTTGATTTATAATATTTTTTATTTTTTTGCATTATAATTTTTACTGAATGGTACAAATTAATTCTTTTATCCTTTTTGTTATTGGGTGAGACGTACAATTTTAATTTCTACAAGAGATAATTTCCTAAAATTGTTATTTTTGAGTAACATTTGTACCGAAAAAGCCGCTAAGTATTTTAATTTTAATATATAGCTGCGATTGGGTACAAAGTGCCCGGTGGCAAGCATTCTCCCTACTTCCCCCTCACTCTCCTTCTGAACTGGTCCACACTCCCAGCCGACACACACTCCTCCTCCAGCCTATTCTGTTCCCCTACCGTCCTCACGACCATCACATTTTTTTCCCCTTTCTGTTCTCCTCCTCTCTTTGAAAACCTTCCTAGTATTTTCCTTCCTACTTCTAGGCATTCCCATTTTGAATTTTTCCCCCAGCTCTCCCCATCCTCCCACTCCACTCAGCACCTGGTACATCTTGACCAATCTCTCCTTCTGTCTTCTATCCTTTAAGCTCTCCCATCTCATTCCTATCATCATCTCTGTGTTACTGCACTCCCCCTTCCCTTCTCTTTTCATTCTCCTCCACTTGCCCTTCACCCATCTAGCTGCTCTCCTCTGCACCCCCTCCAGCCCCCTCTCAAGTACTGCCGTGTATGGGTCCCACACTGCTGCGGCATACTCCAGCATGGGGCGGACCATAGTTTTATAGGCCTTGTCACGTATGCTGCTGCTTCCCCCCCTGAGCACTCGTCCCAGCATGCCCAGGGCCTGTCTGCTCTTCTTCACTACCTTGTCTACATGCTCCCCCCACCCCAGGTTACCCTGCAGCACCACCCCTAGATATTTATAGCTGTCGGCCTCACTTATCACGTCTCCCCTCCAGCGATATTCCCTCCTGACAATCTTCCTCTTCCTGGTAAACCTGACCACTTTCGTCTTTCCCACATTTATTTTCATACCATTATTTTCCACCCACTCTTCCAGCCTTTCCAGATCATCCTGTAACCCATTTCTCTCCGCATCCATGTAAACCACGCAGTCGTCTGCAAAAAGCCTAATATGCCCTTGTATCTCCTCTCCTATATCATTCATCATTATGGTGAAGAGCAGTGGGCCGAGCACACTGCCCTGCGGCACCCCTGACGTAACCCTTCCTTCCTCCGACATCTCCTCCTCCACACGTACCCTCTGTGTCCTGTTGCTTATGAAGTCACCAATCCAACCCACCACCCTCCTGTCACTTATAGCTCCCTCCACTTTTTTCATCATTTTTTCGTGAGGAACTTTTAGAAATGTTAGTCCTTCACACCTCTCACTTCTAGTTTCTTCCTCTTGAGCTCGTTCCGTTCCATTCTGTCCCTGTCCTCCCGAGGAAAGTGTATTTCCTTCTTTCTGTTTGCCTCCATTCTCTCATTATTACTCATGGTCTCGTCTTCCTCTCTACCCACCTCTGTGCAACTATCTCCAAACTTCCCTCAACCCCCCTCCCCCTTGATCACCTTGAACAGTCTCACCAGTCCCTCCACCCACCTCTCCTGAAGTGTTTTGCACCACAGCTACTTGATGTCACTGATGGTCTGTGTCTCCCCCCCTCTATCCCTTCTCGTCTACATACTCGTTACCCATCTTGCTACCTGGTGCTGTAGACCTTATACAGTTCTCTATCTCCGTCACCAGATACAAGTCTTAGACCACTGCTGCATACTCCATCATCAGCTCCACCAGTGTGGAGTACACCTTCAACTTTACAACTGCTGCACCTACTTTTTCAATCCAAGGTTGCCCTGTAGGTTTAACCCCAAGGTACTTGTAATCCTCTGCCTCCTACTCCTTCCAGCAATAAACTTCCAACCTAACCATTATCGTCTTGTTTTCATATAACTCCATCCCATTGTTCAATGAGCAGTGCTCTAGCCTGTTAAGATCACTTTGCAAGGTTATCCCCCTCCCCCACTTTTTCATACACCCCGCAATCGTCCGCAATCATCCGCAGCTTACCATCCAGTTCCTTTCCAATATCATTTATCATAATGATGAATACACTTCCCTGCAGTACCCCTGATATCACTTTTCCCTCATCCAGATCTTTACTTATTACTTATCTACTTATTTACTTATTACTTATTTACTTATCCATCTTCACCTGCTAGTTTACCACCCTGCTGCCCCTACCAACCTCTCCAGCTTCTCCATCAGCCTCCTGTGTGGCAACCTGTCAAATGCCGTCACGAAATCATCAAAGATGGCCTCCATCGTTTCCCCCCATCGTTTCCCCCCATCCAACGGTTCTACCAGGAACACAAAAATACCATTTACAGATATTTTACCTTCAATTTTTTGACGTGACAACGTCTAATAAATCAATGAACGCCGGCTGCACGCACAAAAGAGTGTCCCGTTACGAACATTGTCCCATTACAGTGTGTCCCGTTACGCTCATTGTACACTTGCGCCGCATCTATCTCTCTTCCACTCAATTGGCCTATGAATCTACCATTAGGTATATTAAATAGGTTAAGGTGGGCTTAAATTTAGTACTTTAACTAAACTATCATTTCATCAATGTTTTGTTATGACGTTTTCACGTTAAACTATCATCCGTAAACTGACTTTACAGACAACCATATTTTATGTTAACCGACATCAGTGAAGGGGTTTGTATTGATTTCCAGTATTTCTATTCGATTTCATATTTAAAGAGTATAGAAATGCCAAATAAATCCCGGCTTAACATTGTTATTACATATATTTTTTAAAAGAGCATCTTTTCTAGAAAATTACTGCATTTTTTTTTGTACAAGAAAGTGGACTTCTTGTACATCTCAACTTGTGTGCAAACTTCTGTCGTGTGAACGGCCACAAGCAGCAATAAATACCTACCTATACAAGGAATTGTGTATTAGTGTATTACCTATTTGGATGCTTCAGTTTTTCACTATTTTTCTTTTACAGGTCCAAAGCAAGCAAATATAAATTATTCGTAGCAGTAAAGAGAAGATTTTATGCTTGTTTTTATAACCATACTAGCAGAACTCGGCAGATGTTGCCCTGCCAGTGTTTATTTATTTATCACTATGTATCTAAAATGAATGGTGTATGTAATTTTATCATAGTTACAATCACTATTTGGTGTTACTGAGGATCAAGGACAGTAAAAATCACAATATACCAATTTTTGTGGCTATCGGTTTAATGGTAGCCTTTAGAAGTTGCTGTGCTGCAGTGCCATCTAGTGGCGAGCTCTTGCCTGGCTGGAATTGTTTTTAGTATTGACTTTCAGGACTATGAGCAACTTCTGCTTAGGCCACCACCTGTGCCTACAAGTAGATATTACTGTGTGACACTGCCAAGTATCGCTTCTTACAGGGTTCGCAGTCACAGGTGACAATGTCGCGGGGCAAGTTTGAGACGGAGAAGTTGATAGAGAACATGAAGAGTCAGTTGGAGAGGCTGGTGCAGCAGTTGGCCGATCTGGAGGAGTGCAAGTGAGTAAGTGAGCGGAGTGCATTTGATTCACAATGTTTACGGGAGCATTTCAATCCAGTTCTGAAGGATTCCAACTGAGAGTTTTACCTTTAAACACGCCCTACCGGACTGAACAAGGACTGGCGTGAGTTCATCCACTTAAATTACCAAGATGGATGGGAGTGAAGAATCCAGTTTGTACATTAAACACTTAGGATCATACTGATAGTTAATGAAAACCGAAGGTGCAATTGAAAGTGGTTGAAAAAAGTCCTTAGGAATGTTGGTAAACACTTTGAAAAATCATTTTAAAAAATTTTCTTTGCCATGTTGTGAACTTGTTTTGCAGTTTACTGCTGTAAAATAAGTTCTAACTTTTATCTCATCATTGGTTCAAGCTCGCTCCAACTAACTTACTATAGTTTCTATTCTTCATTCCACATCAGAAATTTACCACAAACACACAAATCGGTCCATTTTAATTCTCAGTTTGGTCCACATTATATTATGCTGAAAGAGGTAAGCGATTGTCAATGTAAGTAATGCACTCTCTTGTGGTATAATAGTTTTCTCGGGGTACTCCTTCATTTGTTCCGCCACTCCTTCACCCCTACCTCATACCAGCTGTGTCCCTTCTTCATAATTGCCAAATAGTAATTATCCATTCCTCCCTGTTGATTGGGGAAGGTTTGCTTGAGTGGTTGACAAACTTGGAAAGTACAGGGAAAATTGTATGGGGAAAATCTGGAAATGCCAAGGAAAACAATAAATTTTATTCATGTCGGTACTTGTATGTTTTATTTTTATTTGCTACAATTTTTTTTAAGTAACTTTAGGGAAATGTATTGGAATTCATATATTTATATATTAATATTTTGGGATAGGTTTTTTAGAGATGTTTTTGTAAGTTATTGTAACTTATGTCAACAACTCTAGTGAGTATCATTATGTACTTACAACCTATTTTTGTCTCACAAATGTACGTAAAGTAGAGAATGCACAGCGTTAGACTTGCATTTTTTTTTCTCCAGGGATGACCTTGACGAGGCTGAATATGAGGAGACAAAGCAAGACACTTTAGATCAGCTGCAGGAATTCAACAACACCATGTCGAGGATGATGTCGGGAGACATGACGTTGATCGATCATCTCGGGTCGGTTCAGCTGGTACGGACGTTTGACTAACCGCCCTGCTGCCAGCGACAGAACCACTAAACTTTGGGCAGTTTTTGGCTGATGCACCGCCATGCACATTTACACTTCCTGTTTGCTTAAACTTGCGCTGATTATGAAACTGAACTAACAACTATGTAATGAGGTAGAATTCTTAATAAATATGATTTTAAGTTTGGGGGGGGGGGGGGGGGGGGGAATTTTTCAACCCTAATAATGGCATTTTGAATCCAACTGTTTTTAGGTGATAACCATTCTGAGACTGCAAATCAGTAACTTATGATATTATTTCTAGAGTTGTAGTTATTTGTAAAAAACCTGTGTTAATAATGAGTGCTAATGATGTTGCTGGAAAAACGGTTTGCTCTAGCAAATCACTTTTAACTTAAGGCATTCGTTTAAATGATGTGCTATGCCTTAACAAAGAAAATTCTTCAGTACAATAAAATAAAATAAACACAAGAGAGAGGAAAAAAAACAATAGTTTAGGTTTGCGATTTAAAGTGATAAAAAGTATTTAAATACTAATTGAACTCTTATGAGGGTACTGATTGCTCTACATTAATATTTTCTCGCTCTACATTAATATTTACCATTCAATTATTTAATAGTTGTTCAAAAGTGCAGTGTGCTATAGATGTGTGATATCTTAGAACCATGTCAGTATGCATTTAGCTGGACTATGATGACACAAAAGTAGATTTTATTGAAATAGATAAAAAATGTATGGATGTCAGGGTTCCTACGCCCCCTTAATATCCTCATAAAGTCCGTAATTTTTTTAAAATGGTACTTTATTTTATTTTATTTAATAAGGGTCCTTTAAAGTTCTTAGATTTCTTATAATCCTTAAAAGCTCCTTAAAAAGACTGATAGGCTGTAAACACTGGATATTCTTGTTTTTTTTATTATTATTTTCTTTGCAACAAAGACATGTGCAGTACAATTTGTGAATTTTGGGCCACGTGATTAGATTTAATGTGTAAAAAGTTTAGATTTTTTTTTTTCATAATTAGCATCTCACATTTAAAATACAAAGGTGTGTTTTACTGTACTGTCTTACTCATAAAATAAATGTAAGTAATAAGAATAAATAGTAAGAATAAAATTAAACCAACAAAATAATATTTTTTTTGCATTTACTATCTATTTAACAGTATCATCTTGAGGTATTTTGTGATATTACAAATGGTGTTGTACCTCTTCAAAGTGATAAAGGGGTCCTTAAAACTCCTTAATTTCTAATTTCACAAGAGGGTATGAACCAGGGAGGTTGTAACTATGACACTGGGGTTAACCTCACATGTGACCACTATTCATAGATGATATTCTAAACTAGAACATCACAAGCAACATAACACTAGTGGTGCTGGGAACTACTCATTTCAGGCCACGCAAGCAGCTATTAGCGCAGCATTCCACACTCCGGAAGTGATAAGAATGTTTGCTCGCAAGGAACCAGGGCAGCTGCGAGAGAGGATGGTTGAAGTCGAGGAAGGTCTGAAGCTCGGGAAACTGTCCCAGGAAGCCAGCATCAGACAGAAGGTTAGTGTGCTTTTCCCAGCTCTTACTGAGATATTCCTCTGAGACAGTGCGGAGTGAGACTGTGGGACTCGTGCTGAGCTGGTAACTGCATGTTTATGATGTGTTTATGTGACAGTTTTTTTTATTCAACGAAATACATGACTTAAGTCTGAAGTTTCATTAATATATATATTAAATATATTTTTTCATGATTATGTTTTTATTGTTGTAAGTGTATATTTTCCAATATTGTCGAAGTTGAATTTAGGGAGTTCACTGCTGGATCTGCGAGCGTGCTGCTCTGTTTGTCTACAGCGTTGGTTGCACAATGGAGTAATGAGGGCACAGTGCCTTGTACAGCATGTGCCTAATGTGCAGATTTGTAAAATTACTATTCTTGTGTTTGTTCAGCTGTGCACCTGTACCACAACTGGCTGCCATTATTGGGTTGCGTTGTGATACAATAGGATGCATTTTAACCACATGCATGGGCGCAAAGGGAGGGGGGGGGGGGGGGTGACTTACTTAGCCGGCCTGGGTAGTGGTTTTGAAATTTGTTTTCGTCGGCACTAGATGGTAGGCAGCGCAGTAGGATTTTTAAGCAGGTGTTTGCTGTTGTGCAGGGCTCGTTTGGACAGGTGTGGCCCTGTTCGTGGTAAAAAGTCGATAGGCTAAGATCTCTTCGAAGATGAAGTATGGTTCAAGTAAGAGTTAGGCTCACTCTGGTGAGTTTGGGCCCCCCATAAGACGAATCAATGCTATGTAATTCACGGAATTGACATTGTTTTAAGTCATTAAGTTTGTTAAGGCTCACGTAGAGCAGAAGTAGCCCAACTTAAGAGTTCAGGGTATGTCAAGGTACAAATTCTTTTTCCTTCATGTAAGTCATAACTAGTGCACAGCTTCACCTGTAGAGTACAAATAAATAAGTTCTAAGATAATTTAAAATGTCTCATCCTAAAGGTTAAGGAAAAGGTTGGTGATACTTCCTATTTACGTAATTGTTTTAGACTACTGGTAAGGTCATCAGTCATTGCTTAAGTTCATCTAGAAATCTTGTTGGGAACTTTTACCCTCTTTTATCGCATAATGGTCGTACACGCGTAATATTTTAGGACGTCAAAATTTGGATTAAAAAAAACCTCTAGTGTAAATGTCGCATAATGTTTTTGGTCTCGCTATTAGATTCAGAGAGCTTTGTGTGGGTATTTTTTCCGTATAAAACAATATATTTTAAAATAGAAATCATATATATATTCGGACATTACCACTTACTTATTTAATTAACGGAAATATGAAGTTTTCTGACGTGTAAATGATCTTTTAAAGACTTTTTAAACGTTATAACCTTCATCCGTTCATCAGCGTTGCCACGGTGTATCCCGTACAAAACTGTAGCCAGCGTCGTTGAAATCATTTGTGTTTGGTTATGTTGCTTTCCGTATAGAGCGCGCGCACATAGCTGAATATAGATATCTCGCAGAGTGCATACAACGCGCGCTCTCTATCAGGTGCTGAGTTACCTAACTACATTTGATAGCCAGCATTCTTTCGTGTTGTGTACTACGGTAGTTACGCTTTCGTTCGGCTTGCATTTGGAACACAGATTTTTTTCTATTTAAAGTTGAATAAAAGTTTTTGTTGTATGACTTATTAATTTAAATTGTTTGGCGTGCTCTTTTATACTTCTCTTTTTAAAAAAAACTTACTTTCCTTGAATGGGTTTTGTTTTTATCAATAACTTTATCTAACAAAAAAAATTTCTCCCGCATAATCGTCGCACCCCTACTTTTCAAACTTGATTTTAGAATAAAATGTGCAACGATTATGCTAGAAAACACGGTACTTTAAATTGTAGTTTGAAGTTTTATAATAATTTTTTTTTTTTAAATTAGCGTTAATTATTTGTATAATTTAGCTCGATGGGATGTCCCATTAATCATTCCGACAGAAGCGTCCTGTACAGGGCGGAAACTTACTGATCACATAGTAATACTTATTTTGGTTGGTATTAAAATCCTCTCACTGTAGAAGCGTGAGATAAAGTTAAATGTGATTGGTGTTGGCGTGCAGATGGAGATCCTGAGTGCGTTGAGGCAGCTGGGGGAGAAGCTCTCTGTGGTGGAGCTACAGTATCTGGAACAGCACTCCGACGACTTCACAGCAGCGTCCCAGCAGTTCATTAAGCTCACAGACACAACAGGTTGGCTTTAGCTTTCTTTCTACTCATTTTCTTTTCCCTCCTCTCTCCCCTCATCACCCCCCCCCCCCCCCCCCCAATCCAACACTCTCCCGAATATATCCACGTCGCCTCATATCTCTTATCAACTCTCTTCCCACATATCTCTGCATATATATCCACATATTTCTCACCAACTCTCTCCCAATATCTCTCTCTTAATGTCTCTCTTCCCAACTTCGTCCCCATGTATCCCTACATATCACTCTCCCCAAATGTCCAAAAATATCTTGTTCTCCAACGTTTTTTAGTAAAATGTAAAGTTTATAAAGAGTAAACAAGAATTTTAAGTTGTAAATTATACACAAGCTGTTCGCAAATTACAGGGCATAAATTTAGTGGGTGGCAGAGATTGGCAAAACAAACCATTTTTGTTAAGGGACGTATGTCAGGAAACAAAACCTTGCAAAGTTACAGGCATGAACAGCAGCGTGCAAATTGAATTTGGTGGGCTTCAGGCAACTACAACATTGGCTGAGAGGGATGCATGATCACAGTGCAGTGGCGTTCAAATGCTCCGCGAGAAGCAGGAGACGAGCCGGGCTTAGATGTATATAGTCTTCCACACAAACCCACAAACATGCACATCCATCCCCGTGCATGCATTCCAGAGCCTCCTAGATGGGAAGCCAGACCACAGATTTGTGACGTCAGCGCTCGACGTCCGACAGCAGGTAGAAGCTCGGGGCGGCTAGGCGGGCGGCCAGGACTGTTTACTACCCGCCGCTACTGCAGCTCTGTGACACTGCCGTTCAAATGTTCACTACCTTGTTCGAGGAAGTGAAAAGGTGGAAAGTCACAACAATATTTTTAAGGAATACTTAAAAAATAGTATCCAAAATATTAAATTTATTTTAAATCCCTGCATATTTTGTCTTAAAATTGCGAACATTTACATAATTGAGTTTTTAAAAGGGTTCCAGGAAAGTGTACAGCTAAAAACGTAAAAAATTATTTTTTAGACACTCAAGACATTAGTCACATTGCAATATATATTTACATGTGGGTGGCAGGACATTAAAACTGTAAGGGCTTCAGCAAAGTTTGAAGTTCCGTGAATAAAGTATAAAAGATATAAACTGTACAGAAATACGCTAGTACAAATTATACTCTATGAATAATGTACCTTCCACAAAACCTAGTAAAACATTGGTTAGAGAATAAAATCTCAATAGAAAAAAAATTACAAACCTATTTATCTAGTGTTTTCAGTTTACGCCTTGCCGCATTCTTTGCACTGAAAAGTTTATCATTCCTGACTTTACAATAGTTGTTCAGAAATATATTGACTGATGATCTTATAATATCCTTCAGGATTTTCTCGGGTTCATGAGATTTTTCACAACCTTCTAAATCTAAAAAGAACATGTTTTCACGGAGAACATTTTCAGTAAGGGAGCACGTAACGACATGCAATACAATGTTATGCTATATAACAGATATTTAATAAATATATAAATTACCAACTTAATCTGGGATAAGATATCATGAGTTACTTCCAGTCACCCACGTTTATGTGTACCTATGTAGGTATGGGGATATTAATTTTTTTACGTACTTCTTAACATACGTGCCAATATGATTATGACTGCTCCAAATGTTTGGTGTTTTAAAAGAAGGTTATCACTTATAAGCGTATTTTTTATGTATAAGAACAATTGAAAGAAGGCCTAACGAATATTTGGTAACAAGAGCTCTTAACGAAATGAAATTCAGCTCAAAATTACTTTTAACATTTGGTAAAAAAAAATTATAAAGATGGATATATATAATGTAATTTGGCATGTGAAAATTTGCGTACATATATTGAAAATCTACAAGAATTTAATTTACTGTAGAACTGCGGAATAAATTATTAACGATGAGATAAAACTTAAAAAGAATGGCTGACATAACATAAAACTTATAACGCAGAGTTCTACCAATATAGGTACGCCAATTTTAATTTTAAACTGATTGCACAGAATATTGAAGTCCTATAATGACGTACTGGTTTTGTCATTTAAATGTGCAATATAATTACTGAGTATTATAACGCGATCTTTGAGTGTCGTAAAAGTAAACTGTATTTAAATTCGACCATTTTTTTAAATATTGTGTGGGCATAATAAGTACTTTGCCAATGAAAATTAGTTTCGGTAACCGTTCTTGACGGCAAAGCAATTTTCCAGTAGGTACTGCAAAACAAAATAAATTATAAGTAAAAAATATTTGACAAATGTCCACTTACGAAAATAAAGGTGAGGGCCTATCGTGAATTAGAGTTAAATTATCTTAATATGTGGTTAACCGTCAACCAATATCTAACAATAAATAAATTAGATATATACATGTCATTTTTAGACTGCACTTTTATTTAATGTTAAGTCTTATCGTAATTTTTTAATCATTACTAACGGTGTAAAAGTTACTGCCATAACTCACAAACAATACATTTTAAAGAAATTTTCAACTTTTTTTAAGGCTTATGCTGATGAATGGTGTCGGTAATTACATCATTTTACAAACCCTACATCCGGCGTTATAAACGACAAATGGTTAAACTGTTGTCTGCTTAAAAATACATAGAATTTGTTCAATACTTCCCGGACTTAATCACTACGATAGAGAAGAAAAAATTGAGCTGTAAATTATGTTACAAAATGTAAAGCTAAATATTTGACTGTAAAGACGGAATTACAATAACCCGTCGCGTCCGTCCGTCATCCGTTCGTCCGTCAGATGCCGAGCGATTTAAAACACTCCGTTTATCCGTTAAATATATTTAACCTTATACACGCTGCCAACTGTTGAAACACCTTTGATTTTGGAGGAAATTTACCTGGTATAATTAGGTTATTTTTTTAATAATGTAAGCTATGAGCTTATAGCTTATTATATACGATCTTTTTCATTCCAGCATTTATTTAAACATTTTCTGCGCTACCTAGCGTAATTATTACACTTTTGTAAGTCGGACAATTCTTGAAAACGTGTTCAAACATGTTTGAAAAAAATATGTAAGCATCTAAAAAACTAAACAAACTTTAGTGTCTATAATTTGTAAAAAAGACTTGACACGCAAAACACTTGCAGACATTTGGTTGTTATAATTTCATCCGTCCGCCCGTCAAAAATATGACGTTACCAAACTTTTGACAAACGGACGGATGAAATTTTTCCGGCCATCCTATTGGCCGCAGGTCACGTGATTGACGGACGGATGACGGACGGATGTGACGAGCTGTTGTAATTCCGGCTTAAAAATAAAAATAAAATGTCCCCATAATGTTAATAGCTCCTGTAGCAAAACCTTTGTGTGTCGTAAATTTCTCACTTGCTTGCAAAAAAAATTTTTTACAAGACCTTCACTATTGAATTACCACTTTTCAAAGGCAATAGCTGATTTAGCCTATATCTTTCAGCTAACTTAATGCTTTTGCGACTTGATAATAAAATATGATTTACGACTAATACTAATTATACTAGTAACCCAAAATATATATGTTTCACTTTCCCTGCAGTATATTAAAACAGTGAAGTCTACTGACAGCCTAAAAAGTCTCACTCGCCCTATTAAAAATAAATTTTCATTAATAATTAATTATAATATGTTTGATAGTTGTTATAATTGGATACATTTTGAAACCTAATAAATCCGGAAAATATTACCATTAGAGGCGAATTAACAATTTTTTACAAACATTTATGGGACTATTATTTTATAAGTAGCCTAAGTATAATTAAGGAAATCCGAGTGATTTCAAGTTAAATTTACACTTTCCATACCATTTGTTACCGCAGCGAAGGTAGAACATAGTACTAAATAAATGGTAATAGGTCGTTCTCTATAAATTTCTAGACAAACATTTGACAAATTGTCAGGTCATCACTATAAATACTTCAGCATTAACAGCAGTTGCCTTACTACTTTAGCGGTTCAAAGCGAAATATCAAAAGATTTCCCGGGTATTATGCAACAGTCTACAAATGAAATCGGCGCTAGTTCACCAAAATGTTACGTTTATCGTAAACGACATTTACACGAAGTCAAGAGAAAGGCAGGCTATAAAAAGAAATTTGTACTCACTCGTGAACGTTTTGTTGGTGTAAAGCCATTTTTTCTCTTAAGACTTCGTATCCATTTCGTTCGCAAATTTTCATCCGTCAGGAACCGAAATACCGCCACTTTTGGTCCACTTTTGTAATTGCCGCGGCACGTTGCTACACTGCACTTTGACGGCATGTTTTATTTTAACAAAAAAAAACTGCATAATATAAATGTCAACCGTTTTTCTTTCGCCAAAATTTCACCCACGCACGGTTACTGCCTGCTCAGGCCTGCTCCTCACTCACTGCTGTTCAAACGATAACTGTATTCTCCCTCCGTGTTGGAATGCCAAGGGCAAAGGACGTCGCGTGCTGACGTCATGACCTGCTCGAGCCCTCGTGGTCTGGCTTCCCATCTAGGAGGCTCTGATGCATTCACACACACATGCATTCACACACACAAACACACAGAGAGAGAGAGAGATATACACACACACACACCACCACTACCACCCCCCCCCCCCCCCCCCCCAGGGTTTTGCTCAAATTTTATTTAACTGTCTTTACACGCCAGTTTTAATGTCATGTTTGCACTTCATATTAACAGTAAAATATTTAAAATTTACTCTCTGAATTTTTTTCCAAGCTAAGTAAATTTTAAACTATTTTGCATTGTAGTAACTTATGACTTTTTCACATTATCAACACAGGACTATTAAAGATTTACTTGTTTTTTTACTGTTTGGTTGTTTTGACTGATAGTGAGAACTCTTATTGACAAGTTTCTGAGTGAAAAATTAGTACTGAATTCACATCTTCTCATTTGTTTACAATTTTAATTTTACTTATAATTTAGGCCATAAAATACTGAATTTTTGCATAGTGTCTATGTTTTAATATTGTAACTCTGCGCTGAAATTTTACACAGCTTTTACCTGAATTTAGCACCACTTTTGGTCAGTTTAATTTTTTATTTTTTTATGGTCCCTTATATACCATAGCTCATTTTGTCCTCAGGTTCATGGCAGAGTATTTAATGTAATTGTTTGGCTGTAATACCATCGGTGTCTACAAGACGTAAAACACAAAACAGTAAAAATGAGTTAGTTTTCAAGTGGTTTGCAGCCTGCTTCAGTCTTGGGTGTTCACATTGTCTTTTATTTTCTTTACCTAATCGTGTTACTTAAAACCCTGCCGTTTCTGACCGTACTCTTTACCATCTAATCTTTGGTCTCATTTCATTACACATTCAGGAAAATTAGATATGTGGAACCTATGGGCATCTCGGAAGCTTAGCTGTGGGCATTATCTAGGGTAAAACTACCGTATTTGGTCACACATAATTTTGTTGTTTTTGCCCCTTGTTTTATTTATTATTATCAGCTTGCTTTCTCGTTAGGATTTATAGTTGTCCGGGTGCTTTGCACACTTGGTCTTTTGTGTAAATTAGAGTGGACGTGTCGGAGCTAGTATTCTGGGTGCTTGGACAGGAACAGGCAGACAACACATGATAGTTTGGCGGGGCGAAGCAGTTTTGAGGTACTCACCTCCCCTAAACCCTTTTCCCGAATCGCTGTCAAGTGAATGCCGCGGTTGTGGTCTCCTGGAGAGAGGGTGGTGGTAGAGCAAAGGACAGTACCAGTGTCGCAGTATGAGTGGCAGGTAGCAGGTGTGGTATTGGCCCTGTTGAAGACACACAGGTGCAAGCACATCAACGAGGAGCAAGGCTCTGAAGTAGAAACATGCTGTGCGGTTTTTTGGGATTGGAGCATGAGAAAAGGTAGCAAGAGGATGTAGTGGACGGACATATTTGTGTTTTGTGGAAGAAAAAAGTGTTTTGGTTCGGAGAAGACGAGGAGTAGATGGCCTGCATGGAATAAGTGAACACGTGGTTTGCACATCTGTGCTTCTACCACTTGTGACTCATTCGACCATTGGTCACTGGTTCTGCCCAGTAGTATGGGTAGTCAGAATTATCTAGTGATTAAGGCTAATACACCCTTTACCTCTTCTCAATCCAAAATCTTGCATAGTGAGATAAAGATAACATGGTGGAGACAGTATGTTCTTTTGTTTGTACGCAGGATTAAGTTGAGTTGGTGGAATTTTTGAGGGTTATCAATATTTATGTTGAAGTATTGTCTACATTGCTGAAGTCATTTTTCCTTTAATTATATTCTTGTGTATTGAATTCTACTTTGTTTCAGGAGGCATATTTTTATAACCTGCGCCTCACAATTTCTCTGTAGAATATGGGCAGAATTAAGTAGGCATTAATTTCTGTGTTTGTTAGAGTAACACGGGAATTATTTTCCCCTTCGTATTTTATTTGTATGTTTTAGATTCTGGCGAGAGAGCACTGACAATGGCCAAATCGGAGGCTAGTAGAATGTACAATGCCTGAAGAAACATCTTCAACAAAAGTGATTGTGCAGAGTTCAAACACTCAGTGAGTTGATGACTGTCATTTTTTGTGAAAATATTTTATACAACTTGAATAAAAAAATTGTCTTGAATAAAATTTGTTTTGCTATAAATTGTGACAACTATTACAAAGAACTTTTAATGCAATTTGAAGCTTACCATTGTTATTCAAAATATGTATTACATTTATTTAAATGAATGTTTGGTGCTGATTCTTGTCCGTGCTTCAACTATTATTCTTGAACAGTATTGTTTGAATGTATATATTTTGGTACATAAAGAATTGTTTTTAATAGCAAGGATTTTTTTTTTAAATTTGTTCTAAAGGTTATTTCTACCATCTCAATCATGAGAACAGAAGTGAGAATATAGTCGAATCTTTCAAAAAATTTATGTGCAGGGTAACATAGCAGTATGTTGATTTACAAAACCTTTATTTTGGAAATATGGTTTTACTTTTAGTAGTAGAGGTAAGCCATCTGTAGAAGATGTTATTAATTTTTATTTTATGTATTAGTTGTAATGAACAGGCAGATACTAATGATTGAGGGCTGCTGATGAATGTCTTGTGTTGAAGGTCTTTTTCCAACATCTTACAAACCTTGTCTTGCCAAACCGATTGGCTATTGTTATAATTCAGTTCTTTGTTTGATGTCATGTTGAACAAATAATGCATAATTTTATCATGTAAGGCTGATTTGATAGTGTTACAAGCTGGAAAAAGTAAGTATAACCCTCTGTTGATTATTGTACTAAAGTATGTTAATATACTATGAATATGCCATTTTTCGCAAGTTTTATGCTTTCGCTACACCATAATTCTTGCTTTATTTGTTCCATATTAAATAACTTCAATTCCAAACATTAGCTGTATAGTTCAACTCCAACTCCAGTCCCCCCACTGAATGACAGGATCCGGATGTGCAAAAATCAAAATATCGGAGTTAAAACTGCAAATGACTCTAGAAAAATGTTTAATCTTTAAATGCAGGATGGAAAGTTTCAAATATTTAAATACAAACAGGTTTTTTTTATTTTTTATTTAGGGAACATAAGTTGCAACTATAGTTTTTAAGTATTGCAAATACATATAGTTTTTAAGTATACAGTAAGTGTTTTTTATGAAATCATGATATACACACATGCATATATACATGTCAGGGTGGCTGGTAACAACGAAAACCTGGAAAGTCAGGGAATTTCTTAAGTAGTCAAAAAAAATTTTCAGTGATGACGTTACTGAAAAAGTTAAGTTATAGTACACGCTTATTTTTATTTGTACTGCTTTCATTACATATTCATACTGTGGCCGGCAGTTATCTTGGCGTGTCTCAGCGCGGGGGTGCGGGGACAGCGGGACCGGAGAAAGAAGAGGGGGTAAGCAGGCGACACGTAGCCGAGAGCCGTGTAGTGGCTGTAAAGAAAATATCGCCCTTCAGTGTATACCCGAAAATGGAAGGCGAAGGTGGCAGCTCGCAGAGGCGCGGTAAAGTGATACATAGCGGAGAGCGGGAAATAATAAAAACCGTGATGCAGTTTTGTGATGAAGAAGCGAAAAATAAATGTCTGCTCGAGCATTTACAGACGGCAAGAGCAGCGAAGTACACGGGTGTGAGTGAACGGTCCATAGTCAGGATTCGTAAAGTCAGCAAAGAACAACCACATGACCCACAGACTACGCCACGAAAAAACAGATATTTTAAGTATTTAATAAACAATGGAAATATATCTTTACTACGTTACTGTTACGTAGTGTATAGTGGAGTAAAATATTTGGGCAGTTAGGGTGTGTGTGAGTTGGGCGGCTATTAACAAGTAAGGTCTTGATAGCCTATTGTGGAGAAATGATGAGTATGAAGCGTTGACGAAATGACAGAACGGTGAAAACGGGAGTACCTAGAGAAAGTAATAAGAATAGTAATAATAGTAATTAATTTTAACTTAATTTGGTTTTTCGTCACCTAATACAATCAATTATCATGGAAAGAGAACTTCATACTTACATTAAACCTATCATATAATATATATGATGTTTTGAAGGTATTCTAAAGTGGAAGTACAATGTAAATTGTATTTACATTTATAATAAATAATCGATTATAGGTGCATTAAAATATAAAGCCACACATACACAAGCATTTTTTAAATGCCATTAACATTGGTAGTCAGGTGTTTCCTAAACGACTGACATGAAGTTAAAGCAGCAAATATAACATAACAAGCTCCATGTTTACTTAAAAGTACATCCAGCGCTAAATGGAACGTTTTAGGTACGGAAACCGGAGAACGATAAGGGCAAGACTGGCTCCTGCGTCATCAACTGTGAGATAGCTTACGCGCGGAGATCTACAATTGCGTAATGTTTTGGTCGTTTGCTTTTTCTTGTAAGACTTTTGTTTTAATTAACTTTGAGAACACAATGAATTGAGAAGCATATTTTTAAATTTATTTTACATACTAAGTGACCTAGTTTTCCAAAATAAATCTGGCCGGTTTTCGCTAGTTACTGAGTTAACATTTCAATTAATTTTGGTTAGCATAATAATTAGCAGGCACCGTAAGTATATTTAATGGGACAAAGTAAAACGTTGCAGGTTTAGATAATAGTTTGTTACTTTTCCTGACAGATGAGTACATATATTCGAGCACAACCACTGCAATTTACACAATGTTACACTTATGTAATACAAGTACAATTCATAGGATTTCTCACTTTTGGTTTGGTAACCCAGCGCTCTTAGCCAAAAGGCCTTACCGCCCTGGGGCCCCCCCGGACGTGGATACAGACTTACATAATAGTGTAGGAAGTCACGCACCGAATGTATTCTGTTCTGCTAGTACAAACCGGGCCGCTGACCTTGACAATAGGGTATCGCTTCCTCTTCGCCCTCCCCTCCCCACCAGACAGGACTAGGGAGCTCAGACGCCAAGATATCTGCCGGGCATAGTAATTCCTCCTTTACAATTTTTTTTTTTTTTTTTTTTTTTTTTAATTATATCAGCACTTCAACCATGTGAATTAACTTCAGTCATATGGACAGTAGTGTGATAAGTGATTGATAGTTGTCTGTTGCAATAGTGATGTGTGTTTATGCCTACAAGTCACGATTTTGAATTTGAATTTTTGATAGTTATTGGTGACATATCAGTGATCAGGAAAAAATCTAGTGATCCCATAAGTGATCAGTTCTTGTTTACTATTCAGGCAGAATAAAGGAAAGACAAGGCTTGCAAACAACTGCAGTCCTATTGCGTGCAAGGTTGGCCAGAGAAAAGTGAGGTCACACAGTATATGATCCCTTATTGGCAATATACAAACAACATGACCTATGCAGACTCTTTCTTGCTCAAATATACCAGATTGGTCATCCCAGCATCACTTCAACTCCACTGTCTTGGAATGTATTCATGCAGGTCACCTGGGCACAGTGAGATCTAGAGAAAGAGCAAAAATGTCAGTATGATGGTTTGGATTACCCTCACAACTGGAAAACTTGGAACTGACCAATTTGTGTGTAGGAGAGACAACATTCCAGACAACCATTTATCCAAGCAAAAAGGCCATCTCACCCATGGCAAGTCATCGCAGTCTATCTGTTTAAATGTGATGCGGGGTAACTAATTGTCAAGAACTATTACTCAACTATTTTGAAATATACCCCTTTGTCTCGTTTGAGGGACGTGGCAGTCATAATTGGATAAAAATAAATTTTCACGCATTTCGCCACACCAAGAATAGTAACGTGCGATAATGGTACGCAATTTGTTTCAAGAAATTTTCAAAGCTTTGCAAAGACCTACAAGTTCCAAGTCATTGCATCTTCTCCACAAAATTCTGGCTACGGCCCCGAGTTTGGCGGTCCCGTCGCAGTTAGGTTCTCAGGTTGTTCCTGGACTTGTCCAGTACGTCCTTGCGGATGCGCGGGTAGTCCGGATGCAACTTGAGCACCTGCTGGCAGACGTCGATGGCGTCGGCGTAGCGCTTGGCCTTCATGTGGTTGAAGGCGAGCTTGTAGCCGACGGCGGGGTCGGCGCGGCCCCCGAAGCGCCAGGCGCGCTCGTAGTGGGCGGCGGCCTCGCGGTGCGCCTGCTCCTTCTCGGCCACGAGGCCGGAGCGCTCGTGGGCGCGGGCGCAGCCCTGGTTGTGCTGCAGGACTCGCTGCAGCAGCTCCCCGGCCAGGTCCGGCTTGCCCCCTTGCAAGTACACGTCGGCCAGCATCAGCCAGCAGCGCTCCAGGCGTTCCGCGTCCTCGAAGCTCCACGCGCTCCTCGCGACGCGCTTCAGCTGGTTCCTGGCGCGCGGCGTCTGCTTCAGCAGCATGTAGCCGGTGGCCAGGCCCAGTGCCACCCCCACGTGGTCCCTGCCGCAACCACCCGCACAACTCTACTGTGTACTCATGGAGCGAGGGGGGATCTAGGTCTGGATCCTGATCAGGCCATCCTGAAATTGGTTTTTTTCATGCTTTTCGGAAATAACCCCGGAAAAATACTGAAAACACCTCTAAAGAAAATCTAACTTAAGACAATTTCCTCCACAGTAATTTTTTTAAAAATTTTGCACTGGACCTAAAAATTAAAAAAAATTTTACCCTTTGAATAAAATTTCCCTGTTAACAAGTACAAATTTCTAAGTTCTATGAGAAACTTTGTAACATGGATTTACTGTACTTGTACTGAGTACATGAGTTTATCTATTTATGAAGACCTCACTTTCTACAAAATGTGAAACCCAAATAAAATAATTAAAAAAAAAAAAAAAACTATTGTAACATTGGTTTATTTACTGTACTGTGGAAATAGGATGCATCTTAGAATTAATTTTCCTAGTTTATTTGAAACATTTGTGACTTCTGACCTCTGACAATGAGGGCAAATATTCTAACATCACTGGAGATCAGAAGTATACACAGAATTTCATTTCTGCAAGGGAGGGGGGGAAATAGAAGATCTTTGCCTGCTATCAAATCCTTTCCTTTTGTTGGTGGGAATGATTGATTCTTAAGGATTTCTTAGGATTTTGGAGGGAGGGAGGATACATCCTCCCCCTCCCCCCATCTAACCTTTGCATATGTCCAGCGAGTTATTAATGTGGTGGTGATTCAGGATGTTGCACAGAAACAGTAAAATAACCTGTAAGCATCCTGGCTCGCCATGGAAGTCAGATCCTGCAGCGCCCTCTCTATGGTGGACTTCTGCCTTGCCGCCAGCAGCAGGAAGTTGCTCAGGAGCCGGTGGTTCAGCATCTCGTCTCTCCCCCCTCCGGGCTTCAGCTCGCTCAGCAGGCGCTCAGCCGTCCGCAGCGCCATCTCTCTCGAGCCGTGGAACTCCTCGCTGGACACAAAGCACCGAACCCATTACTCAACACGCACCTACCTTTTCGCGAATATCATGATCCTCAATGTTACACACAACTGGACGAACAGTGGGGTGGAAGACACTTATCTGATGCAGTCATTTACAAGAAATATTACTTACTATTTGGTCTAAATTAAATCAAATCATTCTCCCCTGCAGATCATTGAAGTTATATGCAGTTATGTCTTCATTATCAAATATAAATTTTTAACATTTTTCTATCTCTCTATTTTCTTGTATGTTCTCTATAACTTTGATATTAAATAGAATTCCATGTTTGATTCTAGTTATTCTATTATCAGTCTATATTTTACTATTATTAATTCTATGTATTAATTTTGTAATAGATAGTTTTTCAGCTTTGTTTGAAATTTGTTTTTGTCTTCTTTAGTAGCATATTTATTATTTGATCCCTATGTTATACGTATTAACTGTATATTTTGTGTTTATTTTTGTATCTTTTATGTTTTTGTATTTGTATTTTGTATATGTTTGTAATCCTCTTATGTGTTTTGGTCGCTGCAAGTGTACGGCTCACTAACCTTACATGTGTTGGCCAATTGTGGTGTACCTACCTGCTGGAATTTCCCCTTCAGGTGGTGTTTGCCCACATTTGGAGCCAGCGGAGGGGAGTGCTCTGTTTACTTGCAGCGATCATTATTGTCTTTTGTCATTTTGTTTTTGTTTTCTGTATTTATTATCTGATGGTATAACCGTTGTGTGTATTCATGGTTAAAACCACTTCTTGGATCTCGGATTGAGTATTAATTTTACCAAAAACAAAGTTGGTTCTTAATATATTAAAGTAAAACTCTCATCATGTATAGATTTCAAATGGTCAAAAAATGAAACTCCAGGGAACACAACTAATCATTAGACTTGATTCCATAACTAATATATTTATTCTGCAGGGCTAGGTTATGTATTTATTTTATTATTATAATTTAACATAACCAAGCTGTAAAACATTTAAGGAAGGTGGGTTGAGCACGGGAACAGGGACGTACTCATCCTCCGACGCCGCGCTGTCCCCCAGCACGTCGTCGTCGGGATTCAAGCATATCTCGATCATGTTGTACACAGCCTGCTGCCCCCACTCGGCGTCCCGCCGGGCGCCGTTGAACTCCCGCAGGGCCTGGTTGAGGTTGCCGCAGTACCAGTGGTTCAGGCCGCGGCAGTAGCTGAGGCCCGCCTCCTGGGCCGGCCGCGCGCAGGCCGCGCTCGCCTTCTCCAGGTACTCCGGGACCTGCTCACCACGCCAACCGCAACCACCCCTAACTAGTACTACGTATGCACAGTCAAAAGGCCTTTAATCCAGCGTCACGGTCCGGCACGTCCTGCAATGCGACATCGATCGAGCCACTTGCATTCGTTTGTTTCGATTCTTTCTGTGGACCTCGACTGTCAGGTCACATTACTGTGCCGCTGCTGGAGTTTTTAAGTTCCTTCAGAGTTCATAGTAACTGTGTTTTCATTTCAGTATGTTGTTTCCTGTTTTATGGCGGGGTTACAGTTCCGAAAAAGATTTTTTTTTGAACAAGACCAACAAACACATCTGTACTTTTTTCTTCTTTTTAGAGCAGCTTTTTATTACTTGTTTTGAATACCATTGAACTGTGTATTAATGTGTTCGGTATTCCCATAAAACTATATCGACATTCGATAATCTGGCAAAATTGCTCGTCCAGCACGGCCGTAGTTGTGAATGTGCCTGATTAAAAACCTGTTCCCGTACTTGGATTTCAAGCAATAGTGGTTCCAGGGAGAAGCCAAACGCTCATATTTTGCATAGTGAGCTTACCAAGGTGCAGCGCAACTTTGGAAACATGGAGTGCATTTTTTTGACGAAACAAAACAAGTTTTGGACCACATGAACACCACGAAAGCACCTGCTGTGAAAATAAGTGTAGTGCAAGTGTCTACAAAATCTCTGGTGAAGCTTACCAGCTTGATGGCTACAGATCCAAGCAGACTTGACTTTGAAACACTGACTGTCTTTAATCCAAAAAATATTTTGATTACGGAAATGAGCCCTATTTTGCTTGCTAAGTTGTGTAAAGTTTCTACTCTGAAAGAAATGGACCGCCAGGAGCTGATCACCGGTTTTGGAGAGTTAAAACAGATAGTTGAGAAACAAATGAAGGAAAGCAGTGTGGATGTAGTGAAGGCACTTCAAGTTTTAAAACTTTCACAACCTGAATTTTCTGACAAGTGCCTGGAAGCAGTGTGGATGTTGTGTGCAAACGTTGATTCGGAACGCTTCTTGTTACAATACAATAATGTTCTCACTGACAAGAGAACTAATTTGAAACAAGAAAATTGAGCTACAATGGCTATTTTTTCATTTGAAAGTTAAATGTTGTGTCAGAGTACTTTGGTTCTGAAATTATTGGGTTGACTTAATTTAGAATCTGAGTTCTTAAACTTGTGTCTTTTTAACCTATATTTGTGTAATTTTAATTTATAATGTTTCAATTGATGGTGCAATTATATTACAATGTTCTCTTCATATTTCTTACACTTGAAATTGTAAAAATATAAAAAATAATAACCCCACTTTTAGGTAAAAATAACACTGATTTTAAGGGAAAATAACACCACTTTTCATTACAAAATAAACACACCTTTTGCATGTCTCTACTCATTAGCAACCATAGCCATCACAGACATCCAAGAAGCGTGGAGTCTGTCATAGAGGTCATCATCCCGCCAGTTTTTCCAACCCTTGGTAATACCACACAGTATCATGTTAGGGGGCGTTCAAGTATTACGTAACACAATTTGGGGGGAGGGGGATCTTGTAAAATGTTACGATGCGTTACAAGGGCGGGAGGGGGGGGGGGGGGGGGGTTCGAACAACGCGTTACGTAATATTGTTTTTTTTTGTTTAAATAAAAAACTAGGAAATTAAAATTTCCCAAGTTTGCAACCCTTTTAGTTTATGTTTCACGTCATATTTTTTATTAACTAACTATATAAATAAATAAAATAAACAATATACGCATGTATTTAGATTAAATATTGCTTGTTTTATTTATTATTACCGCAAACACGATTAAACAATAACAAAGTACTTTAGCAACTTTCCGGTACTTTGCGCAACCTAATTATGACTTTTAAGTAAAAATGGTCACTTGGGTGTTACGTAACATTTAAGGAGGAGGAGGGGGCACAGAAAAATGTTACTGCGTGTTACATGGGAGGGGGGGGGGGGGGGGGGGGTAAAAAATCTTCAAAAATTGCATTACGTAATACTTGAACGCTCCCTTACGCTGCGCGCTCCCCCGTCCTGGACTCACTTCCTCGAGCTTCCCGGTGCGTCTCAACACCTCCACCATCCTTGCCAGCGCCGTCCAGTAGTTGGGCTGGCGAGACAGCAACTGCTGGAAGTGCACCTTCGCCGTCTCAAAGTCTACTTTGCGGAACGCCAAGTCCGCCAGCATGACGGTTGCCGCTTCGTTGTTCGCATCTGCTTTCAGAAGGGTCATGCACGTCGCTTGACAGTTTTCCAAGTCGTTAACCTGGTGGAAGTGGAAATGCCATCAGAATTTAATCACAATACATACACTAACAGAATAAATAGAATTCATACAGTAAGCTTCCCTTAGTAAAAAAAAAAAAAATATGGTCTATTAACACATAAGTAATTTCACAGTTATTTCCTTAAGTATTCCTGTTTAAGAGGAAAAAAATCATTGTTGTTTCATCACTTTTGAGCAATAATAGCTACCAAGAAGGATTTGTAATTAATGTGTTATAGCACATATCTCAACTATAGCCCGTCCCACTCTTAGATTGCAGTACACGGCTTATGGCGCGCGCTGTTGCCAAATCTTTAACACATTACGAATTTCAGGAGATGCGTGTCTTTGTAATTTGGATAGAACAAGAAGCATTTTAAGAAATCATATCGTAATTTATAATATTTTATACTATTACACATATAAATTTGTAATAATGCCACTTTTATGTAAATTTCAAATAAAAACTACCTATTGTAGACGAAATTTTCTTATAGTTTTCTTTTCTGTTCTAAAAATCCCATATATATACCTATATAATTATATATATATCACATTTTCATGTGCCCGATAAATGCCGTATTTTTGGACAAGTCATGTACAAAATGATAAATAAAATACGGTAATGGAAATTCTCGGTCGAGTAAGTTATGGGAAAAATCCGAACAATTGGTTCGAAATGGGGAAGATTTTTTGAAAAACAGAAAAATCGCAACAACTCCCATAATATGAATAATATCGAATCCGTTTTAACGTATGATAACTCGGATTACCTAATGCCGAAAAATGTTTTCTAAATACATTTTTGATACGACCAGCCATAACTGCATGGGTTCGAAAAAAATTTTCACCGGACAAAAAAACGTAACTGCCTTAGTAGACACATTATCAAATCTGTTTAAATTGTTTGTAATAATATCATAATTATTTTCCAAAACTTTGTCTAAAACAATGTTTGATAAGATGCTTGGTGAGAAGGATAGAAAAATAATTCAAAATTTTGTACCATGATCGCTATTAAATTCCTTCGTATTTATTTCATACATTTTAAATATTATGTTCAAGAATCGATTATAATATTTTTTGTTGACTAAGGAAGCCATGTATTTGAAATTGCTTGTAGGACAGAACCCCACTTATCTAAACACACGGCCCTGTTTCCTCTTACGACGGCAGCGCGCGCTCTTGTACTGATAAGACACATCTTTAACAGCTATTTCCACGGAAACTGTAGAAGCAATTGAGATGGCGCTGCTTTTAAAAACTAATTCAATTCATTGTGAACATTTTTCTTGCTTTCGTCCCCCATTTATCTTTAATAGAAAAAAAATTTTCCGCGGGTCAACTTTTTGATGTGTCAGTTTGTGAGAAAATGCATTTCAATATATTAAAAAAAATATTTAAGTGAAACCTGTACAGTTTTTGTCTTAACATTTGTTCGGTGGCGTCCTAAGGCATTAATTTACTAATAAAAAAAATCTGAATGAAATACACATGTAGGTTGTTTTTTTTGATGTGAAACATATCGGAATACTTAAAAACAGTTCGCAGCGAATAAGTTATGTTTTTTAATTTTTTCGGACACTTAAAATATTGTTAAGTATTCAAAATAAGCATTGCCTGATGCGTATTTTGATTCTATACAATATGAAAAAAGCTTGGTCCAAAAATTAAAATTTTAAATTTCGTTTGATATTTGGCAACAACGCACGAAGAAACAAGGACAGTGCTAACGGCAATCGGTGTGTGTTAGAGAGAGAGAGAATGCGCCCATTTACTTCCATACTGCAATCTAAGAGTGGGATGCTTTATAAGTATAAGATTCTTTGCTTTTATTATTTTACCACCTTTGAATTCTTTGATATTTAAATTAATTTTTTCTTACAACTGCTATTATTATCATAAAAATGATATAGGTCACACCTTAAGAATCACAGTAGAACTTATGTGCAATATTTTCCCTAACAGAGTCTTTATTTTGAAAATAAAATCTTATAATTGCCAAAATTGTGAAAATAAAAATTGTATTTAACAGTCTCCCTCAATTAGAATAAATACTTGGTGCCTTCTGAAATGTCTTACGGTCATTCCACCGAATGATATTGAATTATGTGAGTACATTCATAAAAATTATGTGATGTGAATATGCCTTAATGTATGAACAGGAAGAATAACTTATTTAATCAAGATCAAATGGCTTATATTGCGAAGTTATGCTAGGAAAAATTTGTTAGTGTACGTATGGACAACCCAGTTGGGTGTCTAGCTGAACTCATCCCATTGTCAGCTAAACATGTTTCATACCCTTGATTTCTTGCTGCAAGAACTCATTTTTTATTTTTCACACAAGGTATGTGACAGTGTGATTTTGTGAATCAGAGGAACTTAATATTTTTTCATCTATACATATGAAAAAGTTTTAATGGCAATCTTGTCTGCATTTTTTATATTCTAAAATTCTTTCAGGTACAATGGCCTATGATACTTGAGAAGTTGGCATCATTATTTATTACTAATTAACTTTAGGTTAGTATAACCTAAACCTAGTAGGAATACCACACATAATTTAGCTGTTTTTGAAAGTAAAAATTTCAAAATAAACCCTATGAGTATGATTATTATTTCAATTAAATACCAATATGTAAACTATAATACTAAAAACTATTGAGTATTTAATTATTTCAAAATAAACATGGCACGACTCTAAGTTAAAAATTGATGAACAACATGTATTCAAGTGCAAACATGCACATACACACACACACACAAAGGTAATCAGAAAGGAAAAAATAAGATTTCATAAGCTATTAAAAATTGTAGGCTTTCCCGGCCATTGACTGGAGTTGCTTGGCTTCTGGGTTGTATGTAGCCGCGTTGAAGGCGAAGATATCACAGATTTTTCGGTCGACGTTGCAGTCGCCATCATCAGGGTAGCAGTTACCTACCCAGAAGCAAAGCAACTCCTTTTATAAGCTATCTTTCCTTTGGGGAAGAAAAAAAAAAGAAAAAAAACCCGGAATGACAACTGTTAAATAAGGTCTGCTCATTTCTAACCTGCATAAACAGACGAGCTAAGGCAACCAACGTATCGGGATTCTCAGGCATGAAGCTGAGCGCCTCTTTGTAGTAGCGTATAGCCAAGTCGTGGTCTCTCAGGGCTGCCGCTCGCTCCGCCATCTGCTGACAGATGTGGGTTGCAACTTTCTTCTGGTCCTCTCCTGCGCCTGACCTCTTCAACACGCGACCTTGGTTGTCTGAGGCCTCCTTCAGGGTTTCCAGCGAGGCCTTGATGTTGCCCGCTTTCTCCCTCACTTCCGCCAGCATCAGTAGCACCTGGGCACAATAGTTTCCATGTGAACATCGTCCTCGTTTCTATAGTACGCCCAATAGTTATGGTCTGCTGTGGCAACATCATGGTACACCAAAGTACATCAAGTAAAAAATTATGGTTTATAGCTACATTCATAAATATCTACACTTGTACCTACTCTCTCACATTTTACATTTTAATCTCCTATTTGTGAATATGCCTTAATGTATTAACAAGAAGCGTAACTTATTTAATGATGTTGTATGTGTACAAGGAAAAAATTTGTGCAGCTTAACATTTCATGCCAACAGAGCAGTCACATAGGACTGAGGTATACAAATTTCATGTTTCAAAAACTATAAAAAAAATTATTAATATAAGTTGGGTTGTCAATGTGACAAGACATTAGATTTCCTTCTTTGAAAAACCTTCTGTTTAATTTTTGGCAACCTTTATGCTGTTACTGGAATGTATGCTACACACTGTGCTTATACCACGGCATTGGTGCCACATAGCCACGAGCATTTACTGAGTTGCTGTCAAAAAACTCAGAAAAAGTTACAAGCATTAAGCGGAAAAACAAACGACAAACATTTTAAAAGAGAGGTTGTGACTCTAGGCACTACTAAATTGTGAACGGCACTGTTCTGGCGGAGTCTTGGGCCCAAAATGTCACCTACATTACAGGTACAGCACCAAGGGGTGAATACCTTCAATGCGGTCTCGAAGGAACTCTTTAAGTTCAGCGCATTGTCACATCAAGGTGTTTCATGTCCACGACACAGCCTAAACTAGCACTTTCTTAATTCAGGTATATAAATCATTAAAAACATAAAACTATGGCTACTTTTTTATTTTCTTTTGAAAAAAACTGATGCCAATCCTTGAGCCAAATACCCTTCTAAGGCCATATTGAGCCGATCCAGCATATGATTCAGGAATAATTCCATCAAATGGTTATGTTCTCTCTTTTAAATACATATATAAACTTGTAGTGGTTTGAAGTGTCATGTGTTTCAGGCGGCAAGGGTGGCTGTGCTGTTTTCTGCTCGGAACCGCTCGGTTAGCTCCTTCTCCGGCGGACTCGAGTGTCCGTCCAGGGCAGACACACGGTTCCTCGCTCCCCACGACTGCGCTCGTACTGCCTCAACCTCGATGCCACACCTACTCGAGCGCGTGGTCTCTGTTTGCAGTGTCTGTGACAACTGGACAATTAAACCAGCTTAAATAAGAAACAGTGTCTATGTGCACCATTCTTGGTGCAGCCACCTCGAGTTCGAGATTAACCCTGTACCCTTGCTGTCCTGCTATGTGGCCCGACCCCGTCCCCTCTCTCTTGCGCTCTACCGACTGTGAATCTGCGCGCAGCCTTCCCAAACCACTGATTGGCGCCCATCCGAGCTAGTTCTTCGTTACAGCAAACAGCATAGCGACAAAGCAATTAAAAAAAAATTATGGAGTGTCCTACAATATAATATTCTATGGAAAGTTAAGTACTGATAGTTGTAACTTCCGACTCCACGCCCTGGCCTTTCGGGCCCAACACAGATTGCAACACTGCCCAAAACTGCACAAGACAGGGGAACAAATAATTTCAGTAGCACATAAAATAAAATCTACCTACATTACGTTTTTAAGTAATTAAAATAAACTTTTACACAATTTTTTTGTCTGCAGTAAATCAATATAATTTATTTATGTTATCAAAGCTATAACTGTATGTTTTGAAATTGTGTTTGAAAATTTTTCACTTTTTAATAATAATGTGAGAGGAATTGTTTGAAAATATGTATTGTAGAATAAAAGTGGTTAAATAGCATGATTCCAAAATTTATGGCAATACTCTTCAAAACAAAATTGAAAACAATGTTGGTAAAACAATTATTTTGGAAACCTAATACATTTTATTTTATTTATTTATTTAAAAAAAGTGTGGGTAGGAAACGTGAGGAGGCAAAATATATACTTTGCTCCTTTTTCTAAATCTGTAGAGAAGGGGTCGTTACCACAACGCCGAAATACCACAACGCCGAACGTACAATAACGCCGAATACCATAACGCCGAATTCCAAATTGACCACAACGCCGACGACCCGAGAACTGCTGTGTACCACAACGCCGAATGACCACAACACCGAATGACCACAACGCCGAAAAATGTTGCTGCGGGAGTGCCACATGAGCAAACTGAAAACAACTAAATGAATTTATGTGTGTTTCTTAAAAGTACCTTAACGCCGAAACACCACAACGCCGAATGCCATAACGCCGAATTCAGAGTTGACCATAACGCCGAAATCCAAATTGACCATAACGACGAATCCATACTTGACCACAACGCCGAATCCGTATTTGACCACAGCGCAGAATCCCAAGCGTGTTGCCTACCAGCCAGGAACCTAAACGCACTATTTGGAAATTTATTTTCTTTATAACGAAAGCAGCAAAGTTTATAATCTTATCTGTAGTTGTAAAGTGGCACAATTAATTAAAATAAATTATATGTGTCAGTTATTATATGAATTGTTAGCGATGATTAGTAGCCCCGGATACTTGGTGAACGCAATAGTGATTTATAAAATCATTCCTCTCAAGCTGTATCCTCAGTTACTGCTTCGTTATCATTTCATGATAGCATTTAAACTCACTTCCATGTATCAATATTAGCCCGCATGCCTAAGTTTCATTGTGCACTGTGGATGTACTGAAGTAGCTATTCAAACACTTGGAAAACATTTAAGTCTTGCAAGATGACTACATAACATAATTATGCATTGTATTAAGGTGGTTTGGACACAATAATAGTTGTAGTTTTATATTTGTACCAAACAATGTCCAACTTTTAAACATTGATTCCGGTTTTCAATGGTTTCCCGAAAGGCTAATGCTGAAATGGCGTGGTTGAGATATTCGGGCGTTTTTAGGGTCTTGAAAATTACATTTCATAAATTCCTTACATATCGCAGGGGTTTGTGAATTTTTTCATGTTAAGAATAAATCTTGTTCTAGCCGCAAATGCGTACTTAACTGCGATATAAATGTGTTTAACAAACAAAATAAGCATAGTACACTTAATATTTTTTTCTTGTACCATTCGTATTTATGTTACAGATTTTATGAAAGTATAATTAGCGAACATATTTTGCTGTTTTTTCATTCCCAGGGGCTTCATCTTGAGCCTTGCATAGATAGAAATTAGTGTGATGCAATAAATAATAAATTAAATATTATTTACTTGGCTACTGTAAATGGTATGCACTTAATTATAAATTTATATTATTAAAGCGTAGCGACGAATTTGTAAAATAGCATGTATGTAAACTGATAGAGCTAGAGTTATGTCCCGTTCGTACGTTTTAGCGTTCAAGAAAGGTAATTGGTTTGTGCAGTAGCCCAAGAACAAACTATTCTCTATACCGCGAGGGTAAACGTTGCTTCCGAAGAGCCCGCTAGAATGCGTGGGGTCATAGGCGTGCGCAGGACTTCAGTATTGGTGGTGCCAGATTACACAACAGCCCTATCATTCACGGACCCGAGCCTAAAGCGGGGGGTCCGGGGGTTCTCCCCCGGAAAAATTTGGATTTGAAAGCGCAAAATGGTGCTATTTAAGGCGTTTCCGCACAAAAACATTAAATACACAGATGTAAAAATGTTTACATTTTTTATGACAAATTATGGCTTTGAGCGTTTTAATCGCCAGAAAAACTACTAAACTATTTACAGTTTTAAGCTTTGTTGAGCCATAAAGTAAATTGCACAAATTGTTTGCACGGAATTCATGCTGGTGGCTTTAAAAAACCGTACTTACATGTTTTCTGAAGACGCCAAATAAATGCTAGAAAAAACATTCTCGAATGTTAAGTTTTAAAATCAACAAATCAAGGGAGTTTTTGTAACATACCTCAAATATGTAAAATATTAAAATAATAAAAATACACAAATAAGAGTGGGCAAGAGTTTTAACTTTTGGAATACAACAAAAATGTTTTGTCGGGGACTGCATAAAAGTCAGTGGCGTAGCCAGGATTTGTGTATGGGGGGTGTTAAGAAGCATGCCACCCCCCCCCCCCCCCCCGTATTAAATCGGGGGGTGGGGGGGTCCTCCCCCGGGAAAATTTGGATTTTAAGGTGTAAAATAGTGCTATTTTAGCAGTTTTCGGTACTTAAATTTAAATATTGTAATGGTAATTTTTTTATTAATTTTAATATGAAATTTGTTTGAGTGATGAATAAGAAATTAATTAAAGATTTTGTGCTAAGGGGGGGGGGGGGTTGAACCCCTAACCCCCCCCCCCCCCCTTGGCTACACCCCTGATATAAGCCATTGAGTAATCCTTTTCGGGACCCGGCTTTTTAATTTTAATCACCCATTTATACATCATACAGCCAGATATATACAGCAATTAACGAACCATAACAACTGTCAACTAGTGAAAATAAAATGATAATTAATTAATGAGTGATCCAAGTAACAAACACAGGCTGTAATCGTGTACTCATTAGAACAGTAAACTGATGAGTAAACAGTAAGAGTAAACACTGCACAGTAGTGCTACCTGGCGGACGGCGGCTATTATTCCGTGCGCCTGCCGAGTGGAATGAACAGTGGACACCGAGCGCGCATTCTATGTAATTCGAGGAGAACTAGGAGTAGTATTTACATTTCAGAAGTTTCGTAGCCGCGGCCCGCGTGTACAACACAAGTAATTGCACCTGGCTTGTTTCCGTGTGTATAGTTGGTTCGATTGATAATTGATATACTGATAGTGTTATGAACACCTATCTGTAACTCGACACGATTGGAAAACATATTTTTTTTTGTGGAAATAATACGGTTTTTTGTAAGTAAGTATTATTTCTGCTTGTAAAAAATTAAATAACGTTAACCCTAATGGTGGTGCCAAGGCACCTGTGGCACCTACCGTGCGCACGCCTATGCGTGGGGTGCTCTGCTAGGATAGGAGGTGCTTGGCGCGGCCAGTGTGCTAAGGAAGGCGCGCTGTTGTCACTTACTCGTCTGTTCTTTTCCAAGTGAACGAAGAGCGCCGGAAAGTCCAGAACACAAAACGTAACAACTTCGTAGTCGTCAGTGTGAATATTTATGTAAACTAAATATATGTATGTTCAGTTATCAGTTCGAAAGCGTAGGTCAGATATTCTATTGGGTTTGCCATAAATTTACGTTGCCGTGATGCAGTAGGTACTGTGCGTATAGTGAAAAATCGTTACGTTTTTCTAGTAAGGCCTGTTCTGCAATGCAACGGTAACGGAACAGACGGGACCGAAAACGAAAACGGATCGTTGTTCCGTTCCGTCCGTATTTTCCTCTTTCTAAAATTACACAGACCCGTAAGAAAAACAGCCGGTAAATAGCAAGCGTGACGTCACATAAAACTAAGAGTATAAAATTAATTACTTTTTAAATCTTTGCATATGTACGGTAGTATGTCTGGAAATATAGTAAATAGCCATTTGGAAAGGAATTCCGAAATAATGGAAGGCATAAATCTCCTCGTCTTACGTTTAAACATTTCATTTTAAAGTTTTTCTACATCTTGTCATATATATAGTAAATATTTTACCATGAAAATCAGCAGTTCGTTAAAATTCATCACAACGAAAAACACGCGAACAATTCAAACACAACACTTGTTTCCATTTTGTTTCTGTAAAATAAAAAAATAAAAATTTAACAAAAATAAATCAAAACAAATATCTTTTAGTTGTATGTATGAAAACACAAACGACTGAGCTACGGAGGCCGGCTATGCTGTCCATTCTGGATAGTCAAGGTCACTGTGCGGAATGAGCGTTTTTTTATTAGGAGTGTGGGGGTGGTGGTGGAGGGTTAAACCAAATATTTTAGAATGACAATATAGGAAACTCGAGCCTTTTAACATGGTGAAAGCTGGCGACACCCGACAGCAAAGACCCTCGTGGCTTTGCCTAAAGGAACGCCCGCGAAATTAAAATTCCCAAATATTACAATGGGAGATACCAGCACAGATTTACTCTCGTCTCTTGACATCTTGTTGTCATCGTGAAATAAATTTACGGTCAATATATTTTTACTGAAACAGAGTATTCATATTTCAGAACAGTTACCCAATTTACAGAGCTATATTGATTTTTAAGACCATTAAATATAGTGTTACTGTAAACATAACAGACAACCAAATGACGCAAATCAGACAGTTTTTAATAATGAAACATACTTAACTCTAAACCTGAAATTTTGTAAATCACATATTTTATAAATATTCCGTGAAAGTTGAAAAAAAAATTCCTCGAGGAACTGCTTAAAGTGAAAAAAAAAAAAAACTTAAAAATTGAATATGACTTGACCCTAACCAAAATTAAGTATTTTTAATGTTGCTAATTGAAGTCAACCAAACACTTATAAAATTGAGATTGTTTTAATTTATTTAACATAAACAAACACTTAAAACTAATTTACATTATTTTTATGTTGAAAATCAAACATAAAACTTTTGAAATCAATAATTTTGGTAAACTGCTTGATATACTACAGTGACAACTAAGTCATTCAGCATAATGAGTGGAGCGCAAAAATACTAATTTGAGGATATTTAAATTATTTTTTAGGTAATGCTCTGGTTTAAAAATATACAATAAAAATTTAAAAATAAAATTCTATTAAAAATAGGTTAAAAAAATATTTTAAAACATTGAACGTTGAAATATGTATCATTGTTTCCAATAAGGCACTATCATTTTTAAACAGTGGAAAAGGAATATTTGATGTAAACCATACACAAGTAAACATGGCTATAGCAAATGTTGTAGTTCCTATTAAGATATTTGACTATAGTTTCAGCCGTCGGAAAACTAAAAAACGACTTCTAACAGCTAGATACATCGTAATTATTGCAACCAAACTTTGCACAAACTTTTCCAGTCATTATAAATAACTTAAACAGGAGAAAACAAGGAAAAAACGTCTATTCAAAATTAGCAAAATAACATTGTCTCAAATGCGCTTACAACGTATGTCCAGGCTAGGCCGCCAGAATGCGCTGCTGAATGGGTCGCCCGTTTTTTTGACGACTTACCTATATTGTCCTTCTAAAATATTTGGTTGAACCATCCTCACACTACCATAAACCTTTTTAGGGACTTAATTGGGGGGGGAGGGGTGCATATCCCACATTGTAAACAAACAACGTCTACCATCAACTACTAAGTACTATAACTACTATTATAAACGTTCATTTAGTAGTGTGTCAACGATGTGAGGAATATAATAGACTATAGATGATGATAATACACACAGATTTACGCAATTACTGAATGCTGGTTGTGATCTGCCATACCACTGGCGCTAAAATACTAAATTCTTCCACGCTTGATGACATAAAAAAATTAATATTTTCATATTTGAATTATTTTCACCTTGTAAACGCCGCTCTTAAAGTGACAATAGATGGTTAATACCACTATGCAAGACTAATTTATATTCAAAGTCATCCACCAATGCCGCGTCATAAGCTTGGAACAGTTTACCGACATCAGATTAGCCATCCCATGGCTGAGGGGATGACACTGACATTCCGCAAAATGTTTATTCAGATCTGTATAATTGTGGGCGTGAGTGTACATGAACGTAATAGAATTGTAATTTTTTATATTAGTACTTAGTCTGCCACTTAGGAGTGTTTTTGTGTATTTGTAACATTTATGTAATTGTATCGTTTGAGCATTGATTTTTAAATAACATATCAATAAAGAGAATGTGCATTTTAAATGTGTCCAGTGTAAGGAACGTTAGCATGCCCTCTGCGCTTTTAAAGACGTTCATAAATGAGAATGAATCACTGTAAAATAAGGTGTAGGAGTAGCGATATATATACACAAAAGCACAAAAGTGACTGCCTTAGACTTTCTCATGCCAGGTAGGCATAAATACTTATCAGCAGAAGTACGCCATAAGCACAGGCATATTGCCGTTAGGGTCCTCTACAAGCCAAAAAATATATATGTATGTCTATATGTACATACATATATATTCCATATACTAAATAAATTAAATTTAACACTTCTGAGCACCTGGTTACTTTTTTCTCTCGATCAATTTGTATCCTTTCACTACTTATTAATGCTTTATATTTATATTTTTCTATTCAAGATAGTCTATTTTTTTTTCAACCAACAAAAATCATATGTCCGAAATCTCCACGAAATATAATATTGGTTGTTATTCAAATAGTAGTGATTTTCAAAGTGTCCACTTACCGTGAACGGCCTATCTTGAAAATAAACTATGCAACATGTTAGAAAAATATGAAGATATAATCTTATTAAATGATTTCAACATAAATATGTTAAACATTTCCGCGGTGAAACAGTTGTACGCAGGAATCCTAAATATTGCGCAACGATTTAATGTGGCCGCCTGATAGCGGGTATGTTTTTAATGTTCGAGGCGTGGGAAGGGCGGGAGAGCTAAGAGCGATACAGTCACGTGCATCAAGGTCCTAACGCCTATACGTCAGGTGGTCTTCTGACATGCAGCAACATTGTCGAAGACTCCCCTCTAAGACAATTTCAGTGGGGATCCTATCATTTTATGGCGAAATATTAAATATGAAGGTTTTTTGTACATTCCTAAACCATTTTCAAGTCAGTGAAACGTTATTTTCAAACCTAAAATTGACGGTGAAAATAACCATTTTAGCCATTTTCAGCTTCCAAAAGAGGTTATTTATATAGAGGATTGTATAAGCTGGCAATGGTCTAGGAATACGTGTAACATACGTTAAGTGGTATTGGTAGCAAGTGCCGAGCACACACGCGGTACACTTGTGTGATACGTGAACTGCTGAAGCTCTGCACAGTATTTATAGTGGCCGGTCCAAACAACCACCTTAAATAACTTCACGTAACTGGATATAATAACCCAAAGATATCACATGAATACCAGAAGAACCTCGTATTTTACAAAAAAATTCGAAAACTCAGCTATTATAAAAAAAAGAAGAAGAAGAAATTATTACGTTATGGGTATATTTCAGCATATTGCCTATCGCACGTAATTTCATTCTGAATAATTTAATATTGGTTTTTACTGATTGTATGCTTGTGTAACATGCATATTTTGTCTTTAACAAGCTGTTTGAGAAAAATATTCAAACTATGCTTACAACTAATGTATAAAGAATTAACGTTATTTATAATAAACATCAAACTGTAAATTTTTCACACTTGAACGCCTTTAAGGGGCCCGGCTATTGCAACGCCCTTAAGTAGTTTCATTTGTATCCAGCAAGTACATTTTCTGAAATAGCACCCTAAACACCCCAGTTTTGGCTATTTAGACGCGACCTAAAAGGGTTTTTATATTGCGCATGTTTTCTTGAAAGAAGTGTGTGTTTTTTTCGTAGATAAACAGCATAAAGACACTTTACTAAATCTGTAAAAAATTACTCTGACATGCTACAATGCAGTTTAGGCACATGTAGGCGAGCTCCTTAGGGAAATGCCAGGTAGTTTTACAGTGGTTATGATTTTTTTAAATATAATTATAGTAGGCTTATTGGTATTAAAGAATCTCTTCATTATTTGGACAGTATTATACAATTATGTATATCCTATTTACTTTATTTTATAGCAATGAATAAAATAGTTTTTAAATTTATGCACCTAAAGTATTGTAAATATTGTTATGAAAATAGCCTAAAATGGTATAATACTTTTTTTTGCAGACAAATGGTGCACTATTTGCAAAAAGCTTACATTAAAAAAAAACTTTATGTGTAAATTACGAACTACAAACTACTCACTTATTGAGACAAATTTTTAAGACGCTCGTCCACTCACAGGTTACTTGTGTGAATGAGACACTAAATCGATATACCACCCTTATCCTCGGTGCCTCCAACTCTGAGTCGCCCTTCACGCACAAGCAATTGAACGAGCATGCAGTGTTTTCATTGTGCAGCGTGTACCTACGGGACTTTAAGCGGTAACCCATCATTTTTGTTATAACTACGCAAGTCTGAATCGAATAATATATTAGTACCTGCAAGAATGGAGGTTAGCTACAGCATTAGCCTCCCACCTAGGCGATCCGGGTCCAATTTACTTCCAGATTTTCAACGAAAGTTGGCAATTTTTTTCGGGATCTCGTGTTTCTCCTGCCTATCATTCCCGGCGCTACTTAATATCTCATGTATTTCCTCAAATCAACTCAAAGGAGCTGACATTTCAAAATTCCGCCTACTCTTCTTGAAACCCTTGTAAAAACGTCGCATTTTCGAAATAAAAAACATTCAACTTGACCTTGAATTGTAAAATAAATATATATATTATTTCAAAAATATATTTCATTTCGATCAATGTTCCATTTGCCCTATAAAAAATAAGAAAGTGTTATGTTTTAACTAGGGGAAAAATCAGTACTGATATTGAATGTGAAAAAAGATAAACATGTTGCCTATATAATGTTTAGCTTCACAGTTGCAAGAGAGTGCGCTTATCTTACGAATACAGCATTTCAATGCCTGGCAGGTAGGCAACAAGTTATGGTTTCGGCGTTATGGTCATATTAGAATTTCGGCGTTATGGTCATATTGTGGTTTCGGCGTTATGGTCATATAATGGTTTCGGCCTTATGGTCATATAATGGTTTCGGCGGTATGGTCATAATGTAGATTCGTTGTTGTGGCATTCGGCGTTATGGTATTTCGGCGTTGTTGTACATTTAAATTCTCTTTCAGTATATTTAGTGACTTTCTTCTGAGTTAGTTTTTGTGGCAGTACTGCAATGACATTTTTCGGTGTTAATGTATTTCGGCGTTGTGGTCATTCGGCGTTGTGGTACACAGCAGTTTTCGGGTCGTCGGCGTTGTGGTCAATTTGTAATTCGGCGTTATGGTATTCGGCGTTGTTGTACGTTCGGCGTTGTGGTATTTCGGCGTTGTGGTGCGTCCCCGTAGAGAAGTGGCTGTCCCACTCAATCATCCCACAATAGTCGACACATCCCTGGCAGAATCTATAATATATTTATTAAAATTAAAAAAAAACACATTCACCCATAGCAAAACTTTAAAATGTTAAGCACCCAAACAAACAACTTATCAACTGTAAGTAACAATGGCATTTACTTACTTTAGTGCGAGTAATCAATGCAGACAGTTCTATACTCTTAGTGCTAGCATCCAGCTCTTGTTTGAGGGCATGTTCTGCTTTGTCATACTGTCTCAACCGCATGTATAGCTCTGCCATGTCCAGCCTCAGCTCGTTGCTTCCGTCACCTTTGACCGCCTCCCTGTAGTAGCTGATGGCCTTGCCGTACTGGTGAGTCTGCACCAGGGCTCGCCCGATCTTGCGGGCAAGGTTCACATCGCGCGTGCTTTGCTTCAGGGCCTTCTCGTAGGCATCTATGGCCCTCTCGGGCTCCTGCACGGACATGTAGGCATCCCCCAGCATGGCCAGGCTGCGGGGCCCGGGCGCAGTGTCCATCAGCTCCCGGAACGTCTCCACGTACGCGCGCCTGTCCCTGCGGTGGTTCAGGTGGATGTCTGCCATCCTGCACCGAGCCTGCTGGTAGTGCGGCTGGCTCGGCGTCACGCTTCCCAGCAGCTCCAGGCTCAGAGCCACATCGCCCCGGTGCAGCGCCAGGTTCCCGTTGGCGATGGTGATCCTCCCCTCCTCCGACGTGCCCTGGAACTCCTCGATGGCATCCTGCATCACGGCGGTCGCCTCGGACGACCGGTCGCAGGCTTTGTACGCTTCCACCAGCTCCAAGTACATGGTGGCTTTGTCTGCCAGCGCGAGTCCCGGCTCCGAGCGCTTGGAGAGACTCATTGCCGTCTTGAGGCTGCGCAAGCACTCATCCAGTTTCCCTTCGTGCCTGTGGATCTGTGCCGTGATGAGATGGTACAAGGGGTGGTCGCGGATCTTGAAGTTGTAGCTCAGCCCCACTTCCAAGCTCTGTGCGGCACCCTGAAAATTATCCTGCCTACTATGTATCTGAGCCATCAGCAGATGAGCATCGGAAAAAGTGGCATCCACATCGTCCAATATGTGCTGGAGGGTGGCGGCTGCGGACTTGATGTCGCCACTGAGAAACTGAACTTTTGCAAGCTGATGCAGTGCTTCCAGCAGACCAGGGCAAGCCTTCGTTACGGTTTCCAAGATAAACTTGGTTTTCTCCAACGACTCAGGTACGTCCTGTACGGAGAGGACATCCATTTGCACCGGGACGTACAGCAAATATTCTTTCACTACTTGCAATAGAAAGTCAGGATTAAGTTGCAACAAATACTCGCAACCAAATGATAGACCACCAAAACTTTTGCTGAAGTGAATGTCAACGGCATCATTCAAATATTTCACTGCACTGGCCGGATCTAACTGGGCTGACATGAGGAGGAGTTCCGGGGAAGGCGACGAACCTTGCACCTCCCGCAGAAACTCCACCTGCTGCCTGGCTTGTTCGGTGTTTCCTTCGATGAGCTGGCACATTGTGAGTCCTGAAAGTGAAACAACTGACGAGTCATCTATTTTGGATGCATTTCGGTAGAACTTCGATGCCTCCTTGAGCCTCCCCTGGAGCAGGCACTGGTAGCCGAGTTCAGTCATCAGTTCAGGACTGTTAGGGTCCAACTGAGCGGCTTTCTCCGCCAGGCGATACGTCTCAGTCAACACTGCCGGGTTTCGCCCGCACACCCGCGAGAACAACCTTGCAGTTTCGATAAACAAATCTGAGTTCCTCGGCTCTACATTCTCCATCTCGCCACAGAAACGTCTCAGAGCCAGAGCTCCTTCCTCATAATTACCATCTCTGCAAATGACTATCAATACTTTCAGTTTCATAGCTTCCAGGCAATGTGGATCACCTGATAAGATCCTGTTTGCAGTTTCCAAAGCCTGCTCAATATCCAACATTCCTAACTGGTTCTTCATTTTCTCTACGAGGGGAGGTGAAAAAGATGAGTAGCGCACCACCAACTGATTCAACACAGCAACAGCCGCTTCAAACTTTTTAGCTGCTGTCAAGCAGCTTGCTTTCCCGAATACTGCATCCATGTTCTTCTTGTTCACAGAATTTTCCAATGCGGATTCAAAATACTTCAAGCCATCTTTACCAGAAGCGAGCTCTATCCAGCCTTTGATGCACAATCCATCCGGGAAGTCGTGGTCGGCCTTGAGGGCGCGATCCACGTACTCTCTGGCCTTGTCAGCTCTGCCCAGCAGGTGAAGGACGAGCGCAGCGCAGCTGAGGGCCGCCTCCCCGGCGTGCTTGCGCTCCTCCTTGACACGGGTGTCAAGCGCCGCCAGGGCCTCCCTGTCGACGGCGGGAGCGCGGCGGTGCGCGGCCGTCAGGGCGAGCGCGGCGGCCAGCGACACGCCCTGCTCCGGGCGGAGCGCGGCCAACTCGCGCACGGCCTCCTGACCGCGGTGGTTCAGCACCAGAGCCACGCCACTCAGCAGGCGGAACACAGCATCGTCCGGGAACCTGTGCGCGCCTTCCAGAGCCACCGTCTGCATGGCGTGGTAGTGCTTGGCACGGCAGTGGTAGCTCGCCAGTGCCTTCAAGTCACGCTCGTCCATGCTCGGCGAGAACTGGCAACCTGATGGCACAAACACTGCCTCAATTATACAAGCACTCATGTTATTTGTATTGCGTGCATGTTACACACTTATGAAAAAAATATGTGTTCTTCTAGTACATCAACATAAACATTAATAAATATCTGTAGTACTTACTTAAATATTGAATATTAATGCTATTAAATACGTACTCGTCAATAAAACTTATTTTAATGTTTTTTTTATATTAACATAAAATAAACTGTAATGGAATCTTGTCAGTAAATGGAATTATTATTCACAGTAGTGGTAGGTATATTTGGATATAAGTTAAACAAAGTCTAAAATTTTTTCCCCAAATTTTATTCTTTCTGTCAAATTTGTTAAAGCATAATGCAAAAACTATTCAATGGATTTTGATTGAATTCAGCTCGATTGTAAAATTTGTGGTGAAATAACATTTAAATAATTTATTCACCTTGGTAAGATACAAGATTGCAGCAGGACGCACACTCTAAAATTACTATTCCATGTCAACAAAGTCACAGGCTATTACGTAACTCAAGTGAAACTCCCACAAGTAACAAAGCCATAGAAAGTCTGCTGAAGGCATTCTGCTTAAGATATTTTGATTGATGAACAATATTGCACCATCATGCTGTTCTAAACAATGTTGGCTGTAAAAGAAGAAGCAGTAGCCAAGTATGGAGACTGACACTGGTAGCATGTTCCCCTTCTTGAAGAGACACATCCAAAAAAAAATTGGTTTGCTTGTTTGCTTGAAAGTAATAGTATGCACTTTGAGCCCATTTCTTTGCAGGAAGTTTGGGAGGTGCAGAGGCCATAAATTTACAGTGACTGATTTTTTGTCCACCAACTTAAACTTAAGCACACGTTGTGAAGATGACAAACAGAAAATCTACTCAATAATACTTAATAAAACTAAAACACTGACTGACATACAGTGTCTAAACCGATGGACCTAGGTACTCTAGGAGTACACTAAGGAGGGATTTTTTTTTTTAAATTCCATCCTTAAAGGGGTGAAAAGGGGTGGTAAAGTTTGTATAATGCAAAATACCACTCACTGACTCACTCATCACGAATTCTACGGAACTATAAGACCTACAGACTTTAAATTTGGCAAGTTTATTCCTTCTGCTACATAGACTCCACTAAGAAAGAATTTTAACGAAAATCAGCTACCAAGGCAGGTCACGGGGGCGTTAAAGATTAAAAATTTGGTTTATGTAAAGTGTAGCGCACTTAATATTTACCACACAATGCAAAAACGTAGCCGTGAATATATCTATATATTTTTTTGCTAACAAACGACTTCAAAGAAAAAAATATCAAGGCCTGTTGAAACTCGTAGGAAGGGTTCTTCCTTTCGCAACCGCGCATTCACAAATTTTAGCTTTCCAAGCTTTGTGGTCGACGTGCCACGTGCAAGCCTATCCTCGGGCAGGGAGCTGTACTTGTGAACTGTTTGACTTTCACCCGCACTGGGCCGGGAAAGTGCCGGGTACTTCAGCTGAAGTGCACCCGACTTATGCCCAACCCTTACATTATATACAATTAACAAATTCTTCTTTGAATGATGCATGACAAATGAAATAAGCTGTTATCTTCCACAATGACGTAGTACCCTGGGCAGTAAGCAAAGCCCGGGTCTCAGTACCGTCAGCGGCTGTTGGAGTGCAACCTGTGGAGTAATGCCTAGCTGCCGTCAGTGTTGTGTTTTAAAGATGTTGCTTTAAAACTTTAACCAGCAAGTCAGGCTGCATTATATTTTCCAGTGCAATTTATATTAGTGATATTTTTAACGAGACTTCCATATCCTTGTAACCCTTGCTCTAGTCCTGTGTGACCCACCAGTGGGTCAGACCTAGGCTCACAAAGCTCCCATGGGTTTTTCTATTATTGTCATTTATTTAGGAGTGCCTAATTTTTTTTTACTCTTAATTCTTTTTCAATTCCTCTTACTTTACTCTTGCCCAGTTTTAACAGCTTTAATAGTTCTCACTATTGTCCGTTTTGTGAAATAACTTGACATATTGCTATTTTCATTATCATTCTCAGATTATTTTATCTTCTTGAATTTTCAACCATTTTCCTCTAAATGGAAAAATAAGCTTAGATTTATTCTGTTGCAATATTATTTGTTAACTATTAAAAAAAACTTTAGGATTAGACAGTACTGTTGACAGCCACATAGTAATTGAATTTAATGAAAGGCAAATTACATGATACTCTATAAATTATATTGAGATAACTCACTTCAAAGATGAGAAACAAGAGCTTAAAAAACTTATTGAACTTGGGGAAAAAATAAAACCTCCTTCCAGCTCAATGTAATCATAAACACAAACAAGAGAGTAGTTACTGAATATCAAATTTGAGATGAAAGAATTTTCTGGATCCCTAAAAATCTGACACCTTGTGTCAGAAGCACACACATACTTGCGATGGTCGGAAATGTAAGGTAGTCATAGCTGCATTACTTTCCTTTGTCAGTTTGATTGCAGTGGCGGATACAGGAAGGTGAAGGAGAGAGTGGATATATACTAGGGTTCAGAACCGGGGAAATCCCAGTCCCAAAAGTATTGGATATTCCTAGTACTTTTGATATAGTAAAAGAACCGGGAATTTAAAATCAATCCTCGGTTCTTTCAGTACTTTTTGGACTCGACATCGACAGCATAAAATTTAATTTTTATTGCGTGCCAAGGCTACTTTCATTAGACACACTCCTCTGGCAAGGTGATTGCTCCGCCTGCGCTCCTCAATCGCCAGTTGGTATTCAGACCAGTGGCGTAGTCAGGATTTGTGTATGGGGGGTGTTAAGAAGCATGGCCCCCCGTATTAAAGCGGGGGTGGGTGTCCTCCCCCGGAAAATTAGGATTTTAAGGTATAAAATAGTGCTATTTTAGCAGTTTTCGGTTCTTAAATTTAAATATTGTAATGGTAAAAATTTTATTAATTTTAATATGAAATTTGTTTGAGTGATGAATAAGAAATTAATTAAAGATTTGGTGCTAAGGAGGGGGTTTGAACCCCTAAACCCCCCCCCCCCCCCCCCTGGCTACGCCCCTGATTCAGACTACTGTGTGTGTGTGCTGGTGCCTGTGGTTGTTGGATCAATGTTCTTTAATTAACCATTTTTTTTACTTTTAAGTTTGTTATGTAAAGAAGTTATGTTATTATAAGTTAGTATTTCTGCAATTTGGCTTGTGTTAAAAGGATTATTTGATTAAATGTTTTTTTTTCTTTATTTTAATATATCTAATAGTTTAAAATTGTTAATGTTCTATTTTGAAGATACAGAATGTACAAAATTAGGCAGTGTGTATACAAGAGGTTTATTTACTCAAAACTCACAATAGTGTAACAATAAAAAGTAACGAAAGTAGATAATTTATTATTTAATCAAAGCAAATTAATCATTACCTGACGAAAATGTTTACAAAAGGCAGGCTTTGTACTCTGGCAGAGGATTCTTCTCGTAACAATTCAGCAAGAATTCACATGTTAACTTCATTTTCATGTTATTTTCCACCACGTAATCAAAGACTCCCTAAAACAAAAATATCACAGATTTTATGAATAAAAAAATAACTCCTCACATATAAGCTTCCATAAATGCAGAAAATTCATTCATTAATTTATTTTATTGACTTATTGTCAATAAGAGGATAAACTGATGTTATAGTACATTGTCCAAGTTGTCACTACACTACAATAATTTAAATACCAAACAAACACACTTAATGCACAAATGAAAGTACAAACAAAACTTACCTTTGCTAAAACTTTTCCCACGCCTCGTCCCTTGAAAATTTCTGGCACTTCAGTGTGTACAAGGTCCAATGTATCCGAGCTTAACTTCTGATACTCCACAACAGCCCTATCTGAAACACAAACATATTGGAGCGGACCAAACTTAACAAATTTATTTTGATTTTTGCTCTTCTAGTTATTTTCTTTGTATGCCAATTTTCTAGTAATTTCTAAGATAATATACACCTAATATCTAGTAAAAAAATTATTATTTGAAAAAAAAAAACACAACATAATCTTGCTGGAAAAAAAATCTGAATTCTCTGCAGCTTGCATGAAACAGTAGGAATGTATTACCTTTGTCTGTGTCTACTTGTATCTATTTTAGACTGTAGGCTACATTTGTATTTGTATTACTGTTTTACCTTATATCTAAAAATTTGCATTTGTAACAGATAATTAATATTTTGACAAGTCTGCTACGACTGTATGATAAGTACTGACAAGATTTCATGTTTTTTTGGGCCAATTTTGTTTTTAAAACAAGAGATTTCAGTGTTATGGTTTTTATTTTTTATGACGTCTGTTTATTCATAAAGATTAGAACATTATTGAAAAAATATAACCCTTAAATGTTTTGTGATACTTATTTCACCAAAACAGTGTCATTTTGACTAATACATTACTGGTATGCACTTTGACTATTTAATTTGGAATGACAATTGCTAAGACAGAACTACTTGGAGCAATAAAAATAAATCAGCAGGTATTTGTACATATGAAAAATTTACTAATGTTTAAATGTAAGAATGAGCTAGTACCAACAGTAAAAAAAATAATAATAATCAAATTTACTTTTCCCAATCCATTCAGTACGTATATATTTTCGTACAAATTTTATGCTAGATAAATTACTTTCATGGAATTTTTATACATTAAAAGATAACATTTTTTAAAATGGAATTAAGTTTTCATTAAAACTACCCATTAATTTAATTTTTTTTTAGTTGCTTTTCTGTGTTTAAGTGAGTCTTGAGATGCTTTTCAATGTTATTTCAGTTTTATCGCAATTCACCCAATAATGTTGCCCTTAGTGATAAATGATAAATAGGAGGAATATTATGTGGTGAACTGTGGTAAAATAACACCGCAAAGAATTTCAATACAACATATAGGCTAACACCGAAATGCAAGTTAATACACCAATTAGCACCAAAATGTAATCAAATACATAAACTCAAAATCTCCTGTTTTAAAATGAAATTGACATAAAAAAAACTACTATTGAATATTGTCCCTACTAACACTTCTACTACAGTCAAACAAACAAAAATAAAAACAATAAAAAAAAATTAGTGCTATCATGCCTTTATCTTTCAGTGAGTCTTATCATGGAAGCAGTAGAGTCTACAAATTGTTTGTACTGGTATGAGATCATACACAAGCCGGTCAATTCGCACAGATTTTTATGTAGGTCTTGCACACTGTGCTAACAGCTATATGCACTTGCATGTCATATTTTTAATGTCAGTATAACCTTATGATATTTTAAAAGCACGCAAGAAACTAAAAACACAATTTTTTTATTAAATTGTTTTCTCTCATTAGGCAGAATATTGTTTTCTCGTTTGTCTCCTCTGCCCTTCCTTTGCATCAACCCCCTTGCAGTTAACTCCCACAGATGAAAGATACAGCATCCCCCCCCCCCTTTTTCAGGTTGTGATGTAATGTACACAAAGGAGTTCTTTGTGCTGAGATCCTAACCTTTTTTTTGTCCCTCTTCTCACTAGGAGGCCAGGATAATAATCGTAATAAAAAGTAGACCTATATGAAATAATAAAATATCTGATAAAATCTTACCTTAAAACAAACTATCATGATTTAAAAAGTACACAATTCATGAACTGTAGGTGTTTGCTACCACTTTTTCAAACCTACATCAATTTTAACTCCAACACCATATATGTAATATGTTAGTATATTCTTTTAAGAGACCTTCATTAACTCGAGGATTGCATCCACTATCCAATATAATACATAGCTTACAATTGCTTTGGTGTGCTGCTACTGCCCATAATACATTTTACTATTTATTTTTATATTTTACTTAATATCTTGTAGGTAAATATATATTTAATTTTCCAACCAATTTTTTATCTGCATAAATTAAATATATATTCAGCTAAAAAAAATTGTATGCATTACTAAATTTAGTTCCAGCACAGTATGTAAGTTCTGTGCTACTGAAGCCACCTAGTAAACATGCAGCATTTTGCTACCTACTACACGCCCAAGCCAACTGTGGTCCCGGGAAAAATGTGAACTACCCAAGGTCAGACGGACCCCTCCCTCCGTCGTCATCCCTTCCACCACACTGTCCCCTATTTTCCCTAGTCCGCCTCAAGGGTCGAAGCGTGTCATGTCGCGGGTGGGACGGCAAGTAGAGTTGTTACCATACCCCTCCTCATTCCCCATCCCTCTCTCACTGCGACACTAGCGCTCCCGTCACTCCCCTCCTCGGGATCACAGTTGGCTTGGGCGTGTAGTAGGTGCTAGGTGACTTGTTTGTGGAATTATGGTAAAATGGGGCACTCTGAAATAATATTGAACACAAAAAACACTATATATCAAACATTCTGTATCTTTGGTTTGACAGGAAATATTTTGGTGGTTAACCTAGAAACTATTTTTAAGAACCAGAACCAAACCGAGAAAAATATACAACCGACACATCACTATTAATTATTACCCATATTATTATAACTGTTTTACTGTATACTAAAATAAACTTTATGAGACCACAAAGTAATATATATATACCAGTTTTATTTAAACACTGTTTCATGTAATATATTTTGTATTGTACTGCGTTTTTCTAAGTTAAAGTTTTTTTAATGACATTGCAAATATTTTAAATTTATGTCTATAGTAATCTACATATGTGAGAAAATCTATAACATTCTAAGCAGGAACTTAAACATAGAGCTCTCCTGTAAACTTGGTACAGCAGCAATAAGAAGGTAGTAACTATGAGTACCTACTGTATGTGGCAGCAGACTGAGAATGGTGCATTATTACGTACCTTCTCCTAGGGAAACAAAGAAGCACTTGCCAGGGGCATCATGTTGCAGCTCAAAGTGCTCGCTGCTGAAGTGCCTTATCTGGAGCAACTCAGCCCGAGTGCACGGTCTGATGTCGCGAACAACTCGAGACAGCAGTCTCGATGAGCGGCGTAGCATCATCACTCAAAAACCTTACGTGAAAAGTAGAACCAGTACTTCAGGAAAGGGAATCAGGTTCACAAGGAGCAGCACAGTAGCGCTGGGAGTGTATTGTTCGACGAGGCAGAAAATAATGGAGGCAGACGAATACAAGTAACTACGGGTAATTCTACACGACAACCTGGGATGGGGGTGCAGGTTCAGAAAGGATTAAGGGATAAATTTGGATACATAATACAGAATAATTTAACTTAATCAAAATAAAATGTATGTCTTTATTTACACAGTAGGTAACTTTGAAAAATATTAAATCCATTTCAAGTACTGCCCCCCCCCCCTTTTTTTCTGAGATTTGCCACCCCTCCCTCCCTTTTCTCTCTTCCTCTTGAGGGCCCTAGGACCACAAGCTGCATGTGACATCTTCATTTCAAAAACAAATGGTAAAATTGAATCGTATATGGAAAAAAAAATTGTTCTAGCATAGCAACTCTTTCAAGAATGGTCTCGTGTGGGAGTTCACCATTCTAGTTGAGCTCGCATACAATTAGAAATCAAGTGTTGACTTTTCGATTCACTACTGCCTATGTAAACAGCAACCAAGTATTTTAACCCCTCAAATTTTCCCACATGCTATTAAAAACTGCTCTAATCCAATGAACAGAAAATCATTTATATTTTTTTAACAAAATTATATCTTTACCAGTACGTACACTAAATGCAAAGACAATCTAATACAAAATTTTTTTAAAGGTTTAACATTTTGGTTTTTGGATGTTTCAAATGTTTGATGATTCCCCTTCCCCTTTGCTTTTCAGCAAATGAGGAGGGGGCACGAATCTGTCTACCTGAAGTGTTTTATCAACTTATTTGAAATAATCTACTACAAGCCTTGAAGAAATGATACTTTGCTGCAAGTAAACACAGGTGTGCCTTCCTTGCTCCTTGCTTACTGGATGCAGGGAGCGGCAAATGTTCACCAACAAAATAAAAAAATCCACACAGAATTTTAAAATTCAGTGACACCAAGTGCAATAAAGGCACTGCTACTAAAAAAATGTCCTTGAATGTGATGAAATTTTGTTGGCTGTGACATCACTCCTGCCTGATGTGAATTATGAAAGTGGTGTTTTTCAATACTACAATATTTCCTTTATTTACCCTAAAAATTCATACTGGATCTCGAAAAACTCACGTTTATAGGTGAAGTGGTGTATTGGTATCAGTATAAAATTACTGCCATGTTTAACAATGTGTATGCTGCAAGTATCTTGTTTAGGTACGAGTTGTGTAAAGTATGAATTTGTATTAATAAGGAAAATATTCACTATGTAATCTCTTTTGGCAGGCCTACTACATATTTGTTTTAAGTGTGGTTTTGTATTAATAAGGAAAATAGTTCGTAATACAACACATGTTTTTGTAATAACTATAAAGACAAATTAATGAGGGTAGACTGTGCAGTAGAGTGGCCCTGTATGTTATAAATTTCTAGAGTAGCAGACTATTTTTTTTTTACATCCTGATATGTTTGTCAATCGTAATCTAGGCGAGCGTTGTGATACTTAAAGTATTTTACCAATAGTTTACAGTTTTAACAAGTGGTTAGGTTAGATTTATACATAAAAAATTTGTGATATCGTAAGAATGGACCAATGGGTTAGGTTAGCTACATTAAATATACCTACTTTAAAAGTATGTGAACAATTGGTTAGATTGGATTAGCTTATTAGCTTCATTAAAAATTCTGTAAAATCATTTCAGCATTTGGTTTAGACATTACCACTTTAAAGTGAAGCTAACTTGAAGTAACCAATTAATATTATTAATATATATATACACACACACATACATAAATCTTTTACATATAGATATATACAACATATAAATATATATAAAATTATAATTACATATAGATATATGTGACATTATATATATAATTATAATATATAATAATTATTATATACCAATTCAAGTAAAACCCTTATTTAATTGAATTGAATTGACAATTACGCTTGCAATTGGGCTTTGTCCCGGTGGCAAGGAGTCCTCCCTTTTCACTAACTTCTTTACCCCCCCCCCCCCCCCCGCAATTCTTCTCAGATCCATTGCATCTTTCACCCCCTAGCATCTCTAGATCCAGCCCATTCCACTTCCTTCCTGTCCTGCCAAGAAAAGGGTTCTTAACCCTTTCTGTTCGCCTCCAGTCCCTCTGGAGCTTCCCCGTGATCTCTCCGCCCTTTATACCCACCTCTGTGTATCCTAGTCCCCAGCTGCTACCAGCTTATCACCTTATACAGTCTGACTAACCTTTCCACCCTTCTCCTCCTTTGTAATGCTTCCCACCCTACCTCAGTTGGACTATGCAGTTCTCCATCTTGCCCTTCCCTTCTCTACCACATACCCATCACCCACCTTGCTGCTCTACACTACACCTTCTCCAGCTCCCTTACCTGAGTCACTATGTAGGGAGTCCCAGATCACAGGCCCATACTCCATCACTGGACAGACCAATGTGTAGTATGCTTTCTCCCTTACCCTCATATCCTTACAAACCACATGCTGAACCTGTTTTGCCCATTCCAGGTTGTTTAGTAGGGTCACCCCCAGGTACTTATACACTTTGGCCTCCTTTATCCCCTGCCCCTTTCACATATACACTTCCCTCGTTACCTTCCTCTTCCTCGTAAACCTAACCACATTCGTCTTTTCAACATTCTGCTCTGTCCATTGTTCCAGTCTGCTCAAGTCACCTTGCAGATGAACCCCTTCCCCCACCACCTCATGCATTACGCAATCATCCACAAATATTCTCACCCTGGCCTCTCTCCCTTCTCCAATATAATTCATTATTATCGTGAACAGGGATCCCAACACACTCCCTTGCTGAACTCCTGGCGTCATTTCCCCCTCTTCAGACAGTTCCTTACCCACCCTCACCCTCTGCCTTCTATCCATCAGGAAGTCTCTTACCCAACAAACCACCCTCTCATCCTTCACCAACATATCTATCTACCTTCTTCATTAGCCTCTTGTGAGGTACTCTTTTGAATGCCTTTTCAAAGTCCATGAAAATTGCATCTATCTGCTTCACTCCGTCCACTACTTCCACCAGATCCTCCAGCAACCCTGCCATCTGTGTTTCACATGAGAACCCTCTTCTGAATCCATCCTGTTCATCCACCCAACCTAAGTCATTCATTACTCCTGCCATATAACTACCCACCAGCCTCTCCATTCCTTTCCCTACAAAGGACGTCAGGCTGACTGGTCTGTAGTTTGCCGGGTTAGTCTTACCCCTAGGTACCTCCCTTGTGAATTGGTACTACTACCGCTTCTAAACATTGATTTGGCAACTTCCCTCCTCAAAGGATTGTTTGAATATCACCCTTAAATATCTAACTACCTCCTCACTCTCCAACTTAAGGTGACTGTTTCCTATCACGTCCGGCCCAGGTGCCTTCCTCCCCTTCAAACTCCTGACCCCCTTTTACACCTCATCCATCATTTTATCTATAAACCTCTCTGTTCTAGCATGATTGCTTTTTTCCGATACTCCCATACTTCTCCCCCTGCAAACACATGTAGGTACTGCTCCCTGTCCTTCGTATATTCTCCCCTGAGCACCACTAGTCCTTCCTCTCCCTTCACCCTTCGCACATGTAGCTGTAAAGGTACGCTCCATTTCCTTTCCCCTGTTCCCTCATTAGCCTATCCATTTCGCATCCCTTGTTTTCCTCCCCAGCTCCTTACCCAACTCCTTCATCTCTGCCTTTATTTCTCCACCTTTTTTCCTCCTGGCCCTTGCCTGTAGCCTCCTACACTTTCTCACCCCTTACCTCTCTCCGATAGTAGGTAGGATCACTCTCTTTCCCTACCTTCCTTCCAGGCACAAAAAGCTGCATCATCTGCTCTAGTAAGTCTCTCAAGGCGGCCCATTTTTCATCAAGTTCCTTAATCTTTACCCATCTACAATACACCCACTTCAGATATGTTTCTGCCCCCACTTTGTCCACCCACTCGTTAAAACGGTACTCTCTAAAGAGATAATACTGAATTAAACTTACATAATTACTTACTATTATAAAAGTTAAAACATGATTTATAATAAAACAGAACGCTTTTAAATTGATCAGAACATTGTTTATTTACACTTTTGTTGACAGTGTTGCACATAGATCAATGACACAGATAAAGAAGTGCGACTCTTACAGTGAAAACTGAACCCTTTTTTCTTAACTCTATGATGTTGCTGCGCGACATGTAACGTTATCTTTCGGGTGTGCTCATAATTACTAGCAAAAAAAAAAAAAAACTTGGACAGGAATTTAAAAGATTAAGTTTATAATGTTAATTTAACTACTTGAATCGAATTGCTTGGTCACAGATATTTGAACTGTGCAATAAACACTGAATGCTGATTTCTAATAAAAAAATGGGGTGTGGCTGAATCATGGACATGGCCGTGTGTTGTACGTGAATATGTGTAGGTAACAGGTAATATTTTCTATACAAAATATAAAATACGCTATTTTATGTATGTTATAATAATGTTAATTCAAATTTGGATGGAGTTGATAGATATGTAGCCGCAAAACCAAACTGTATCCCCCGATCTTGTTATCATTCGTTTTTTGAATTGCCTCCCACCATGGAAGAATTTTAAAGACGTATTCACGTCAAAAAGAATTTTCAATATACATTTGTAGGAAATGCAAAATTATGGTATGTCACAGGACAAAATATGTGGTTATCAAATTAAAATGAATTAAGTTTTACTGGTTTGTTTGCCTGATAATAGTGAAACCCGAACCGACTATGGCCTGTAAGCCCGTGCTCCACACCGCTAGTACCCGATCCCATTTTCGGAGTGCACCCCCATGCCAGCGGGAATGAGTCAGGCGAGTGCCTCGGGCGTGACCCCAATAGACGTAAAGAAACTTAAGGGCACGGAACCCCTGGGGCTCGAAACCATAAAACAATTAAGGAAAAAGCCATTAGGACAAAATTACTAATTACCCGACATGAAACAAGTGCGTCGTAGCCACAAACCTCATTAACATTCACCACGGCCACTGGCCTTAATTAAAGTGCCCGTGACTATGATCAAGTCAGACTAGGAGAAATCCCTCTAAAACATTTCACAGTGGGACAATATGTTAGTAAATTTACAGTCGCCAACTTGATGTCACAATTTAAATAATTAAATACACTAAAACCATTGTTAAGCCTTAAGCACCCAATTACCAGGTGGTAACTTTTAATTGGGCACCTGGAACGTGTTTTAACTTATAATATAGTAAATTAAATTAATATAAGTTTTTTGGCACCGACTCACAAAGAAGGTGAAAGTTTCTCTCCCTTGCGAGGCGGCCATGTTCGGCAGTCTCCAACAATTCTGTGCCAGGTCAAGAAGTGTGTCCGTGAGCAGCCTTTCACTTTGTTTCACCGACCGGTCATTCTGCAGTCATTTTAATACCTAAACCTTTTTTTATATTTTCATCGCTGCTCACGTCGACTCGGCGTGTATTTTGCGGGCCCGGGCTTATCCCGACCGCATTCGTTAGTGGTTCCGCACCGTGTCGCGGACCACGCTACGTATGGCACTGGCCGACTCCAGCCAACACACTTTCGATAAACAGCCGCGCATACGCCTGCCGGCTGCAACCACAAGTAAGTGTAATTTAAGGTCACATTCACTGAGCCACCCTAAGACTTTCGGTAATGGCCATCTCCAGAACACTCGTAACCACGTCCTGCGAGACTGCCGCGGCCAGTTCATTGTGTGATATTAGTGTCGTGTTTTGTTCTGTAAGTAACGTATGTTCATGTAACTGTACATGCCGTCCGCCGCGGTCTCGTGTTCGAGGTCGGGCGCAGGTCCTAGCGGGGTGGCTGGCTTTCTTAGAGATTTCTGTTCCGGGAGGGCGCCAGGCTAGCTCGGTGTCTAACCGTGTGATGGTCGTGGGTTCGTTGCCCCAACGTGGTCCGCAAGAACCGTCGGCGGTGATGGAATTTGTTTCCTGATTAGGTTGGGTTGTTTGGGTTAATTTACATACACTGTTCTGGTTGTTCTACGGGTCGCACGTCACGCACGGGAGGTGCGGGGTGGACGTTTTATTGTTCACGATTTACACTGGTTCATTACATTGGGCGCGAGGTTACTCGGCGGTACATGACTGCCAATGAGGCGTCGGAACACGTAGAAGTTTTTATTACACTATTATTACAATTACACTTGACAAAACAGCAATCTGTGGTGCTTTTACGTACACGATTACACTGCACACGTTATCTGAGAGGGACACCTGTGTGCCTCTACGTGTGATTACTTATTAAGTCCTCACGCCAGTCGCAGTTGAGGGAGAGTGTTCAATTTGCATCGGCTAATCTCGTAATCCGTAACTTGCGACGCGCGGGCCCACCTGTGTGGACCGCGGCTCGCTACTAAATTAAAAACACGTTTAATCTTGGATGTAGCCTGTGCCTGTGCACTGGGCGATTAACTAAAGTTCTGGGGTGGCGGGAGACGGCCCGTACCGTATACTGCACGGCACCACGTAATGCTTTGTGTGGAGCGTGTTAAATTGACGCGGCTGGGTTAGGCCCTACACCGGAAAAGGACCGGGCGCACACGGGGAGTATTTAAAAAAAGGTTTTGGTTGTGACTATAATTACCAAATGGACGTTCGGTGAAACAAAGAGATGCTGGCTCCCCGTGGGACGTGCGTCCGTCCCGGTCCGCGAGTCGCGCTGTACTGGCGTCTGGCCCTGGCGCGAGGGGAGGGGTGAGCTCCCTGTCGCGCCAGAGTTTCTAAAGTTCCGTTATTCGTAAAAATCTATATAATTAACTAAATTTAAGTGGCTCTAAATTCACATAATAAAACTTAATGATTAACTTAATATCTATATATGTTTTAGAATTGACATTTAATAAGTTTGTCTAAAATAAGTTTGAATATTAGAGTCAAGCTGGAGACTGTCTGTTTCTTGATAACTACTCCAGTGGCGAATGATAATGCTAATTTGGGGCGGTTTGCGTTACGTCACACGTTTCACTACTGAATTTAGGCTGAAGGCCGCAAGGGTTGCACTCACAGCTGGTTTAGTAGAAAACTACATGTGAGTGACCCGGGCACTCCTACGTCGCACTTTATTAATTAGGGGCTTTTGTTTGTTTTTGATTACTTTATTATTGTGTGGGGAATTTTGTAGGCACGGGGAGTGTGTTGCATGCGTAATTAAAATGGTTTGCTATTCTCTACCTTGGGCTGCGGTCCGCTCACTTGACTCAGGTGGGCCATGGTTAGGGGTGCTTTCCGTTAGCGGAGCCGAGTACTGGCGGGTGCAGGTCGGGCTTTGGGGTGGCCTTCGGCCGTACGATGTCATACAATGGCTCAGACGCCGCATAGGGCATTAGGATAAATGTAAATCAACTTAACCAGTGCCGCTTACAATTATTTCGCGCCACCCCATTCTCCACACGGCCGAGCGGCCTCAGGGGATTTCAGGGTAGATTTCAAGCTGCGTACCTGGCGGGGCACACAGGGGCAGAGTACCCACGACCCACCATCAACGGCCTAGTGTCTCACTAGCCTGGTGCCCCCCCCCCCCTCCCGGACAACAGCAGCACCACGACGCCCGTAGTGCCCATCAGGTACTTCCCGGGCCTTCCACAGAGGCCGGGTGATGGCAATAGCTTATAAGTTACATCTCACAATCAATATAGTTATTTTAGTAATATATTATGAAATATACTATCTAGCGGATAGGCGTAAAACTATTTTTAAAAAAATAGGTCTCAGTTAAAGCAATTAAGGTTTCTCACCCATTCAAGCCATAGTAAACACAATTGAGCATGCTCTTCTCGACCATCAAATACTTTCGGGTACAAGAATTTTCAGTTCGGTTATCATTTTGGTTCATAAACAAGAAAAAATGTACGGAAAAAAAACAAACAAATTGTTCTCTTCTCTAATAAATTTATTAAACAGACAGTGTTAATCTCATAATAGTGTAACATAAATTTTTATGACCCCCTGCACAAGGATCACTCGGTGGCTCCACCGAGTGGCATGTTAAAAGATACCTACCTATAGGTACTGACGCCGACCGCCAATGCTCCTCTGTCGCGTAGACCGCTATGCCTCATCAACGTCTCGCAAAAGCGTGTGCACCGAACGCGCCCGTGCGCGCAGCAAAGTGCAGTTCGTGCGACGAGGCGAACGCCATACAACGAGTGCTACACCGGCGCAAGGATCCGGCCGGGTGTGGCATATCCTTCCGCCGCACTACAACAAATTGTTATAATTATGTTTTTCCACAGGATTTTATTAAACATTATTTTTTATTAATTAATAATTAAGTCTTTGCAAAATCATGTTTCAATGTGCGATTTGTCCCGAACCTGGCCGGTTCAGTTTCCCGCGAAATTCACACGTTTCCGCGGGAGGGCTGGCGGGGGAGGGGGGTCGCGCGCGGCGACACCGGCAGTGTCCTTCGAGAGCTCAACCAGGCCGGCAGCCTGCGCGCAACGCGGAACCTTCAACCTTTGCATTCACCGACATGTAGTTTTCCATAGTGTAATTTCTTTTCAACCTTTTGTACAGTTCCGCGCGGTCGGCCTAAATTTACCATGAGGTACTTAACTTAATTCAATCAGTGCTCGGAGATGAGTGTTCCACGTCATACGTAAGTACTGTGGGGAGAGTATGTGGTTTTACGTCGGCGCTTCACGCCCATCCTAGCCTACAGGCTACTTAGTTTTGGCCCGCACGGGGCAGCCAGCAGGCGACACGTGCCATCAAACTTAATAACGATTCAGTCCCTGGGACACACCTAGACACCACGTAGAGTCGCCGGAGACACGGGCCTACGTGCTGCTAGCCCAGTTTATCAAGTGTAATATGTTAGTGGAATAGTTGTTCGCCTAAGTGTAATTCGTCATGTCAGGACTTATGTATCACCGTCGTACGGCAGTGCGCCACCAAACTTAATAACGATTCAGTCCCTGGGACACACCTAGACACCACGTAGAGTCGCCGGAGACACAGGCCTACGTGTTGCTAGCCCAGTTTATCCAGAGCTAGGTATTAGTGTAGTGTATTGTGCTTCAAAATATCGTGTGCCATGTCAGAGTGTCTTTTGTAACTTTCGCGTCACGTATACGAGTCTGCCCCTCACGCGCATAAGAATCGTGAGCCGCCACTGAGGAAGTGAGCTGCGCGTGTGACTAGTCGCGTCGGGCAAACCGTTACGGCCAGAACGGGCAGCACCATGTATTGGGCTGTGCTGTATTAAATTCACCAACTATCTGAAGAAGTTTTGTGTTATTATTCAGGCGTCCCGAGTGGCCTCAACAGCTAAGGGGGCCCTACTGCGTTGACCCCTACCTCTAGCCACAAGGCCGAACCTCCCCTGAGAACACGAACCTAACAAAAATCACGTCTAAATAATCAGAGGTAGCGGGGACGGCGTCAAATTGGCGACCGACTAGTGTGGCTTTCATTTTCTAAAAATTAACTTCCAAATTTTGTTTCAAATTTTTCAAATTTTTTTTTCCTCAAATTTTTCAAATTAGTGTACCAGTAAGGGCTCGCGTGGGAAGTCAGGAATCGCGCGGAAACGGACGCGACGCGCAGACAGCCAAAGGAGCGGGCACCTGGCGATAGGCGCGCGTCAAGTTACACGCCAGACGCGCATCAAGTTACGCGCCGGGCGAGATAACGGCTGTGGGAGCGGAAGTCCGCGCGCCTCACACACGGATCAGGTGGCGCAGCTGCGCAGCTGCTACGCGCCGAACATGAGCACGAACATGAGCCGTGACGGAGCGGTAAAGATAGACATGGAAGGGGTATGCCACGCATGCCTTCTGCCAGGGTTGCCAATAAATCATGCCGCGGCAGGGGTTTTCTCCACCTGTACCTGCGACACAGATAGGAAGCACAAATCAGACTTTGACGACAGAAAATCAGGGCCGACGTCTACAATTCAGTGCGGCGCGAGGGGATGTCATCGGCGGCCCGATGAGGTGGCGTTCTGCCACCAGTGCGGCACCGTGAGGCACCGCTCGTGCACCGAGGCCCGGGAGTTCCTCAACTTCCGGAATGGGCTATTCATGTGCCGCGCGTGCTAGCTAGCGCTGGACAGACCGTCAGCGACGCCGGCGGCCCCTGTCGCACCGCGCCCCGGCGGCACCCTCAAGCTGCCGGAGTTCGGAGGGCAGGAGCACGAGGACCCCGCAAAGTTCCTGCGGACCTGCCGGGACAGGCTGGCACGATACGCGGTTCCTACAGATGAGTGGACGGAGAAGGCGTGCGATCAGCTGAGGGGGTGTGCCCTTGACTGGTGGACCACAGCCGGAGAATACGGCATGGAGTGGGGCGACTTCGCCAACGGACTGGAGGAGCGTTTCAATGACGCCCGTGCCCGGGCCCGGTGTCAACAGTCACTGTTCTGCCGGCCTCAGGAGGCAGGGGAGAGCACGGAGGCCTTCATCAGGTCTAAGGCGCGGCTCCACCGACGGCTGGCGGAAGGGGAGGACGACAGCAGCATGCTAGGGGTAGTCGTCCAGCTGATGCTGCCCGAACTGCGGCCATTCCTTAGGGCCGCCACCGACAAGGGACTGGAGACGTTCGTGCGGTTGGCGAACGAGGTGGAGCGCGACGTGCAAGTTGTCCGCCGCAGCCGCGAGCTGCCCACCCGACGACCAGGAGCGTCGCCACCGATGTTGGCGGCCCCCGAGGACTCCAGGGCTCTGGTACCGTACGTGGAGCCAGTGCCGAGGCAACAGGGGGAGCAGCCGTCCCGACGTGCCACACCCAGGGAGAACACCGGGGCACCAAACCAGGGGGCTCCGCGCTGCAAGTAATGCCGTGAGGAGCGGTACCACTGGCACGATGTCTGTCCCACGCGGGCAGCTGTCTGGCAAGCCCATGGGGCGGGCGGTCCCACGTCGGGAAACGCCCGCTAGGGGGTAGTGCCATGGCTGGCCACTGTCCCTGGAATCCCTAGCCCGGCCTCCACTGTCACCCCGGCGCGCCCCGTCAGGACGGACGGGCGCGGCGCACCCGACTCGTCAGCAGCCTGCACCGGGTCGTCGGCGAGCCGCACCGGACACCAGGTGGCCCCGGCGACACCGGCAGCACCTGCGGTGTCCGCTGACACACCGGCACGCCCCGTCAGGACGGACGGGCGCGGCGCACCCGACTCGTCAGCGGCCTGCACCGGGTCGTCGGCGAGCCGCACCGGACACCAGGTGGCCCCGGCGACACCGGCAGCACCTGCGGTGTCCGCTGACACACCGGCACGCCCCGTCAGGTCGGACGGGCGCGGCGCACCCGACTCGTCAGCGGCCTGCACCGGGTCGTCGGCGAGCCGCACCGGACACCAGGTGGCCCCGGCGACACCGGCAGCACCTGCGGTGTCCGCTGACACACCGGCACGCCCCGTCAGGACGGACGGGCGCGGCGCACCCGACTCGTCAGCGGCCTGCACCGGGTCGTCGGCGAGCCGCACCGGACACCAGGTGGCCCCGGCGACACCGGCAGCACCTGCGGTGTCCGCTGACACACCGGCACGCCCCGTCAGGACGGACGGGCGCGGCGCACCCGACTCGTCAGCGGCCTGCACCGGGTCGTCGGCGAGCCGCACCGGACACCAGGTGGCCCCGGCGACACCGGCAGCACCTGCGGTGTCCGCTGACACACCGGCACGCCCTGTCAGGACGGACGGGCGCGGCGCACCCGACTCGTCAGCGGCCTGCACCGGGTCGTCGGCGAGCCGCACCGGACACCAGGTGGCCCCGGCGACACCGGCAGCACCTGCGGTGTCCGCTGACACACCGGCACGCCCCGTCAGGACGGACGGGCGCGGTGCACCCGACTCGTCAGCGGCCTGCACCGGGTCGTCGGCGAGCCGCACCGGACACCAGGTGGCCCCGGCGACACCGGCAGCACCTGCGGTGTCCGCTGACACATCGGCACGCCCCGTCAGGACGGACGGGCGCGGCGCACCCGACTCGCCAGCGGCCTGCACCGGGTCGTCGGCGAGCCGCACCGGACACCAGGTGGCCCCGGCGACACCGGCAGCACCTGCGGTGTCCGCTGACACACCGGCATGCCCCGTCAGGACGGACGGGTGCGGCGCACCCGACTCGTCAGCGGCCTGCACCGGGTCGTCGGCGAGCCGCACCGGACACCAGGTGGCCCCGGCGACACCGGCAGCACCTGCGGTGTCCGCTGACACACCGGCATGCCCCGTCAGGACGGACGGGCGCGGCGCACCCGACTCGTAGCGGCCTGCACCGGGTCGTCGGCGAGCCGCACCGGACACCAGGTGGCCCCGGCGACACCGGCAGCACCTGCGGTGTCCGCTGACACACCGGCACGCCCCGTCAGGACGGACGGGCGCGGCGCACCCGACTCGTCAGCGACCTGCACCGGGTCGTCGGCGAGCAGTACCGGACACCAGGTGGCCCCGGCGACACCGGCAGCACCTGCGGACCGCCTGACGGCAGCGGCAGCGCCCCGGGAGCAGTGTGGTAAGTCGTTCCAATTAGGGCAGTTGGGACCTGGGGCGGGGCATTTACTCCGGATTCCCGTCAGGATGGATGGACAGCCAGTGCATGCTCTTGTCGACACGGCCGCCAGCCACACTTATGTGTCGGCTCAATGCTCGAGCGTACGGGACATTGACTCAGGGGCGGAGGAGGTACAGTTAGCGATGCAGGGGGCGACAGCGCGTATTGTCGGCCGCTCGAACATCACCCTCTCCATCAGGGACCATGTTAGTCACACAACAGCACTAGTAGTAGAGGGACTACGGGAGACGCTGATCCTAGGTCTGCCTTGGCTGGCGCAGGAGGACGCCACTGTGGAAGTCAGGGAGGGGAGGTTGCACGTTGGCCACCACGAGCGGCGCACAGTTTACAGCCTGGGCTATCGGCCACCTGCCGAGCAGGGGACACCCATCACGCTCGCGGACTTGAGGAACGGTGTGCCCGCTGCCCATGTAGAGCTCATAAACAATGTCTTGTCTCAACAGCCACAGGTGTTTGCGGCCACAGATATGCTCCGCCGTACCACAACCACGGAACACACCATCCCCACCCGACCTCACCAACCCCAGTTCGTAAAACCATACGGGTTCGGACCCACTGAAAGGTACGTCATCCAGACCCAGATCACGGAAATGTTACGCGATGGAGTCATCGAACCCAGTGAGTCGCCATACAACTGCCAGATTGTCATGGCGAACAAGAAAGATGGCTCCATGCGTTTTTGTGTGAATTTCAAACCAGTCAATTCAGTAACCATACCCGCCCCACCACCGCTCATCAACATAACAGACGCTTTGGCAGGGCTGGGCGACGCCCGCATCTTCACGTCCCTGGACCTCAAGTCCGGGTACTGGCAGGTGCCGGTACGTCCAGAGGACCGCCCGAAGACCGCGTTCACTGCCCCTGACGGCCGGCGTTTCCAGTTCTGTGCCATGCCGTTCGGGCTGATGGACGCCCCCGCGACCTTCCAGGCCATGATGGTGCGTGTGTTAGACGGGTACGCGGGCGAGTTCGCCGCCGCGTACCTGGATGACATCATCTGGTCACGGTCGTGGGAGGACCACGCCCGGCACCTCGGCCTGGTTCTTGAGCGGCTGGCCAGACACGGCCTCACGTGTGCCCCCCAGAAATGCCATGTGGGCGCGGCTGAACTGGAGTATCTAGGGCACATGGTGGACGCGGAGGGTTGCCGCCCTCTGCCAAAGCACCTGAACCTTATTGAGTCCAAACCCGCCCCACGAACCCGCAAGCAGCTGCAGAAGTTGATGGGCCTTCTCAACTGGCTGCGCTCGTTCATTCCGCATTTTGCAAGCGTCACCGCCCCGATGACGGACTTGCTGTCACCCAAGCTCCGGTTTCAGTGGACCAGCGAGGCGGACGCCGCCCTGGACGCGGTGAAATAGCAGTTCCGCGAGTGCCACCAGCTCGCCCGTCTGCAGCCTGACCTTCCCCTGTTCCTTCAGACAGACGCCAGTCAGGAGGGGATGGGGGCCGTCCTATACCAGGTGGGGGACAAAGGCGTGCGCTGGGTGGTGTAGTACGCCAGCGCCAAGTTCGGCCAGCCCGAACGGCGGTACCATGTGAACGAGCAGGAGTGCATGGCCGTCGTTTGGGCTATGCGCCGCTACCGCCACCACCTGGAGGGCCGCCGGTTCACGCTGCGGACGGACAGCCAGTGTCTCCGCCGGCTGGACTCCGCCCAGGGCCGCAAGTCGAAGTTCACAGAGGTGGGCGTTGATGCTCCAGAACTTCGACTTCGCGGTCGAGCACGTCCCTGGACGGGACAACCAGTTCGCCGACGAGTTGTCGCGCCATCCCGACCCACACAACACGTTTCAGGATGACCAGGACTGGGAGGGGCTGTTGCCGCCAGGGGGAGTCGCGCCGCCGGTCACTTCAGGGGAGGCGCCCGCAACTTTATTCCACATCCCAAGGGCCCCCGATCATCCCGCCGTCTTGCCTGTGGAGACCCTGAGCGGATTAGTGGAATTCGTGAAACAGGCCCAGCGGACAGATGACCCCACACAGGCCGAGGTGCGGTCATGTGGGGAGCAGGTTCACCCCTACCACAGGTGCGTGGACGGGGTGTTGGAGACCCAGGTACCAGGGGACATGGACGCCTGGCGCCTTCATGTGCCGCTCGGTGCCCGCGAGCAGGTCATGGGCTTCCACCACACGCACGAGCTGGCGGGACACCCAGGTGCGTACCAAACCCAGTTAGACATCCGTAAGACCTTCCATTGGCCGGGGGTGACGCGGGATGTACGGGACCTGGTGCGGCGCTGCCAGCAGTGCCAGCAGAGGAAGACGAGGCGGTCTGACGGGGTGGAGCAGCAGCGCCCCCGACGGCCCCGCGACCCGTTTCACACCCTGGCCCTGGACTTAATGGGGCCCTACCCGCGGACCACCCGGGGAAGGAGGTTCTTGGTCGTCATCACAGACATTTTCACCCGGTGGGTCGAGGCCTTTCCGGTGTCCAACGTGCGCGCCGGAACCATAGCCGCCCTGCTGGACCACGAGATATTCCCGCGGTATGGTTTCGCGCGCGTGCTGTTGACGGACAACGGCTGTCAGTTCAGCGGGAGGCGCTGGAGAGCTGACTGTCGCCGTTGGGGTCTCGACCACCACACCACCCCCATTTACCATCCCCAGGCCAACCCCACTGAGAGGCGGAACCAGGAGGTCAAGGCGCAGCTGCGGCTGAGGTTGGGGGACGACCACTCCAAATGGGACGTCCACCTGCCGAAGCTGTTGTATTGCCTCCGGCGCCGCACCAACGCTGTCACCGGTCATTCCCCTGCCGAGCTCCTGTACGGGAAGAACTTGGCTTTGCTTGGGGAAAGCAGGGTGGCCGATGTCGCCATGGGCACGGTGGCGTGCCCCAATCATGAGGAGGGGAGGGAGCACGCCAGACAACGGCAGGCCCAATTCCTGGCGGCCCACACGCCCATGAGTAGTCACCCCCCACCCCCCATCCAGCCAGGTCAGCTGGTATATGTCAGGCAGCACCACTTTTCGTCCGGGGCGCGTAACTTTTGTGCGGGGTTGGCGCCCCGATGGTCGGAGCCGCGGGAGGTCCTGTGGAGGACGGGCCTCTCATCCTATGCGGTCCGGACGCCAAGGGGGCGGCCCGCTAAAGTGCACCGGGACGACCTGCGCGTAGTCGCGTACGGGGTCAGAGTTGGCCCAACGACCCCCTCTTCACCATCCCCCACACTCCAGGAAGCCACAGATACGCCGCGGGAAGGAGCAGTACCTGAACCCACCACCCGGGGGGACATGCACACGGGCGACACAGACGTGGGTAGCCCCGATCAGGCACATGAGTGCAACCAACCCGACCTCCGGGACACCCCGAGCAGTTTCCCGGTGCCGCTGGCCACAGTTCCGCACGTCCCCGAGAAGGTGGGGAATCCGTTGGTCTGGTTTCCTGACGAGGAGGGGGAGGAGGTCTGTGAGGAGGAGGACGACGAGCCACTGTGGCCGCTGGACCTCAGCCTGGCGGACGCCACGTTCCGGGTGTCCGTGGACGAGCCCGAGGAGGGGGAGGAGGAGCCGGACAGTAGGGATAGGCGCCCCACCCGCAGACGTCGGGCCCCGGTCAGGACGTGCTGCGCGGACGACAGCGAGCCGGTAGAGTTCGCTCCTGTCCCCGCCGTGGAGGCGAGCTGCCCGACCACCCAACCGGACACGAGGGAACCTACCACACTCTGCACAGTGGAGACCCCTACCAGCACAGTCCCCACCACACGACCACAGAGGGCCCGCCGACCCCCGGCCTACCTGGCGGATTACGAGTGGTCCAGGTCCCTGTCGAGCTACTCCACCCGGGCGCGGCCCGTAAGGGGCGATCCAGGGGTGCCAACACTCGTGGCCGGACCCCTATCATCCCCCCCGCCCACGTCATCCATTCCACCACCCTGCCACACCCCGACCACACTGACCCCCCCACCCACTTGTCACCATATTGAGCTAGAAGAGGCGCACGTCGCTGCCCAGTCCCAGGGGGGGAAAGGACACGGGTCAGGGCGTAACCCCTTAGCATTCATTGAGTGGGAGAGGTGTTCAGGGCAGAATGTTTACATCACAACACACCATCCACTCCGCCGCGAACGTCAGTGAAGTGCTCAGCGTGTGAAGCGAGGCGTTGATGCACATAGCGGTCTCAGAGAAGGGGGGGCATTTGACGCCGACCGCCAATGCTCCTCTTTTGCGTAGACCGCTATGCCTCATCAACGTCTCGCAAAAGCGTGTGCACCGAACGCGCCCGTGCGCGCAGAAAAGTGCAGTTCGTGCGACGAGGCGAACGCCATACAACGAGTGCTACACCGGCGCAAGGATCCGGCCGGGTGTGGCATATCCTTCCGCCGCACTACAACAAATTGTTATAATTATGTTTTTCCACATGATTTTATTAAGCATTATTTTTTATTAATTAATAATTAAGTCTTTGCAAAATCATGTTTCAATGTGCGATTTGTCCCGAACCTGGCCGGTTCAGTTTCCCGCGAAATTCACACGTTTCCGCGGGAGGGCTGGCGGGGGAGGGGGGTCGCGCGCGGCGACACCGGCAGTGTCCTTTGAGAGCTCAACCAGGCCGGCAGCCTGCGCGCAACGCGGAACCTTCAACCTTTGCATTCACCGACATGTAGTTTTCCATAGTGTAATTTCTTTTCAACCTTTTGTACAGTTCCGCGGTCGGCCTAAATTTACCATGAGGTACTTAACTTAATTCAATCAGTGCTCGGAGATGAGTGTTCCACGTCATACGTAAGTACTGTGGGGAGAGTATGTGGTTTTACGTCGGCGCTTCACGCCCATCCTAGCCTACAGGCTACTTAGTTTTGGCCCGCACGGGGCAGCCAGCAGGCGACACGTGCCATCAAACTTAATAACGATTCAGTCCCTGGGACACACCTAGACACCACGTAGAGTCGCCGGAGACACGGGCCTACGTGTTGCTAGCCCAGTTTATCCAGAGCTAGGTATTAGTGTAGTGTATTGTGCTTCAAAATATCGTGTGCCATGTCAGAGTGTCTTTTGTAACTTTCGCGTCACGTATACGAGTCTGCCCCTCACGCGCATAAGAATCGTGAGCCGCCACTGAGGAAGTGAGCTGAGCGTGTGACTAGTCGCGTCGGGCAAACCGTTACGGCCAGAACGGGCAGCACCATGTATTGGGCTGTGCTGTATTAAATTCACCAACTATCTGAAGAAGTTTTGTGTTATTATTCAGGCGTCCCGAGTGGCCTCAACAGCTCGGGGGGCCCTACTGCGTTGACCCCTACCTCTAGCCACAAGGCCGAACCTCCCCTGAGAACACGAACCTAACAAAAATCACGTCTAAATAATCAGAGGTAGCGGGGACGGCGTCAGTACATTGCCTTTTTTTCCGCGGGAACCCTTCCATATAGGAGACATTGACGTGTGTCTGTAGCGGGTTGACCATGATCTAGGTGGCTCCACAGTGTAGTTTGGAACATTCTCTATAGGCCACTTCTGTTGGCACCTTAAGCGACTGTTGCCCAGACGCTCTCTGATACTTGATACGCATGTATTGTTTCTCAGTGACTTGTTGGGTGCACACCGTTTTATCATTCAAATATAATCAATCCTAGTATTTTGGGATTTTACGATTGAAAGTTTGGGGGTGGAAGATGCGAACAATTTTTGTCCTAGAATTTGTTAAAATGGATGCTGCATGAAAAAACAAAGCTGGTATATACAAATTTTTGTATGTGTACAGTCCAGTATCGAGAAAATTTTGAATATTTGTTCAGAGGGTGAATAGTAGATTAAATTTATAATTCTACACATACATATTTATTGATGTAAGATAGCTTAAGAAAGAAGAAATATTAAAATATAAAATAATATGGCTATGGTTTTATATTACTTTGGAAACAATCCGAAAAATTAGGAAGTATTTTTTAAAAATATATATTTGTTATACAAACAAAATTAAATTTTAATATCCTAATAACTATTGATACCAAGATGGCAACTTTCTGTTCCCGGAATAAACACCCATTTTGGCATAATATTTACAGAGTTTAATGTGCGCTCTACCAGAACTTTATACATAAACATATATCGCATTACAAAAATGTAAATAAACAAAAACAACAGGTGTGCTGTTTGGATAAAATGTAAATTATTTGCGTTTTGAAACGGAAGAAAGTTGTACGGATGATTAATCTCCCGTAGATGCTGTAAAATACTTAATGATAGTGTGTAGATGCTATTTGCGAAATTGAAGTTGAAATGGAGTGCTCTGAAATCTCTGAAAATTCGTTTGGCGAGGATAGTTTGGGTAACCTATTAAATTCAATACAAATAACTACTTCAAGCAGCTTCGTCCCAGTAAAACCTGATGGAAATATAAGACCTCTAGAAGAAAACGATTTTAAGGATTTTGTCTCTCGTGTTGAATGTAACCTTAGAGAACTCATCAGTAACCTGAGTGAGCTAATTTACCTTTTAAGAGATGTCAGCCAACATGTTACGGTGTTTAGTAATGCTGGAAACGATGTTGTCGTTCCATTAATTTTGTTATGTGGGGAACACAGAAAACCTAATTCGTGGAACAGTGAAAACACTGTCAACAATGTTAATGAAATATTGCAGTTATTGTGCAAGTTATGTAGTTGTAAACAATTGAGTGACATTCTACTGGAAACCAGCACTATTGGTGGAAAGAAATTTGGAGCTTTGCTTAAGCCCTGTTTACTTTCCTTACGGCCGAAATTACTGAAAGATACTTGGAAAACCTTTCCTGCAGCAATTGCATGTTTTCAGTGGATTCTTAATGAAGTAAAGGTATGAGACATTGTAAATAGATGCATATAAAACCATACTTTGGATATTTAAAGTCTTGGTAAATTTTGAAAGCTGTGGATTAGTGTACACTGTAATACCATAATACTATTGAATCAACATGGCAGCTCTGTTGTCATTACCACCTGTTAAATCTTACAGGACAAGCATGGGAATATGGGTGATTTGTGCAGTTAACATTTATGTGCTTGTTTTGGACAAAATACATACCTACAATAGCACACTTGGGTAAATATGTAGTTGGGCGGTATTTGTGAAAAAAAATGTTAAAAATCCGAAAATACCTTTATTGTATGCTCTTCAACTTCCTCTTTTCATTAAAAGTGGCGGAGGTAAGAAATTCCAAATACTTCAGGAGATATCGAATTTTTAAATTTCATCATATGTAGTTGAGCGGTATTTGCGAAAAAAAATGTTAAAAATCCGAAAATACCTTTATTATATGCTCTTCAACTTCCTCTTTTCATTAAAAGTGGCGGAGATAAGAAATTCCAAATACTTTAGGAGATATCAAATTTTTAAATTTCATCACAATACCAGTGCATTGATGTGGCGATTATCATTGTTTGTTTACGTACGAGTATCTACTTTTTTTATTGGATAATGATGTCACGTGATTGTTCGTGATAGGCCAGAATTCAAACGAACCAATCGAATACGTGATTATTTAGTTCATTTATTGTTTAAAACGGTGTTTAATTACCGCCTCCAACTTAGGTGAGTTTTTAACGTTTCTAATTTTAAAGTCTTATTTGTTATTTTGATATTGTTGCGCAAGTAATAAGTAGCAAAAAAAAAATGTGAGTTGTTACTGTGCATCCTTTGTTACGGGTTTGTTATGTAAGGTCAGTTACATTATAAATAATTTAAAACTAAATAATTAAAATTAATTCACATTATTTTTAATATCACCTTAGTTTGAAAGTATTAATAATGTAACTGACCTGACCTAATCAACCATTTTATTAATTACGCATTGACGATTCACGTATTCACGAACACATGGCAAAATAACAAAAATGGCGTCGCTCGAATGGTTCCACAGGTCTTGTATTGCAAAATTAAAAAATTCGATATCTCCTAAAGTATTTGGAATTTCTTATCTCTGCCGCTTTTAATGAAAAGAGGAAGTTGAAGAGCATATAATAAAGGTATTTTCGGATTTTTAACATTTTTTCTCGCAAATACTGCCCAACTACATATTTACCCACACTTGGTTATCAGTATACTGTAGTCGTACCTATTCTAGTCTAGGAAGAACATAATACCATTTATATATTACTAATGGTATTGTATTCTACGATACAGTAAAAGTTCCGTATCAAGTATCCAAGTTTATCACTTGATTCTAATGGCATGATCCTGTACATTTTGATCCTGTGGTACATGATTCTTGCTGTTTTCATTTAGTACGTGGAAAGATCCTGCACATAACAAAAAAACTTGTGATATAACTATAAATTATTATCTTAAGAGGCCACTCCAGTGTTTCAGGGGCACTACGCAACCCGCGTTAACCTCATAAGATTCAATGCTATTTTCATTTTGCTTATAACTAATTAACTAATATAGATTTCGAAATTATGTTTGCTTGATATGTAAGACAGCGATGCTCTTATCAAAGCCCCTTTCTTCAAAAACGCGCATAAATTATGGTTTTATTCTAATCTTTACTAATATGCATAAGTGTATTGTCTAGGTTTGAACCATAATTAAATCCTCAAGGTCATAGTGACCTAGTTGTTTGTATTTTTGTTTTATTATTTGTAATATTCTTGTAATTAATTTTAATCTTGTAGTATTTTATTTAGAAAAGCCACTTAACTATTATTTTATTGGTTTTCACTTTGCTGGCTTTGGTATTATTTAGGTAAGTGTGAATGTTTTATTGTATTTAATTGTTTTTTTTTTTTATAATAAGAATAATTTTACGTGTGTTTTATAGTAGTTTTAAGACATTAAATATTGGAGTAGAGAGACAGAAAGACTTGCGGCGATACAGAGCGCCGAAAGACGATAATTTATTGCATCTTGTGTAAGAGAGAGACAGATGTTAGCCCAGACCATGAGAATATCTTATTGGAATTCCCAAATTCTGTGTGAAATTGAAAAGAAATGGAAGGCATGGGAGAAGGACAGAGACATGTGACCTAGTGAGGGGAAGTCCTCAAAGAGGGGATCAGTGAAAAGTAACTGTAAGAATAAATGTTGTAGCCATTCATAAGGCAGTATTTCAGGAAATTCCCCAGCTAACATTAATTTCCTAAGTGTTTTGTGATGTGTGATGTGTCAGTTTCTCGTTAGTCGTTAATAAAGTACTGTGCTGAGAGGCACAATTGTGACTTGTTACTTCAATTTTAGTAATTCAATTTGTACTTAGTATGCTTTTAACAAATTGGGATCTAAACATAGTATGTACTTAGTAGTTTGCTAACAACACAGTATTTAATGTTGTAATTATTTACTTTCCCAGGCACCTTATTTGAGTGATTATTTTGACATCATTCTTCCAACAGCATTGATCATCGTAGATGATTTTCAGACTGAAAACCAACTGAGAGGCATTCTTTGTTTGCAGCATATAGTCGAAAATGTGGTAAGAAACATTTATGTTTCCTAAAATCTAGTGATATTAAGTAAGCAGAATTGATTTTAGTTCCAAGAAAAATTAATGGCACAAATTTAATAACGGCTGTCCTTCATACCCGAAACTACACTTGATTTGAAAAGAATGCATGTATACACTTTTGCTTTTCACTACGCATGTGACAGATTCTCTTCCCATGTACAACATATCCAGGAATATTTATGCAACTGGTTATTTTGTCAGAGCCAACATTCATTTGATGTTTCTCTTTAACGGTTAATGCACTCCTAGAGAGCGATAAAGTAGAACAACACATTTTTCCTGTAGCAGCCTGTCAGTGAAATAAATTACCTCACAGACAAGTGTACGCAATTCTTCTGAACTGATTGAAGGAGAAGACCATCTGTAAAGGATCCCCCAGAGAAAGGAATCTTGAATGGAGAAAGATTAGAAGTTGAAAGAAAATTTTTATAATACTGGTTGGTATATCTAGGCATGACGAGACCTGGACGAAAATGTGGCGGGGTGTTTGCCGTAAGCCGCGGGGTTTTTCTCTGGATTACTTCCATTTTACCCCCCACAATGTATTCTGTCGATGCTCCATTCTCATCTCATCACCCTTCATCGTCTGATGACCTGAGTGTGAAGTACCAGTCGTGCCACATGAGTCCGATGTGAGGAGAGGCGCGTGGTTGCAGACCTGCGCGGAGCTGGGCTGGCACGGCCGGGGCGACGTCGTGTTCCAAGCTCTGCAGCGCGTGCTGTACGAGCGGGAGCCGGCACTGGTGGGCCCGCTCGTCTCCTGCCTCGCGCTGCTGCTGGACAAGCTGGAGAGAGCTCGCTTCAGCCTGGAGAAGGATCACGCTGTGAGGACCACGCCCACCACCTCCTTGCCGTGTCTCTCCTGTGTCCCACTCGGCTGCTTCTGCACCACAGTCTCCCTCCTACACGATCCTGGCAGGGTCACGTCCCGATTTCCCCCGCGTGGGAAACGTGGCGGACGTAGCCTTGAACCGCTGTGTTTCGACCGTCTCCCAAGACCTCAGCATTGACGAGACATTAGCCCCAGTGCAATGCAGTTCTATTACCATAATGATTGATGGGTGTGTGATAAAATTTCTTAGATTAAAACATAAAAAACCTACATCTTGCAGGCAGCGACGTCAGTAGCAAGAAGCATTGGAATTTTACTAAATTTTGTATTCAGACATCTTGCAGAAACTTAATGGCGGGTCGGAAATATTGTCTCTGTTCAGCATTTTGTACTATAAATCTTGTGCATATTTTTGGTTGGCTGTAGACTGCATATCTGGCACTATAATTTTGGTATAATCTCATTTGGTTGGAATTCAGTTCATATTATTGTTATAAAAATAAATTTATTTTCAAGGAGATTAAAGAATCCAAAAATACAGTGCTTGCATTATAAAATATTAATTATATGGTAGACTTATAATACTTAAAATTAATATTAATCCTGTTATTATTATTATTTATAAAGTAGTTTTGTATATTTCTAATTTTTTAATTATTTACTGGAAGCACTAGCTCTTTACTGTATTATTGTGTTATTTATTTTCTAGAGTCAAGTAGTTTTCGTAAACTTTTTTAGGATAAATGTTATCACTATGGGTATGCCTGGAAGTTGGCACCACTGATGAGGAGTGTGTTGGTGCTCAGTGAAGGCTTGGCCGGGTTTGCAGTGGTGCAGGTACGACGACGTGTTGGAGGTCTACCTTAGAAACATGGAGATGGAGGGCAGGCCCGCGCTGAGGAGAGCGTACCTGGGGGCCCTGCCCCACCTTCTGGAGGCCACGGGCGTTGCCGTCGTTCGCTGGAGCAGGCGCCTGCTGCGCATCCTCCAGGAGTACGGGGAGGCAGCGGGCCAGACCGAGCGAGGGATGGCCGTTGCCGTGCTACAGGCGAGTGGTTGACGTGTCTGGGGCTGGCCTCCGTGGTTTCTATTAAAAAAAAATGTCCCCCTGATGCACACGTTATTTAATACCTAATGTTTAGGGACTAGATCACGTGGTGAAATGCGATAAAACCTAAATAACATCGAAAAGCATGTCAACATAACAATTAAACACCAAAATTCAAGCTAATTCACTACAAAGCACCGAAAAGCAACTAAAATCAAAAAATAACTTTAAATAATATTTTAATACATTAAATTCAGTGAATGTTATTTATTTGGTAGTAGTAAGAAGTTTGTACCATAATATGTGTACTAAATAAATTGGAAAATATAATTTTTTTTTGTTCTTGCAACTGTTATTAGAAACTTATTTTTACATTATGATGTTGGTACATTTTTCAGAACCACAAATCTTGCTGATTTATTTTTGTTACATGTAGTTATGTTTTAGACATGCTTTTTATAAATTAGTTTATTGTAAAAATGTATCATGTGTCAGTCAAAATGACACTGGTTTGGTGAAACAAGTAATCTTGTTGAAACATTTACGTATCATATTTGTTGAATAATATACTATCTTTATGACTGTGAATTGAACATCAAAATATTTCAAATTGATTTTTAACATACAGTGATTTTTTTTTCACCAGTAATTGCCGCCATTTGCAGACCACGAAAATAAATACATGTAAAATTTGCAGACAAGTCACAAAGCAAATCTTCACCGACTCCAAAACACAAGTTTACTGTTCATAGGTACCGAAAGTTGAATGGGGCCCGCCTCGTCAGGGGTGTATGTGTGTTAGTGAGGCGGGATGATAAGCGCGACGCTCGCTGGTATTTCTAGCGCGGTATAGCCTCTAAGCGCAAGGCTCTGAACTGGCGCGCAGTCTTCTCGTCATCACAGGATTTCTGTGAAATTTGAGCGGTGACCATAACATTATATGGCGGAGAAATTAAGGTAAAGGTGTAATGCAAGTCCCTTAAGTGCTTTCAAGAATCTGTACTGGTTCTTTTACGCCTTAAAATTACTCTGTAAACATGCGTTTTAGCCATTTTGACTCTTCTAAAAATACAGTTTAAAAACTTAATCCGAAATCAAAAGTACTTTTCGGTCCTCAGCGAACTCTTAAATGCTTTTCGTAAGCAGAGCCCACTCGGATAACTTGATTAGTTTTGAAATTGCATTGTTTTTCCTGAAGCTCTGCACACCGTATGTGTGCCCGGGTAGGCGGGCCCCTTAAAGATGGTTTACAAGCATATCTAATGTTTGCTGTCAACACATGGTACAAAGTCAAATGACACAGTCCTTTGAACAGTGGACTAACTTTACTTGATCCTTGTTATGCACTAAGACCAATGACTGTGGTCACAAAATTAACGATGAAAGTTCTAAAACATGAAAAAAGTTTGAACACTTATGGTAGTGGCCGAACCACAGCCGCAAAATTCTCTCTTCAAACCATTAATATGTAATTTTTGTGCACCACCCGACACAGGATCTCTCGGTACCTATCAGAAACACTGACTGATGAACAAAGCTATGCAGCTGCATCCACCCTAATGAAGTGGCAAGTACGTGACCTCTCCACCCAATCACAGCACAGCACAGCACAGCACCCACAAAAACATAGCAGTATACCGACGATGCTTTTTTCCTGCATAACTACAATAAGAAAAAAATCACAAAGTCTTTTCTGATTCGCGTGATAAAGTTATTCTCTCTCCTGGGAAAGGACACCTGCCTTTAATTCTGTCCTCTATAACACTTCTACAATATGAATTACACTGTACACACAATTGTATTTTTCAACTTTTTTTTTTCCTGATACCTTGAAAGTATTAATATTAATTTGTTTCACTCTGTGTTACTTAAATAATGCTGCCCAAAAATAAAATAAAAATATATTTGCAGCATTTTAAAACATTGCACATGGCACCCAGTGGAAACATCCTGTTCCTCTTGCTTGTTTCTCACAGTTGAGGCACCCATCTATACCTGGGCACACACACGGTGTGCAGAGCTTCAGAAGAAACCACGCAATTTAAAAACTGCTGTATAATTAAGCGTGGTTTCTGTTTACGAAAATCATTGAAGACTGTGCTGTGAGCGGATGAGTAGTTCTGTTCTGTTTTATGTTTTGAAACTGTATTTTTTCCTGAGAGTGAAAAGGGAATGTTTTCAGAATGATTTTTAGGCATGAGTGACCTGGTACTGATTCTTGAAACCACCTAAGGGACTTTCAATACACCTTCTCCGCCATATACCTAATGTTAGGGATGTATGGTTAGCGGTCATCTCTCACCGTTGTCCTATGTATGACAAGAAGACTGTATGCATTGCTCTTAGAGGAGATATCGCACTAGAAACACCAGCGTATGCCGCACTTATCATACCGCCTCACTAACACAAATACACCCCTGACTGGGCAGGCCCCTTAACTGCCGGTGATGGGGCTTATGCTGTCAGGAAGTGTTAGTGGCTCGTATCAGGGCAGTGGCTGGAGAAGAGAAATTTATTTCTTAGACCAGACTGGAATAGAGTTGGATAGGTGGTGAAGAGCAGCTGGTTTTTTTTTTCCTCCCAAAAAAGTGTGATAAGCATACTCTGCACATACTAACTGTATTTTACTTTAAGTTTGGATTGCTCAAAAATTAATTTTTTTTTTAAGGTAGCTAATTTTGTGAATGAGTTTTCCTTAAGTTTATTTTAAAAAAAATCAAACTGATTTATCCTGTTGTACATTAAGAATAATTCCCCGTATAGTTACATGTAAAAAATATGTCTGTAAGATTCAGGAGAATTTATCTATTATTTGACTTCTGTGGACACAGCGACCTAATATTTTCTCCGGGTGCCAACATGTTTAGGCCTTGAAAACCTACATGAAGCTGGCTCGGCCGAGGGTACGTGACCATGCGACCATCGTGTTCTCTGTGGTTCTGAGGCTCCTGTACGACGCAACCGTGCTGCCGTGCACGGACGACTCGCACGAAGGAGAGAGCCTCATGAAGCCACTGGAGGAGTGCCTTGCAGTGCTGGCAGAGACCGTGCCAGACGAAGCTAGAAAGATTGCTGTGCAACTCAAGACTCAAGCAAGGTTCAATAATAAATTTGATGCAGTTGTAGACTCCGTACTCGCACCATTCTGCAGCTGAACTGGAGGTACGTAAGGCTCTGTTCGCATGACATATTCACACCATTGTCTTAGTTTTAGTCAGATTTCAAAGAAATACTACCTATTGTAGCCGTTACCATGGTGCGACTTAAGGAAAAGTTTTATACAGTTTTTCGTTTCATGGTCCGTAGACCCCAAAACCATTGTCAACTCAAAAGTGTGTGTGTGTCTATATATGTGTGTGTCTATATATATGTGTGTGTATGTATGTGTGTATATATATGTGTGTTTTTGTGTGTATGTATGTGTATATATATATATATATATATATATATATATATATATATATATATATATATATATATATATATATATATATATATATATATATATATACACACACACACACACACACACACACAATTTTTAAAAAAATAACTTTATAAATTGATACCTAAAATCTAATAGTGTAAAATCTCAGTTGAATTCGTTAATGCGCAATATCTGACGAAAGGGGTAGAAATGGGGAAGATTTTTTGAAAAACAGTAAAATCTCTGTAACTCCGTATGGAAAATATCACATCCATTTGAACGTATTTTAACTCGTAGATGTAATACCAAAATCTTTTGTCTGAATAAGTTTTTGATTCGACCAACTATAACTGCAAGGGGTTGAAAAAACCAGGGTTGGAGGACAAAAAAAATCATACCTCCCTTTGTAGGTACATCAAATTCTTACAAATTATGTATTAATCTTATAATTTTTATCCAAAGCTTTTATGTGAAACAATTTTTGATTAGACAAACCTGGGTTGAAAAAATGAGAGGTAAACTTAAAAAAAAAATGCATAACTCCCTTAGTAGGAACACTATCGAGTCCGTTCAAATTGTTTGTAAATCATATAATTTTAATGTAAAACTTTTTCTCAAACAATTTTTGAAAAGACAAACCATTGCTGCAAGGGTTTTAAAAAAGGGGTGGAAATTAAAAAAAAATTTCATAGTATCTATTCTTTTTATACTATTAAATCCATTCCTTTTTATTGTAAAACCTAAAAATATTATCTACAACTTTCGTCCGAAATTATTTTTATATGCAAGGATTGGGAAAAAACAGGGGTTGAAGACAAAAAAACACTCCCTTAATATGAACACTATTAAATCCGTTAAAATTGGTTCTAAAGCATGTAAATATTATCTAAAACTTTCTGCTGAAATAATTTTTCATACGTCCAACCGTAACTGACAGGGGTGGAAATAACAAGGTTTGGAAGTAACCAATAATCATTACTTTTTTAAACTAGATATACTATCATATCCATTATAATTTATTGTATGGTCGTTAAAATTCATCTAAAACTTTGGCTGAAACATTTTTTGATGAAACAAATAATTACTGTAAAAACATGGGTTGAAATTTTTAAAAATTCAAAACTTTCTTAGTATCATATTTGTTTGATTTATTTTAAACTATGTTAATATTATCTTGAACCTTGATGGAAAGAAAATTTTTATACAACCACGTTATGAGTGTAAGGGATGAAAAATAGTGTTTGAAGGTCAAAAGAAATTAAATAATTGCCTTAGTTGGCATATATCATGAAATATGTTGTAAGCTATTCAGTACTGCATTGTAAACTATTGAATGCTGGATACATGAAGTAAAAATATTCTTAATATTTTTGCTGCATGGAAAATGAGCAATCATTTGTAGAATTGGAGAACATAAATATGTATGTTATGTACATTAAGTTCTTAAAGTTTTCTAGAAGTTTACAGAAGTTTCCAAAATATTTCCCAAATAAATAGGTATGTCTACCTACACCTTTATGCTGTACCAAAAAGAATTTTTTTGATATGTGAAACTTGGCTGCCAGAGACGGTGAGAATTAAAATTTAGTGTGTGTGTATGGAGATTGGGCAATTTGTAGTTCAACCATCGTGCATGTAATGCAGTAGTCCTTTGTAGTTAATCTTTATAGCACAACATAAAGTGTTTCAGTTAACAGGACCCATGCTGCCTGAAGTTTGATCTCAAGAAAATGTTTACATAGAACGTACCGTTATAAAATTTTTTTGATGTATCAGTTTAAGGAAATAAATGTATATTTCTTAAGATTTGGTAGATTGTAACTTGACTTTTGCAGATATATTTTTTTTTCACACAGTATTTTGTTGTTATTACTAAAAAAATTTACTATCTATATATTTTTTTATCTGTATATTTTTTGTACTTTTTTAAATAGGAATTGGTAATGGGTAGTAAGAACTGGAGGAGCATGTATAACCAGTTATTAGTGAGACTAAAACAGCAATCATGATTGTAGTTTCATGACAGGCATGTCGAAAACATATCAGGATAACATAATGGTATATTTAGCAAACCTTGTTACTCCCTGGATGATAATTTTACAGGAGATAGTAAGGACAAAATCTTTCCATCGTTACTACTAGTTGCAACAAATTGCTATCTCTGTAAACTCCTTAGTTTTATTTCCCACAGAGAGTGTTAATAATACTAAGGTAAGATAATCACACTTATGTGACTACTTACTGTGATATATTATCTACATGAACCTTTTACACTTGTTAAGAGGTATGCTGAAATAGAAAGTGGTGTTTCAAAAAATATTTCTCGGTTGTAACACTTGGAGAGGATCTGCAGAAAATAACTGTGAGAAACTTTTGTAAAAATTGACAGTGTTGGAGTTACGAGGTTTTTTTTAAAATTAGAGAGACAATATCATGAATCGCCAGGTTGCTTGTAGATTGTAGGGGCCAAGGTGGTTGAGTGGTCAGACCACTCATCTCCCACCAAGGGAATAGGGGTTGACCACGGGTGAGGTCGAAACAGGATTTTTCGCAATCGGGAAACTTGGCAGACTTTGCAGTGGCTGGTGCGTTTTCTAACCGCACATTCATTCCGCCAATGCTCATCTTGTCATCTCTAACGTCCTCTCTGCAACGAGACATTAAGCTCATTCATTCATTTTTTGTAGGTTGGGGTAGTGGCTGATACAAGGAATTCCCCTCACCCCTCCTCACACTCCTCTTCCTACTACACTGTTTCGATTTTCTAGATCTGATGAATTAATGTTAATAAACACGGTTTTTATTGTATCATGGTAAATTGCAGTTTTTTTAAAAATAATTTTCTTTTGAATGTACTTGTAAAAACGAAAATATGTATTACCCTCTTTGAGAGTCAAACGTAAAATTTCCATTGACAGCAGCGCTTTACCACTCTAACCACTCAAATAATTTCTAAGAATGATTTGTAGCAGGGGAAACCTGTTATGTCTATATTTGTGAAAGTAAACTGGCAAGATAAAAATGTTAAATAAATATGAGGTGCTCCAGAACATAGTTGTGTAAGAAAAAAAAAATAGAGTTTGCATAACAAATAATATATTGAACATTTCAGAGGTGAATAATACAGCTAACTGAAAGGTGAAAAAACTTTTACTTGCACCACAATGTTCTAAATGTAATAAATTTTAAATGTCTTCACAATAGTTTCCAAACTGCTGCATTATGTTTTTCATGTGATAAGTATTTAAGCTGAAAGATACTTGAATGTCTCATGTGAATATTATAGTGAAGCCACCACACTTCATATTTACCACATTTGATAGTGACATTCTAATGGTAAAGAGAGCTTTTGGAAAAACAGTAGATAAATGCTATCCTTGGTTTTTTGCCAGCGAGAAATTGGATGTCAACTGTAACTCAAAGTACCAAATCTCAGAAGCATTCACAAAATCATTGCTAGCCTTTTTGGAAATCCTTTTGGAGAAACTTTAAATTAAACTCCTTTGCAAATTGGTTTATTCTGTGAGTAGAGCCATGTGTAGTACATAGTTATGACTGTTTCATTCAGGTCAAGGTTGCTATAATTTTAACAAGTTTGTAATTTAAGTATTTAGATAAATTGTTACATAATGAATGTTGTGAAATTAATAAATTATCAAAATTACATTGACATTTTTCATTGTTGGATATTGGGAATTTTTATTTCAATAAACAAACTAATTTTTCAATGACTTATCCAAAGAAAGGAAGGCTAAACTTGGCTGTAGGAATGTAATTTGAAATTCAACACGTAATATAATGCAATCCAAGTGCAGAAAAATTTTTGACAACCATTATAACCCTATAAAAAAAATACAAACATTATAAAAGTTAAAAAAAAAAATGTGTTTTTTTTTGTTCCAAAAACCAGTATAAAAATAAGTTTTATACTAAACTATAGATTTTAAGTAATGCCTAGTTTTGCAATCAAACCAAAATTTGTTTGTGTTTGTGTTGTTTTAAAATACATAAAAAGTATCCATACGTGTTTCTAGCTTGAAGGGCGTAGTTTATGTTTTAGAAGTAGCCTTTCTTTGGACAGACGTATCTAACTGTGGAATGATGGCAGTATCTATCTTGTCGGGGAGCTCGTTCTCGGAGCTGATGACCCCTGTGAAGTTGACGAAGCAGCGGTTCTCGTGCAGGCAGTAGGACGGCTTGAAGATGATGACGTGTCCCTGTTCGGCGTCGGGCAGGCACACCTCGCAGCGCAGCAGGAAGCCTCGCCCGGCCGCGGCATCGGGGGGCAGCGTCCCGCCCCCGGCCCCCTCGCAGCGCAGCTCCAAGGGCAGCTGGTCCGCGGGCAGCCTCGCCTCGATCTTGGCGCAGAGGTAGGCGTGGCCGAAGCTGGGGCCCGCCCCGGCCTCCATCTTCCTCCAGTAGGTGGCGCCGCCGGGCGGGTGGGCCTTGCTCCCGCTGCAGCCCGCAAACAGCGACAGCTTGCGCCGCTGGGAGTCGTCCATGCGGAAGCTCTTCAGCAGGTCCTCGACGAACTGCTGGTTGCTCTTGCGAACCAGCTCCCTCAGGTCCTTGAGCCAGGCCGACACCTCCGCCTTGGAGCAGGGGTGTATTCTCCGCAGCGCCGCGCCGCGGGGGCAGTTCAGGTAGCCGCTCAGCGGGCACTGGTATCTGCCGCACAACGAGGCCTTCCCTTTCCCTTTTCAGTCATTGCAACATTTGTTACCTCAATTAGCATCAGTGGCATAGCCAGGATTTGTGTATGGGGGGGTGTTAAGAAGCATGCCGCCTCCTACCCCCCCGTATTAAAGCGGGGTCCAGGGGTCCTCCCCCGGGAAAATTAGGATTTTCAGGTGTAAAATAGTGCTATTTTAGCAGTTTGCGGTACTTAAATTTAAATATTGTAATGGTAAAAATTTTATTAATTTTAATATGAAATTTGTATGAGTGATGAATAAGAAATTAATTAAAGATTTGGTGCTGGAGGGGGGGGGATTGAACCCCTAATACCCCCCCCCCCCTGGCTACGCCCCTGATTAGCATCACTGTGCAAAATCAAAATGAATTATAAGTTTGTTAGCCTTAGAGTGGCAGACTGATTTGGTATAAGGACCTGGGCTCTTTACCTGACCCAGCTAATTTTATTACAATTTTCCAAGGTTTCCTGTAATACCATAATTTTCCAGGAAAATGTTAGGAGGTTTTTCTTACTGCAGGTTGTGTTCAATTTCCTGATAAGTGCTGTGTGGTTCCTTCTACAATGACTGATGCTGAGATGTTCAAGCTCAATGTAAAATATGTATTAAATAATTTTTTTTGAATTACTTGTTTTATTTATTTTGTTCAGGAGAGATGTTTATAAAATAGTGGAGACCTGGAATATTCTGCAACCATACATTCAAGCCCCATTTGGTTGAGTTTGCTTAGGTTGGGTGCCAGTAGGGAACAAATGGGAAGCAATACTTTTACAATCACAATGTATCATTATTGTGAATAACACATTGTGTGTGCTAGCAGCTGTGTGGTGACAATGATGAGAAGATGGTGTATGAATGAACATCCTTGCTGACATCAAACTGTCACATACTTTAATGTGCTTCTTGGCTTGTTTGTGTGTAGCTTTCCTAAGATAAATAAAAAAAAAAAATCATTTTAAATGTAGCTTTGTTAAATTATAATAGATTAATTTCTTCATAATGTTGGACATTGGGAACTTTTATATGTTTCAGTATTGAATTTATGCCATTTATAAGCAAACGTTTGTGTGCAGTATTCTTAATCTTAGCCGGTTCTTTGTAATGAAGTGACCTATTACGGTTCTGAAGAACAACTCACTGTGCAGTATGCATGTTCTTGAATGGGTATTTAAATTTAATTGAGAATTGTAAAAGTGTGCTACCATTTTAAGAACTATAGTAGTGTAGCTTGTTGGCTGTAGATCTCATACCTTGTATTATAAATTTCCTTTATTAAAAAAAAAGTGTTTTTTTTTTTTGTATTAGTAACCACTTGTTTCCTTGTTAATCACCAATTAGGTTTTCATCAAAATACTCTCTAGACTGAAAAATTTATACAGTTAAGTACCGCTAATCTGAACTAATTAGGGCTAAGACCTGTTCGGATCACAATACAGTCGAATTAGCAGAATAATAGTCCTAATGGAACAGTTTATATAGTAAAATAAATATCCTAAGAGTGTAGATATCACGTAACACAGCCTATAAAATGTTTACTAGCACAAAATCTCTAAATGTAATATCAAAATAATTTTTAAAATACAACAATTCAAGGTTTTACTAAAATACTTTTCACTCTAAACTCGTTCAGATTAGCCAGAGTTTCGGATTAACAGGGTTTGGATTATCAAACTATTAGTTATGAAATTTTGGTTTGATAAATTCTAAAGGGATGTCCTCTGATACGGGGGCTCACTGAAATCTGAAGCTAGTATAATTTTGCTGTCCGATACCTCCCGACGAGGTTGCACTCTGTCTCGCCGAAGCCGACGGAGAACTTGCAGACGTGTCCCAGGAAGCAGTCGAGCAGGTCGATGAACTTGACCCCGAAGTGGGCAGCGCTCGGCAGCAGTGCGGGCTCCAGCCGGCACTCGTAGAAGCCGATGAATGTTTCCATGAGGCGGGTGAGGGCGTACACCATCTCCAGGAGGATGGAGTAGTACTTGGGGCTGCGCTCTTTGGCCGGGTCTTCGTTGGTCATGTGCACGATGCGGTAGAATATGTCCAGCAGCCGGCCGGGGAAGAAGAAGAGGCGCGTCTCCTGGCACATGTACCTCCAGCAGACCGCTCGCAGCAACCTGCAGCAAGTAAACCTTGTCAGTGGGCCGACCCGTGTGGCGAGATCGTTACTTCGGTGCAGCACTGCTGCTATGAGCCAAACCTACTTTCAGCATGATTATTCGAGATGGTAGAAACTTCCTGCTTCTTTCTCGCAACCAGACCATCCTCTTTGTCCTGTATTTTCCTGCTTGTTTAACGCATGCCCTATTGGTAGAGGCAAGATTTTATGGTTTTATTTTCAGGTCAATTTAGTTTTTCAATATAATGATTTGTAACTTTTTGGAACAAATAGTAAAATTAATCTGTTAAGTACAGGGCCGGCAAGAAGACCTCTTGTATTTCAAAAGGCAGTTACAAATAAAGAACCATACAGAAAAAATAACGCTTATTTGTGAACAAACAAGTACTATGCCAATTTGAATTACTTGGTTTTAAACAAAGCTTTTTCCGGAAGTGTTCGGCGTGTCATTTCTGGTGTAATAGCAGCCACGTCCTGGGTGACTGACTCCTTAAGTTCTTGCAGGGTTGTGGGGCGATGTTTATACACTTGCGTCTTTAAGTGTCCCCAAAGAAAAAAATCACAAGATGATAAATCAGGTGACCTTGAGGGTTCGGACAAACCCCCTCCCCCTCCTTTCCCCGCCCTGGCTATGTTCCTGGTTGGTTGAACTAATGTGTATGTAGCTATTAATTGTCATGACATAAACGAATATTCAGTAAAACATAAATAACGAACAATAAAAAAAATAATGTAGTGTGGCTGTTATAAACGTTAGAGATTAAAATAAACATTTTGTTATGAGTCTCCAAATATCAAAAATAATTTATTATAATGAAAACTAAATACCTCTGTAAGTATAAGTTTACTTTTTGGTTAATTTTATTCCGTTTTTGTCGGTATTTGAGTTATCACTTATCCTTATGACATTTTAAAGAAGCATCATGCCCAAAATATAAAGGTAATAACAAAATAAAAACACGATTCCGAAGGTAATGCATGTAGGGACGCATCAGCGGATGTGAGTGCCGTATCCCTAGAAATCTCGATTTCAGTGGACGCACAATACGCGTGTGGAGGGGGATGCTGTGTGAGAATCAATGGCGGCTCCAGGACCACCCGTCGGGCAGGGCTCTCACACACAGGAGGATGCAGTTAACAAATCAGGACATTGCCCTTGGGATATTCACGAAATATATGGTCTCAAATACTGAAATTTAGTGTTTTCGTACAAATTTTGTTTAGCACATTAACGAAAGTATTTAAGTTAACATTAATATTCCCCACAAAAGAAATAAGAAGTAAATTTTGGGTTCAGAAGGGGCTATCGCCCCCTTGCGCCCTTCCTCTGGAGCAGCGCTTGGTGAGAATTCGGAGGCAATGCTAAGGTGGCGTCCACCGCGATGCACTCCTAGTATTCGGATGCAGGTAATACCTTGAAGTCGTCCGCGGGAAGGTATTGGACTGACGGTATAGTTGCGGTTGCGGGCTGACCTGTACTCGACGGCGGCGAGGCAGAGCGCGTGGCAGCGCGCCACGTGCTTGTCGGTGAGGCGGCCGGCGGCCGGGTCGCGCGCGCGCCGCAGCTGGCCGTCCAGGGCGGGCTGGAGCCGCTGGAAGGACGCGCGCAGGTAGCGGTTGGCGGCGGCGGCCAGCGCGCGGCACACGCAGCGCACCGTCGACACCTCCTCGTGCGTCAGGAAGCCGAAGATGCGCGCCTGCAGCTCCGCGGGCAGGTCCGGCAGCCCTCGCTGCTCCATTGCTGCAACCATGTATATACATGCATACTGACATATTTAACACGTACTATACAATCTGCGATTCATATAAAATAAAATTGGTTGTCTGTAAAGTCGGTTTACGGACGATAGTTTAACGTGACAATGTCATAACAAAACATTGATGAAACGATTGCATTCTTTATGAATATAATTGAATCATTTTTATTGAATTATCACTATTTTGTATGGATACAAAGAAGGAGTGAAATGAAATCTACAATTTAATTGATGAATTTTCTTTTATTTGCACTCATTAATTCAAATATGTTTATTACTTTAACGAACAGGTTATTTTAACTATAAATTTCATACATGTTTATGTATTTAACTTCTTCCAATATGTGTTATTCTGTTAAGGATTGGACGATGATAGGAAAAGTAGGAAACGAATGGGAGTGTTTCAAGGATGATGTGAAGGAAAATGGCTTACCCAACACCAGAATGCGGTCAAAAATTATATATTTGCGCCACGGACTCTGCAGCAATGCTAGGAGGAACGGGATAGCAAAGAGCAATGAAAATGTTACATTGAAATGCATGGAAACAGAATTACGCCACGGACTCGGTCGCAATGCTAGGAGGTTCAGGTTAGCAAAGAGCAAAATAAAATGAGCGTAACGGGACACAGCGAAACGGGACAATGTGCGTAACGGGACACTCTTTCGTGCGTGCAGCCGGCTTTCATCGATTTATTAGACGTCACGTCAAAAAATTGGTTGTCTGTAAAGTCGGTTTAACGTGACATGGTCATAACAAAACATTGATGAAATGATTGCATACTTTTATGAATAAAATTGAATCATTTTTATTTTAATAATAAAAGAATAAATACTTGAAATTATACTAGTAATTAGATTTTTAAAATGCAAGCATAATTAATTTTATTGCCGAAATTTTTGTTGTAATAAGCAATGAAAACCACATTATAAACAGTCGACGAAACAGTTCACGTGTAGATGTAAGTTGTGTGCTGCCTCTGTCTTTCTTCTCCTCGGACGCATAGGCCAATCTAGTGGAAGAGAGATAGATGCGGCGCAAGCGAACAATGAGCGTAACGGGACACTTTTTCGTGCTCGCAGCCGGCGTTCATCGATTTATTAGACGTCACGTCAAAAACAAATAGCCAGTCATGGGGACTGTCAACATAAGTGAAAACATAAAACTTTGTTTTTAAATGTGTAATATGACATCATTTCTACGTCAAATGTACATACGTAAGAAAATGATTTTGGTATTGTGTCAGTACAATGTCAGCATGATATCATTCATCCTTACATCATTTTTTAGTCACAACAGATGTCAGTGGAATGTCAAAATTACGTACATATTTATTACCTAGCTATGACTTACCCCAGTGATGTCAGACCTAGGTCATGTATTCACGTGGTCAAATTAACTTCACTTACTGCTACTACAGCATTTCGGTGATGCGAACTCACAAGATTTTACCCATCCAAAAAAGAGCACAACACGCACATGATTCAATCGAGTATATACAATGTATTAGTGTATACATGAGTATACATGTACACAGGCCGCTGCGATTCGCCAGTCTGTCGCAACACGTCACTAGCATGTCGGTGATGCGAACCCATAAGTTTTGCCCCTACCGAAAATCGCTCAACGCGGTTAAAGAAGTTTTCACTTAAAAAAAAAAAATACATTTTTTTGTAATAATGGAATGTGTTGGTGATTTGAGGTGTTTATGGGAATGGTTTTAGTTTGGCAGGTTTGTAAAAAAAAAGGATGGGGGATCCCGAGTGGAAATTAGTCTAGTTACGCCCCTGCTGGATGGTTGACTTTATTAACGATTGTTGGTTTGAAGCTGAATGAATATTCTTACATCATTTCAGAGAGATAAAAAAATGCTGGTAAGTGGTTTGCTTGCCTAGTTCTTTGGGAAACAAAGTAGGCACATACTTTATTTCAACTACTTCTCGGTTAAGGACAAGTATGTAGAAATGGTTTATCTGACGTACCGGCATGCTTTGTTGCAGCCGTCTTTAAAGCGTGCCGAAAAGACGGCCACGCCATAATTTTCATAGACGGACGTAGCCTCAGCCCAGAAGCAAAGAAGTAGCTAGCGACGTTTTCCACGAAAGCCTAGTTTTTTTAAAATTTCATTTTATTCAATACTTAAAATGAAAAGACAGTCCAATTATTGGATTTTACTACATATTAGAAAAGGATACAGATGGAGCATTAGCCATCAGACGTGAAGCCGTAGGTTTGTTTGACTCGAGGTCTCTTTTTGACCTGTCAACTCTCGGGGCGCCCTTTTCCGGAAGCAGAATGGTGGATGGACGTTTTACTCGCGGGGGCAAGTTGCTCTCAGGTCACTCAGGTCATGCTCTCGATGCTCCTCCTCTCGAGGAAGAGTTGCGAGGGCAAGTCGTCTGCTGGTTGTTTTGGCGCGACTTTGACGATGGAGTCAATATGTTATCAAGCTACATTTGGTGATGACGGCAATATTTTAATAGATGACATTTAAGCGGAAAAACATTTCAATATAAATTATTTGGCGTCCTTTATTTAACAATCACAAGATTTGTTATCGTTTCCTAGTACAGGTTAGCTTATGCATACTACAGGCGGTTTTAAGTCAAAAAGCAATATTTATATTTTTTTACCTTCAAGCTCTCTCATAATTTGTAGTTCAATATATGGTAAATCAATAGCAGCTTTATGTTCAAATGAATCTTCATTTCCAAACAATTTCTCACGATGTCGGCTATATTTTCCGCCATCATTGTTTTACAGCAAATAGCGTTTTCTTCGTGTATTAAAAGTTACCGACTCTTTTTGCCCTCAGGTCAACTTGCTCCCAACTCGTTCAACTCCCGAGGAGCACGAGAGACCTCGAGTCAAACAAACCTCATGCCAATATGGCGGACGTTTGTTTATATTTGTATCAGCTGTTCTAGCCTGCTTTTATTAAAACGACTGTAATTAAGAAGTTCGGAAGAAAATTAGATCAAAATATTACTGGTTAATATGTTTATATATATTAAAAGTCCAAAAATAATCTTCATAATACCTACAAATGTAATGATCTGAGTTGACATTTATGTCCAATTTAACCTCCAATACAGGTAGGCCTACAGCTGGTACATTTATAAACAAACTGTTGCCATATTGGTACTTGTAGTACTCTGAAATCTCCCTTTACTATTGGCTTCACCTTCCTCGTCTAGAATCGGACTTTATGTTCCATGTTTGTATTTCTCTATTCTCTGGTTTTTACACGCTATGCACTAGGCAATCTTATTTTCTTTTAATTTCAGTAAGTGAAGGGGTTTTCCTGTTATTTTATTCCTGTAGCTGCTCTCTTTCATTTATTGTTCGGTCACAAATTTTCTCATCAGACATTTACTAAATGTTAATTTTAAGCCGTAAATGTTCGCTCAAGTTATTATTATTATTATTATTATTATTCACTTTTAAATTTGGGGAGGGGAGGGGTGTCCCTAGGCTGGGTGGTGCGGGCAATCATCCGGGACCCCACGACTATCGGGGTCCCGTGCCGCTGGTTTTTTATTTTTATTTTCATTTTTAATTTACTTGTTTGTCTAGTGTCCTGCTAAAATATGGGCATTAATGGCAAAATTAAAATTTAAAAATTTAAAGCAGTTTTGGTCAAAACAATTTTCAATTCATTATTTCATATTAGAAAAAATACTTTTAAAGTGGTTATTGCCACATATTATAATTACGCAGTTCCACCGGAATATAATTGTAGGCATTTATAAAAACTGTTCCGAGGATAATTTATTAGGAAATAATATCCAAATTTCTTAAGATTAATTAGCATCACATTCGTCGAAATTTAGTCCCAGGTAGGCTTGAAATATTGGTTTTAAATAGTTCATTTTTCAATTTTTCCGGGGGGAGGGTCTCCGTAAAAGAAAAAAAAAGGTCTTGAGTCCCCGCAAAGTCCAGGGCCGCAGCTGCTTTTAGATACCACTCAGTAAATAACTGGTGAGAAAATTTGAGACTGAACACATAATTTAAGAGAGCATGTGTTATAATTGACGGGAAAAGCGCCCAAATAAAGTAGTGACAAAAATAAAAATGAAATTACCAACACGACGTGTGAAACCGAGTCTAAATGCCTCACAAGAATCTGTTCAATAAAGTGCGCTCGTTATTCCTGGGCCAAACGCTTACAATGTCGAACACGGAAATATTTGAGACGTGCGTTCAAGAGAGCACTCTAGGAGCAGTGGTCGTTATTACATTTACTTGTTATACTTCCCAGAATTTATTTTGAACTAAATTGGTTTTGTGAAAGTAAGTACGATCCCTGGATGGACGAAGGGGAGGCTAGAGATTAAACCTTGATTGCCGAGATTAGCATACTGGCGTCCCTTGCATTCTGTTTCACGCCAACAATATCTGGAGGTCAGCTATGAGGTTCAGCGAAGACAGCGCTGTGCTGGCGTGTTTCAACGCGAAATTTTTTGAAGTGAATACGTATTTAAAATTGCTTTCATAGTGGGAGGCAATTCAAAAAACGAATGATATCAAAATCGGGGGATAAAGTTTGGTGTTGCAGCTAGATATCTATCATCTCCATCTAAAATTTAATTACACCACTGGATAGCTAAAGGATCAAATAATTCTTTACGCTAAGTGAGGACTGTGACGCATCGCGCGCGGTGGAGGGGGAAGCGCCGCCATTTTTCTGCGTTTCGAGATTTCCATTTAGTATAACTTTTGACTCGGAGAAGTTACGACGTTAGTTTGAGTTTCATTCGTCAGCTCTCATCATAATCTATCGATTGCATATATAAAACACTAGTGTAAAATAGGTACAGTGAATATAGGCTAAATGGTGTTAAAAAAATATAATCAAAAATATATAATGTCGGCCTATACGCGTCAAAAAGCCAAATCCAAATACCGAGATCGTATACGGTTGGAAAGGGCTTCCCAAAAGAATCGAATGATACCAATAAAACACCATATGACCGAGTGAAGCAGTGCCGGGAACGTAAAAGAATGAATGCGGCCGAGCGGATCAACGACGGTGCATTTGCAGCTGGGGCGGTTGAAATTATGCAAGTGGATGATGACTTCTTAGTGTTCAAACATGATTATAAAATACATAAAATAGCGTATTTTATATTTAGTATAATATTACCTGTTACGTACACGTATGCACGTACAACACATGGCCGTGTCCATGACACAACCTTTTTTTAATCGAGTTGTTACACTGTATGTCAAATATGTTAAAGCCGTTTGTGTCCTAAGCTCTTACAGCAAGGAAAACAAAAACTTAATCAATTTCTACAAGTTTGTTTGGTTTTGCTTTGCACGAGTGCCCACGTCACTCACTATATACGTGAAATTCCTTGGAATTTATACTTTCCGTCGTTTGCTGGTAAATAAATTAGTTGCATTGGTAAAAAGTTCGAGTGAAACAGAAAATACGGCACTCAAATATACTGTTCGGTGTCACAGTATGGCTGAACGTATTCCATTCATAAGCAGATTTATTATTCCAATAGATTGTTATTTCATAACTTATTAGAAGCTATGGAAATAAATATTCAGATAAAATTACTACCTATAAAATTCATGCTAAAATCCTTGACTTTTTAAAAATTTTATCATGTGATCGATCTTACAGGATATGAATTTAGCCTAGCTAAAATAACATGATTTTTAACTCATTTTCTGAATATGGCTGACACAGACGTGGTAATTTTCGTTCATTGTAGTTGGTAAAAAGTTAGAATATTTCAAATTTCATATTGTGACAACTTTATAACCACTAATTACCTCGGCATATGTTGTAGTAATTATGTATCAAGTAAATTAAATTTCTTAAGTATCAAAATATCTGTTTTACTTACATAAATGTAATATTCTCAGGTAGGTGGTATTTCTTAGCTCGCACTTCTTGCGAGACACTTATTTAAAATGTTTAAGTCGAGTCCGCAGATGTTTCCGCTATATAACTTATATTAAATCGCTGGTTTTGAGAGCCTTGCGAACTTTCAGTTGTATGTTTGAAGTTTGTTTAGTTTTGATATTTGTCACATGCTGATATTATTTTGGTTTTTATTTTCTTAGTTTGCTTGATTCCTCAGAGTAATCGAGTCGTAGAACAGTTTTTGTTTTTGGTGTTGACTCTAGACTTACAGAAAAATAACTAAACATCCCTCCAGGAACCTCTTCGTAAACAAGTACCGGTCGTTTGAAGCTATTAAAACTTGTGAATTTTTTTGTTTAATGACTGGTGAAACATTATTGAGGGTGTTAAGAATCAGCGTGACCTTCTACCGAGAAGAACGACTAATAGTTCGATCTACAATCGATCGCTAAGCGCATTTTCGCCTTTGTGATTGGCTAGCGTAGATTTTATGCTCTTGGGCGATAACCATTGAATTTGATTTGTGACGATGGGTTTAAAGCGCGCATTTTCCTTTCGACGGGGAAAAGAGGACTCTCGTTTAAAATGTTATAGTTGAAGCGTTCTTTTTACTTGCATGGTGCTCTGAACATGTTAAGGTGGACATACATAGAGTGTGCAGAGCTTCAGACAAACACCATGTGATTTGAAAACTACTCAAGATATTAGAGTAGTGCGTGTTTTTTACAAAAGCGTTTTTTATAAGAGCGAAAGTGATTATAATGTGTGTTTTCAGAATAATAAGGCATTAAACATCCTGCACAGATATTTGAAACCACACAAGGGCCTTGCATTATACCTTTATCTTCCTGTTGAAGAGAACGCGGAAACAAATGGACTTTAGGTGATGCGTAGAAGGTATCCCTGGTTGTTTAGCTACGTGGGCTGCCGCGTCGCTAATGCATCGAGCTCGGGTGGAGCTGAGAGTCGTGGTTTACTTTCCGTCTTCTCGGCGTGGCTTATGAGCACCGAGCAGTCTCGACACGTCGCTTCTGAGAACGACAGCGCAACGTAAAACTCGGGGGACGCACCACAACGCCGAAATACCACAACGCCGAACGTAAGATAACGCCGAAAACCATAACACCGAATGCCAAATCAACTACAACGCCGACAGCTAGAAAACTGCTGTGTACCACAACGCCGAATTACCACAACGAATACATTAACCCCGAAAAATGTCATTGCAGGACTGCCACAAAGGTTAGGTTAGGTAAGGTTAGCACACAAATTCATTCAGTTGTTTTTCATTTTGCTCCTGTGGCCCCCCCCCCTCCCCGCAGCTACATTTTTCGGCGTTACTGTATTTCGGCGTTGTGGTACACAGCAGTTTTCTAGCTGCCGGCGTTGCGGTCAATTTGGCATTCGGCGTTATGGTATTCGGCGTTATTGTACGTTCGGCGTTGTGGTATTTTGGCGTGTGGTAACGACCCGTAAAACTCTACCTGGCCACTCAACGTTTCTGCATGAGAGGTCATTAGCCTCGTTAACAATAGAAACCACCTCATTTGGATCTAATATGTGTATTACTGAATAGGAGGAGGGGGAGTAAAGTGAAAAAAAAACGGGGTCTATAATTTTTGGATAATACTTTTATGAATGCAGTGAATTAGGTCAGGTGCTAAGCCTCGTATGTAAACACGTTTTTAGTATGTTAACAACTTCGTACAATATCTTAATTTAATACGACTCTAGAAATATTAAGTGTTAAGAGTTATAAATGAAAACCTTCTATCTTGATTCGTAAATAAAATATTTTTGTATTTTATGCGTTTAAAATTTAATAAAAATCAATTTAATATATTAAATAATTATGTAATTTTGTACTTTATTTTACATTTTATACTTTTTGCATGAAACATCATTGTAAAATACCTATATAGAATGTTTGATACCATTGACCAAGCTTAACATTACAGAAATACCCATTCATAAATTCTGAAAATACATTCAAATAATATAAAAATGCATTCAACATTTATAAATATATTATTCTCATCGCCATGATAATATCGGAGACTTATATTTTGCTGTAAATACATATTATTTATTGCACTTATTGTCCCTGCCTGATAAGTCATTTTTAGAACAACATTACACATATTTACTAGCTAAAATTTGCCAAAGTACATTTAAATGAGTTATAAAAGTTCACAATCCACCAACAACTCTTCCCAAGAGCAGAACGAATGGTACATATAGTAAGTATGGCTGAACTACACGAAAATGAGGCAACATAAGTTTTGGCTCAGGTTTACTGTGTGCAAGATTTAATAAGCGAGAACTTCGAAAGTAAGGTATCTTTGGTAGTTAGTGCAAATTGTAGTTCGTTTAAGATTTTTGTCTCTTTGAAAATTTAAGGGACGAAAACGAGCATGAATTTTATTTCCAACGATGATTAAACACAAAATATTTTGACAAAAGATTAAATCCAAATTTTAAATAAATTGTTTGGAAAGCAACCAGATTCAAGAACACGTGAGTTAAAATCGTAAAAAAAAAACAGAAGTTACATTCTCTTAACGCAGATGTAAATTCTGAGTCATAAAGGAAGCAACAGAGAAAGTATTTAGCTATTCCGTTTTAAAAATGTGAAGTTGGCAAATTTACTTCATGTTGAAGCGATTTTACTCCGCTGGGAAGAATTGTGGTCATATACAGAAAACAAACATACGAAATCTCATTTTGAAATATTGTCATTTCGAAATTTTAAACAAAACACACTCTTGGGACCCTTGGGTGACTCAGCTCTATCAAGTGAACTCAGTCATTTGATAAACTTTAGTTTTATTTAACACTATGAAATATTTACTGAATCCAATATTTTGACATTTGAGAATGTATCTGAAAGACTGGATTCAATGAAAATGGAAATTGTTTATTAAAAGGCATTTAACATGCTTGTAATACTTGAATTATTTCAAATAATTTGTTTTATTAAATAATAATTATTTTTTGGAGAAGTTTGGTTATTTATGCTTCATTTTTCATTTTTCGAGGATGAAATTTCATTAAAATTTTTTTTTTCAAACCATTAAAAACTGTTCTTGACTTTTGCTGACTATCATTCAGCACATGCATCCCGTAGTCGGGTGAATGCGCTTTTCAGGTCGTGGCGCAGCCAATCAAACGACTTTGCAGGCTACTCGTTGCGAACGACTCGCTCAGCATGCAGTACCTACTCACTCTCGATTCGCCAACTCGCCTTTGCTTTGGTCCAGTAAGTTAAGTGGCGTACAGGTCTTCTTTCCTCGCTACTCGCTTGGAAATAAAGTTTTCGTCTTATGTAATGTTAACACATAAAGTAATGAAAACAATATGTTTCACGAATTAACATGCAACCTCCATGAACCTTAAGGCCGGGGATATAAACCAAGTTATAAACTCAAGAACGCAAGTCTCAGAAAGTTAAATAACAACTTTTCATATAATCATTTCATTACGCAAGACGTAACAACTCAGCCAACTTTCATCTTCTTGAGTTTCATTTTGCTTTTTGCTCTTCCACATCTGGAATGAATTGTTCCGAGAAATTTTTAAAGATTTAGACGTATGTATTGTGCAGACAACACTTCGATTTTATTTTTATCATACCCATCACGTTTTCACTTTTTTTTAAATATCACACACTGAAAGAAAAAAGAAAAAAACATGCTTTGAATCAAATTAATAAGAATTTCATACACTTTCGTAAAAATTAAAAAAAAAAAAAAGGCTGAAAAGATGTCCATTGAAGGATTCTTTTTAACTGTATAGAGTTTTAAGTTGTAGGGTTTACGACTGGCGTGTTTTAATAAACTGCCGTATTTTTCTTGCGTTTGTTGCGTGTTGAGTCCTTGAGAGCGTACACATAATGTTGTTGTTGTTGTTGGGGGGGGGGGGGGGGGGAAGTTTAATAACTTTTCCCGCTGTTTGTGATGCTTTCAAATTGTTTCGGTTCGCTTGCTGTAAATGCGCAGCGCACCCCGGGAACAGTGAGCGAGTGAGCGAGTGCCGTGTGACGGAGACTCGTCGACGCCACCGGGCTGCCGCGAGGTGGGGAGGCCGCAGGGTGGTCAGCGGGGTCAGCGGGCGTGGTCCCCGCGCCGCCGCCTCCTGCGGCGCCGGTGCGCGGCCAGCGCGCCTGGCGGGCAGCCGGGGAACTGCCGGTCGCAGCGCGCGGCGCCCAGCCCCAGCACGGCCGCGTGCACGTTCTCCAGCGACCTGCCGCGCCCCGCCGCCCAGCTCAGGCCGAAGCTGCAACAGCCACGAGTGCGCGCTGCGTGCCAAGCAGTGGCGTAGCCAGGATTTGTGTATGGGGGGTGTTAAGAAGCATGGCCCCCCCTGTATTAAAGCGGGGGGTCCGGGGGTCCTCCCCTGGGAAAATTTGGATTTTAAGGTGTAAAATAGTGCTATATTAGCAGTTTTCGGTACTTAAATTTAAATATTGTAATGGTAATTTTTTTTATTAATTTTAGTATGAAATTTGTTTGAGTGATGAATAAGAAATTAATTAAAGATTTGTTGCTAGGGGGGGGGGGGTTGAACCCCTAAAAAAAAACCCTGGCTACGCCCCTGGTGCGAAGTGCAAGTCAGTGCTAAAACGACCGATGAACAGCGGCGTAGCAAGCGGGTGGCAGGGATGGCCCCCGCCAGAGGCGCCGGAGCAGGGGGGGACACTGCCACGACGGTTTCGCGGTTACTGTACCCTACCCCCTCTCTTTTAATCCAAGAGGGGCCGCCATTTTCACATTCGGCCAGGGACGCCAGTCACCTTAGCTACGCCACTGCCAATGTACAGTGTGTCCATAGAAGAATGTCCAGGTTATACATTTTAATACTATGTAGTATCAACTGTAAACATTTCGAAGAGTTTTGGTTCAAGGTCACAATTAAAGAGTAACTCGAACAGTTTTAGATACGCGCATGCGTGGGTACTGCTATGTTTGGTTTTCTCGCTTGCAGCGCCACCTACGCAAAATATGGCGACTCCTGAGCGTAATTTTTTATTTTGTGTTCTGCAGTTTGCTAACGGTGAATGTGTAATTTAAGTTCAACGGACGTTTCGTTGAAAGTTTGATTGTGATTCTCCACGTGGTAAAAACATCCGCCGATGGTATAGGCGATTCGAAACGACCGGATGTGTTTGTAAAGTGAAGAGCACGGGACGACCAAAAGTGTCTGTAAAAGATTCTACCTGCGTAGTCCTAAGAAATCTGTTACGAAAGCAAGTCTTGAACTTCAGTTGCCAAATACAACCGTGTGGAAGGTTTTATGAACACGCTTACACATGCGTCCATACCGGATACAGTTGCTACATGCTTTAAAGCCAGATGACTATGGTGTATGTTGTAACTTTGCACTTCAATTGTTTGAGTGGGAAGATTACTTTCTTGATCGTGTGGTGGTCAGTGATGAGTAAACTTTCCATCTAAATGGGGAGATAATTACCCATAATGTTCTTATTTGAGGGTCAGAATTTCCTCATGAACTTGTAGAACACCAAAGAGATTCCCCAAAATTAAACCTTTTCAGCGCTGTGTCCTGACGCCAAGTGTACAGACCATTTTGTTTCTCTGAAGCTACCGTAACAGTTGTGACTTATCTGGATATGTTGAAAGAATGGCTCTTTCCCCAATTAACAGAGGCAATAAGATGGAACCCCTCACCATTGGAATCTCTTAGCACGAGAGTGATTGAACGTCAAAGTCCTTGACCGTTGGATTGGTCGTAATGGTCGAGACGACAGAGCTCTTTTTCGGTGGCCTCCACGTTTACCTGGCATAACGCCATACGATCACTTTTCCTTTGGGGCTTTATAAAAGATCGTGTCTACTCCGTCGCTACCTAATGATTTGCCAGAGTTGAGACACAGAATCGAAGAATCTATTGCTTCCATTACTCCGGACTTGTTAACCAAAGTGTGGGATGAATTTGACTTTAGGTTGGATGTGGACCATAAAAATAAAGTTGCACACATCGAACATTTGTAAGAAAAACAAGGTTTTTACTTCTAATTTTATGTATAATTTGTTGTAAATAGTCTAAATTAAACTGTTATAATACACCATTGAATTTTGGACATTCTTTTATGGAAATTCTGTAGTATATAGGGGAACCTGGGGCAAAATGGGGTATCTAATGGTTGGAAGGTAATAAAAGGCGTTAGAAATGTTACAAATTAATAAATTTGATATAAAAGTGATACTTTAGTCTATGAAGAACAACTATATCATAAATTGAAAAATATAAATAACTATCGATTTTAATAATCATCATTTAAATAAGAAAGTGCATTTTGCCCCATTTTGCCCCTAGTATGGGGCAAAATGGGGTATAGTTATAATACATTTGGAAACCAATAATTTGAATTTTCTAAATAAGTTTAATGTTTAAGATATAGTTAACATTAAGCATTAAATAAGAGCATACAATTATGATGAATCAAAAGACATAAATTTAAGGCAGTTAGTGTGCACAGGGTTCACTGATGTGAACCACTTCGTCATCATCACTGTCATTACCAGCACACGAATTGTGAGCCCACTTTTAACATCTTGAACAACTTATCCATCCTTTATTTGACTTAGAATAAAAGTCATTGCAGTACAGGCACTCCGCATCGTCATCTTGACTTTCTTCACTCTCACTTATTGAGCACTTGAGGAGAGGAGACTTTATGTTTTTCTTTCTTTTCTTTTTTCGCTCATCTAAATTGAACTGTTTCTGTGCTGTTCGTGTCGATTTGTTGGTCTTTTTATTCTGGATGACTAGTAATTCTGCCTTATAGGGAGATGCAGTAAAAATTGCTGTTGTTCCCCTTTTACATGTTTTCCTCTTTTCGCCTTGTACTACTTTGGGGACAGGTAGAACATTTTCAGGAGAACAATTTGGGAAAGTGAAGAGAGTAGCTCTACTTTAAAAGGATTTTTCAGGCAAGGGCGTTGAAGTTGCTGTTTGGTGTTCTGCATCTGCCGAGTTAGAGCACCCTTCTTGAGGGTCATATGTGGGAGGAATTTGCAGAGGTGGTACAGTGCTAGGACCATCAGCTAGTAAACCTATGTCAGTGGGATCTGCAAGAAGAAAATCTACTTCAGTGAACACATTCCTATCAACAGGCCAGATCCCAGTCTTCCGAAAACCATTGATGGCAGTCAACATAGTTGCAGCCTGAAAGTAAGCTGATCCAAACAGAGATGCAAGCTGAAATAACGTCACTACGCGTCCAGGATGAGAACGCAACAATTTCCTCACTTCATCTTCGTAATACTTGCTGAGGGGCTTCATGAATGATACATCTAGTGGTTGTAGACTATGGGAATAGTGTGGAGGAAAGCACAATAAAATAACACCATTTTCCCGGGCTGTATCAATTAGTTAAAGGTTTTTAGTATGAGATGCATGCCCATCAAGCAAGAGAAGCACTGGTGATTGTTTGGATGCTCTAGAAAAGATAATAAATTTATTAAATCATGAAATAAATGATTCCTTTGTGATCCATCCTTTATCTTCAACCTCAGCCCATGATCCAGGAGGTAGTCCTGTTTGAAACTCTTGTTGCATCCTTTTCCTTGGAAAGATTATCATGGGTGGTATATAAACACCAGCAGCCGAAAAACAAATTTCTGCTGTTACAGTTTCCCCTCTTTTTGCTGAAGTCACAGTACCAACTTGCCGTCTACTCCTCTGAGAAATAATTCGGGAATGACCTTTGGGATTAACAGTGATTCCCGTCTCATCAACATTATAAATTTTATCTGCAGTGAGGCCATATTTGTCAACAACCTCTGTTAAGAGATCAAAAAACTTCGATACTGTTACTTTATTGAAGTCCATTGAACGTGCCGCCGATATAGCTTCAGGTTTTCGAAGAGAAATTTCATGATGCCTTAGAATTTCAGAGAAACTGATTTGTACATTTTATATAAGTAGATTTTTTGGAATAAATAATCTATGCAGAATATCACAAATTGTCATTTCAGTATTTAGTTAAACAAACATGGGGCAAAATGGGGTAGTAGGTACCCCGTTTTGCCCCTTGAGAAACATTTTTGGTTACAACCTTCTAGCTAAAAATGTACTTATTTAAAACATTAGATGTCATTTATAAATTGTCGCTAAAGACATGCACTTTTTAATTAGTATAAGTATAAATTTTAAATAAGTAAGTATATTTAGTTACCTTGGCTGGAATATCACGTAAACATTGCAAAACACACAGTCTGAAACAGCATACTGCCACTTCTAACGAACTGCAAACTACAAGATGGCTCCGGATACGCTGTGGCGCTGTGTTTCACTTTGGAGTTTAAGTTCCGTCTACACATAACAGGTGGCAGCACGTTATTGACGATAAAATCGTGGTACCCCGTTATGCCCCGCTTCCCCATTCTGCCCCAGGTTCCCCTATCACTGACTCACTCATCACGCATTCTCCGGAACTGTACGATATACAGACTGGAAATATGGCAAGTGTATTCCATTTGCTACATAGGCATCCGCTAAGCAAATGATTTGACAAAACTCTGCTCCCAAGAAGGGTTGCGAGGGAGTTAAAATATAAAAAATCCCCATTTTCCAAGTACCTTTATGTCCCACGTCCTCCCACTTGGTACAGTGGCTATCGTGTCTGGCTGGTGGGCCGAGGGGCCTGGGTTCGATTCCCGGCCGGGGAAAGTGATCTAATACTTGCTTACTTGCTAAATCGGAACTGTAAAATAGGAATGATAGACGTTATCCCGCGGGTCCTCTGGGAATCCTACAGATTTTCGATGCCTGGAGTAGTTCTCGCTCCACTTACTTTACTTTGAAAAAAACCTTGCTACGCTATTTTAAAGCGTGCTTTACTGTTAACTAAATCACCGATTGAAAAAAAAATATATTTCGTAGTTTGGTTGATGGCCGACTGGGTCATGCATTTTCCCTTGAAATTATTACAAATGGGAAATTTCCATGATTTTTCCAGGATATAAAGTAAGTTCCCTGAATTCACCTGACGATTTCCAATTTACCTGACTTTCCAGTATGTTAAAATCCTGCTAAAGGATTTCGTCAGTGCCCCATTATCATTTATAAATCCTCATATTTAGGGGTTGCCCCATGGGCGCGCAGCCCATTTAATTTTAAATTTCGTTGTTAAAAACGCGGACGTTATTGGGAAAAGGAATATTTAATCTTTTTTTTTAGCATGCAATTCAAAGTGCTTGTTAATTGATTTTTCAATTTATTATTTTGTATCAGCCTTCTTAGATTTTATTGCGTCACATAATGACGCGATTGAACCGGAATTTAATCGCAAGAATTTATAAAAAATCAACCTGAGAAAAAACAAAAAGCATTGTAGAAATTTAAGTTCCAGATTTGCTTGAATAAAACTTTTTTAAAAAAAGTTTACTTTTCCAAATTTCCTGGAGGAGAGGCGTGGGTGGTGTTACACACATCCCACAGGCCCCCCGATAAGGCCCCTCTGTACCAGCGAATGTACCCTTTTAAATGACGTTATGTTTATGTCAGGGGCGCAACAACTAAATTTCCAAAGAGAGAGGGGGGGGGGGGCAATATACCTTTTTATAAAGAATTATCGATCCCCCCTATTGAACCGGGGGTGGGTCGGGGGTCCTGCCCCGGGAAAATTTGTATTTCAAGGTGGAAAATGGTGCTATTTAAGCAGTTTTATTATCTAAAAAATTGATTACACAGCACATTCTTTGCCCCCGTTTGCCACCACTTCAAGGTTTCAGAGAAGGGGGGGGGGGGCAAAATACCCTTGCCCCCCCCCCCCTGTTGTTGCGCCCCTGTGGTGTCCGGGTAGTCGCGGGCCTTGACGGGCGGGGAAGCCTACAACTCACGTAGTTTTGGTTCCCTACCACGTTCGCGCAACTTCGGATTTCTCTCCAAAAATTGAAATTTAAAAAAAAAAAAATCGAAGGGTTAGGTTAGGTTAGGTCAGTCACAACATGCTTGTTTTCATTGGAAACTTCTGATTCAGCGGCTGAAGTGGCGTTAGTACCAAAACGCGAAACTTCGGAAATCTTCGGGAATTCTTGCAGGGAACCGAAAGCACGTGAGTTGCAGGCTTCCCTTGACGGGCGCGCAGGAGAAGAGAGGGCGCACCTCCAGAGCGGCAGCCAGGCGGCGTGGCGCGGCTGCAGCCGCCGCGAGAAGCGGTTGTTGTCGCACAGCCAGCGCCGCAGGCAGCGCGCGCCGTCGCGACCCGCCGAGTGGAAGGCCTCCAGCGACAGCAGCGCGCGCCGCGCCACCGAGTCCAACTGCGCCACGTCTGACGGCGCGGACCGCCGCAGCCGCTGCATCATCATGCCGCCCATCGGCAGCGACAAGTTCAGGTCGCCCAGGTTCAGCCCGCCGTCGCCGCCCAGGTTCAGGCCGCCGCCGCCGCCCATGCCGCCGCCGCCGAGCATGCCGCCTCCTCCGCCGCCCATCATCATGCCGCCGCCTCCGCCGCCCATCGGGAAGTTGGGCAGCATGAACATGCCGCCGCCGGGCGAGGGCACGCTCACCGGGGGCATCACCATCACCATGGGCGCGGGGGCGGGGGCGGGGGCGGCCGCGGGGGCGGGCGCCTCGGTCGACATCAGCTGCGACACAACACGTGCTCGCTGACGACTGACACCCTGCTCATGCTCTCATGGGAATCACACAGCGAAGAAGTCACCTAAAATAAACGAAGAGTGCTTCGTAACTTAAGAGAAATGTATCTTATCCATATTATGACATCTGAGTAACGTGTTTTCTTTAAAACAACGTGATAGTATAGTTTTTGTTGCTGTAGAATTAAAACCGTTTTAGATGTTTTTTTTTAAAATACATATACCGAGATTATCCCTGTTGCTTCTTGATCAAAGTAAGTGAACTAAGTATCCGTAAGTGTACGAACACTCCCTGGATAAATGTATGGTGAAAATTTTAAACTGTGATAGATAAACGCCATGGATTGGACCATTTATTCTCCGCGTGTATCATCACGCAAGACTTCGGAGGGACCTTCAGTTTCTGTATTGTTCTGTTTGCCTGTCTGCACCCGAGACGTAACGAGTATCAGCTGCTACCATCTGCGCCGTCCGGAAGACCAGTGAACGGTAAACAAAGTGGCTCTAGCCGCCAATACGTTGTGGCTCGGACAGTAGGTACTCTAACTGCGCCTACAGATATCTGTGTCACGAGAGAGTGCCGAGCGCATGTCTGCTACACTGTTGAAACATTTCACCTTAAATTGACGAAGAACGCTGGTTGCAAATTATCCAGGGATCCACGTAAACTGGCGGATACCTTCGTAAGTTTGCGGGTACAAAAAGTTCACCTAATTTGAACATAAAACCCACAAGAATAAATTGGCATATAAGAAATACACATTCAAAAACTGTTTCTACCAACAAAAAAAAAAAAGAGCTCGGACATCGAAATACTGCGTAGTTTCTACGAAGATCCAACTATCTGAGATTAAGAAAAAACTCTTGGTATATTTGAGGTGAATTATTCATTGAACAGTCCCTAAATTTGCTATAATTTTTAACATTGTGCTTCTAGATTATCCGTGGTTCAATTGGTGGAATGAGGGCACACAACGTAAATACTCAAACTTTTGGGTCGTTGTATGTATTCTATTTTTATCGGTTTGCCCCAAAGTTCCCGTTTTTCTGGGTAATCTTTTATTAAGAAGGTAAAATCATAGTTTTTCACAAGTCACTTTATTAAAAATTATTTATAATTAAGCTCTTAGCGCGAATACCATGCTGATGTTGACATTAACGGAATCCTTCGTGTACAACATAAGCGCATCGTAGGCCCTGTCTAGTGACAGCCCCGTGGGCGCGACACGAGAACTCTACTCACGCAGTCCATTATGGACATGACGACGTTCATCTTGAACATGGCGAACGCCATGAAGGCCATAGCCGTCATCGCCATGTCCATGATGTCCGACTTGGACGGGCCTCCTTTGTCCGCCTTCGCGGGGTGTCCGCCCCCGCCGTAGCCGCCTCCTCCTCCGCCGCCGCCGCCGTAGCCGCCTCCCCCGCCGCCCCCGCCGTAGCTGCTGCCGCCACCCCCGCCGCCGTAGCTGCTGCCGCCGTAGCTCGAGCCTCCGTCCCTGCCGCTGTAGACTGGGCCGGCCAGGCTCGCCACTACCAAAAAAAAAAAAAAAAGCACCACAGTGAGTGGCTACTGCCACCGCCACATTTATAGACGACTTTACAGCGTCTGTCTTAGGCCAGCGTTGTATGCATCTGTTCATTTGAAAATATCTGTGTGGTACGTTTCAGACTTTTCGAGATATATACTTTTCTAACAAAAAATTACTTGCTGTGTGTGAGCATATATGTGTATATATATAGCGCTATATATAATTATATATATAATTAGTTGCAATAGCCCCATTTTTAACATTTATGGGACCTACTACCTTGCAGTACTCGGCGTTGCCCGGGCTGAACACAGGGGTGATATTTGTCCGCGAGTTAAAGCATAATGGATAGCGCTATATGACAGTGTAGTGGACATAGAGAAATGACACAATTGCTTTTTGAATGTCTATGACCTATGATTTTCTGTTTAACCCGTAGTTGATCGGTCGAACTATTTAGAAGTCGATGCGCTGCAGCGCCAACTAGCGGCGAATTACAAAAAAAAAAAAATGGATAGCACAAAAACCTTCTCCATGAAAAAAAAAACCACCTTCGACGTGCCAACCTTACACGTCCATCGGGCAAACGTGTCGGAGTTTATTAACGTCATATGTACATACCAACATCCTATATAAAATGTATATATACACACATACATGGGCGCAAAGTTAAAGGATTACAAGGAGGGGGGGGGGGAATGGCGCGGGATAATGTTTATCATTAGCATTTCACAGTGCAGTTTTGCAAACAAAAGTGGGCCCCCCCTCACAGAGGGACTCTTTGATTCCTGTCGGGAAGGTAGGGGCGGGGACTACGCCCACACATACAACACACGGGCTCAATGGGGAGGGGGGGGGGGTGGATCTACGCCCATGCATGTACACGGACTCGGGGTGGTGACCAGGGGCTGACCCGGGTAGCTGTCCTCGGTCGGCCTGCCGCCGCCCTCGAGTCCCGGCGAGAAGGGCCGGCTGTACGCGAAGCCCGTCACCACGCCGTCGTAGTCGCCGCCGCCGCCCGCCGCCTGCTCCTCCCCCGCCGCCTGCTCGTCCAGCTGGCGGTACGAGTCCTCCAGCGACTTGGACCTGCGGCACGCGGGCCAGGCCTGCTCACGCGACAGCCATACTCCGGGAGCGTGGGGCGTATCTTGGAACAAGCTGCACACTGGGTGCCCCGGCCGGTAGCTCGGTCGGCGTCACACATGCTAGTTTTCAGGATAAAGTTTTCTTTTTGGGAAAATGTTTCCCGGACATTTACAGGAATATTATCTGCGAAACAGGAATATTTTCCTTAGTTATACATTATGAGACGAAATGCGTGTATCGGTTTTGAAGGGCTATTGAGGGGAAAAAAACAGGGGAAAACATACAGAAACGATATTTATTTTATTGAAATCAGTATTCACCGCTTCCCTTTTCATTCATCAAGCTCTGAATGATCACATCAGGAAGATGATGGCCATCAGCAGCGATTTCGGAATTCTTCGACCGCTTTTCGGCACATTTCGTGGGGTATAGAGGTGATTTCTTCCCGAGTTCGCATCTTCAGTTCTTCCCAGGTGAGAGGACGATGTTTGAAGTAATCCCACAGGCAGACGTCACAGACGCGGGATGGGACGCGCGCTCGTCGGATTTGAGCGTCTGAGACGATTTCCTGCGGGATTACCTCGAACATCGTCCTCACACCTTGGAAGAACTGAAGATGCGAAATCTGGAGGAAATCACCGCTATACCCCACGAAATGTGCCGAAAAGCGGTAGAAGAGTTCCGAAATCGCCTTCATCAATTCATCGCTGCTGGTGGCCACCATCTTCCTGATGTGATCTTCAGAACATGACAAAGAATTGCCAAATGTTTAAACAAGATGTTTGGTAGAATGACCGACAAACATTTTTGAGGATTGGAGAGGTCATTGGCTATAGTTATTACTTATAGACCTCATGTCCTAAATGCCACGGTAATGGAGATATGAATTTTTTTAGATGTTGTTGAAGATTACACAAAATCTTACCTTTAAGTCATCATAACTATTATATTTGTGGCACAAAATAACTGTTGTTGTATTCTACAATGTGTGTTTATTCTAAATACATCATTATTTGATACAATGTATTTCAGGAAAATTAGGTACTTATGCCCTTACAAAGTAAAAAAAAAAAGTGTAAATGTAGCACGAACTTGCAAATTTGAAATTCATTATAAAAGTTTAAAAAAAATGTTATTTTCAAGAGTTAACTAGTTTATACCCTTTCCAACGGTATTCTACATGTCATATAAATTATATAAATTAAGGTAATCGCCCATCCGGGAAAACATACGGTGTACAGAGCTTCAGGAAGAGCCATGCGATTTGAAAAATTACTTCAGGTATCCGAGTGGTGTCTACTAAAATCACATAAGAATACGCTGAAGGTGTACGAGTACTTTTTTTTTTTTTTTCCGAATTTGGTTTTTAATTTTTTATTTCCAAGAGAGTAAGAATGGCTAAAACGTGTGTATTAAGAGTAATTTTAGACATGAAACTCCTGGTGCATCTTCATGAAATCACTTAAGTGACTTCCATTACACCTTTATCTTCATTTCTCCGCTACATAATGGTACGGTTGCCGCTCAAATTTCATAGTTGTCCCATGCACGACGAGAAGACTGCGCGCCAGTTCAGAGCCTTGCGCTTAGGCTAATTCCACACACATCCGACTGTCAAGTAACCAACATCTAGGCGGCGGCGACACAGGCTGAGTAGACCTTCACATCTATAAGAAAACGCGAAATAAGAGAACAGAAGGTGAGACCACCGACGAAACCCTACACGTGACGGCTATATGAAAACTATACACAGTCGGCTAACCCTATTTGAGCCATCAGCCAAGTACTATAGCAGCTCACTGTACATTTTAATTAGAGAAATGACAGTAGGCCAACAGAAAACAGTGCAAAAGAGCTGCTTCTTACTGGTAAATCATTGACTTATAATACTGGGATTCATTGTAAAACCAGTGGAAAGCATTGATGAAATGTTGAACAACAGTCATAAAATTGAGGAAAACAGGATCCGTAATAAAAAAAAAAAATGCAATGGCGTATATCGAAAAAAAAATTAGATTAAATCCCCCCCCCCCCTAAATTTAAGGAAATAGCGGATTAAAGTGGATCATTTTTTTCAACAGCTTTTCAGTCTGAGCTCACTGAAGTTGCTTGCTTCTGGGTTGTAGACTCTTCGAAGGCCTGTAGGCACGTCTTAGTCTTCGACGTGGCTACAACCCAGAAGGCAAGCAACTCCAAACAATGGCCGCGAAATACTGCAATCTTTGAGCTCAATGATTTGAAGCAGTTGCCTCCATTTTCAAGTTGAGTGTATGCGACACTGTTAGAAATAACAGTGAATATACGGACTTTTAAACCAAAAATTAAACTTAAATAACCGAAGAGTTCTTTGTAAATTCTTTTAACTGGGTCTTCGTAAAAACCACGCCGGATTCTGACTTCTAGTTCTGTGCCTCTTTGCAAAGAAGGTAAACACACACGGGAAAGAAAACAGAAGGTTTTGCTGTAGACACAAAAAAGGTTTTGAATATTTTGTTAGCACAATACGTTTATTATCGCTCATTCATGTTCAAGAGTAAGTGAACTCAACACCCGTTAACTTACGAAGTTAACTACTGTAAATTGACGAAGATCCTTGGATATTTTGTAACCAGCGCTCTTCGTAAATTTAAGGTGAAAATTTCTTACATTATATGAGAGTAAATTATTAAAAATTTTCACCTTTAATTTATGAAGAACGCTGTTTACAAATTATCCAAGGATCGTCGTAAATTTACGGACACTGAGTTAACTTGCTTTGAACGCGAGTCCAAAAAAATATTCTTGGTACAAGATGATAAATATAAAAAAAAACTGGTTAAGTCTAGTGTAACAACACTCATATTTTGTCTACGCGTGGATTTACTTTTATTTAGAAAGAAACGTCCAGCTCGTGGGTCGAAACACAGCGTGGTTTATACGAAGATCCCGCCATGTGAAATCACGAAGACGTGTTCGTTTATCTGAGGTGGGATCGGTCCGGCCACCTCGCGAGCCACTTCTTGTAGCTGGAGGAGCCCTGGTCCATGAGCAGGCTGTCCTTGAGGCTCCCGGCGCCGGAACCCTTGTCCCTCTTCAGGTCCTCCTCCTCCTCCTCCTCCTGGTCCAGCTCTTCGTCGGCGTCCTCGGGGGCCGCTGAGCCGACCCTCCTCTCCGCCCGGGGCGCCGCCGAGGCCATGACGTCACCGAGGATCTGCCCCGCCACGTAGCTGCGGCACAGGTACTCGTTCATCATCCTCCTGCGGACAAGGCGCCCACGCTGCTAGGGTCTTTCTCGGGAAACAATCCGACCAGGCGGAAGATCCGCGAAAGGATTCGCTTCAGTAATCTCAGCAGCGAGCAGATAATGCGAAGAGTTGCTTACCGAAATGATATCGCCTTTGTCTGCCCGGTTGAGAGAAAGGAACTGAACTCACTGCTTAGGTACTTTACAGACAATCCGTTGGTGAACATGCTATCAGAGTGTCTGGAGACGTTTCAATTCGCCGATGTTGTCAAGAATAACTCGCCATACCTGCCAAGACTGAACAGGTACGTAGACATGTGTAAGCTCCATCTTCTGGGAGCTACACGTGGTCTCTTGGGGGCTGTTACACACGCCACGTTGATTAGCTTAGCTCTCGGTATACGGCATTTCATAGGAGTGATTTCGTGAATCCGACGGAAATCAAGAAACTGAAACATGTAACAACCACGGTGCTGCCATCTGTGAAGGACGCCGCGAACCAAAATTCACAAAACAAAGGGAAACTTTAGAGTACTAACTGTTTAGTGAATTTTAGCAAGATGGACAGCAATTTTTTTTTAAAAAAAAAGGAAGGGTGTAGGTTTTTTTTCCAAGTCTTTTTCGCTTTCATCAGAGCCGTTTAATTATGCAGTTAAAACCTTCGCTCTGCTGATCAAATGGTTCAATAGTCGACGTAGCTGCTCCGGCAGCTAATTCTAGTGGTTGGTGCAGGAACCACGTGTTATTCGCATGCAGGAATGTAATTTTAATGACAACTTGCGTATGTTTATCAAGCTCGTAATTTTTTTTAAAGAATTATACGGTAAATTTCGTGTCTTATCTTCGTATTCTAAGTGTATATGTGCTTGCAACACGAGAACACATGAATTTGCTTGTTACCGAGGTTAGATGTTACACATCCCTAGCGAGTACTGAAAGACTCGCTCACTTTTTTCTATCCATTTTCTCATCATTAATAAAAGTTAAAGGCTATTTCTGTATATTTAGCACTATGCCACTCTTGCATTTGTTGTTCTGTTACAATTATTTTCAACAGATATTCATTAAGTGAAGGGTGTAAAAATTCGCGCTAGTGTTCGTAATAATTATTACTAGCGTGTTCTTACATCAGTAAATGGCTATATTTAAAAAACTTTGTGACTGAACAACAAATGTAAGAGTGGTATAGCGTTACGTATATGTAATGACGCATATAAAAATTACGAGAAAATAAAATTAAAAAATCAACATGGCGTGTGAAACCTAACGTACAACATGCACAGATTATTCGGAAACTTACCTGAAATATTTCGGGATATAATTCCGTGCGGAAATTGACGTAAAACAAATATGTACAAGCCACTTACAGCCTATCTCAGTTCCTAAGGGTACACTCTTCTGGAAGCTTGATGAGCGTTTGAGCGTTTGCAGTGAGGAAATGATTACACGGGCTTAACGTCTCGTGTACACCGGAAGACCTTACAGACGACGATGGTTGACGAGAGAGTTGACGGAATGAATTGGCTGGGGAAACGGGAGCACCCCGAGAAAACTCATCGGTTCATGGCAACGATAGTCTCGTTTCCCTCTTGCTATACTGAGCGTTTGAACGAAGAGACGAATTTGGCTTGCGATTTGTATAGTCTTTTAAACACGCACGGCGTTGTTCGGGAACTGAGTCGATATATTTTGAGAGGCGATTCCTCAAGTATTTTGAGATATTAAATATGCAAGCCACTTACAAACTATTTCAATTTATACCTTGAAAACTTTCAATTTACATTTAAATTTAGGCTTATAATTCATGTAGGTAATTGTGCAAGTTAACGCGTGGATTAAATTACCAAAGGCTTCTCAAATTTTAAATTTTTTCACATAAGTGCATGAGTTTTTTTGCCACAAAATTATATAGACTATAATTTCTTAAACGATGAAGATCGATACGTCCTTGGACTCATCAAAGTGATAATTGCCATGAAAATATATGTTAGACAAATAAAATTATATTTCCCGTGCTCAAAAATTACCGTTCTTTAACAAAATATATAATATAGGTATATTGCAGTCTAATGGACGTTCAGAATTTTTTCGCGGAAAAATTGCTTTCCTAGCTGTTTGTCTCAGCTTGGATTACAGTATAGTGAGAATGACGACCGCTGCTGCCAGATTGATGCTACCCAGCTTGTTAACATTAAAAATACTTTTTTTATGTATCATCTTAGTATTACAGTAAGTTTTATTATTTTTTTAATTTTACTATTTGTTGATTTTTAAGACCATAGCCTATGTTTGTTTATATTGACAGTATTACCACAGTTGTAGCGATTCTAAAAAAATTAATGCAAAACTAAACGCCAATCATTATTTTGCAGAATAATTTTCAAAATTGCAAAACTATTTAATATTAAAATTTATAAAAAAATGTTGTCAGATGCAATTGAAACCAAAATGGCATATTTCAATCACGACTTAAGAGATATAAAAAATTATTTTTATTAGATGATGACTTTGATGAAATACAACAGAAAAATGTATTTTCATAATTCTAATTACAAATTTTACTTTGCAAAATACAATGTTTCAGATACATTGTAACAAATATTTATTACATTACGATGTGTCTAAAACATATTTCCTATGTGGTCTATGTCTGGTATCAGAGCACATCGAAACAATGACATCCCTAGAAGCATAGGAATGAGAGTGTAAATGTACATTGAAATCCACAATGCAATCTAAGGCTAGGTTCCAAATTTAGAAAAAAAAAAAAAAAAAAAAAAGGACATACACGAGTGCACAGCAGGCCATGCTCACGACTGCGCACACGACTTGTGCGGAATCAGTTCACAATTTTGAAATCTTACTATTTATTTCAGCCAATGAATTTTCGCGATGTATCCGAGGTCTGTTGGCAGTGTTAGTAGGTCTATGAAACCGTGAAATCTGACCGGAAATTTGTTAGCACATTTTTTCAACATATAAATAAATAAATATAATTTTTAGCTAACCATTCTAACCAAGACACATTTTTTTTATTTTAAATTTTTCCTAGTAACTTATAAGTAATAGCATAATTTAATATTTTAAGCAGGAATTACACCTGAGCATTGTTAATATCTCGACAATGTCTTGCAAAAGTAACTTCCTACTCTTCTCTACTCTACGTCCGTAACAAAAGTAAAATATAGTAATCTCGGGACGATTGTATTGTTGCCCATTGGAAGGGCAGCCCTTCAGGATTTCTGACAGTGGTTTATTTGTACAGAGACTGGAAGGGCAGCCCATCCAATTTATGAAAACACGCTCCTTTAAGAGTTTAAATAATCCTGAAAACTTTCCCCTTGGATGGGCAGCCCATAAGGATTTTTCTAACAGTAGTGTTTTTGAAAGGTTGTCTGAATTGTTGCCCCTTGGATGGGCAGCCCTTCAGGATTTTTTCTGACAGTGGTTAGTTTGTAAAGTGACCTAACCTAACCTAACCTAAACTAACAACTGTCAGAAAACTCCTGAAGGGCTGCCCATCCAAGGGGCAACAATTCAGCTCCCCCTTTAATCTCCCTCGCATGTCTGCCGTGCGCTACCGTGACTCGGCAGGCTCGGCGCGCACCTGTGGAAGCCCATGGTGTGCAGGGCTCCCCCGAAGTCTCCGCCGGCGAGCCCGGACACGTTGGCGTCCCCAGCCGGGTCGTCCAGCAGCAGCAGGCCGGCGGGCAGCAGGTCGGGGTCCAGGATGTCGTCGAGGCGCGGGGCCGCGGTCCCTAGCGCCAGCACGAGCGCCGCCAGCCACAGCAGGGGCACCATCGCTCCCTGGGGGGGGGGGGGGGGGCTCTACTCGCGCCCGGCCGTCGCAGCTATATCCGCGCCCATGCCGCGCTCCACGAGTCCGCCGATCGATACCTCCCGTCCGCCCGATCTCGCGGACGATGCCTCCTCGGCCGCACTGGCGGCTCTTTCCAGCCGAGGCGCTGCCGCCGCCCTGATTGCTTTAATTGGGAAGAGGGATAACGAGTCGTGTCGAGAGCTGTTTCTCCTCCTCGCCCCCTGTTCACTCGCCGGGTGCTTCCGCCGCGCGGGCGCTGGCCCGTGAAGTTTGTAAGCGCCGCGGCTGCCGTCACGAGGCCGCGCGCCTCGTGCGGTTGCGTCGTCGCGGGGCGTGAAGACCCCTCCCCCCTTCCCCCCGGCACAAACACCTTCCGCCGGCACGCTGGCACCTCCCTTTGAAACACGCGAGCCAAGTAACAGCTAACTCTCGGTAACGGGGCGATTCCACGTGTTCTCTTGTTGCAAATACCTACGCTTATAATTACGAAACTCGGACCCGAAACATAACGTAGAATTATTGAAAAAGTAATGCCGAGGGTGACGAATATACGCAAATAGAATTTACAACTATATTTCTTGACGTGAATAACACGTAGTTTCCGCACCCGCCGCTAGAATTCGCTGCCGGAGCAGTTACGTCGACTACTGGATCATTTTATTTGCAGACCGAAATTTTAAACTATATTATAGAATGGCTCCGATAAAAGCGAAAAAAAAAATGACAACACATTAAACACCTGCTTTGTACCTGTTTTTATACAAGAAATTTGATTAAAATCCTGCCCATCTTGTTAAAATTCATTAAAAAATGAATACTACAAAGTTTCCCTTTGTATTTGCGAACTTTAGTTCGCGCCATACGCCACAGATGGCAGTTCCGTTGTTGCACATTTCCGTTTGTAACCCCCCTCGTGCCCAAAAATTATATTATTTTAAAATTATTAATAACACCTTGGAAACAGCTGGGCCAAATATTAAGAAAATTAAAATTAATTACCAGAGGGGACACGAGGCGGTGAACAAGATAAAATTCACACTCCCTGCACACTAGTAACTTAGGAGTTCGTGGATCGTTATGTAGAAGAAGGTAGATGATAAATAAATACACTATATAAATATTTTGGTCTATAGGTTTTCCTGGTTTATTTTTAAGAGGTTTTGTTTTAGCATTATTTCGACATGATAATAAAAATCTTAGTAATTAACAAAGATAAGGGGGCGCCCCTAGATTATTTAAAACAATACACATTACACCTTAACAAACAAATGATTACATTAACAAAATTTCAAGTATTGCACCAAAATTTGATTCTCCCAACGGTTACATATATATGAGTTTCCTTGATTTTACATGTTCTGATGATTACGTTCGTAACGCACTGCTCGCTGGTATCTTGTTAATTAATTTAGTTCCTTCTATGCAAGTGGAATATATATAGGGCCTATAGCTCATATCACCCGGGTCTTCCCAGGATGTCGTCGGACCGAGAGGAAAACTCTTCTAAAGGGGGAAATCAGCTGCAGGTCCCGAAGATCATGCGGGGAGCAATTTCTCTCCCCGGAAACTTTGACCCTGTCTGAAACACATGTCAAATTCAAACGAATTAGACCTGCGTCCAGACAGTCATACACAGTCGGCGCGAAAGGCCAACAAACGGGAATTTGGGGAAGAAAATAAAAAGGCTGGATTACTCACCAAACAGGGTGTGAAATCAGGGCTCGCGAGGTGTCTCGCGCCGACATCAGCATGCCGCGCACCGAGAATTCGCGGATGCGCGGAAGAAACTAAAATTTTTAGGAAAGTAAAAAAATAATAAAATTTAACTAAACATGGCTTCTTCTAAATACTACATCTGACTGGCTACTGTACCACTGGGATCACATCCCAAAGCAAGCTGACTACATTCTTGTGCACACGAATTCGCCGTTGCCGTGAAAAGCCTCTTAGCACAGAGGACGCCGAGAAGACGTGGTCAGTAGCCGAAGTCGGAGAACTAAGTGCCCGCGATGGCGGTCAAGGCTTCTAATTAAATTGGGCGCTCAGCCCTAAGAAAAAAGGGGGGGGGGGAAGATTCGGCTCAGGGCCGAAAACATGCGGAGGTGCCCGAGGTGGGCGTGACAACAACACGACATGCGCGCTCTCTACCGGCGGTAACAGGGAGCTACAAAGAATCGACTTCTACAGGCCACGAGAAGGAAGCATAGGGCTTAAGGGCGCCGCGGCGCTGCTCTCTAGCGGCGTAAAGGGGAACTAACTGAGGCGGTGAGCTGACTTGCCACCAGGTGTCATGAGGGTGAGCTCTGCACGCTGGCGACCAGGCCCGCGGTTACTTTTTCTGCCACTAGATGTGGTGGACGTCTCTGTCGGACCAGGGGGAAGGTCCTTGAAGTCGGCCATGGTCTTGGCTAAGTTCACGTCAGGTCACTGCTCCCGACTTGATTTCTCAGAACTAAAGTGAGGTGGAGAGAGAGGAAGGGGGGACAGAAATAGCCACTAAGGTGGGAACGCAGCTCCACTGGAGACCCATTCGTGACGAGACTTGCTATTCTCAGCAAGCCTGTAAGAAGTAGCAGCTTGCAGCCCACAAGCTGCTCTATGCAATTTTGGTCATCAAGAGAAATAATATTACAAAGAGTAAATCACCCTCTTATCAACCAGATAAATAAAAAAAAATAAGATTTCCAAAAAAATTTTAAAATTATAGAAAAATTAAAAAAGGTGACGAAATGCCTAATTTCCGGCACACGTTCCTTGACTTCTGGCGCATTTACGAAATTACTCTTACCAAATGCAGTATACCAAGAGGTAAGAAATAACTGTGAAATCTATTTCTTCCCTTTAGGTATATATAGAAGAAATACGATTGTAATCGATTCTATTCTACGACTTCGGGAAGATTTATAGTTAGTTTTTCGTTTCATGGCCTCTAGACCACAAACAATGTTGTCAATTAAAAAAATATATACATTACGTTTTTATTGACATAATAACTTTCGTTATTTTGCACAAATTGTTCATAGACTGATACATAATATAAATACATGGAAAATCTCGGTCAGGTTCATTTATGGGGAAAATCTGACTGAAGGAAAATAAATGAGGAAGTTTATTGGAAAAATGGGAAATCTTCCTTAATGTAAAAAATACTCATAAAAATTGTCTCTGTACTTTTGCAAAAGATTTCTTTGGAAACCAGTTGCCAAGAAATAGTTTGTAATACTACAAGAAAGATATTGTAAATTTTACATGTACGAAATAGCTTTTCGAGATAACACTGAGTATTTCTTACGAACATTGACGCATAATTTTATAGTTTTATTGATGTTTCATTCAAGCATAAGAATATTAAACTATGGAATAGAAAATCGAATATTCAACGATTAGAATTTATTTTGTGGTTTTATGCTTATAAATTTGCATAGTTAATGTTGGAAAGATAGCCAGGGAACTGTTTACAAATAACTTATATCTGTACTTTTACATGAATATTTCTGTTCCATTTAAAGAAAAAGATTATATACAGTGCATACTATTCGGTTGAAGTTGGTTATACTTCCCTACCATTTTTTTTTTTACGAGCTTGTTAATTTCACCGTGCGGACTGTATGTGCGGAACTATTCAGCACCTCGTCAAAGTCCAGGGCAGCAGGCTCGGACGGGAGACGACAGCTGAGAAGAGGCAGGGACTGCGCGCGGCGCTGGCGCGGACACGGGAGCACCCCGAGAAAAACCCCACCGGCTCACGGGCATTGTCCATCTCTTGTCACCACTCGCAAAGAATTTCGGATTCGACCCCGTCGGTGACTGAACCCCGGATCGCCACGGTGGTGGGAGGTCAGTCGACTGTGTGAAACAGTTGCCTGTGAGCCTCACGATAACCCACAGATTGTTTCTGCGTATACCTACAACGAAACAGATAAGGAGTTAACAAATGTCCCCGGCGTCAAACGTCGTTAGGAGGCCGTATTTTTGGAAAGGGCCAATTTCCCGCCAGAATACACGCCCGGTCTCGAACACGAGAACCCAGGCGAAACAGAGGGTTCTAAAATGGGGCGGGGGGGGGGGGTGTTTATCAGAAATTTAAAGGGTGACAGGGAATACCGAAACAAGCAATTTTCTGTTAAAGAACAATGTGCTAAAAAATGAAAACCTGAACATTAACAGGCGCGAACAGCAGCGCGCAAATTTTGATTTGGCGGGCTCCAGGGGGCCACGTGATTGGCCAAGAAGACGCGCGATTGCAGCGCAGTGACGTACAAACGCCCCGCACGAAGCAGGTGACGAGACGGGCTCAGACGTTTACAGTCAGTCAAAAAATGCACCAGAAACCAGCAAGCAGTCTGTTGCACACCTCAGTTGTAGATGCTTGGTCGTGATGCGTTTAAACTTTTAGCTATGAAGTATTAGCATAGTGTTGACTGTTAGTGAGTGCAATGCGGTGTTTACCAATATGAAGAACAGCAATAGCGTCGCAGACTGTGTATTCGGAGGAAGTGGGTCCGGCCCTTATAGGGGAAGATGCATGATGCCGATGTGTCGTAGCTGTTGCCGGCTCTAGTATCCGAGATATAACCCATCATTAGGGGCATGCATATTTCGCGAAAAGATTTCGAGACTAGCTGCAAGTTAAAACACTGTAGCATCGTCTGTGTTTCGTGATTGGGCGAGTTTATCCCAGATACATATCGATTGTAACAACACCAATCACAGTGATTCAGTGCGGAAGCAAACGCGTCCTCAGTTGCTCGGTCCAAATAAGGCAACGAATTCTCTCGCAGACGGCCGCCAATCACAAGGAAGAAACCACATGTGCGGGTGTGCCTTGTTGCAGTCTAATAGGCGCTCAGATCTTTTCGCGAAAAATGCCTGCCCCTACCCATCACGTCCGCGGGAAGGATGCATGGTGCGAAATTATAGCCTCTTTGCACAATTTCAACCTTTCTGCCTCCTCGTGGCACCAGCCTCCGACGGGAAGTCCTCATCTCTCTTACATACTCAGATGTTGTGAAAGAGGCACCTGGTATGGCGGAAGAGCCCTCCCTGTGGGCAACAACAGGTGGTTCTCGGAAACCTTACCTGGGGGCTCAGCACTGCCGGGTCCTCAGACCGTTACTTACCAAAGGCCTTGGCTCGCCGTGGCAAAGGCTAGTCTGGGCTCGGCCTCTGTTGTGGATGAAAGAACGCTGTGAGCTCCTGGGCGCCAGAGCCCGTGGAGTATCTGACCCCACGGGACCAGTTCACGAGGCGTCTCCTCTGCCCTGGACTGTGGTGGTCACCGTGCTAGCTCACGGACTGAGGGATCATGTCACCCGGCAAGTGCGTGGGACATGTAGGCAGTAGTGCGGGGCGACCCTTCCTGGTTCCGGGATATGCCCCGCTAAGGTTCACACTCTGTATGCCCAGGACTCGCACTGGTAGTTGATGGCTCTGATCGCTTAGCGCACATCCTGAGGAGTGAGTGGAGAACCTGGTAATATAGTAGAAACTGGATGTACTTCGGCCAAACCGCAGGCTCTCTGGGTTGTCTGAGGAGTCACAGAGGTGTGATGGACCTGGTTATGTGCCTCGCGACACTCTTGGGAAGGGGTTTCCTCTAAGTCAACCACAAGTTTAGTTTTTTTTTTTTTTTTTTTTTTTTTACCAGAGCCTGTAGCACAATTTGAATTTCTAGACGCATTTGTGTAAAATTACAACTGTACTAGTTTTTGTATATTTAATTTCACCAGGTTTTTTTATACAGTGTATATGAGAAGAGAGAATAACCGATAAAATATTTCACAATAATTTGATTTATCAGTTTTTGATGTGAAACAAATTAGCTCTCGGTATACAGAATTTGGTAGGAGTAATTTCGTGAATGGAACGGAAGTTGCATGGAACGGAAATGTGTAAACACGGGGGTGCCACCTGTGGCTCATGACGTGAAACCAAAGGGAAACTTTATTGTATTAACTGTTTTTTATTGAATTTCAACAAGATGAGCAGTATTTTAGTAAAATTACTTGTCGAAAATGAGATATCAAGCCGGGGATTAGTATTTTCTAAGTTGTTTCCACTTTTATCGGAGCCGTTTCTTTATTTTGTTAAAAATTTCGGTTTGCAAATTGAATGATTCGATAATCGACGTATCTGCTCCGGCAGAAAATTCTAGTGGCGGGTGTGGATACTATGTGTGATTCTTTTTTCATTAATGCAGTTGCAAACACAATTTTCGTATATTAATCACGCTCGGCATTATTTTTAAGAATTCTGCGTTACATTTCGTGTCCAAGTTTCGTATTTTAAGAGTCTGCCATGATAAGTAGAGACCTGCAAAATTCGCGGATTCATTTCGTGATATGCTACAAATCAAATAATTTTACCTTAGCGCTGCTTCTGCAATTGGTTCACTGTTAATCTGGAGTAGTGAGGGCCAATTAGAGACCCTCACTCATAGAAGTGTCGAATCACAGACACTCGGTCGAGACGACTCACAAGTCAGCAGCCAATGAACAGGTGGCATTTTCCCGAGTGTGCAGAGTGTACTAGAGTCTATCCTGGAGGTCATTGAATCCGCGAATTTTGCAGGTCTCTAATGATAAGATACGAATTTGCTCCTTACCGAGGTTAGAATTTACATATCACTAAAAGACTCGTTCACATGTTTTTTTTTTCTTCCAGTAAGTATCCGCTTTTAATTGCAACTGTTTATGTCCTTAAGATGACTTCATTAATTTTGGCATACGATTCTAGGCCATTTATGGTAAAGCAAAAGAAAACACCACGAACAGCATATCCACCTCATACTGCAAGTTTCATGGATAGCGCCATCTTTGATTCTGTGATTATTCTTTTATTCCGTCAACTTTTTTCTAGATCACAACTATATGAATTAAAATTTTCATACCTATTCTCATTCGACCGATACCATTTTCAATTTGAGATTCCTTTGTCATTCGTCTCTGCTGGACATAAATATTTTATAATTATTCTCACCATTGTGATGACAACAATGGATGAAATTACAAAACTAATAAATGCTAATAATATCAAATAATTTTTCTCTCCGTGTATAATTCAAGTATGACTGCCCCATCGCAGAAGTACTACACGTTAAAATTTCCTTTGTACTAAATATATTCCAGCTGAATATTATACTTTTAAGTTTATCTCTGGAAGTAAATCTGATCTAGTTTCATAGATATTTAAACAGGCTGAACACAAAAAAATAAAATATCCAGGCGTCATAATCAGAATCAGATATTTATTTACTCATTTTCTTGTGTCTATTGAAAAGAAAAATGTATAGTCTCCACGAATTTTTATGTTAAAAGCTTTTTAGAAGTGTTGGTTTCAATTTCACTCCAAGAGCTATATTTCGGTTAATATGAAGGTGATATAAGTACACTGTTAGAAGTTACAGTAAATTTATGGCCTTTTCAACGAAGAATTAAGCTCAAATAAACTTAGAGTTCTTCGTAATTTCAAACAACTGAATCTTATTACAAACTACGCTGTATTTTTATTATTCTAAAATATAAATATTAACTAACACATGGACAAAAGAAAAATGTTCTTAACAAGTTTTTTAAAGGTTTGTTATTATACCAAGAATATACTTTTGGATTCTTGTTCAAAGTAAGTGATCACAGTGTCCGTAAATTTACGAACATTATTCGTAAATTGACGAAGATAGCCGTAAATTTACGAAAAACTTGGATAGTTTGTAAACAGTGTTCTTCGTTAATAAAATGCGAAAACCTTTAACAGTGTAGCCGATATAATAAGATTCAGTGAATGAACTGCGTGCCAGAACCAGATGGAAGTCAAAGAGTAGATCGATCGGAATGCATGTCATCAGGAATATCTATCAGGAATGAAGTATTTAAGATACATAGTATTTCTATTGACTATGTTTTTAGGTTCATAGTGATATCAATTGTTGTACCATGCTATTGCTCAGGGTATTTGAAGTGCCTGAAGAATGTTCAAGTGTACAAAAATATACTTAAATATTCAGGAATTTCATAAACTATAAAAGTGATTTTTAAATAAATTATTCAATGATGTCAAACACATATTTTATTATAACAACCCTTTTAGGTCGTAAGTGTTACTGAAATCATACATACCTTACTTTTCTCGCTTATATTAAGACCATTCGGGTTTAATTTTGTGCTACTTGAAGTTAAGATAAAATAGTTATGTAGAAGAACCACGACAAACTGATTTTTTTAGGAATTTAAATATTATTTCTACAAACATTGAACCATCGTTAATCAATGGCATTTTTTACAGGCAAAATTATTTTGCCACAAATTACCTAGCTAACACTAACTAGCAAAATTCAAAAATTTTGTTTCAAGTAATTAAAAAATCACTTAAAAACAATTTTACTAATATGTTAATATTGGAAAGCCTAAACCATTCACCCCCCCCCCCCCGCCCCCCCCCAAAAAAAAACAACCTGTATTTCAGCGTGAAAATCTGTTAATTCACGAAACGACCATATTTGCGCTTTCCATAAAGCCCACAATATTAACTTGATAAATTAATATGTAACGCAAATCATGATAATACATAAAGGAATAGCGTTTGTTGAACTAAAAATTGCAAAGCCCTATGATTACTATCTTTCTTAAACAACTGATTATAAATTATTTTAACATGGTCAAAACTACATGTATGCTGCCACACAGCTGTTCTGAACAGTTCTGGATTCATTCTAAGAGTTTTCTTTCAATCCAGAAGGTTAAAATAAGAAATATTATATCCAAATATAATGTTTTCAGCGTTTGGAAATGTGCAAGACTGGATACGTTTAATTTTGTTAACTTTCTGACAAGAATGTCTGTCAGAATTTTTTTAATGGTCAATAGCTTTACGTCAACGACCAGAGACAATCTTCTTTATCGCTACTAGAATTAATTCAGTATGCACAATATATTCTTTAACTATACAAATATTATTAATGTTTGACAACGTAAATTTAAGAAACATATCCTTTATCAAAGCACATATCATTAAAAAGAACACTATGCTCGGTACCACACTCACAACACCAGCTCAAAAAAAAAAAAAGTACTCGATGGCGGTTACAGAATAACTAGCCTATCAGAAGTCTATTGCAAAATGTTGAAATTTTTGGGAATGCACTACACATTAACCAAGAACAGAAAATGCAAGAAGCCATTGGTCATTTTAGAGCAGAATTACAGGAGGGTTACACAAATGATTTTTTTTTTTTGGTTTAAAATAATTTATTTAGTGAAAAAAAAATACACACACACATAGTTTCACATACCAACCTCCTGCACGAGTTTTCCTTCTTTGTAATATGGCGGCCGATCAATAAAAAGCATAGTCTACACACGTAATGGCTGCTTTCGTCACTGTGCACGTGTAGCGGAATGTCTCGTGACGTCATTAACTCGTGACGAAAATTGATTACCTACTCTTTGTTTTGCACCACTAAGAACTAATGTAAAATTTACATTCAAAAATTCCCAGGTCATAAACTGTATATTAGTTTAATGGTATTCTAATTTAACTGTACTATTATCATTGTAAAAAAAAAAGAATAAACGATGAGTTTTTCATTAAGATGGGTGACCAAAAATGTCGTGAATGACTTTTAAATTTCAGGCCTAATTTATTTTTAGCAATGGGATAAGCATAACACTACTGCTCTTCAACATACACATCATTAAATGATCATTTAACTTTTAAAAATTCTTGGTACATCCAGTCAAGTATGGCAGCAAATTTTGAAAGTATAGTTCCATGCTGTGATGCTAAGTTTAATACGCACCTTGCTCTTACATTAGGGGCCACTGAAATACGAAGTTTATGTACACGATGTATTCCATGGTTTCACTGAACGATCGCACAAAGTCATCAGGCAAACGACCACGTCTATTTTGACATGCAATATAAGGGTATTTATACAGTGGGCAAAAATCACCATCTTAGTTAATAGCCTACTATTAATCATGCGTATGTTTCTCGTTAAAGGTCCATATTTTCTGGGTTGTTCGTATTTAATTTCAATAATTCTAGATTTAATACGTTATGGTACACCTGAGTATATATTGGTAAAGAATGCGCAGTGACGCATTTATTTGACATAGTTTATGGTGAAGTTAAGGATTTTACTTAACTCTTTATATGCTAACGGGGTGATTCACGCGGTGTTACCGCCACTCTCAGGGCCTATTCCTTACATAAAATGTGAGTCATGTTTCCAGTATTCAGTGAGTAAATGGAAACATTAGAAAAAATTACGAAAACAATAATAACCCATTCGGAGGTGAATATAATGATGTATTACTGAACCGTAATATTTGCATTTGAGCACTACAACAACAACTGCGTGTAACAAACTTAGAAAAGATGTTCAAAACTGTTTCCGTCTACTGTCGCATCCTTGGCACACACTTTCGTACCGCATTTATTACTATATGAGCGACAATATATTGTGCCTGCCCAAGATAAATTCATACTGAAGAGAACTATCAGTGTTTTTAGGATGAGTTGTCATATATATGCGATTTTCGTAACTACGACTTTCGTAACAGCGCCTATCGTAACTATGACATCCGTAACTGCGACTTTCGTAACTGATACTTTCGAAACTGCGACTTTCGTAATTGCAACGTTTGGACACGTAGCTATGTAGCTGCACACGGCTGTCTTTGATGACTGCAGTAGCATCCATGACACGTGTTTGTGCAGCAGTCCTTTGGTGAACAATGTCCTTCATCAATCCCCACAAGCAATAAGCTGTTCATTGCAAAACATTTACAATTTGAAGAAATAATTCACCAGTATTAGGGATAAGACCAACTTTTATGTAGCATATTGTTCTCCAAATGATGCAAGGAATAGCCCAAGCCCCGTTTGTGGCGGTAACTCCTCGAAAGTTATCCTGCGTACATACTGTGGCAATGAGGTGAAGGATAGAAAGTAACAAACAACAACTAGAAATCGCACGTAGTCTTAGTTACCAAAAAACTTAAATTAATTACAATTAACATCAGTGAAGAAATTTATACATTTATAAACAAAGTACAAAATAATCAAAATAAAAAACAAAAGTATTGAAGAAAAACACAAATAAACTTGGTTCGCATTAAATTAACTTTTTATTTTAGGAGGTATACTGTCAGGTGATTTTGTACCTTTTCGTCACACATAAAAGTTCCACATTACCACGATCCTAGCGTGACCCGTATCCATAAGTAAATCACACGCAACAGTGAAATATTTGCGAACTTAATTTTTTTTATAACAAATACAATCTTTTTTTACATGGAGACAAGAATTTTAAGATGATAGACTATGCTACTGCTATTACACTTAAAGCTATTTTAGTGGCTTCCATTTTTATACGTTGCGTAAAAACTTGGAACTATACATATCAATGTTTATTTTATTGCTGCAAAAATACGCAGATGTACACTAAGTACAACTTAAGTTTAATTGTTCACAGTGGTAGATAGATAATTTTTTATTTTCAAAATGTGATTTTAAAAGGTTTAAGGCTGGGTTCACATCTGAAAAAAAAAAACAGTAACAGCGTGCACAAGATTTGACCTCCATGTTTTAGAACCTACTGATTCCCAACAGCGCATAGGACGGGCGTGTACATTGGAGAGAGGTGTGCGCATATATCAGGAAAATACATATATTTTATTTCCAGTTCGGACGCAAGGTGGAACAGCCAATGAAAGAAGAATAGGATGCAATTTTGGCGAGACTTGATATTTCATATTGTGGGAAGATAATGTCAATATATTACAATTTTCAAGTAATTCTTGCTTCAAAAATAAATTAATGCATTTTCTAAGAAAAATCAATAAATGGAAATCCAAAAAAGAAATTATTCGTGGTTGTTTGTTATTTGTTAACTAAAAATGTTATATTACCAAACTGCTGGTCACATGTCATGGGATAATCATTTGTCAGTTAATATGGCCTGTGGTTATTTACTAACACTGCCATCATATGTTGGATACATAGCGAAATTTCATTGCCATTTCAACTGTGAGACTATTTCGCACGGATCGTGTGCGCAGTGGTTTGCAAGGCCTGCTATATACTATATTTATTTTTTTACGTGAAAACGACTATTCGCCCGTTACGGTGATAATCGGTCGAAATTTCTTGCGTGACAAAATACCGCCAGATCTGAATTGCTAATAACTACGAGACTAATACTGCGTCAACAATGGTTGATGAGCCAACAGCGGACGGATCAAGTCCGTGCGTGTTTGACGCGCAGTACGTGACGTCATCGTGCTCGCCGTGGTTTTTATATTCACTACCACAGACCCTTGCTACATGCGATGAACGTGTGACTTATCTGTTCTGTAATCATCATACTGCTCTGTGTGACCATTGCATTAGAGAGAGATTGATGATTATATTATATATTAAAACAAAACATTTGTTATGGTTCTATCCCGACGATTTTAGTGTTAACGCACTGAATGTGCCAGACGGCTCCCAGGTTAAGGGGGATATAGAGATGGGGCAGTAGGCGTCTATTCTTGGGCGAAGGTAGGAGAGAGAGCAGTGAGATTCACATACCATGTACATACATGGTTACCCACGTATCAGCTGCAATTAACTTACGAGTTGGACGATAGGAATTTGTATTATGTTACACTTTATTCACTCGAAGAACGCAGATCAGGGTCGTTAAACAGAGCAGTCGATAACTGTTCTAAACCGTTTTTGCATTAAAAATATATGTCGAAAAAAAAAAAAAGCCACTTCACTTCAGACATCTAATGCTTCACCTGTACTTCCCTAATATCTGGTTTCGCCGCCTCGATAGCACGTATGTCGATGAAAACTTGTGGATGAAAAGAATGTTCGGACGATAATTTTTTTTCTTGTTTCTTTGCACAACTAGGTTAGGTTAGATCAGACCTGACATGACCTCATGGACATAATACCAAGGAGCATGTAAGAAGATCTGGAGTGGACATGTGTAGGGCGAGAGCGAAGCCAGCCGGTTGCGAAGAAGGGTTGAAAAGAAAGAGGAGGAGAGCGTATTTCTACTGCAAACGCAGCCCCAGCCCACTTGTCCTTGAAGTTTGAGTGGCGCTGGTGTGCGGCTACAATGGTGATTTCCTGTAGCGCATATGGCTGTACAAATCGATGGAATTCCAAGCCGGATGGCGTTGCTTTTCACATGTATTAAAGATTTTTTTTTTCATTTGTTAACTAAATTAATTCCCAAAACTTTTGAAGCATCAGAAAAAAGTGGCAAATGTTTTAAACAAAAGTAACTAATCTTCGAACTTTTCGAAAAACTTAAGAAAACTATTTAACAAAGAGAAGTAGTTTCAGTTGTATAATTCTTTACTTTTTTCATAGATTTCCAAAACGTGACGATCAACCACAGATCTGGGAAAAAGCGACAAAGTGGAAAAATTGGACTGCGTCTCCGAACCATGCATAGTGTACAGTGCATTTTGAAGACAAATAGGTCTTAAGAAGCAAAAATCTAACTCGATTAAAGGATGATATGGTGTTCGGTATATTAAGGTTTCCCTCAAAGGAACGGTTTCACAATGCTTTTAAGATATTAGATAAATCCCAACATAAGTTTAAAACATTTCTCTTAAGAGTGTGCTTCGTAGCATTAAAAGACGTGCCTTAATTATTTTGCAAATTTATCATTGTTATGGTGACGATGTCAGGGGTTTTCGTATTTTTTTTAGAAATATAGTACAGTATGTATTAACAACTACGTTAAGAACTGTTATTTTATTCACACAGACAAAAGAAATACAAAATGCTAAAATTTGGCGTCTGTCTTTTTATATCCTATATAGGCTTGTTATTATATGTGTGTTGTAACATGTATAAAAATGTTAAATATATTCAACAATATTTGGTGATTATATATATTTAAAAACTTTTATGTACGCTACTTGAAACTACGTGAAAGGTTTTCAGTCTATAAAGGCCTATTCTATGATTTTTTAAAATTATTAATTCTTATGCAAACAATTAATAAAATTGAAAGTTTCTTACATTGTCAGTATATGCATAGCATTACAGTTATTACAAACAATTCTCTACCAGTGTTAAGCTAAGTTTGCATGTTACGTTGGTTGAGTAAGTAGACTGGAACATGAACATGATATTGAAAAGACTTCTAACTTCTACTAATACATGTATATTACAAGAGATTTGTAATAGATTAAATGAAGTAAGTAAGAATTCGTTTTTTATAAACGTTGTGTATGAAATTATAAAATTTGAGAAGTATAATAACAAAAAGAAGTGCGTTACGAAGACATATGTCGGTAGTGTTACCCACTGAAACATTATTCCCACTTCAACTCTCTGTAAAAATAAAAGTATTGGGTTGAATGCGTCTAGAGTGGTATATAAATAAAATTTGAAGCTTCTTCCTAATTTCATTCGCAGGTGTCCCCCACCTATAGTTGCAAACAAAAATTTTTCCTCGATGTTGAAATTTACTCTGCATATTCACAAAAAAATTTGGCAGTAAATAGGTATTTAATTTTTAAAAATGAAAGTCTTCATGTTTCGAAAAAAATATTAAAGCGGTGTGGGGAAGAATGTTTACAGATAATCCAGTAAAATTTTCAGTTTGATTGTTTTGATAGTTTCGGAGCTGTTGCGAGTTTAGTTTGGAGGATTTTTCCGCCGCGCGAGACAAGTTTGGCTCGTTTTCGTTTTCTTCCAGCGTAGGAAGCAGGGAACAAACGCCGATACCCGGCTTCACCTCGCATCCTTTGCTGGCCTTCCCTTGTCCTCTCCAGATGTATTACTGTATATTAGCTCCATGCATAATACCAACACATCTGCGAGAAAATAGCGTTGAATTTCATAATAACTAAAAAAAAAAAAAAATAGTTTTGCTATGCAGATAGGAAAGAGGGTTGAGGGGTGTTGCTCATAACAACTAACACGCACAACTCCCTAACCCAGCATATAACCTTTGAATATATATACTGTATAGAAGTCGCGAGTGGATAGGATTTACTCTACGTTTTTCAGAAGCGTATGATGAGCAGCTTGGTAACTTCACCGCTGCAGTGCGCTGCCGTACCGCCCTGTATCGACTTATTTGTTATTTACGCGTTAGAGCGCAGCTCTGTCGCCCACTGTCATTCCCCCCACCCCCCACCCCTCATTCACTGCAGCTCAAGTTCGTTCAACGGGAGGAGGAAGGGGTGTTTGACACTTGTCCGCTAGGGACCACCACAAGTCGATGCCCTAGAGATGGTGACGATTGCGGCGGTGAATTAACCAACTACCTCAAAACCGTATTAGAAATTTCAACCTGGGCTGGCGACTTCTATACAGTATATATATATATATATATATATATTCAAAGATACAACACAACACGTGCAGGGGCTGGGACGGCTGAGAGCGCCGGGGGCCTCAGGGGCGGGCGCGCCGCCGCCGGCCCAGCTCCGCCGCCGAGCAGCCGGGGAACTGCCGCCCCAGCACGGCTGAGAGCGCCGGGGGCCTCAGGGGCGGGCGCGCCGCCGCCGGCCCAGCTCCGCCGCCGAGCAGCCGGGGAACTGCCGCTCGCACGGGGCGGCCCCCAGCCCCAGCACGGCAGCCCGCACGTTGCCCAGCGCCGCGCCGCCGCCGAACCAGCTCATCGCCACGCTGCCGACACGCCAACAAAAACCAGTCCCCGGTCCGTCCGTCCGTGTCAGCACAACAATGGGAAGCCTTCTTTTCACAGACAGACGAGAGAGGCAAACGTCCAATCCTGCATCTTCGGTTTTTTTTTTTGTTCATTGTAAAAGCTAGCACATGATGCATGCGACCCTCTTCCTGCATGGCTAATCCCAGCATGACCAGGCGTATAGGCTTCGGCCTGAGACGCACCTAGGTCCCTCCCTAACCCGGACCCCTCCAAAATACACTTAGTTTCAGTTAGGTTAGGAAAAATTCATTGTAAAAGGTTAGGTTAGCTACATTATAAATACTTTAAAAACATTGTGGACGGTTGATTTGGTTAGGATAGCTACATTAAAGATACTGTGAAATCATGTAAACTGTTTCCTAGCCCTTGGATAGCTACATATTAAAAAGTTATTTGCTAAGCAACCATAAAATGATTTTACAGTATTTTTGATGTAGCTATACTTACCTAATATAACCGACCATCCACAATGTTTTAAAGTATTTATAATGTAGCTAACCTATCTTAATCGACCGCGAAATTTAATGCCACACCGGTTTATACAATGAGATATAACCCGGGGGGGGGGGAGGGGGGGGAAAGCGAGCATGAACTTCGGGGAACTTCGGTTGTGGCTCTCTCGTCTGTGAAATGAAAGCTTCCCTACAACAATAGACAGTCCCCGAAACTGGTAATTGTAATTTTGACACAAAGTTGCACTCGAATACGTGCGTGTTGTTATATACCCGTGTAACACCTGTGACAGGTAAAAAGATAGATAAAAATAGAGATAGGTAATATATATATATATATGAATATTTGTGTTTTCATCTTCTATTTTTAAAGATATAGATAGGAAGATATAGACATATAACAGAGATATAGAGAGATGCAGAGAGATAAAGAGAGATATTGAGAAATAGAGTGATATATAGATAAAACATAGATACATAGAGTGATAGAGTGATATCGATATGTATGTAGATATACATAGATTTTTATATATAAAGTGAGAAATATAGTGAGATTATAGGAGGGACATATATAGAGAGAAAGAGATGCTTTATATAAGTGTACCTATTTCAAACAAATTACAAAACAAATGTGTGCTTTCTCTTTTCTTTCTTTTCCATTTAACCAGACTGAGCCATAGCAACGTGTGGCTGGGAGAGCTAGTGTGTGTGTGTGTATGTGTATGTGTGTATATATGTATATATATTCATATATTCATATATATCCACTTGAACGAAATAACTAAACAATAAAGTACACCATAACATACTAAATACCATCACGTCTACGAAATTTGCAGCTGGGAGACAGCTGGGAGAAAAATGCAACGTAATGAAAAGTGCAGCACAATAGCGTCGCTTTACTAACGATTGCCTAAGAAAGAAAAAAACTGTTAGAGTAAACAAATGTTTATGCACTTAAAATAAAGAAGAACAATTAAAGAAAGGGGAAGGGGGACTGCACTCTTTGTATTGCATCACAAGTCTGGCAAAACAACGACGGCCTTTTCGGCGTCTTAGAAAGGAGAGTACTCAAGTCTTCAGCGAATATTTCTTCTGAAGGTCACTACATCCACGGGAATAGAAGGAATGCAATAATATAACTGTCCAACAACTCGTATACTGGTATACTCTGCCGAACAAGATATTTGATTACTGAAAGTGAAGGCAGCTCACGAGGACTCACGTTTAGATTGGATAAGCGGCACTTGCGTAACTTAATTTATTTTTAGTCACGTCACCGAATATAATGAGAAACTATGTTAGATTTATCTGTATTAAGCTAGTTTATAAATAATTTTAAACAGTGGAAAAAGTGGAGAATGTGCAGAAAGACTGAACATATAAGCACTGCACACTTATTGTATGGTGATGGTGATGAAATTTGTGTTAAAAATTTCTTGAGCTGTAGTCTATTTAATGTCTTACATTGTAAATTCGTTTTAAGTTCAAAAATTATAAATAACATACTGATTAAATTATATTTTTGACTAAAATTTACTTAAAGATTAAGAACTCTATATATTTTGTACACAACAAAACACATTCTATATATGCTATATACGCTATACATGCTATATCCTTACTAATATTATAAATGCGAAAGTAACTCTGTCTGTCTGTCTGTCGCGCTTTCACGCCAAAACTATTAAACCGATTTAAATGAATTTTCGTACACAGATAGACTAGAGCCTGAGAAAGGACATAGGTTAATTTTTAAAGCGAAAAAAGGGTTGAAAGGGGTTGAAAGGGTTGAAAGGGGTTGAAATGGTTGAAAGGGGTTGAAAGGGGGGGATGAAAAGTTGTATGGAAGTATCGTCATTTTTAGAGCTAGAAGCTTGAAACTTATTTTTTAGGCTGTTGATTCGATATAAATAAATATGACATTTAAAGTTTGTAAAAGTTTTACCCTCAAAGGTGTAAAATAACAATAGGGAATAGGGGATGAAAGTTTGTATGGAAATATGTAAGGTTTATGTGAATGTTTTATAAGTTTTCGACAAGAGTCAAAATATTAGAGCTATTCTGATGTAACATTTACGGAGTCATTACAAAATGTGAAACTGAAGTTAACGCGAGTAAGAAACTTGCCAAGCACCGCGCCGTACACAATGAGCGATGTGGAGCCGCGCGGAGCGGATTATTTGTTTGGGGGGGGGGGGGGGGGGGGGGGGCTGAGTGCGGCGTGGTACGGCGCGGTGTAGGTGGGGAAATATGCCTAAATGTGCTCACCCGAACGGGCAGACACGTGAGGGCAGACGACTGTGCCACACGCATGCGAATACTGATTTTTTCCGCAGCAAATTCATTATTATTCACTGCAAAATTGATTACAATTCGATTTTTACACGATTTTTTGTTCATTTGATTAATGTTCTTCGTGAAATACAAATAATTTTAAGTTTTTGAGTTAGGTTATTAAAAATTTTTTTCTTTAGTTGGGTCATTGTTTTGATTATTTCATTCGTCAAAATTAGATTACTTTCGAATTTAGTTAGATGTTATTACGTCATTATTATTTGTTGTACATTTGGATATTAGCTAGGTACCCGAGAACGGTAAATCCTTTTGTTTATTTTCTAATAACGAGCAATCTCAGTACTTTCTTTTTCAAAGGTTTTTTTTTTTTGTGAATCATACATAAAATACAATTTTTGTCATTAATTTTGTAGTTGGTTTGCGTGTGTGTTTTCGTAATACGTAGTTTTCACAATCTTTTGCGTTCTTTATGTTCTTAAAAAAAATTAAGTAAGTTTATTTTGCTTTGATTATGTTCTTAAGTTAAGTGCAAAAAGTTATAGTATAGAGGTTTTGTTTATTTGGGTCAATAAAAGTAGCTGCATACTAATTCATTTAGGTTCTTAAATATAATTTAGGTTCTTATAAAATTGAATAAATGTAAATAAGTTATTTTCGTAATAGGAAGTTTTGTTTTCTGTGTTACGGTCAAAAGTAAAATAAAGTGTAAATAGTTATAGGTATATTGTTAACAAGTCACATCATACCCTATAGAGTTTCTCAACTCTTAGAATTATCAGGAGTGCCTTCCCATAAGTTGAGGCTGAAAGTTGGTGTTCCAGTCATATTAATGAGAAATCTTGACGCGCCAAGGCTATGTAATGGTACACGGCTACAAATTACACATCTGGGGCACAACATTATAAAAGCTACAATCATGACTGGAATGGCAAAAGGTGGAAATGTTTTGATACCCCGTATTTCAATAATTACGACTGATTTGCCATTTCAATTTAAAAGAGTGCAGTTTCCCCTGAAAGCAGCATTTGCAATAACAATTAATAAGGCTCAAGGACAGATGCTTAAAGTTGCAGGAGTTCATTTAGAAAAAAAAATGTTTTTCCCATGGGCAACTCTATGTGGCATGCTCACGTGTATCAAATCCGCAAAATCTTTATGTTTTGTCAAAAGATGGGAAAACAAAAAACGTAGTTTATAAAAATGTACTTACATAATTTAATAAGCTTTTTGCAGTGAAACACTGCAAATAGCTCATTAAATTATTTATACGTATTTGTCTTAATTGTAAAATAATTATCCTAAATAATTAAAAATGCTACCCAAAGACACTATTCCACGTGGATGAAGTCGCGGACACAGCTAGTATTATATATAAACTAGGCCTAATTGAAAACTTGTTAATTTTACACAATGCTACCTGGTAGAAATTGAGGATTATATTGAATCGTAAAATTTAAAAGAAAGTATCAAAATAGCTATGACAATTTATGCTGTATATAATTTAAGATATCGTTTAAAGATAAAACTCAATTCAACTTTTACAACAAAATTAAATGCAGGTTTATTTACAAGGAAGAATCAGATAAAAATAAAATTGAAGTTATATCGTCAAAATGAGCAACATGTGTAATGTGACAAATAAAATAATGTTAGTCCATTTTAAATAAATGGTTCCTTGTTATTGGATCCACCGTTTCAATACTTCAATGTCTCAGTTCGTTTAGAGTAGTATGTGTAGGTGGTATGGACACCTTTCTCTGTTGTGTACCCAGAACATGGATATCACAAGGGGTAAGGTATGATAACCTGGGAGGCCACACACACTATGAACCAGTCCATCTTCCAGGAATTCGGTTGTTCATATGACGTCGGACCTCCAAGTCGAAGTGTGGTGGAGAATATTTTCATGTGAAGATGAGGTTATTCTTATCCTTTTTAAGTTGGGGAGTTACTAGTGTTGTAGCATGTACGAATTTACGGTCATAGTTTGCTCTGGGCAAAAAAAATATGGTTCAAAAATTATTTTTTACAGAAATGGAGGTCCACGCAAGGAATTTCAGTAAAACATTTACGAGGAGGTTTACGAATTATCTCTCTATGTTAAGTAGTTATCAATAAGAAATTATAAGAATTAAAATCGTCTCTTTTGACAACATTCTTTGAAACTTGTATAACTATCTTGTTTTTTGTTTGTTTTTGTTTTTCTAAAAAAATATACATTTGAATCAGTAGTTGGCTCACCTAAACGACAACACAGTTGATGATAAGACATTCTATCTGGAGCAGAAAGGCCTATGCTTATCCGGCTATACCATTTTTCAATATTAAACGATAAGAAAATGTTTTGAAAGAAAATTGTTGGAACCAATGTGACATCTTTCTGTTCCTTGAATAATTGCGATGACAAGAAATTGTAACAACCAACATGCCGTAAGAAAGACCAATACACTCGGTTTATCTGCCGGTGTACCTGAGTCTTCATCGAAAAATAACCCGAACGATTAACTGAACTGAGCATGTGTAGCAATCTTCAAATTTCTCTTCAATCTTGTCAATTCTCCGGACATATGGGAGAAGGTTATTATTACTTTTTATTTGTTTCCACTTCACGATTAGCACGTGGCTTAAATTAATTTTTAAATCGCACCTGGTGGCCTTTTGAACTTATTACTGTAGTTGGAATTCTCCGAATCCTGCAGCTCGAAACTGAATCTGTTTGTTTCTCTTTCGAGCGGCCGACGCTGAATGTTCCACGTAACTGACGACGTTGAACGATCACCCGAGCGAGTTTTCAGTTTGACCGGAGCCCGAGCCATACAGTCACTTCAATTAATCGTTCGGACATGACGTCACACAGGGTGGCCACACCTCCCCCCCCCATAATGATGATTGCGCATCCCTCCTCCCCACTATTAAACAAATAATCGTAGCCTCTCCCAAAAAAAAATGTTCTTACCTAGGAAATTGAATTTGGTACTGTCCAACAAGGGGGACCTGACACAGGGACCTTTTGAAAATTAGTTTATCGAAATCGTGTTTCCATTAAAATATTAAGCGAAATATTGCACATTCAGGACAATCAATGTAAACTGATAAACATTTTTAGATTTTGTGGATTTTTTAATATTACCCCAATGTGTTTAAGGCCCTCCCCCCGGGCACGCGCCATTTACAAATATTTATCAATGGCGCATTTGACGGGCCTCCATTTGGTGGCCCTGACGTCACACATGGAAAACGGACAGGTAAACTGTCGGACCAAGCCTTAAGGGCCCCGCCGAATCAGGGGCGTGTTTGTGTTAGTGAAACGAGATGATAAGTGCGAAGCTCGCTGGTGCTTCTAGCGCGGTATCGCCTCTAAGCCCAAGGCTCTGAACTGGCGCGCAGTCTTCTCGTCGTTGCATGTGGCAACATTGAGATCTGAGCGGTGACCGTAACATTATATTGCAGAGGAATGAAGATAAAGGTGTAATGCGAGTACCTTAAGTGATTTCGTGTTGTTTTATGCATTAAAAGTACCCAGAAAACACACCTTTAGGCCATTTTAACATTAGAGTTTAAAAATTAATTCGGAAACAAAACTACCTATCGGCCCTCAGCGAACTTTAAATGCTTTTCGTAAGCAGACCCCACTCGGATATATTGAGTAGTTTTGAAATCGTGTTGTTTTCCTGAAGCTCGGCGCACTCGCGCTCTCTCTCTCTGTGTGTGTGTGTGTGTCCGCGTAGTCGCGGGCCTTAACGGGCGGGGAAGCCTACAACACACGTAGTTTTAATTCCCTACCACGTTCGCGCAACTTCGGATTTCTCTCAAAAATTGAAATTTAAAAAAAAATCGAAGGGTTAGGTTAGGTTAGGTCAGTCACAGCATGCATGTTTTCATTGGAAACTTCTGATTTAGCGGCTGAAGTGGCGTTAATACCAAAACGCGAAACTTGGGAAATCTTAAGGAAATTCTTGCAGGGAACCGAAAGCACGTGAGTTGCAGGCTTCCCTTGACGGGCGCGCGGGAGAAGAGAGGGCGCACCTCCAGAGCGGCAGCCAGGCGGCGTGGCGCGGCTGCAGCCGCCGCGAGAAGCGGTTGTTGTCGCACAGCCAGCGCCGCAGGCAGCGCGCGCCGTCGCGACCCGCCGAGTGGAAGGCCTCCAGCGACAGCAGCGCGCGCCGCGCCATCTCCTCGGCCACGACCGCGTCTTCGGCTCCCTCGCGCGCCGCCCGCCTCAGCCTGGGGACACGGCCGTCAGCGCCCTCCACAGTGGAAACTGAGATCATGTTTGGCGCGACATCTGTTGGGTGCAGGGGCGCAACAACAGGGGGGGGGGGCAAGGGTATTTTGCCCTTTTGCCCCCCCCCCCCCTCTGAAGCATTGAAGTGGGGGCAAACGGGGTCAAAGAAAGTGCTGTGTAATCAATTTTTAGATGATAAAACTGCTTAAATAGAACCATTTTCCACCTTGAAATACAAATTTTCCCGGGGGAGGACCCCCGGACCCCCCGCTTCAATAGGGGGCGATCGATGATTCTTTGTAAAAAGGTATATTGCCCCCCCCCCCTTTAGGAATATTAGTTGTTGCACCCCTGGTTTGGTGGGCCCATAACTACTCGCAATATATATATATATATATATATGGACGGACGGGTTCAACCCAACGTATTTGGTTTACAATATTACATAATTTAACTACTTGACCACTAAGATTTAAACTGTGTGAGAAATACTTAATGCTGTTTTTTTAATAATAAAAAAAAACATGTTCTATATACATTAGTACGAGATTAAAATTTGCTGGTTTGCTACACCACAAAATATGTGGTTAAAAACATATCGTGGGCATAGTGGAAAAAGTCGGTAAGTCCAATTTCTGGAAAAAAGACTGTTAGTTCACTTACCAAGTTTTGCTTGCCTAGAATAGCGCTATAATGAACTTGCCGAAATAAAGCCAGAAGAAAACGTCCACAATCATTCATTATTTGGACTTCCAAACGTTTTCTTGGCCAAGATATTGCCCTTACAACTTCATCTGTGAAGTAACCCATTTTCACAAAAAAAGTGGACTTACCAAATTTTTCCACTAAGCCCACGATATAGTGAATTAAGCTTCACTGTTTTTTTTTTGCCTGATAATACCTCATGCATTACTTTTCAAAATCAGTGAAGCTATGTTAGTTATATATTAAGAAAGCTACACTCTAGCGGGTGGAACCAGAACTACTTCAAATAACTAGTTCTCCGTCTCGGCAGTTATCCCCCGTGGTGCCCACGTCTGTATCCTTACACAATAAACCCTCTATCACACCATGGACGGTTCTGTGGAAGAATTAGCAGAGCGCTGGCCGTCTTCACGGAAGTTTATGCAAGCGGTGGTGCTCACATTTCTGCGGAATGCTTCGTAGAAGGTGGAAGTTTTATCCAATCAGAATGAAGTGATAGTGGGCCTCAAGTGTTTAAAATTGTAATTTATTGTTTCGAGAGATTGAAGTTATCTTAATTGTTGATTTCGAACTCGGTGAACATGTGGTCTGTTGAAGCAGTTACAGCATTACGGGATAATTATGACAAACATCCATGCTTATAGAAAACAAAGCGAATTAATGGTCATGATACAAGCTAGGCATATACCCCACGGAGTTGGGAATTGTCGGGAGACGGCATGTTGTGACGTGGTTGAAGTCACTTTATAACCTCTCCATCGCCATATTGTCCCGCAAAAAAACATTGTGGAGATGGTGCCTGATCACGTCTGATGATGGTACATAGGTATTAATTAGAACATCGTTAAAAACAGTTAATTTCATTTAAAAAAAGGCACTTAAAACTGTCTCTAAAATGCAAATACTACACTTCAGCCAATGTTTTGGGCGTCTAATTGACGCAACGAATAGCTGAAAAAAAAGAACAGCTTCACACACTTACCATGTTATCATGCGGACGTGGCCACCCCTTGCTTACACCAATAACAATTCTACGTGTGATAGTTTCTCCCATAGAAACATCCATGCCGCTGCTATGGAGGCTTGGCTAGCAGTTTTGCTGGAAGCTTTTAATGGAGCCTACACGAAACCTTCCGGGAGAAGCTTACACTGCAGTAAGGTATACCCACACCAGCTGTTCCTTCCTTGTAATTGGCGGTCGTCTGCAAGAGAAACATTTGCCTAATTTGACCAGGCCAATCAGGACGCGTTTACCTCCGTACTGAATTATTGAGGTTGGTGTCCTGACAGTAGACATGTACCTGAAAGACTTTTGACCAATCACGAAACACAGGCGGTGTTTTCAATCCCAGCTAGTATCAAAATCTTTCCGCGAAAAAAAAATGCCCCTAAAAATGTATTACCTACCAGGTTATTTTGGGTAGGCTATATTTTATTGTAGCCCACTAAAGATTACAGTAATAATTCCAAAATAATATGTCTGTAACCTTACGTATGTTTTGTTCTAAAAAATGGTAAACACACACGTGGACGAAATAATACTGTTATTATTGTAAACTTAACCAGTTTTTGAATGTTTTGTTTAATATACCAAAATATATTCTTTTGGATTCATGTTGAAAGAAAGTGAACACAGTTTCCGTAAACTTTTGAATATGAAGATAGCCGTGAAATTAAGAAGAGCCCTGGGTACTTGTAACCAGAGTTCTTCGTATTTTTAAGTTGAAAAATTTTAACAGTGTATCTCTCCCTCCTTTCCCGAAATGAAATTCGAAATTCTTCCTACGCTCCTAATTGTGTAGCTAGGTTGCTGTTATTGTCTTGTCTGGGTTTGTTTTAAGACCCGCACACACGATCAGTCCATGTGCTCAGTTCGGAGTACTCAGTCCGAACTGACAGTTTGGACTGAACTGAAGCCTTACCCTCACACGATCAGTCTCGTGGTTGCTGTTGCCGTTGGATGTAACGTTTCATCGTAGAATATGGAAGAAACTTTGGATGTTGCAATTGCAGTTGAATTTTCAGTTAGAAAAATTTAAAAAAAAGCGCAACAAAAAAGGTGTAAACCAACATGTCTGCCACGACACTCAGACTGATGGCCTATTTGTTTGGACCGACAGTTTTGACCGGCGAGACGCTGTTCCCACACGCGGCAGTTCGGACTGAGAACTCTCGACAGTCCGATTTGATGGGAAGCCACCAGTTCGTCAGTCCATCAGTTCTCGGCCGGTCATTCCACCGTCCTTGCTCACACGTGGCAGTTTCAGCTGATAAATATACCCACACCAGCTGTTCCTTCCTTGTTATTGGCGGTCGTCTGCAAGAGAAGCATTTGCCAAATTTGACCAGACCAATCAGGACGCGTTTACTTCCGTACTGAATTATTGTGACAGTTGGGACTGATCGTGTGAGGGGGTCCCTGAACGCTAGAAGGAAGGGGTCCCCACCTCAGACGCATGGGCAGCGTGATGTTGAAGTCGCCGCCTTCCTCCAGGCTGCCGTCGCCTCCGTCCCCGGCGGCCGTGGTCGCCGGCGGCGGCGCCGCAGTGGTGGGGGCGGGCCGCCCCCCGCCCATCGCCGGCGGCCTGAGCGGCGGCAGCGCCGGGGGCATCCTCACCACCATCATGAGCCCTCCGGCAGGGACTGCCGCAGGCACCGCGCCGCCGCCGTTCCCCGAGGACATCTGCACCTAGAGCCCGCACACTCCTGCCCGCTCGTGTGTCCTTGCCCCAACAGGCAGACCAACTTTCTAGACCGTGATATTTTTATTTTATAATATTATTCTGCCCAACTGTATTTGTAATTTCTTCACTCATCAAATTTTATCTTAAGGAAACAATAATAATTTTAACATCGATGTATCCAATGGTTAGATACAAAAACTGCTTAAAAAGCGCTATTTTGCACTTTTAAAATCAAAATTTTCCGGTGGAGGACCCCTGGACCCCCCGTCTTAGTAAGAGGGGAATGGGTTTACATGACATAAAAATCATTATTTGTCCCCCCCAGCATTATGAACACAGCTACGCCAATGGTGCTGTCAACTGACTAGACTTTCTCTTGTACGGGTATACTGAATTGACGATCATGAAAGTTAAAAACTTAGTATAGCATTACACTAAATATTTTCACTCTGATATTTTTTTTTAATATTTCCCGTTGTTAAAAATGTGTTCAAACGTATGTTGAAAACATTTAATGGCACCAGATAAACAAAAAAAAAATAATTAAAAATCTTTTAAGATAGTAAAGTTTGCCAGTATTCCCTTACTAACATTTGAGAGGTTATTTCATATGTTCTTCCATCGAAAGTTAAAGCTTGGTAAGGTTTCGGCGGATGGACGAATGGACTTTCCAATGATATCTGATTGGCTGCACGTCATGTGATTGACGGACGGACGGGTGACGGACGGGCGAGACGGATCATTATGAGACCGGCTCCGGCCACGTCTGCACGATTACATGGCAATAATCCGGCAACATTACGTTCCATAAGGCGTTCATTAGTGTGCTAACACTGTATTAATTATTTTCAGTTCGCGAATACGACCAGACGATAATTTACCTACGAGAGTTACAGACGTGACGCGCCAGTGGTGTGCACATATAGGTTAACCACACATGTACATATGTAACTACTCTGTTTCGTAGGAGCGGTTCGCATAGCTCCACACTGCACGCCATACCCGAGTTCGAATAGCCACCTGTCAAGCCTCTGTTGTTCACCAACACGACACTTTATCACTCCGGTTAGCCAATATAACTGGCGGGGAGCTTCACTCCCGCGCCGTAGCTTACAAAAATGGGTTTGTATAAATACACCGAAATACGGGCAAATAAAGTTGAATACACAAACACAGGAAAAATAAATAAAATCAGCATATGTCCAGTGTTAACTGTAAAGACAGCATAGAGAATTCCATGAAAGGAATTTGTCAGAAGAGTATCACAACACAGACTAACACAGTGGGCTAAAAATGACGATACCATTACAACAAGATCAGCAAACACAAAACAACAACAACCTTGGACTACACAGTGACAAACCGAAGAACCCAATGATAATACTTAACAATAAATACTGTCAACACAACGACAATACAGTGATGCACAGTTGAATCCAGGGATGTAACTAAACATATATTCTGGCAAAGCAACGATGACAGCACAGACAACACAGCAGGCTTCTTAAGACAGAAACAGTTGCGACTTTTCGGTAACAGATCTCAGTTCCTGAAACGTCGCAACATCCATCATTTGATATCGGCTGATTTTGGCTTGTTTTCTGTGTTTTTGTATTAATTATTCTTTGTCCATTTCTCAGATTTTCGCTATGACATACAGTGTAAACCAGCAATGGAACATGTCCAAAATAATGGTTTAAGTAAATTTCCCCAATTGCGAGAATCATTTAAAGAACGTACTATTCTCCAGGCCATACATTTGGTCCGTGTGCACAATTATCCCACAGAACACGCACCCCAGCCATCGATCCAAGTGAGACCACAAAAGAGTGGATTGCATCTTGAAAAACACGCAAAGTGTGAGTTGTAGAAGCCTCGGTTCCAGGTATCCGCCATGCTGAATGACCCGGATGAAAGATTATTACAAATTAGTGGCACTACCTTAAACATCACCTAGATATAATTCCTGTTAGAACATACAAGGAGTTAGGTATCTTTAAACTGTCTGGATCTCTGGTATCCTTATGTCACCCCCGAATGGAAGTCATTCGGCAGAGCTGCAATAGTTTAACGTGCTGTATTTAACGGCATGTACTCCCATGAAGGCTACATACACTAACAATAGCTCCAAAGAGCCACATGGAAATGAGTACACCATTTCATCGCAACTTGGAGGTGTTCGAGGAGGCGCTACAACGAGAGGCTGAAGCAACCTATCCGAGCATCATTACCTCTTCCCCCCCCCCCCACAAATTTTAATTTGGTTAACCCTGTGTTTAACTCAAGGGAATCGTTATATGATTACCACAAGATGCTTAACTAAATTCATCACAACTCTGAGACTCCTCAGACAAACCAGAGAGCCTGTGATCTGGCCGAAGTGCATCCAATGTCTACTAGCTGTCCAGGCTAGCACCGGGGCTGTAGGCCGCTCACCACGTCCGCCCTTCAGCGGGGAGGGGACCCTCCGGATGTGCTCTAAGAGATCAGAGCCACCAAATGCCAGTGTGAGTCCTCGCCGTGTGACCTGGACTGGTAGAGGAAAACCTCAGCTCCCTGGATGGCCAAGTCTCTCGCGGTAGACAAGGCCGTGCACATCCGCTCCCCCGGTAACTATTCCCAGAGGGCAAACCAGAAATGAGTGAAGGATGGTTCTTTTGCATGTCCTTGATTGTAATAAATTTCAATCAAGCACATGGGCCCCGAGATCCGAGAGACGGATACGCCGTTTTCAAACGCGGTATGGTTATTGACAGCCGAACAGCTACGTCGAGAGGTTCAGAAAACCAATACCAACATCGGCGCCACAGAACCAACCATCAACACGCCGTATAACCCCAGGTTACCCTCAGTGCAAGCCCCCACTGAGGGACCCAAACCTATCACACCCTGGGACCCCTCGGTCACTCCCTGGATGGCAGTGTGAAGGGCACCCGGAAGATACTCACACCTTGCGTGATGCACATGATGATGTTCATCTTGAACATGGCGAACGCCATCAGGGCCATGGCGGTGCACACCAGCTCGAACATGTCCTCCTTCGACATGCCCGGGTGAGCGTCTGGTGCCCTGTGCACCTCGCCGCCGTAGTGGCCCCTGTGGCTCGGCTCCACTTCCTGTCCTGCTGCCTCACCAGAAACAACAAGTAGCTCTGTTGGTAACGTCTTAGTCATGTAGCTTTTCTCATGTGTGACAGTTCTCAACATGGACAGTTCCAGGGCAGGGCAAGACGGGCAAAAATTACATTTTTATTATCTTGTAATGTAATGTGTTGGTCAATAACTATTTTCATTCATGATTTCGTATTAGAAAAAAAACTTACAAATACTTATTTTATTGCCACGTATAACGAAGTGATTATACAGGAAAATTTTATATTAAGCATAATCCTAAGGATATTTAATTAGGAAATAATTTCAAAATATCCTAAGATAAATTAGCATAACCATCGTCGAGATTTAAGTTCCAGTTAATTGTTTTTATTTTTCTCTTCCCCCCCCCCCCAAAAATCCGACAGAAATGAAAACTATATGCTAGATATGTACCTAAGCGAGATAAACACGCAGAACTGATGAATAGTTCGTTTACATATGACAACCTCTGCTCGCGTACAATTTTTACGAATCTCGCGTGTGGATTTGTATGGATGAATGAATTACGGCTAGATATATCGGGGTCATTGGAGGGTAGAAGGAGTGATGTAAGATAATGGAGCTCTGACAAAATCAACGGGGGTTCATCGAGAAAATTTCAGGGTCGCGTTTCATACTTATGCAAAACCGGTTTTGACCCTGGTGGGAATCGAACCCTGGTCACCTCAGTGTGAGACGAGTTATCTGACCACTGGATGACCACGGCCTCGCATATAACTCAAGTACCTAACTCCCGGCTCACCTCCACATACTCTAATGGACAATTGACAACACTTTAGACTCGTTACTTACCCACGTAGTCAGAAGCCGCGAACTTGGAGTCCTCCAACATCTCCATGTACGGCCGGCGTGTTTCTGGCACTGGCGGTAGAAAAGTTTCCAGATCTAGCTCGGGTTCTTCGTATTCTACTTCGTCGTAGTTCGTGTAGAAGTTCAGGTCTGTGTCTTCGTCGTAATAGTCGTCCATCTCGGCGTGACTGTTGTACATGTCTTCGAGCGTAGTTGCCCTGCGAATAAAATGGCTCTTTTACATTTACTATATTAAGCTATATTTCTTAATATTTCAGGATTGATAGAAAAAATTGCTGTATGGAGAGAGAGAAGTAATGTTTTCTGTATTGTTAATGTATATAGTTTTAAGAAAAAATATAGAGGGAACACTCAACACCCTATATGCTATAATGCACTAGTGGCGAATTGGCAAACCCAAACAATACTTGAAAGCATAAGAGTTAAAAATTTATTAGTTTTGTATTTAATTGGACAACTTAACAGGAATTATCAAAATAAAAAAATAAAGTACTTTCTAAGATTATATGTACTCTTACAGTCACCGAACATGTTTTTGGTAGGTATTTTTAAAGGTGATCACATTGTGATGACTAAGACGTGAAACAAAATGAAGATCCAACGAATAAGGAAGCAATAGAATCGACTTCAGAAAGATGCAGGTGCCTTGTGCGGGATATCCAAGTGGACTGAGACTTCCAGCTGGCCAAATGTAGCCCACTGATGATCTATTATGACCACCGGGAAGCACTCTGTCCAAAAGTGACATAACCTTTCAGTGAACATGAAATATGCTGGTAATTTAGGAGCTTGTAACATAAAGTTTTTATTTATTTATTTTTTGACAGAAACAAGGAAGTGTTATGAGCGATAGCGGCTGGAGTAAAACACACAGCAAAAGGCAACGAGATGTTATAACCTCAGCAGAGCACCATCTGAATGTACCACGATTAATGCCAAATAAGCCGTTCAATTCTATTATTCGCGTGCATATCCTACACATAATTTTTTTTACTTATACAATATATTAATTTGTAAATAAATAATTTGTAATACTATAAGAATGACATTGTAACTTTATACAACACATGGCTATGGTTATCTTTACATATATGAAATACGTTTTTCAAAATAATACTGAGAATTTCTCACGAACATTGGCGCATAATTTGATATTTTAATTGATGTTTCATTCAAGCATATTTAAAAAAAACTGGAAAATAAAAGCGTATATTCAATAATTGGATTTTATTTTGTTTTAGTAGACTATTCTTATTACGTGTGCAGTTAATACTGGAAAGCTATTCAAGGTACAGTTTATAAGTAAGTTTAAATATTGGAGGCACTGGGACAACACAAAGCATAAATTTTCGCGTAAGAATTCGAGCACAATATGACTGCGAACACTGTTTTGCAGTGATACATTGTTTTAACGTAACGGTACATATTTACATGGATTATTCTGTTTCATTTACAAAAAAAAAAAAGAGAGAGATGGTTGTTGAACGAGACCTGGAGAGCCAGTCGTTGTAGCCGGCGGAGCCCGGGTCGGCTAGCAGGCCGCTGAGGCCCTCCGCCGGCTCGTCCAGCTCTTCGTCGCCGTCCTCGGAGGCCGCTGAGCCGACCCTCCTCTCCGCCCGGGGCGCCGCCGAGGCCATGACGTCGCTGAGGATCTGCCCCGCCACGTAGCTGCGGCACAGGTACTCGTTCATCATCCTCCTGCGGACAAGGCGCGGCGATCCTCAACCGGCATGGCGGCTCGTCGGTCCAGCGGCTCAACCACCCAGCCTCAACAGACACACGGTGCTGGAGATTTCCCACAAGCAAGGGCGTAGCCAGAGGGGGAGGAGGGTTTAGGGGTTCAACCCCCCCCCCCTTAGCACCAAATCTTTAATTAATTTCTTATGCTTCACTCAAACAAATTTCATATTAAAATTAATAAAATCTTAACCATTACAATATTTAAATTTAAGTACCGATAACTGCTAAAATAGCACTATTTTACACCTTAAAATCCAAATTTTCCCGGGGGAGGACCCCCGGACCACCCCGCTTCAATACGGGGGGGGGGGGAATTATTCTTAACACCCCCCCCCCTACACAAATCCTGGCTACGCCACTGCCCACAAGTCCTTTCCAGCGAGCGGCCTAGCAGCTCCGGTACCGGCCTGGACAGCCGGACAGATCACGGGTATGGTCTGGGTGACTGATGAGAGTGATGGATCGGGATAGGCGCCACTCGGTGGTTGGACTGACGCCCAGGATGGGCGTAGCCTAATCCCTCGCCACATTCAAATCACGATGAAATGGCGTACTGACCATTTCCCCACAGCTTATCGGGAGCCCTGTCGCCGTGAATCTAACCTACAAAGTGTGTACGTACGTGCACATGAAAGTAACGTTAAAGAAAGTGGCATCGAAATGATGATGAAAAAAATCCGTATGAATATTTTTTCTTCCATATTTATATAATTGATACATACTGTAAGTCTTGTGCTTATCTGAAGATATTTTCAGTTCCAAAAAAACGCTTAATAATATGGTTAATTGTCAAAAAATACCAATCATTATTTTTTTATCAATATATTATAACATAACGTAACATAATTAATGTAAACTATTCATGCTTGAAAATGGTTCCAATCACATTTTTGTTGTTTAAAGCCGGTCGGAAAGTTATTTGGCCGTAATAAACAACACATTACACTGAAGGTTAATAATTATATGAGGTTCAAATTCAAACAAAATGAAAAAAAATAAAAATTTTCAAGTGCATTTGTGCCATTGTCACTATAATATTTAAGGTCCGATTCGTGTGACTGAAGTTAAAAGTGGGAGTACAACTATAAAAAATCATATTTGGATGGTACTGTGAAGCAGTGTTCAGTCCTACCTATGCTAGAGACCAAATCTCGTTACATTAGTATCAAATATCGGGTTGATACACTCACCATAAGAGGCATAATTGTGGCCAAAAGATTGAGTAAAGTCTCTGAAGCGATTACTTGATTATTAGTTTGTGTATGATCAGAGGTTCCCTAATACTTTCAAGGTTTCTTCATAGGGTACACAATTTTCCAAGATATTTTAATTTTTTTAAATTGTTTCTATAATTTAAATTTTAAGTTGTAAATACATTTTGGCATGACGATGCATAAATATTAATTTTACAAGTTGAAATAATTCGTTACTGTCCAGGATTAGTTAATAGATTTCGGTGTATAACCACGGGAAGGAAGTGATTATTACCAGAGGACAATGATTACTTTCTTTCAGTGATCCTTGCAATAGGGAATTTTGATTTAATTCTGTTAATACATATGTAGGGTTCGTAAGGGATAGCCCAATTCAGTATAATTACAGTTTTATTTATTAATTTCTAATATTTGCATTAATAATAAAAAAATTGTATTTAAAAATGTCCGATCAAAAATCACTGACACTTAAAAATATTTATTATCAAGTCACTCAATGTCTGTCAAGTTCCGCAGTTCGCACTTCTCAATGGAGATAGGCTTTAACAGTGTTTCGCACCTTACCTCGCGCCTGTCCTAAAACACACATTATCGCGCCACTCAGTAGCCGCACTTTCACGATCCAGTCGAACTCCGCGTTGCGCTACACTCGGGGGGGGGGGGGGGGGCGGTAATTCTCACACCCTCTTCGCCGATGTCGCACCTTCGCTTGCGGAACACTCGGAACTCCGGAACTGTGGCGGAACTCGCTCGAAACTCCCGCGGAGGCCAGCGTCACTGCTCAAGTACCCGGGGCGCACTTCTCGAACCGACGAGAGCGGCTGTGACGAATCGCGTTATTCTGGGCCAACCCGGACGCCCGAAACATCGAGAAAGGCGGCGCTCGTTCAGGCCACTCTCCGCACGGTGGCCCGCGGAATTCGCAAGGCCGCTCCGCGATTGATAACAGCGCCGAGGAAAGACGATGCGTGGGGAGCGAAGGGGGGGGGGGGGTAGCAACGACCCTTGTAATCCGGCCAGGCGCGCCTGGCATGCCTTACGTCAGTGGACGGCATTTGACACGGCACGTGACGCCAGTAATTGTGCAGGGCTGCCAGCCAGCTCCAAACCTGGCGTGTGTCACGGTCCTGTCTGCGTTCGTAACAATATAATTATTTGGACACATGCCATTGCTGTTTTACACTGATTTCATGGAAAATTTTCAATAATGCAACATGAAATCATAAACCCACAGAGAACAAGCTTAAATCATCTGATGTCAAACTTTAAATATCAAACAACACAGAATATTCCGTGTAAGGAATTCAGCCAAAAAATAAATAAAAAAACAAAAACAATTAATAGCACAGAGGAACACAGTGGGCTTACATCGACGAAAAAGTCTTAACATAAACACGTAAATGCAGATAGACAACAACCTTGGACAACACAAACGAACGTCACAACTGTTTTGTTACACGTAGCCAACTGTGTTCGTCTGTGCTGTCGTCGTTGTGTTGTACACAATACCTGTTTAGTATAATAATTGGGTTCAACTGTTATCTGTGTTGTCCAATATTTTTGTCTGTCTACTTTTGCTGTTTTTGTTGAAATTGTCTCTTCAATGTTAGCTCACTGTGTTCGTCTCCACTGTTATTTTTTCTTGAAAAAAATTATCCTTCCACGGAATATTCTGTGCTTTCTTAGGCTGATTTAGGCTTGTTCTCTGTGGGTTTAGTTTGCATTTTTGTTTTGCATTCTTGAAGTTTTTGTGTGACAAACAGTGCAAAACTGCAATGGAAATTGTTAAAATAATTGTATTGAATCAACAATTACTGCTTTAATGATTACATCAGTCCTCAAATTTTGACTTCAACAAGTGTTCAGAGCTACGATATATATGTATGCTCTTAGGTGTTCAAAGCTAAGATATATTTTCTCAAGTATTCAAAGCTAAGATCTATGTTCTCAAGTGTTCAAAGCTAAGAAATATGCCCTCAAAAGTCCAATGCTAATCTCTATGCTCTCAAAAGTCCAAGACTAAGATATATGCTATCAAGTGTCCAAAGCTAAGATCTATGCCCTCAAGTGTCCAACACATAACCTATGCTGCCGAGACAAAAAAAAAGTAATAAGTAATCTGATCTCCAGCTGTAGCAAAACAATTGAAACTCCAAAATAGCAAGAACTTATATACCAAGGCCTTCAACACACGACCAATTATGTTTTAACTCTTATTGCGTATAGACAGGCTATGTAATGAAATAGCAACATGTAATAAAGAAACATATATGTTTTAATATGGTACAACTTCATTCCAGCTAAACAGAACATTTATTTAATGCTATGTACTTACTTTCAGTCAAGAATGATCAATAAATGAAACTAATTGTTCTATTGTGTTGTTAGTTTATTTTAATGTAGTTGTTGACAGGGATAGCAGTCAGAAGTTGATCAAAAAAGATGCTGATCACCTGGAATACATTTTATATACAGTTTGTTCGGAAACTCACCCGAATGGCAATATCTGCATTTGAAAATCGATTTTATATATGGCGTCTTTGAAAAATATCGAAAAGTATTTGTATTTTGCTAAACTATGATTCCGAGAAAAGAGTTTTACTAAGCGGTGTTAGTCGCTCTATCGACAAACTTAAGAAACTATCCTCCCTTCATTTTCCCTTCATCAAAATAAACGTGGAATGGCGCCCTCTTAATGCATACACTATTTGTTCCTTCCGATGATATGGATATTTTATGCTTTTAGATCGATAGTTATCGCCAAATTAACACACCACACGCTTATCGTGGCAAATACCTAGGATGCACCGTTTCAACTTACAAGTTTCAGCTATAATAGTTACATGACTAAAAATAGTATATTAAATAAACTTATGTATAATCTAGTTGCTACTAAATGAAATTTTAACATCCTTTATGATGTATCCTTTATCAGAGTAAATAATCTTGTTTTCAACGATCAAAATGAATAATTGCTTTTTTGTTCAAAGACAAATAAATTACCTGTGGAAATCCATGACTGCAAGAGCTTCGTCGAAATTCCCGTCGAATTTTTTGAGTGCAGAGTGTCTAGTGTTATTAGCAATTCCGTCAAACGTGTTGCCAACAATCAAATTTTTCGAAAGAAGTTCTGGGTTAAGTAGATCCTTCACACGAATCTCATCTTCAGGTATCGCCATGGTAAGTGCAGCAAGACTCGTCATAACACGCATCACTCCAGCTAGCATGATCAAAGAAATACCAGGATGGACATTGCTCAAATGTCACACGTCACTCGCGGATTTTATTTTTACATCCTTTCACCTTGGTTCATCCATTCAAAGAACTTATAGGTTCACATTGTTTTGGTCACAAATCATCTTCTACATTATTTATGAAACTGAAGCACCCACGTGTCAAAAAAAACGTCGCACACATAAACTGCTTTCATCGGAAAGTAAATAAATAATTTTATCTAAATAATTTTTGTTAGTCATGACTTTGGAGATATTGTAAACGGGCAGCCTGTTCAGAAATAATGCCGACATACCGTATGCCGAACATAATACTCGAGACTGCAGCTCCGAGATTACACTACTCGAGACAGCAGCTCCGAGTTTACGCGCTTACGCAACCATTGAAGTCTCCGCGCCGCAGCAGACGCCAACGGGTCTCGGTCGCGCGCAACTGCCGGGCCGCGTCTCTTCGCCGCTCGACGCGCCATCTCGCGAGACCCGGGCGAACTTGACGCGGTCACGGCGGTCGGCGGCGCGGAAACAATTAACAAGCGCGAAGAGCTGGCGATGTGAAAATGATAACCTGCGGAAGGCGCTACTCGAAAAAGGTTCTGTGATTATGGTCTCGTTAACCACGGAGCTCAAACAGCAGGACGACGGCTGTTCATACATCACGGTCGGGTATTTTCGGGTAAGACTGCCGAGATTAGATTCGTGCAACTTAGCGATTACAAACCTAACTGGTTTGGTCTCTAAATTAAAAAAAATCATTGGGATTGTCAACAGAAGTGAAAACTTAAAGCTTTGTTTTTAAATGTGTAATATGACATCATTTCTACGTCAAATGTACGTAAGAAAATGATTTTGGTATTAAATCAGTACGATGTCAGCATGATATCATTTATCCTTACATCATTTTTTAGTCACAACAGATGTCAGTGGTATGTCAAAATTACGTAAAAATTCATTACTTAGCTATGACCTACCCCAGTGATGTCAGACCTACGTCATGTATTCACGTGGTCAAATTAACTTCACTTACTGCTATTACAGCATGGTCGGTGATGCGAACTCACAAGATTTTACCCATCCAACGCGGCTTAAGAAGTTTTCACGTCAAAAATTATATGTACACGCAGCTTTGAACTAAATTCTGAAATGTTATTTATACATTATGCCTTCGAAAAAAAAGCTGACGCATAACATAAAAAAAATATTAAAGGACTCGTTACATGTTATATGCCCCACATTCCATTTTTAACACAAATATTTTTATGGATGGATTAATTATGGTTAAATAAATAATATTTAAAAATTAAAGTAGAATATCTTGTCACAACACGTAAAATTAGGCCTGCAATTTTCCATTGTAATTTGCCTTCACGTCATTGATGACAATTATAAAATAATAACAACTGAATTTTTTTAAATTATTGCTTTATTTTTATAACAAAATTAATCTATGACTAGGCAAATCATAAGTAAGCCATTTTTTGGAATGTCCCGACACGCAACAATTTCCGCTAAGTTATAAAATATTTCAAAATGGGAATTTCTTTTTCGAAGGATACACAGAAAATAAGCAAATGATTATTGGTACATCGAGATATTTAAATCTACTGAATGCCCATCTACAATCAACATAATATTAACACATCGATAGTTATAGCGATAAGCACTCTCACAATACAAAATAGCACAGCGGCCTGGCTACAATAACATAAACTTAACTCTATTTATATGTTTAATTTGGTGATTTTAGCTTTCGAAAACTTAATGCTGTTGTAGTTGGCAGGGTGTAATTATAAGGAAAAAAATTAATCTTAACAACATAAATTCTATTAACAACACAGGAATTGCACAATTAGATGCAGAATTATATTTTTTTCTTCTTCGAAAATCGGACCACGATGTTTGTAGCTTAACAACATTGTGCGAACAAAATAAACCAAATAAAATAATATTCGGCACAATCTAGTCAACACACGGATTTTATTTTAAAATAGAGTTCTCAAATGATGACGTAGTAGAGCGTTCTGAGCTTCTTATTAGTCGAAATACGATTTTAGCAATAGCATAGTATTAATCAAGAGTTTAACCTAGAGCGAATTTTACTTAATACCAATACCGGGCTTTTGTAAAAATGCTTATCTCAAGGTACGATTGTGGCTAGTCAGATTGAACAAAATAGAGTTTAACTGTTATGTATAAAACTGTGTTGTACTCGTGGCAAGCTTGTGTTGATTGTGGTCGGGTGTTTAGAAATGGCACTGGATTCTGGCTTCAGAGTTCTGTGTTCCGAAGCAAGCAGGGAATGCAAGCCCGTGGGAGGAAGAAAAGTGTTTCTGTTGTAGGGAAAACGTCTGGGACGGGGGAGGGTGTCCCTCCCCGCTGAAGTGTGGACGCGGCGAGCGGCTATCAACTCCGGTGCTAGCCTGGAGCACTAGTGAAGTATGGATGTGCCTACTCTTCGGCCAGACCACAGGCCTTCTGCGTCCCAGAGATGTGACAGACATGGTTAAGCGACTTGCGATTCTTTTAGGATGGGGATTCCTTTTGAGTCAACCACAGGTTAACCGAATGTTCAAGGGAGGGGGGGGGGGGGCGGCAGTGATGCTGGGATGGGTTGCCTCAGCCTATCATTGTTTCCCCTCCCAAAACACCTACAAGTTGCGATGAAATGGCGTATCCATTTCCCTATGGCTCTTGGGAGTTCGTGGTGTTGGACTCTGTCCTTAATTTGAGTATATGCCAGTAAATCCAGCACGTTAAACTTATGCAGCATTCTCGCCTGAAGAATTCTGTTTCTGCTCTAGCTTTATCAAGTTTTTACAATGTTTTGTCAAAACAACAAGATGATTATCGTTAGTGTTCAAAGGAAAAGGCTCGGACACAATCAACATAAGGTTTTCACGAACACAACACTGTATTATCCATAACAGTTTAACTTCATGTGATTAAATCCATCTACAATCTTACAATTGCTTTAAGCATTTACACAGCCTATTATTAGTAAACAGTAAAGATCGCTTTATTTTTAACTCCCTCCGTTATTCTTATTTTGGTATCGAAGGTGGCACGGCAAAAAAAATAGTCTGCTATAATTATAGTTCTATGTACGTATACTCAAAATTGGGTACATTAATAATATAATCAATCCATGTAATTGATAAAAAAATTGTATTTAATATTTAAAATTTTTAAGTCAAGAAGAAAAACTAAGCCCACGATTTAGATTCACAAACAGAAATACAATCCACAGAGCAGGCTATAACGGATAATGTTGTGATTACATGCATAAAACGCTCCAATTGTTTACAAATAATTTCCTATTGAAATAATTCACAAAATTTCTCGCAAGTGTCAAAAACCTTGCTAGTAAATTGAATGCATATCATCAAGTATCACGATCTAATAAAGTAATCACCAATTAAATAAGTATCCACACAATAGTGAGCTCCTTTTTTAATATATCTTCAACATACACAACTAAGAGAGAAAATCTTCATGAAGAGTTTATTAAAAATGCTGGCTGAGACAATTTACTTTTTTCTGTATCCGGTTTCAGCACGGTTATGGTTCGTCGACATTCGCAACACGTGGAGGCGCTTGCTGGCCGATAAGAGCAGAGACGAGTGCCGTTAATGATACGGTTATGCTGGTTGGTCGGCAGTCGAGGAAACCTGCCTCGCACAGCCAACCAGACTGTGACGCTCGAGCTTCTTACACAATAAAAAAGCTTTTAATGTGCGAAATTTACGTTAAAACGAGTAATTTAAAGACACGTTAGCATCTTGTTTGCTCTGCCATGCCGGGTCTATTAAATTTATGACCCGTCATACTTAGAATTACAATGATAGTTATATATAGCAAAAAAAGTAATTAAACAACTACGTCACCACCGATCGCTGCGGGAGCGCGCTGCATAACAGTACCTCAGATTGTCCATTTAAGAGAGATTAGACCCCGCCATCTTGGATTTTTCCATATTTTTGCTATAATTCTAATTATGAACTATTTTTCGCAAATTTTTACATTTCAAGGCATAAATCGACCTTCCAGACCTTCTAGTACGTTGTAGCAACCAAATATTTACCAACAGGCTCTAATTTGTATGTTCTGCGAGTAAATAACTTATTATTTCACGCGGGTGTCTATAACTGTCATTGTAATTACACCAGTTCGCAAGTGTCGACTTCAAGTAGCCAAAGATAAGTTCTAAGCCACGTAAAAAATAGCATGAGAGATAGGCCTAAATTAGAATGAAATTTTCTCAAAATGGAAATTTCAACAAGGATATTCCTTTGCTTAATTGTCACGCTAATTTTCAATCATGTACATAGAAAGTGATATCTTTCAATAATTATGCTTTGAGGTTCATAACAAGATTTTGCACAATAATCCCGAAGAAAAAAAAATATAATTAACGTTAAATTCTCAAAACAGTTATCACTTCACTCATATTTGATTTGTATAAAGTTAACCATAATAACCAATAAAGTCACTAAATAAAAGTACATACTAATGTTTTCATTCTTTTTTTTTTTTACTTTCTAAAAGGGCTTCAAACTCTGTGTGCCCAAGGGTACCTGCATGGCCTAAGATGACCATGACTCTAACGGTAATATGCATACAACGTACAACTGATTTAGGCCTACACTGAATCCTAGTCATCGCAATGGTTCACGAACGGAAATTTCAGTAAAAATTTCAATAAAATTTTCTCTGCTTTTATTGGTTGATATTTTCAAAGGAAAGAATATCTGCTTCTGATTTAAACTATGCAGCCAAAAGATTTTATAGGAAAATGTTTTACTTGCCCATAACGAACCATCATAAGTTTTTCAAAAGTATCAGCACTGCTACATGAAATTTAACAGATGTTTACTCCGGTTTTCAGGCAGCTACTTCCGTGCCAATAACTATTTTGCGATGAGGCGAGGTAATTGGTCGCGATTAAATGCAGGCTTACAGAGCGCTGGTGCGAGGCGATATAAATCCTGAAAGGAAACCCATTGTGCTCGTGGGCCGCTGTTCTCTCCAGCACGTCCGCAAACTCGCGTGTTTGCCGCGTGGGACGGGCTCGCCGCCCGGAGACACAGCGCCGCAACTGTGACCAGCGTCCGTCTCGTCTGTCAGCCGTCCGTCTCGTCCGTCAGCCGTCCGTCTCGTCCGTCAGCAGTCCGTCTCGTCCGTCAGCCGTCCGTCTCGTCCGTCAGCCGTCCGTCTCGTCCGTCAGCCGTCCGTCTCGTCCGTCACCCGTGCGTCTCGTCCGTCAGCCGTCCGTCTCGTCCGTCAGCAGTCCGTCTCGTCCGTCAGCAGTCCGTCTCGTCCGTCACCCGTGCGTCTCGTCCGTCAGCCGTCCGTCTCGTCCGTCAGCAGTCCGTCTCGTCCGTCAGCCGTCCGTCTCGTCCGTCACCCGTGCGTCTCGTCCGTCAGCCGTCCGTCTCGTCCGTCACCCATCCGCCCGTCTCGTCCGTCAGCCGTCTGTCTCGTCCGTCACCCGTGCGTCTCGTCCGTCAGCCGTCCGTCTCGTCCGTCACCCATCCGCCCGTCTCGTCCGTCAGCCGTCCGTCTCGTCCGTCACCCGTGCGTCTCGTCCGTCACCCATCCGCCCGTCTCGTCCGTCACCCATCCGTCCGTCTCGTCCGTCAGACGTCCGTCTCGTCCGTCAGCCGTCCGTCTCGTCCGTCTCGTCCGTCACCTATCCGTCCGTCAACGAGCCGAGCGATTCGCAATCATCCGCACGGCCGTCAAATACTTTTCCATTTTAATGCTGCCAACAGACTATAATTCTTAAGTACTGGTAAATATTTATGCAAATAGATATATTATACCGACGATCATGACAGTTAAGCACTTAGTAAATCATTAAATTTTTGCTCTGATATAATTATATGAAAATATTTTCAGTTGTTAAAAATTATGTTCAAACACGTTAGTTAAAAACATTTAATGGAAGCAGCTAAACATATAAATATGCTTAAAAAACCTTTTTTTTAAGATAGTAAAGGTTGCCGGCAATAGGTATCTTGCTAACATTTAGGAGGTTATTGCATCTGTCCGTCCGTCGAAAGTTGAAGCTTGGCAAGGTTTTTACGGACGGACGGACGGAATTTTCTAGGCCATCCGATTGGCTGCAGGTCACGTGATTGACGGACGGATGAGACGGATCATTGTGAGTCCAGCTTAACCTTTTCAGTCCACTCGTCCACTGAAGTGGACACTTTATATCTCAGTGATGCACGGAGTTTAACAAACCTTTAATGTGTGGGCCATGGAGTACCTTCATTCTAGTCGACAGATACTATGTGGCTATGAAATAAATAATTTTTATTTTACTTTTATTAATTTTTATAAAATAATTATACTTTATTATTAAAATTATAGCGTAAGATTATTGCTGCACAAAAATAAAATAATAATAAACCTACAGTAAGAAATTCAAATTAGTAATATCTAGGAAATTGAAGAAGTGTAACTGAAAGCTTAACACCCGGTTGATTGTTTTGTCAACCTAAAATGTTTTTAAGTATTAAAATTAACCGAATATAAAAATCATAAAATCCCTCCGAGACACGATGGTAATAACACTGATTAAAAATGCAAAACTACACAAATACGAGGGAAGAAAATTGTGCTAAAACCAACATGATTGTATTTTCATAATATCAGAAATGCCTTTCACAAAACTAGTAAAATTCAGTGGGCTGAAACTTTTCAAATAGCATCGCCGAACCAAAAAATAAAAACTTAACACTAAATATATCTTAAAATATTGAATAAAATACATAATATAAGATTAAAAAACGAAGTATATAAACACTGTACATGACCTATAGTACCGAAAAAGTTGCATGAAAATATCTGGACTCCAAACAAGCTACTTAAGTGACTTTACCAAAAAATTACTACAGGATTTTTTGAGCTAATCATTTGAAAATAATTATTCGCAAAACTGTGTATTTGCTAAACACGTGGAACGTCAATACAAAATGTTTCTTAGCCGGTTTTTTTTAATGTTCGACAGTACTCAAAATCCATTCACTGCTATATAAAGGTAATTTTTACACTTTATAGAAATCGGTTTATTTATTTTATTCACGCTTAACATTTTCATCAGTTTAAATTATAGTTTGCTTATTCTATGCAATTGTGTGTGATTTGAAAAGTATTTTACTTTGTCTATGATTATGATTTTTATCTTTGGTCATAAACCTTAAATTTTATTTTAATTCATTTTTTTCTCGGCATTTGTAAAGAATAGGAGTCTTTATTACTTAATTTCTGAACAAACAGTTCATGTTTTGTCAAAATTTATAGAATCGCGTTGTTCTTAACAAGATAGAGAAGAATGTTCTTTTAGAATGTTCGTCAGTAAGCACGTTTTTAAGTTGGATTCTCCAAATATCTACTAAAAGAAATATGACGATATTAAATATTTCGAGCTGGATTGCTGAAAATTAGAGAAGATTTATTGATATTTGTAAGAAATTAAGTGGATTTATATAAAATTAGTTACGAAGAATTACCAGTTATTATCAACGAGTCCTGAACCATCAGCTGCGGATATCGACGTGTAGAAAAGAACTTACCAGGAATATATAATTTTGAGGATAATCTAAAATTGACCTGCGAAAGAATAACCGGCAAATCCAATGAAGGTTTGATGTCCGAGTCTACTTCTGTCCTGTCCAACAACGACTGACTGAAGGAAGTTGTGGAAGAACGATTCAACTCGACGATGGAGTATCCAGAGGAGGACGGTCCGTGAGCCAGTCCGACGACCAGCCCCAGGAGACCGTTCGAGAGGAGTACCCGAAGGACTGTTTCTACCAGTAACGAGAGCGATGGAGGTCGCTGTCCGCTGATCGCGCCGTGCAGTGGTCACCGAGTATTGCCTATTTTCCCTGGTGTGGTTTGCTGAAACTGAGGTTGGTTTGTCCCAGTCCCGTCCCGTCGCTGTATAAACTTTCGTCGTTACGTTCAAGATTTATATCCACGTTAATAAACAATTATTCATTCAAAGAGACTTAAAGAATTGAAAGTTTAAACTAAAATTGTAACTCCTATTCTGCATACATACTAACTTGGCTAATTTAATTTATCGTATATTATACCGGGATCCCAGTATTAGTTTTAGACGTAGTACATGATTGGAATTCATTTTGGAGTTAGTAACTATTGAGTAGGATGTTTATTCTGGTGTAGTATGTTTTCACTGAAACCCAGAGGTTTGCTCACCGTCTGATTACTAAACGGCACACACTCATATACAATTGATTTTAGCTTATTATAACTTTCAACATGAACTAAACTTAAAAGGAGAGATAATTTTTAGTTTTTTTGATCTGAAGTAACTGATTTACATCTTTGCCTAAATATTAATTTTAGGAACTTGATTACTACTTTGCACTTGGATTTATGAGTAACTAAAACCCCTGAAAGAATTCCAATTATCTTAGATTAGCAAATAATTTTACCTATACTATAGTGTGACTTATTAATTCTGTGAATCAAATATGTTGTATGATTGTTATGTCAACGATACAACAACACTTTGATAATACACTACCATTTGATACAGATATCACATACTTTTATTTACCACAGATAAAATAGTTACACTAAGAAATATTTTCAGTTTGTATTCTATTAGGGTTAATTTACACTATTCAATTCGTTCATCCTGGAAGGACACAACAGATGTTAGGAAAATGATAATAAATAATTAATAATTTCCGTTTGACACATTAGTGGGTTCCGCGCAGCTAAATTTCTATAAACTTATAAAAAATTATTTCCAAAGCCAAAATCAAAAGTTCGGTTGCCACCTAAGCTTTTCTAAGTACCTAAAAGTATATCATTGCTTCATCAAAACCTGTATGGAAAATATTACGTTTAGCATTTTCAGCAACTGACGACACAGCTGAAATATTTTCTATCAATCAGCTCAACAAGAAGCAACACTTTTGGGCTTCAAAAGAAAACGGGCGTAGTTTCAATTTCCTACTGTTTGTTAAAAATTTTCTCCGGAGGGGCCTACTTCGTCACAGTTTTTGGATCGCGCTCACTTACTTGCGAATACGTTGCTCATGAAGTCATGACCCAATAGCCCAATAAACTTAGGCTGCGAACGATGAAGGCAGTTGGCGAACCCTCCACAGCAGTTGGTCTTCGTGACGTCACACGCCGCTCGCGCCGCGGCGTCGATTCCGAGAACCACAAACACGCGATGCCAGTTTTGCACGCAACGCAGCTGACGTTCCAAAAATATACTCAATAAACTCCGAGCTGCCAAGGAAGGAAATAATAATATAAATTTAGCCATATGAAACAATTTCAACATTTCAACATAATGAATCAATATTTACGTTTAAACAAATTTAAATATTAAAACCAAATATAGTTAAATAAAAAGTAGTAAAATGAGCTCAAAAATATGGACTTAAATTTAAAATAATTATTAAAAACACAAGTTTTTCTATCTATGCAATGCACCTAACTTAAATCGATATCACTGTTTAAGAAGGATTTTTTTTTTAATATTCATCGAAGCTCATTTGAATTCTATTAATAATCTTCACAGTGCAGGACGGAAAATTTAAAATCTGGTTTTATGCGGTTCGTTGCCAATAATTTGGATAAATATGTACGAGATACGAAATCGTGATCCGCAGATTCAAGATAACGTGCACCCGCCTGCGCTGCTGAGATCAGCTACTCCAAACATTCGGACAGTTGCCGGGTTTCCCCGACGCCAGCCGTCAAAGTTGGGCGGCTGTGGCCACGGGGCGCACTCCCGCCCTGGAAGCCCTATAACGTTTTAAGCAGGTGTTCAAGTTCCCAGCCTTTCATATTTCCTCCATTCCGTATTAGTTTTCATATAGCGGCGGGGTGGGTTGCTAATGGGCCGGCCCGTGATTCCTGACAGACTTTCATTACCGCTCACCGGCGCCTCTGCAGTCCTTTCCGCAGCCTCCTCCCCCCCCCCCCACATCATCCTGCACACCCTCCCCCCCCCCCTCCCACCGCGTGGCCGGCGAGGTCCGGGCGCAGACGGACTGCGCATGCGCCGGGCTGGCCTCGCGACCCGGCGCACACTCCCCAGGTCCCCGGGCTCGATGACTAATGCAGTTCCGCTTCGCTTCACGCACGACCAACGCACTTACTTTACGAGCCAAGGAAAAATTTATTACGGCCATCTTGGATCTGCCAAAACTTTTCATCGCCAGAGTTATGATTTCGAAGGTCGTACGTACATATTAATCCAAATAAATTGGCAACGAACCGCATAAAATCATATTTTAAAACTTTTCCTTCCTGCACTGTGATGCATTTCTATTCATTTCAAATGAACTAAAATTAATATAAAAAATATATTTTTTTAATAGCGTCATCGATTTAAGTACATTTCATAGGTAGAGTCTCAAAAATTTTCCGCATTAATTTGGTGCCAGGCTGTAATTCACAGGCATATATATATATAAAACTCTGATATGCTTCCGTATTGGCTATTTGTTTTATGTAGAACCTCCCCTTATTTTGTGATTTAATCTCTCTATAGTTAGCTGGTAGTTGACTATCCCACAGTTGTAGAGGGGAGTGTCCGTACAATTTTGAACCTATCGCCAAATGAATGCTAAGGTACAGTCATTTGCAGTCTAACCGGTGACCAAAAGACTCCGTGAAATCTCCAGGTCTCTGGGCACAGACCTTCTCTAGTGTATGAGGTTCATAGCCGCTCACAACTCTGATCGGCGGAAGAGCCTGTTGAGGCGCATTTCGCAGGAGGTCTACTGTTTCAACTTGACGGCGAGGCAGAGGCCTCTGCCTGCAGAGCGCAGAGTAACGGGGCGAGCATAGCGGTGGTAGAGGGGAGGAGGGGGTAAGGTGCCGCCACACAATGCGGCGCCGGGACAGCCTCGTTATTAATGACGGGGGCTCGCGATGAGACCACTTCGCGCGCCGCTGAGAGCCGTCGCGACCAGCGTCACCGGCGGCGGTGATCAATCCTGCTGACTTGCGCCGCGTCCGGCCCTCCGCAGGGCGCTAGTGTCGCGCGAGGGTCTTCCGACCGCAAGCAGGGATCCTCGGTCACCGTAGTCGCCGACGCGTTATTTATTTGTTTTTTCATGTGTAACATCTTAGCTCCCGGCACCACGCGGCATTTGGTAGGAGTAACTTCGTGAATGAAACGGAAGTCGCATGGAAACGGAAACGTGTAACTACCCTGCTGCCACCTTGTACCGGAGGACGTGAACAAAAATACAAAGGGAAACTTTATAATACAAACTGTTTATTGAATTTCAACAAGATGGACAGTATTTTAATGAAGTTCCTTGTCGAAAATCAGGCCCAAAAGCGGGGTTCAGTAATTTTTTAAAAGTATTTTTCGCTTTTATCGGAGCCGTTTCATTATGTCCTAATTTAAAATCTCGGTCTGCAAGTCAAATGGTTCGATCGTCAACGAATCTGCTCCGGCAGCGAATTCTAGCGGCGGGTGCGGAAACTGCTTGTGATTGGCGATGTATGTAGTTGAAAACACAACTTGCGTATATTTATCACGGTCGACATTGTTTTAAAGAATCTTAAGTTAAATTCCGTGTCCACGTTTCGTTTTATAAGTGTATTTTCAACATGAGAACACATGAATTAATTTGCTTGGTACCGAAGTAAGATGTTACACACACACTATAGAGTTACACACACACACACACACATATATATAGGAGAGGGATAGAGCGATATAGAGGGAGATATATAGAGAGATAGAGAGGTAGATGTATGTGTAGATAGAGAGATATAAAGAGGCATAGAGATATTCACAGAGAGACAGAGAGGTAGAGATATGCTTTGTTGGTATATGTGTGCCTACTTAAAAAAAATACGAAAAAAATATATTCATTGGGGCATTGCAACGCATGCCGGGCATACTATAAGAGATTTCTGTTTCTGACTATAAGAAAAATGTAAGAGATACGTTTACAAGAATAGCGCTTGAATAACAGAAATTACGACGAAATAAAAAAAACATGGCGCGTAAGACCAAGTATTAATTATGAGATTATATATACCTATATAGATATATATGTGTGTGTAACTCTATAGCAATGAAAATATTAAAAATATATATTTTTTACTATCGATTTTTTTATCTGTTACAGGTGTGACATATGTATATTAAAAAAAAAGCGCGTATCCGAATGCAAAATTTCGTCAAAATTCCAAAGCAACCGGCGAAGTTCAGAGAATAAAGAATTTGATTGAACGAACATTTACATTTTTTATATATATTGATAATGTCACGCAAGTGACAATCTACGCTTGACATTATTGTAGATTGTCACTTGCGTGAAGTTTTAAAAACACAAATAACGTTTGGTAAATTCCTTGTCGTCGAATTTGCAACCAAACAACAAACACAAAAGAGCTACCGTGATAAATCTAGGAATATCCATTAAGTAATAGGAATTACAATAAAAAGAGATAACTATTACGTGTGTGAGATAGAGTCTTCACAGTCTTGATGAGTTATGGGTACAGCTCCTAGGACCATTTATCATATATTTCTCGGCTTGTAGCAGCCATAACTGCGGCAGGTCACGAACTTCGTTCAAACTTTAAGCGACTTGCCTCGACGTTGCTTGTTATACGTTCTTCTTAACACTACGTTCGACTCGAAAATTTGACGGTTATCACAAAATTTTGTTGCAAATACTTCGTACATAAATCCATTTTGAAAGTTGTTCTCAGTTTCTCATTTTCCCCACCGTGTATGATATATATATATATATATATATATATATAAAAGCTGGAATTTAAGTATTTTTTATATAAGAAAATAAAAAATATGACTATGCGTAGTATATTATCCTGCTTCATTAAAACTGTTAGATCTAATTGGAATTGAGTTTTTGTGCCTTACAGCACCTATAAACGAATTATGACATAAAATAACAACATACACTGATACACATCAATGCGACAAAACACGAAACAACACAACACACAGATAGATAAAGATTGGTTACTTTGGTTTACACAAAAATCTTAAACCGAAACTAAAATGGTGTATACAAAATAAATATGTAGATTACAAAAGTTTTACCAATGAATATTTGTAGATTATTCAAAAGGCGTTATAATTTTTTACACATTTTATAGTTACTAATGGTTTTAAAAGTGTCACTAATTCTGTAATTGAAAGTTGGAATTCTTAATCCAAACCGAGTCATTATGTCTGAACCAAACAAAAATGGTAATAAAATGTTTATAATAAAAAGTGCATCACTGATCAAACGTCTAATAAATAGAAAATGCAAAAAGGTTATATAGGAATGTTGCATATTCAAAATAATTTAAATAACTGAAATTTTTAAATATTAATTTAGGAACTTTTTCTGCATACTTCCAATTCTTTTCTAATTAAAATTTTTAGATGCAGAGAAAGTTTTAAATTTAATAAGACCTAAATATCATCATGTGTTGCTAATAATATTATCTACATGTTGGTGAAAAAAAGCTTTGCATCCGATATAACTCGAAGGTCTTAAATGAGGACACCAAGTTTAATGTCATTACTTACTACGTGATAATTCTGATTAATTATATTAGGTTTTTTGACTAAAGGTTATACAATAAATGCTATCGGAATTCAGAAACGTTTGTTAACTTGAAAATCAGATCCGGACAGCTGAAATATCTTGCTGAATAGTTTCACAAACGTATTTCCCACTTATATTTTTTTCCATGAGCATCTTTTCTTGATCAATTCTGATTACAGTTGGAATATCATTTATTAAATTTTAAAGAGTAGGTAGTTGAGATAAACTACTACTTTGCGGAAAGTTTCAAAGGCTTTGCTCATGTTGAAATAAATAGAATATTTTATTTACATCTGGATTTATACTGGTTCACACACACACACACACACACACATATATATATAAGCGTGTGTTAAAGACGATATTCCTGATTGAAAACTATGTGGTTTTACAGAAATTATATTTTTAGGGATAAAATTCATGTGCCTATAAATATTTTTTCGTCAATACAAAAATACAAAAAACAAAGGTTTGTGACTAGAATTTAACCGTCAATAATAACTCACACTCACACATTTAATTAAAATATTTTTGTACAAAAGCAATTTTTTTTAATGTTTTAAATGTTTGTTTGACGTTTATTTATAACATGTTGGAATGATAATGCTACAGTTACTAAAAACTTAAACGCTACAAAACTAAATATATATATAGGTATATATATATAGGTATATATAGGTATATATATAGGTATATATATAGGTATATATATATATATATATATATATATATATATATATATATATATATATATTGCAAAACTCCGTTCCCCCGGAGAAACCCCCGGAATGGCCACCGCATGGGGAGCCCAAGAAAAGAAACGGGCTCCCCATTTGGAAGCCACCTGGAAGGTTTTTTTTTTCTGTTCCACCCACCGTTTCTTTGGTAGCCTGACTTGTTACAAGGGATTGTATTCCTACCAGAGAAAATGCCATCATTTTGTCTGGGTAATCCGCCTTGGAGGAGCTGGGGCGCGAACCCGGGTCCTACAAGTCACAAGGCAGGCGCTCTACCCCAGAACCAGAGTGGTAGAGCGGATACTTGCAGTCTTCTAAACACTGACATGATGTTATTCCACGAGTTTACTGTAGTTTCGTGTGTCGTTAACATGTGCAGTCATTAACATCTAACCTCGGTAACGAACAAATTTATGTGTTCTTATGTTGTTCGTTCAGCATGAATTATGTAATTTCTTAACAGTATAAATAGTCTGGAAATTTTTTTAGTTGATTTTCTGCACACAAACTTACTATCCCGCGGTACAATAATTATATAAAACTATAGACTAGTAAAAAATATGTAAATAGCTTTCACTGTCGACGGTAAAGTTATTTTTAAACAATTGTTAGATATTAAAAGAGTGTGTTTAGTTAAAATATTGGTGTGCTTACAAGCATGAAGTTATTGTATAAAATTTTATTTATTTGGTTTTAAATCCACAGAAAAGTTAACTTTTTATATCACTTTTGGCTTTCTTTTGTTTTACCGTGCTTAACATGCACAGCTAATCTCTGGAAAGCTATTCAAACAACTGTTTGCAAATAACTAAATATTGGAGGTACTGGGGCAACACGAAGCATAAATGGTAACACTATTTTGTAGTGATACAGTTATTTTCATTTAAATGAACAAATTAACAAGTAGTTAAGGTACATGAATATTTCTGTTCCATTTACAAAGAAAATTTACGGTGCACAACGGTAAACAGAATTAAACAACGATAAAACTTAACAGACAAAAATTAAAAAAAAAAAAAAAAAACAATGGCTATACAGAGATGCACAGGTGAACCCAGCTATGTTAAGAAACAGTGACGACAGCACAGACAAACACCGTAAGCAATAGTTGAGCGAAAAAACAGATATTTTGAAAACTACAACGATGATAGCGCATACTAACACAGTATATGATTCCTAAGAGAACAGTTGCGACGTTTCGGGAAAGAGATCTTAAGGCACAAATAGACTGATGTTTGACATGACATACAGTTTAATTAGTAATAGCGTTTGTCCGAAACTACATATTGAATTAATTTACCTATTATTTAAAATGTTGTTAGTCAGTGGAAATTTTATTTAATGAACTATACTGAATTTGTTGATATTCACATATATACTGACTTTCTTTAAACAGATTTGTGTTTTGTTTGTTTTATGTGTATATTTGTTTACACCTCTGTTAATCAGGCACAGTTATTAGTGCAGAGAAGCTTATTCAAAAGAGTAACCTGTTTCTGTAACAATAAGTGTCAAGGAAGGGGGGAGGGGGAAGTAAGGTTGCCAGATTTATTTATACAAAGAATTTTATTTTACAAAAATTACAATGTCAGTAGTTTCAAAAGCACTTAAGGGATCTTCAAAAAGCCTAAAAATGTATTTTCAAGCATTATGCTTGTAAAAGAGTTTCCGGAGGAGTAACTGGCTTCCGTCCTCCCCTTCCACAAATACTCTCTACAACCATGGTAAATGTGTAAAAAAAATCACACGTAGTTACACGCACTAGTACAGGATATACTCAAAAGACGTGAATTAAAATTTAGGAGACCGTAATATTTTATAGTTGTAATATTAGATGTCAATAATTTTTTAAGACATGGACTACTATAGTCTGAAACTATGTATTTGTACTGTTATGCAATAATTGTACACTCACGCCTGTAGCATAAGGAATCACTACAAGGCAATATGATGATGAGAAAAGATACACTATCGAAGTTTATGGACCGAGTCGTAAGACACTATATTCGTATTCCAGAGATCATAGGTTAAAATCTCGACTGGTAATTGTCATATCATTTTGACATGAAACGTCTAAAAAATCACAGCGAAACATATGGGTACCAGAAAAAGTCTGACGAAAAGGTGTGTATCGTCTTGCTTTAACATTTTTCTAACTATATAGGCTTCGACCTGAGACGCACTTTAAGTCTTCCTTATCTAGACCTCCCAAATACACTTAGTTTTAATTTAGGTTCGGAAAAAATTTGTGTTCAGTGAAGCTCACGACTCAGATGTGATAGCGCTGTGATTCGTGTGATTGTGTATAGAGAACTGACAACACTAAGCAATTCAGATTGTACGTTCACCAAAAAACATTAATTTTGATATTATGCCTTCGGTATCTCATTTATCATATAACAGGACAATGTTAAACAGAATTTTCATCGTAAGCTACCATTTAGTGTCTATTTTGAATTAAAATTTTTAGTACGTAGTCAATATCTTGTTTTTATTGTTTTTATTTTAAACCATTACACTAAAAGCGACTCGCTAACATAGAAGTTTCACGTTAAACCAACGGCCGTGAGTCTCGATACAGCCCCACCGATTTTTTTAAATATAAAATTGGTAGGATGGTTCCTTACTGGCTAATTCATTTGGCATTGTCGTTCTACTGTGGCGTTGTGTTTTGCCTTCTATTAATCTTTTTATGGACAGGCAATTATTTCAGAACAAGAAGAAAAATGATATCGTAAATAGGTAAACGTACATAAAAATGATTTCTAGGCTTTCATAAATTAATATTCTGAAATGTTTTCACTTAACCAGCTCATTACAGTATTTCTAAATTATTTCTTAGTCATTGAGTCAGTTATAATATATAGGTCTAATTTCACAACTTAAACAGCAAACGTAAATCGTTCTCAAGTAAAGTATAACAAATATTCCGTATTCGCAGTTCACAGGTTGGAAATGCTGTGATTGTTTTTATCTATTCGTAATGGCAATAGTTTTTTTTTCCCTGTACATTTATATGTTAAAATACTCTTCCAATGGTTTTCACAGCACAGGCTAAAAACATATTGCTGGAATCACAATACCCTGTAACATCTCCAACATGACAAAAACACCATCACAGCCATTAAGAAGTAAGGTAGTAGTGAAGTCAGCCTACGAAAAGTGAACCCCAACAGCCCATCAGAAACATAATGTGGGTATTATTAACAATGTAGTAACGTAAAAAATATTTTTTTGGGACATAATTAACGCTTAAGTTAATTTTATTGTTTTTTTGATAGAAATTACATTAAATAAACTCAATTGAATTACCACCTCAGTAGTATAGATGACTATACACCTGATGGTGATAGCTGTCGTGGCATTTTACACGTATGATATAAATTAGATAAACCCGTACACGCTTCGCCGTGGATCAGTATTAAATGAAATTGATAGGAAATTAAAGTGGGTAAGTATTGTAATAAAATTTAATTTAAAAAATTGTTAAAAAAATTAAAATATCATTATAATCATAAATAAGATGTCATTAAATGTATTGATTATCAATAACTTAACAAATCAAATTTTAAAAAATTATGTTTAATAAACTTTATAAAATAATGAACAGATTTTTTAAATTTAATTTAGAATCTTGTAATTACTATTAAATGGAGATGTAATTAATATTTCAGTTATTACTTCATAAGTTTAATTATTTAAAACTATGGTGATAAATTACATGGGGAATATAGTAGAGTATATTATAATTATATACGTTACGGAAAAACCAATTACATAAAAACTCACCAAAACTTCAAGAATATGAAGAATAACTTCTTATTGGTTGAGTTCACTAAGTTGGATTTCACTCACTTTAAATATCAATAAAATCACTTCTGAATTGAGTAAAAATTAACTAAATTATTATCAACTACACATTAACTAACATTCTACTCAGATAAAAAAAATCACCAAAACAAAGAGAATTATAAGAACAATTATAGATTAATAATTAATCTCACTTAATTAAGCTCACTTAAATCAGGTCTACTTGATTTAATTAAATCAATATGATCAGTTTTTTGAAAATATTTATCCTGACAGCTGTCTGGTTTTATTTTTATTTTGACACAACTAAAAAAAGTATTATAATGAATGTCATTTGTATTTAAGATAGCTTCAATTCTATGAACATAATCAAGATATATAATACAAATTACAATAAAATCTTATTTAAATTATTTACAAATAAATAACCTATTTCACTTTAATAACTGAAATTAAAATAAATATATTTACAAATTACAAAATTAACTAATTAAAAAAATACATTTCATGTTAAATAAAATAACCAAATATATGTAAACCAAATAATTGAAAAAAATTTGGCCAATATTTTATAAATAATTGATTTTAAACAATTAATAATAAATGGAGACAAAACATAATGACCTCTATAAATTAAATGAAATACAATTTATTAAATTAATTCTAATTAATTAGGACAATTTATTCTTTTTCTTCTGATTTTAATCTTTCGAACTGGAGATTTGCAATTTCAGAGGTTAAATAATAGTCAAAGAACGTAATAAATCGAAAATCTAGAATTGAAAAGGAGAGAAAATAAATGTCATCATCATCTACGCGCAGTTCAATTGTTGTATTCTCAGCATGAAAAGCTATGAATAAGGAAAATAAATATTAGATAAGATATAACTTTTCATTTATAATGTCGTGACAATAATAAAAATTAATACTTGGTTAGCTAAAATCTTCATTTTTTCAAATACTTAAGACGCTGATTGAAAACAAATGCTGATGAGTTTATTGACAAACAAAGAATTGTAGTTATGTTTTTTTACAACGCTTATTCAATTTCTATAACAAAAGAATATTTCTGTCGACATCAGCAATCTAAATTGAACCCGTAGAGAATTCTACATATTAATCTTATTATTCATTATAGCCCGAACTTTATTTAATATTTTTTTACTTTCATTATAACGCCCCCGCAAACCCCTTCTTTGAATGGAATTTCGTAAAATTCGTTTTCAGTTGAACTCAAGATGACAAAAATAATAATTTCGCCAAATTTAAAATCTGTAGGAGCTATAGATTAAAAATTAATTTTTTAACGCCCCCGCACGGCCCTTTGTGGGTGTAATTTCATAAAAGTCGTTCTTGGTAAATTTTAACATGCCAAAAAGAATAAACTGGCCAAGTTTTATACCTATAAGAGCTAAAGTTTGAAAATGTGGATTTTTTTTAATTAACGCCCCCGCAACCCCCCTTGCGGGTGGAATTTCGTAAAATCCGTTCTTAGCTGACCTCTACTCGGCGAAAGGAATATCCCTACGAAATTTCAAGTCTCTAGGCTTATGGTTCCAAAGATATCGTGATGAGTCAGTACATAGGTGGATCTCTTATATATATATATATATATATATATATATATATATAAAATGCAATATTATGCTTACTTAACCATCGGTTGTCCGGGAATTGTAATTGTCGGCCTAGATTGCATTTAATTTCTACTAGTGACCTGGAGTTAAAACATTAACTATAATCACAAGACTTTGTATGCTGCTTATTTATTCAAATTCTTTTTAAGATAATAGATATAATTAACTCATGTCGTTGGAGTATTAGGACTGTATGGTCGATTTTTAACTTATGGTAGTTTTCCGTCACACCCAGACGGAATTCTTAGATTATGGCAGTCTTCCAGTATGGCAGTCTTCCAGTATGGCAGTCTTCCGTCGCCCCACCTCCCCCATAAAAACAGGAGGAAAAGTACCATATATATATATATATATATATATATATATATATATATATATATATATATATATTACAGATTGCGTCTATAAATATACAGTGCTGCTTCCTATAACCCATTTTTGGTAACATTTGTTTCTATTAGTGCGCGATCTGTTGGGATAATGTATGACTGTAACTACAGAAAGTAACCGTCAGAAGCGCTATCTGTAGCCTTTTAAGTTAACTTAAGAAACAGCTAGGGGGTTAACAGTGTTACCTAGCCACGTATTCTATACACTACTTCGAGAGCAAAGCAGTTGTACTCATTCCATGGAGTGTATAAGGAAATATGGTAGAATCCCGCCTCGTCCTTTGAACTTATGGCAGATTTCCGTTATGGTACTTTTCCGCCTTTTTCGAAGAGGCCAGGCGGAATACTGTAATTATGGTATATTTCCGATATGGCAGTCTTCTGCGCCCCCCCACCCCCCCTGTCCCGCCAGCGCGCCAAAGCGTCGGTGCTCGGTGGAGAGCCACTACCCCCTCCCTTCCCACAAGTGCCTCTCCTCCGCCCCTTCCCCGCGGCTCGCCGAGAGTCGTGACGTCTCATTGGGCGGCGGGCGGGAACATGCGCGCCGGCGCCCGCGCTCCTTATTCGCCATTGTGCCGTAATAAATGGCCGGTTATGGCACTTAGGAGCGCCGGTCGGAAGGAGGGGGGGAGAGGCGGTTTATCCTCTGGCGCCGCGGAGAAGTGTTATATTTAAGTCCATCAGCACCTCGTTCCGTCGCCGCGGGCAAAAACCGGCCATGTCGCACCTCGGTCGGCAATACAGGTGCACCCTTCAGTGCAATACATTGGTTTGTAAACTACCAGCTACCTAACCCGACAGTGTCTTGTTGGACTTCACAACATTAATAACATGTCTGTGATTTGAGGAGAAATATAATTTTTTTTTTCCCAACTACAGAATTCAGTAGATATAAATTATTTCTAAAGATAAGGATATTTCGCGGATTAATTTTGTTGCAAGCTAGAATGCAAATTTTCGTACTCTCCGCACTGCATTCATGATTAGAACGCAGTTATTTGGACACGCCCCTCTGCGACCGTGAGCCAACGACGCCTAGCTAGGAGAGGGGTTCACACTTAGAAATCAGCCAATGGAAAAGCAAACGTTGGCAGAGTAAACATAATGCTTTTGATTTTTAGCCTGATGCCAACAAATTCAAGAAATTTCCTGGTCTCTAATTATTTTTTATCGTTACCTTAAAGAAATGTAATCGTAAACTGTTGGAAATCACAGTAACATTAAGGACTTTTCAATCTTTCAAACTAACGAAAATTCTTCCAAGTTCCATGAAACTGGATCTAGACACTAGGACATTGTTAAGTCTTCCTTAGTTCTGTCTTCCTTTGGAAGCAGGGTGATCCTGCTCGTGAGGGGAATAAGAGGTTCTTTACTGAGAGCTTAACAAGGTTTTGATAAAAAAAAAACATGCTTCAATTTTATTCTAGTGAGTTTATCTTTGAAGCAAGTATAATCAGCATCTGTAAATTTATGAAGATGCTAAAAAAATATATCCCTGGATATTATTTAACCAGAGTACATCGTTAGTTTAAGCTTTCCTCTCGTGGCTAAAAAATCTGTGTTAGTAGTTTTGGTACTCTTAAGTCGATGTTTTGTTCAACGATTTGAGTAAGATCGCTTACATTGGGCCACTTGTATTTAATCATGTATCAAAAATAGAAATAATGGAGAGAACAAAAAACTAAATATACCTACATGTAGTTCTCTGATGAGTTAAGTGCATTCATTATGAACTCATTTCCTCTACCACTCTCACCGAATCTTTTCTTATATGATGACTGAATCAAAAACTTTACAGAAAAAAACCCTTCTGACGATGGTTTTAAAAATTACTTTGTCTCTGGAACATTAAGGCCCACCTGTTTCCGTACGTGAATCGTTTCCGTTTAAGGTAAACTTGTGAATTCCGCCTCAACCGAAAGCTTCTACTCGTAGATATTTATAGACTTGCATTGCGGTGGGAGATATGGTAATTCGGCAGCTTTCTGAACTTCAATGACATCGAAAGGAAATGTTTATCGCTTACCAGTGATAAAAGATAGGCTTAGCCCAGGCTGAATATTATCCAAACCATCGCTTTTAAGTGTTTAAAATCATTCACGAAATCACCATCTTGGAAGATATTACATTAAACTGACTGAGTTTAAATATCAGATAATATGTTGGTATTTTTTGATAAGGACTCAAAATATTTCACGGACTTGATTTTCCTCGGATGATATTTGAATCATTTGTTAGATACTTGATTGCTAACACACAGACAGAAAGTGGTTAAAAGAGACTAATAGCTACACTGTAATTGTTTTTCGTAAATGGTACAGAAATATTTATGTAAAATTACAGATATTTGTAAATATTCAAATTTGTATGAAAATAAACTATATCACTACAAAATACATAGTGTTCGCAATAATATTGGGTTCGGATTCTTACCCGGGAAATATTTTGTGTTGTCCCAGTACCTACCTCCGTAAGTTGAAGCTATTTGAAATAAAGTCAATTTGTTGAATTTTAAATTTTATTTTCCGTGGTTTAAAATAAAATTATACTTGAATAAAACATCAATTAAAATATTAAATTAATAGCCAGTTGTCGTAATAAACACTCAGTATTATCTCGAAAAACGTATTTCATATATGCAAAAATAACCATATCCATGTGTTGTGTTCAAATATCTTTCAAGACAGAGAAAAAATTTTAATTTTGGCGTAGGACGTGTTACAATAAAGGGCTTAAGTCATATAATAAAGTGTCTGTAGTTACCCATCCATTTTTCATGCATTTAAACTTACACCCGGCAATAAGAAACACGAATCAGTTGATTTTTAAATCATTTTAAAAAGTAACAGCAATACTCATGCAACAAATTCCACCCATTTAGTAATGCTTTTTATTTCTTATTCTTTTTGACACTAAGATAGCTTTTATGTGATTTATTAGTTGTTTATACATAATTTTCAGTGATACTGAATATTGTAGTACCACAAAATGTTCACACTGCTAAATTTTTTCACCTTCAATTTACGAATAACGCTTGTTACAAATTATCCAGGGATCTTGGAATATTTACGGCTATCCTCGTAAATTCTTTGAACATGATTTCAAAAGAATATTCTTGTTATATTAACAAAACATTAAAAAAAACGATTAAGTCGACAATGAGAACATTCTTCTTTGTTTAGAACGAATCATACAACCCGTAAGTCGAAAAACGGCGTAGTTTCTACGAAGATTAAGTTATTTGGAATTACGAATAACTCTTTGTTTGAGTTAAATTCTTCGTTGAAAAGTCCATAAATTTACTGTGATTTCTAACAGTGCACTGGTTCCCTAGAAAATGCTCTCACTATCGCCAATGATGTATCTTCAATCTGAAGCATAGATGTAAGCTATCTATGTGTGAAGCGAGAAAGTTATAGTACCGTTTCACCAGCATTAATTTAGCTTGCTTGTAAAAGACCAATGTTACAACATTAAAAAAAAAAAAACACTACTGGTATAAATCAAAACAATGTACAATAGCTCAAATGTTAAAATTTTTAATACGAAACACTTTTATAAAAATCCAGTGTGACCTGTACTAAATTATTCAAAAAGAAGTAAACATTTAACATATTTGGTATAACTCACCGTTTAAGCAGTGCCAAATTTTTAAAATCCAGTGTTTAATAAGCTAAAAACAGATTGCTTAGTAAACAAAGAGACGTATTCTGCTGCAAGAAACACACTAGTATTGCGTCGCTTGCTCGGTGCACATTTGCTTCCCTGATTGGCTTCTATACTTGGCCTACAAATTAAACGCACACCACTGTACTTACGCCCGTGTAAAAGCTGTGGTCCGATGTAAGCAGTCTTAGCCTACGTCGAATCACTTCAGATACCTACATCTCAGCGAGTGGGGAAATAAACAGTTTGATTTTAAAATCGTTTCCGAACTCAACTTTTGCACGTTGCATCCAAACTTCCAGAAACTATCAAAGAAAAAAAATGTGAGCGAGCCTTTCAGTACTCGCCAGTGATGTGTTAACATCTAATCTCGGTAACGATCAAATCATGTGTTCTCGTGTTGCAAATAAACTTAACAATACGAACATCGGACACAAAATTGTATGTAGAATTCTTTAAAATAATGCCCGAGCGTGATAAATATACGCAAATTGTGTTTTCAACTACATTTCTGAACGCGAATCACTCATAGTTTCCGCGCCCACTGCTAGAATTCGCTGCTGGAGTAACTACTTCTACTCTTGAATCATTTGATTAGCAGACCTAAATATACGATGTAATGAAACGGCTCCGATGAATGCGAAAAAAAGACTTCAAAAAATACTAAACCCCGGCTTTGGGTCTGATTGATTAAAATACTGACTATATTGTTAAAATTCATTAGACAGTTAATACTATTAAGTATCCGTGGTTGCACATTTCCGTTCCATGCGACTTCCGTCGTAGTCACGAAATTACTCCCACCAAATGCCGTATACCGAGAGCTGAGACGTAACCCATCGAAAAACTTTCTTAAGCAACTTGTATTGTTTCTCTCCGATAATCTACGTGGCACAGCGCCTTTTCAGAATGTGCCAGCCCACGTGGGTCTCAGCGGCCTGGCGTGGCTCAGGTGCAAGAGCACCGAGTCGACGGCCACGTGGTTCGGCGCCCGCTGCCAGCGCCGCAGCCAGACTGTGAAGGAGGGGGCCAGATGACCATTACCTCAGTTTTTAGGAGCAAGTTTTTTTTACACGCTTTATATTAGCTTCACCTGTTTGTTTGTTTGTTTGTTTGTAACCGACTCCTTTGGGTGTGATTTTGACCCACTTTAAACGGCCAGATTTCATTCAAACTTTGTAGATTTATCGAGGACCGATGACAGTACACTAATTTGATAAGATTATTCCATTATTTATAACTGAATTTTAAAAGAAACCTGATTGTCGCACTAAAATATCTCCCCGAATAGTAGTAGACTTTTGAACTCCAAGGCGTGCTCGTAGAAATTTAAGAAAAATTTTTGCTTGAGAAAAGAATATTGAATATTTGATACTGTGGCTTTTATTTAATTGTTTAAATACTTTACAATGGCATCACGTGTGTAAACCGTCGTTAAGTATAGACTACTTGAAAAAACTATTCCTGCCGCTTCTGCGTATGAGGCATGTCGGGCTGCAATGGGGAGGAAATACATTATTGTAGCCCGCTGAGGATTACAACAATCCTTCCACAATTATATATCTGCAATCTTATGTATGTAAGTGACTGTAATTGTATTATATCTTCGAATGTTTTTTTTTTAAATCTGGGTAGGGAGGGGTCGGGTCCGCTCGGACCTCCGCCTGGCTACGTCACTGCCACTAGTCATAGAGATATAAAATCAATTGCAGGTTTGCACTGTATGTCACAAAGAAACCTCAGTAACTGACAGAAAAAAAGATGAATTCAATAGCGCACATAAATAGAGCCAAAAAGGTTAGACTGCATAGACGGCACAGATAATTCAGTGGAAGTACAGTACCTATTTTTGGCTGGTTTTCTGTGTGTGCTTTTTGTCAGTAAGCCCCGTTTTACAACGGCACAGAAACGGAGACATATATCCCGTGACATTTTACTATCGCGTCTGCTGCTCCCACAAGGCACGGAAAAGTAACAAATGTCAACCAATGAGATTGCATTTCAAGGTTACGAAACATCACTTTAATTATATGATATATTATGCTTCGTGATCAGAGCACAGGCAGAATTAACGTATGTAATAAAAATAGACGACAAAGATGTAATAGAACACTAGATGTTTTTGTACTTCTTGAAACAATTGTTAACGTATTTAGAACATAAACAAACATGGCTACCACCGCAGCCAAGCACTCGTCTTCTATTTGTCACACGGAGCAACGTAAACGGGAGAGATCAGCATGCGTGCTATTGTAGAAAATATATTCCGTTAGATACGTCTCCGTTTACGTGATCCTTCTCCGTTTACGTGTCATTGTAAAAAGGGTGTTATTGAGGTTTCTATACTATATATAGTGTAAACCACCAAATGCATATTTCCAAGAATATATTAATTTGATTAGTTAATCTTGCCCATTTCAAGAATTATTCAAAGAACTTAAAACATGGTAGAGGTCCTATCGCCTTAAACCTCTGCGTATAACCGTGCGAAGCAAAGCCATGGTAAACAAACAAGTAATAATGTTGTGAAAGCCAAAATGTGGTGTTTTAATTTTATGATTATTTCTGTGTAGATGTTTTTTGATGTGTAAACATCTTAGCTCTCGGTATACGGCATTTGGTAGAAGTACTTTCGTGAATGGAATGTAAGTCGCATGGAACGGAAATGTGTAACCACAGTGCTGCCATCTGTGGCGGATGGTGCGAACCAAATTTCAAAATCAAAACCACAACTTTGTAGTATTAACTGTGTAATGAATTTTAAGAAGATGGGAAGTATTTTAATAAAATTCCTTATCGAAAATTAGGTCAAAAACCAGTGTTCAACATTTTTTCAAGCCTTTTTCACGTTTCATTTTATAATTTAACCTTTCGCTCTGAAAATGGAATGATTCGATTGTTGACGTAGCTGCTCCGTCAGCGAATTCTAGCGGCGGGTGCGGTAACTACGCGTGACTTGCGTGAATAAATGTAGTTTAAAACCCATTTTTGATATATTTATCACACTTGGTATTATTTTAAAGAATTCTACGTTATATTTCGTGTCCGAATTACGTACTATAAGTGTATTTGCACCATGAGAAGGGAGATTAGAGACATTATTTTTTAACAATTAATGAGTTTCCGAAGTTCTAAAGCAGTTAATAAAGCTAAAAAAATTGACTTCAAGGAAACCTGATAATTTTCAATCGCGATTTTCTCAAAACTATGATTTTTGACTTAACCCATTTTACGCAACAAGCACAGATATGTTTACACATGACTGGCGAGTACCGCCTTGTGTCGCAGAAGAGCGAAGGAACCTCGTCTTGGGAGACAGTGTTCCCGCGGCGGTCGCGGGCTCTTGGGCGGTTCTGCCGCCGACGGCCGCCCTGAAGAGATCCGAAGCGCCGTAAGAGGCTGCGCGCGTGTGTGTGGCGGGGAGGGAAGGGATCGCGGGAGAGTAGGGGAACCGAACAGGTGTGAAGATGGATGTTGGAGGCGGCCGCGTCACGCGAAATACCGATCTGGAGGATGGGCGGTAAAGCGGAGGTTCAGGAGGAGGAAGAGAAGAGAGCTCCGTGGGATGGGGGGCGAGGTGTTAAAAGTGACGAGGCTCGTGGTCGCTAACCCCCCCCCCCCCCCCCCACGGGGCTACGTGCGGCGGGGTGGACAGTTCGTCGACGGCCACCTGGGAGCCGCGTGGTGCAGGCAGCTCGCGTGCAGCACCCGGGTGTCGGCACGAGGTCTTCTGCGTCGCTCGCCCCCAACTGGCCGGCCCAAGTCTTCAGCGGCTCAACGAACACGCGTACGTTACAATTTGTTATAACCCATCTTAAACTAAGTGTAATTGTTGAAGAGATACCACTTAGGGGACCATTAAATGCGTTTCAGGCTACACTCTATTACGCCTAGTCATGCCGAGGATTACTGTAGAGCCGGGGGAAAAAAAATTCGCGGTTTAGTTTAGGCTGCTTTTGCTATTGGCTCACTGTTAATCTGGACGACTCTGGGCCAATAAGAAATCCTCAACCAAAACATTATCGAATCACTGACAAACCAGTGGCGCTATTTGCCCGAATGTACAGAGGACTGCGTGTAGTATATCCTAAAGGTAATCTAAACCACGAATATTTCCAGTCCCCAGGGATTAGTCATGCGGGGCGGGGGGGGGGGGGGGGTTGGGGGAGGGACTGGCCAGCCATGGCATCAACTATAGCCATGACTAACTCCGCTATCATAGACCTAGACTAAAACTAGTTAAGTTGTGCTCAGACTAAACCTACTTTGACACAGCGATAACCCTGGGCACAGACGTGCGGGATGCAGTAAGACATGCATCATTTGGAAAATACAAAACAAAAGACTGTGCAGAAGAAAAGCTGTTCAAGCCAGAAAGTTTCTACAACGCAGGGCCTTAATCTTTTGGGCGCAAAATCAGTTTACTTTTGCTTTCCTATATATATATATATATATATATATATATATATATATATATATATATATATATATATATGTGTGTGTGTGTGTGTGTGTGTATTTTATTTTTATTAAGAAAATACATCTTAGCCTATAATCTGGAGCAGTGCGTAGTTTTATGTATTGGCCTCCAACCATTTTTGAATTTAAAAAAAATCTAATACTAACAAGGCTCAATTGTTTTTTTATTATTAAAAAAATCGAAATAAACGCTTTGAAAATAATTGTCCGATAATGAGAATACATCAATTTAAATTACACTTAATCTACACCAATTGTTTTTATTGTTATTTAGGCAAATTATTTTCTTGTGAACGCCTTATTGACATAGCTACCTATTGCTTCATGAAAATTAAAATAAGATAAATTGCAGAGCTTTTAATTATGGTATCTGAAAATTTTCTACAGCTTCAAGTGAATAAATAACACAAGCTCACACACAAAAATCTAGGGCCCCGGTGGTGATAATTTTCACTTGCAACGGAAGTCTGCGCAATGAGTTGAGTGTAGACTTTTACGCTGTTAAAAAATTTCACCCTAATTTTACGAAGAACGCTGGTTATAAATTATCCAGGGATATGTGTTAATTTACGATTATCTTCGTAATTTAACGAGTAATGATTTCACTCACTTTAATCACGAACCCACCAGAGTAATCTTGGCACAACACAAAAACATTTTAAAACTTGTAAAGTAAACTTCTTCCTAACACCTGTCTGTTTTCCCTGTCTACGGCGGAGCAAGGAACTAGGAAGTCGGAATACGGCGTAGATGTTAAAAAGATTCAGTTATCTAAAGTTATGGAGAACTCATAATTTATTTCAGGTAAATGCTTCGTTAAAAAGTCCGTAAATTTACTTTATTTTCTAACAGTGCAGCAGAGTTACCGAAACTTTAATTGAAGGCGCATCTTGGATATATTTTTTGTAACTATCCGTAAATGCTACCTGCCGTTATAGTATAGCACACATATTACACTGTTCAAAAATTTTCACCTTCAATTTACGAAAAACGCTGGTTACAAATTACACGGAGATCTTCGTAAATTTACCTTCATCTACGTGAATTTACGGACTCTTGATATCTCTTACTTTGGACATGAATCCAAAAGAATATTTTTGGTGTACTAAATATATATTCAAACACTTGTTAAATCTACAACAATAACGCTCTTATTTGGTCTGTGTGTGTTTATCTTTGTTTATAACGAAACATAAAGCTAGGAAGTCAAAATACTGCGTATTTTCTACGAAGATTCAGTTATTTAAAATAACTATCTCTAAGTTTACTTGAGTTAAATTCTTCGTTGAAAAGTCCGTAAGTTGACTGTAATTTATAATAGATAATAGATTTATAATAGATTCCTTGCAGTAAGCACATAGTCACTGTCACCACGTCATGTTGTCGTCTTCGGTTTGGCAAGATTCAACACGTGAAACTAGTGAGAAAAAAAATTATGTATTAAAAGCATTAAAATTTTAGGGTTTCATACATTTCAAAACAAATTACTTGATATCTTAAATTTATGTTTTTAATGTTAGATTTAGCTTCGAGGTGTTATAAATACTGGCTTGCTGTTCCCTTCACAGAAAAAAAATTCTATATTTTGCAAAATATTTCTTTTTAATACCACGAGAAAGATATTGTACATTTTTACTATGGTTGTTTTTGCATACCTATATGAAACACATTTTTCGAGATAATCCTGAGAATTTCTTACGTAAGTTGGTGTAAAATTTTACATTTTAATTGATGTTTCATTCAAGCATAATCTTTTTTACCAGGAAAAAAATAATCGAATACTCAACAATTTGCCTTTATTTTGCTTCATCATGCTTATTATGTGCGCAGTTAATACTGGAAAACTAATCACGGAACTATTTACAACTTTAACTATTGGCGGTAATGGGACAACACAAAGCATAAATGCCCGGTTAAGATTCCTAACCTGGTATTACTGCGAACAACTATTTGTTAGTGATACAGTTATTTTCATGTCAATGTAAAATTTTATAAATATCTGTAATTTTCCATTCACATAAAAAAGTGTACAGTATAGAGTGTCCACCCCCTGCTGTGAAGTGAGTTTTATTTAATAGAATTTTTTAGGACATACGCCATCGCTGTGTGATTTGCGTCCAGGAACGTAGTTTCAAACACTATTTTCTTATATTTTTCATCTTCTGCATTATTTTTAATAAATTTAAGTTGAATTCTGTGCCCGAATTCCGTATTATAGGCCTAATTGTATTTGCTACATGAGACCACAGGTTACCGAGGTCAAATGTTACACATCACTGGCGAGTACTGAACGACTCGCTCACTTGTTTGCGGAGGGGGAAAAAAACAGCATTTGCAAAATAATGCGATATTTTGCTGTTATCTCGCGTTTTATTGTGATTCCGCGGCACTGCACGCGGGAACGGACCTCTGTGGTCGAATGGTCGGATCCCTCGCCTCCCTCCAAGGTGATTAGGGTGCGATTACCGGCTTGAGGGGTCAAAACTGCAATGGCGTATCCAAAAAAAAAAATAAATAAATAAAGAGCGCGTGTAACTCGGTATAAGTGATAGAAATGAAACTTCGGCAAATCCAATCTCGACTCGTAAGTATATCGTAAGGGGTAAAAAGTCAGAGAGAGAGAGAGAGAGAGAGAGAGAGAGAGAGAGAGAGAGAGAGAGAAGAAAATAAACATAAATATAAAAAAATACTAACTTCAAAATAAGCTCAAACCCCGTTGTTTTGCCCTCTGCCCAAGTCGGGGTGGCGTCAGGCGCAGGCGGGTCCCTACCGCCGCCACCCGCCTATCCCTGCAGCATGGCGGGGTTCAACCCAATCAGCAAGCCGCCACGTGGAGCCCGCGGCCTAACAAGTTCTCTGCACCGTCCGCAACCTATTCTCTGTCCTTTTAGCCATACCCCTCCCAAATACACTTAGTAATTAGTTAGGTTAGGAAAAAAAAAATAACAAGTTACTCTGTCCAACTCTTCTTCCGGAACCATCCTTCTGTTTCCCGTAATCAACCTGCTTGCCAATAATGCATGAACTTTTGCATCCCGCATGTAAGTGCCCAGGGTTTTTTTCCCTGTGTCTATGCAGGTTTTACCTGGGCCCAACTTATCTAGTTTTAATTTAGAATACTCAGTGAGGGGAGTTAGTCATGGCTAGCACATGATGCATGCTCCCTCTCCTGCATGGTTCATAACCTGCATGCTTAGAGCGTATAGGCTTCGGCCTGAGACGCACTTAGAGTCTCTCCCTAACCCAGACCCCTCCAAAACACACTTAGTAATTAGTTAGGTTAGGAAAAAAAATGTAACTGAACGAATCACTGGAAGAGAGCGCCGGGGGTGAGTGTGGAGCGCGTGGTCCCGGCAGGGCATGGGCGACGCGCGCCGCGCGGACTGCGGCAGCGACGACGAGGAGGACGAGGAGCCGCGCGGGTCCACCGCCTTCTCCATAGACAGCATCCTGGGCGCCAGGCCGCGCTCGCCCGACGGCTGCTTCGTGCGGCCCACCCCCGTGCCGGCCGCCGCCCTCTACCCCGCCGCCGCCGCCGCCGCCGCCTCGCAGACCGCAGGTACGTCGTGGCGGGTCTTCCACTGCACGTGCCTCATGGGGCCCCGGAAACGTCGCAACTGTTTCGGACTAGGGAGTCCAAGTACGTCAGTCTGTTGTGTATCAGTCGTTCGGCTCGTCTGTTCACGGGCATGGATCCCGGAGGGGGAAGAGGCAGGGAGTTCGTTACACCCCTCCCCTCCCCTCCTCAAGGAATCAAGAAGCCCCGCACTGAGGTGTCCCGCTTGCGCTTGAAAACGTCAAAAATAGATTGTTTCACGGGGAAACTTTCTTGTATCTTATAAAGGTTTTCTGTTTATTGAACGTGTATAGGCAAAAAAATATGGGTAGTGTACGACACGCCAACACTCCGTTCAGAGATTACTTGTGTCAGTTAACGCTAAGCGCACAAATCTGCCCTTCCCCCCCCCCCCTCCCCAACAGAGGAATTTCCGCGGGCCTCCCTTGCCAATCCTACAGATTTGCGCCCCTCCATCTGTTTGTCACCGAGTTGTCCAAGGTTGTTATTTATTTCCTGTTCCTGTTACGACTGTCTCGTCGTCAGCCCATCGTGTTTGTGTGTGCCGTGATATATATATTTTTTCCTGACTAATTCCTTCCAGGGTATTATCTGTGCTGTCTATTAATTTAATAATTTACATCAGCTGATTTTGGCTTGTTTTCCTCTGTGTTTGTGAATTCATCTTTTTTGTCCGTTTTTTGAGGTTTCTCTATGAAATAGAGTGAAAACTAGTAATAGCGAGTGTCCATAATTTTTTTTTATTAAAACACTCCCTGATGCTGGAATCACAATATTGTGACGGGTGCATCGTGGATAAATTCATTTCCTAGCCAATCACTGAAGACCGGGAAAATTCGCATATCAGTAACCCATAGGATATAGGGGAAAGTCTCCTATATTGGACCAGTTTCCATAATGTTGTAATTTTGTTGAATCAGACATATGTTTTCAAGAAAATAATACTTGGTTATTATTTAGTATACATTTCTACAACATGATATAAAGATAGAGTTAAAAAACATTTATACATTTTGTGGGAAAAAGTATTTTTCCAAGACCCTGCAATTGGTTCAATTAAGGCAACCGGTTTCTTAAATTGGACCACTGGTATCTCTAATTGGACCACACATACAATCATATTATTTATGTCTGTAAGAGATATTAAATTGAACTAAATTGTTTTCAATTCTGAAAATGTTCACAAAATACTTTTTCAAGTGATACTCTTCATGTTAGATAGATATTAAAATACTCAAATTGTTTATTTTCACGTTATCTTCAAAACACCCTTAAAGTTATTTCTCAATTTCTGTTAAAGACACTAGAATGTATTAAATTATATTATGTCCTTACACTGACCACAAAAATACTTCTTCACTTCTTTCTTGGCACCAGCACATTTTGAATGTACCTATGATTTACATATCATACACTGGATCATGTCTTCAATGCTTACCTCTTCATAAAAATTGCAGAACCATGTACTTTCACCCTGGCTTTTTCTTTTCTGTTTTACTTCCTGTAACTGGGTAGAAGAGCGCAACCTTTTTGATGGGCGCACTCGCTTCTCATTGGTACTGATGAGGCTGTTTTTGTACGGGCTTGCTGTTAGCTCACCTGCTATTCCTGCACTTCTCGCCCTCCCCTTCTTTCATTCAACCACTGGGTCAGGCGATATGTCACTCAGCGTAACTTTTAAAACAGCTGTTCTCTCTGGGGTCAGGTGCTTGTCACTAAGTGCAGCCGTATTTTCTACTGGAGCAATGATAGGCCTATCTGTAGACGAAGTAGAGGGAACTGAATCTGGTCCATTGCTTTGGTTTAAAATACCTGATGCCGTAAAATGTTGGTCACTAAATACTGTGCGGTCTACTGGCCATACTCCTGATTTTCTGAAACCATTTGAAGCTGTTGAAATAACCGCAGCTCGTTCGTACGCTTCTCCCAACAGCCCAGCAAAATGGGGCATGGTGACAGTGAGCCCAGGATGGGTTCTCAACCATTTCTGCACAGCTTGATCATAGTAGGTTTGTAGGGACTTGAAGAAGGCTACGTCAAGTGGTTGTAGTCGATGTGTAGTATGAGCAGGAAGCTGTAAAAGTATAACACCATTGCTTCGAGCGAGTAGTAAGGCTTCTAAATTCTTGCTATGAAAGGAACTCATTTAGACTAATAAGTATATATTTTCCCAGAGTAATTAAAAAAACTGTTCTATGAATGTCAGCAAGGTTGTTTCAAAATAAGAATGATTTTGTTTTAAAAGTTTCTTTAATTGAACCGGTCCAAATTAGGAAACTTGAAGCAGTCCAAATTAGGAAACTCGGCCATTTTTACAAGTTTTATCACTGAATTAAATGAATGCATAATATTTTTATATACTAGGCATCGAATTGAATTGAAAATATGTGACCATTACGAATATGTATAAAAATCATATTAATTTCTTACCTTAGTTGGTAGTTTTCTCTTAGGAACACTCATAAAATTTTACTTTCGTTGCACAGAAAACACGTTTAACGTCACACACTAGAACCCGCGTCCATTTCAGCGCTCACAAAGGAACGAAGGGCTCGCTTGGGAAAGTAGTTGATGTTGACGCCGGTAGATGCCACCTCATTCCACAAACGTGCTAGATAGACCTGTGGTCTAATTTAGGCGCCGGTCCAATTTACGCGACTTTCCCCTACCCCATGATGTTCTACGCACTCGGCAAATTACATCTGCTCATTGGCTACTTACTGACTCGTGACACCTGTTAACTGGGATGCTCGTGATTCGATACTTCTTTTGTGGAAGGTTTTTCACTGGCCCAGAGTTCTTCAGATAAACTATGGCCCAATCACTGAATCACGAAAAATGTAACTATAGCGTCCCCAGAGGCTTATGGCATGCTTTGAAACTATGTATTTCTTATTTTTATCCTTCGTCGTTATCTAATCGTTTAGCCTAGTTGCATTCAATTCTACCAGAGATTACACGAAAAAAAAAATACATTTTTTTTTTAAATTATATTTATCTCACCGGCTACGGTGTGGGGGCTCTTGGTTCGAATCCCGGGCAAGACATGGATGTAATTTGTGTTGTCCAAATCGTCTACTTGACGCTTACCCATACACCAACAACTATAACAACAATTTCAAAACGACTCGGGGTTACATAATAAATACAACACGTTGGGGGAGGGGGGGATGGCTCACTGGTGACTGTCAAACTTACCAGTGTGCCACCCATCTTTTTTTTTTTTTAAAGTGGCGCAAGCCAGCCTCCGTAGCGTAGTCGGCAATGCAACACTTTTTGGGCGCGGGAGCTATGAGTTCGGATCCCGGCTAATAAATGAATGTCATTTGTGTTGTCCTAATGGTCTCCTGCATGCTTACCAATACACCAACAACCACAATTACACAGTTACTCGGGGTACTACTATAAATTATACAACTTGAGAAGGGTTGGCTGGCTCACTGGCGACTGTCAAACTTGCCAGCAAGACTATCTCATTGGAAGAAAAAAAAAAAAAAATGGTCAAGGTCTCTATATTTCAACCCACCCCCCCCCCCCCCCCGGCTTGAATCCAACACATTGTCACGATTTTTTTTTTACCAATAATTTTTGACATATTTTTAAAATATGGCAGTCGAGACGGAAGACGAAGCAAATTCAAGATGGCCGCCGACACTCGCCAGAGAAACAACATCGAAATACAAGAGTTATCATTTGTAATCTGGCACAAAAAGCTCTGCCTGTATAGTGTTGAAGTGACGTCGTTGGCAACTTGAGTTTCCAAAGGATTTCCGTTCGTAAGTACGGAAAAGAAAGTGTTATTTGACGAGCGTCGCTGTTGCCCGCAGGCGCGATGCTGAACCTGCTGACGGCGCCGCCCCCGCCTGCCTACGGCCCCGCCTCCGCGCTGCTGTACGGCGGCTGGCTCGCCGCCGCCTCCGGCAAGCACCACACGCAGCTCTTCGGCCTGCAAGGTAGCCTCCCTCCCGGCTGCACGCGCCGCGGCCCTTTCTTGCCACGTTGTCTGTCCGTCTGTTTAACTGTCCGGCCCAATTTCTAGACTAACTTCCATAGCCCAGAGCGCAGCTCACAACTGCATGAGCTAGAGACCCGTAAAATTCGCGGTTTCATTTCGTGTTATGCTACAATTCAAATAATTATACCTTAGTGCTGCTTCTGCCATTGGTTCACTGTTAATCTGGAGGGCCGAGGGCCAATTAGAGACCCTCACTCATAGAAGTGTTGAATCACAGGCCACCCAGTCGAGACGACTCACAAGTCAGGAGCCAATGAACAGTTGGCGTTTGCCCGAGTGTGTAGAGGATATTGGAATATATCCTGGAGGTCATTGAACCCGCTAATTTGTCGGGTCTCTATGCATGACAAACAAACAGACAGACAATATATATACAATATACTAGCTAAACCCGGCCACGCTTCGCTGTGGCTCAGTCTAATATACGAAATTAATAGGAAAGTAAATCAAAGTATTCTAGAGAACATAGATTCACAGAGGAAAAACATCAGTTTATACCCTTATTTTCTTTGCTGTGGAGTGAACAAAAATGAAAAAAAAAAAATTAACATAAAATAGTTTTTTTAAATTTATTTTTTATTTTAAAGCTTGTTTGTTCGTTTTCTGCACAAACATAAATATCTTATGGTTCACCGACTCTTGAGCATGCGACGTTTAATTAATTGCCCGCGAGAGAAGCGTTCGTTTTTTTAAATTCAAACCGCACACTTGCAAAGATTGCCCTTGCGCTTTGTTGAAGGTCATAGCGAACGCAAGGCGTATTGGAAATTGAAGCCGTTTGAACTCGAACGCTGTGTCGGTCGTAATGAGTGGTATTCGTGAAAGTAGTACGTCTTCAACTTTATGAAGTCCAATCATAATTATTGTTGCTTCAGTTAGGTTCTTCATCTTTTTTAGGTAAATTTAAAATAAATTCTACCTATTGTACCTGTTACCATGGTGCGACTTTAGGAAAATTTTACATAGTTTTCGTTTCATGGTCCATAGACCCCAAAACCATCATCAACTCAAAAGTGTGTGTATATATACATATATATAATACACACACATATATATGTGTGTGTTTATCATAATTTTGAAACTCTGGGTCGAGTTTGTTAATGAACAATATCCGACAAAAGGGTTAGAAATGGGGAAGGTTTATTGAAAACAGAAAAATCACTGAAACTTCCATAATATGAAAAATATCACATCCGTTTGAACGTATTATCACTTTTAGGAGTCATACCAAAATCTTTTGTCTGATTTAGTTTTTTATACGACCAAACAAAATGCAAAGGGAAAAAAACCACAAGGGTTGGAAGAAAAAAAATCATAACTCCTTTCGTAGGTACAACATCGAATTCGTACAAATTATTTATTAATATTATAATTTTCATGTAAAACTTGTGTCTGAAACAATTTTTTATTGGACGAACCACTGCTGCAAGGGGTTGAAAAAGTTATGGGGTAGAATTGAAAAAAAATATATATATAAATATACCTACTATGTACACTGTTAAATCCGTTCGGTTTTATTGTAAAATCTTTAATTATCATCTACAACTTTCGTCGGAAATAATTTTTAATACGACCAACCATTACTGCAAGGGGTAGTATAAACAAGGTTTGGAGGACAAAAAATTCTAAACTTCCTTCGTAGGCACAACATCGATGTTGTACGAATTTTTTATTAATCTTATAATATTTATCCAAAACTTTTGTTGAAACAATTTTTGATTAGATGAACCATTACTGCAAGGGGTTGAATAGTTGAGAGGTAAAATTAAAAAAAAATAATCATAACTCCCTTAGAACGAACACTATCAAATCCGATTAGATTGTTTGTAAATCTTTATCATTTTTACCTAAATATTTTGTCTGACCATTTTTTTATATTACAAACAATAATTGCAAGGGGTGAAAATAATAAGGGTAATAAAGAAAAAAGTCATTAATTTTAAATAGATATAGTATATAATCCATAGATAACCATATTAATGTTACCTTAAACCTATGTCCAAAAAAACTTTATACGACCACATATTAGTGCAAGGGATGATAAATAGTGTTTGAAGATAAAAAATAATTACATAACTACCTTAGTAGACACAATACGAAATTCGTCAAGACATTCAATGCTGGATGCATTAAGTTAAAAACATTCAAACTATTTCGCTACATGAAATATGAGAATATGTTAATTTTTTTTAAATATTGGAGAACATATAGGGTGGTATTTAGGCTACATTAAGTTTTTTAAATGTCCCAGGAGTTTATAGAAGTTTCAAAAATATTTCCAGAAGAAATAGATACTTCTAAATCTACCTACGACTGTAGGCTGTGCCGAAAGGGCTTTTTTAACTACTGAAGTTTCGGAGTAAAATAATTGGCACTTCAGTTTTCAAATTCTGAATGTGTGATGGTAAGCGGGTTACATCGAGTGGATTAAGAAATTCCGTTGGAAAATTCGCTATTCACTTTTGTTTATGTCACTGTTTCGCCTGCGATTCTGTTTGGATTGATGTTGTTTACATCGTATACATCGACATTTTTAGCCGCTAGAGTGGCTCTTCCCCTTAACCATGCGTGATTTAGATCATTTGTTTCGATGCTTAGGAAAACCTTGTCTACTAATTCTTCTTTTGAGTTTTCAATATTGAAAAATTAGATGGGAACGTGATCTTTCCTGTTTCTGGATTTGTAGGTACAGTGCCGTTACCGACCTTGAGTAAAATTGCCTTGAAAATATGTCAGCTGTTGGATCCGTTTGAAGCTAAACTCTCATATTTGATGTTAAATGCATTTTTCTGACTGTGCTTCAAAAATTTTAATATTTCAAACAGGCATTCAATTCATCAACTGGTGTTGAGCGATGTATAAATGGAAGCGTTTGCCTTAAGTCACCGTATATAACACCAATGACAAGCGAAAACAAAAGACGGCGGTAAAAGTTTTTTTTTTTTTCGCGCTTGCATTCCAAAAAGAATATATTCATTCCGTGAAAAGTTTAATATCCTTTCTCACTCGACCTTCCAGAGATAATTAGGTTCTAAACTACATATTAGCAGAATGTGAACAAAATGTAGGTGTAAGAATTATATTAAAAAAATAGTATATTATTTTCCTTTTTCAATAACGCTCAGACCCTAAACTGTTTATTTTCAACCGAACACCATAATATCAAAATTCATGCTTCTTACTGTTTGAGGTGGTTCGACTTTTCCCTTGAAATGCCTGTAAATACTAGAAAACTTGTGGTTCGACGGACTTGAAGCCTCAGTACGACCAGTGCACAGATCCGCGAAGCCACGCGCAGCGGGAACAAGGCTCGATGCAAACAGCTGCGTTCTCATTGGCTCATCCAAGAGCCACGCAAGCTCCTTCCGCCGGACATAGCCAGTGAGGTAATACTTTCTTGCAGACATTGAAGCATGACATTCAGTAAATTACAATTCCTAGGTACAGTACCTATATTCCACGAAAGAGTTCACTTTTCTGACTGGTAACTACATCAAGGTTTTTAGTCCTCGGATCAGTCTCTCATTTAGACAACACCGCAGCAGGGTGTGCCGCAAACTGTGTCGTCATCAGGACGGTTAGCGGTTCACGTTATCTGCTTATCTTGCCGAGAATCGGACAGCGGGAATGAGAAGAGTCCCAGGTGACAGAATATTCACTACCTCTACTAATGACGTGTTGCTGTAAAACGAACAGTTTATGAAATGTTCATTTTAGTTTTTTTTTTTTTTTTAGTGGGATAGCACTCGGGGGCTTAAACGCGCACTATTTGTGTTCTAAATGTATTACTGTAAATATTCGGTAGCAGGAGTGTGGGTTTTGATCCCTGCTGTCCGTCTGACGTGCTTTTTTGCCAGTGTTTGTTCATTAGGGCTTTAAGTTCAAATGCTGAATAGCCTTCCATAATTTCAAAATTAAAAAAAAAATCCCAGTTTCCTTGGAAATCAAAGTACTTTATTTTATTTAATAGAATAATTTGTGTTAAATAACACAAAATTTCTCACATGAATCTGTTGAAACAATACGCACTCGTTCATGGAACAGACTATACCCGTACCTTATGTGGCTCATATGAAGTTTCAAATTTATTGTAACTTAGGCGACTAAAAAATCTACGGATGACTTAGGAACACACACTATGGTAGTCCCATGTGGTTACTAGAAAAATGGCTGCTAGTGGGTGGTACTAATTCAGTACAGTTAGTACACTACACTCTAGATCCAAGTGGTCTTAAGTAATTTGTATCAATGGAATGATAACGCCCCAAATTTTGGTGAAGGAAGTAATATTCACTTATTAATTAGTGAAATCTGCTGACAAATCAGTGTGCTTTACTTTCATAAATTAGCTATAGGAATCACCTTATGTATTAAAATGGAGAATATGCAACAAATTCTCAGTCGAAATTCACTGAGTCATTGCAAATCCAACTATTTATATTTAGACCACACCAAATATTTTGCAGTGACAATTTAATACATTTTTAGTGTCAATGAAGTGGCTTGTTAGTGACAGAAGAATTATTTTCTCACAAAGTTATTTTGTTGATACCACAAGATATCAGGCGATGCCAATATTTATAAAATATTATGCAATGGACACAAAACTATCACTATACAACTTCAGAGTGTATTGCTTTTTCATTGGGCAGAGAAGTAGACTCGAGGCATATAATATGCATATTTTATGATTGCCCCGCAGCTATTCCGACACATCCTAGACTATACCCCTATCCAGTAACAGACAGATAGTTGAGTGATTCGATCATGTACAACCCCGTTTAAATGGCGGGAGGCTTATGATCATAGAACAAGGAGGGAGATATAGAAAGTGCGACTCTTACAGAGGAAACTGAGACCATGTTTTACGCGACATGTGATGCTATCTGTTGGGTGAACCCATGACTACTAGCAAAAGAAAACTCGGACCGAAGGTTCAAAGTTAACTTTATAATGATAATTTAACTCGTACTCCATGACTTATTGCTAGGGGCAGGCATTTTTCGCGAAAATATCTGAACACTTATTAGACTGCAAAAAGGTATACCCGCACCTGTGGTTTCTTCCTTGTGATTGGCGGACTTCTGCGAGAGAAATCGTTGCCTTATTTGACCGAGCCACTCAGGACGCGTTTTCTTCCGCACTGAATCACTGTGATTGGTGTTGTTACAATCGATATGTACCTGAGAGAAACTCACCCAATCATGAAACACAGACGGTGCTACAGTATTTTAACTTTTATCTAGTTTTGAAATCTTTTCGCGAAATCTGCATGCCCCTACTTATTGCTTAGTAAACTGTAAAAAAAACTTTATACGCTGTTATAAATTACAGTAAATTTACGGACTTTCCAACAAAGAATTCAACTCAAATAAACGAAGTGTTCTTCGTAACTTCAAATAACTGAATCTCCGTATTTTGACTTCCCTATTGTATATTTAGTTTTAAATAAAGTTAAACACACGAATGGACAAAAGAAGGGCGTTGTACTGAACATGTTCTTAAATGTTTTGTTAATATACCAAAAATATTCTTTTGGATTCAAAGTGTCCTTAAATTTACGAAGATTGCCGTCAATTTGCGAAGATCCATGGATGATTTGTAACCATCGTTCATCGTAAATTGATGGTGAAAATTTTATCACTGTACTGTTTTGTAATAAAAGGCCATGTTCTATATAAATTAATAGGAGATGCAGTGTATCTGAATTGCCACACCACAAAATATGTGACTATCAAAATAAAGTTAATTATTTTTCACTTGTCCGTTTGCGTTATAATAGATGAAGCATTACTTCGCACAATCGATGTAGTTATGTTAGTAACATTTTATGAAAACTAATATCTGGCGTGTGGGCCCAGAACTACTTCAAAAACCTAGATCTCAGTCTCTGCAATTAGAGTTCTTTGACCATCGCAGCGGCCAATGATCATTCTGTACTAGTGGCATTGTATAGGTATCTTGACTCTACCCTGTCTAAAAGAATCTGCCAAGTAATCGTAGCCAGAACAACGAGGAGTGAAGGGCGTCTTATGTGTGTGTCCCCAGCACCGGTGCACGACTTTCGCTTTGCGACGCCAAGCTAGTGAAGCGTAATCATATCTCCAATTGTATTAAAAACTGTTAGCCTAATATTCAAAATTATTTTTATCGTGTAACAGATGTTGGGAAAAAATTCCTTACGGTACAGCCTACGGGCGTAGGTAGATTCCGAGTTGACTATTTCTTCCGGCAATGTTCTGAAAACCACTAAAAAAATTCTGAAACATTTTAAGAACTTAATGTATGTACATTACATCATATATGTTCAATAACACGAAATGACCGATTAAACATTTTCTCACATCCCATGTAGCGAAAATATTTCGAATGATTTTAACTCAATGCATCCAGCACTGAATAACTTAGAATAACTTTAAGCAATAAGGTAGTTACGCAAATGTTTTGACCTCCAAAAACTATTTTTCATCCCTTGCACTAATACATGGCCGTATAAAATTTGTCTTTGTACCAAGGTTTAAAATTATATTAAAATGGTTTACTCGTTACTGAGGTTAGAAGTTTACACATCACTGGAGAGTATTGAAATATTAGTTCACATTTTTTTTTACCATAGCCTAACTTAATCAAAGTGTTATATCTTTAGAAAACATTAGGGTTGTGGAAGAACTTACGCGAGTTTTAGGCCGAAAGCAATACGCCTAATCAGGCTGGGTTTCAACTATGCAGGAAGGCGCATGCAGTTGTGTTTTTTGTCTTTTTTTTAAAAGGGTGTAATTAGGCAGCCAAAGCGGCAACCTTTGCTCTAGTTTTATGAGAGTTAAGGTGTGCCTAGATAAAATCAGCATAGGCATAGAAAAAAGGCTTCAAAGTTAGGTCTTCTACATCGCGCGGTTTTCTATGGCGATACCACTTTAGGAGCTGGGGAATTATTAATAGTTTAAAGAAAAATTCCGCACTTTCGAGAACTCGGAATAGAGTCAACACAGAGCGGTAACATGTCGTTGGAGGTTTAAACAAGCAATGCAAACACAAAGTGAGAATAGCGTGGAGAAACCTATTGAAGGTTGTTTGAACTGCAACCAACGGCCCTCGGGTTCTTCAGTAATATGTGCTTATGAAAAAAACACACGACGAGAGAATTCTTGCCTGACCAAATGTGTCTCTGTTCCATTTGCTTCGAAGGCACGTTCTTCACGATTATGAATAGCACATAATAAAAAAGGTAACAATTTTTTTTTAAATTCATGACAACATTTGGCAGACAAATTTTCTCAGTAATCCACACTCCAGTACAACTTATAAACGGGACAAAACTATCTCTTTCCACACTTTGGCACCCAGTTCGTAAAAATTTAAGAGTACAGTTAGATCTCAATTGATAGCTTACAGTATAAAGATTATACGTTCGTACTGTATTTTTTTTTGTAAATAAAACAGAAATAGTTAATGTAAAATTACAAACATTTGTAAATTTGTACTTTTACTTTAAAAAATAGTGTTTGCAGTAATACTGAGTTCGGATTCTTACCCGGCTATATATGCTCCATGTTGTCCCAGTACCTCCAATAGTTTAAGCTATTTTTAAACCGTTCCCTGAATAGCTTTCCAGTTTTAACTGCGCACATAATAATCATAATAAAAACTAAATAATGCCCGATTATTGAATATTCGATTATCTTTTCCTTTACTCAAACAAAATATGCTTGATTGAAGCATAAATTAAAATATAAAACTAGGCGACAATTTTCGTAAGAAATACTCAGTATTATATCGAAAAAGGTACACCCATAGCAATGTGTTGTACAAAGTTACAATATCTTTCTTGTAGTATTACAAACTATTTCTTGGCATATGGTTTCTAAAGGAGTCTTCTGTAAAATTACAGAAAATGTTTTTCTATGCGGGGACCAAGTAGGCTGCTAGCAAGACTAATACCAATTGCACTGTAAACACATTTTGTACGTTTCAAATGTGCAACAGACAAAAACTTAATATGTTTTCTAAATTATTTCTGTAAGACTTACAAAATGTGTGCTGTAAAACCATGTCTATCATAATTTGTAAGAATTTGGTATTGTACGAAGCGTGTCCGGAAAGTTAAGTACCGTTTGGTCATTGAAAAAATACTCAAAAAATAATTGGTTGTCTGTAAAGTCGGTTTACGGACGATAGTTTAATGTGACGTCACAACAAAACATTGATGAAATGATTGCATACTTGATGAATAAAATTGAATCATTTTTATTTTAATAACAAAATAATAAATACTTGAAATTATACTAGTAATCAGAATTTAAAATGCAAGAATAATTAACCTTTATTGCCGAAATTGTTGTTGTAATAAGCAATGAAAACCACATTAACTTTTCACTTCACTTTATAAACAGTCGAGTGGAAGAGAGATAGATGCGGCGCAAGCGTACAATGAGCGTAACGGAACACAGCGTAACGGAACAATGTGCGTAACGGGACACTTTTTCTTGCGTGCAGCCGGCGTTCATCGATTTATTAGACGTTGTCACGTCAAAAACATTTTATTGACAGTTTTAGTTTACTACATATATATATCACATTTTGACATAGTCGCCATTAAGTTCCAAGCACTTTTCGCAACGCTAAACCAGTTTTTTAACACCCTCTGCATGGAAGTTCACCACCTGGGAACTAAAAAAAGTTGACAATCGTAATTTTGTGCATGAATTTGCTTGTTACCGTAGGTTAGATGTCTGCACATCACTAGCGGGTACTGAAAGTCTCGCTCACAATTATTTATTTATTTTTTTAGAAAATTATTTATTTTTTTATTGTGTGTGTATGATAATCAAATAAAACTATAATTCTGATAGGCCTTATGTTTTTTTTTTCAAAGTCATCAGAAATACGTTTGATTAGCTATTAAAGGCTATTAGGCCTACCCGTTTGAGTGGGAGGTACTGAGTACTACCATCCGAAACAGCTCGGTCATGCGGCCCCCTAAGCTGGGAAGCCCGCTAGCAGAAGGGGGGATGGGGGTCGGCCGGTGAGCCCAGGGGAAGGGCCAGAGCCCAAGGGAAGGGCCAGAGCCAGCTGGAATGCGCCGTGTGTGTTCCCACTGCGACGCTGTCAGCGACTCTCTCTCTCTCTCTCTCTCTCTCTCTCTCTCGCGGTGGAGACGACGACGACGACGACGGCTACGAAGAGGAGTTGTTTGCTCGGCAGGCAGGGCCGACGATCGTAAATAGGTTGGCTTAAGGAAGTGTTTAGCGTAGTGTCAAGCTATAAATTGTCTCCTCCCGGCTTCTTCTCGGAACAAACCTCCACCCTCCCCCCCCCCCTCTCTGGAACGAACCAAGCCTCTTGGAGCGAGGGACACGTTAGCTTGGCACCTCAAACACGGCGGTAATTGACGGGGCAAACCTGATGAATCCGGGGGACCACTCCCCTGCGCCTACCTGCATCGCGGGCCGTCGCGTCGGCTCTCCGGCGCTCGCGAACTCTGCGGCGCTCCGGGAGTCGTTACCACAACGCCGAAAGTACAATAACGCCGAATGACAATTTGACCGCAACGCCGACAGCTACAAAACTGCTGTGTACCACAACGCCGAAATACAGTAACGCCGAAAAATGTTGCTGCGGGGAGGGGTGGGGAAGCGGGGAAGGGGGGGGGGGGAAGCACAGGAGCAAAATTAAAAAAACAACTGAATGAATTTGTGTGTGTTTCTTAAATGTATCTTAAGCAGTCATGCAATGACATTTTTCGGCGTTAATGTACATATTTCGGCGTAGTGGTAATTCGGCGTTGTGGTACACAGCAGTTTTCTAGCTGTCGGCGTTGTAGTCAATTTGGCATTCGGCGTTATGGTTTTCGGCGTTATTGTACGTTCGGCGTTATTGTACGTTCGGCGTTGTGGTGCGTCCCCCGCTCCGGCGAGGGAAACATGTCCTGCGCTTTCAGCAGGGGAGCCCACGAGGCTCGACCGGCGTGGGGACCTCTTGGATCTTGAACATTAGATGATAAGAAGAATACAAGGTTATATAATGTTTACTCTTTCAGCGGTGGGGGAAGCGTCTACAGGTTTTTCGTAAATGTCAAAATAAACCATCACATAGAAATACTTGAGCGTGTCAGATATTGATAGTTTAGGTGCCCCAACGTATCAATGATATCAAAAAATATACTAATCTGCCGGCTTGCGTGGTGGGGGCGGCCATCCAGAAGGGTAGAAAATTGGAGTGGGGAATACAAGCTTTACCCCAGCTGCACGTACTAAAATATTTGGACGATTTTTGTTACTTCGGCTTGTGGAAATCGACAGATTATATTTTTCCCGTTTATTTTTGCATTATTTCCTTCAAAATAAAAAAAAAATCAACCACGCTCGAGAATGTCAAGACGACTTTTTTTTGTGCAAGTTTATGACCCTACCACTTCCTTACGTTACGCTCAAATCGTCCGATTTTTTTAAATGCATACTTTTCAGCTAGTAATTAACCCACCTTACCTTAATCTGACTAGCTTGAGTATTTCTGACGATCGATTTTTTTTTACTATTCTGATCGGCTGCCCTAGCCGCACGTTCCTGTATAAAAGGGCTTATATATGATGGAGGTACTCAACAAAAAGCAAGGTGTCCTCCCTTATGTTCATCTGCCGCGCTCGAGTAAAACCCAAAATCCCCTACTGAGCTCCCCTGCTATTTCACAGAAGATTCCTTCGCAAACCAGTTGCCAACAAACCGTTTCTAATACCACAAGAAAGATATTGTAGCTTTGTACAACACTTGGCTATGGTTATTTTTTGCATATATGAAGTATGTTTTTGAGATAATTCCGAGTATTACTTACGAAAATTGCCGCGTTATTTTATATTTTAATCGATGTATCATTCAAGCATAATATTTCAAACCACGACTTGGACTTTACTTTTGTACGCAGTTGATTCTGGGAAGCTATTCAGGGAACGGTTTTACAAATAAATTTGAACTATTGGAGGAACTGGGACGACACGAAGCATAAATGAACGAGTAAGAACCCAAACCCAGTATTACTGCGAGCACTACTTGGCAGTGGTGCATTTGTCTTAATGTAAATGTACATATTTACAAAATATGTGTAATTTTACGTGAATTTATTTAGGTTCAAATATTGAGCAGAAGATGAACTACGAGCAGGAAGAAAGCAGGCTTCTGTAGCTTACTCGATAGTTAAGTTATGAATTTTTAAAAATCATGTAAAAGAGTGCTCTTTTTTTAATTTTTTTTTTCAATAAATGTGCCCGGCTTTTCTTTGGATATTTTTTCGGATTTTTTTTATTTAACCAAACTGACAACCACACTTTTCTATGAAAACAAAAAATTCCACGTAGATATAACTTAAACAGTATAGGACACAAAAATATTTGTATGTCGCAAAATGGGGTAATTTTGTAGTTACAAGAAAATATTTAAAAATTAATAACACCTAAACTAAACATAGCCTATCGTCGCAGCTGTAAGTATTATTTACTTATATGTAAAATAATATTTCAAAAACATTTAATATATTTCTCGGCCAAACTTTAGGTTCTATGTGCTATTTTATTATTTTACACCGTGGTCTTAAATTTTGACCGGTACTGTATTGCTTGAAACAGAAATATTTTGACATGAAAACTTCTATTTGCGCGTTAGAGTGATTGTCGGTCAGACCTTATTGTGTGACAAAATATCGCCAGATTTGAATCACTAATAACTACAGGACTCAAAATGCTTTAACAATGGTTGAACACACAACGGATAAATCATGTTTTTACGTGTTTGTCACGCAATACTTGTTTTTCCCGTGGTGTCGTCGTACCAGTGTAGGTGCATACGTGATAGTTACGATTGATGATTAAATTAGATATTCATACGAAACACTTGTTATGATTTTTATCGGACGTTATTACGTAAAATCTACAGCGCTGAACCGAATTGAACCTTTCTTAACTATTTTCTTCTTGTAAAGTCAGATTCGTGCGTGTATGGGCTATTTTAAGTCCAGCTCGTCGAACTTGGCTTGCGAGGAAGACTCGTACATGGTTTAAGAGTTGTATTTTTTTTCTGAGGACACTTAAGAGCGTTTTTACAATTCTGAAATTCTTAAGTAAATTGTGTAACTTAAGAGAAGTAGATACTGACAATACCACTGATTATGGTTATGTCCTAATATGAGTTAAAAGAGAACCAGTCTATTGTTTCCTATTCAGTGGCCATAATCTGAGCTATACATTAGTCATTATAAACTGGTTAATGAGTCGCCCATGTCTCGGAATATAAACAAAGTATTTAGAAATGTGTTAGATCTATGAAGAAAAAAATTATTTTCTTTCTCTTGCATGCTATCCTTGTTTACAAAATAATACAGAACCGAGAATTTGGAATCCGAAGTATTTTGCACGAAGATCTACCTACCTACAATAATTATGAAGAACCATTTTTATCCGAGGTGTATTATTATATAAAAAGTACGTAAATTCACAGTGATTTCTAGTATTGGATGTCAAAGTTCCCACACAATTGTATATTTTGATTACTTTCATTGCATTTTTAGAGGCGTTTCCAAACATATCTTAACAGTGTGCGTAAAAATACCTACCAAGTGGCACAAACCAATAACTGGTAGAAATGTAAACGATGTACCTTGTAGGCAAGTTGTTTTCGCGAAAATGGTGGGTAAAGTTTTATACGAACGTATTACACCGGTACATTTTCCGTCGCGCCAAGCGAGCCAGCCTAGCCTAGTTGGTAAGGCTCTTGCTGTTATGTTCGTTTGTAATGTGTATTTATGTGTTGAATAAAATCAATATAAATCTAAAACAAAATCTTGCCTAACAGACGGCCGGCCAGGGTTCGCTTCCTGCTCATAGAAGTTTTATTTTTTGATTATTTTATAATTTTATAATAATTCTTATTTTAACGCTAGCGACGATGTATTTAATTCGTACTAGAAGTGTATTAAAATCACATTGAATAGCATTAAATGTAACAATGAGTGAATGATGTGTTATAGTTCATTACTTCCTGACCATTTATTTCCCCTTTAAAAGACAAGAATCCCATTAGGACTCGCCTACCGTAACTACAGCATAAGAGCGATTATCAAAAGAAAGGTTGGGAACGGCAAAATCAGGTAGCAATCGCTGCCCAAATATGATTGAAAAAAATACATCACGCAAAAATAAAATATTTTTTGACTATTTATTTCAGCGTTAAAATAATAATTATTAAAAAATTATAAAATAATCAAAAAATAAATCTCTATGAGCAGGAAGCGAACCCTGACCGACTGGTTGCTAGGCAAGAGCTTACCAACTAGGCTAGCCTGGCTCGCCTGGCGCGATGGAAAATGTACCGGTGTAAAACGTTCGTATAAAACTTTAACCGCCATTTTCGCGAAAACTAAGGCGCATTGGACAAAACCCTTTTAGCTTAGTACTCTGGGGGCTTTCCTCCACAACATATATATAATGTATATTAAAATCCGTTTGTACCATACTTGGTGGTCCCCTTGTAAGATGTAGTGTTAGTGAAGTTATGTAATTATTTTTTGTGCCTGGATGCTCTTCGTTCCGAATTGGATTTTTCGCCGCCTTTAACACACTCTGGTCCATAACTAACCCACGCCGTTGTTAAGTGGACGCAGCTCAACCTAGATTGCTAGCCACCGCCCCAATAACCTACTGGCGACAGCGGCGAGAGTGCGAGCTGTTCCGCTTCCGAGAGGCTCCCTAACACTCGTAACGGCCGCGGATCTTTGTCCGGTACTTAGGCCGGGACAAAGGCCGGCGGGTTTATCGCGAGTGTCGCCGAGACGCTAAACGCGCGTTACTTTCCCATTCGCCGAGAGGGTCTCCTCTTCTCCGCGCTGTGTGCAGGTGCGATTGACGTCAATCTGGTCCCCGACACGACCGGCCGCCGCTAACTCGGCCGGCCGTGTTTGCCCCGCTCACACACGCTCTCACACGCTCTCACACGCTCACACACGCTCGACAAACACGGGCGTCGCGAACTGCTGCCAATGCGAACAGCCCGCTTTTCAGTCCATAAAAAAAATTTGTATTGTTGTCCGTGTGTCGCTTTCGTGTTCTCGGCCCATTGTGCGGCCGCTGTCCGCCAACTGCCGAGCTGTCTGCGGGTACACGGCGTCAACACGCACCCGCAGTCACGTGGCTCGCGCGCAGTAAATAATAGTTATGTACTCTTACTAAAGATTCCTCTGGGAAAACAGTCGCCAAGAAATAGTTTGTAATACTACAAGAAATATATATGTAACTTTGGTTATTTTCCCATATATAGTGAAACCATTTTTTCCAGACAATACTGTGTATTTCTTACGCAAATTGGCGTATAATTTTATAAATTTAATTGATGTTTCATCAAGTATAATTTTTTTAAAACCATGTAAAATATAATCGAATGTTCAGCCATTTAACCATTTGTTTTGTTTTATTATGCTTATTAATGTGCGTAGTTAATAATAGAAAGCTATTCAGGAAAAACTTTAACTATTGGAGGTACTGGGACAACACAAAGTATGAATGTCCGGGTTGGAATACGAACCCAGTGTCACTGCGAACACTATTTTGTAGTTTTTTAAGTTAAAGAGATCGGTGTCCGTAAATTCACGAAAGTAGCCGCAAATTTACCAATATCACTGGATAATTTGTAACCAGCGCTCTTGGTGATTTTGGATAAAAATTTGTGACAGCGTGGGGGCACCCCTCGGTAATTCTACAGGTTTTCGCCCTTGGGTCGTGTTGTTGTGGGAACATGGGGGTGCGGGGCGGGCCGGCAGCTCACTGCTATGGCCGGGCCGTTGTGGACACTCCGGGCCGCGGGCCCAAGAGCCCACGCATGCGCGCTGCCGGAGGGTGTCGGGGCGCTAACCGCTCCCGCCAACAGCCCTCTTCCGCCTTGACCGTCAGCCACGGGCTGACACGTGCGCGCGACAGTCGCCGGGGCCGGCGCGTCCGTACAGGCGAGCTAGGCAACCGCCTGGGGCACCAAGTAGCTGGGGGCGTGCGCAGCACGACACATAACAGCTCATATAATATGTTTAACGATTATTGAAACTAGATGAAAATTGATTTTTGTAACAGTTCGGAATGTTTATATTGATATAAGTAATTATTTAAAGTCAACGGTGACCTGTTTATGATTTGTAATAAGTAAAAAAGTAAAAAAAAAACACAAGCCTGCTAACATTTGATTGTTGACAAAATATTAGGCTTACGTGATGTATTTTGAGGCAAGGAAAAAAAAAATTAGGGTGTCCGGCCGGGAGGGGGGGGGCATTAAGGTTTTCGCCTAGGGCGCCAATTTACCTTGCACCGGCCCTGACAGTCGCGCCGGGGCAGGGCTGGCCAACCTGCCGAACGCTCACGACTCCACCGAGTTCACTTGCTTCCCGTTTACATGCGCGACACGCCAGCTCTCGGCGCGAGTCATTTTGCGAATGCGACGGAAGTAGGGGAACGGAAATGATGCCAACGTTGTAGTATCAACTGTTTGATGAATTTTAACAAGATGGTCGGTATTTTAATAAAATTCATTGTCGAAAATCAGGTTCAAAAGTATTTTATTTCTTCAGTCTTTTTCGCTCCTATATAGTTTAAAATTTAGGTCTGTAAATGGAATGATTAGACAGCGAATTCTAGCGGCGGTAGCAAAAACTACGTGTGATTCGCGTCCAGAAATGTAGTTGAAACCACAGTTTGCGTATATTTATCACGCCCGGTATTATTTTAAAAAAATTCTACGTTAAATTTCTGTCCAATTTTCGTGTTACAAGTGTGTATGCAACCTGAGTACACATTAATTTGCTCCTTACCTCGGTTAGATACTACACATCACTGGCGAGTACTGAAAGACTCGCTCACATTACTATGACATAAGAGCTATTTTTAAATTTTTCTTGCTACTGACCTTGAATTTTCTTTTCTGCCACAAATATTTTCAACAGATATTCACTTAGTGTGATAACATGTATGGAAAAAGGCGTGAATTTTCGTAATTATCATCACTTGCGCGATCTTTTACACCCATGATATTGCACTAAGTAAATATCTGTCCAAAATATTTGTGACAGAAAAGAAAATGCTAGGGCAGTATCTAGTTATAATTTTAGAAATAGTCCTTAATAAAAGTAACGATGAGAACATTTAAAAAAATCACTATGACATGTGAGACCCGGCCTGAAGGGACTCGCCAACCCGAGCACACTGGAGCGTGCAAAGATTCAGAAGAACTCACGGAATTTAAAAACTGCTCAAGTTATGCGAATTGTGACCGTTGATGAAAAAAACATTTAAATATATGTAAAGGTCTGAATGGTAGTGCTGTTTCCGCATTTCGTTTTAGGTAGATTTCAAAGAAATACTACCTTTTGTAGCCGTTACCATGGTACGACTTCCGGAAAACTTTTGTGCACACAATTTTGTGGACACGATAACTGTTGCAATTTTTCACATATCACTTCCACTCTGATACATAAAATCTAGTAGTGGAAAATTTCGGTACAGTTCTTTGATGGGCAGTATCCGACCAAAGATGTAGAAATGGGGAAGATTTTTTAAAAAACCGAAGAGCTGTACCTACCATAATATGGAAAATATTACATTCATTTGAAAGTATTATAAATCGTTTGAGTAATACCAAAATATTTTGTGTGAATAAGTTTTTGATACGACCAACCATGACTGCAAGGAGTTGAAATAACCAGGGTTGGTGGGAAAAAAAATCAATACTCACTTCGTAGGCACAATATCGAATTCGTACAAAGTAATAGTTAATTTTATAATTTTTATCTTAAACTTTTGTCTGAAACAATTTCTGATTAGACGAAGTATTGCTTCAATGGGATTGAATAAATAGGGGTAGAAATTAAAAAAAAATATTTATCATAACTCCCTATGTAGGTACACTATCAAATCCGTTAGAATTTTTTTTGTAAATCTTATAAATTTTTCCAAAACTGTAGTCGGAAACAATTTTTAAAAAGACGAACCACTGTTGCAGGGGGTCGAAAAAATAAAAGGATTGAATTTCAAAAATGTAATAATTTACATACCATGAACACTATGGAAATCCGTTCTGTTTTATTGTAAAACCTCAAATTATTATCAACTATCTACAACTTTCGTCTTAAATAATTATTTATACGACTAACCATTACTGCAAGGGGTGGTATAAACAAGGACAAAGCTATCATAACTCCCTTCGTAGGCACACCATCGAATTCGTTCGAATTGTTTGTAAATATTAAAAATTTTATCTAAAACTTTTGTTTTAAACAATTTTGATTAGACGAACCATTGATCCGTGGGGTTGAAAAATGAGGGGTGGAATTAAAACAAATTTCATAGCTTCCTTAATAGCCACCATCTCTAAACCATTCAAATTGTTTGTAAATCTTAAAATAGTTTACCTAAAACTTTTGTCTGAAACCATTTTTGATAATACAAACCATTACTGCAAGGGGTTGAAAAAACCTGGGGCTGAAATAAGAAAAACAAAAATTCCAAGCAATGTACTATCGAATTTATTTTTATTTTTGTTTAACTTTTTTAATATTGTTGAAAACTTTTATCTAAAGTTAATTATACATCACACATCATTACTGCAATGGGGGAAAATAACAAGTCTAGAAAGACATGTCATTACTATTTTTAAGATACTATCAAATTTATTATAATTTATTGTAAAACTCCTAAACTTTATTTAAAACCTTTGGCTGAAATAATTTTTAATGAAAAGAATTATACCATTCAAACAGAGGTTGAAACTGAAAAATAAATAAATAAAAATTAGTATCAAATTTTTCGGAATTTATTAATAACAATCTTAATATTATCTTAAACCTTTATCCAAAAAATGTATATGACCATGTATTAGTGCAAGGGATGAATAATAGTGTTTTGAGGTCAAAAATAATTTCGTAAAACTACCTCAGTAGGCATAATATGAAATTCGTTAAGACTTTCAATGCTGGATGCATTAAGTTAAGAACTTTCAAAATATTTTCGCTGCATAGAATATGAGAAAATTTTAAATCGATATTTTTTTAATAATATTGGCGAACATATAGGGTTTTTTGTAGGCTATATTAAGTCCTTAAAATGTTCCAGGAGTTTATATAAGTTTCCAAAATATTTACTGAATAAATAGACCTGAGGGGGGAAGAGGTGGAGTTTTGCATTATAAGTGTTTTTGCAACATGAGAGCACACGAATTTGTTGGTTACCGAGGCTATATGTTACACATCTCTGGCGGGCACTGGAAGATTCGCTGACATGTTTTTGACGTGACAACGTCTAATAAATCGATGAACGCCGGCTGCACGCACGAAAAAGTGTCCCGTTACGCACAATGTCCCGTTACGATGTGTACCGTTACGTTTATTGTACGCTTGCGCCTCATCTATCTCTCTCGTCCACTCGATTGGAACAACCATCGATTTGACTTTTCCTACTTTTCCTATCATCGTCCTATCCTTAACAGAATAACACAGATTGGAAGAAGTTAAATAGCAAACATGTATAAAAGTTATAGTTAAAATAATCTCTTCGTTAAAGTAATAAACATATTTGAGTTAATGAGTGCAAATAAAAGTAAATTTATCAATTAAATTGTAGATTTAATTTCACTCCTTCTTTGTATCCATACAAAATAGTGACAACTGAATAAAAATGATTCAATTTTATTCATAAGTATGCAATCATTTCATCAATGTTTTGTTATGACGTTGTCACGTTAAACTATCGTCCGTAAACCGACTTTACAGACAACCGATTTTTTTTTATAGATTAAGCTGTTTCCTTGGTACATTCCAGGAGTGACATTGCATGGTTGCTGTTCGTCCTGAACTAACGCCACAACGCTCGTGATTGCAGCTCCGAAACCAGTGGGTCGGAGATCCCGGAAACCCGGCCTCGACAGGAAACCGCGGCAAGCCTACAGCGCCAAACAGCTGGAGCGTCTGGAAGCGGAGTTCAAGGTAGTACCTGCGTCTTTACGTTCAGACATACCCTCGGGACGAATCAGTTGATCGTGCTCGCGCTCATGCGTCTCGCGACGCGAGTGGGGTATCGGGCGGTTTGAAACGACAAGGGAAACGGAACCACACCGAGAAAATCCAACCGCTCGTGGAAAAGTCAGACACGCTTCCGACTTGCGAGGAAAAAAAAATATGATTTTGACGACGCCGCAAATCGAATCCGCATTGACTTGTTAGCGAGTGGCTATCAAGAGTCTTGCAGTCTTATTCTGACAGGCTTAAAGCTCAGTCCCTCGCGTAATCTTGATTTTTTTTCTTGTCATTATTTTTACCAAAGGTCTATTTCTGAAATTTTAACATGAAACCTCCCTTGCATCTATTGTTCTGGCACAAATACTTTCATTAGATACTAACTATATAATATAATGGACGAGCAATTGATAATAATAACGTACATTTGCGCGACTTCTTACGTACATTGTACAGAATTTCCATAAAAGAATGTCCCGGTCTAAATATTTAATAGCATCAATTGTAAGCGTTGTAGATTTGGTTCAAGGTCACAATTTAAGAGTAACTCGAACAGTTTTTACATAAGCGCGTGCGCGAAAAACGGCTTTGTGGTTTTCTCGCTTGCAGCGGGAAAGAATATAGCTCTTTCCCCAATTAGTGGAGGTTTAACCTGTAAAGTTTATTCGGCGACAGTCCCTGACCGTTGGATTGGTCGAAATTGGTCGAGACGACATATCTCATTTTCGCTGGCCTCCACGTTCACCTGACATAACCCCATGTGATTTTTTTTTTCCTTTCTATGAAATATCGTGTCTACGTTCCGCCGCTACCTAATTATTTGCCAGAGTTAAAACATAGAATGTACGAGTTGACATTTTTCTATAATTTAACCTCCAATGCAGGTGCAGCTGATACATTTGTAAACAAACGGCCGCCATATTGATAAGTGTAGGACGCTACTGACTTCGTCAGGAGCAGGGGCGTAGCCAGGGGTTCAACCCCCCCCCCCCCTTAGCACCAAATCTTTAATTAATTTCTTATTCATCACTCAAACAAATTTCATATTAAAATTAATAAAATTTTTACCATTAGAATATTTAAATTTAAGTACCGAAAACTGCTAAAATAGCACTATTTTACACCTTAAAATCCAAAATTTTCCTCGGGGAGGACCTCCGGACACCCGCTTTAATACGGGGGGGGGGGAGGGGGTGGCATGCTTATTAACACCCCCCATACACAAATCCTGGCTACGCCACTGGTCAGGAGTACGACCTCATGCTCGCTGACCCTTGCCGCAGGTGGACAAGTACCTGAGCGTGAGCAAGCGCATGGAGCTGTCCAAGGCGCTCGGCCTCACCGAGGTGCAGATCAAGACGTGGTTCCAGAACCGCCGCACCAAGTGGAAGAAGCAGCTCGCGTCGCGGCTCAAGATGGCGCAGCGCCAGGGCCTGTTCGCGCCGCCGCACTACCTGTCCGCCGCCTCGGTGCAGCAGTACTCGTCGCTGTTCGCGCCGTACTACTCGCCCTGCGCCTACCCGCACCCCGAGTCGCCCGCCCACAACTAGAGCGACCTGCGCTCTCCGGTGCCAACCTAGACCTCGCTTCGCGTTCCCGCAGTGACGCGCTGGACTGACTGCTGACTGCATAACTGTGCTCTCTAAAGACACTCTCGGTAATGTTCCTAGACAGTGGCAGTTCTTTGCTTGTTCGCACTGTAGGTCATGGAGAAATCTCGAGAACGGACAAAGAGATTACTACACAAACAAACGGAGAGCAAGCCAAAATCAGCTGATGTCGAAAGCTAAATACATAGACAGCACGGAGAATTCCGTCCACTAAATTATCTGTGCTGTCTATGCATATAGCTTTTGACATCAGCTGATTTTGGCTTATCTTCTTTGTGTGTGTGTTAATATTTTTGACCTTACTTGAGGATTATTTATGACATACAGTGTAATCTAGCAATGACATATGTCCCCAACCTCGTTTTAAAACAGTTTTAGTAGTTATTTAATAAGTCCTTTGAATTATTCCTGCACAATTGTGAAGATTGACTAAAAATAATTTCGCGTACATACGATGTTGTTGGTTTACGCTGGTTGTCATAGAATATAACTCAAGAATGGGCACTAGATATGAATGGACACACATTAACATACGGAGAAAAAGCCAATAAATATCACCTGTATTAAATTGTACGTGCCTAGACACAACGATGAAAGCACGGATGAACACAGCAGGCTTCATTCGACAAAACAATTATGATGATTCGAGAACTCACGTCATCAGGCACAATTGACTGATTTTTTTTCTTTATTTTGCTCTTCTTGCAACTGTCTTATTGTCGTTTTCAGCCCAGAGTGTTCGTCTGAACTGAAATTTATTATTACTAAACTCCTTCCACGGAGGTATCTGAGCTGTCTAGGCATGTGACATTTGACCTAAGCTGACATTGTTTTGTTCTTCGTGTGTTCATATATTCATCTTTGTTTTCCCTTCTAAAGGTTTTCTGTGACAACCAATGTAAACCACGAATGGGATATTGCCATGAAATTATTTCACATCAGACGTTATAAACCTAAACATTCTTTGGGAAATGTTTTATATAAACTCGCAAATTTACACATAATATTTTTTTTAAACAAGTACCTACAAGATTAGATACCACATATTCATAAAAAAATATCATCACCATTAGTAATTTCTTACTACGTTCATACATAATTTAGGCACATTTTTGTATTGCAGTGTTTTTATTTACGGAAAAAAAATTGTTTGCAAACATTGGAAAAAAATCGTGCTGTCGACATCAGCAGATGTTGTTACTTCGTCAAATAAAATTTTGTGAGGTCTATGTTGGCAAAACTTTTTTTGTACGCCCTTTCTCCGTTCCTAATCTCGATTTGCGTTACTGGACAGCGAAAGACTGCAAAACTACTGCAGGGAAAACGATCTCATCCTACGAGAGTGAAGTGGCCTTGTGAGACTCTGGCGAAGTGAATTGTTCTTGCGCTTGAGTTTATGGTGGTAAAGAAAATACGTGCGTAGACTAATGTATGTAAATAATGTCAATGTACTCAACAATGTGCGTTTAATTTAAGGTTTCTGAAAACCAAACTGAACGTCTTCTTTTTTATCCTGTGTATACGTATCGTAGCATCTATTACAGTGGGCGCCGACTAGCTGTTCTTAGTAGTCCACAATAACATGAATTATGTTGGACATAGATCATTTATGATTAAACAGTAAAATATGCAAATTTTTAATTAATGTTCTAATTTATAATAATACTTTACCTAAAACTATATTATATAAAGCAATTTTTGTCACAAAGCAAATATAAATTTGAAAATAAACTTCGCATTTTTCGTAAGGGACGTTTCTGGGAATGATGTAAATTCCATAACTTACTATAATTTGAAACTTTGAGTATATATTGACAGAAAATTATAATTTACAACAAAAGCATTTAAATATTCCTTTAAAAATTATTATTTTCAAATTTTAACTTATAAATTAAAAGTACAACTGGTTCACTTTTAAATGGAAATTGTTGAATATTCGGCTTTGATTTTACATTCTTTAAAATATACATAGATTCTAGATATTTTTGACTTGTATTCGTAGATTAAAAGAAACTGCCAAATCATCACGAATAAAAAAAATTACTTTACCTTATTGTTTATTAAACAAAATAAATATATGTTAGACATGCCAGTCATTTTAAAAGTTAAACTTTCAACGTATGGTTAAAAGACGACCTCTGTTACCCGCATATCCTCTTTTCGTAGCCTTGTTAACAATCCAGAGGGTTTTCTAAAAAAATCTATCATATGTCGTTGATTTTTAAAGAGAAAAAAGTCCAAAATGTGTCTGAAACAAATTATGTGAGAGCGATATACTGTGATAGACGTGTGAGATGCATTTAAGTGTATATTGATAAAATTAATAAAATTTTGTTTGGATGTCACTATGTTTGTATTACCTTATAGTTGTTGCTCATTTGGTATTAATTTTTAAATGTAATTTCCTTCATTGTACAATTTGAATAAAGACTAAGCTATGACTGTTTATATTTTCACCAATGTGTGAAGAACAAATTACGCAGAGCATGAAATACTAAACATACATTACACTATCAAAAAAAAACTGTTCTCTCATTCTTCTGTTTTTCTTGTTAGTTGCTTTTAAGTGGGTTTTTTTTTTGTGTGATACTCAACCAGAAACCCAATTGTATGAGACATTAACTCCCAGAACTATTTTATTCACTCGATGCCAACTTGGCAGGGTTTAAACTTGGCCAAGTTTACGTAACATTGCACGCAGTTACTGACAATGACTTTTCAAAGGTTGATTTCAGAAGTTTTCAGAAAAGCCTGAATGACCTGTGAACACTTCTTCGTGACGTAGTACGGAGGCACAGCGAGCAGGAACATATTGCAAGTGGGGAAAAAATTTATTTAAAACAGCGAGCATACCTACAGCCTGCTTTAAACATAGGCCTGAATACACAACCTCTCACCCTGAAAGCTAGCTTTCAATAATTGAGTACTTAGGATATTATTAGTAAGAACATGTCGTCCTTAAAAATATGACTCCGTGTATACGATTGTATGAGTGTATTAGTTTATGTTTGTTTACGATAGCCAAAGCCCTAGGTGGTACACGTTTGAATGCAATTTTTGGTAACTTTAAAATCAAACTTAAATATCATTCATCACACAAAATATAATTAACGTTATAATGAGCCTAAACTCTTGTTTGTATGTATCAAGCGAGGTGAGACTGTCATGTAGTCAAAATCGTTAGGTTACTACCATGCTAAATATTTTTCCTAGTCTAAATGAATTTAAAAAACCGAATGTAAAGACACCATATTTAAAATATAATTCTTTTTCGAGATTTTTAAGTTTGGGAACTGTTTCTCACTATCTATTGCCAACTGAACAGGGCATATAAGCATCGGCTCATCCTATCCTAGTCAGTGAGAATTTTTTTTCAACGGTTGATTTCAAGTTTTTTTCGGATATGTTGAACGGGCTGATTCACATGCATTTATGCTCGACTAGAACTACTTTTTATAGTTTTTACTTAGTATGTTTGGAGTAGTCTGTACGCAACAACGTTTAGGTTTTCATTACTACTGAAGCCAAATAGGATTCAATGTCTTTCAATGTGAACAGGTGTTCTGAATCACAGTTTTTCTTAATGCAACAGTCATCCTTTAGTTACGTAGACTTTTGCGGTATAGAATAGTTTCACCACTGGAGCGGGAAGTTTTCGTAATCTGCTCTCCACCTTGTTTAAAAAAAACTTGTTAGGTATTATATAGTCAATTCGTGGTATTTTTTAAATTTTTGAATGAGGGCATTAAAAAATCGACTCATGTTTATCGCGTTTGGTAGTTTCTTATATAGCTCACCTATTACAAGGATTTATAGTAAAGCTTGCATAAAAAAAAATGTTATTTTTCACTGAAATAACTTTCACTAATCAAGTGTGCCAATTATTAAATTTATTTTACAATGAAAAATAACTTTAAAGTGCTGACGGGGAAATAATATATTGTTAATAGGTAATATGTAATGTAAATGGCATGTACCTACATTATAACATTTTCATGTTTCAGGCAGCATTAGTGAAAACATTAGCCTTATTACAAAATAAATACATTCTGGTTGGGCTATCGAGGAATTATGTCAGGCAGTTTTGCTTAGTTATTGGCGAGGAAGCACTTCTATCGCAGTGGAAGAATATTGATAAATGCACGCGCGTTATAAATGAAACTTCAAACATCAGTGAACCACTGGAACGATAAAACAAAATATTCAGTAAATCGCTTGAACTATGTGACTAAACTATAAAGTACACAATGAAATACTGAATACCGTAACGTCTACGAAATGTGTTGTTGGGAAACGTATGTATGTTTGTCACCGGGTATCCACACTGTTAGGAACCACAGTAAATACACGGACTTTTCAGCGAATAATTAAAATCAAACGGAGAGTACTGTTTCATAATTTCAAATAATTGAATATTCGTAAAAACTAAGCCGTATTTCGACTTCCCAGTTGTGTATTTCGTTCTAAACAAAGGTAAACACACGGGAGTGGACAAAAGAAGAGAGGTCTTGCTGTAGACTAAACCAGTTTATAAATGTTCTGCTAAAGTACCAAGAATTTTCTTTTGGATTCATGTTCAAAGTGAATTCAGTGTCCGAATATTTATGAAGGTAGCCGTAAATTTACGAAGAACCTTGATAATTTGTAACTATAGTTTTTCGTAAATTGAATAGGAAAATTGATTACAATGTAGTGTAGCAGTGCAGCAGGACTAATGTTCACACAGGAGTTTTACAATCATATTTACATTAAGAACTTGGTTTATGACAACGAAGTTGTCTCAATAGTAAACTATTATCTAATATATATTCCATTTTAATTTTATGAAACTACTTTTTTTAGTGTAGAAATATCATAGGGGAAGGTCGGGTAATACCGGACAGCGGGTGATACCGGACAGTACCAGTTTCCAGAGGTGCGCGCTAGGGGCAGCACCAGTCGGTCGTTTGTCTCGTAGGTCTCTGTGAAGGACACGCAGTGTCGCCATTATGAGTTCGTGCGTTGTCTGCTTGTTGAGTAGTGCTACGTTTTATTGATTTTAGGCCAAGATCTTCTGCACGAAGATAACTTTGCCGGGTTGTTACAACATAACAAGTAAGATATTTATAAGTTTAAGTATAGTAACTTGTGTACTAACCATTTATATATTACCATACAGTGTAACATCTGTGTGCGACAAATACTAAATATTTTATGACGTAATTTCGATGGCATGTCCGTCGGGTAATATCGGACAACCTGCTGGAGGGTTATATCGGACGGTTGCGGGTGGTATCGGACACAATGGTAGAGTAATTTCCCGTCTATTCTGATTCAAGTATTCTTTCTATTTGCAGAAAATGGAGAAAAGAAGGGGAAGGTGGAAAGAAGAAGATATGAAATTAGCAGTAGAGCATGTTATAAATAAAGAAATGAGCATTAGAGAAGCAAGTGAACAATTTTCTGTTCCGAAGAGTACACTAGGTGATCGACTCATTAAACTTGGTTCGGGAAATGAGGCAATTATGAAACCACACATGGGTACTTTCAGTAATACATTCAGTGATGCACACGAGGAGCAGTTATACAACCATGTTAAAGCTTTAGATAGACAACTCATGCCATTAACTCGAGATGAATTTCTTAAATTATCTTTTGACTTGGCAGAACACCTAAATATTGATCATCGCTTCAATAAGCAAAAAGAGAGGGCTGGGAAAGACTTCTATTATGAGTTCATGAAGAGGCACCCCGATTTGAGCCTAAGGTCTGCAGAATCCACAAGTTTGCAGCGAGCTGCAGGGTTTAATAAAGAACAAGTTGATCGGTTTTATGAAAAGCTGACTGAATTAATGGACAAATATTCATTTAGTCCATCGCGGATCTTTAATGCAGATGAAACTGGGGTATCCTGTGTTCACAACAATCAACTGAAAGTCATGACAATAAAGGGAAAGAAACAAGTGGGGAAATTAACATCAGGCGAAAGAGGAAGAAATGTAACTGTTCTCTTATGCATCAATGCTTCTGGAGACATGTTTGTTCCCCCACTCTTTGTTTTCCCCAGAGTTCGCATCGATAAGGATCTCACTAAAGATGCTCCTGTTGGAAGTGTGTTTGACGGACAACAAAGTGGTTGGATAACCAAAGATGGATTCCTAAAATGGTTCAAATTATTTGTTGAACGAGTTGTGCCAAGTGAAAAGAACCCTACACTGTTAATTGTTGATGGTCATTCAAGTCACAAGGACTTAGAAGTGATTCTGTTTGCTCGTTCCCACCACGTCCATATCCTGAGTTTACCACCTCATACAACTCACAAAATGCAACCACTGGACAGAGTAGTTATGAAGCCATTTAAGAATGCTTTCAATGAAGCATGTTCTTTGTGGATGCGAAAATATCCAAAGCTGAAAATTGCTCTCAAGGACATAGCTGGACTGGTTAACTATGCATTAGCAAAAGTCTGCAGAATGGAACTCGCTCAATCAGCATTCATGTGCACTGGAATTTACCCACTCAACCGTAGCATATTCACAGACTTGGATTTCCATACTAGTTTGAATGACTTACCAATCACTGTTCAAGAAGAATCTCCACCGTGTGTTCGAAGACAGAGTTCACCAGAGCCTTCAACTTCAGATCAAGCAGTAGGTCTAACAACACAGCAAATGTCAACTCCATCATGCTCCAGAATGGAAGGTTCTGAAAGCACTGTACTGCACACTTCAGCCTTCAATGTAGTAGAACAAATTTCTCCACTTCCTAGCAGTGCAGTTGCCAAGTTGGCCTCACGAAAACGACGGGGAGACAGAAGTGAAGTTCTAACATCTAGCCCATACAAAAATGAGCTTGAAGCAAAAAGATGCAAGTTGAATGTGAATCAAAAGTCGCAAACCACTAAGAAACTAAAAGGGAAACATCTCAGAAAAACATCAATGCATAGAACACCCCAACCAAAAGTTCCATGTGCAACAAACGAAGAGACTACTGACTGTATCATTTGCGGTGAAAATTTCAGTGAGGATTGGATACAATGTACCATATGTAAAGGATGGGCACATGAAAACTGTGCTGACCTTGAAGGGGATGCTGTATTTTATAAGTGTGATGTTTGTAAGAAAACCTAAATGTTATTTACAGGCGGTATTTTGTAAAAATCTGAAGGGGAAATGACTGTCCGATATAACCCTCCAGTTTACTGAAACTTCCAAATACCACTGTTTGTTCAAATGTAAAATACTAATATTTCTAAATGTTTTGGCCCATTTTCTTTATTAGGCATTATAAATAATTAAAGTACAATTCCAGAGACATATGTACATTTCATTTTTTGCAGTAAGTTATATTTTTATTAAAAGAAAACCTAAGGTGTCCGGTACTGCCCGACCTTCCCCTACTAAAAACTCACTAACGCTAATTTCTGTACAATTTGTCAAAATTCTATTAAAATTAATTACATTTTTAAAGAGAATATTCTTGTTTGCGGCGTACGAAGTGTGAGAGTGAGACGTGGGGCGCTCGATGTTTCCCCTCTCTCTTTTCGCTATCGAGCGCTCCACTCCTCTTCTATCTGCCTATCTGCTGTAAAGAAGTTTCACTTCGAAATTACTTTTTGGTGCAAAAGGCAGTGGTACGTGGTTTCCTCGTGTGACGTTCCACCCACGTACTCTCCTGTCCTCTGTGCAGGACTCTGCTATGTGGCTCTGTGCCGCGAGCGGTCCCCTCGACTGTAATTGACGGGTCGTTACCACAACGCCGAACGTACAATAACGCCGAATACCATAACGCCGAATGCCAAATTGACCGCAACGCCGACAGCTATAAAACTGCTGTGTACCACAACGCCGAAATACAGTAACGCCGAAAAATGTTGCTGCGGGGAGGGGGGGCCACAGGAGCAAAATGAAAAACAACTGAATGAATTTGTGTACTAACCTTACCTAACCTAACCTTTGTGGCAGTCCTGCAATGACATTTTTCGGCGTTAATGTATTTCGGCGTTGTGGTAATTTGGCGTTGTGATACACAGCAGTTTTCTATCTGTCGGCGTTGTAGTCAATTTGGCTTTCGGCGTTATTGTACGTTCGGCGTTGTGGTATTTCGGCGTTGTGGTGCGTCCCCGTAATTGACTGTGGTCGGCGATCGCTCGTGCCAGAGTCGAGACGTTCGAATGTCGGTCATGTTGCGTCGTAACAGGGAGCGGAGACTTAAGCTCCTTACAGCGACGGTCGTTTTTAATTGGGCGCTGACGTCGGATAAAAGCTTCTTGCGTCTTCTTTTTTTGAAACAAAAAGAAAAAAAAATCTATGAACAGAGTGAGTGAGAATTCAGCCTACAAACTTTCACCACGAGTTCTTCAAGGGAAAAAAAATAAACTGAAAACATAGATATACGATGTCTGGCCTCGAATGCTCCCGAAGACATATCTACACACTTGAAGTTGGGACTGAGAAAAAATTCCAATGCTAATAATAGAGGAAGTATTACAGATGTATCACTGATCTTCTGCACTGTTAGTAATGTCCACCTTAAAGTCACAATAAATCTGGTTACACATTATCTAGCGATCTTCGTTAATATACTGTTGTCTTAGTAAGTTTAAGGAAACTGCATTGAACATGAAAACATGAACCCACAAAAGTAATCTTCGTATGAAAATAATACATTCAAAAATTTGTCAATTCATTCCTCACACTCGCCTGTTTACCCTGTTCACATGGGAGAACGGAACTAGGAAGTTTGAATACACTGTAGAATTTACTAAGATTCAGCTACCTAAATTACGAGCTTTTAATTTTCTTGAGGTAATTTCTACGTTTAGAAAAAAACGTAAATTTAGTGTTGCTAACAATGTGAATAATATTAGATATGTTAAAAATATGTGGTATAAAGATTTCTTTTGAATAATAATTGGGAATAATAACACATCAGAAAATTGAAGCACTTTAGTCCATATGTCGTACAGTGGAACCTGGATAATTCGAACTTCTTTAATTCGAAATCTTCTTTAATTCGAATTTTCCTCTTGGTCCCTAGCATTTTGTATCTAAACAATGCTAAAAATCGTGGATAATTCGAATTTTATTTTGGATAATTCGAATTTTTGGTGCGTCTAATTTAGTGAATAAATTATAAACTACGGCTCAAAAAATTGTAAATTTATCGGGAAATACGTTTTACAAACAATACTCGGCAAAAGTTAAGCGTTTGACCAAATGCGCGGTAGCTTGTAGTGTGATGACTCACCCTTCCCCTCCCGCACACTTGTGCCGAGTGCCGACCGCCTGCGCGTAGCAACAACACGCAGCAGTAATGTCTCCAAGGTCACCCCTCCCCACACTCACCCCTCTCCACTCCTTACTGTACAACTGTGCATCGTCTGTTTTGTAACATACAATGTACTGTAGCTTATTTAAAATTGTCTTTTGATGTGTGATTACGTGTAGTTTTTACGTACAGTGACGTTTAGTGAGTGAACTGTGAGAGTAGCAACCATGGCGTCGACCTCGTCTACAAAATCCCGTGCTTATAAAACTTTGACTCTAACTGAAAAAGTAGCGGCGATTAGGGAAGTGGACAAAGGCGTGAAAAATAAATTGGAAATCGCGAAGGACTTTGGGATTCCACCCAACACTCTATCCACTTTCTTGAAGAATAGAGATAAAATTCTCAGCAGTGCAGAGGAATTTGATAAAGACCGAAAACGACTACGAGAACCAGATAACCCAGACGTCGACAATTGTGTTCTTAAGTGGTTCAAGCAAGCCAGAGACAAAAAAATTCCGTTGAGTGGTCCCCTAATAAGGGTAAAGGCCGAGCAATTCGCTAAAGAATTGGGCAAACAAAATTTCAAAGCTAGCACTGGATGGCTGGATGGTTTCAAAGAACGTAATAAAATTACGTTCAAAGCAGTCTGTGGCGAAAGTGGGGCAGTGAACCAGCAAGAAGCCGGCCAGTGGAAGCGAGATTTAGAAGAGATGATCCAAGATAGAGACCCAAACAATATTTTCAATGTTGATGATACTGGCCTTTTTTTTAAATGCACACCGGACAAAACATTGGCATTTAAAAGCGAAAAATGTCATGGTGGAAAACTAAGCAAAGAAAGAGTGACGCTTTTAGTCGGAGCAAACATGGACGGCTCAGAAAAGCTGCCCTTGTTGATGATTGGAAAATCGGCTAATCCCCGTTGTTTTAAGAATGTCAAGTCGAAACCGGTGGATTACGTTAACAGCTCAAACGCTTGGATGACAGGCGACCTGTTTTCAAAGTGGCTAATAAAGTTGGACAAGAAGTTTATTAAAGAAAAGCGTCAGGTGGTCCTCTTCATCGACAACTGTACTGCGCATAACACCATACCAGTGTTGAAATGTGTTAAAGTGGTTTTTTCCCAGCCAATATGACATCTGTTGTCCAACCAATGGACCAAGGGATTATAAAAAATTTGAAACATTTCTACAGAACCTTGCTGGTAGATAACATACTGTCCGGAGATGGAAACGCCCTGAAAATAAAGCTCGATATTCTGCAAGCTTCCAGAATGTGTAAGCAAGCGTGGGACAGAGTAAAGCCAGAAACAATCAAAAACTGTTTTAAAAAGGCAGGTTTTGTTAAAACCGAGGACGAAACTGTGGAAGCCACTGAAGCGGAAGCCATTACAGCAGCAGTCGACGGCTGGGAGAATGTGGGAGCCGACCCGACCATCTCGTACGAAGACTTTCTCAATGTCGATGAAGATGTTGCGGTGTGCGGTGACGTCGCTGACACCGAAATCATCGCAGAGGTGCTCGGCAGTGAGAAGCAAGACGATGACGGGGAAGGTTCGGAAGAAGAGATCGCTGGAGTAGAAGAAGAACCGGTGCCGAGTGCAGCTGACGCCATGAATCACATAAAAGAACTTAGACGTTTTTTTGAGAGCCGAATTAATGTAAGTGATTCATACTTCATCTCTTTGAATAAGTTAGAATCTTTTGTAATGGCCGAGAGCCTTAATTCGAGAAAACAGGCCAAAATATCATCTTTTTTTCAAAAACAATAGGTTGTTTTTATGTTTCAGTTCAATAGTTTTAAGGTCATTTTAATACGTATGTATCGTTTAGGCATTAATCGATGTATTTATTCAAAAAATGTCAACCAATAAAGAGTTTTAATAGAAAATATGATTTTTTATTGTTTTGGCCCTATTTATATTACGAACTTCCTTAATTCGAATTTTTGGATAATTCGAAGTTTTTGACTGGTCCCTTGAGGTTCGAATTATCCAAGTTCTACTGTATTTATATTTTCAACCTTTTTTTTTCCGTGATGAACCTGCAACCTAAGTTGGTCGGTCGAATTCTGACTCACTTGGTGTATAGGTGTGCGCGTTAATGTATCACGTGTGCTATAATATATCGTTTCATCAAATAAATCCATTGTTACTTTAATGGCAGGGAATCTCAATTTTAAAATGTTTTATTCCTTTCCTCAATCGGTCTTGCTTGTTTCTGTTATTTCTATGAAGATGACGGGATATTTGCCTGGTAGTCCAGTAACGCAACTGTTACAATAATGTTTCAGAGGTACATGTTTAATTATATTCTGGAGAAAATTGCAGTGATGCAGAAAAAATATTTTTGGTAAATTTATTGATGCGTTAAGTCTTATAATGTCTCGAGCAGGCAACTCAAGCGGTTTGAATCGAAAGTACGGTTACACAGAAAAATTGACAGTGAAAATTTAATGAAAATATTTTTAAAAATTACAAATAATTTTAAACATTAATTTAATAAATGGTTCGTGATTGGCTCTCAGTTCATCTGAAGGTCTCTGAGCCCATAAAAACATTTCAATCAAAGAAGTGTCGAATCGCAAGCATCCCAGTTGACAGGTCTCTCAAGTCAGTAGCCAACGAGCAGGCGGCATTTGCCCAAGTATTTAGGGGATTGAAAAGTACATCGTATAGGCATTATTTTAAAGAATTATACGTGAAATTTCGTGTCCAAGTTTCGTATTAAGTGCATTTGCAACACGAGAACCCATTAATTTGCTGTTTACCGTGGTTGGATGTGAAAGACTAGATCACTTTTTTTTTGTATGGACGCGACTGTTTTTAACGACGGAGATTCTAATTCACACCTACCAACCATCGTCTGAAGTCATCAAAGCACCATCTCTGCGATGTTCTGGATGGAACAATACGGCTACGGCGAGGTTAAAAACTGACTTCAAATACTACGTGACAGAACGCCGTCTCCTGGCGATTCCTAACTCCGTGGTTTTCACACTCTGTCTCTGGGTTCGCGGTAAGTCACCATGTCGACTCGCAGTCGTTGCATCTTATCCACGCTTGGGCGCTCCACGATGAGTTCTCGTCCACGTGACTGTGACGTCACTGAATCCCCCTCACGTGTCCCCACTCCGTCGCGCCGACGGACTGAAGCGGCTGACTTGCAAAATGGGTCGTAAAACCCGTGGATCGCCCCCCCCCCCTTTCACCCCTGGGGGTCGGGCTCTAAAGTTTAATTTGGACGCTGCCTTGGAAGTCTCTTTTTTTTCAATTCGGCCCGGCAGTTTACTGTCTCGCAGGATAGAGACCGTATAATTCTCTCCTAGCTACAGAACACTTGCTCACGGCGCGAGAGCCGGGCGGAACAGTTGTGCACTGCCGTCTGGAAGCCCGCCTGCGCTTTCTGCGCAGTCATCACGATTTCATCTTAAAACAATAACAAAATACCAAATTTATAATAACTGTGTTTCGTTTTCATTAACTTTCAGTAAATATGCGAAATTTAAGCATGGAAAATTCATAAGTTCAATGGCTCAATGTTTGTTTGAATTTTTTTTTTATAAAACTATAACTGTAGTTTGACGTTACCGTTCTATAAAACATAGCGTTTTGCAAAAAAAAATCAAAATAAAAGTTCGAACCAAAAGAAATTTCTGAAACCAATCTGGTCCTGGTAAAACTATTTTCAACTTATATATATATATATATATATATACACATATATATAGGGCTACACATTTATATCAGCCCCGTTTATTACTAGAAAAAACTTATCTGTCCTATTATATAAAAATAAATATTGAAACTTGAGAAACTGAAATAAGTGAAGTCTAAACAACAGTATAATTTTCTGCTAAATAAAAATTTGAAGATATGATTGCTGTTACGAAATAAACAAATATTTGCAATATTACCCGTCAGTTAGATGTTAATTTGAAGTATTTCTTGCCTAGATATATTTTCCATACCAGACAACCATACCTAATGAGTAACATCACTTTATTTTTATGTAAGTAGTACCTAATTGTCAGTACTTAAGAGGCCACTCCAGTGTTTCAGGGGCACTACGCAACCTGTGTTAACCTCATAAGATTCAATGCTATTTTCATTTTGCTTATAACTAATTAACTAATATAGATTTCGAAATGATGCTTGCTTGATATGTAAGACAACGAGATTTTATCAAAGCTCCTTTCTTCAAAAACATGCATAAATTATCGTTAAAACGTAGACAATACACTTATTCCTATTAGTAAAGATTAGTATAAAACCATAATTTATGCACGTTTTTGAAGAAAGGGGCTTTGATAATAGCATCGTTGTCTTACGTATCAAGCAAGCATCATTTCGACATATATATTAGTTAATTAGTTATAAGCAAAATTAAAATAGCATTGAATCTTATGAGGTTAACGCGGGTTGCGTAGTGCCCCTGAAACACTGGAGTGGCCGCTTAAAACGACTAAATATATACTCCAGATATCATGTTATGCCTTGCACGTACTCTTGCGTACTATGAGAGACCAGAAGTCTATGGTTATTATTAAGTACAAATTATTGTGCTCAAGAATACTGCATTTAATTACAATAATCTGCGGACTTACTGGTTCTGTCCAACACGTAGAGTTGTTAGAACACGAAATGCGAAAGCCTTCTCAAGTCAGCCAAGAAGTCGATTGATTTCCCTTCGTTCGGCAGAACCCAGAAATGGTGAAACATTCAACCAGTGTAAAAGAGTGAATTCCAGGGAGCATGTAAAAACATTGGAGTTTATGATGAGTCTAATAGTCAATATATTGACGTTAGATTATTTTCAAACGGGTTGATGTCACTATTTTATCACCTGCATTAAAAGTGTAACGCGATAGGGTAAAAAAAAGCGAATTAAGTGCCCCGCAATACGGTGTGCAGAGCTTCAGAATAAACTACGCGATATGAAAGCTGTTCAACATATCTGAGCGGAGGTTGTTTATGGAAAGTATTTAAGCATACACTGAGGGCGGATACGTAGTTTTATTTCCGGAGTTAGTTTTTAAGCTGTATTTTTAGTAAAGTGAAAATGGCCAAAAACGCGTTTTTTTTTTTTTCAGAATAAATTTTAGGCATGAAACATTCTGGGTAGATTCTTGAAAAGAATCAAGTGACTTTCATGACATATTTATCTTCGTTTCTCCTCCACAGCTTGTTTTAGATACCTTCGTGCGACGGGAAGATGTGCGCCAGTCCACAGCCTTGTGCTTAGAGGCGATACCGTGCTAGAAGCACCAGCGAGCGTCGCACTTATAAACCCGTCTCACTAAATCACAGACACCTCTGACTAGGCGTTGACTGGTTGCCAAGAACTCCAGTAAAATATGAAAATTTGCCTATCTAAATGCACGGATGTATGACAAGTAGCATCTTCTGAATTTTCAGGCGAATTTGGCCGTATAATCCACCTTTGAAAAATGCAGCAGTATTGCTACTACCACTATTACTGCCGTTTCCTCGCAGATAGGCAGTAGGCTTGCGCGCATCACGGACTGTCTACGTTACAGCATATTTAGTGGCGAACTTTTTACGTGTATGTGTATAGAACATTTAGAGGAGATTATTCCCTGCCAATTTAGATTTTTTAAATATATGGCCACGGATGCACTACAAATGTGTTGTTTCATTCTTTGGCTCGAATAACCACGGAAAATTAACTTTGGACAATTGTTGAAGTCAACGTATATGGCACAGCGTAACTGTTATGGCAACTACAGTCGCCAACGGGAAGTAATCAAATATATCCTTTCGCCGTTGCATTCTGGAGTATAGTGATTAATACCAGATTATTACAACTCAAAAATATTGGGAAATTGTTTTATTTGTGCATTTTCGTTACGATTATTAGTATCATGTATTTCAAAATATGAATTATAGCAAAAATCGTCAAAATCAAGATGCCGATTTTGTTCCGTGTTAGGGCTCTTGCATATTGTGTGTTTGTGTTTCGTCTCAAATTTTCTATACTGAAGATTGTCTAACAGTGGTAAAACAACACGCAAGTGTTCGTGAATATGATCACTTGCTTGACCTTCTTCGGCTGGAAAATAACGTTCAGTAAATATCTCCCCAAAAAAGCTATCGTGTTAAGATGACAGGAAAATCCATTATTTACGAGCAGAGACCACCGACGTTTCTGTTGATAGTATTGTATTCGCTATTTTCAGGGTAACAGTCTCCTACCGAGACTATTTAAAGTATGAGACTGCTATCTTGAAGATGAGGTAACCAACTAGGCATGTGAGACCGAGGCTTAAATTTAACAATCTGTAATTCAGAACCTGGACGTGCCAGTTATGCAGAAGTGCAGAATAAAAATAAAGTATAACATAACTTTTACAAGTAAGAGTGCGTCGGTGATCAGTGTCGCTCAAATATCAGAAAGAGCAACGAAATTCAGTGCCGTTTCTACGCCCCTGTGTGTTCTTTCATAACAGCCACATCGATTATAATTGCCACTATTTTCGTGTGCCATTAATTCTCGTTCATTTAACAACAGTTTTTTCTTACCGTTATACTTAATACTTCACTTCTGTAATCAAGGTTTTTTTTATGGTAATATTCCCTGAGTTTTCTATAGCGTCTAACTATGGACATAAAACGATGGTCACCGTTTGGACTATAAACATTTTATTCAATAACAGTGGAAGTAACCGTTAGGTTTGGAACTCTGAACAGAGTTTTACGCTGTGTGTAGTGCCCGGTTGTTACTATAATGCAGCAAACCTTGTACCATTGATGGATGAAGAGATATTTTTCAAGTTGCGATGTCTTCCACGACAGCCAAGGGCCGGGAAGCAGGAGGAGAGGGGGGGGGGTAAGGGAGGGTGTCCCTGCTGACGCGCCATCTTCTTGCCTGAGATCCGATTACAGGGTTGAGGCCCGACTCCTGTGCGGCTTCGCGGCTGGTAATGCGATGTCGTCGCCGCCCCAGGGCGCGCTGCCGGCCACAGCTGAGGAGCGGTGAAGACCACGTCCGGGCGAGGGATTGCGCCGACACACGCTCTTAGCGATCACAGTCAATTTGCGGTCTTTCCAACCAAGGATTTTCCTCGAATAAACCAAGAGTTCTTCGTAATCTCAGATAACTTGACCTTCGTAAAAACAACGTTGCATTTCGTCTTCCGGGTTTTTTTTCCCGTAATAAACAGGATACTCACACTTGGAATAAACAAGTGTCTCTCAACCATATAGTCTTAACAGTGTTCGAATGTTTTGCTTACATGCCAAAATTATTTCTTGTGGATTCATGTCCGAAGTAAGTGAACGTAGTACCCGTAGATTTACGAAGATACCTGGGTAATTTGTAACCAGTGTTATTTGTAAAAAAAAAAAATTGAAGTTGAAACATTTCAACAGTGCACTAGGCAAGGGTTCATCAACCTATGTGAAACGGTTTCGCGATGCCCCTGTAGGCACGCAGCTAGTGGTCGCCAGCAGATGGCATGCTGTGACGTGACTTTCTAACTCACCGTTGCCATACTGCAACACCCAACAGTGAGTGGTGCTTGCTCACGTCTGATGTAGGTTAATAAGTGTGAATTAGAATTCCCGTCGTTTCAAAACACTCATTTACATAAAATACAGTCCTTCAGAACTGTTCCCGCAGTGCGAACACTACACTTCTCCCAGTGGTTTGGGCGTGCCGCGAACATGGTGAGCTGACGTGAGATGGACAAAAAGTAAATTAATGCAGTATCCGTGGCAACACTTTGATATCCAAACAAATTATTGTGGTAATACATAAAAAAGAAAAACTAAAAATGTATAAAATATTGTATCCATGCCTTAGAGAGGAGGCTCATGTTTTACGTTAAAATATGCAAAACACTAACTAAGGGAAGCTAATCACAAATTTTTTTTTAAACTTTATAAAGATTTTCATGAAAAATTTTAATACAAAAGTTATGTATTTAATATTACACTCAAATTATATTTATTAATTTTTTGTTTTAACAGTTCCAACATTTTAAAATCCAGAAGCCGAAAATATCGACGCGTAAACATGAGCGTGAAAATGTATGTAGTGTGCCGCTGATTTCAGATAGGGTTCCACGATAAAAAAAAATAAGGCCTGGGAAACATTTCACAATCTGCTCGCTTGCTACTACAAGTTCGCTCAGTATCCAACACTAACTTGTCAACTCGCGACTCACTTCGCTTCAGCGAGTAATGCTTATGATTGGGCCACTTTTCTCGCTACTCACTACCTGGATAGTAAAAACTATTTTTGCTTACTTATTGTTAAGTATTGAAATAACAGTTTAAGGACGAAATAATGTATCTTTTGAATCAAAGTAATTTTAGTACTAATTAAATAATTGTAAAATAATGTGATGGAAACAAAAAAAAATCACAAATTACCTTTGCTGAGCGAGTTGGCGAGTTTCACTAGCTCTACACAATTGACCTCCCTCGGAATATCATAATACTTTGAATATCATAATACTTGTCTGCTGTTAGTTTGGTTGCACATGTTACCATAACGGAATTTTTGCAATTTTTATAATTTTAAAAGAGAATTCGTGGATGTCCCTGATTTTACGAATACCAGAATGTTTACCATATAAAAATTATAATTTTAATGTGACTCTAAGAGTAAGTAACAAAAAATTTAAATCAATACTATGTAGGGACGCTGTTTCCATCATTAAGGTAAGAAGTCTAGGAGTGAGCGTATTAAAGTCCTTCCCATCCGGACAGCCTAACTTTTTTTTGTTGTACTGAAGTTTATCTCTAATTCGTTGCTGATGTGTTGTCAAAATCTTTGTTTAACAATACCCACTTTATGATGGCTTATGGTTCTTCCTAGCAAGTTCATTTCACGGTATTGCACAAACTTTTAGAATTAGCCTTTATACAGCTACGGTTTGTTTTGCTAACCAGAGTGACTTCAACTGCATATCAGACACCCGCTTCATGGACTAATTAATACCTCCATGATCTTTATCCTAACGTAAAACCTACACTTCACTTCACAAAGCATTTTCAACGCGCCCGAGTTTTTGCCTTGGTGTGACTTAGAGGTTTGTAAGTGTGGGTTAAAAGCGTGACATAAACATATCAAGTAACATATACTTACGCCGTTAAAAAAACTAGAAAAATATTTGAAAATTCAGCAATTATATTGGCACGTTACTTAATAACTGTTGTTTTTCGACACGTTCTAACTTTAATCCTTTCGGTCACACTTTATCAATTCCTAAGGTATACCCAATTTTAATTATTTTTTGTAGGCAAACTATTTTTTATTTTATTTTATAATAATTGATAAAAGTAAAATAAAATATATTTATTTCATAGCCATGAAGTATGATGTCAAATAGAATGTAGGCGCACCTTTTAACATACACATCCAAGGTTTCATAAACTCCATGTAACATTGAGATACAAATGGTCCATTTCAGTGGACGACTAGGCTGAAAGGTTTAAGGTTCCTGACGTTGTTGAGGCAAGCTGTTTGCAAGTACAGCAAGGACTCGCTCATGATGGCGCCCGCGTCACTGAACAAGCCTAACTTTAAAAGGGTTAACACACGTGAAGTTAAAAAAAAATTGGTTGTCTGTAAAGTCGGTTTACGGACGATAGTTTAACGTGACAACGTCATAAAAAAACATTGATGAAAGGATTGCATACTTTATGAATAAAATTTAATCATTTTTATTTTAATAATAAAAGAATAAATACTTGAAATTATACTAGTGATCAGATTTTTTAAATGCAAGAATAATTAACCTTTATTGCCGAAATTGTTGTTGTAATAAGCAATGAAAACCACATTAACTTTTCACTTTACTTTATAAACAGTCGACGAAACAGTTCAAGATGACTTGTAATTAATTTTAAAAACTGGCGTTTAGCTATAAAGTTTAAATATAATTATGAACAATTTTTCATATAAATAAACTGTAATCAAATATCTATCATCAGTTATATGAATCACCATAATTTTTTAGTCAATTGTAACGTAACATATTATTACTGCACTCGCCGACAGCGTAACGGGACACAGCGTAACGGGACAATGTGTGTAACGGGACACTTTTTCGTGCGTGCAGCCTACGTTCATCGATTTATTAGACGTTGTCACGTCAAAAAATCCCAAAGTTACACTGCTGGCGAGTACTCGGTCGTGTTGAAAAGGCTTTGTGCATTGTAGGTATCCCCCAATCGGGGCGACGGAGCGCGCATGCGGACGTAGTTCGCGAGGCGCCCGCGGGGCAGCGCTGCTGCGGCGTGGCGTCGCGCGGGCCGACAGAGCAGCGTGGGCGGCCGTCCAGCGCTCTGATTGGTGCGCCCGCTGAGCCGCGACTGGGCATGGGACCTGGCGTCACGTAGGAGAAAATTTCAACTCCTGATTTTTAAGGTACGTTGGCGTGCGCCCTCGCGCGCCATTTCGATTTTTAGTTTTATCGGCATTACCTACTATTATCTAAGGCTAACTTACGTAATTTTAACACGATACCTCCCTTGAATATGTTGTTCTGTCCCTAATATTTTCAACAGATATTCTCTAAGTGTAAAATAATAAGCGTAAATAGACCTGCAAGTTATAATTACGACTACTTGCGTGACATTTTACACCCGTTCTGTTGAAAATATTTGTGACAGAATAACAAATCTAAGGAAGGTATCGGTTTTAAATGATTTATGAAGTCACAAGGAATCCATATACTCGTCAAGTTTGTCGTTCAATGTATTGAATAGTTATCTTTTAATTAACAATTTTAGTTTCGGACATGTTCGAATGTTCCGTGGTAACCAACCGTATAATATTTGTAGTGATTATATTTATTTTAATAAAAATAATTATAACTTTATTTAGTAAATAAATGTAATGTAAAATTACGCCAGTATGGATAAAATAAATGAATGAAATTAAACTGTCGAAAATTCATTTAAATGCTTTATTTCTATTGTTAAAAAAAAATACCTAAAAGTAATTGAATATGTTTTTAAAGTGCCATTCAAATAAAAAAAAATATATTTAAAACTTGCGTTTCGAACTCTGTATATTAAATAAAATGAAGTAGCTGAATATGTACGTGTAACTCACTGAATCACCAATCTATACAAATTTTAACCCACTTCCAGATGAGCAAGGAACTTGTGAGATTTAACCAGCTCAAAGATTCGGTCTGTATTCAATGAAATGATTTTAAAAAAATTATAATTTCTGTGTTTTTAAAAACCAAAAAGTTCAAAACTGCGACACGCCTTTAAAGTTGGTGCAGACCTTTATTCGGGTAGTCTTCGTGGCTGAACGGCAAGACAACCAAAATAACCGAATACACCATGAATCGGGTCTGGCAAGACCTGTAAATTTTATCGAATTTCTTTTTGTTGTATCTTCATAGGGTTATAGCTCAGCTGGAGCTGAATTTTTTTATCCCACATATTTTTTGTTTATTTTCTACAAACTTGACATGTCTATCTAGGTAAAAAAAAAAATCAATTTTGGGCTTATACCACAAGTCGTATTTGCATCGGTTATACCTTGGATAGTCAACAAATCTTGTATTAAGGGATTTTTCACGTATAGCTACTAAAAGGTTTTTTTTTTTTTTTCGTAATTGGTTGGATCTGCAGTTGAATATGCAAGTATTGCTGCTAAAGCTGAGGACCCGAGCTGTTAGGCAAGTACTCCTTATACAAACTCTATGTGAGAGAGAGGGGGCGAAATTTCCAGCCGTGAGCGAAGCCCTCGAAACTCCTAACGAGAGCCGAAGCCATAAGCTATTGGAGGTTTGGGGTAATCTCCTAAATAATGAAAAACCCAAACGAGTAGAAATTTAAAACAAAAATAATAACTTATTGTTTTCGAAAGTTTTGCGATACAATGGATGTTAACACAAGATAAACATGTTGTCATTAATGTATTTTATTCTTACTACAGCGTTTGAAAGAGTATTGTACTGATCTTCAAGGTATTGTTAGTGTATGTACTGTGCCGTCTGGCGCCGACCAGGGTCTACGCCCTTCCTATGAGCTCTATGTGAATCGCCAGCAGCCACCTTCCATCCCACATCCGCAGGGCTTAATCTCCCGCCAACTTGCGTGTGCGTGGGGGAGCGGAAGACTACCATAATGACAGTATTCCGCCTGGCCTCTTCGAAAAAGGCTGAAATCTGCCATACGTTCAAAGGACGAGACGGAATTCTGCCATATTTTCGCATACACTCTATGGAAAGAGTACAGCGGCCTTGCCCTCAAAGTAGCGTATAGAATACTCGGTAGGTAGCGCTGTCAACCCTCTAGTTGTTTCTCAGGTTAACTTTAAAGCTTACAGATATGGCTTCTGACGGTGATAGTTGCAATTACAAATAACGGCCTTACTCGCAAAAAAGTAATGTAACTAGATTCATAGAATTTACATTTTTGCACACTGGAATACTTGAAGTAATTGTAGATCGTTATTTAATGAGTGCAAATCCAACGCAGATATTAACCCAGATATTAAGATTTTGAATGTCCATATTAAATTATTTAAAGTCTACAAAATGTGTTTTTAAGATGCTGAAATGCGAGGGAAATATTTTTGTGTAGTGTAGTTTGTTGGCACAGGCACCATATAAGCACATAGAATAAAAACAAAAAAAATTAACACAAGACATACACTGATACTTTACGACAAAACACGAAACAACACAGCACACAGACAAATAAAGAATGATAAAGTTCATATTAACTAATTGGTTACTTTGGTTTCAAAAAAATCTTAAAACTTAGGTATAAAAGTTTTAAAAAATATATTTTCAAATGAATGTTTCTAGATTATTCAAAAAGTTATAATTTTTTACAAATTTTATAGTTACTAATGTTTTTAAAGTGTCACTAATTCTATAATTGATTAATTTAAATTCTTAATCCAAACCTAGATATTATGTCTGAAGCATCAAAAATAGTAATGAAACGTATATATTAAAATGTGTATCACTGATTGTGCGTCTAGTAAATAAAACATATTTAAAAGGAATTTAAAAGCCTGAAATTTTAAAATATTAATTAAAAAAATTTATCTGTATACTTTCAATTCTATTACAATCAAAATTAGTTATTTATTTCCAAATTACGACACTTCATAGCTAATCAATTTGAAGAACAAAGTATACATACAATCAGGTATTGATGCAGAGAAAATTATAATATATTAGTATTATCTAAATGTTGGTGAAAATTAAAAACTTAACATCCACTTTAACTCTAAGGTATTAAAAGTGGACACCATGTTTAATGCAATTTCTTACTATGTGATAATTATAATTAATTGAATTAGTTTTTTTTACTAAATGTTGTACCTACAATAAATGCTATCGTAATTCAGAGACGTTTGTTTACCTGAAAACCAGATCTGGACAGCTGAAATATCTTGCTGAATAGTTTCACAAACATATTTCCTTTTCTTTTTCTTCAGAATCTTTTCTTGATCAATTCTGATTCCAGTTGGAATATCATTTATTAAATATTAAAGAGTAGTTGAGATAAACCTAATACCATGAAATTGCATTTGCAAATTTGACTGCAAAGCATATTTCTGTAAGATAATTAAAACAAATAAATACCACCCATTATACTGTGTGTGTTCAAGACGCTCATCCTGGTTTTTCAGAAATAATATTTTTAGGAATAAAATTCATGTGCCTATAAATATTTTTTTCGTCAAAAACGTCTAAAATACTACATAACAATAGTTTGTGACTAAAATTTAACTGCCAATAATACTTCACGAAAATATATACCGATAAATGGTCGAATTCACAATAACGGTATACAACAACTCACTGAATGATACACACTTAATTAAAATATTTTATGTAAAAAATGTTTTAAATGTTTGTTTGAGCTCTATTTATGACATGTTGGAATGATAATGCTACAGTTACTAAAAACAAAAACATTACAAAACAAAATTTTTTTTTTTTTTGCAAAACTCCGTTCCCCCGGAGAAACCCCCGGAATGGCCACCGCATGGGGAGCCCAAGAAAAGAAACGGGCTCCCCATTTGGAAGCCACCTGGAAGGTTTTTTTCTGTTCCACCCACCGTTTCTTTGGTAGCCTGACTTGTTACAAGGGATTGTATTCCTACCAGAGAAAATGCCACCATTTTGCCTGGGCAATCCGCCTTGGAGGAGCCGGGGCGCGAACCCGGGTCCTACAAGTCACAAGGCAGGCGCTCTACCCCAGAACCAGAGTGGTAGAGCGGATACTTACAGTCTTCTTAACACTGACATGGTGTTATTCCACGAGTTTACTGTAGTTTCGTGTGTCGTTAACACGTGTAGTACGTGCATTAACATCTAACCTCGGTAACGAACAGATTTATGTGTTCTTATGTTGTTCGTTCAGCATGAAATATGTAATTTCTTAACAGTGAAATATAATTTGTATGACTAGTCTGGCAATTTTTTTAGTTGATTTTCTGCACACAAACTTACAGTCCCGCTGTACAATAATTATGTAAAACTATAGACTAGTACAAAAATATGTATAGAGCTTGTAGGCTGTCGATGGTAAAGTTATTTTGAAATAAATTTTAGATATTAAAAGAGTGTGTTTAGTTAAAATATTTGTGTGCTTACAAGCATGAAGTTATTGTATAACATTTTATTTATTTGGTTTTAAAGCCATAGAAAAGTTAACCTTGTTATATCACTTTTGGTTTTTTATTTTGTTTTACCGTTTTAATATGTGCAGCTAATACTGGAAATCTATTCAAACAACTGTTTGCAAAAAAGCGTTTTCAAAATCCTAAATTAAGTACTAAATCAATGATAGTGTTGGAGATGTCAAATTAAAAAATACCTATCATACTGACATCGCCGGAATTTTAGGTAATGATAGTACTGACATTAAATCGATTAGTTTCTGAAGACTAAGAATTAAGATGACACTAGTTTTGTGAGATTTGCTTACTTATTGAGAAATATTCACATTATTTGAATACTACTAGGTATATTTTATTGGAACTTACAGTAGGTACTCCTGAGTACAGAATTCTTGAATAGCTTACATAAGGGTTAAGCAGGGGCATAAATGTTTTATTTCATACAATGAAACCCACAGAAACTTTATTAAATCATCCGGATTATTAAACATGTACTTCTTTGAGTATACAACTACAGAAAGTTTTTATTTGATATGTGTGCACATCGCAGTGACATCGTTATTTAATTATAATTTTAATTGTAACAAAAATTGGAATTCGGTGTTTTTATTTTGGATGTATAATATTTCTACGTGTAATAGTATAAAACAGGTATATTTTAACTGTTACAATATAAAAAGTTCTTTAAATGGTTGTGTATTTTTATTTTCGTCCAAAAAAAAATTTTGTACAAAAAAATGTCCTACAACAAGAGGTTTCACTTTTCTTATAATTTTGTTGTTTTAAATTATTATGTTCGAACCTTTCCTTCAGTTCAACAACTTAAGTAGATATAATAATTTCGTTATGAAATTAAATTCTCTATACAAACAACACTTAATATTTTGAGATTATTATGAAATAATATACCTATAATTTTATTTTTATTACATTTTTTTGCAAACGTACGGGTTTCAAATACCAAATAAATACTTTATTTTTTTTTTAATGTTTCTTGCAATTGGGGAGATTGATTATATACATAACTAGCTATGATACCCGGCTTCGCTCGGGAGTTGATATGAGATTACGTGGTAGTTGAAATAAAAATAATAAACTATGACGTAAAAAGTAAAAAAAAAATATTGAAAACATTTTCTCGTTATTTACACTACTTGTTTATAAACAACATTTTTAATTTTATTGTCCGGTAAAGGCGCGAAATTTAAAAACTTAAATTTATAATGTTTTCAGAACTAATTTGAATAACTAAAATTATGTCACGATAAATCCAAAATATAAGTTAGCTACTGCTGTATAAATACACAAAATTTAATAACTTTATTATAGTATCAAATGTAATTTAAGACTTTATTTAAATTGTAATTTTAAATTTCGCGCCATTACTACACATGCTGCAATTGCTCGCAGCGCCTTTCGAAATGCAACCCAAATAATCGTTGTTCTGAATGAAGTTCAAATACTCGACAACAGATGGCGCCACTACACTTAATTTCCAAGTTGAAGGGTTGGAAAAGCCCTTATATCTTTAAAAACACGCCCTTTAGGTTAAAACGCGAACTCTCTTGTTCGAGGGGGGATATAGGGCTATAACACTATATAAGTCCCTTTATCGTGCCGGGACTCCTTTTTAAGTTTTATCGGCACGCACATTTTATCAACTTAGTTTTATTATATATAATAATGATTTAGGACATACTCCATTGCTGATTATAATGATGTCATAAAAAACCTCAACAACATACAAAAAATATAAATGTGCAAACATACAGGAAACAAGCGAAACTCAGGGAACATCAAAACATTTAAAACAGAAAATTACGTAGAAAGAATTGGTTAAAATATTATTTCAGCACCGACTGACACAGTGGGCTAACAACGATGAGACATTAGCAACAAGAACAGTAAATAAAGACGAAAAATACTTTGGAAAACTCACAGAATTGATTTTCAGTACTTTTACTATTTACTATTGGAAAACAGTTGACAAGGAATAGTTTGCAATACTAACAGAAAAAAATTATAACTTTGTACACCACATAGCTTTGGTTATTTTTACACATCTGAAATACGGTTTATCGAGGTATAACTGAGTATTTCTTACAAAAATTGGCTAATAAATTTATACTTCAATTGATGAGTACATTCGGCAATTTTTTTTTAAACCATGGAAAAGATAATCGATCAAATATTCAACGATTTGGCTTTCTTTTGTTTTACCGTGATTAATATGCGCAGTTAATACTGGAAAGCTATTCAAACAAGGGTATACAAATAACTTTTAAATATTGAAGGTACTGGGGCAACACAAAACATAAATGGTAACACTATTTTATAGTGATATAGTTATTTTCATGTAAATTTACAAATATCTAAGTTTATATGAATATTTATGTTCCATTTACAAAGATAATTTACGGTGCACAACGGCAAACAGATGAAATTAACAAAGAAAAATTGAAAAGAAAAAAAGTAAAACGGATATACAGAGACGCACAGGCGAACCCAGCGATGTTACAAAACAGCGACGACAGCGCAGGCGAACACCGTAAGCAACAGTTGAGCGACAAAACAGATATTTTTAAAACCACAACGATGGTAGCACAGAATAACACAGTATGTTTTTCTCAAGACAACAGTTGTGACGTATCGGGAGAGAGAGACTGAGGTTTCTCATTACATACAGTTTAATGAGTAATAGTTTATGTCCAAAACTACATCCTGAATTAATTTACCTATTATTTAAAATGTTGTTTGTCGGTTGAAATTTTATTCAATGAACTACACTGTTTTTGAAATTCACTTAGATACTGACTTTCTTTAAAATGATTTGTATTTTGATTTGTTTTATGTGTATATATGTTTACACTTCTATTAACAAGGCACAGGTATAAGTGAAGAGAAGCTTACTCAAAAGAGGAACCTGTTTCTGTAACAATAAGTGTCAAGATAGGAATTTAAAAAAAGAGGGGGGGAGTTATTGTGGCCAGATTTGTTTAAACAAAAAAAGTTTATAATTTAAACAAAAAAATTTAAACAAAATTTACAATGGTGGGAGTTTCAAAAGCACTTAAGGGATCTCTAAAAAGCCTAAAAATGTATTTTCAAGAATTATCTTAGTAAAAGAGTTTCCGGAGGAGTGACTGGCTTCTGTCCTCCCCTTCCACAAATACTGTTTAGACCCATGGTAAATGTGTTAACAAAATCACACGTCGTTACACGCACTACTACACGATATAGGCCTACTCAAAAGACGTGAATAAAAATTTTCTTGACTGTAATTTTTTATAGTTGTACTTATAATATTAGATGTAAATATTTTTTCAGGACATGTGATGATAGCCTACATGGAGTACTTTAGTCTGAAACTATGTATTTGTAATGTTATGCAATGATCGTACACTCACGCCTGTAGCATGAGGCATCACTTCAAGGCAATCTGAAGATGAGAAAAGATACATTATCGAAGTTTATGGACCGAGTCGTAAAACACTAGATCAGTATCCCAGAGAACACTAGTTCAAATCCCGGCTGGCCATTGTCATATCGTTTTGACGTGAAGCGTCTTAAAAATCACAGCGAAACACATGGGTAACAGATCAGACGAAAAGGTCTGTATCATCTTTCTTTAACATTTTCCTAACTATATAGGCTTCGGTCTGAGACGCATTTAAGAGTCTTCCGTACCTATACTTCCCAAATAGGAACACTTAGTTTTAATTTAGGTTTGGAAAAAAAAATTCTGTTCAATGTAGCTCAGACGTGATGGCGCGGTGATTCGTGTGTTTGTGTATAGAGAACCGACAACACTGGGCTGTACAGATTGTACGTTCACCAAAAAAACATTAATATTGATATTATGCCTTCAATATCTCAAATCACAAGCCAATGTTAAATAAAATGTTCGTCCAATATTAATTGAAATTAATAGTAAGCTACCATTTAGTGTCTGTTTTGAATTAAGATATTTAGTTCGTAGACAATGTCTAGTTTTTATTATTATAATTTTAAACTATTACACTAAAAACTACTCGCTGACATAGAAGTTTCACGTCAAACCAACGGCCGTGACTCTCGATACAGCGCCACCGATTTTTTCTTGAAAATTGGTAGGATGGTTCCTTACTTTTGGTCTTGGCTAATTCCTTTCACAATGACGCTCTACAGTGGCGTTGTGTTTGTCGTCTGCATTGACCTCGCTATTATGTTTACGGACAAGCAAGCATTTCAGAATAAGAAGAAAAATAATATTGGAAATAGGCTATTCTCCTGGTAAACAAATATAAAAATGATTTCAAGGCTTTCATAAATTAATACATATTCTGAAATGATTTCGTTGCCATTGACGCAGTTAAAATATAGGCCTAATGTCACAACTACTTAATCAATAAAACTTAAACAGCAATTATTAATCGCTCTCACTATTCCGTATTCAAATTTGTGATTGTTTTTATCTATTCTTAATGGCAATTGTTTTTCTGTACATCTATATGTTAAAATACTTTTCTAATGGTTTTCACAGCACATGCTAAAAACATAATGCTGGAATCACAATACTCTGTAACAGCCCCGAGATGACAAAAACACCACAGCCATTAATAAGTAAGGTCAGCCCACGAAAAGTGAACCCCAAAAACCCATCAGAAACTTAATGTGGGTATTATTAAATATGTAGTAACGTAAACATTATTTTTTTTTGTGAAATAATTCATTCTTAAGTTTAGTTTATTGTTCTTTTGATAGACATGACGTAAAATAAACTCAATTGAATTTCCACCTCAGTACTATAGATGACTATTCCCCTGACGGTGATAATCTGTCGTGGAATTTCAAACATATGATATAAATCATGCAATATTTTACTTATTTAACCGTCGGTTGTCAGGTAATTGTGATTTTCGGTCACTAGATTGTATTTCATTTCAACTAGTGACCTGGAGTTAAAACATAAATTATTAGAATCACAAGACTTTGTATGCTACTTATTTATACAAATTATTTCTAAGATAATATACATAATCTAATCTTGTCGTTCCAGTATTAGGACTGTATGGTCTCGTTTTAACTTATGATAGTTTTACATTATGACACTTTTCCGTCGCCCCCCGGCGGAATTCTTCGATTATGGTAGTCTTCCAGTAAGGCAGTCTTCCATTATGGTAGTCTTCCAGTATGGCAGTCTTCCAGTAGGGTAGTCTTCCAGTATGATAGTCTTCCAGTATGGCAGTCTTCCAGTATGGCAGTCTTCCAGTATAGCAGTCTTCCAGTAGGGTAGTCTTCCAGTATGGTAGTCTTCCAGTATGGCAGTCTTCCAGTATGGCAGTCTTCCAGTATGGCAGTCTTCCAGTATGGCAGTCTTCCATTATGGTAGTCTTCCAGTATGGCAGTCTTCCAGTAGGGTAGTCTTCCAATATGGTAGTCTTCCAGTATGACAGTCTTCCAGTATGGCAGTCTTCCAGTATGGCAGTCTTCCAGTAGGGTAGTCTTCCAGTATGGTAGTCTTCCAGTATGGTAGTCTCCAGTATGGCAGGCTTCCGGCGACCCCCGTCAAAACAGGAGGAAATATGCCATAATGGAAAACTACCATATTTTAATTTTTACAGATAATAGTTATAAGTATACAGTGCTGCTTCCTATAACCCATTTTTGGAAACATTTGTTTCTATTAGTGCGCAATTTGTTGAGTTAATTTATGACTGGAACTACGGAAAGTTACCGTCAGAAGCGCTATCTGTAACTTTTTAAGTTAACCTAAGAAACAACTAGGGAGTTTACAGCGCTACCTAGCGATGTATTCTTCACCCTACTTTGAGAGAAAAGCAGCTGTACTCATTCCATGGATTGTATAAGAAAATATGGCAGAATTCCGCCTCGTCCTTTGTAATAATGGCAGTTTTCCGTTATGGTACCTTTCCGCCTTTTTCGAAGAGTCCAGGCGGAATACTGTCATTATGGTAGTTTTCCAGTACGGTAGTCTTCCGTCGCCCCGTGTGCGTGAGTTGCGTGGTTATTGTTTAGAGTCAGTGCTAGGCTTCCTTAAAAATTCGTAACTATCATTAACACTTTCACTTTTCATTCACGGCCGCAAGTGTTCGTGTTTACCTTTCAGCATCTGAAGCAACAATGACGAAGAAATGCGACGCAGCCCGTTCCGAAAAAAAAAAAAAGTTTATAAACTTTCAAATGTAAATGTAACTAATTAACATTATTGTACAAGGGTCTCTGTTTTGTTACGGACATTATTAAAAGTATGGTCTTCTTTCGCCTTTGGCACGGTTCGTTATTCTACCCAACGGTCGTTTAATTCGAAGGACGGACGGACGCTTGTCTGCGACCATCGCGCTTGGCCTCTCTCCCGCTGTCTTGAGATCGACACCCGAGGAAGCACACCCGTCGCACCCCGAGGAAAACTTCTTCCATAACTGGTATATTCTCATTCGCCATTCTTTTAATAACACTGAAGCTGGAATCGCAATGCCACGACGAAAAATACGCTACAGGCCCCACATGCTCAGTAGCCAATGAAATCCAAAGGTCACAGTGACGTCAACACTCTAAAATACGCCACCTAACGGCCCTCAAGAACTAGATTCTATTTACAATTTTGACGTGTCATGCTGCACGACGGAAAGAATTTGAAAATAGTTACTTCTTGGTATATCTTTATGCTATTAAAACAAAAATTCTTTTTACGTTTGAGTACCTACACTTTCAAATTTGTAGTTAGACTTCAACTGTTTATTTTAAATTTCTAGCATAGCTAATAGCAGCATTATTTTCTGTCCCTTACCGACATATCTAGAAATTGCATCCTTGTATCTAAAAATAAACTTGATATCACGTTGTTTAATAGACGACTAAATTATTTTGTTATGCACTTCAGGAAATAAATAGGAAATAAAAGATTCCTATAGGGCCTACGTGGTTTTTGGTGCATTATATACTGCATTGTATGGACACATTTGGTTTAGAATGATTTTCCGACAGCCATAACTAGAGTTCGTCGTGTTATTGTGACGCTACACTATTAACTCTGTCGTGCTAGAACGCTGTACGACGCCTAATCGAATTTGTCGTGTTGTGTTCGACGTGTACTGTGATTCCAGCTTTGACATTTCTCGTCTTTCAAAAGCTTTGTTATGTAAATAAAAAAAAACAGTGAGCGAGTCTATCAGCACTTGCCAGTGATGTGTGACATCTAACCTCGGTAACGAGAAAAATTTTTGAAGGATAATTAATCCGGCATTAAAAGGAATTGACCTCAAGTTTTAAAACGACACTTTAATATCAATTAGAGAACTTATTTATATAAATTGCTTCGAGGAATGAATTCGTTTAACTATGTATTGAAGCAACGCGTATTTCTATTCAAAACTTAAAAAAAAATATCGAATTTATATTATATATTATTCATGATTATTTCCCAACGTATTTATAAGGTATTATAAAAGCCACATAGTAATGCGTTGCTTTGTTAACGAATATTGTTACCGGAATGAAATGTAGCCAGCTGTGTCCTCTTTCTCTCTCTCTCTCTCTCTCTCTCTCTCTCTCTCTCTCTCTTCAAACGCCATGGAAATGTTCACACTCGCCGACACGCTGCGGCCTAAGCGCCAACCGTAGGCCGCGCCGTGTGCTTCTCCCTGCTTCCTGTTACACATTTCCGTCGCATTCACGAAATTACTCTCACCAATTAGTTTACACATAAAAAAATTGTGAGCAAGCATTCCTAAGGAATGGGAGTTTGGGCCTGAAGCCACCAACGAGCAAAGTTATTTGAATATACAATAAATACCATGTGGAAGTTTAAAGGCGAAGTCTCCCATGGCGGCTGAAGTCCACAGCGAGTGGAAACGGGAAGTTGAAGCCTCTGTCAGGAGAGAATCCCCTAACAAGGAGGTGAAGCTCCCAGCGTGTGGGCGTCTGGGTGTGAAGTCCTTCTGAAGGTATGCTTGGGACGGAATCTCCAATAGTTTGTTGTGATGGAAAGAATTTGGTTGCGAAGCCTCCAACTCAGAGCGAAGAGAAATTTGATGCGAATTTTGGGAGCCAAACACCTAACCTGAGGTAAGTGTCCCTTGGGGTAATTTTGGGTGTGAGGTCCTTCTGAGTAGATGCTTGAGTACTCAATGGGGGCGATGACCCTTAGGGAAACTTTGAGTTGAAGCTCTCTTTAATAAAGTACTTGGAAGCGAAGCCATTAAGGATTGCTGGTTTAGGGGCGTAGTTCCCAGCGACTGAAGTGAGTAACTTTTATAAAAAATTAAAATATTTTAAAAAAAAATTATCTTAGTGAGAATATTAAACGTTGTTTACACGACAAAAAAAAACTTTTCATAGCTCATCACGCCGTTTAGGTTAACTGCAGAGAATTCTCTTAGATGTTGTATCATACGAAGGATATCAACTGTCGGAATAAGTTTCAAAAGTTTAGTACTAATGGAAATAAACCTTAATTACTTTTAAAATTCTATCACATTTTACCCAAGACTGTGCAACATATGAAATCTTAAATTTAACAATATTAAATTATTTATTATATGTATGTATCCATTGCTAAAACGTAAACCATAATTTTATTTAATATATATTTTTAGTATTTGACTCACGTAATGACTCGTCGGTTTTGATTGGCAAACGACGGAACACATTTAGTGAAAGGAAAAAAAAAAAGAGTTAAGTGTGAAAACCCCAACGGCTCCAGGCAACTTCGCCGCACTTCGATTTTGAATAAAATTTCAGTTTGGATTCAGATAAGAGCCCTGGGTAAGTATGACATCCGACGAGCGCGCGTGCCATCCCGCGTCACTCCTCAGAGCATCTGTGGGATTACCTCAGACATCGTCCTCACACCTTGGAAGAACTGAAGATGCGAAATCTGGAGGAAATCATCGCTATACCTCACGAAATGTGCCGAAAAGCGGTAGAAGAGTTCCGAAATCGCCTTCAACAATTATTCATCGCTGCTGGTGGCCACAATCTTCCTGATGTGATCTTCAGAGCTTGATAAACAAAAGGAAATGAATACAATAAACCTCATTTCTGAAAATTTCTCCGTTTTTTTTAATAGTCCTTCAAAACACCGATACAAACGCCTTCGGCCCCACCTTGCATGACACCCAAAAATTGCGGAATTGGTGCTTCACCACGTCTGATGATGGTTAGTAAGTATGGATTAGAATCCCCGTCGTTTGAACCACAGTCACTTCCAAACGAATGCGGTGTTTCAGAGCTGTTTCCAGAGTGCAGATGGGAGTGTGACGGCTCTGAACCAGCGGGCTGTTGTGTCGTGGCCCGCAGCGCCCGGGATGGCGGACAAGCTGCGGCAGTACCAAGGAGTGCTGGGGCGGCTGCACCAGCTCCGCGCCGACGCCAGGGAGAAGTGGCAGCAGTGGAAGGACAGGAGGTCGCTGCCGCGGCCGGGCGAAGGGAACTACCCTCAAGAGGACTACTCGCACGTATTCAGGTACATCCCCGGGCAATGCTGGTACCAGGACGGCGCCAGGGGCTAAGCCAGGGGGGGGGGGTGTTTAAGGGTTCAACCCCCCCCCCCCTTAGCACCAAATCTTTAATTAAGTTTCTTATTCATCACTCAAACAAATTTCATATTAAAAATTAATAAAAATTTTACCATTACAATATTTAAATTTAAGTACCGAAAACTGCTAAAATAGCACTATTTTACACTTTAAAATCCTAATTTTCCCGGGGGAGGGCCACCGGACCCCCCGCTTTAATACGAGGGGGGGGCATGCTTCTTAACACCCCCCCATACACAAATCCTGGCTACGCCACTGGACGGCGCGATGGCGGGCACGCCCAGATTTACAACCCAATCACCAGGGCCACGTGTGAACATCTCAGCTCTCGGTATGCGGTATTTGGTAGGGGCGATTTATTGAACGGAACGAAAATATGAAATTTTGATACTGCCATCTATGGCGGATGGCGCGATCAACGTTCACAAAAAGTCAAAAGAAAATTTAGTAGCTAGTATTAACCGTTTAATGAATTTTTAAACAAGATGCGCAGTATTTTAATAAAATTTCCTTATCGAAAATCAGATTCAAAGCAGGGATTTAATAAATTTTAATCATGTAAGGTTTGAAATCTTGGTCTGCAAATCAAATGATTGGATAGTCGACGTAGCTGCCCTGGCAGCGAATTCTAGTGGCGAATGCGGAAACTACGCGTGATTCGCGTCAATAAATGTAGTTGAAAAAAATTTCGCGTATTATTTATCAAGCTCGGCACTGTTTTTAAAAGAATTCGACGTTAACAATCGTGTCCGAGATTTTGTGCATTCGCAAAATAAGAACACATGAATTTGCTTGTTACCGTGGTTAGATGTTGCGGGTACTGATTATTTTTGCGAAAAGATTTCGAGACAATTATGTGTTAAAACATTGAGTCATTGGTTTTATTTCATCGTGGTTATTTGGGTTTCTTTCAAGCACATGTCTACTCTAAGCACAGCAGTCATAGCCATGACACGATTTTTGAAAACTTTAAACAATTAAATATTAAAAGCGTTGTGTAATGATAAATAAAAACTAATATTTTTTATGAGGCTTTATATCGCAAAGATGACAGTGTATTAATTTTCTAACCTTAGTTTTTTAAAGAAGTGGCTTTTGCGAAAGATGGTAAACTAACCAACGAAATGATAGTTTTTTTTTTTTTTCAGTATTTAAAAATACCACTTTATTTTCCCGCGCAGTTTTTTTCTTACTTAAGACAAAAATTTTAATTCGTGTATTTTATTATATATATTTTAAGACATAATTTATATATTATTATACATATTAAGTATGTATTCATAAACGATTGGCACTCGTCATGGTAGTGACAAAGAATTAACTGAAGTTAATCCTACAAATTTATAGCTCTATTTAACCCAACTTGTTTTTTTTATAAATTATGTATTTTACTAGAAAAAAAAACTCTCCGAGATATCTTAAAACCTGAAACCTAGGTCGGATCGAGAAAGAGAAAACCACCGAAAAAAAATGTTTAGACATAAATGACGAAATTGAACTAATTACAAGTATCAAATGTATCTTCTGATTTAATTTAATGGAAATCAAACTGCCATTAACTTCAACATTTGTTGATAATCGCCGTTTCAAAAACATGGAAACAGTTTAACGTACAGTTACCAACTAAACAATCTATCTCCAGAGTGACGTAACAAATTGATAGACAGAGACAGATATAGATGCGCAAAAACATGCAGTTATAGTTTCACGATGGACCCATGTATTTTTCGCGAGAAAATCTTAACTCTCATCAGACTTCATTAAGGTATACCCGCGCCATAGGTTTCTTCTTTGTAGCCTAGTTGGTGGCCGTCAGACTGCAAGACCAGCAGTTGCCTTATTCGACCAGGCCATTCAGGAAGCGTTTCCTTCGATACTGAATTGCTGTGATTCGTGTACCAACAGTTAACAATCACCTGAAATAACCTCAACCAATCACGAAACATAGACGATGATACAGTGTTTACAAGACCCTACCAATTATAAGAGTCGATCATATTATGACTAGAGTCCCGGAAATTTCGCGGATTCATCTGGCCTCAGGTTAGAATTCAAAGTTATAGGTGTACTCGACCCATGTTTCCTTTCCCATTGGTTGATTTCTTAGCGAGAACATTTTTATCCTTGTTATTTGGCACTACCTGATTCGCTTACTTCTCTCCTAGCTGGGCATCATTGGCTCACGGTCGTAGATGGGCGTGTCCAGATAACTGCGGTCCAATCATGAACACAGTGCGACAGTGTGGAGGTTTGCATTCTAGCTTAAGACTAAATGAATCCGCGAAATTTCCGTGGCTCTAATTATGACATAAAAACTGTTGAAACCAAGATGGCGTCTTTCCGTTCCCAAAACTCCCACTTTATATGCACAAAACAATAATAACTACTTAGTGCCAAACACGCGAATGCTTGGTTTGTTCCTCATGATGATGATGGTCCGTGGTCGATTCCTACCCCCAACATCACTGATTGGTAGAGACCGGAAAAAAACACGAATTCATTTCGCGATAGGCTAAAATACAAATAGTTATACCTCAGTGCTGCCTCTGCTATTGGTTCACAACTCACCTGGATGACTCTGGGCCAGGGGCGAGACAACAGGGGGGGGGGGAGGGCAAGGGTATTTTGCCCCCCCCCCCCTCTGAAACCTTGAAGTGGGGGCAAACGGGGGCAAATAAAGTGCTGTGTAATCAATTTTTAGATAATAAAACTGCTTAAATAGCACCATTTTCCACCTTGAAATAGAAATTTTCCCGGGGGAGGACCCCCGGACCACTCGCTTCATTAGGGGGGATCGATGATAATTTATATAAAGGTGTATTGCCCCCCCCTTTGGAAATTTAGTTGTTGCGCCCCTGCTCTGGGCCAACGAGAAACACCCAACCAAAGCTTTATCAAATTACAAGCTGCTATACGTTGGGAAGTCTCACAAGAGAGCAGCAGCCAATGAGTGGGTGACATTTGACAGAGCGTACGCAGAACTATGGAGTTCATCCTGCAGGTCATTGAGCCCACGAATTTCTACCGGTCCCTACTGATTGGTGTCGCCGCCGCGTGGATCACCGAAACAGTTAGTTCCTTGCAGGCGGAAGACGCGCGCCGAGCTGGTGCGGATCTCCGCGGCCGTCATGGGCATCGAGTTCTCGTACGCCGCCGAGACGGCGTTCGTGTCGCCGACGCTGCTGAAGATCGGCGTGACGCACCGCCACATGACGATGGTGTGGGCGCTGTCGCCGCTGGTCGGCTTCTTCCTGACGCCCGTGCTGGGCTCGCTGAGCGACCGCTGCCGCCTGCGCGCCGGGCGCCGCCGCCCCTTCGTGCTGGCGCTGGCCGCCGGCGTGCTCGCGGGTACGGCCCTGGTCCGCCGTCGGGAGCATCTACCTCAGTAGTTCCCGAGCGATCATCTTGCCGCGACAAACTGCCATTAGGAGCCTTCAAGCTTGGATCTATACCTCAGTAGTTCCCGAGCGATCATCTTGCCGCGACAAACTGCCATTAGGAGCCTTCATGCTTGGATCTATACCTCAGTAGTTCCCGAGCGATCATCTTGCCTCGACAAACTGCCATTAGGAGCCTTCGAGCTTGAATCTATACCTCAATAGTTCCCAAGCGATCATCTTGCCACGACAAACTGCCATCAGGAGCCTTCAAGCTTGAATCTACCTCAGTAGTTCCTGAGCGATCATCTTGCCACGACAAACTGTCATCAGGAACCTTCAAGCTTGAATCTATACATCAATAGTTCCCGAGCGATCATCTTGCCACGACAAACTGCCATCAGGAGCCTTCAAGCTTGAATCTATACATCAATAGTTCCCGAGCGATCATCTTTCTACGACAAACTGCCATTAGGAGCCTTCAAGCTTGAATCTACCTCAATAGTTCCCGAGCGATCATCTTGCTACGACAAACTGCCATTAGGAGCCTTCGAGCTTGAATCTATACCTCAATAGTTCCCAAGCGATCATCTTGCCACGACAAACTGCCATTAGGAGCCTTCGAGCTTGAATCTATACCTCAATAGTTCCCAAGCGATCATCTTGCCACGACAAACTGCCATCAGGAGCCTTCAAGCTTGGATCTACCTCAATAGTTACCAAGCGATCATCTTGATACAACAAACTGCTATTAGGAGCCTTCGAGCTTGAATCTACCTCAATAGTTCCCGAGCGATCATCTTGCCGCGACAAACTGCCATTAGGAGCCTTCGAGCTTGGATCTACCTCAGTAGTTCCCGAGCGATCATCTTGCCACGACAAACTGCCATTAGGAGCCTTCGAGCTTGAATCTACCTCAATAGTTCCCGAGCGATCATCTTGCCGCGACAAACTGCCATTAGGAGCCTTCGAGCTTGGATCTACCTCAGTAGTTCCCGAGCGATCATCTTGCCACGACAAACTGCCATTAGGAGCCTTCGAGCTTGAATCTACCTCAGTAGTTCCCGAGCGATCATCTTGCCACGACAAACTGCCATTAGGAGCCTTCGAGCTTGGATCTACCTCAGTAGTTCCCGAGTGATCATCTTTCCACGACAAACTGCCATTAGGAGCCTTCGAGCTTGAATCTACCTCAATAGTTCCCGAGCGATCATCTTGCCGCGACAAACTGCCATTAGGAGCCTTCGAGCTTGAATCTACCTCAGTAGTTCCCGAGCGATCATCTTGCCACGACAAACTGCCATTAGGAGCCTTCGAGCTTGAATCTACCTCAATAGTTCCCGAGCGATCATCTTGCCGCGACAAACTGCCATCAGGAGCCTTCGAGCTTGAATCTACCTCAATAGTTCCCGAGCGATCATCTTGCCTCGACAAACTGCCATTAGGAGCCTTCAAGCTTGAATCTACCGCAGTAGTTCCCGAGCGATCATCTTGCCACGACAAACTGCCATTAGGAGCCTTCAAGCTTGAATCTACCGCAGTAGTTCCCGAGCGATCATCTTGCCACGACAAACTGCCATCAGGAGCCTTCAAGCTTGAATCTACCGCAGTAGTTCCCGAGCGATCATCTTGCCGCGACAAACTGCCATCAGGAGCCTTCGAGCTTGAATCTACCTCAATAGTTCCCGAGCGATCATCTTGCCTCGACAAACTGCCATTAGGAGCCTTCAAGCTTGAATATACCGCAGTAGTTCCCGAGCGATCATCTTGCCACGACAAACTGCCATCAGGAGCCTTCAAGCTTGAATCTACCGCAGTAGTTCCCGAGCGATCATCTTGCCGCGACAAACTGCCATCAGGAGCCTTCGAGCTTGAATCTACCTCAATAGTTCCCGAGCGATCATCTTGCCTCAACAAACTGCCATTAGGAGCCTTCAAGCTTGAATCTACCGCAGTAGTTCCCGAGCGATCATCTTGCCACGACAAACTGCCATCAGGAGCCTTCAAGCTTGAATCTACCTCAATAGTTCCCGAGCGATCATCTTGCTACGACAAACTGCCATCAGGAGCCTTCGAGCTTGAATCTACCTCAATAGTTCCCGAGCGATCATCTTGCCTCGACAAACTGCCATTAGGAGCCTTCAAGCTTGAATCTACCGCAGTAGTTCCCGAGCGATCATCTTGCCGCGACAAACTGCCATTAGGAGCCTTCAAGCTTGAATCTACCGCAGTAGTTCCCGAGCGATCATCTTGCCGCGACAAACTTGAATCAAGCTGGCAATCACAAGCTTGCCGGTTTCAATCATGTTTATTAACCCCCACGGCGTAGCCGCAGTTCGCTGCAAATCAGCTACGACAAGCTGCTATTAGGAACCTTCAAATTTTAATCAATATTATAAGTATCCGCGTGATTATCGTGCTACGATAGGCTTTCCATTATGCCTGCCGGTTTCGGCCATTATTACTTGCCCCACGACGTAGCTCACTAGCTGAACTCCAGCTACGACAAGCTGCCATTAGGAGCCTGCAAGCTTCAAGCAATATTAAAAGTCTCCACTTGATTATATTGCTACGACAGGCTTCCATTACGAATCTTCTGGTTTTCTAGCATGATTACTAGCTCTCAAGTCGTACCCAGGTCGCTGCAAGCCAGCTTCGATATGCTTGAGTTAAACTTCCTATTAGAAGACTGCCAGCTTGAATCAAGATTATTAGCTTCCCCGTCACAGCCAGCATGCTGCATGCCTTCAGAACATCCAGAATTAAAAGAAAAACTTGGGGAAATCACTAATTCTACAAGCAGTTTATTGTATCTATGGGTGAATTTTAGTTATTAATATTTTTTAGTTAAATATGTTAGTATTGTAGACTCAAGTTATCAAATCATTAAGTTTGATAGTAAACAGAAGTTATTACTTCAAGTTCGAAGAAATACTCTCTGACGTTTCAGTCAACATTGCAGTCATCATCTTCAGTGTAATATATGCCTACTACAGGCAATTGCATGCTACCCTGACGATGCTGACTGCATTATTTATCGAAACGTCACAGATTATTTCTTAAAGATTAAAGTTATTAAAACCTACAACTAGGTATGAGCCAATCAAATCCTCAAATCCTGAAATTATTTGGTATTCGAAAGAATTTATTTTCGAGGAAAAATACTAGAGGACTTTTCTAGGTCAATTTTTAAAATTCATACCAATCATTGTTACAGTTCCCCAAGATATTGTAATTAAAAATGTAATTACATTTAAAAAAAGGGTACAATATGTATTGATTCTGAAAACTTAGTTTGTAAATCAAACATTAGCTGACATTTTTAGTTCTTGTCATTATTTATTTTTGACCGTTGAGACCTAGATTCGGAGTCGAGCAGTGTATTCGAGGTACTCTTTGGGATTCGATTTCGAGATTAGGATTCGAGAAAATTGGGAATTTGACATACATATCACTATAGAAACCTGTCAACAACTGGGCTGCCTAAAATAATAAATCAGAAATGTATAATTTAGTTAGTTAAAATAATGTAACATTTTAACCGATAAAGGTGGTTGAAAGATATCGGGGCCTGGCCAACGGCCACAAGCTGTTCTCGCAGCTCGGCGGCGTGGCACGCTCGTCAGGGCCGGCGCGTCCGTACAGGCGAACTAGGCAACCGCCCAGGGCGGCGCAGCACGACACATAACAGCTCATACAATATGTTTAACGATTATTGATACTAGATGAAAATTGATTTTTTGTAACAGTTTGGAATGTTTATATTGATATAAGTAATTATTATTTAAAGTCCACGGTGACCTGTTTATGATTTTGTAATAAGTTAAAAAAGTAAAAAAAAAAACACAAGCCTGCTTACATTTGATTGTTGACAAAATATTAGGCTTACGTGATGTATTTGGAGGCAAGGACAATTTTTTTTTTTTTGGGTGTCCGGGCCGGGCGGGGGGGGGGGGGGGTAATTAAGATTTTTTTCGCCTAGGGCGCCAATTTACCTTGCACCGGCCCCCTGATGCTCGTGTGTCTGTCTCCCCCGGAGGTCTGGTCCTCGTCCCCAACGGCGAGCTGCTCGGCCGGGCCCTGGGCGACGCGCCGGAGACCTCAATGCACGCGTCGACGGGGAACTCTACCGCCGCGCCGCGGGCTCGCGGCTCCAACTCCTGGGGCGTGTTCCTCACGATACTCGGCACGGTGCTGCTGGACTTCGACGCCGACGCCTGCCAGAGTCCGTCCAGGGCCTACCTGCTCGACGTCACCGTCCCGGGTGCGTGCTGCTACTCACTCTCCAAATATCACAGCCAGATCATCTACCGTCGTGTAGTTTTAAAGCTAACACCAAAAGAAAGTTAATAAACAGTACAATGGTATGTAAAACACTGATGTATAGAAATAAAATAACCAGCTGAGCGTTGGTCTTCCTCAAAAAACAATCAATACGGAAGTGTATCTATGAACATGGTTTTGTTGAAAGGGGGTGGTCGTGAGAACGTGGAGGGTATGGGAGGAAGGCAAAATCCCTGTGACCCCGGCCGGTTTACTTCAAATTTTTTTAATGATAATTGCATTCTAATAACATCTATTGAAACCTAATAATTAATCCATTGTTTTTTATATATATAACGTTTACAAAGTAACGGCCTCGGAAATGTTTAGTCTTTAGAAATTTTTTCTTCCATTGTGTCCTTTGAAAAATTGTACATATAGTAGAGGGGATGGGGCCTCAAAAATAATATTTTCCCCCGGTTCCTTAGCTTCTCTCGACGGCTCTGCCTGTTAAATGTGAAATGTAAACCACTAGAAAACAGGAAACGCTGTGCCAAAATGGTGCGCGAAAAAAAATACTTAAATATATATTTTATACATAATGTCGTCCAGGCTTCATTTTAACTAATGTCAATATTATGAAGGTTCATTTCAGACTATATAAACTATCTTCCAAACAGCTTTACTACAGTCGTTAATCAAAACAGCTGATACAAATATAAAAATTTCCGCCATATTGGTATGTGAAACACCGAAAAAAAATGGGGGAAAAACGGCTTCACGTCTGATGGCCCTTGCTCCATCTGGATAATTTTCTAATCTCTGGTCTATAGTGACATGTTCGTGACGAAGAGCCTATGATGTACATTCTGTATTGCACAGACCCGAACAAGCCCGAATATCTACCTTCGGCCAACTACGGGATAATTTTTTTTTATTACTTTACAAAATTGTGGATGGTTGGTTATGTTAGGTTAGTATAGCTACATTAAAAATACTGTTAAATCATTTTAATGCCGACGTTGGCCGAAGGTAGATATTCGGGCTTGTTCAGGTCTGTGCAATACAGAAAGTAGCCTACATCGTAGGCTTCCCGTTCGTGACGGCGCACCGTTGTTGTGATGCAGAGGACCACGCTCGAGGCCTCAGCACGTTCACCGTCATGGCGGGTCTCGGAGGCTTCTTCGGGTACGCCCTGGGCGGAATAAACTGGGACGCCACGGCCATAGGTGAGGAAATGCTTTGCCAGTCGTGCTGTGGTTCGTAGCAATCACAGCAAACATGTGCAAACTCTCTGCCCATTAGCATTGGCGTAGCTGTGTTCATAAAGTTGGGGGGGACAAATAATGATTTTGATGTCATGTAAACCCATTCCCCTCTTACTAAGACGGGGGGTCCGGGGGTCCTCCAACGGAAAATTTTGATTTTAAAAGTGCAAAATAGCGCTTTTTAAGCAGTTTTTGTATCTAACCATTGGATACATCGATTTTAAATTATTATTGTTTCCTTAAGATAAAATTTGATGAGTGAAAAAATTACAAATAAAGTTGGGCAGAATAATATTATAAAATAAAAATATCACGGTCTAGAAAGTTGGGGGGGGGGGGACAGTCCCCTCCACCCAAAAAGGTCAGGGGGACACGTCCCCCCTGTCCCCCCCGTTTCCTACGCCCCTGCCCATTAGTGTTGGAAACATTGGTGATTTCCTTTAATAAGTCATGGTACTTGTTATTCTGTATTGCATGTTCGTCCACGATGCTGTAAACTGATATATTTATGCCAATTCTATTGAAATACCACCCTGGGGACAAAAAAAAACATTCATCGTGACTGCCAGCCCCACTAGTTGATAGCTCCTATGTTCTCATAACAGCAAGTATCATCTTAGCTGATATTAATGATAGCTCGGCTGTACACAGACTGTTACGAAAAAAAAAAAAAAAAACTAGAAATCACCTTGAAAAAGCACTGCTGTGAAAATTAACCGCATCGCAAATTTTTACCCGTCGAGACGTTTTGACACAGAGAGTGCATTTTTTTTCTGGAATCGTTGCTTGCTCACAGACCCGTTCTATTATTATATTTTCATCCAATTAATTATTTGAAACCAATACCGGTTATCTCTAACACAGGAGAGCATGTGATAAATATTAACCCGGTGGCATGAAGTGCAACTATACAATAATTTTATATTAGTCAATTGTTAGATAATGTTATTTTCACTTATGTTAGGAAATATGAAGAACTGGGTGTTTTTTAATTACAAATTAATTTTTATTACGTTAAAAAAATATTTTTTTTTAGAATTAAGTTGGTAACGTACATTTTAAACAAATACAATGATTAAACTGTGTGTGTGTGTGTATGTGTATATATATATATATATATATATATATATATATATATATATATATATAGGGGCGGACTCGCAGCCAGAAGTTTTCCGTTCTCCTTGAAGCGAACTGAAATCTGCTGCTGACGGGCGAGAGAGAACCGCCACGCAAGGTATGGTGGTCAGTGCTGTAGCGTGGCGTCGTGTGCCGTCCCCAGGAGAACTGCTGGGAGGTCACGTGCGCGCCGTCTTCACGCTCATCGCCTTCATATTCTGCGCCTGCGTGGCGACCACGGTCACCAGCTTCAAGGAGATACCGCTGGACCGACTGGATGCCGAGGTGACCTCATGTCGATATCCACAGTTGCTCTGTAGTCTTACCAACATTATTCCAATCACAAATATTTCTGCTATGGGATTTTCAAATAGAAACACGTATAATATTTCTTTGATTCGTAGCCCTTGAGGCCGGGCCCCATCAGAGTCCCAACTCCCACAGCAAGCACAAACTCTTGTTACTTTCCACAAGGTAAACACTTGCCCAGATGGGGCCTAACCTGCATATTAAATTCAAAGTTCAAATACAAAGGGATAAAAACTATGCTGAAAAAAAAATGTAAGGTGGCAGAACATTGACCGAAGACATCAAATCAGTTTCAACGTTTATTGTTAACCTTTAACCATATCTCATAAAGCTTCTTAATGACCTTAAATGTTTGAGTGTAGAATCTTAAATTAACGTCTCGTGACCATACACGGTCACATCCTCAAAATACTATTTACATAAAATCCCTCGTTATGGTTGTAGATAGGTGAAATATAATATCATCTTGAGCTAGTACTACTCCTTCCTAGTTAACTTTTCTTGTCCTACACTTTTACTGATTCTGACATAGATTTTTGTGAGATTAGTTTCATTATTTTTATACTATAGTTGCCACTTAATATGAAGTCGGTCTTTTTTTTTTTATGAACGGCATTTATGCCTCAAATGTTTGATGAGTTCAAAACACCTGTTAGTTATTTTAATATTTGAAAAAGAAATTATATGAAGTAGACTTGTTTTGTTAATGGCTAATGCCATATTTATTAAATCTGTAGTTCTAAATTTTTACATGGGCATAATTGTGGGGAAAGGTACGAGGGGTTAACATTTAGGTAATTTAGTTTGATTAATACTAATCATAACTACTAATCAACTAATGATATGATAAAATCGCGACACCTATATTCTTCATTTGAAATAAAAATGCGATTCTTTCAAATATTTTAAAATAATGTAGGTATCTGTAATTTTGTTAAAATTGTTACAATTTTTGAGAATAGATATAACCAAAATAAATGAAAGTGTAAGTGTAAACGATGGCATAATATTAATTAAAATTAAAAAGGCGCTTGTTTCACAGTGTTTTAACATGGCTACTTCATGAAATGAAAAGAAGGTAGAATTAGTGTGATTTCATGAAGGTAAAATATATTATCTAATACATTAAAATTGTATTTATACAATGAGAATAACTTATCTTGATTAAAATTTAAACAGATTTGCGCATTTCCACTTCAAAAAATATAAATCAAAACGGTTTTGTAATGAATCAAATCTCGTATTTACTTCATAATTCATTGTGTCTATTAATCTAAATATATAATAATCGATGTGTGTATGTATGTTACCTGTAGACTCCAAAATGGCTGGACCGATTTTGATGAAATTTTCAGGCAATCTTAAGATTATCCCAGCGGGTGATCCTGTGAGGTTTGGTAGTAATTGTATCAACATTTTTGTTTTTAATTTTGTGTCATATTTCCAATGCAAATAAATACAAAATTAGATTTTTTGCTTTTTTATTTTTTTTATTTTAGATTTACAATTAAAAGCGATATTGGAGTCACTAGTTTAGTATAAACGTTTGGATTGAAATACATACTTTTCTTACAATTGTAAAATATCAGCAATTACCAGCAATTTCGCGTGCGAAGCCGTGGGCTATTAGTTAGTACGTTATAGGACAAGAGTGCCACAAAGGGAAGCCTAAGATTCATTGAAACTCGTACATTCCCGAATATAATCGAATTTTGCCGCTCGCTCGTGCAACCTCGAAGTAAGAAAAATAAAAAGACCATTTTGCGAGATTTCATAGTTTTTTTCGTGATTTTAGAATATCTTATATGTCGCTGACATAACCTAAAAATCTTTCATTTTAGTTACTATCTCCTAGATGTTTCCCTCTCGGGGAAAAAAATATAAAAAACTAAAGTTTTCAAAATTTTATTTATGGAACACAACTGACCTACTATTTACATTTTACAAAAGAAAAAAATCCGAAGATGCACGAACGAGGATTATTCGGACGTCTGACTCGGGTTCAATGAATCTTAGGTTTCTCACACAGTAATTAAAAATATCTCAAACATGGTGAGGTGGAGACGAATCCTCCTGTAGTCCAAAGTGAATTTTTTTTCTTTTGCCTGTTTCCCCCCGCGATTCTGTTATGAAACGCTAGTTCATGTTGCAGATAAGAACTGAACAGATATTATAACGTTGTAGGAGGATCCTGAAGTGGTTAACATAGGCCTTAGAATTTGTCCTGGATTTCTGTTTTGTTTAAAGTCCAAGCAAGCGTTGGAGCGGACCAGGTTATCTCCAGGCTCGGAGAACCACAGCTACGGGGCTGTGGAGGCATCCGGCATCCAATTGCAACCGGTGAGTATTGTATTTTATTTCATTGGAAGCAGTGCTAATATATCGTTTGGGTACCTGGAAAAAGTTGGCTACCAACATAAACAGATAAAATTATTTAGCTGTCAACAATCAGACAGAAATATTTTGTGTCTGAAACATTCAGACGACACGTGTTTTGCACTTACTGACTTTTTTTAGACACAGAAACTATTTTATTTGCCTTGGTTATTAAAAAAACGCCATATTCAAGAAACTGTACTAACCTTGTTTTCCCAACAACCATGCGATATACACACATATAATAAAAAAAATAATAGCTGCAAGTTACCGCTTCACTGGGGTTTTTTGGTCGTTATTTTTTTATAATGCTATTTTTTGTATAAATCACATGTCTTAAAAGACTTCTGTTTTATCAAATACTTTTTCATTTTTTTATATTTTTTACACAAAAATTTTACATACTAAGTAAACACACATATCTTACACATATTAAATTATTTAAAATAAATCGGATAATTTATAAATTTTTAGAGTACATCAGCATTTACATTATTTTTAGTCACATATTCGTGTGGTATTAGTATATAATGGTTTTCTCCTCAACCTGATCTAGATAAGGCAACATATGGGGGGGAAAAAACAGTATTCTCTCAAATCTATTCCGACATACTTAAAAGTTGGTCCCTGAGCTTTATTTATAGTGACTGCAAACGATACCTTCACAGGATATTGTAACCGTTTAAAACTAAATGGTAAATTTGAAAGTATCATCGGAATGCGAGCTAATAATACCGTTTGCCCAACTGCTGGCCAATTCAAAACTATAGCAACAATGACATTGTTTCTAAGAAATTTAACCTGAAGTCTGGTTACGTTATTTAAATTTGGTGGTCTAAAGTTACGTAATAAAATAATTAGAATGTCAATTTTTAATTGCAACAAATGTGGAGGTAGCCCACACGGATTCTATGAATTTAAAAATTCTTGAGGGTAATGTACGGCGTTCTTCTTGGTCCATGACGGTATCAGTGGCAAGGTAGTCTACAACGTAGCCTGGTAGTTTAGACATTATTTTTTCGTTGATGGCGTCAACGCTTATATTACTGGCAGTTAAAATTGACCTCTCACACATCCATTTATAATATTTTTTCATGGATATTGGCCACTTCCGGATACACTTTAGAGATAAGTTATTCAATGTTGGTCACGATATCAACAAGGTCTTTATCAATGACAAATTTTTTGTCTGATTCAGGTACTTTCACATCACCAATCAAAAGGAGCTTTATTGGCAAATCTGTGCTTCCTCCACCTAAGTGACTCCTCGTGTTGGTATTCAGCTTCAATGATTCAACAGACTTTCACAAAATGGGGTAGTTTTTAAGCAAGATTTAATCATATCGGCTCTAGTTCCTCTAACTATTACGGTCAAACGGCAAACGGTGTCGGAGTTTATCAACGTCATACAAACTAACATTATATATATATATATATGCCGACCTGTGTAGTGCATTTGGATGCATGCAGGCTTTTGGTGCAATGGGTTCTGGTTCGAGTCCCATAGAATGCATGGTTATAAGTTTGAATAGTTTGAATTGGTCAAAAATATGACTAACTAAATTAATCAGTTGAAAGAAACTGTTAATGATTAGTCAATAAAGGGTAGATAGTTGGTTCGCTGGTGATAAAAATTCACCTGAGTCAAACATTAAAAAAAGGTTAAGTAGTTATGTGCCTTACGTCTATAATTGGGGTAGTTGGTTCAAGTTCCGATGTCCAAATTTGTTCAAAAACATAATAAAGTGGGAAAACGTTTTAACGCTGAGATAAATAAAAAAGTAATTTGTGAAGTAAGTTTGCATACGATAATAATCAGTAAACAAATATTTACAGTCAACTTGCTATTTATGACGCGTTATTCTTATTTTCACAGGTCCAACCAAAAGAAAGCTATAATTCTCTAGGAGGAAAATCTGATGGAAATGGCTACATCAACTATGGATTCGACGAACGTGGCAACCAATCCGTTGATGAGACAACTTTCATTAAACCTGTTCCAGAGCCCGTACATTCACAGGTACTTTTATTATATAAGTGTCTCATCGGTTCATTTTTGATGTGTAACATCTTAGCTCTTAGTATAAGGCATTCGGTAAGAGAAATTTCGTAAATGGAACGGAAGTCGCATGGAACAGAAATGTGTAGTCACAGTGCTGCCATCTGTGGCGAATGGCGACAACCAAAGTTCACAAAGCCAAAGGGAAACTTTATAGTATCTAAGATTGAATGAATTTTAACAATATGAGCAGTATTTTAATAAAATTTGTTGTCTGTAATAAGGTCCAAAGCCGGGGTTTAGCATTTTAAATACGCTTTTTTTTAGCTTTACTTGTAACTAACTATGTAACCAATCTTATAAGTCAATCTTAACCTACTTCGTATCGATTTGAAACTTTGCTAGTATATGAAATCCCGATGATAATACAATAATTTCATGACTTTGACCCGAAGAGTCATATGGGCAAAAAAAAACACTAATTTCATGCTATGGGCAACACCATGTTTTTTGTATATCCATGAGTCCGGGGTATGGTGGGAAATTCGCCCAAAGTCGACTGTCCCTCTCATGGGGGGGGGGGGGCAAAACCACAAATTTTTTGACATTTCTAAAGTTGACTCTCTTTCTAATTGGAGTGTTTCCGAGTCATTCGGGGTCCTCACATCTCCCCCCCCCCCTTATTTTTAGGAAAAGGTCATTTGCCCCAGATTTTTTGAAAACAAAGTCAATTAAAGTACGTTAATTAAAGTACGTTAAAGTGCTTCCGGGGCCTTCGGACACCATCGGACTTCCTTGAGGGTAGGCAGGGTCAATTTCCCCCGAAATTACCGGGACTTTGAAAATTGATATTGTAGTGCATTCCGAGGAATTTATAAAAAAATATATAATTCCTTGTAACTATGTAATCAAGTTTTAAAATTTTATTTTAACCTACTTTTAATTGTTGTATCGATTCGAAACTTTGCAAGTATATGTAATCCGGATGACAATACAATAATGTCATGACTTAAACCTGAATAGATAAGGGGGAGAGTCGGTCATAGGGACAAAAAACCACTACTTTCGAGCTATGGGCAAAAACCATGCGTTTTATGTATCCAAAAGGCCATTGGCAATTTTGCCCGAGGAAAAGTACAAAAGTATGAAGCTGGAAGTGATGAAGTTTATAAACCAAAATTTCGTACTTCAGTCTTTTAAAGCGACTTAATTACTTCTAAAATATGTTTTTTTTTTTTTTAATTATATGTGTCACAACTGAACACCCAATAAAAGCCTCAACATCGTCTGATGATGTCATTGTCATCTCTGAACATGTTTTGAGCCGGGCACACACTGATATTCTTCGCAGGATTTCCGGAAAGTGTATGTGCGGAGAAGGGTACATTCACGCCGCTTTCGATAACTCGAGGGGCCTGGCCTGTGTAGTTTCTCCTATGAGGATTTCCGGTACATGTTTGGAAAAGAGAACATTCACGCAGCTTTCGATAACTCGAGGGGCCTGGCCTGTGTAGTTTCTCCTATGGGGATTTCCGGTACATGTTTGGAGAAGAATGCATTCAAGCCGCTTCCGATAACTCGAGGAGTAGTTTCTCCTCTGAGGATTTCCGGTACATGTTTGGAAAAGAGAACATTCACGCAGCTTTCGATAACTCGAGAGCCTGGTCTGGTTTCTCTGAAGATTTCCGGAACGTGCGTGGGGCCCTTCAGACGCACCGCGGTGTGTGTGTGTGTGTGTGTGTGTGGCAGGGCGGACCGGAGCCGGCGGCAGAACCCACGCTGGCGCAGTACCTCTCGTCCATCGTGTTCATGCCGGGCTTCCTGCGCGTGCTGTGCCTCACCAACCTGTTCTGCTGGATGGCGCACGTCTGCTACTCGCTCTACTTCACGGACTACGTGGGCGAGGCCGTGTTCCAGGGCGACCCCGCGGTGAGCGCGCCCGACGACCCGCCCCCAGACCTTTGAATATATATATATATATATATATATATATATATATATATACTGTATAGAAGTCGCGAGTGGATAGGATTTACTCTACGTTTTTCAGGAGCGCATGATGTGCAGCTTGGGAACTTCACCGCTGCAGTGCGCTGCCGTAACGCTCTGTATCGTCTTAGGTTGTTATTTACACGTTAGAGCGCAGCACTGTCGCCCGCTGTCATTCCCCGCACCCCCCCCCCCACCCATCATTCACTGCAGCTCAAGGTCGTTCAACGGGAGGGGAAGGGGTGTTTGAAGAGTTCGACACTTGTCCGCTAGGGACCACCACAAGTCGATGCCCTAGAGATGGTGGCGATTGCGGCGGTGAATTAACCAACTACCTCAAACCGTATTAGATAGTTTAACCTGGGCTGGCGACAGTATACAGTATACAGTATATATATTCAAAGCCCAGACGGTGACTCATCGCGGTCGACACACCCTGCAAGACACTGTGGCTTCGTAGTGATGGTTCGGTTGAAAGAGGCGTTGCGGATATTAGGAGTGAACATGTTATGTTTCGGTTCGGGTTTTTAACTACAAAAGGAACGCAAGACGTAAGTCTGCAAATACTTGCCTTCTGCCACTGAGAGAAAGGTTTGTTTGCCTCAACAAAATTTTTGTTTATATATGGTGAAATAAATATATTTTGTTAATCCAAACAAATATTTTGTAGTAGGAAAGATTCTGTTGACCCAACAAAATGATTTTGTCAACACAATTGTATATTTGGTTAGGTGTAACAAATGATTTTTGTTACTTACCGAGTTTGGTTAAACTAACAAAATATTTTGTTCCGCCAAGTAAATATATGTTTCGCCATATATAAACAAAAATTTGTTTGATTCAAACAAACCTTTTTCTCTGTGTGTAACGTAGCCACGTCGAAGGCGAAGATATCACCTACGTTTCGGTCGATGTTGCAGTCGCTATCATCTGGGAGCAGTTACCTACTGAAGTTATTGCAAGTTATCCTGCCTGAGAGGGGAGTGTTTCCCGATTGGCTGCAGAAGTGGGCCAATCAGAGCCTTCCTTTCTTCTGGTTGGTCTGTTGTTTTTGGTCAATCGATGTTGGACTTCTGTGATTGGCTGGGAGTACTGGCCAACCAGTGGCCTTTTCTCTTCTGTTTGGCTAGGCTGTTTGGCCAACCAGAGGCCATCTGTTGTTGGATGCAGAGCTAGGTTTTGAGGATTTCTCAATATTGGATCCCATATTCCGAACGCTTTTGATGTCTAAGGCCTGCTCTACAATGGCATGGAAGCAGAGGCGAATCACCTAAATGGAGACGGATATCACGGAACAGAGTTACTACAATGGCACGCATGCGGACACCGACCTGTACGGATTAGTTCTGCAATGCTCAGCTCTCTAGTTTACGTTCCTTCGTGCGACTAATAGAAGAAGAGTATTTGTTTAAGCTTTAAATATGTTAAAATTTGTTTCAAGTACAAACATGTATGTAAAATTCTATCGAAATTTTATGGTTTATTTTTATTATGGGTGTAAATCGTGACCATGTAATGTTATCGGAGCTAAATATGTTTTTAGTTTAATATTTCGTAACCATGAAATTCAATCTCATTGGTTGTCGCTTGTTACGTTACCGTGCATTGCGGAAGCGGAAGACGCGGTAGTGAAGTGTTCCGGGAGATCCGTCTCAGTTTACGTGATCTGTGTCATTGAAGAATGGGCCTAAATGTTTTCTCCCAGTCAAGAAGATACTACTTAACCTAATGTGCTGTAGGTTTGAACAGGTTAGGATAGGTAGTGTTTGAGTTGACTTGTGATAAAAGTAAAACTGTCAACATCAGTTGATGCATTCAACGACACCAATGGAGTAGTAAGATAGGGGTAGGGTGGGGGCCATACTCCCCCTCAACCTCCCCAAAACTGTTTTTTTTTTATTAAGAAAAATGCATCTCATAAACTAACTTTAAATATCTGAAGTAGATATCAATTTATGGCTACCAAAGTTGCAAAACATGTATCAAGACATAATCATAAGCAGAGGTAGTGTAACGATCTACCTTTAATAAGTGACAAATTTTATCTAAGACTTTCGGATGTTTAAAAAGCAGTGGATCCTCAGATAACCTAAAAATACGTATTCAAGCGTCATGAATTTCAGAAGGGAGGGGGTAGCGCTTGTCGGGTGTCAATTCATGCCCCTCAGAAACAGGCCTATCCAAAATATATTGTTATACACCCACTCCTCTCCCATTTTTACCACGAATACTGAATGAAACATGCATTTATTAACATTTAATATTCAAACTGGCCTAAACTTCTGTTAAAATTAGTCAATTGAAAGATATAATTTAGCGCAGATTATATTTTTATGATCAGTTTTTAAGAACCATCAAACTGTAACTCCACCCCTATAATCAACAGGAATGGACCACAAGAAACTTGAAACGTTAGCACGAGTAAAGAACAAATTTTTTGGGCACACAATTTTACTAACAAACACATTTTATATCTCTTTCTGCTAGTTAAGATAATGTTTCTGCAGCCCATAAACCTTGTCTTCAGCATACGGAATTTATGTCTGACAAGCCAACTCTCGAGATTTTAAATTGCTTTTAAATATTGGATTCTCAATACATAATTATATATACATGTACACCTAACTCCATGTATATAACAGGGATGTTAACGCACTGTAGTACTTGAGTAGGTAACTGCTCCCTGATGATGGCGACTGCAATGTCGACCGAAACGTCGGTGAATTATTTGCCAAGGACACGGCTACAACCCAGAAGCCAAGCTACTTCAGACAATGGCCGTGAAAGCCTGCTAATATTATTTCAAAACAAATTGTTTCTGATTGTTTGAAATATTTAAAACAAAGAGATACACTGCTATAGGTATAATTAGGGCATAGTATTAGAATAGTAACTGCCTTGTTTTCAGGCTGCAGATGGAACGCCTGCCAAAGATACTTATGAAGATGGGGTGAGATTCGGCTGTTGGGGCATGTCGATGTATTCCCTCTCGTGCGCATGTTACTCCCTCGTCATAGAGAAGCTGATAAAGAGATTCAGGTCAGTATGCCACGCTCTCGTTTCAGTGTATCTCCCACCCTCTCAAACTCGCCGCCGCAGCAAAGTTTCCATCAACATTTTTACTGCTGCATTTGAGATCAGCGTCCTCAATTATGTAATTCCGTTTTACAGTCTTGTTAAATTATTTTTTAGATAATAAATTACATGATGTGGAGATGCACTCACAGCAACATAAATATTTACGTTTCAAAATTAAATAATAACCACAAAAAACGCCTAGGAACTGTATTATTTTGTCACTTGGACCTATGGATTTCTTGAGTTGCTAGCCGTGTGCCCGATGGGAAAGAATTTTATCCTCATTTTAGATGAATTACGAAAAACGCTGATACAGCTGACTTTTATTTACAAACAGAAGCCTAAATATCAATTTCCATATTTCTGACTTTAAAAATGACAAACTTCCATACAAAATTTCATTCGCTATTTAACCCCTCTTATGAATTGAATTTTTTTCAATCGTTTCTTAGTGCTCACCTATGTTACATAAAGGACTCCTATCCAAAAGGTCATGCTTATAGACCTATTGTCAGTCAGTGTTAAGTGTTTTATTAAGTTGATTTTTTGTTACTTATGAAAGTTTTATATAAACTATATGAAGTACCTGGCGTTGCACGGGCTATACAGTAGCGGTTTTTCGGAAAACCGAATTTCAAGTCTATAAGTTATCTAATTAAAAAAAACAATAAATTGTGATTTTTAAGTCCCTTGCAACCCCTCCTAGGAGCTCATTTTCGTACAAATCCGTTCTAAGCCGACGTATATGTAGCAACAGTATAAACGAGTCAAATTTCAAGTCTGTAGGTCTTATAGTACCGGAGAATTCGTGATGAGTGAGTAAGTGCAGGGGCGCAACAACTAAATTTCCAAAGGAGGGGGGGAATATACCTTTTTTATAAAGAATCGTCGATCCCCCCTATTGAAGCGGCAAGGTGTAAAATGGTGCTATTTAAGCAGTTTTATTATCTAAAAATTGATTACATAGCACTTTCTTTGCCCCCGTTTGCCCCCACTTCAAGATTTCAGAGGGGGGGAGGGGGGGCAAAATACCCTTTCCCCCCCCCCCCCCTGTTGTTGCGCCCCTGAGTAAGTGTGTGTTATTTCGCTTTTATGTGGAAGGAATAACTATATATAGTTATGTTTTACTATATATGCAGTATATATAACTTGACTCCAAAAAACTTATATACTTTTCAGTCGAATAACTATTTAAACATGTATTTGCATCTAATCCTGTTACCTAAAGTTTTTAACTTCTATATTATACGACACTACCGTTAGGTATATTCGTAAAACAAAATCTTACCTGGACAAAATTTAAATTAGCTCCTTATAACATGAAATATAACGAAAATAATCAGCAACATAAAAGTACATTTTCATAAAAAAAACTCATTAGCCTGTGACACGTGTGCATAGGCACAAAAATTTATTTCTTTGAAACTGATATAGTTCACAGTTCACAGACTATTATTTACACGTTCACACGAACTCGCAATAGGTAGGTAGACCAAAGTTCATTCCCCTGTTCACAATTCGAAAATGTGCGAAAATAAATTATAAACTACTTTTTATAAATTTTATACATATAGTATATGTGTAGTACTTACAAAATAATCAATGATATTTTAACGTAAAAAAATTACGAATGTTCACACTTTAACTTTTTTTAAGTGCGAACATTAAATTGCATATAACATGAGCCTGCTAACATAAGGTTGGCAGCTATTCTACACTGAGTAGCTAGATCTAATTACATGAATAGTACACTGACATTGACAAACCCTAAATCGCATATGCTAGCAGAACTCTAAAACCATTGAAGTTGTGGACCGAATAATCATTTAGAATGAATACATTATCTGTTATGGCTACGAGTCCTAAATTAAATTAATGATACGTATTAGGCCCGCTCTGCAATTACACGGAAACGGCGACGGATTACGTTAATGAAGACGGATCTCACGGAACAGGGTTTATACAACGGCACGCAGACGGAGACGAACGCGTGCGGATCAGCTCGGCAGTGCTGAGCTCTCCTGTCACGTTGCTCCGTGCGACCAATAGAAGCGGAGTACTTGGCTGCGGCGGCAGCCATGTTTGTTTATGTTCTAAATACGTTAACATTTGTTTTAAGTACAAAAATATCTGTGTTTTTTTTTTTTTATTAATTTGTCTTTTATTTTTATTAATTATTACGATTCTGCCCGTGCTATGATTTCAAAGCATTATATATATATATATATATTTTTACTAAATTAATATTTCGTAACCTTGAAATACAATCTCATTGGTTGCCATTTGTTACATTTTCCGTGCATTGTGGAGACAACAGATGCGATAGTGAAATGTACCGGGAGATCCGTCTTCGTTTGCGTGATCCGTGTCTCCGTTTCATGGCCATTGTAGAACGGTCGTTAGTCTACGGTGTATTTGCTTAAGTCCCTTCTTTTTTTGTATGGCTGTGGCGTGGTTTGTTCGCAGGGCGCGCAGGGTGTACGTGGGAGGCCTGCTGTTCTACTCGGCGGGCATGACGCTGATGGCGCTGGTGCGTCACAGGGTGGGCGTGATCCTGTTCTCGTGGACGGCAGGCGTCATGTACTCCACTCTGTTCACCATGCCCTACCTGCTGGTCGCCCGCTACCACTCCACGGGCATGGTGAGAGAGTGGTCGCCTCGCAGTGAAGACATTGCACTATACTCTTGGCCCTCGGTGGGAGTGGTTTCGCTAATGCGACGGAAGTCAAGGAACGGAAATGTGCAACAACCGCGGTTGGCGTGAACCAAAGTTCACAAAGACCAAGGGAAATTTTATATTATTAACTGTTCAATGAATTTTTAAAAAAAGATGTGCAGTTCTTTAATAAAATTCCTTGTCGAAAATCAGGTCCGAAACCGAGGTTTAAATTTATGAAGTCTTTTTCGCTTTAATCGGAGCCGTTTCATTAAATAGTTAAAAAAATTCTGTCTGAACATCTCTGGTGTGCCTTTTTTTTTTCTTTGGCTGCAGCACACGTCAGCTAGCCGTGTATAGAAGCTATACTGCGCGCGGGATGTCAGGAAGCTAAACCAGTGTTTCTTTCAGGCACTTCTCCGGGGGGGCTTTGCCCCCCCGGAGTTCTCCCAGAGCCCCCCCCCCCCCCGGGGAATATTCAAAAAATAAAATTGGAATCCATTTTAATGTTACTTGTTAAGGAAAGAAATTCGTTACAGTCACAATCTTCATGTAAATTGATTAAAAACTGGTTCATGGCCATGTCTATTATGCAGTCCCTCTTTCAGTATGTTAAGTTTTTATAAATGATTGCAATCGGTTTGCCAGGCATCCTTTGTTATAGATGCAGTTAGCAGAGTCCAGCATGTGTGTCTCAAGTGCTCGCCCCCACGGTATTATGTTCCCGAACGCACCTCTTTATCTTTGCCCTTTAACTCACACATGTATGGTGGGAATACAATGACATGTTATAAAGTACCAGTGGAAAAGTTCTTAGCAATAGTTAAAATCCCAAATGGAAAGGCAGAAACTATTGCAGATGCAATTGACAAGGAACTTGCTGCTCTTGATTTAAATTATGAAAATATTATTGCCTTTGGATTTGATGGTGCTTCTAATATGGCTGGAAACATTGGAGGTGTAAGAAGGAAGCTTTCAGAGAAGGCGAACAAGGAAGTTATTTACATACACTGTAGAGCACACATCTTGTCCCTGGCAGCAGCTTCCTGCAGGAATAAAAATCAAAAAGTCAAAAGGTTTTTCCATGTTTTGAAAGACATTTATAAGCTGTTTAGTAAGTCACCAAAAAAAGAAAACATTTTGCATGAAATTCAAGCAGTAGTAAATGATCCAGTTCTCAAGATTCCAGAATGTATTGAAGTGAGATGGTTGTCCCACTACAAGGTAGTGAATACTGTCTTAAGATGCTTGAAGTCTATTTTGATGGCTTGTGAGCACATTCATAAAGAAGGAGCAGACCTCGCGTCATTAGCTGGGGGAATTTTGCTGGAAATCAGAAATGAGAGTTTTCTCATAACTTGTCATGTGATGAATGAACTCCTCAGTGCACTCTCTTACCTGAGTAATGCTTTGCAGAGAAAGGATTTGAGTTTGACCAAAGTCATTCCTCTAATTACTACAACAAAACTTCACTTACGAGATATTGCAGACCAGTGTGGAGACATCAACAGCGACTTGCAAAAAAATGTCTGAAGCGAAATAACAGAGAAGTTTGGATCTGAGGTGTGCCTAGTTGCTGATGAAGATTCAAAAAAAAACATTCAAGGGTATGAAAGAATACAGTGAAAGTGTCCTCCAAGAAATTGAAGACAGGTTCAACGACAAATCGATAGATATCCTGGTATTTTCAAGCCACTTTGACACATTTAAATCATTATTAGAATTAAAAGACAATGATGCAAGTAAGTTTTGCGCACACTTTCCTATGCTCGATGTCGAAGGTGTACTTGCAGACTTGAAATCCTTCCAATTTTTTATACGATCCATGATTCATAGCGGGCAATTCAAATTGGACGAGAGTCCAGTGATAAAACTCCTTGAGGCTGATGTAGGCTACTGCGAGTTACAAAAACTTTGCGAAATTATTCTTACCATTCCTGTGACTACAGCTTCGGTGGAAAGATCTTTCAGTACAATGAACAGAATTTTGAATAAGACAAGATCTAGAATGCTACCGGAAACCCTATTTCATTGCATGATGATAAGTATCGAGGCTCCTGAGATTCCGACTGAGGAGTTTCTTGAAAAAACAGTTGATTTGTATGCAATGAAAAAAGGTCGTCGGATACGATTTCTGTAAAAAAACAATCAAAGTAGGCTTTAGCATTTAAATATTTAGTTTGTTTATTAACGTTCATTATTTTGTAATATGGTAATTTTTTTACATGAAATTGAAGTTTAAAGGTCTAATAATAATTGCTTGACCTAACAGAAAAAATTTTTCTTCTCATTCCTTCCCCATCTCTCTCCCCCCCCCTCCCCGAAACTTTTAACTGCCCCCCGGGGGAAAATGTCTGAAAGAAAGCCTGAGCTAAACGACCATTGAAATTGCCTTTGAACAGGTCAAGATAACAGTATATATATTTGTATATATATATATATACAAATATATATACAATATACACACACACATATATATATATATATATATAAACACACACCAATTTCACGAGAATTGTAACAAGTTGATTCTTTCATCTCCGACGACGCCAGTGCTTATAGAAATTTTCTGAGCTTGACTCCGCTGTAACTCGTGAACTATTCGTCTGATTGAAAAATGTTTTCTACAGTTGTTGCAAGACATTTCATGTCCTATAATTTTTGTAATAGCTATTTTTGACCTATGTGGTGCTCGAGAGAAGATATTCTCGAAAAAAAACTTATTTTCTGTATCATTTTTCCAATATCGTGGCGCGAGCGACGGATCTTCAAGGTTTGCAAACTCGAGATATTAATTAGGACACCAAATTGTACAAACCTACCAAATTAGAACTTTCCTTGGCCTGTTGTAGCGAAAGCCCCCTTTTACGTCTTCAGAGACTTGACTGCTTGAGCATTCGTTGTGAACGCCCATTTTAAGAATGAGATGCGAGCTGAGCCACCGTGACCGCGCGCGGCCGTGTGCCCCGCAGTTCGAGACGGGCCCGCCAGGCGGCGGCGTGGCGCGGCCCCGGGGGCTGGGCACGGACGTGGCCATCGTCAGCTCGATGGTGTTCCTGGCGCAGTTCTCGCTGTCCATGCTGATGGGCCAGGTGGTGAGCGCGGCCGGCTCCACCACGGCCGTGGTCGCCGCCGCCGCCCTGCTCAGCCTGTGCGGCGCCCTGGCCGCCACGCGCGTCATGTACGCCGACCTGTGACGGGTCAGTAGTCACTGTGTACAACCGTTGAATATATATACTGTATAGAAGTCGCCAGCCCAGGTTAAAAATTCTAATACGGTTTTGAGGTAGTTGGTTAATTCACCGCCGCAATCGCCACCATCTCTAGGGCATCGACTTGTGGTGGTCCCTAGCGGACAAGTGTCCAACTCTTCAGACACCCCTTCCCCCACCCGTTGAACGACGTTGAGCTGCAGTGAATGATGGATGAGGGGTGCGGGGAATGACAGCGGGCGACAGTGCTGCGCTCTAACGTATAAATAACAACTAAGACGATACAGGGCGTTACGGCAGCGCACTGCAGCGGTGAAGTTCCCAAGCTGCTCTTCATACGCATCTGAAAAACGTAGAGTAAATCCTATCCACTCGCGACTTCTATACAGTATATATATTCAAAGGTACAACTGCTTTTGGCATCCGAGTTGGAGGTTATTACCAGGGCCCCGCGCCGGTGTATCGTCTTAGGTTGTTATTTACACGTTAGAGCGCAGCACTGTCGCCCGCTGTCATTCCCCGCATCCCCCACCCGACATTCACTGCAGCTCAAGGTCGTTCAACTGGAATTTGTGCGTCACTAAACTGTAGGGATGTGTGGAAGGGAGTGGGTGGGTGGAGGACAAAGCATGTTTGAGGGAGGGTGGGGAAGGGGTGTTTGAAGAGTTTGACACTTGTCCGCTAGGGACCACCACAAGTCGATGCCCTAGAGATGGTGGCGATTGCGGCGGTGAATTAACCAACTACCTCAAACCGTATTAGAAATTGTAACCTGGGCTGGCGACTTCTATACACTATATATATTCAAAGTTTAAAGTGAAGCGTATTTGCTGAGGGGGCCACAATTTTCGAGCGTTACAAAAATTCCCATCGCATGAGAGGAATACGTTGTGGGGGAACCGGTAGAGGCAGGTAGAGGCAGGGAGTGCGTCAGTGGCGACGCCACTACAACGCATGCACTTTGCGATCGAATGGTAAGAAGGCAAAGGGACGGGGGATAGGTACGTAGTGTAGAATGCTATATGTTAGTTGTAACGTCCGGGGGGGGGGGAGGGAGACGGCAGGGGAGAGGTAGACATGACGCAGCAGTGATGCTACATAATTCTCGTAACGCTGCTTGTGTTTGTCTATGTTTGTCTACTACTCAGTTTTGGTGACGGCTAATGTACGACGCTACAGTTTTTTTTTTAAGTCTCTACAATTGATTTATTATATTATGTTATTATTGATAGTGCTGACATTCCTGAAAAGCGGCAGAAATAGTCAACTGGCAAAATGTGTTCCCAAATTATTTAATACAATACGTGCTGCTGTCAGTACAAAGGGGAATGAATGTATAGCCTCGGTAGTAAATACACAGATGGATCATTAGTAGAGACCGGAAAAATTCGCGGGTTCAATGAACTTCAGGATAGACTCCAATATCCTCTACACACTCGGGAAAATGCCAACTATACATTGGCTGCTGACTTGTGAGTCGTCTCGACTGGGTAACCTGTGATTCGACACTTCTGTGAGTGAGGGTCTCTAATTGGCTCTCAGTCCTCCAGATTAACAGTGAACCAATGGCAAAAGCCGCACTAAGGTATAATTATTTGAATTTTAGCATAACACGAAATGAACCCGCGAATTTTTCAGGTCTCTAATCATTAGGTCTGTTTCTGAACGAGGGAGGCAATGAAATTCACGCATCAACGTAGCAGCATTTTTTTCTTTTGTATAAGCATTAGCTGTTCTAGACGTAGGTAACACAGTTCATTTCGGGTTGAACGAAAAGTATTTAGATGAGCCTAGTAATAAAAATAATAAAGGTTAGAAAATTCTTATTTTCCAATTAACTTACAAAGACTGTTGTTCAAAACAAGCTGAAACAACTGATAAATTGAAGGGGAAAAAGACAGCCATTCTGGCGTGTTAATAACATCCAAAAAAAGCAACAAAAAAAAGTTGTTTCGCTTATAGAATGTTAATGCTACATTATTAAACATTCCTTATATCTAGTATCTGTCAGTAAAACAACCTTTTTTTATCTTTTTTAACACCTAAATATAATTAAATTAATTTATCTTAGTGGAATTGTAATTATTCCACAAAGCTGAAGTAATATGAAATAATTAATTCTCTTTTTGGGTAAATACAAAAAAATGTCAGCGATTGAATTTGACAGCTAATTACATTAAACACAACCAGTTTGTTTTTGTAGTTCAGAAAAAAAACTTTAAAATAAATAAATAAAAAGAGTTTTCTACAATAAAAATAATGACACGATTTGTGTAGAGAAGACCTATTAGCATATGTATTATATAAAAAATATGTTTGACCGAGTGCCTAGTTTGTAAGTTCGTAATGTTTTTCTTCTTTGCATAGTTTTTAGGTGCTGTCTATTAGCTGGTTGGGTGGTGATTGTAGAGAGCGTTTGTCACTCGTTACAACAAACATCCCGATGTGGAGAAAATTAATAAAGCGGACTTCGGTACTTCTGCAACTATCGACTCTTCTACCGAACCATTCTCTTTTTCCTGGTATTTCCCTACATGCTTAATGCAATCCCTATTGTACCCTGCATGTCTATGCCCAGGGTTTTCCTTTTGACGATGCGGGTTTTACCTGGGGCCCAACTTAACATGGTTTTAATTTAGATTTAAGATAGGGGAGTTAGTCATGGCATCAGTCGCTAACTATGTCTGGCTGATTCCCGCACGAAGCAACGATGCATGCGACCCTCTCCTGCACGGCTAATACCCAGCATGACTAGGTGTACAGCTTTACCCGAGACGCACTTAGGTCCTTCCCTAACCCGGATACTCCTACAAAATACTCTTAGTTTAATTAGATTAGATGGCATACGGAGTCTCGATGGCGATGCCATGTGCCAAAGGTTGTAGCTTGAGTATTCATATTAAAATACATTTCGATATAGGTCCTACTTTAAGCAGAGATATGCGTGAACAAGAGTCGACGAGTTGTGTTAAGTTACAAGTAGTTACGTGGATTAAATTATGCACTAAGTAACTTACTGTACATGTATGAATCTTTCATGTTGCAGACTTGAAGAACTCCTCTTCACATCTATACGAAGACAACATAAAACCACGATTTTTTGCTTGGTGCACATACGTACATTAATGTCAGAACAAAACGTGGCATTTTTATAATATCTACACACTTATGCCTGTCTATATTTTATTATATGTGTTATGTTAATATGAGCTAATATTAATATATTCCTCAAAATATTTCCAGTTGGGCCAAACACATAGGGCTTCGGACTCATAAAATCTAATCGTAAAAGAGTATGAAAGGGCATTTAAAAATTTGAAACAGTTTTATTTTACAGTAACATATATATATAATTCTGGATGTATCTTAAATAAACCTATAAACTACACAGCTCCATAATTTTCAGTACCATAAGTAGGATATTCATACGTGATACAAAGTGCACAAATGTATATTGATATAGTATGGTTGAGAACATGTTTTAACATTGTCGCACCCATCATCTATGTGGCACCTTCTCGGACTTTATATATATATATATAACTATATGTATATGTGTATGTATATATATATATATATATATATATATATATATATATATATATATATATATATAGAAAGAGAGAGAGAGAGACCCGATTCACTGTTAACAGCTGAACGTCACCTCAAACCTCGGAGAAAAGTTTAGCTGGCAACGAAACTTCAGCACAAAGAACAGACTAGCATCCCCTCCCCTTTTTTTCACACGAAAAATAAAATTGTTTGGTACTGTTATTCAAGGATTTTTTGCAACTAAAAGTGTGGTTGGGGAATTGTATATATGTATATGTATCATATATGTGTGCTTTTGTGAATTTGGATGTGGATAGTAAAATCATCTAGTAATTCTAAACATGTCTTTTTTTCTTAATTTAAAAACAAACTGATTACTCTAAAAGTCATATTTAATCAACTTACGACCATAATATTGGTTGAATTTTTTACCAGGTAGAAATTTTCACATGATTAAATATCAGAACTTTAACGAAAATGGCTAGTAGACTATTTAAAGTCCATAAACATTCTATATCAGCAGCCATGGAAGACAGAATGTGCTGCATTGAACATTAAATTGCATAGAACATGAGCCTGCTAACATAAGGTTGGCAGCTATTCTACACTGCGTAGTTAGATGATAATACACTAACATTGACAAACCCTAAATCGCATGCTAGAAGAACACTAAAACCACTGAAGTTGTGGACCAAATAATCACTTGGAATGCATACATGAGCCTGTTATGGCTACGAGCCCTAAATTAAATTAATGATACGTGAGCTACAAAGTCTGGCCCCGAAAGTCCTCGGGGCATAAATGTAAAAGTCTTAGGGCGCACTGTTTGCCTAAAATGTGGGCCCTGTGCGAGCACGCTGCAAATGTCTCTCAACTAATGTCCATTAAGGGCCTGGACTGCAACACACGACCAGAAAAATATAACAAATTACATATTACAAGAAAACATCCCTTGCATGGGCACAGATGATAAGGTTAAGCTTTTGGTGAGTTCAGGCCAGCCGTGGTGAGCTGACTACGGAGCCAATGAACTAAGATTTAAAAATGTACACTACTGCTGAAATGTGGTCAATAATGAAACGATTAAGGGGCTTCTATCCCTGGTGGTGAAAGATTACGAACTGACTTAGCTCCTTATCGCCACATGCCACTAGGATTTGGCTTCCTGTAAAAAACATGCAGTAATCTTTAAAGTACTTCAGGTTATATTACGAACATAATGGTGCTAAGTCAGAAATTAATTATAATTTGAAATGTCAAATACTGGAAAAAAAAGTATATTATTTATTGTATTATTAAATTTAACAAGTAGACACATCAAATACCCTGGTCGATTGCAACTCAGGCGACAATCGATAATTCGTTTTGCCATCCATTCTAGGCATTGCACTATACTACATTGCACTCGTTCCCATCACCATTTGGCCACACACTCCCCTTTGAGGCAGTGATGCGGCACAATGGCGTGTATGAGCAGAAGCACCACCAACGAGTGTTGTGAAGAGTAGCATTTGAATTGTGAAAAAGATTTAAATATTGTATTTTTTGTAAGTGACTTGTTTAATGGCAGATTCTAATACATACTTACTAACCATCATCCGACTTGGTCAAGCACCATTTCCTCAGTGTTTTGGGCATGATGGTGAGATAAAAGTGCCTTCAACTACATCGCATCATGAGGTATCCTGGAAATGCTCCATGCTTTAATATATTTTTCAAACTAAATTTTGCATAACTTGATTGGTTATTGAATTATTTTGTACTTGTAGTGGAAGTCTTTATATGTAAGTCATAATTTATCTCAATTGTAGTGGCAAAGGCCTTGCTACAATAGAAAGGCGCCAGTGGATCCTACTAATAGGGTGCTTGTCCAAAACTGTTTTCATGCCAGTGAATTGAAAGCGAGCCAGCCTAGTTTCATGTCGTAATAAAGGTGGTAAGGTGATCACATTATATCATACATTTTGTCGCTAGCCATAACACTATAACTGCCGACAGTAAAAAAAAAAAAAAAAAGGGCAAACAACCGCTACTCAATAAAACTATGGAAAATTTTGCTACGATCCCTTGACGCAATACCTCCTTGGCCCTTAATTTAAGCCTGGGTCCTAGCCCTAACTGTATTGTCTGCAACTGTAGAAGAACGCCCTGTGATGTAACTTCCAGCCACTGCCTGTTTTGGGTTTAGTACACATTGTTTAAAGACTGTGATCAGCAAGATGGGTGGGGTGGGAGTAACATTCCAGTTCGTTATATACATTCCAGAGCTTATTTAAAACAGAACTGTTAGGGTTCACTCCCTTTTGTTTTATCTGGAGGGTATTAGAGCTTCGGCAATGACCAGCGGCTGGGGCTACCAACCCAGCATAGTCACCGCCTCAGCCCCGTACCTCACTCAGCTGAACACAGTTGGCTCTGTCCAGAGCTCTAAGACTTTATCAACACTGCTGGTGCCTTCCCCGATCTCCCACATCACACTGGGACCCCTCAAAACACCCATTGAACCCATGGTCCAGTGGAGTCCTATCCAACCTCTGTTAGCTGTCCAGGCTAGTACCAGAGCTGTGTCGTCGCTCACCACATCGACTCTACATCGGGCTAGGGAACCCTTGGAGCCTGCTCCAAGCGGTCGGAGCACCACTACCAAGTACGAGTCCTGGGCCTTGGAGAAAACCTCAGCGGGTCATCATTCAATCTTTCATGGATTCTTCCCGTACTACTACCAACTTTGTGTCTATGCGGCAAAAGACTGTTCGCCAACAGGCTGACAGACTGCTACTCTTCAGAATCACTCTTACTGGATATCCTCGTCTCCTCGGACTACCCTCCAACCTGCCGTACCTCGCCCCGACAGATTTACAACCGATTAAGGCCCGAACGTGCCTGGACTCATCTGGCGGCGACCGCAGAGAGCCCTGGCTAGAAATAACAATCCGGTCATGCGTGAGCTGGAGAGCCTCGGGGTTACCTCGGTACCTCCCCCGACCACTGGACTAGGGGAACATATCACACCTATTCGAGCAGTTTACAGCTCTTTTTTAAGCCCGGGTGCCCCCGAACATGCCGGCGCCATTCTCGGTCGTTTCCATTGCCATAGGTCTAATCCATTCACTATGGGGCCCTTGGGACCGAGACACCGAGGCTCGGCAGTCGAACCCTCCCCCCCCCCCCCAGAAAGGCTTCAAACGTGTCTGCTGTTGCCCGCATATTCAGCCAATTCACCATTTCTGGTCCCATACATGCAATTGAGGATTCACTGCGGCAATGTTACACCCGGCATTGTCCTCTTTAGTTAAGGCGATGCTATGACTAGAGGTTGAGGCTACCCATCCCAACATATTCACCAAGATTCGCTCCCAAAAGCGGTGCCCACGTGGAGGCAGAGGATTGCCACTTGGTGCGGAGAGGCTATGTATTCGCACTCTTGCACCCATTCTGTGGACCTGTTGGATCATGTCTCGGATACTAGAGCCGGCAACAGCTCTGAACCTCAAGGGACAATCACCTTCCCCACAGGGTCAGGCCCACTCCCGCCAAGGTACATAATCAGTGCATCTGGAATGGCCTACTGTAGACAAGGGGCCCTGTCGGCATGTGCATGTGGCAGGTTCATGTGCCTCCTGCCACAAATCCCGCCATATTATGGTTTCTGCATGACTACAAGCTGTCCGGCCAACCCGGAAAAGAGTATACTCTAAGTGAAGTGTGAAAAGTTTTTTTTTTTTTGGCCAGCAATGGATTGCTATGTTTGAGAATATTGGCACGCTTTCAGCATTGCCAGCAACTCAAGTCCCATTGCCTTGATGGGTGGAGCAACAAGTGTCCAGGCGATCCAACCAGCAATTTCACACAGTCGCCCCGCATGTCCCATGTGAAATGCTCAGTTATTTTGGTCATGGGCATCTCCATCTGGTGGGCAAAAGCATTTTCCCTTATGGACCGGGAGGTTTTTCCACAGTGTGCCGACCTGTAAATGTCATGCAGTTCTGAGGATGGTGCTGGTGGACAGCTTGAAGTGTACAACATAACACCACCCCGACCTATCACCCCCACGCGAATCCAACAGAGAATCGCACTCAAGACTTTAAGATGCAGCTGTAACTCCCTCTGGATAAAGATCACGCAAGTTGGGACTTACACTTAATGATCCTCCTGTATTGTCTTCGTCGAAGAACTAATGTCTTTACTGGCCACACTATAGACGAACTCCTTCAAGGGTGGAAACTTACCCTCCCAGGGGAAACCCGAGTGACTGGGGAGGCCAACCAGGTCCCTCTAGAAGAGCAAAATGAAGAGCCCCGGTGCCGACAAGCCAGATTTCAAGCTGACCGAACTCTGCAGATGACCAATCCCCCAGTCCAGTTGAACCTGGGCCAAATGGTACATGTGAAATGCCACTAATTATCAGAAGGTGGCCACAACTTCTTTGCAGGCCTGGTCCAAAATGGTCTTCCCCACGAGAGGTTGGGAATCATGTTGTACCTGGCAGCTACCTAGTTAGGTTGCCCAACAAAAAACTCGCCAAAATTCACAGACAATATGCACTTGTTCTCACAACCCGATTCCCTGCCGACTCCAGTGCAGATGTCACTGCCACACACACCATGTCCCGAAAACCAACCAGTTCTTCCCAGTCAAACCAAACCCACCAGGGGCTGCACTCGACACTCCTAATGGGAGGATAGGAGCGCCCGACAGGACATAGACATGGGACACCCTGGACACAGATGCTGGTAAATCCATCTCCCCAGTAACTACAGTTTCACACCCAAGGGCCTTGTACAACTCACATGGAACGAACATGCAGGAACTCGAACAGCTCATGGAGTGACTTTAACTTAGAGTCTCATCACCAGGACCCACAATGTCAGTGTTCAACTAACTTCGTGACCTGGTTACCCCAACTTCAGATAGAGAGCTTCTAGTAACACTCTCCGATCTCTCCCACCCGAGGCGCGACAGGCAGGGAACAGAAAGGATGGGCCTAGCTTCAGTACACGGCCCAACAAGATGCATCACTCACCGAAGTGACAATATGGTCAGAGCAATCCCAGTGAGGTCACCATTGTGTTCCTCGATGACAGCGACATCGACCGGGTGCAGCTCGTTTCTGTTAATGTAGATCCAGAAGATCGGACAGTAGAACACATGAGAGCAGAAACAATGCACTCAAAGCCACAAGAGGGGTTCTGCTGCTCTACCCATAACTGTATGGCCCCGTCTCACCTCAGGAACTTCGTGTGGGCAGGCTCGTGGGTAGCAGGGGACTACCACCCCACCTCCAGGAACCCCCTCACCCCAGGGACGAGCCCCCATAAAACCAACCCCGAGTTGTCATGCCATGTTGCTACTTCCCTACTGTGCTCAGCCCAACTCACATATTAAAGACAGCTGAGGTCTACCACATCTCCACTGCAGTCCCATAACAACCAGATGTGATCAAACACTGCTTGTGACTGGGGTGTCAGTGGACATAGCTAGCTCATTACATTCTGGTGCTGGAGCACGGCCCTGCGTGCTGATGGAACAAGAGAATTATTATGGTTACATATGCAACTAATATGCAGGTTTACATGTATGGTGGCAAAGCGCGGTTACAGACTTAGGGATGCTTAGAAGTTCATAACATGACACATGTTAAACTCAAGATGAAGACAAAACACAGGATAATTAACACTACAAGAAAATACTAGAATTACATATGCCCTGATTTAAAACACTTGAGTGTAGACTAGGCATCTAGCACATCTCGCGAATAGTAGAGTTCCTTTCAATTGTGTTGGCAATTCTTAAGCATGGGCAAAGGGTCTCACAAACAAATTTCACACGCGTGAAGAGACAACCTACAGCAAAGTCTCTTGTAAGTGAATTTAAGACCAGAAAGTTCAGTGAAGCATTTGCATGTTTGGTCCGTAGATGGCCCAGTGCGGGTGACAAAGAGAAATACACAAGCACGATCTTACTCACAAGGATAGGGCGCACATGCAGTCCATCGACTACAAAAGACAAGACGAGACTCGCGAATGTGCTGTTGCGAATATTACATTTAAGTGAAATGGTGAGCCTAGTAAAACTGCACTGAGGTTGGGGCCGGCCATGGGGCCGATGAAAAAGGATTTGAAAAGACTTACATTATGACAGTTTCTATTGGTGAGAACAAAGCATTGAGAACTTCATGGTGCGCACGTGTGTCTGACCCCTGGACCAGGTAAGCGACGACTGGGGCGCCTGTGGCAGTTTTTTCAACACGAAGTACACGACTCGGGCTGAGTTTTGTGCCATAATTGAACAGTGTATAATCTTTGTTTTATTAAGAAATACCAATGATAAGGTGATTCTTATTAATATTTAAAAATTCAAGGAAAGTATAATAATGTTCGTAACAACATTCGGCAGAATGATATCCCCCTGGCATGGCGGATAAACACATGAAAATTCTATAGCTGCACATGTGGTTATCGACACATCGACCTAGGAGTCATTCTCCTCACTGCACTATGTTGCACTAGGCTGCCCCTGAGCATGTTCGTGGTACTCATATGCTACAGGGGTGGACATCGATATGGCATAATGGCCTGTGTGACAGAGAAGCACCGGTGGTTGACATCAAAATAAACACACATAATGTGTAATATCATTAGTATAACTTGACGCCGACCGCCGGTGCTCCCTCTGGTTCGCACAGGCCGTTATGTCACAACAACACTTAAGTCCATCGAACACGCCCGAGCGTGATTTCCGCCGAGTGTGTAAAAGTGCGCCGCGACGAACACCAAAGCAACGACAGGGCCTGGCCGGGTGTGGCAATGCGCCGAATTAAATATGTAATTATTCTGTTCAAATCAAAAACAAACAATTTAATAACAATTTAAAAGATAATTAATTCAAGGGAAATCATGTCTAATTGTTTATTATCATATATTGTGTAACATGTCTTTTAAGCCCAAAACTGGCCTGATCTGTTTTCCCGCGCTCCACGCGTTTAGGCACGAGGCCGCAGGGCGGTCTCGAACTCAGTTACCGTCAGGAGCTCGCAGGGGTCGGACGCTCCGCGAACGCAGAGCCATCAACTTTCGCGCTACATCCACATATCAGCAATAGTGTAAGTTTTAAAATCCTTTCACCAGCTCCCCCAACAGGGAACTTTACATTTGCTACGTAATTTCGTGTCCAGAGATTAAGGACAGCGTAATTGAGTTATGCAGTTTCGGCTTCGCAGCCACTTAATTGTTATCATCGAAGACTTTTAGCAACGCGTGTCGAGTTCTTACTCGCTAACTTTCGCCTTCTAACTTTCATCGTCTGTAAATGTGTAACTTGTAATGTGCAATCTAACCGAGTAATTTCCAATTAGAAAGTGACTGTAACGTGTATGATTCCAGCGTACCGGGTTACGTACTTTTCGGGACCTCAATATTTCGCCATAGGTTAGATTGCAAATAACTTTGGAAATTCCGTTTGTATGTGCTGTTTTCCACGTTAACGTAACTGCCTGTAGAAGTTCTTGCAACACAGGAGATCTGTGGCTATCCGCTGCGCCATTCACATTTATAATCGGCCACTGTATAATTCCGTGTACACCACTTGGCAACCTATCCTGTTTGTGCGTACCGTTTACGTAGAGAGATACGCGTCTCGCAGCGGTCAGACAACAGAAGCGGCCAGTACCTGGACCAATAAGTGTATCGGTTCTGAATAAAGTGCAGTGTCGTGTCAAATCGTTTACCAGTTATTTATAAGGCGTCCTGGGTGGCCTGAACAGCCCGGGTAGGTTTCGAACAGCGACGCGCTCCTGCCTGCAGCCACGAGGCCGAACCCCCGTTAAAACCCCGTGAGATCACTTTTAACATTAATAATTAATTTAAAAACATAGACAGGCATGCAGGAGTGGCATCATATGGCGCGCAACTAGTGTGGCTTTTGAAAAACGAACTTTTGAACGTCTTTCAAATTTCAAAGTACATCAAAATTAATTTTGTGAGTTCTAAGGCCGGCAAGTGGCACTTAGTTTTTGTGACTTTTATAACATTTCGGGTCTATTCCCTAAGGAACTTTTGTATTTCAAATAATCTTAATTTTATTTTCATAACACTAACGCGACAGTCTCACACCAAGGTGGCAGCGGAAACCGGCGCGCCAGGTCACGGGATACGGCGCCACGAGATAGCGACGGGAGACGACGAGGTGAGATAGCGACGGGAGACACGAGGTTCGGTTTCCCCGCGACGTGATAATGTCGGCACTGCGAGATACGGCCGGGATTAGTTACACGACGTCTCACCGCGATCAGTTACATCTCGGAACCGCGGGAACGGCGCGCAGCAACCACGGGACAGCTGCTCGGCGCAGAGTGACGTCACAGGGACACAGAGAGACAGTCGCGCACGGCCGCGCACCCATCACCGGGCTTCCGCGGGACAGGAGGCGTGCGAGCAAGGGACACTGACTCGGGGGAGAGGGGAAGTGGTCCTCCCTACCTGCTCGTGCCCTGTCATCGACGTCCTGATCCGTCGTCCGGACAGTCTGCCACGAACACGTGACAGGTCACACGTCAACATGAACGGGGACGACCCATGGGAGACGTGCTTACGGGCGGTAAAGCACACCGTGGAAACAGACGCCGCAGGACGTCCCAGGGACGATAGTGACCAGACCGCAAAACAGGAGCCGCAGAAGCCGAACGTACGAGTAGGCGAGTGCGGGGCCGCGCAGTGCCGCGGACAGTCTAACGAGTTAGCCACTTGCTACCAGTGTGGCACGCTTCGCCACCGAACATGTACCGTCGCGCGAGAATTCCTGTTTTTTCGTGATGGACTATTTATGTGCCAGGCATGTGAAAGTAAGGCGACCGCGCCGACGCAAGTGGCGGTCATGGCCGGCCTAGCCCGTGCAGGCGCCGGAATTAGACTTCCCGAGTTCGCCGGGCAGGAACACAAAGACCCACGAACATTCGGCCATACCTGCTGAGACCGTTTGGCCCGTTACGGCGTTCCACTCGATGAGTGGACAGAGCGAGTGTGTGACTAGCTCAGAGGGGCCGCCCGGGACTGGTGGACCATGGTCGGGGAAGGCGAAATGGCATGGGATGACTTCATCTCACGGTTGGAAAACCGGTTCGATGACGCGCGGGCACGAGCACAGTGCCGGCGTTCCCTGTTCTGCACCCCGCAAGGCGACGACGAGGACGTGGAGGAGTTTCTACGGGCGAAGGTGCGGCTCCATCGCCGCCTAGCCACTGGAGGATATCTAAGCGAGGCTCTAGGACTAGTGGTCGAGCTGATGAGGCGGGAGTTGCGCCCGCACCTGAGGGGGGCCACCCGACGTGACCTGGAGGACTTTGTGCAACTGGCCAGGGAGATCGAGTGAGATGTACAGGCGCTCACGACAAGAACACGTCAACAGGTGACGGCGCAGCCACAGCCTGTAGCGCCAGAGTATCGGCTGGCGGTAGTGCCCACAGAGCCCCGGCACCTTCAAACGCTACGCCGGCGGGCGAGAGGCGGGGCCGCGCTCCTCCGACGGCAACCGCACGCCAGCCTGAACAAGCAGCGTTACAGAACCGGCACGCAGACGAGCAGCAAACACGACCACCTAGGTGCAGATATTGCCAAGGGGTGGTATACCACTGGCACGAAGTCTGCCCAACCCTTGCGGCGCTGAAGCGAGTTCAACGTTCAGGAACTTCTCCGGCGGGAAATGCCAATTAGGGAGCAGCATACCCGCGGGCAACTGCTCCCAGCTCACGGCCTCGTTACCGGAAACCAGACCCGACCACACAGATGCGTCAACCATCCCGTCAGGCGGTGGCGCCACGCTCCACGTGTCGCCGCCCCGCCCCGGGTCGCCACCGGACCACGCTGACACGTCAGTGCACACCGCGACTCCGGCACCACCTGCAGGGCACGACCATGCACCACCACCACCTGTCACGTCAGGCAGTGGTGCCACACACCACGTGTCGCCACCCCGCCCTGGGTCGCCACCGCACCACGCTGACATGTCAGCGCACACGGAGGCCCCGGCACCATCTGCGGGGCACAACCACGCACCACCGCCACCTGTCATGTCAGGCGGTGGTGCCTCGCACCACGTGTCGGCGCCCCGCTCTGGGTCGCCGACGCACCGCGCTGACCCGGCAGCGCACACGGCGATCCCGGCAACGCGGACGGCAGCACTAAACCGGCTGGGACGAGCGGGTGACAACGTGGGGGGCCTGATCCGTGTGCCGGTCCTGGTCAACGGGCAGCCCGTCCACACTCTGGTGGACACCGCGGCGAGCCACTCCTACATCGCCGCCTACCTGGTACCTGAGGCGGAGCTGGAGCCTGGGAGGTGGACGTCCTTCTGGCCACTCGTGGGACGCGCGCGCTCACGTCTGGGCGCGCTTAGGTAACAATCACCATAAGAGACATGATCAGTCAGACCACCGCCCTGGTGCTGTGGGAGTTGAGGGACGACCTCATCCTGGGGCTCCCGTGGCTCGTCCAGGAGGACGTGTCTAGCGACGTCAAAGACGGTAAGGTGCATGTGGGACGCGCGAGTCGCAGGACGATGTACAGCATCGGCGGGGACAGGCCACTCGTGACCACGCCAGCCATCACTGTTTAGGAATTGCGCAATGAGGTCCCTGCAGAACACGTGGACAGGTTCAACGAGGTTCTGGCACAACAACCCCAGGTGTTCGCGGCCGCGGACATGTTACGTCGCACCACGGTGACACAACACACGATTCCTACTCGCCCTCATGAACCTAAGTTTGTAAAACCTTTTAGTTTCGGACCCAAAGAACGTGAGGCCATCCAGGTACAAATATCAAAAATTTTACGTTACGGGGTCATTGAGCCAAGTGAGCCGCCCTACTTCTGCATAGTGGTGATGGCGAAGAAAAAGGATGGCTCGCTCAGGTTTTGCATCAACTTCAAACCCATCAACTCCGTCACCATACCAGCACCCCCACCTCTCATTAATATAACGGATTCTCTGGTGGGACTAGGGGACGCCCGCATCTTCACATCATTAGACCTTAAGTCAGGGTATTGGCAGGTCCCAGTATGCCCGGAGGTCAGAAACAAGACAGCATTCACCGCTCCCGATGGCCGCAGGTTTCAGTTCTGCGCCATGCCGTTCGGGCTGATGGACGCCCCCGCGACCTTCCAGACCATGATGGTCCGCGTCCTAGATGGGTTCGTGGGCAAGTTTGCCGCGGCCTATCTGGACGACGTGATTGTCTGGTCGCGGACATGAGAGGAGCATGCGCAGCACCTTGCCATGTTCCTCGAGCGGCTGGCCAGACATGGGCTGACCTGCGCACCCCACAAATGTCACGTCGGTGCAACGGAGCTAGAATACCTGGGTCACATTGTGAGTGCGGAGGGATGCCGACCCCTGCCAGCGCTACTTGACCTGATTGAATCTAAGACCGCACTGTGTACCTGCAAACAACTACAGCAGCTCATAGGCCTACTCAATTGGCTGAGGGGCTTCATCCCCCACTTCGCCACAGTCATAGCACCAATAAGAGCCCTTCTCTCCCCTAAGAACAGGTTCAGGTGGACAGATGAGGCGGACCAGGCGCTGGCTGACGTGAAGCGCTTGTTCCGGGAGTGCCACACGCTCGCCCGCCTCCGCCCCGAGGAGCACGTGTTCTTGCAAACTGACGCCAGACAGGAGGGGATGGGGGCGGTGTTGTACCAAGTAGGTCCAGAGGGGGAACGGCGCGTAGTGGAGTACGCGAGCGCCAAGTTCAGTCCAGCAGCACGCCGCTATCACGTCAATGAGCAGGAGTGCCTCGCGGTCGTTTGGGCGGTAGGGCGCTACAGACACCACCTAGAGGGTAGGCCATTTACCCTTCGTACAGATAGCCAGAGTCTCAAGTGGCTCGACTCGGTACAGGGCCGCAAGTCGAAATTCACGCGGTGGGCCCTGACGCTCCAAAGCTTTGACTTCCACATCGAACACGTTCCAGGGCGCGAGAACCAACTGGCTGATGAACTATCACGACACCCCGATCCTAACACCGAGTACCACGACGAGGGCAGCTGGGAGGAACTGCTACCGCCAGTGGGACACACCGCGTACACTCTGGGGGCAGGCGAACCCGTGGTTCTATACGCCACTGATTCCAACGCGAGTCCAAACACGTCTCTCCCCGACACGCTCACAGCCCTACATTGTGTTGTGCTGGAGGCGCAGCACGGAGACGAATCAGTGAGAGGGTGGGTGGCCAGATGCGGGGAACAGGTGCAGCCGTACCACAGATGTGTTGACGGGAAGCTGCAGACACGGGTACCGGGGAACATGGAAACCTGGAGGACGTACATACCCGCAGCTGCCCGTTCAGCTGTCCTGCGTTTTTACCACGACCACAATCTGGCCGGCCACCCGGGCGCGGAGCAGACACAAGGGGCACTGCGTCTGGAGTTCCATTGGCCCGGTGTTGCCAGGGACATCCACGACTACGTGCGAAGGTGCCAGCTGTGTCAGCAGTGCAAGTCGCGGCGGGCCGACGGGGTAGAGCAACAGCAGCTCCGCAGACCAAACGAACCTTTTCACACACTAGCCTTAGACATCATGGGGCCGTACCCCCGCACATCACGCAGGAAAAGGTTTCTAGTTGTCATCACCGATCTTTTTACCCGCTGGGTCGAAGCCTTCCCAGTCTCCAATGTCAGGTCAGGCACCATCTTGTCACTCCCAGAAACTGAGGTTTACCCACGATTCGGCTTCCCGAAGATACTGCTAACAGACAATGGATGCCAGTTCACCGGGGGGCGCTGGCGGGCCGGATGCCCCCGGTGGGGAATTTCCCATCACACCACACCCACATACCATCCTCGGGCGAATCCCACAGAATGGAGGAACCAGGAGATAAAGGTTCAGCTCTGCATCCATCACTGGGAGGACCATTCCAAGTGGGACATACACCTGCCCAAATTATTGTATTGTCTGCGCCGATGCACCAATGCAGTCACGGGCCACTCTCCAGCCGAACTGCTCCTGGGACAGAACCTGGCCCTCCCTGGGGAGTGTCTGGTAGCCGCGGCGGCTACCGAAGACTTATGGGGGGAGGAAATCGCAGCCATGAGGGAGCAGGCACGTGCTCAACAGGAACAGTTCCTGGCTCAAAAAACACCACAGTCCACCCGTCCTCCTGCACAGCTTGAACCCGGTCAGTGGGTGTATGTGCGGCAGCAGACCTGACCCCAACAGGGGCGGGACCCCCGGTTGATAGGCCACTTGACACACCTCCGAGCCCAACTCCGGGCTCGCCCGAACCGGACATGGCTGGCCCGCACGGACACCACGACGGCCATGCAACTGCCCCATCACCTACACAAAGGTCAGATGCTGTTTGTTCCGTACCAGGGACTCCACCTGAGTCCACAAAAATCATGGACTCCCCAGCTCCCGACTGCCCCTCACCCAACATCCTTCCTCTTGCAGCGAACACTATCTTGCCAATGACCAACCTAGCACCGACCTCTCTGGCTGAGGAGGAGACGACTCACCTTGTCTGGCAGCCGGACGATGGGGACTCGAACCATGTAGAGGACGATGTCGACGAGCCCTGGTGGCCGCTGGATGTCAGCTTGAGCGAGTCCACTTTCACCATGTCCATTGAGGAGCCTACATCAGAGGGGGACGGGGAAACAGCACAGAGGCGGTATCCGCAGAGGCGGCGGCGGCTGATGACCCGCACATGCTGCTCGCAGCCACGGCCGCAAGCTGACGGTTCGACAGGCCCTGGGGAAGGGCGCGCAGCTGATAACACTGTGAACAATGGTGAGGGGGAGAACCAAGCCATTCTAGATATTAATGCTAGTGCTAACACCATCCCTTCCAGGCGGGCACATCGCCCTCAGGTCCATCTGCAGGATTACGTCACCGGAAACATCCAGAATCAGGGAAATGCGAGCGTCCAGGGGGTGACCAGTGCACACCAGGGAGGGAGACATGAACAGGCAACACCAATATTACATCCTATCAGAGTATCAAACCACGTTCCACAGGTGCCAACCCATTTAAGGGACTACTTCCTGGGTCGAATCACGATGGCGGGGTCCCAAGGGATGATGGGGCTGTCTCCGACTACGGCAAGGGAGGACTCACACCAATTTTTCAATCCAGTCGTAGGCTCACAGTCGAGTACAAATCAAATCCTACATCGCCCACTAGTTATGCCCTCCAGATGGGTCATGCCAGAACCGCTATTAATTCAATTGTAGAAACATCTTTACTGAGTATGCCACGCCCAGGGGCCCCACCACGCTCTAACCCCCTTAGTGCGATGAACCAGTGCACCACTTCCATGCGTGTGAGGAGTAGTGTTGTTGAGCATAACGGCCTCGTTGGAGGGGGGGCATTTGACGCAGACCGCCGGTGCTCCCTCTGGTTTGCACAGGCCGTTATGTCACAACAACACCTCTTAAGTCCATCGAATATGCCCGAGCGTGATTTATGCCGAGTGTGTAAAAGTGCGCTGCGACGAACACCAAATCGACGACAGTGCCCGGCCAGGTGTGGCAATGCGCCGAATTAAATATGTAATTATTCTGTTCAAATCAAAAACAACCAATTTAATAACAATTTAAAAGATAATTAATTCAAGGAAAATCATGTCTAATTGTTTTATAATCATATATTGTGTAACATGTCTTTTAAGCCCAAAACTGGCCAGATCTGTTTTCCCGCGCTACACGCGTTTAGGCGCGAGGCCGCAGGGCGGTCTCGAACTCAGTTACCGTCAGGAGCTCGCAGGGGTCGGACGCTCCGCGAACGCAGTGCCATCAACTTTCGTGCTACATCCACATATCAGCAATAGTGTAAGTTTTAAAATCCTTTTACCAGCTCTGCGCCGACCCCACCCAGTCGCACGATATTTCGTGCGACTCGTAACTAATTAATTTTATCCAAACAGGGAACTTTACATTTGCTACGTAATTTCGTGTCCAGAGATTAAGGACAGCGTAATTGAGTTATGCAGTTTCGGCTTCGCAGCCACTTAATTGTTATCATCGAAGACTTTTAGCAACGCGTGTCGAGTTCTTACTCGCTAACTTTCGCCTTCTAACTTTCATCGTCTGTAAATGTGTAACTTGTAATGTGCAATCTAACCGAGTAATTTCCAATTAGAAAGTGACTGTAACGTGTATGATTCCAGCGTACCGGGTTACGTACTTTTCGGGACCTCAATATTTCGCCATAGGTTAGATTGCAAATAACTTTGGAAATTCCGTTTGTATGTGCTGTTTTCCACGTTAACGTAACTGCCTGTAGAAGTTCTTGCAACACAGGAGATCTGTGGCTATCCGCTGCGCCATTCACATTTATAATCGGCCACTGTATAAGTCCGTGTACACCACTTGGCAACCTATCCTGTTTGTGCGTACCGTTTACGTAGAGAGATACGCGTCTCGCAGCGGTCAGACAACAGAAGCGGCCAGTACCTGGACCAATAAGTGTATCGGTTCTGAATAAAGTGCAGTGTCGTGTCAAATCGTTTACCAGTTATTTATAAGGCGTCCTGGGTGGCCTGAACAGCCCGGGTAGGTTTCGAACAGCGACGCGCTCCTGCCTGCAGCCACGAGGCCGAACCCCCGTTAAAACCCCGTGAGATCACTTTCAACATTAATAATCAATTTAGAAACTTAGACATGCATGCGGGAGTGGCGTCAAACTCTAACTATGTTTTACTTTGCATCTGGGCAATCACCTGCTCAACAATCACGACAAGTTCGGGACAATAGCAGCATCCCTGTATAGTGGTGTGTGTGTACCAATAAAACCAGTTTGTGAAATACATCTTTCCTTCTTACAAAAATGACGTTTTGAAGCGCCAATACCTCAGGGTACCCCATTGCAACACTTCATCCACAGCCTCCAGCCACGTGGCTAAGTAACTCCCCGCCCCTTCTTTCAAGGCTTCACGTGAACTAGCACATATTAAAACCATTAGTTGGCACTGGGCCCCTACAGATGTACAACACCGCCAAGGAGGAAGCCGAGATGACATCACATCTTTACAGCTTTTTGCAGATGTCAGCAGCAGCATATGATTTCGTATACTTTCCATTACTTTGGTAGTTGTGTACATTCTTTCTCATAATTCGGCATTTTTTGAACACTTTTGCTTTCTTTTACTTACTTTCGCATCTCGTAATTCGCAGCTACGTACTGTGATGCTGGTTTCATTGTTAGCATTAGAATTAAGGAAATTGGTACAGACATTTCCAATTAAGTTATGCATCATATTTTATCTATCATAAACCTATTCATTCTTAGATTCTATTGAAGACATGGACAAACACTAGAAAAAATAAAGGTATATTTCCAATGCATTATTTCGTGTGTTTTAAATGTTAAATTATCCTAATAATTTCAAATCGATCTTATCTGTGAAATTTCACTTAATGATGGCCATACACCCATGTTTCTTTAATTTAAAAAAAAAATTACACGCAGATTTAATTGTAGTCGAAAGAAGAGGTAACTTCACAAAGTAACTGATTTGTATGTTATCATTTACATCAACCTAAGTTAAATGGATCTGTATATATTTTGTCAGTATATTTTAGCTGCGCATATTTAATTTATTGTATTTGTAACTGCAATTTAATCATTGTTTCTTGAAAAATAGTTTGTCATTTTGACTATTTTGTACTTTCGGAAGAAGGTTAGTAAACAGTATGTTGTTTGATAGTAAGGGCGCGGTTACACGGGACCCTGAACTACTTCAGGTGAACATGTTTAAGTAAACACGTTTACAAACGCGAAAGTGTACGGTTACACGGTAGTTGCTGAAAAGTGTGTTTAGCTCTAAAACCGATTTTCTACTGTCAACGAATTACTGTGTTGTTGATCTCTATTTTGTAATTGTATCCAGAAAACACGGGATTTTCTCACTTGTTTATACAGCATTATCATCAGAAATGGAATGTGTTTACATATTGCTCAATATTTTTTTACAAATCGGGAATTCAAACAACATGCACAGTAAAATTTTTAAACTTATTTTTTATTATTTTTTGAGCGAGAGTACCTATCTCAGTTTTAAGAAAATTAAGGTCAGGATCAATTAAAAAATATATATATAATTATCTGTTGATTTTTTTTTGTTGCATTCGGTAAAGTAGGTATTACTCGAACTTGTGCCAGAAACACTTTCCATCTTGAATTTCTGCAAAGGACTGTTTATATTCTAACAGCCAATCAGAGGCTAATGTAGAAGATATGTCGATCTGAACTACTTTGCCAACCTGTTTAAGTTAAATGGGAAATGGCCTCGAACGAAACATGTTCAGACTGTGTGTAACCGCACTCTAACTAAGGTTTTTCTACTACAGGTTGGGTAGATCATTGTTCAAAGTTTGACACACTAAATGGTTCTGCCGCTAGATAGCAGTGGTGTTCGTCCAACGCGACACATTAATTCTTTTTAATGTTATCAAGACGAACGATTACGATTTTTAAATTTAAAGGTTAAATACACCCTAGGCCTTCCAATATGTTTAGTTTTTGAATAAAAATACCTTATATTTATCTCTTAGTGGTTTTCAATTTTAGTTTTGAAACATGCTCAGTGATGCTTTATGTCCGTTTGCTAAAATATGTGTAGTACAAAGTACGATGTTTACAATAAAATATTGTTTCCTCAAACATTAAAAAGAAAAAAAGAAATTAAATACAAATATCCCGAAGATGAACAAATATAAAGCATGCATATATGTGAAATCGACATCGTGGTTCATGAAAAAATTAATTAATAAAATAATTTTAAACATACGTAATTACAACGTAAAAAAAACGGGAAAATTTAGATCCTGTATCCCACCAAACAAACCTTTATAAATACTCAAAAAATGAATACCCTTTTACTCAGTTATACCTTACCATTATATTCCATAAACCCCACTACTATAATATGCATATATTCTTACTTTAAGGGCTGTTCATTTCAGTTTTCTATAATGAAAAATACTAATCTATTCGATTTTCTCTCGTCCCCCTTCCTAACCATAATTATTATTGTAAGTTCAGCCATTGTTGCGCCAGTGGTCCTAGCGGCATAAATTTTCCCTATGCCGAACTCGCCTATAAGAAAATCCGTTTTCTTCCTAACCTGTAGTAGAATTAACCTTTCACTGACTAATGAAATATTTTTAGGGGATAGAAGAATTGTAATTGTAATTGTATTTTATTTTTTGACAACAATCCCACAGTTTTCATTACAGATGTTGGCAGCCTTGCCTTAGATGTTGGCGTTGGCGTTCTGCTGGAGTCCCTTGGCTGTCGTTCAGTCTAGCGCGCATTGGCGTGAGAATATTGGATTGTGTTGGTGTTTGTTAGAATCGTGCTAAGAATGATGAATGCTTCCTATGACAATGCTCGTTTTCAACTGCATCCACAAAAGAAATTCACCAACGAGTTTGTGGTGCGATTTTTTGGTGGCGCTCGAAATGATCAAGGTACGTTCTTTGTTTGCGCTGTCAGCATGTAGTTTTGTGTAGTTTTATTTAGAATTCTGTTAGTGTGCATGTAGTTACCTGGGCTTAATATTTACGATTTTTTTTATGGAAGGGGTAATTGATTATATGACCCCTTCCTCACCTCCCCGGTTGTAAGAATGTCTTGGAATACAATTCGTCAAATGCCCCCTGTGCGAATACAATGGGGTTGCGTTTTACAACTGCAATTCAATAGACTGCGAAAGAAAGTGTGAAAATTCCTAAGTGGTAAGCTAGTGATCGCGTGAGCCTTAACCGTCCATATTTTAATGTTTTTAGAATTCTTAACTTCAGTTTCAGGAAGCGGCAACGCAAGATTTAGCGCATGAAATCAAAAGTTGGCCAGTGTTTCAATTGCGTTCCTAATAAATATTATGATCATATCATAAATACATAACTACTTGTGAATGTGTTTTGTTATTTATTCCTTTTTACACTATTAATATGTTTCATCTGAATGAGATGGACTGTAAAACAAAGTAAACAAACAGGCGAATTTACGTTAACTGTTGGTGTCATTTTCTTTCTATTGTTGCAGTGCAAAATTTTTATTAAAGGATAAATATAAATATTTAGTACTTTAATAATAAATCCTAAGTGAAGTTATAATCGGTGTCACGTAACGTTAATTATATCCGCACCTCAGGCAGTAGACGCCATAGTAAATGCATTCGGCAACCCGGCTGTCTGTAGCTAACATCTTGCCGACGCGGCGTCGATGGGAGCGGAGTGAGTCTTCACATATAACCGACAGCAGCCAGTCCACAAGAAAACACATAATAAAAGAATGCTAGGTGAGACTTCGCACGACATGTGACTTCTGATGTGGCCCGCGTGTGGTCTCTTACCAGACTACATTTTTTTCGGCCGTGCATACGATGTGTCTTAAACTTTTCCTCACATTCGTGAACACGGCGTCCTCTAGTTGGCTGTTGATGGCCTGAGACTCGTTTGATGCCGTAAAAACGAAAACGCAAGATATTTACGTTTCGCTATCCGTCTGCTCTGCCGATTCTGCAGTACACGGAAAATTTTAAAAAATAAAAATAGTTTGTAAATAAAAAAAAGTTAAATAAGCCGCGAGTGACATAAAAAAAATTAACAAAGTAACGATAGAATACTGGGGGTATAGATATTTGTTTTGTACTTGAAACTACTTAAACGTAACCAAACACGGCTTCAACGGCGACCGAATATCTTGCTTTTATTGTTCACGTGGAGTAACGTAAATGAACCACCCTAGATACTAGAGGTGTAAAAGTAACGAAAAAAAGTGTACCCGTATGTATTCGTTACTATAACAATTAGTACTCGTTACTTTCGTATCGTTACTCGTTACTTCTGATACCGCATGACATGGCACATGCTATGTTATGTAACAGCATCGAATCGAGTCGTATTTCGTACGCGTACAGTATGACGTCGCGTAAATAAAAATAAATCGAATATAAACAATTAAAAATATTTGATAATTAACAGCTTTTGTTAACCAAGAAACAATTAACTCTCATTAGAGCGGCTTTATTATAATATATATTTTAAGATAAGAACATAAAACGTGAAAATACGTGATTATAAAAAACAAAAACATACATAGTTATAATTTGTAAAAAATACTTTCTTACGTTGTTTCTGTTCGAATCTAAAACTTGTCTACACACACAATACCTTTAATAAACAGTAAAAAACTTGGACGACGAATTTCCAAATTATACTTTTATTAATAAACAAACATCGTTCTTTGTAACGAATACGCGCGTGCATGCGTGAAACATACGAAAGATGCGAGTAACGAAATGCATTCGTGTGTAACGTTTCGTTACTCGTTACTAGATGCCGCACCCGTTACTAAGTAACGAATTCATACGGTTTGCTACAGCTCTACTAGATACACACCGAGCCAGCCTTTGTCGAGAGAACTCTTCCCCTCCGCAAGTAACAGTATAACTACCAATATTTAAATCATCTCAAAGCTAAACAAATTTTAGAACTAACAGCTACGGCCTACTGCTCATTTATGTTTAATTTTAAAATCAGAATTTGAATTTACAAACTAGTTTTCAAACCTGGCCAGTTAATAATAAATTAGTTTCATATAAGAAAGTTTGCCCATAAATCTCCGTTAATAATAAAAACTACGAGTTAAGTTAATTACTTTTTTTTGTGGTCTCCAGCAGAACGACAAACTACGTGATACCGTACTTACTATCGTTTGGAAATAAAGTAGGAGAAATGTATGAAGTCATGGAAGTTTGCCAATAATAACAAACTTCAATGTAGGAACGCAGTATAGTATGTAATATTAGTAATAGTGAAAGACTAAATAGCACATTTTATGGAACGCCTTGCTCTTGTTTGTGGCAGACTGGTACAAATAGTTTCTCCTGTGATAATTGGTGGTGAGCATTGAATTATGTTTGTCAACTAAAACTGATAATAATACTGTTTATACACAAATTAATAGTTTCTTAAAAGATCAATATACAGTAAATATGTAAAAAAAAAAAAAAAAAGTGTATAAAATAACATTTTTAATGTTAAGTCGGGTAATGTCGATCTGGCAATATTGGTCTACTTTTATACTGCATGGAAGTCTAAACGTGAGACAGACTACATATATAATATAGAGTAATCATTTTGGAATGAAGTGAAATTAATGTAAATTTGCCTAGAAGACGGTCTATTGTTGTTATTTATTAAAATACTTGGCAAAAAACTAGAAAAAATATCCCTTTCGGCACAGTCTACAGGTGCGGGTAGAATTTAAGTATATATTTCTTCTGGAAATATAATGTACATAAAACATGTTTTCTAATATTCTAAAATGATCTATTAAAATTTTTCTCCTATTCCATGCAGCGAAAATGTTTAGAATGTTTTTAACAATGTATCCAGTACTAAGCGATTTAGTATGTGCCTTATTAGTTGGTTATAATTTTTTACCTTCAGACGATATTTGATGTCTTTCACTAATTAGTTGTCTTAAAAAATCTTTTTTGTATCTAGGTTTTAGATAATATTTATAAGATTTACTATAAGTTTGAACGAATTTGATAGTGTACATAGTAAGAAAGTTTTGAATTTTGTTACAATGGTTGGTTTTATCAACCCGTGGGCCAATCAGTGATAAGTGTCCGCCGGACACAGGTTAGGACATTGTAGGATGTCAAAAATGCAGTGCATTTTACCAAAAGTTTTTCTGTAGCTTCCATACTTCACAAAGGGTAAAAAGTAAGGGTTAAGGGGGTTAACGGACAAAAAATGTTTACTCCCTTATTAGGTACAATATCAAATTTTACAATTTAATGTAAATATTTAAAGTATTGTAATATTTACATTAAATTGTAAAATTTGATATTGTACCTAATAAGGGAGTAAACATTTTTTGTCCGTTAACCCCCTTAACCCTTACTTTTTACCCTTTGCAACAATGGTTGGTTTTATCAACCCGTGGGCCAATCAGTGATAAGTGTCCGCCGGACACAGGTTAGGACATTGTAGGATGTCAAAAATGCAGTGCATTTTACCAAAAGTTTTTCTGTAGCTTCCATACTTCTTGAGCACGTGTTATCTTTCATCGTTCATTATTTCTTTGATAAATATCGAAGCCTACGATCTAGATTTAAAAATACAGTGAAACCTTTAATAAAAACCCTGTTAATACAAAATTCTCATTAATACAAAGTGTTTTCACAGCCTCTATGTGTTACATTGCAGTTAGTGATAAAGTAATTTGTAATATTAAAGTGCATATGTTACAAGGGCAAACAGTTGCATGCAGTATAGGGTGGTTAAAGCGAAAGAATCAATGTGAAGTTTCAACTAAAATAACTTATGCCTTTTGCTTTGGTTCGTATTAGAAATTTTATATTTCCAAATGATTTGAAATTGTATTGTACAATTCTTAAAAATAGTACATTTCATGCAGCATAACTCTGTGTGCAACATAATATGAATTTTTTTATAAATCATATAACAAATATTAAATTTTGTAATAGTTTGGAAACCTCGATGTTGCAAAGTGACAAAATTATAATCCTATGAAGTTTGTATTATTGATGTTTGACTGTAAGTAAATAGTTTTTGTTTAACAATCCGATATTCTTTTTTCTTTTAATTTAATATTTTAATGTTAGAATTTAAGTTGTTAATTTGAGTAGTTCAGGAAAGTAGATAAAATTTATAAAATTATAAGTAGGTATTTTAAAGCTATTTCTCTTATACATAACATGCCATTTACATAGTTTTAAAATTTCCATTTTATATACTTTCAACGCGTGCACTTTTCAAGCCCCATGTATTAGTGAAAGTATTTAACGTATAGTATCGTATAGTATTGATATCAGTAAGGTTGAAAATGGATTCTGTCGGGGGGGGGGGGTAATTAGTGAAAGTATTGAACGTATAGTATTGATATCAGTTATATATTCAAATATATCAGTAAGGTTGACAATGGATTCTGCCTGGGGGGGGGGGGGGCCGTGATATATCATCCTTCCCAAAATCCTCAAAAGGAAATCATTCTCACCAACAGAACGAAAGAATTTGAAAGCAAACAGCGGGAAACAGGTTCTAATATCCCCCCCCCCCCCCAAAAAAAAAAAATTCTAAATTCTGTGTACCATTAATTGCAGTTTTCTGAACTCATAATATTAAATCTGTGCGTCAGAGCAGTGTTGGTGGATAAAACTCTTATCCAGACTGAAACTGGACTGACTGGTAACGTATTGAAACCCAGTTATTATCTTTGCTTGGTGGCGTGCTTTTTTTACTCGGTGGTATTGTTTAGCTGACGCACTCTGGCATCTCTAAGAGATAACGTGGTCTGCTGAGGGGCGCAGTTTTCCCGTTTTCCTCTGTATACAAGCTCATGTCGCCTTATCTTGACGTACATACGTATTAATTAGTCTTATGACTACTATAGCCACAGGCTGTACACTTGCTGAGATCGGCATTCGTAGACGGGCGTACGTAAGTGGGGAGGGTGATATCCCCCCCACCCCCCAACTAAAATCTTAATAAAGAAAAATCTATCATTCTCACCAACAAAAGTAAAGAATTTGAAAGCAAACAGTTGGCAAAGAGGTACTTAAATTCTCTCACTCCCCCCCCCCCTTTTTTTTTCTTTTCTTTCCTTACGCGAAATGAAATTCTACGTTCGCTGCTGTTCGTAGACATTTGTAACTCATATCAAGCTGCTCACGTGAATCAGGGGCGGACTACAACCCCCCCGGGGGGGGGGGGGGCACAGGGCCGGCGCGTCCATATAGGCAAACTAAGCAACCGCCTAGGGCACCAAGTAGCTGGGGGCGGCGCAGCACGACACATAACAGCTGATATAATATGTTTAACGATTATTGAAACTTGATGAAAATGGATTTTTGTAACAGTTTGGAATGTTTATATTGATATAAGTAATTATTTAAAGTCCACGGTGACCTGTTTATGATTTGTAATAGTAATAAGTAAAAAAGTAAAAAAAACACAAGCCTGCTTACATTTGATTGTTGACAAAATCTTAGGCTTACGTGATGTATTTTGAGGCAAGGAATATTTTTTTGGGGTGTCCGGCAGGGGGGGGGGGGGGTTCGGCTTTAAGGTTTTTCGCCTAGGGCGCCAATTTACCTTGCACCGGCCCTGGGGGGAGATATATTCATCCCCCTCCTCCTGAAGATATGAAAATAATATACGCGAGCTCGGTGAAGGCAATAAGTTATTTTGGATGATACAAGGTGAGCTGTTACAAACACCTGAAATCACAAACGATAAAAACAGTGATATATGTTGAGATATATAATGTAACTGTCGGAACCCCTTGTTGAGTAAGTGTTTTGAATACAATTTTTTTTTTTTTTTCAATTCGTCCCCTAAATAAATTTTTGTATCCGCCACTGCGTGAAATATCTGAATTCCTCCCGGCCGCTGAATAATTTTCATCAGCATTGTACGATAACAATTTGGGGGGTTGGTTTGGGCTGGGGGGGGGGGTTGTTTTTAGAAAAATTATATTGTCTATATAAAGGGGGTAAATTTTGTTTTAAAATATGAATTGTACATACAAAGAAAGAAGTTATAGCAATTTGAAGATATTGTACATCTCAACAATATACACGTCATTGATCTCGGCGTATATGAAAAACATATGCAGCGCTGCTCGGTGGTAGAGACGTAAATGCTGGGGAAGTGATCGGTAATAGCCCGTGTTAAAGCATCCTGCCTTTCCTTTCACCTGTAGCGATCTCTGGGAAACAGAAATCTCGATAATTAGACCAGGATTCGAATCTGTGTTATACAGAATGCGTATGGCCCCTCGTTTCAATACTTTCTTTATCTATTAGTGTTCTTCGTTTAAAATAGCTTTAAAAAACATGTAACGCGAAGCCGTCAGGGAACGCCCCAGGTCGTAGTTCCTCTGATTTCATTTTGATTTAATTGTTCTAACACCTGGGAGAATACTAGTTCTTCCGTACAAACTAGTTGCACATTATTATTTATACTATAACAACCAAACCTGAAGATAACCTTGTTCCCACCCGTGACGTCAGCCGTCAGAACAAGAACCACTTTGGCTTAAGACAACGCGCGAATAATGAAAAAAAATTGGTTGTCTGTAAAGTCGGTTTACGGACGATAGTTTAGCGTGACGTCATAACAAAACATAAATAAAATGATTGCATACTTTTATGATTAAAATTGAATCATTTTTATTTTAATAATAAAAGAATAAATACTTGAAATTATACTAGTAATCAGATTTTTAAAATGCAAGAATAATTAACCTTTATTGCCGAAATTGTTGTTGTAATAAGCGGCGCAAGCGTACAATGAGCGTAACGGAACAATGAGCGTAACGAGACACTTTTTCGTGCGTGCAGCCGGCGTTCATCGATTTATTAGTCACGTCAAAATGTTGGCCAGACGTCGAATGATTTAGCGCTAGACATAGTAACTTGCGTTTTGTATTTTTGCTATTTTCCAAAATGGCATACATTAATATTGTTACGATTTACCTGCGGGGGTTCGTAAAGGATAGCCCAATTAATAGATTTTATTTCACACACACAGTTTTATTTATTACCACTACTTGTCACTTACAATTAATCTTCTAAGATGGCAGATAATTAATTACACTAAAAAAGGTCAATTCCCCAGTCACTCGTTTCACACACCTCGCTGGACCGCACTTCCGGCGCAACTCTCGCCGCAGCACCCCTCGTAGGTCTCCGCCGCGGGACTCCGTCGCCACACTCCGCCGCCGCCGTCACACCCTTCGCCGTCACACCCTTCGCCGAGATCCCACACGACGACTCGCCCGCAACTTCACTCGGGACTCCGCCGCGCCCGCGACTCTATCGCCCGGAAACTCCCGACTCCCGACTCCACTTACTCACTCACTCCCTGCCCTGGAACCTTCGTCCAAGGACTTCGCCACTCTGCCGCACCCGCGGCACTATCGCCCGGAAACTCCGCCGCGGGAGAACTCCCAACTGAACTCTCTCACTCAAGACTCTCTGCCCTGGAACCTTCGTCCAAGGACTTCGCCACTCTGCCGCACCCGCGGCACTATCGCCCGGAAACTCCGCAGCGGGAGAATTCCCCACTCACTGACTGACTGACTCGAAGGTCGGCCCAACCTCCTTAAATAGCCCTTGGGTTCCCATCCAGAACAATCGGGCATGTCTCCGAGATATCTCGCGACCTTCGCCGTCGAAATGCCCAGAAACGCGTCGTGAGTCCTCGAAGGACGCGGCGGCTGCTCAAAGAACGCCGATAAACCCAAAAAGCATCGGGTTCCCACAAAACGCGCCGATAAACATGTCTAAGTCCTTTTATTCCGCAGTGCGGCCTCTTTTAAGTAACTCGATCTGAGGCAGGTGCGCGCTGCGACGGTCAGGGTGTAGCGAGATAGTATGACACGAGATACCAGGGAGAGGATGCGGGTGGAAGGGGGGCGCAGACAGGCCGAACGAGCACGGCGATGCCAAGCACTGCAGCCAAGCGCGATCGTAACAATATTAATTAGACGTCCAAGTTAAATATAAATAAATTATATACTTAAATATGTACGTACAATATATCCTTGTAAAGCTTAATATCACCATTGTTAAATCGAATATTATTTACATTATCACTGTTATTAAAAAAATTGTTAATATTTAATTTTTAAAAAAATGTTAATATTTAATTGCAATGGTCAACTAGGAAACAAGTTCACGTAGGAATGTTGAGCAGAACTTTGAGTTGATCGGTTGTAGAATACTCGTCACGGAACCCTTTCCTCTGCATACTAACGTGCAATAACGGATCAGTTGCTCGTTCAGGCAATGCCGCGGCAGGGTAACACGTGCCGCAAATGCAATGTCGATGGCGGAGTACCGCTCATTACCTCTAATGATAACGCACGTAATTTAGGATAACATCGCTGTATAGTAAGGAATGAGTTAGAAATCATTGGCAGATTCTAACTGAGGATAAGTTATGTTTATTAAATATTTGCAGTGCTTACGAAATAACACATATTGGCTCGGAAGTTTGTCTCACGACAAATGTGTGACATGAGTTATGCTTAAACCTTTGTACCAAGCATGATGTTTTGCTATGTTAAATTTGCTTATTATTAAAAATGTATTAAATCCCTCTAATGTCACGAAGGAAAAAACAAATTGACTCGGAAGTTGGGCGCTCATAAAAATCTGGTACGAAATCCCCCAATCTTTATTTTTTTTAAATAATTTCTTTGTAAACTTATTACATATATCACATAATTTACCAAACCATAACAATTGTACTTCAACACTTTTGGTAGTATTTTGACTTGGTATAAGCTTAAAAATACACCAACGTAAGTAGATGTAAAATTATACTGACATCGGTGGAGACTCTCCACACACATTTAGTGTAAATCACACAATTTTATACTAGATATATTTATGGAGAAAGTCATTCTGATGTTTGTGGATGTCTTATTCGTGGTCTGTGTGGCGTCCCCATGACAATGGATAGGCTTAGATTGTAGTAAAGATCAAATGGCACCGACATTCTCTTAATTATGCACTATGGTCAAATAGCCAAAAATTTTAATATTTTATATTTTAAATAAATTGTTAGTATAAACGGTTGAAACCATTATGGCGTCTTTGTTACATTTTCTTAAAAATAAGAATTTTATATAAAATGGTGCTCGATGAAATACAACAAGAACATGTGTAATTAAAAAAAAATCATTATAAAGTTGTCTAAAATGTTTGTGCTCGTTGGATACATCTGGCAGCAGGCCACAACGGAACAAGGACATCGCTAATAACAGATATCGTGTATCTAAGACACGTTGTTTTAATGATTCTTGCAGTGGGGAAGGATGAGACACGCTGTGGTGTTTTTCTATCGGCCCTGCGAGCTGTTATCATGGTGAAGCCCGGCGCTGAATGGCAGGGGCCGTTCCAGGTCTCCGCATGGGCTCTTTTCATGTTTATTTTCCTTGTTTTGGCCAGTTTCCTGTGAAAAATACCGACATCAATGAGGAAAAGGGAGTATTTCAATCGTTATCTTGCAATTAAAAGTGCTGGTCAAAACCTTTTAAATTTCAATTGATTTGTCATGTAATAACGCGACTTCCCCAGAATTCCGTCATTGGCATTTATGAAGCTAAATACAGTATAATTTATTAGTCAAGACTATCACAATTTCTTAACATAAATTAACAAAACATCCGCTGAAAATTAAGTTCGGGGGATGGTTTAAAAACGTGTTCAAATTTTCTGGGAGAGGGCTATTATCTACTTCTCCTATTCCCCCTCCCCCCACAATTAATACCCCTTTCCAAAGCATTTGGGATCCCGCAAAGTCTGGGGCCGCCACTGAAAGGAACAGGGAAGGCGAGAACAGCGTCGTAGCTGCACACCGCTCCAGGGTGTCCACAAGAAATAAATATTTCGTACCAATTTAGGCGAGAAAAAAGTACTAGATTTGAAAAAAAAAAATATATTATAATTTGTTATGGTTTTAACAATTTTTGAAGTTATTATGACATTGCAATGCTCTAACTTAAATATCACACCACACACACACATACATACATTACATAGTTTTTAAAAATAATTACGCTTAATAATAAAACATATTGGAGTTACTGTAATATTATTATATTAAAGAATAAAGTACTAGATCTGAGCGTAAATGTACTAGACCACTAAAAAACTTATAAAAGTACTAGATCTAGTACACACTGCACCGCTCACGAACTGCGCTGCTTCGTGGTCAAGGGTGACGTCACCTTGGGGCGGGTGAAGAGGGATAAGAGATAAAGAACAGCTTCCGTATTCGTCACCACCACAACTATCAGCGGTGTTATATAAAAACAATGGCGCGTTCGGGTGTGGGAAGAAAAGCTTAAGGCCCCGCCTACCTGGCCACACATGCAGTAAGAATGCGGCTGAGGGCGGATGAGTGTTTCTGTTTCAGTATTTCGTTTTTTAACTGTATTTTCAGAAGAGTGAAAAGGCTAACATGCGTGTTTTGAGATTTTTTTTTTTTTTTTAAGGCATGAAAACCCCTGTACAGTTTCTTGTATGCACCCACGGGATCTCATAAAATTTTAACTATAGGTATTTCTAAAGTGGTAGTTATGATTTTATTTATATTAATATTTAAAAACCATTAAAACTCAAATAGGTGATAACTGGGTTTTATTTAAAAAATTCCAACCCAAAACCCGTGAGTCTGGTACACAACTGCCAAACCTGGTTATAATTATTCACTCTGTCGTTCCTGTTAATCCGGTTTAATGCTGGAATCACAATAGCGCGATGCGAATACATTTTTTTCTTTTACTATTTACGTTTGGCATATTAATGACTTCAGCGCGACAATCCGCGGACGCGACAGATTTTCCGATTTGAAAAATGTTCTATTTCTGTCACGTTGCGAAGCGGTGTATGAAATAAATGTCGGAATTCAGTTTTCGAATTGTGGTTGGCTAGACCGATGCATTAGTAATACAGCCATTATTATTTTCTTTTTCTTATTTAATTGTAAAATCGTTGCAATTTGTTGACGTGGAGATATATTTCCCGTTAAATGGTATTAAATATGGATTGTACTTTTTGACATCCAGATCCATTAAAAACAAAATTGTAAACATTGATTATTTTTGTATGCGTAGTGTACCTATATGAAATGACAGGAATAATTTTTTTATACATATAATCGTTTATTTTTGTCGGATAAGAGCCGCTTGTTTACAGTAGTAGTGTTTTGCAGCATTGTATCTCAAAAGACTATTATTTAATAGCACTACTAAACATATCAAGCCAAAATTTTGTAGGGTTGGCGGGGGGGAGGGGTAACTCTCAAGCCTTTTTAGAATAAACCTGTGTTATAATCAAAGCATTTCGTGTCAACTTACGAAAAGAAAATGGCGTCGTAAATGTCCACAAATTTGAACAATTTTGCTGTCTTACCTTCAGTTGTCGAGTTTTCACTATTTCTTATCGGTACATTTGCGTATCAACCGTGATCACCTCACCTAGGTACACGAGACAAAAGTGGTACAGGTACCATGATCAAGGTATCAGGGCGAGCCGTGCTTTCCGGTCGTCTCCTGGGAGGAATTCGACACGAGTGCTGGCTCTTCCCCGAACAAAGCAGGTACCTGAGGCGCAGAAGCAGAACTTCCTGTTTGTTCGCGGCTTTGCGGCTGCAAACGTTTTGGGAAGATATTGACGACAGGATGGAAAGTTGTTTTCGACGGATCCTCGGGCGGTAATCCCATGTAGAAGCGGCAAGCGCAGAGAGTGAATTAGGAAGGGTTGTAAAAATATTTCGTGGGAGGGAAGTGTTTTTGTGGTGGGCTGACCAAAGGTGGTCGTCAATTTTTTTTTCCTAACGGTAGTCGCGTTTGAAGTTTTTTTTTGCCCAACGCTTACGTTATACGGAGGGTGTATCTGTTAGTGAGGAGAGATGAATGCGACGCTCGCTGGTACATCTATAGCGCGGTGTCACCTCTAAGCACGAGGCTCTGAACTGGCGCGCAGTCTTCGTCGCCCATACGGCAACTATGGCAGATAAATAAATATAAAAGTTTACTGCAAGTCTTTTGGATGCTTTCAAGGATCTGCACCGGGTGTTTCATGATCAAAAATTATTACGAAAACACGCGTTTTAGCCATTTTTCACTCTCCTAAATACAGTTTAAACATGAAATACGGAAACTGAACTATTCTTTCGCGCTCTCTGTTTTGTCAAATGCTTTTCGTGGACTCCTCTCGGATATATTTAGCAGTTTTTAAATCATGTTTTTCTGAAGCTCTGCACACCGTCTGTGTGCCCAGGTTTTCGGGGGTCTTAAGTGACGTTTCAGTGTGTAAGTGGATTAAACAGGCGAATTGGCAGTCGGGGCTTGAACCCGCGCTGTGCTGAGGGCAAATAAGATAATACAGGGTGCGTAAAAATTAAATCAGTGTTATTCGGAAACATAGGTTGAAATCTCCGTAGAAGAATTTTCTAAGTGTCGCCTGCCCGGCGCTCTGTATACCGGGTTACACATACCGTGTGCAGAGCTTCAGGAAAAACGATGGTTTGAAAACTAATTAAGATATCCGAGTGGGTCTGCTTACGAAAAGCATTAAAGAATTATATGAGGGCCGTAAAGTACTTTTGATTTCGGATTGAGTTTTAAACAATATTTTTGGAATAGTTACAAAGACCAAAAGGCGTGTTTTCAGAGTAATTTTTATGCATAAAAAAGCTGTTCATATTTTTGAAAGCACATAACGAGACTTGCATTACACCTTTACCTTCATTTCTATGCCATGTAATGTAATGATCACCGCTCAAATTTCACAGTTATCCTATGGACGACGAGAAGACTGCGCGCCAGTTCAGAGCCTTTGGGCTTAGAGGCGCTAAAAGGTTAGTTTAGTTTAGGTCAGGTCAGGTCAGGTCACGTCACTTTACTTTACAAACTAACCACTGTCAGAAAAATCCTGATGGGCTGCCCATCCAATGGGCAACAATTCAGACAACCTTTCAAAAACACCACTGTCAGAAAAATCCTGATGGGTTGCCCATCCAAGGGCCAACAATTCAGACCACCTTTCAAAAACACTACTGTAAGAAAAATCCTGATGGGCTGCCTTTCCAAGGGGCAAGTTTTCAGGATTATTTAAACACTTAAAGAAACATGTTTTCAGAAATTAGATGGGCTGCCCTTCCAGTCGCTGCACAAACAAACCATTGCCAGAAAAATCCTGAAGGGCTGCCCATCCAACGGGCAACAATTCAGCTCCCCCCGCTAAAAGCACCAGCATCCCACCTCACTAACACCATTGAATATATATTCAGTACTAAAAGGCTTGTCTGGCTTATCTGGCTTATCTCGCTGCAAGATCTCAGGAGGAGCAGGACGCCCTTTAAAAACAATTCTGTTTTTTTTATCCAGAAATTTCCATCGGAGGGTCATTAGATACAATATTCATAAAGCTTTCACGATTCTCTTCATATAAACCACTAGTATCATGATTTAAATTAGTGATTTCAAAGTCATTGTTGGAATAACATCGTGGGAACACTGATGGAACATCCTCAGATTAATTATTGCCATAGTTCGTTTAGTCCTCAAGTCCTTTAGTTGAATATCTAACACAATAGGATCATTTTGACTTAATAGATCATTCTTTTTCATTCAAATGGTCCATACTGTCATCTTGAGATATTTTATTTCTTTTATCGGGGTTTTTCTCTCATTAGTAAGGTTTCGTGGAGACTCATAGGCCTTTTAGAAAGTCATGAATGTTGCTTTTTCCTTTTTCCTCATACATTAACTTTTTTTTCCATTTCTTTTGCCGCCCCAGATTGAAACTATCTCTTCATTTTTATCTTCTATTTTGTTGCCCTGTGACGAAAATCCCCACCCAGCAGGGACCCCCCTCCTGACTTAAGGACTGGAACAGCTATTGATAACTTTACAGTAAAACCATAAAATCACACAATTTTAGATTTAAAAAGTGAAGCCAAGTCCTAATTTGGTAAATTTAGTTACACGGACGAACGGCCCGGGAGCTATTTTCTCACAATAAGGCAGTTCAATACTCTAGCAATAAGCCTTGACTGTTATCATGTTACGTTCATAAAACAGTTTGTCTTCAGGTTTTACCAAAAATTCAATAATAGTTTCTAAGTCGGCTTTCTTATCCTCAGTAGTGTGTGTTATGCACTTGATGACCTAAGTAATG